>NW_027266273.1:22367500-23635000 GCF_022045235.1 Haliotis cracherodii
AGTCTTTGAGGCTGGCTGTAAGGGCTTCAATTTAATCACCGAGATCTTTATGACACGTCTGGAAGAAAAAAACATGGAAACATCCCCCCCATAACCGCCCCCCACCTCACACACACGCACACACCCACCCCCCATCCACCCCCATGTAAGTTCCGTAAAGTAGATGACACCTTTGTCATCCTTCATCCTAAGAATGACCCCAGAACCCTACTGGAACTCAATTACCCGTCAACTACCTTTCGTTGGTGTACAGAAAGACAACAACAACAAACTCCAGACCACTGTTTATCGCAAACCAACCCACACAGATCAGTATCTTCACTTTGCCTCGAACCATCCACTTCAAGTTAAGAAAGGAATCATCTTAACTCTAACAAGACGAGCTCACTACATCTGTTCTATCAAGCACATCTTACCACTGAACTAAATAATCTCAAACACGTTTTCACACAGTACATTCACTAACCCGAACAGCTAGTGCAACAGACAATAAAACCACCAGGAGCAGCGTAGTGAGTGTACCACACTCCGCGTATTTTAAGGACAAGCTTACATTGGCGAAACATCCAGGCCCCTTAAAACCCGAATTAAAGAACATCAAAGCTCAATTTCCAAAATTGACTCTAAGCCAGCTCTATCTATCTATCTTATATCACCCGTCTTGTGTACATAACAGGCTTCTCCGCTACACTGTAACTAAATCTCAATCTACTCAGTTGCATAAACACTGCCTCACACCTCCATATATGCTTGTCAACTGTACTCTGTACATCACATGCTTGATAACGTTGTTAGAACCCTCACCGAAACGTCGCTCATAATTGTAAAAAAGAAGTTGTTCATCCATATATCTTATCCTTACTTTGGATCAAGGAATGAAGTTTTCCCTTAAGTTTATTATGTAGGATAGAGGTGTTCAAAGTTGAAAAAGCAAACGTGTTGACAGAATTTCATTGAACCTGACTACACAACATCCGGTTTATAAATTGGATATATGTTATTGGAAAATGTTGGTGGCCTGATATTTGACAAACGGTGCGTCAAGACGCAGCCATTGTCGATTTGCAACGTCTTAAACGGCATTGTTTTCACACTTGTTCAAAAATGTAATGGAGGAAAACAGTAAAGCAAAATACACGTGCAAGTTATGGCATTATTAACTCGTGGTAGTCGCTATAAAAAGGCAAGCATAAGCCACAGATTTGTCGAAAATCGTCGCCCCATAAGAGGGGAATCACACTCTTCTGTTGCACACCACGTCAACGTCCACCACAGCACCATTTGCCGCCTTTGTGACCAATACACACAGTTCAATTTCACTGCAGACCGTCCGAGAACCGGCCGACCAAGAGTTACCACCCCTGCACAGGATTGCTACATTCGACTTTTCCACCTACGTCATCGCAATGCCACAGCTACGGAGATTGGAGGACGCATCCCTGGTTTGAGGAGGATATCGGACAAGACTGTCAGGAACCATCTTCGCGAGGCTGGAACCCGACCCAGAAGACCAGTTATCGTGCCTGTTTTGCAACAGATCAATCGACAGTGACACTTGCGTTGGTGCCATACCTTACAGCCTTGGAATTTGAGAAAGTGGAGACGAGTGTGGTTAAGCGATGAGGGAGGAGATGGAAGAGAACGTGTTTATCGTCGTCCAAATTAGCGTTTTGCCCCACAATTTCGGTGGCGGTAGTGTCATGGCGAGGGAGTTTCATGGCGAGGGAGTGTCATGGTCAGGGAAATTTGACAGCAAATCGCTACATAAATCAAATTCTTCAACCTCACCTTCTTCCAATCATTGTCCGCCAGATGGAGCTGTTCCAACAGGACAACGCTCCACCGCACACAGCTCGTGTCGCGGTAGACTACCTTCATATTGCCAACATCAACGACTTGCCCTGGTCTTCGAGATCTCCAGATCTCAACCCAATCGAACACCTCTGGGATGTACTCGATCGACGTGTACGTCAACGGTAGAACACGCCGCAGACACTCCCACAACTGGCCAACGCGTTACAAGCAGAATGACGCAGAATTCCGCAGGACAGAATTCGTACACTTATCCAGTCAGTGCCGAGATAATGCAGAGCCATGATTACTGCCCGGGGCGGTCACACGAGATACTGAGTTCAGTGCAACCTTGTGGCCGTATGTGATATGACAATTAACAGTTTTCAATGCCGTTGTACAACGACAACATGTGACTATCGAGCTCCAAAATTTCATATTTGTATCTGATATTGAATTAAATATATCGATTATATTAGGTACAAGAAATTTTCTCAACGTCTACCTGTGTGTATCTTTTTTGAAGAGTGTAATTATTTGAATTCAAAACAGGGAAATGCATCATTTTTGTCACTGATACATCAAATTTGGAAGTGTCTACACCGTGTCTGCCATATAACTTTTTGAAAGTTGAGGCCTATGATGTTGTACATAACCTTGATCAAACAACTTCGATGCAGGAGTTGTATTACGTTCTTTGAAATCTTGATAGAAAGAGCATGCTCGATTGTACCTAAAAAGTAATAAAATGTAGACACCAAGGGCTGAAGCTGCAGGCATACTGGAAAGTTGAAGTGATCCCTCTTGTCATACAGCAGAGTGTCTAATGGAGAGTGATTTGTCACTCTAAATCATTTTGTATATATCTAAGTATGAAACAAATGAGGCGGTCTCACTGGTCTGCTTTATTTCTTGTTCAGGTGGGTAAATCAGTGGAAGGGGATTGGATATTTGATGGTTATTGAACAATGTCAGATCATCGATATACCTGAAACTTATGTTAACGTCTTGGCCACATTACATTGTTTTTGTCTCAAATACCTTCTCTGATAAAAGAAAGTCCTTCCTTGATTGTATTTAGGGCAATGGGTAATCGTTGAGCAATATCGCACTCTTTGTACGGATTTTGCACGGAAATACATGCTCATGATATAGTCGGAATCGTACAATCGACTATTTTGAACAGACATTTGTTATGAATGTTTTGTTATTATATTTAAACAAACTGTCACAAAATGGTTCATTCATAATGTGCAAACACACGAATGTCAGGTCACCGTGGCCTTTCCTATGACCGAGAAAGCGTGACAGTGGCATGTGCCTGCTGTTTCCCCAGGGATAGAATGTCCATCTAGTCTTACATTCGATAAATATCTACTGTAGCCATGACCGTCACCTCATCGGCCTCTCAGTAATTATCCACTCTTCAAAAAAAGAAACACGTGGGCTAACTTTGAATTGTTTTACTGTGTTTAATAAAATGTGCATATTTCATTTAATTAGATTGTTACTTAGCATTGTGATAGTCACATGTTCTGTCACCAGACACGTACGTCCACGACCACTGTGACCACGGTGTGCTGTTATCACTGCTCTTCACCTCCCTTGCACAGACTGTCTTCGGATTCTGTCCAGTGTAATTATCCTCAATTCTTCTTGCAACGCGTTGACCAGTTGTGCAAGTGTATGTGTTGTATGTTGACGTTGACGTACACGTCTAGCGAGTTCATCCCACAGATGCTCTCTCGGGTCCAGATCCGGAGATCTGGAAGGCAAGACCCCCCCCCCCCCCCCCCCCCCCCCCCCTCCTCCTGAACCCTTCAAAGTCAGATCTCCGTGTGGAGGATATGATTGTCCACACCAGCACACTCCCGCCACCGAATCAATCGACCTGTCGAACACAGTTCGGTGCAAAACATTCATTTCGACGTCGGTAGACACGCTGCCTTCCATCGCGGCGTTGGAGAAGAATTCGTGATTCATTACTAAACCAGACTTGCCGGCAGTTTCTCAGAGTCAATGCCTGGACGGTGCTGCCCGATCGTATACGTTGTCGTCGGTATAAACGTCTAAATACAGGGACAAACACCGGTCTTTTGGGTCTAATTCCATCCTCTCGCAGACGGTTCCTGATTGTTTTGTCCGATACCTTCCTCAAACCAGGCAATGTGCTGCAGTCTCGGTGGCAGTAGCTTATGATGCTGTTGAAAGACGCGGATGTAGAGACCTTGTGCAGGGGTGGTGACTCTTAGTCTACCACTTCTCGGACGACCTTGGGTTGAATTGAGGCGTGCATACCGATCCCTTAAACGAGATATGGTGCTCCGGCGTACGTTGAAACGACGTGCAACTGCAGACTGGAAATCTCCAGCTTGATGTTGGCAGCATTCAGTCTCGGCATTTTCCATTTCCAATCAGTCGATAAATGTAAGACAAAATGTTGACTGACGTTTGACTATTGACCTATGGTCATTGTCACTGCACATGATTGTCACAACCTGCAAGTGCTTTGTGCTTTTAATTTCCTTTCCATGACAATTTCTTGCAGTCATAAATATTGCTACAAAATTTTAAAACCGGTGCGTTTGTGCACTACACCAGTTAACGAACATGCGACTAACATCGTTCAATATAAACATTGTATTTGTATTGAACGTTTCATGAATGAACGAAATCTCCCATGTGTTGCTTTTTTGAAGAGTGTATAATTAACATTAATCCAGATCATATAATTGTCCTGTGTATCAAATGTCCAGTATATCACAGATGAAGATAATTGTGTATTTGTTAAGATGAAATACGGGATATCGGGTGAGGCTATGTCTCAGTAACCTAGCTATGGATCGGGGATCGGGCGGTCACTTGATTGATGGTGTATCATCGTTTCCCGGCGTCACAAAATCAATCATTGTATATTTTTTTCAGGTCCAGACTGGAATATTGCTGACTACGGCGTAAACAACAAACAGTTCGATGAAACCACCAGTCCAACCCTAAACCCTTCATTGAACCTTACACACCTATCGTGTGATTTCCTTTTTCCAGATGTGGTTATGCATGCATGCCTCGTTCAATCCACATCAAATAATTGTCCTTTATGTCAAATATATTTATCCAACCGAAGTTCAAGGTTACCAGAATACTTGTTGTTCGAAAGATGATGGGCGCAACCTTGGTTCTGATCGAGCTGCGTGTGTTATTATAATATGTTGGAAGAAACAGAATGGAGTTTATCTAATTATGCTTGAATAAACAGAACATAATTTATTATACTATGCCAAATGAAACAGCACAGAAATGATTAAAATATGCAATAAAAAACAGAACAGTATTTATTAAACTATGCCCTGAGAAACAAACAGAATTTATTAAACTCTGCTATAAGAAACAGAACAGAATTTTAAAACTATGCTACAAGAAACAGAACAGAGTTCATTAAACTGTAACAGAACAGAATTTTAAAACTATGCTATAACAAACAGAACAGAGTTCATTAAACTGTAACAGAACAGAATTTTAAAACTATGCTATAACAAACAGAATAGAGTTCATTAAACTGTGCTAGAAGAAATAGAACAGAGTTTACTATACCATGCAAAAAGAAACAGAACAGAGTTTATTAAACTAAAATATGTGCTACAAGGAACAGAACAGAGTTTATTGAACTATGCTATAAGAAACAGATAAGAGTTGTTAAACTATGCTACAAGAAACAGAACATAATTTATTAAACTATGCTAGAAGACACAGGCCAGACTTGATTAAACTATGCTAAAAGAAACAGAACAGAATTTATTAAACCATGCTTAAGCAACAGAAGGGAGTTTATTTTGCTATGCCTGAAGAAACATAAAGGAGTTTATTATTCTTTGCTTGAAGAAACAGAACAAAATCTATTTTACGATGCTATAAGAAACAGGACAGAGTTGATTAAACTATGCTAGAAGACAGAGAACAGAGTTTATTAAACTATGCTATAAGAAACAGGACAGACTTTCTTAAACTATGCTATAAGAAACAGAACAGAATTTATTAAACTATGCTCTGAGAAACAGAACAAAATTTATCAAACTACGCTATAAGAAACAGAAGGGAGTTTATTTTACTATGCCAAAAGAAACAGAAGGAAGTTTATTGTGCTATGCTTGAAAAACCCCCAGAACATATTCTATTTTACGATGCTATAAGAAACAGAACAGAATTTATTAAACTATGCTAGAAGACACAGAACAGAGTTTATCAAACTATGCTATAAGAAACAGGACAGAATCTATTAAACTATGCTCTGAGAAACAGAACAAAATTTATCAAACTATGCTATAAAGAAACAGAAGGGAGTTCATTGTGCTATGCTTAAAGAAACAGAACATATTTTTACGATGCTATTAGAAACAGAACAGAGTTTATTAAATTACAATGAATGCTATAAGAAACAGAACAGAATTGAATAAACTATGCTATAAGAAACAGAACAGTATTTATTTTACTATGCCAAAAGAAACAGAATGGAGTTCATTGTACTGTGCCAAAAGAAACAGAACGGAATCTATTTTACTGTGCCAGAAGAAACAGAAGGGAGTTTATTATATTATGCCAAAAGAAACATAATGGAGTTTATTGTATTCTGCGAGAAGAAACAAAGTGGAGTTTACTATACTATGCTTGAAGAAACAGAACAGAGTTTATTAAATTACAATGAATGCTATAAGAAACAGTACAGAATTGAATAAACTATGCTATAAGAAACAGAACAGTATTTATTTTACTATGCCAGAAGAAACAGAATGGAGTTCATTGTACTGTGCCAAAAGAAACAGAATGGAATTTATTATACTATGCTTGAAGAAACAGAACATAATCTATTTTACTGTGCCAGAAGAAACAGAAGGGAGTTTATTATATTATGCCAAAAGAAACATAATGGAGTTTATTGTATTCTGCCAGAAGAAACAAAGTGGAGTTTACTATACTATGCTTGAAGAAACAGAACAGAGTTTATTAAACTACAATGTATGCTATAAGAAACAGTACAGAATTGAATAAACTGTGCTATAGGAAACAGAACAGAATCTTTTTTACTATGCCAAAAGAAACAGAATGGAGTTCATTGTACTGTGCCAAAAGAAACAGAATGGAGTTTATTATACTATGCTTGAAGAAACAGAACAGAATCTATTTTACGATGCTATAAGAAACAGTACAGAATTGAATAAACTGTGCTATAAGAGACAGAACAGAATTTATTTTACTATGCCAGAAGAAACAGAATGGAGTTTATTGTATTCTGCCAGAAGAAACAGAGTAGAGTTTATTATACTATGCTTGAGGAAACAGAACAGAATCTATCTCACTATGCCAAAAGAAACAGAATGGAGTTGATATACTATGCCAAAAGGAACAGAACAGAGTTCATTATACTATGCTTGAAGAAACAGAATGGAGTTATTTACTATGCCAGAAGAAACAGAATGAAGTTTATTGAACTATGCCAAAAGAAACAAAACAGAGTCCACAAAGATACGAATCTAAAGATCTAAACATCACCCATGTTTATGTAAGGAAGAGTTCGCCAAAACTTAGATAGGATCAAGCCAGTTTAGGCCAGTGTGACTGCAGCTCGGTCTAAATCCAGATTCCTTATTCCGATTTACTTTAGTCAGTGAGGCCAAGTTTTCATCTCGTTGCATTTATCTAACTCTAGTGTCCAAAACATACATTTTGGGGAATGACCCTCCTTGACAATTTGACCCGTGAAGATCCGGGGTAGAATAGGTCTTCAGCAACCCATGCTTGTAAGAGGCGACTAACGGGATCGGGTGGTCAGACTCGCTGACTTGGTTGATGCATGTCATCGTATTCCAATTGCGTGGATCGATGCTCAAGATATCAATTACTTGATTGTCTGGTCCAGACTCGATTATTTGCAGACCGACGTCATATAGCTGGGATATTGCTGAGTGCGGCGTTAAACAAGAAACAAACCAAACTTTGTCAATTTCTCCCCATCTTGCTTAGCCGAGGTTACACACTCATATGAGAGTGCGGAGTTAATTAACTGGCTGCCTATGCGTCTTGTCGATGGTCTTGTCAGAGTGTGGATTTAACTATCTTTATAATAGCTGGTTTACAGTTGCTATAGTAACGAGCTTGTGTATTCGTTGGTTGTTGATTTATCAGTGATCTTTGTACGGGACAATTGAGGTCTTAGCTCTTTAGATGGTGTCGACAGTTCGGGGTCGCTTGAGGATCATTGCATTACGTTCCTTCGCGAGATCAGGGTCGCTTGAAGATCATTGCATTAATATAAGTTCCTTCAACAGTTCGGGGTCGCTTGAGGATCATTGCATTAAGTTCCTTCGACAGTTCGGGGTCGCTTGAGGATCATTGCATTAAGTTCCCTCGACAGTTCGGGTCGCTTGAGGAGTATTGTATTAAGTTCCTTCGACAGTTCGAGGTCGCTTGAGGATCATTGCTTTAAGTTCCTTCGACAGTTCGGGTCGCTTGAGAATCATTGCATTATTTCAACAGTTCAGTGTCTGTTGAGGGTCATTGCATTAAGTTGAGGATCATAGGATCATTGCATTAAGTTCCATCGACAGTTCGGGGTCGCTTGAGGATCATTGCATTAAGTTCCTTCGACAGTTCGGGGTCGCTTAAAGATCATAGGATTATTGCATTAAGTTCCTTCGACAGTTCGGTGTCGGTTGAGGATCATAGCATCATTGCATTAAGTTCCTTCTGGAGTTCGGGTTCGCTTGAGGATCATAGGATCATTGCATTAAGTTCCTTGGGAAGTTCAGGGTCGCTTGAGGATCACTGAATTAAATTCCTTCGGCAGTGCAGGTTCGCTTGAGGATCATAGGATCATTGCATTAAGTTCCTTCGGGAGTTCGGTGTCGGTTGAAGATCATAGGATCATTGCATTAAGTTCCTTCGACAGTTCGGGTCGCTTGAGGTTCATTGCATTAAGTTCCTTCGACAGTTCTGGGTCGCTTGAGGATCATAGGATCATTGCATTAAGTTCCTTCGGCAGTTCGGGTTCGCTTGAGGATCATAGGATCATTGCATTAAGTTCCTTCGGCAGTTTGGGGTCGCTTGAGGATCATAGGATCATTGCATTAAGTACCTTCTGGAGTTCGGGTTCGCTTGAGGATCATAGGATCATTGCATTAAGTTCCTTCAGCAGTTCGGGGTCACTTTTTTGCATTAAGTTCCTTCAGCAGTTCGGGGTCACTTGAGGATCACTGAATTAAATTCCTTCGACAGTGGGTGTTCGCTTGAGGATCATAGGATCATTGCATTAAGTTCCTTCGGGAGTTCGGTGTCGATTGAAGATCATAGGATCATTGCATTAAGTTCCATCGACAGTTCGGGGTCGCTTGAGGATCATTGCATTAAGTTCCTTCGACAGTTCGGGGTCGCTTGAGGATCATTGCATTCAGTTCCTTTGGGAGTTGGGTGTCCATTGAGGATCATTGCATTAAGTTCCTTTGGCAATTCGGGTTTGCTTGAGGATCATAGGATCACCGGATTAAGTTCCTTCGACAGTTCGGGGTCGCTTGAGGATCATTGCATTAAGTTCCTTCGACAGTTCGGGGTCGCTTGAGGATCATTGCATTAAGTTCCTTTGGCAGTTCGGGTTTGCTTGAGGATCATAGGATCACTGCATTAAGTTCCTTCGACAGTTCGGGGTCGCTTGAGGATCATAGGATCATTGCATTAAGTTCCTTCGGCAGTTCGGGGTTGCTTGAGGATAATTGCATTCAGTTCCTTTGGGAGTTGGGTGTCGGTTGAGGATCACTGCATTAAGTTCCTTCGACAGTTCGGATTCGCTTGAGGATCATAGGATCATTGCATTAAGTTCCTTCGGGAGTTCAGTGTCGGTTGAGGATCATAGGATCATTGCATTAAGTTCCATCGACAGTTCAGGGTCGCTTGAGGATCATAGGATCATTGCATTAAGTTCCTTCGGCATTTCGGGGTCGCTTGAGGATCATTGCATTAAGTTCCTTTGGCAGTTCGGGTTTGCTTGAGGATCACTGCATTAAGTTCCTTCGACAGTTCGGGTTCGCTTGAGGATCATAGGATCATTGCATTAAGTTCCTTCGGCAGTTCGGTGTCGGTTGAGGATCATAGGATCATTGCATTAAGTTCCATCGACAGTTCGGGTCGCTTGAGGATCATTGCATTAAGTTCCTTCGACAGTTCGGGGTCGCTTGAAGATCATAGGATCATTGCATTAAGTTCCTTCGGCAGTTCGGGGTTGCTTGAGGATAATTGCATTCAGTTCCTTTGGGAGTTGGGTGTCGGTTGAGGATCACTGCATTAAGTTCCTTCGACAGTTCGGGTTCGCTTGAGGATCATAGGATCACTGGATTAAGTTCCTTCGACAGTTCGGGGTCGCTTGAGGATCATAGGATCATTGCATTAAGTTCCTTCGGGAGTTCGGTGTCGGTTGAAGATCATAGGATCATTGCATTAAGTTCCTTCGACAGTTCGGGGTCGCTTGAGGATCATTGCATTAAGTTCCTTTGGCAGTTCGGGATTGCTTGAGGATCATAGGATCACTGGATTAAGTTCCTTCGACAGTTCAGGGTCGCTTGAGGATCATAGGATCATTGCATTAAGTTCCTTCGGGAGTTTGGTGTCGGTTGAAGATCATAGGATCATTGCATTAAGTTCCTTCGACAGTTCGGGGTCGCTTGAGGATCATTGCATTAAGTTCCTTCGACAGTTCGGGGTCGCTTGAGGATCATTGCATTCAGTTCCTTTGGCAGTTCGGGTTTGCTTGAGGATCATAGGATCACTGCATTAAGTTCCTTCGACAGTTCGGGGTCGCTTGAGGATCATAGGATCATTGCATTAAGTTCCTTCGGGAGTTCGGGGCTGCTTGAGGATAATTGCATTCAGTTCCTTTGGGAGTTTGGTGTCGGTTGAGGATCACTGCATTAAGTTCCTTCGACAGTTCGGGTTCGCTTGAGGATCATAGGATCATTGCATTAAGTTCCTTCGGGAGTTCAGTGTCGGTTGAGGATCATAGGATCATTGCATTAAGTTCCATCGACAGTTCGGGTCGCTTGAGGATCATTGCATTAAGTTCCTTCGACAGTTCGGGGTCGCTTGACGATCGTTGCATTAAGTTCCTTCGGGTGTTCAGGGTCGCTTGAGGATCATTGCATTAAGTTCCTTCGACAGTTCGGGGTCGCTTGACGATCGTTGCATTAAGTTCCTTCGGGAGTTCAGGGTCGCTTGAGGATCATTGCATTCAGTTCCTTCGGCAGTTCGGGTTTGCTTGAGGATCATAAGATCACTGGATTAAGTTCCTTCGACAGTTCGGGGTCGCTTGAGGATCATAGGATCATTGCATTAAGTTCCTTCGGGAGTTCGGTGTCGGTTGAAGATCATAGGATCATTGCATTAAGTTCCTTCGACAGTTCGGGGTCGCTTGAGGATCATTGCATTAAGTTCCTTTGGCAGTTCGGGATTGCTTGAGGATCATAGGATCACTGGATTAAGTTCCTTCGACAGTTCAGGGTCGCTTGAGGATCATAGGATCATTGCATTAAGTTCCTTCGGGAGTTTGGTGTCGGTTGAAGATCATAGGATCATTGCATTAAGTTCCTTCGACAGTTCGGGGTCGCTTGAGGATCATTGCATTAAGTTCCTTCGACAGTTCGGGGTCGCTTGAGGATCATTGCATTCAGTTCCTTTGGCAGTTCGGGTTTGCTTGAGGATCATAGGATCACTGCATTAAGTTCCTTCGACAGTTCGGGGTCGCTTGAGGATCATAGGATCATTGCATTAAGTTCCTTCGGGAGTTCGGGGCTGCTTGAGGATAATTGCATTCAGTTCCTTTGGGAGTTTGGTGTCGGTTGAGGATCACTGCATTAAGTTCCTTCGACAGTTCGGGTTCGCTTGAGGATCATAGGATCATTGCATTAAGTTCCTTCGGGAGTTCAGTGTCGGTTGAGGATCATTGCATTAAGTTCCTTTGGCAGTTCGGGTTTGCTTGAGGATCATAGGATCACCGGATTAAGTTCCTTCGGCAGGATCATAGGATCATTGCATTAAGTTCCATCGACAGTTCGGGTCGCTTGAGGATCATTGCATTAAGTTCATTTGGCAGTTCGGGTTTGCTTGAGGATCATAGGATCACTGGATTAAGTTCCTTCGACAGTTCGGGGTCGCTTGAGGATCATAGGATCATTGCATTAAGTTCCTTCGGGAGTTCGGTGTCGGTTGAAGATCATAGGATCATTGCATTAAGTTCCGTGGACAGTTTGGGGTCACTTGAGTATCCTTGCATTCAGTTCCTTTGGGAGTTGGGTGTCCATTGAGGATCATTGCATTAAGTTCCTTCGACAGTTCGGGGTCGCTTGAGGATCATTGCATTAAGTTCCTTTGGCAGTTCGGGTTTGCTTGAGGATCATAGGATCACTGCATTAAGTTCCTTCGACAGTTCAGGGTCGCCTGAGGATCATAGGATCATTGCATTAAGTTCCTTTGGGAGTTGGGTGTCGGTTGAGGATCACTGCATTAAGTTCCTTCGACAGTTCGGGTTCGCTTGAAGATAATAGGATCATTGCATTAAGTTCCTTCGGGAGTTCAGTGTCGGTTGAGGATCATAGGATCATTGCATTAAGTTCCTTCGACAGTTCGGTGTCGCTTGAGGATCATAGGATCATTGCATTAAGTTCCTTCGGCATTTCGGGGTCGCTTGAGGATCATTGCATTAAGTTCCTTTGGCAGTTCGGGTTTGCTTGAGGATCACTGCATTAAGTTCCTTCGACAGTTCGGGGTCGCTTGAGGATCATAGGATCATTGCATTAAGTTCCTTCGGGAGTTCAGTGTCGGTTGAGGATCATAGGATCATTGCATTAAGTTCCATCGACAGTTCGGGTCGCTTGAGGATCATTGCATTAAGTTCCTTCGGCAGTTCGGGTTTGCTTGAGGATCATAGGATCACTGGATTAAGTTCCTTCGACAGTTCGGGGTCGCTTGAGGATCATAGGATCATTGCATTAAGTTCCTTCGGGAGTTCGGTGTCGGTTGAAGATCATAGGATCATTGCATTAAGTTCCGTCGACAGTTTGGGGTCACTTGAGTATCCTTGCATTCAGTTCCTTTGGGTGTTGGGTGTCCATTGAGGATCATTGCATTAAGTTCCTTCGACAGTTCAGGGTCGCTTGAGGATCACTGAATTAAATTCCTTCGACAGTTCGGGTTCGCTTGAGGATCATAGGATCATTTCATTAAGTTCCTTCGGGAGTTCGGTGTTGGTTGATGATCATAGGATCATTGCATTAAGTTCCTTCGACAGTTCGGGTCGGTTGAGGATCATTGCATTAAGTTCCTTCGACAGTTCGGGGTCGCTTGAGGATCATTGCATTAAGTTCCTTTGACAGTTCGGGGTCGCTTGAGGATCATAGGATCATTGCATTAAGTTCCTTCGGCAGTTCGGGGTTGCTTGAGGATAATTGCATTAAGTTCCTTTGGGAGTTGGGTGTCGGTTGAGGATCACTGCATTAAGTTCCTTCGACAGTTCGGGTTCGCTTGAGGATCATAGGATCATTGCATTAAGTTCCTTCGGGAGTTCAGTGTCGGTTGAGGATCATAGGATCATTGCATTAAGTTCCATCGACAGTTCGGGTCGCTTGAGGATCATTGCATTAAGTTCCTTCGACAGTTCGGGGTCGCTTGACGATCGTTGCATTAAGTTCCTTCGGGTGTTCAGGGTCGCTTGAGGATCATTGCATTAAGTTCCTTCGACAGTTCGGGGTCGCTTGACGATCGTTGCATTAAGTTCCTTCGGGAGTTCAGGGTCGCTTGAGGATCATTGCATTCAGTTCCTTTCGGCAGTTCGGGTTTGCTTGAGGGTCATAGGATCACTGGATTAAGTTCCTTCGACAGTTCGGGGTCGCTTGAGGATAATTGCATTCAGTTCCTTTGGGAGTTCGATGTCGGTTGAGGATCACCGCATTAAGTTCCTTCGACAGTTCGGGTTCGCTTGAGGATCATAGGATCATTGCATTAAGTTCCTTCGGGAGTTCAGTGTCGGTTGAGGATCATAGGATCATTGCATTAAGTTCCATCGACAGTTCGGGGTCGCTTGAGGATCATAGGATCATTGCATTAAGTTCCTTCGGCATTTCGGGGTCGCTTGAGGATCACTGCATTAAGTTCCTTCGACAGTTCGGGTTCGCTTGAGGATCATAGGATCATTGCATTAAGTTCCTTCGGGAGTTCGGTGTCGGTTGAGGATCATAGGATCACTGCATTAAGTTCCATCGACAGTTCGGGTCGCTTGACGATCGTTGCATTAAGTTCCTTCGGGTGTTCAGGGTCGCTTGAGGATCACTGCATTAAGTTCCTTCGGCAGTTCGGGTTAGCTTGAGGATCATAGGATCACTGGATTAAGTTCTTTCAACAGTTCGGGGTCGCTTGAGGATCACTGAATTAAATTCCTTCAACAGTGCGGGTTCGCCTGAGGATCATAGGATCATTGCATTAAGTTCCGTCGACAGTTCGGGGTCGCTTGACGATCGTTGCATTAAGTTCCTTCGGGAGTTCAGGGTCGCTTGAGGATCATTGCATTCAGTTCCTTCGGCAGTTCGGGTTTGCTTGAGGGTCATAGGATCACTGGATTAAGTTCCTTCGACAGTTCGGGGTCGCTTGAGGATCATAGGATGATTGCATTAAGTTCCTTCGGCAGTTCGGGGTCGCTTGAGGATAATTGCATTCAGTTCCTTTGGGAGTTGGGTATCGGTTGAGGATCACTGCATTAAGCATTGATTTGGAGATCTCTTGTGGTCCTTCACATTTTCGACAGTAGGGTTTTATGCACTGATTCCCGAACCGGGGCTTTTCGATAGTTCGGTACTGAAAATTCCGACATGGATGGGTCGGTCCTTATGCATAAAATAGTTTTGACACTTCGGTTATTACCATTCAGAATGCCTGTCTTAATTTACATATAGCTGATAACAATAAAACTGTGAACGTTTGATAATATTCTTTTCTCTAATTCGTTTATATCTTATTATTACACCCTGGCCTGATGGGCACATCCCCGGGACAATATGCACATATTTCTGCATAGGTACAAAGCTAACACAATAATGTCAGCAAGTGAACAAACAAAACATGTTCTGCTTCGGGTCGGTGTTAGTAGACACTGACTGACTGGAGAGACAGAGGCGCGCAGGTGTTAGTAGACACTGACTGGAGAGACAGAGGCGGGTAGGTGTTAGTAGACACTGACTGGAGAGACAGAGACGAGCAGGTGTTAGTAGACACTGACTGGAGAGACAGAGGAGGGTAGGTGTTAGTAGACACTGACTGGAGAGACAGAGGCGGGTATGTGTTAGTAGACACTGACTGGAGAGACAGAGACGAGCAGGTGTTAGTAGACACTGACTAGAGAGACAGAGACGGGTAGGTGTTAGTAGACACTGACTGGAGAGACAGAGACGGGTAGGTGTTAGTAGACACTGACTGACTGGAGAGACAGAGACGGGTAGGTGTTATTAAAGCACTGATTCTGGAAAGCGAGTCTGCATTGAACTGGGTGTAGAAAGTATACCAAGAATGAAGCAAGTGTAACATCACTGTAAGCGTCTTCTCTCTGAAGCACATGGTACGTTGTCGCTATTCAAGGCACGACCACCTGTGACGGCTCAGGTTTGATAAAGTGGACATTCCGGTAGTCTCCCTTTAAACTTCCCACCACCAGCTGGGAAGGATGCTGACGGCTTATCGACCAATCAAACTCCAGTAAAATGAAGTATATAGCTTCACACTTATCATAGTTCTATGTGAGCGGAACACCGACAAGTGCCTCTTCTATCGGACATACAGGAACCACAGCTTCAGGTAGGTGGGGCGGGGCGGGGAGACGAGAAGAACCCCCAGGATATAGGCCTGGAAGGAATAATGGCTTGTCACCAAGTCACTAACTGTACAGCAAATGTGTGACGAGACCTTACTTGTGAAAATATATTGATATCCGTGAAATTAACTATATGAGTCAATCCTATCCCAAAAACTAGAATATAGAATATATTGAAATTACTTGCAATTCGAGTTACAACGAGTTCACTATGAGCTGAGTTAGCAGACACATTTACACATTTGGTTTTAAATAAAATGACTTTAAATTAAACCTGATGACTGCGCAAGTTTCTTTGACAGCACATAACTGCTTTTGAAACCGGTCTCAGATATGAGTGCCCCAGTGAGAGAGGTCGTTCAGTATTGTCTTTTATAAAAAATAATTGTCAGTCAGGAAAACATTACATTCTCGGGGCTTTTTGTCAATGATATAACGAATTTGCTTATAACGAACTGACGGATATAACGAACTTATGATAAGTCCCGGCCATTTGCTGTATATATGCTGAAAACATGCTTATAACGAACTACGGTTATAAGGAACTAAACTAAGTGGTCCCTTTGAGTTCGCTATAACCGTAGTTTACTGTATATATATTCATTTATTTATATAATAAGGAGGAGAGAACCTAACTCATATCAAAATTAAATTTAGACGGCAATCGATAAGTGCCGCAGCGACGCACATCAAGAGACAAGAGGAGAAACCTATACTGTGTTTCTTAATGTTAGGGACATTGATGAGTTATATATGAGGTGATGAAAAATTGACTCGAGTTTCATCTACGAACCATTAATACACTATCGGCTGTCATTGTGTGTAACACGTGTTGTGTTGACCCAGCCGTAAGATGAAGTATTGGAGGCCGCCTTCTTACTTCTGTTTCTCCTGCGTATTGAAGCATGGTGTGAAGACTCCGGCTACAGCAGTTGTTTGTAGAGACGACACATTGCTATTATACATTCATGTCGTATACGACCTCGTTACACAAGCAATCGTGAGAAACGTGTGTGTGTCTTCATTTCTGTCTGACAGATATTAGCATTGTATTCCGTCGGCGAGTAGAATTCCCAGTATCTATATAACAATCATAAAACAATAGATCCGTTTTACAAACATAAAAATAGATCCTTTTCGCAATAGCAACATGGGGTATTTCCGTTTTTACAATCATAAAACAATTGTTCCCTTTTCACAATCGTAAAACAATTGATCTTTTTTTACAATTAGTAAACTGTGATGTCTTCCGTTTCTACCATAATAAAACAACAGTACCTATTTCACAATCGTCTACCAGTGGCCTTCCTTTTACAATATTAAATGTTTTTTTTTCCGTTTTTACAGGTAAACAATCGACCCGCTTTAGCAATAGTTACACAATGGAATCGTTCAATACCTAAACGGTCCAATATCAAGTAGATTTTAAAAATACACAAATACATTAGTCGTACATGTTTCACAAACACAATGCGAGCTAGATAAAGAAACACAGATTGTTCGTGCTTACGTAATGGAAATATTGTAACAACTGTAACTGTCAATGAATAAGAATTGATTTTCTTACCGTGCACTAACTGAAGTGTGTTTATGTTCAATAGGCACAGACCATATACATCAATGGATATAAGTTGATAAAAAATAGTTCTGCATTATCATGTGTCAATTGTACCAAAATACGTACATGCAATGAAATAGTCATAAGTCAAAACAATGAAAGCTGTACTACATTGGTCAATGTCAAAACGATGAGAGCTGTACTACATTGGTCAACGAAGAGAGCTGTACTACATTGGTCAATGTCAAAACGATGAGAGCTGTACTACACTGGTCAATGTCAAAACGATGAGAGCTGTACTAAATTGGTCAAGGTCAAAACGATGAGAGCTGTACTACATTGGTCAATGTCAAAACAATGAGAGCTGTACTACATTGGTCAATGTCAAAACGATGAGAGCTGTACTACATTGGTCAATGTCAAAACAATGAGAGCTGTACTACATTGGTCAATGTCAAAACGAAGAGAGCTGTACTACATTGGTCAATGTCAAAACGATGAGAGCTGTACTACATTGGTCAACGAAGAGAGCTGTACTACATTGGTC
This sequence comes from Haliotis cracherodii, assembly GCF_022045235.1. Taxonomy (NCBI): domain Eukaryota; kingdom Metazoa; phylum Mollusca; class Gastropoda; order Lepetellida; family Haliotidae; genus Haliotis; species Haliotis cracherodii. The sequence goes on from NW_027266273.1 coordinate 22,385,285, forward strand.
AATGTCAAAACGATGAGAGCTGTACTACATTGGTCAACGAAGAGAGCTGTACTACATTGGTCAATGTCAAAACAATGAGAGCTGTACTACATTGGTCAACGAAGAGAGCTGTACTACAGTGGTCAATGTCAAAACGAAGAGAGCTGTACTACAGTGGTCAATGTCAAAACGAAGAGAGCTGTACTACATTGGTCAATGTCAAAACGATGAGAGCTGTACTGCATTGGTCAGCGAAGAGAGCTGTACTACATTGGTCAATGTCAAAACGATGAGAGCTGTACTACATTGGTCAATGTCAAAACGATGAGAGCTGTACTACATTGGTCAATGTCAAAACGATGAGAGCTGTACTACATTGGTCAATGTCAAAACAATGAGAGCTGTACTACATTGGTCAATGTCAAAACGAAGAGAGCTGTACTACATTGGTCAATGTCAAAACGAATAGAGCTGTACTACATTGGTCAACGAAGAGAGCTGCACTACATTGGTCAATGTCAAAACGATGAGAGCTGTACTACATTGGTCAATGTCAAAACAATGAGAGCTGTACTACATTGGTCAATGTCAAAACGAAGAGAGCTGTACTACATTGGTCAATGTCAAAACGAATAGAGCTGTACTACATTGGTCAACGAAGAGAGCTGCATTACATTGGTCAATGTCAAAACGATGAGAACTGTACTACATTGGTCAACGAAGAGAGCTGTACTACATTGGTCAATGTCAAAACGAAGAGAGCTGTACTATGTTGGTCAATGTCAAAACGAATAGAGCTGTACTACATTGGTCAATGTCAAAACAATGAGAGATGTACTACATTGGTCAACGAAGAGAGCTGTACTACATTGGTCAATGTCAAAACGAAGAGAGCTGTACTATGTTGGTCAATGTCAAAACGAAGAGAGCTTTACTATGTTGGTCAATATCAAAACGAATAGAGCTGTACTATGTTGGTCAATGTCAAAACGAAGAGAGCTGTACTACATTGGTCAATGTCAAAACGAGGAGAGCTGTACTATGTTGGTCAATGTCAAAACGAAGAGAGCTGTACTATGTTGGTCAATGACAAAACGAAGAGAGCTGTACTATGTTGGTCAAGGTCAAAACGAATAGAGCTTTACTACATTTATCAAACTTAAAACGAAGAGAGCAGCACTACATTGGTCAAACTCAAAGCCGTTCTTTCGACCAGCATGCACAGCAATTATGTATTATCCAAGACCCGTATTATATAATTTGACATGTCATTTACAGTAATGGCTAATTTTTTTAAGTAAAAAAATTCAAACCAGCTAGGGGGCCTATTCGACACCCCCCACCCCCATTCCCCCCCCCCACCCCCCACCCCCCACCCACCCCACACACTTACGCCCCCACATGCTTGTGGCTCCTTTAAAGTACTAAGGTATATACATTAATGAATGAATAAAAAAATGTGTCCCCCTTTGATTGAATTTCGTGCATCCCTGTTCACAGTAAAATGGGTTGATCCCCATGCCTACATCGTCTAACTAGCAAGGACACTCACCCCTGAATTTACCTGGGTTTTCTAATAGCTACTGTTTACATGTTTAAACAAAATAGACATAACGGGTTGATACCCCACTAAACGTTTCGCTCTATTACTAGGATACCATAACGATAGTAGCACGTCAAAAGCTTTAGACATTAAATCTACGTAATGACTGGGAGGCAAATAAGACTTCGGAATCAAATTTCAAAAACTGTGATGCTTTTCATACTTTGCCATTTCATCAGTCAAGTTGATTCTGGTCTTGGTAACAGCTGACACGGTTTGACTACTCCACTGATGCTTGTCGGCACTTAGTGATTATAATTGCTGTGTCAGCTATATTGTAACAGTTGCAAACTAGCTACCAATCTCGCCGATACCATTTGATAAAGAAAATTGTTTACCTACATTCGTTTTTTTTTTAATTTCAAGAATTGACAAAGTAAATCCACCAGCTGCTTCATGGAACGCTCTTTGGGGGTTCCTTTGATTTAAGATGACGTAAAGGGGTACTCGTGCGAGGAGAGATAGGCTGGGCATGGTGAATTGATGACCTTGGCGCTTTATAGTAGTTGTCTATAACAAGGCTGTTTATAGATAGATGAGTGCGCAGTAGGTGTGAAGATCACGTTGTTCAGTCGTCTCTTGTTGACCTAACACAACAATAGTTGTACGTACAATTGATTTTTTTGTGTGTTTGTGCAGCTGATGAAACAGAAAAAGTTGATAAAATTAATCTCCGAAATTATGTCCTTTATTGACGCGTAGAATTTGGGAAAAAAACTTGAACAATGGGAATTGCCATTGTTTTTATAGCTTTATATTACAAAGAAGTCAGCTGTGGTATTTCATGCTGCCAATGTGTCAGAAGCCCTGTGTCCCCATGTATATCACGTTGTCTCATATTCCTGTTGAGGAAAGGTGTTTAGACATTTGTCCTGCATTTGCCTTGACCCAGCGATCAGGTACATTGTATAACAACGAGGATAGGATCTCTTTAAAATTGAACATGATTTGTTTGTATATGATTTATATATGAATTGAATTTTCGATCAATTGCCTTTTCATTAATGTTTTTGCAGATTTTTATATTAATGCTTATTTGATTCTACTAGAGGTTCAATTCTGGTGTTCTCTGTCGTGATGTTGCTGGCAAAAATATACTTATTCATTCACTCGCTCACTCACTTAATGTTTGTTTGGTTTGTTTGTTTGTTTGTTGTTTAATGCCGCTCTCGGCAATATTCAAGCTACATGACGGCGGTCTGTAGATGATCGAAACGACCAGACAGTCAAGTTATTGACATCATGAGCATCGATCTATGAAATTAGGAGACGATGACATGCATCAACCACGTCAGCGAGTCTGACCACCCGATCCCGTTAGTCGCCTGTTGCTGAAGGCCCGTCACAGTAGGTTATTGATGTGAAAAAGAAGTAACATTTGTATGTCGTGTATATAGTGTTTATTACCTTTGTAAAAAAATATCTGTTGGGCGTTGTTCTATTTTGTGTGTAATATTCCAAATTTTAATCAGTAATCAGTTCGTACTATAAAACGGTATTATTTTGTCTGAAAGATTTGTTCTCTTTCAGACTCTATACGCATTTTAAGTACAGTACACTACGGTTATAACGAACTAAAAGGGACTTCTTATTTTAGTTCGTTATAACCGTAATTCGTTATAAGCATATACACAGTATAACTACAGCAAATAGTCGGGACTAAACAGTTAGTTCGTTATATCCGTTAGCTCGTTATAAGCGTGTTCGTTATAACCGTAGTTTACAGTATAGGCGTTTATATTTGGGGCTTAGTCATGCTGGGCCTTACGGGACAGGTGAACAGACGCCGGTGTACCAAGATCTTGTTGAGTACATGGTTTTCTGGCTTGCTGAAATAATTATTTAGGAATTATTCGTGGTTTACAATTTTCATGAGACTGGTTAGTCGGTGAAGTGAATTAAAACAACCGCTTTTGTTGCTCCACAGAAGCAATTATAATGCTTTACAATAATGGTTCGGTTTCCTTGAGGTTTAATATAGAGTTGAAGCACATAATTCTACCTCTGTATTTTGTCAACGTGACTCACTCACTCACTCACTCACCGACTCATTCATTCACTCACTCACTCACTCACAGTTTCAGTAGATAAATGACAAACATGACAGATAAATGACACAATTTATTACACACCTGGTAACGTCTTCATCCAACATTAGAGGGGCTATGGGGTAGCCTAGTCGTTAAAATGCGTTTTCGAGTCCTCTCATGGCTACAATGTGAGAAGCCCATTTCTGGTGTCCCCCGCCCTGATATTGCTGGAATATTGCAAAAAGCGGCGTAAAACCATACTCACTCTCTCTAACATTAGATCCAATATTACGTGCAATAACTAGAGCAGCGACAAGTGACGTCCACACGAATAGCGTATTCATTCAAATGTACCGTTACTTCCGTGAACGTGCTATTGTATAATGCACAGTAGGCCGTGAACCGCACCATTAAACTGCAACCTAATGTGTTAATAAGTGGCATTGATCCCTAACCTCCCTGACTTGACGCTGACTTGGCGTTGTCGAGCCACGCGTAGTACACAAGCGAGTTGACATCGTCACAAGCAAGGCAGGACACAGCTCCATCTATTAACACTTGTGACAGTATCGACCTTAAGTCAGACTATATCAAGTCCTGCTACCATTATCCACACGTTTTATCGTCCTTTTATGGGAATGTATGGCGGCCGGGCTTTGGTTTCGAGACAAAGATGGGTAGAGATATGAGAACAGATGTGGGCACGGGCAAGAAAGGATATCGAAATGTTTTCCCCGTTATCGGCGGGTTATGAATATATTTCTATCATTTCCCCATTACAGCCAGCAAGCAGGGGGTGGCCAGCGCTGGAGGTATTACGCTCAGTTATACTAAGGACGAATTGATGGCTGTAACGCATCAATAAGATGGCTGTGTCACTATCAAAATGCATTTTCTTTATATTCTTTATTACCCAGTAATGTTCTAGTTCTAGAAAGAAATGCATTAGTGGGTCACCTGAGTTAATTAGCCTGGGGCTCAAGGCTTAGAATACAGTTATAGGATATTATCGAATGTTTGTGAACAATTATTGATGTTGGGTAGGAATCGTATGAAGGACATTCTGAGGTGGGAAATTGTAATATATTTCATATTGACTTCCTAACAATGACGTTTTAACATATAGCTCAGTCATTATCATAATGTGTCTTGATGTCGAACCATGGCTGTAACGGCTTTCTCATGGGAGTGTTGAGCCGTTTCTCCCTTCACAGTCAATATAACCACCAGAATATAGTTCCTCAAAACGAGACATAAAACATAGACTCAAACACTCTGACGTGACAATTTGTTGTTATCAATATAACTCGTATCATTAGATTGGTACATTCTCTCGGCAATAGACTGGCTTTAAATTACAAGATGTCAAAATGGTTGCCAACATCAACCCTCACTGAACATGTGACGATTAACTGTTGATAATCACTGTTAATTTGGGCGATCACTTGAAGGTTCTTTTTAGAAATATCGAATAGGATTCGTAGATAACAGGTTACAGTGAGAACCGTTTTATTAGGTACTTCAGGTAAGGTCGTAGCGAATAATTTATATCCCGTTAACAAGTTTGTAAGTACCAACCCGAGTAATACTGGCCTGTAACTATGTACTCGAATTATTTGAGCTTGTAACTATATAAGTAATGTAGCCATGTAACTATGTGCCTGAGTAATGTAGGCTTGTAACTATGTATCCGAGTAATGTAGCCATATAACTATGTATCCGAGTAATCTAGCCATGTATCTATGTACCTGAGTAATGTAGGCCCGTAACTATGTACCTGACTAATACAGGTCTGTAACTCTGCACCCGAGTAATGTAGGCCTGTAACTATGTATCTGAGTAATGTAGCCCTGTAACTATGTACCTGAGTAATGTTACCATGTGCCTGAGTAATGTAGCCATGTAACTGTGTACCCGAGTAATGTCACATGTCTTTGAGTACCTGAGTAATGTAGCCATGTATTTATGTACCTGAGTAATGTAACCATGTAACTATGTACCTGAGTAATGTAGCCTTGTAACTATATAAGTAATGTAGCCATGTAACTATGTGCCTGAGTAATGTAGGCTTGTAACTATCTATCCGAGTAATGTAGCCATATAACTATGTATCCGAGTAATCTAGCCATGTATCTATGTACCTGAGTAATGTAGGCCCGTAACTATGTACCTGACTAATACAGGTCTGTAACTCTGCACCCGAGTAATGTTGGCCTGTAACTATGTATCTGAGTAATGTAGCCCTGTAACTATGTACCTGAGTAATGTTACCATGTACCTGAGTAATGTAGCCATGTAACTGTGTACCTGAGTAATGTAGCCTTGTAACTATATACCTGAGTAATGTCACATGTCTTTGAGTACCTGAGTAATGTAGCCATGTATTTATGTACCTGAGTAATGTAACCATGTAACTATGTACCTGAGTAATGTAGCCTTGTAACTATATACCTGAGTAATGTAGCCTTGTAACTATATACCTGAGTAATGTAACCATGTAACTATATACCTGAGTAATGTAACCATGTACCTGAGTAATGTAACCATGTAACTATATACCTGAGTAATGTAACCATGTAACTATATACCTGAGTAATGTAACCATGTAACTATGTACCTGAGTAATGTAGCCTTGTAACTATATACCTGAGTAATGTCACATGTCACTAAGTACCTGAGTAATGTAGGCTTGTAACTATATACCTGAGTAATGTAACCATGTAACTATGTACCTGAGTAATGTAGCCTTGTAACTATATACCTGAGTAATGTTGCCATGTAACTATGTACCTGAGTAATGTAACCATGTAACTATATACCTGAGTAATGTAACCATGTAACTATATACCTGAGTAATGTCACATGTCACTAAGTACCTGAGTAATGTAGCCATGTAACTATGTACCTGAGTAATGTTGCCATGTAACTATATACCTGAGTAATGTAACCATGTAACTATGTACCTGTACCTGGAATAATCCTGGCTCCATATCAACCCCACCTCCCAACCCCCACCCCCCACCCCACCCACCCACCCACTCTCGAATACCAAATGGTTGGCCTACAATAAATCTCGAACTAAGGACAATAGCGATGCACAACTGAAATTGAGCTCCCATGCCTTAGATAAGAAATCTGGAATGAATACTCTAACCCCTCAATGTTATCGGAGAAATGAAACTCCTAAAGTAAAGATATTGTTGACATTTTAAGCTAACTTAACTCTATGGCCGTAGTGTATTAGAAATCTTGTGGGTTCATCTATCCATTGTATTCATAGTGGGAAGTAGTCGATAAGTCTTTCCAAGGACAACAAAGACTTATTGAGTTAGAACGGGGCCAAGTTTAATTGAGAGTTAGATCGATGCTTTACGTGTCAACATCCACTACGACCCTCACCAAGAGAGACTACTACGTTAGATACTTCTGTGATTAGTCACGTGGCTTCAACCCTTGTCACTCGCCCCTACACGTGGCAGAGCTAACGGTAGTTATACCATTACGGAAGCCTAATAGTGCCACTTTGGTAGCATATTTCTTTTTAAATCGAAATTTCTCGTTATATCTATTATTTGTTTTTGTTAATTTCGATTTCAATTCTATTTTTTAAAAATCGAACTTTCGATTCTTTTCTCATTACTTTGATTACTGTCTCGTAATTGCGATTATTTTTTCAAATATAATGGAAATGATGAGAATATCAAAGTAACAAGAAACAATTCGAAATTTAATGCAGAAATATTTAAAATTGAAAAAAAACGAGAAAAAAATCAAAATTACTAAAGATTTAAATACACCAATCCCAGATACCCCAAATATAACATTTCCTCGACATTTCGAAAATACAATTGAAATAATGAGAAAAATATAATTAAGCCACCTAGATGGCAACATTAGGCTTTTGTATACGAATGATGTTGTTTTAATCTTGTGTGTTTGTATTTCTAAAAAGGTGGGATCGCGTTATGAGTGAGTTTTTCATAATGTGTCTTTAAGATCATTGACTCAAAGTGTGTTTCTGCTCCAAATTTATTACAAGCAATTTAACCGCCGCCAACGCCTATGTATAACTGATAACTGCTCAAATCCCGTTAATCCAGCTCATCCTCTCATCAACTAGGTGAGATGCTACCTGTTTGGTAAAGCCTCGGTCACACAGACAATGCGACCGCGATGCGACCTCCTTGCGACCAAAATATTTGACAATCGGAATGAGGTTCCAAGGGGTCTCTGGAAGGTTTCACTGAATCGCTGCAAGGTTGCAGAACTGTCGAAAAACCTATTCGGTCGCAACCAGTCTTTTGAACAATCGCAGATTGGTTTCTCCCTACGACGATCGGTTTCGCCTACTCGTCGCCCTTTTTAACCTAATGGCAACCCATCTGTGATTGATCAGTGATGAGGCGGTGATCGACCGGCGCTTCATCCGTGACAACTTGCAAAGAAATTATTTCATTCATTTACCATCATGTTTTGATCGGTGATCGATCGACAACTAGTCACCGACCAGTCCCCTTTCAGTTGCAACAAGTTACCGAAGATTCGCTGACTAGTCACCAATCGGCCTGAACTAACATTTCGCCGTATCTGCGGTGAACAGTTGCCGATCAATCACTTACAAGTTGCAAAAACCTATCGCTGATTGATCGGCGATCATACCCTGATTCCAAATATGGGCAGATGTAGAAATCAGTCGCCAAGAGGTTACATCGCGTTCGCATTGTCTGTGTGACTGTAGCTTAAGGTTTATATTCCACCTGTGTCTTGAAACTGGTAAATGTCTACCACTGAAAGTAGCGTGAAAACAACCGGACCGTAGCCAACGTACAGCATCGACTTACGTTACAGGAGGCTGCTTGTTAGTGAGTGAGTGAGTGAGTGAGTGAGTGTGTTGGTGGGTGGGTGAGAAGGTAATAACTGTCTGTGAAAAATAATTTCGGGCGTGTAGATTAATATCTGGTGTGTCCACCATGTTGGGCGATACATGCACGACACATAGTGGCATAGTGTTGATTAACTTGCGTGTGGTTGCCCTTGGTATTGTCGCCATTCCGCCTGAAGAGCTGCCCAAGCTGGCCACATCAGCGGGTTCTGGGTCCCTGGCGCACACCCTCTGTCCGAGAACACCCCACAGATGCTCTCTTGGGGACATGTCCGGGGACTTCGCGGGTCCGTCCAGTGTCCGTATGCCTTATTGTCGGAGTTACTCGGTGACGACCTGGGCACGATGTGGTATGGCGTTGTTATCTTGCAGTTCAAATATTCTGGAACAACGACAGGGCGCAATATTTCGTCAACATATCGCTGGTCAGTCAAATGTACATTCACAATAACCAAATTAGTTCGCCTGTTATGTGTCATACCTCCCATCTCCATACCGATCCTGGTCAAGAATTGTTGCCCTGGCATTCCGCTCGCCGATACGTCGCCAACAACGTTTTCTGCCATCTGCGAATCGGAGGCAAAACCTTGATTCGTCTATTAACATGGTGTAACGCCATTGGCGCACAACCCGTCCCAACCCGACACAATTTACAGGACACCTTGCTTTCAAGCGGGCTGCTTAACGTCGGTTTTCAACGGTAGGTGTTTAAATTCACCTTCCTGTTATTGTACGGAATTCAATATCGATTATAGGAGCAGATTTGAACGTATTGCGTAGTGCATTTAATGTAACGAGACGATCTTGTCTAGGTGTCGAGTTTTAGGCCTGCCACGCCTAGGTCTCATTGCAACCCCACTTGTTTGACGGTCGAGAAACGCCACTTTTTGATTTGCCAAACATTTTGACTTGGGATATTGACGTCCCCTCTCTATCGTACCCACAATTCGCCATTTTGTCTGTTCATTGAGGTACTGTATCTGAGACATTTCTAAGCGTGTGCTTGGCTCAGTTGCAATAGTGGTCGAGAGTTCCCCTCTAGGAGCACACACTTCTGTGTGTTCATGCTTGATATAAATTTCATTATGATTAGATGTTGTGTTCAGATGCAACGATACGGTATAGTACACCTCACGAAAGTTACATACAACTCGTTTGTTCCCTTATTCTTTGTCGGTAGTAAATCACGGAAAAAACAGTATATGTCTGATTTGCATGATTAGACCATGAGTTGCGATGTTTTATATGTGTTCGCTAGAGACATCCTCCCATCCTATGGCCTCAATCATGGCTGTCTGTCGACTCGTGAAAAAACGGGTTAGAAAAGGTCTTCAGCAAACCCATGCTTGTCATAAGAGGCGACTAACAGGATCAGGTGGTCAGGCTCGCTGACTTGGTTGATGCATGTCATCGTATCCCAGTCCCGTGGATCGATGCTCATGATATAATCACTGGATTGTCTGGTCCAGACTCGATTATTTTCAGACCGCCGTCCTATAACTGGAAAATTGCTGAGTGCGGCATTAAACAAACAAACAAACAAACAAACAAACAAACAAACAAACAAACAAATGTCTGTCGTTCGTACGTGGTGAAACGGGGGTGAGAATGTAAGTCCTGCATAAACATGAATATCACGTTTCTCCAACTAATCTCTAATATATTACATATTATATTATAGTCGATATAATCCTAATGCTACACATTTAATGCGCTTAAAGAACATACTGCATATATTTGCATGTATTTATACATACATATATTGACATTGTATGTATATTTACTTACCTTAAAATACTGACGCTTTGCAGATCAACACGAACGTCAATAGGTTTGTTCAAACGGATTACTTCGTTCTATATACTTCTATGCTTGATAACCCTTCAGGAAGCTGCTGTCGTCTTTGCTTGGTAGACCTCCAAGTAGCTATCTTATTTGCTTGGTAGCCCTTCAGGTAGCTGCAGTTTCTTTTGCTTTGTAGTCCAGGAAGCTGCAGTTTCTTTTGCTTGGTAGTCCTTCAGATGGCTGCAGTTTCTTTTGCTTGGTAGTCCTTCAGGAAGCTGCAGTTTCTTTTGCTTGGTAGCCCTTCAGGAAGGTGCAGTTTCTTTTGCTTGGTAGCCCTTCAGATGGCTGCAGTTTCTTTTGCTTGGTAGTCCTTCAGGAAGCTGCAGTTTCTTTTGCTTGGTAGCCCTTCAGATGGCTGCAGTTTCTTTTGCTTGGTAGTCCTTCAGGAAGCTGCAGTTTCTTTTGCTTGGTAGCCCTTCAGGAAGCTGCAGTTTCTTTTGCTTGGTAGCCCTTCAGATGGCTGCAGTTTCTTTTGCTTGGTAGTCCTTCAGGAAGCTGCAGTTTCTTTTGCATGGTAGTCCTTCAGGAAGCTGCAGTTTCTTTTGCTTGGTAGTCCTTCAGGAAGCTGCAGTTTCTTTTGCTTGGTAGCCCTTCAGGAAGCTGCAGTTTCTTTTGCTTGGTAGTCCAGGAAGCTGCAGTTTCTTTTGCTTGGTAGTCAGTCCTTCAGGAAGCTGCAGTTTCTTTTGCTTGGTAGTCAGTCCTCCAGGAAGCTGCAGTTTCTTTTGATTGGTAGTCCTTCAGATGGCTGCAGTTTCTTTTGCTTGGTAGTCCTTCAGGAAGCTGCAGTTTCTTTTGCTTGGTAGCCCTTCAGGAAGCTGCAGTTTCTTTTGCTTGGTAGCCCTTCAGATGGCTGCAGTTTCTTTTACTTGGTAGTCCTTCAGGAAGCTGCAGTTTCTTTTGCTTGGTAGTCCTTCAGATGGCTGCAGTTTCTTTTGCTTGGTAGTCCTTCAGGAAGCTGTTGTTTCTTTTGCTTGGTAGCCCTTCAGGAAGCTGCAGTTTCTTTTGCTTGGTAGTCCAGGAAGCTGCAGTTTCTTTTGCTTGGTAGTCAGTCCTTCAGGAAGCTGCAGTTTCTTTTGCTTGGTAGTCAGTCCTCCAGGAAGCTGCAGTTTCTTTTGATTGGTAGTCCTTCAGGAAACTGCAGTTGTTTTTGCTTTGTAGTCCTTCAGGAAGCTGCAGTTTCTTTTGATTGGTAGTCCTTCAGGAAGCTGCAGTTTCCTTTGCTTGGTAGCCCTTCAGGTAGCTGCTGTTTCTTTTTCTAGGTAGTCATTCAGGTAACTGCAGTTTCCTTTGCTTGGTAGTCAGTCCTTCAGGAAGCTGCAGTTTCTTTTGCTTGGTTGTCCTAAAGGAAGCTGTTGTTTCTTTTGCTTGGTAGTCCTTAAGGAAGCTGTTGTTTCTTTTGCTTGGTAGTCCTTCAGGAAGCTGATGTTTTGTTTGCTTGGTAGTCCTTATGGAAGCTGCAGTTTCTTTTGCTTGGTAGTCCTTAAGGTAGCTGCTGTTTCTTTTTCTTGGTAGTCATTCAGGTAACTGCAGTTTCCTTTGCTTGGTAGTCAGTCCTTCAGGAAGCTGCTGGTTTTTTTATTTGGTAGTCGTAAAGGAAGCTGTTGTTTCTTTTGCTTGGTAGTCCTTAAGGAAGCTGTTGTTTCTTTTGCTTGGTAGTCCTTCAGGAAGCTGATGTTTCTTTTGCTTGGTAGTCCTTAAGGAAGCTGTTGTTTCTTTTGCTTGGTAGTCCTTAAGGAAGCTGATGTTTTTTTTATTTGGTAGTCGTAAAGGAAGCTGTTGTTTCTTTTGCTTGGTAGTCCTTAAGGAAGCTGTTGTTGCTTTTGCTTGGTAGTCCTTCAGGAAGCTGATGTTTCTTTTGCTTGGTAGTCCTTCAGGAAGCTGTTGTTTCTTTTGCTTGGTAGTCCTTAAGGAAGCTGTTGTTTCTTTTGCTTGGTAGTCCTTAAGGAAGCTGTTGTTTCTTTTGCTTGGTAGTCCTAAAGGAAGCTGCAGTTTCTTTTGCTTGGTAGCCCTTCGGGTATCTGCTGTTTTCTTTGCTTGGTAGCCCTTCAGCTTGATATCTTCTTTGCTTGGTAGCCCTTTCGGTAGCTGTCTTGTTTGATAAGCATTAATCCTGTATTATTACTGTTGTTTAGACATAACTGTTTGTAAGCAGTGATGACACTCAACACAGTCTTTAGGGATTCCTTTGAAGAATTGGTTCTCAGTATAGCATTCTTGTCGTCAGCATTGACCATCCTCGGGATTGGGTCATCACTCAAAAAGATTACCATACATCGACCTGCCTACCTTCCAATGTAACCCCTGCCATCGTAGAGAAATTGTTGATCGCGTTGAGAGGTTGTCATTTGGCATGTATAGATTTCCACCTGGTCAACACAAGGCGCCTACAGCATCACACGCCACATGGGACAGGCTGCAGCTTTCTGGTTGTATGTCTATCGACAATGGTTAAGCACCCCTGCATTAAAAAGTAATGTTTAAGTATATGTCTGACATTGGATTGGATGCATTTTAGTATATCAACTGGATGTGGGTTGTCAGGCACTAGGCATGGCGTGGTCTGGTCCAGAGACTAGGTTGTTCATGCTTTCACTCACTGGTATGCTTTGGGTTCAGTTAGGCCGCCGTGATACATCTGGAAACTGATTGTGACGTTAAACAACATTCACTCACTCATGGAAATCCACAGATATGGTTATTGCTTTCCATTATTGATATATAAAGCTGTCAGCACTTGGCTATTGTGGTACATTAGGTGGGTGGTCATGCATTGGCAGTAGCAATGAGTCAAGGATTTCATTGAGCTGAAAATACGTATACCAGGTAACATGCTGTGTTTAATAGTGAGTGAAGGTCGAATCACCGACTTCAAATAGGCCCCATACCTGTGCTCGTGAGTGTCATGAACGTCCACGACCCCGGCCCACTTGCAAAAAGCGATCTTAGCGCTAAGATGATCGTAGCTCCCATACTTTAACATAGATATAGCGCTAAGATCGCTTTGTGCAAGTGGGCAATGGGTGACTTTGAAAGGTTCAGTTCCAGAATGTCTACAATATGAATAAAAAGCGACAAAAAACATCTCCGTAATCATGAGCAAATTACTATTATAAGCTATACCATAGTGTAACGTGAAATAATGATGACACCAAGTGGTCGTGAAAAAGTGAGCGCAGTCTGCCCCACTGTTAGCATCCACCACATATACCTGCAACTGTTCACCTGGAGCAATATGGTACAAGTCAAAACAGGGAATTTGCTTTGGACATCATTTTCGTCACTGGGGCGTCAAATTTGGAAATGTCCTCCACATGTCTACATAAAACCTTTTGAAATATTTCCTGAGGCCTTGCTAAGGTAGGTGAAACATCGTCACTGATGGTGTTGGTGCCTATCTTCACTAACTATGCGTTAGTTCACTCCATGAATTCAGTGAAATAGGAAATGGTCATATATAATCATTTACATGAGATATACGATTATGTAAAATTGGTCTGGTACATTAGAGCATAATATAGTAATATAAATGAAACGGGTTTTTTTTGGTTCTCACAGCGATTCAAAGAACATTCTTTTTTTGGCAGATCCATCTCATGAGGCTAGCCTAAAGAATGATTAAAGCAAACTGGGCGCTGATTGGCTGCCTGGGCCTGGTCCTGGCAGTAACTCTTCAGCTGGGTAGGTACACGTATTCTGATTGGTCAGATTTTACGCACCCAAGTCTTCTGATTAGCCATTCCATTGCATTGTTAGATAGGCATTTGAAGTTGACGGATGACAAAGGGGACACAATTTATGAATAACAAGTCTTTGATATACTTTTTTATTTTTTATAATATATTGTTTCGTTGTAGATCCTTAAACCTTTGTCAAGTACTTATTATCCAAAAATTGTGTCTATTGGGTCATTAAGGGGCGGTCGGGTAGCCTAGTTGTTAAAGCGTTCGCTCGTCACGACCCGGGTTCGATTCCCGATGTGGGTACAATGTGTGAAGCCAGGGTGTCCCCCGCCGTGATATTGCTGGAATATTGCTAAAAGTGGCGTAAAACCATACTCACTATTTTGTCTTACGCAGTTATGGCTCATGATTGGTCAGTGCAATACAGGTTTTTCGTTGTCAAAACCTTCTGATTGGCCAGGCAGATTTTTGTATAGCTACGTCCTCTGCTTAATCATCCCGACAGAGGGAACGGTTTCTGAATGGCCTACACTGTGCAGTACCCGTGAAGATCCGGGATAGAATAGGTCTTCAACAACCCATGCTTGTCGTAAGAGGCGATCAACGAGATCGGGTGGTCAGGTTCGCTGACACGGTTGAAGCATCTCATCGTATCCCAATTGATGAGATCGATGCTCACTGGATTGTCTGGTCCAGACTCGATTATTTACAGTCCGCCGTCGTATAACTGGAATATTGCGGTGTTACACTTCAAACAAACAAACAAACAAACAAACAAACAAACAAACAAACTACACTATGTGGGTTATTTTGTACCCAAACATCTGACTGGTGTAAAAACATATGTCGACCTGTGACGTTTTTCAATTCGCTGTTGCGATCCAAAGTCGTGCCAGAGTGCGATTACGCTATTGAGTTTTTCAGAAACTTACCAAACAATTAGAATCCCTCAAAATGGTAAACGGTCGAGACCTACACCTGTTCTCGTTCCAACACGCCATGAAATAACTGAAACATTATTCGAAGTGGCGTAAATCGAGCTCAACACACAGACAATCAGACAGATTTTCATAGAGTTGATTGATGCATTTTATTGCAACCGCCTGGCATCAAACCATCTGCCCCAGTTTATACCTCAAAATGGTGTCACTTCACAGTAGGTTTTATTAATCTATTAATCTACAAAAAAATGCATCAAAGGACATAAAGTTCATTGAGTGCAGCAACACTGGAGGACAAGTCGGATGCTGCTGTGACAGCTTTTAAAATCAAACCTAGACAGCTTGATGATGTCAATGCTACAATCGACTATTTGTTGGTAGAAGTGGTTTGACAGAACCTAAATGGTACTCAAAGAGGTAGGAGTGCCACGTTGAGGTTTCGAGGCCAGGTGACACTGACAGCCAGGTTATACATTGGATGTGGTATTATGATGTTGAATATGATGTTTCCTATAAACCTCCTCATGGTATTAACATATGAAAAAACATCACGCAACCATATGTGGAATGAAAGGCAGACATTACCATATATCGACCTATATACCTTCCCATGTAACCCTTGCGATTGTAGAGAAACGGTTGAACACGTTGAGGGCTTGACATTTGGCATGTATAGATTATCACCTCGTCAACACATGGCGCCAACAGCGTCACACGCCACATGGTATAGGCCGCAGCCTTCTGGCTGTATGCGCATCGACAATGGTTATTCACGTCTGCATTAAAAAGTAATGTTTAAGAATATATCTGACATTGGATTGGATGCACTTTAGTGTATCAACTGGATGTCGTTTGTCAGGCACTAGGCATGTGAGTGAGCTGGTTTAATGCCGCTTTTAGCAATATTCCAGAAACATCACGGCGGGGACACAAGCAATTTGCTTCACCCATCCTCGAGGGAATCGAACCCATGGGTCGGCGTGACGAGCGAACGCTTTACCCTCAGGGCTACCCCACCGCCCTGAACGGTCATGTAATATTAGACCAACTTCTGGCCCCGTGAAGATCCGGGGTAGAATAGGTCTTCAGCAACCCATCCTTGTCGTAAAACGAGACTTTGGTTGTCGTAAGAGGCGAGTAACAGGATTTGGTGGTCAAGCTCGCAGACTTGGTTGATGCATGTTATCGTATCCCAATTGCATGGAACCCGTGAAGATTCCGGGGTAGAATAGGTCTTCAGCAACCCATGCTTGTCGTAAAAGGCGACTAACGGAATCGGGTGATCAGGCTCGCTGTCTTTGTTGATCCATGTCATCGATCCCAATTTCGTGGATCAATGCTCATGATATTAATCACTGGACTGTCTGGTCCAGACTCAATTATTTACAGACCGCCGTTATACAGCTGGAATATTGCTGAGTGCGGCGTTAAACAACAAACCAACCAACCAACCCAATTGCATGGATGCTCATGATGTCAATCACCGGATTGTCAGGACCAGACTCGATTATTTACAGACCGCCGTCATACAGCTGGAATATTGCTGAGTGCAGCGTTAAACAACAAACCAACCAACCAACCCAATTGCATGGATGCTCATGATGTCAATCATCGGATTGTCAGGTCCAGACTCGATTATTTACAGACCGCCGTTATACAGCTGGAATATTGCTGAGTGCAGCGTTAAACAACAAACCAACCAACCAACCCATATGCATGGATGCTCATGATGTCAATCACCGGATTGTCAGGTCCAGACTCGATTATTTACAGACCGCCGTCATACAGCTGGAATATTGCTGATTGCGGCGTTAAACAACAAACCAACCAACCAACCCAATTGCATGGATGCTCATGATGTCAATCACCGGATTGTCAGGTCCAGACTCGATTATTTACAGACCGCCGTTATACAGCTGGAATATTGCTGAGTGCGGCGTTAAACAACAAACCAACCAACCAACCCATATGCATGCATGCTCATGATGTCAATCACCGGATTGTCAGGTCCAGACTCGATTATTTACAAACCGCCGTCATACAGCTGGAATATTGCTGAGTGCGGCGTTAAACAACAAACCAACCAACCAACCCAATTGCATGGATGCTCATGATGTCAATCACCGGATTGTCAGGTCCAGACTCGATTATTTACAGACCGCCGTTATACAGCTGGAATATTGCTGAGTGCGGCGTTAAACAACAAACCACCCAACCAACCCATATGCATGGATGCTCATGATGTCAATCACCGGATTGTCAGGTCCAGACTCGATTATTTACAGACCGCCGTCATACAGCTTGAATATTGCTGAGTGCGGCGTTAAACAACAAACCAACCAACCAACCCATATGCATGGATGCTCATGATGTCAATCACCGGATTGTCAGGTCCAGACTCGATTATTTACAGACCGCCGTCATACAGCTGGAATATTGCTGAGTGCGGCGTTAAACAACCAACCAACCAACCCATATGCATGGATGCTCATGATGTCAATCACCGGATTGTCAGGTCCAGACTCGATTATTTACAGACCGCCGTTATACAGCTGGAATATTGCTGAGTGCGGCGTTAAACAACAAACCAACCAACCAACCCATATGCATGCATGCTCATGATGTCAATCACCGGATTGTCAGGTCCAGACTCGATTATTTACCGACCGCCGTCATACAGCTGGAATATTGCTGAGTGCGGCGTTAAACAACAAACCAACCAACCAACCCAATTGCATGGATGCTCATGATGTCAATCACCGGATTGTCAGGTCCAGACTCGATTATTTACAAACCGCCGTCATACAGCTGGAATATTGCTGAGTGCGGCGTTAAACAACAAACCAACCAACCAACCCAATTGCATGGATGCTCATGATGTCAATCACCGGATTGTCAGGTCCAGACTCGATTATTTACAGACCGCCGTTATACAGCTGGAATATTGCTGAGTGCGGCGTTAAACAACAAACCACCCAACCAACCCATATGCATGGATGCTCATGATGTCAATCACCGGATTATCAGGTCCAGACTCGATTATTTACAGACCGCCGTCATACAGCTTGAATATTGCTGAGTGCGGCGTTAAACAACAAACCAACCAACCAACCCATATGCATGGATGCTCATGATGTCAATCACCGGATTGTCAGGTCCAGACTCGATTATTTACAGACCGCCGTTATACAGCTGGAATATTGCTGAGTGCGGCGTTAAACAACCAACCAACCAACCCATATGCATGGATGCTCATGATGTCAATCACCGGATTGTCAGGTCCAGACTCGATTATTTACAGACCGCCGTTATACAGCTGGAATATTGCTGAGTGCGGCGTTAAACAACAAACCAACCAACCAACCCATATGCATGCATGCTCATGATGTCAATCACCGGATTGTCAGGTCCAGACTCGATTATTTACCGACCGCCGTCATACAGCTGGAATATTGCTGAGTGCGGCGTTAAACAACAAACCAACCAACCAACCCAATTGCATGGATGCTCATGATGTCAATCACCGGATTGTCAGGTCCAGACTCGATTATTTACAGACCGCCGTCATACAGCTGGAATATTGCTGAGTGCGGCGTTAAACAACAAACCAACCAACCAACCCATATGCATGCATGCTCATGATGTCAATCACCGGATTGTCAGGTCCAGACTCAATTATTTACAGACCGCCGTCATACAGCTGGAATATTGCAGAGTGCGGCGTTAAACAACAAACCAACCAACCAACCCATATGCATGCATGCTCATGATGTCAATCACCGGATTGTCAGGTCCAGACTCGATTATTTACAGACCGCCGTCATATAGCTGGAATATTGCAGAGTGCGGCGTTAAACAACCAACCAACCAACCAACCCATATGCATGCATGCTCATGATGTCAATCACCGGATTGTCAGGTCCAGACTCGATTATTTACAGACCGCCGTCATACAGCTGGAATATTGCTGAGTGCAATAAGAAAAGAAGACTTATGTGTACAGTGGTTCAACACGTGCTGTATGCATGTTCGGATCATGCTGCGTTGAGTACCTTCTGGTAACCACTCGCCGTCTGGGTGAATGTGACAACTGCCGAAAGTACGTTTTATTTGAGGCCTGACATTATCAAGTTAATAAAAGAGACAACCTGTGTTTGATCTGCTGTGTCTGTGTTGTCACAAACAGTGTTTGACCTGCTGTATCTGTGTTGTCACAGACAGTGTTTTATCTGATGTGTGTCTGTTGTCACAAACAGTGTTTGATCTGACGTGTGTGTGTGTTGTTACAAACAGTGTTTGATCTGATGTGTGTCTGTTGTCACAAACAGTGTTTGACCTGCTGTGTGTGTGTTGTCACAAACAGTGTTTGACCTGCTGTGTGTGTGTTGTCACAAAAAGTGTTTGACTTGCTGTGTCTGTGTTGTCACAAACAGTGTTTGATCTGACGTGTGTGTGTTGTCACATACAGTGTTTGACCTGCTGTGTGTGTGTTGTCACAAACAGTGTTTGACCTGCTGTGTGTGTGTTGTCACAAACAGTGTTTGACCTGCTGTGTGTGTGTTGTCACAAACAGTGTTTGACCTGCTGTGTCTGTGTGTCACAAACAGTGTTTGATCTGACGTGTGTGTTGTCACAAACAGAGTTTGATCTGATGTGTGTATGTTGTCACAAACAGTGTTTGACCTGCTGTGTCTGTGTTGTCACAAAAAGTGTTTGACCTGCTGTGTGTGTGTTGTCACAAAAAGTGTTTGATCTGACGTGTGTGTGTTGTCACAAACAGTTTTTGACCTGCTGTGTCTGTGTTGTCACAAACAGTGTTTGACCTTCTGTGTGTTTGTTGTCACAAACAGTGTTTGACCTGCTGTGTCTGTGTTGTCACAGACAGTGTTTGACCTGCTGTGTGTGTGTTGTTACAAACAGTGTTTGACCTGCTGTGTGTGTGTTGTCACAAACAGTGTTTGACCTGCTGTGTCTGTGTGTCACAAACTGTTTGATCTGACGTGTGTGTGTTGTCACAAACAGTGTTTGATCTGACGTGTGTGTGTTGTTACAAACAGTGTTTCATCGGATGCCTTGTATGTTGTCACAAACAGTGTTTGACCTGCTGTGTCTGTGTGTCACAAACACTGTTTGATCTAGATGTGTGTGTGTTGTCACAAACAGTGTTTGACCTGCTGTGTGTGTGTTGTCACAAACAGTGTTTGATCTGCTGTGTCTGTGTTTTCACAAACAGTGTTTGACCTGCTGTGTGTGTGTTGTCACAAACAGTGTTTGACCTGCTGTGTCTGTGTGTCACAAACAGTGTTTGATCTGACGTGTGTGTGTTGTCACAAACAGTGTTTGATCTGACGTGTGTGTGTTGTCACAGACAGTGTTTGACCTGCTGTGTGTGTTGTCACAGACAGTGTTTGACCTGCTGTGTGTGTTGTCACAGACAGTGTTTGACCTGCTGTGTGTGTGTTGTCACAAACAGTTTTTGACCTGCTGTGTGTGTGTTGTCACAAACAGTGTTTGACCTGCTGTGTGTGTGTTGTCACAAACAGTGTTTGACCTGCTGTGTGTGTGTTGTCACAGACAGTGTTTGACCTGCTCTGTGTGTTGTCACAGACAGTGTTTGACCTGCTGTGTGTGTTGTCACAGACAGTGTTTGACCTGCTGTGTGTGTTGTCACAGACAGTGTTTGACCTGCTGTGTGTGTGTTGTCACAGACAGTGTTTGACCTGCTGTGTGTGTGTTGTCACAAACAGTGTTTGACCTGCTGTGTGTGTTGTCACAAACAGTGTTTGACCTGCTGTGTCTGTGTTGTCACAAACAGTGTTTGACCTGCTGTGTGTGTGTGTCACGAACAGTGTTTGACCTGCTGTGTGTGTGTTGTCACAAACAGTGTTTGATCTGCTTTGTGTGTGTTGTCACAAACAGTGTTTGATCTGCTGTGTGTGTGTTGTCACAAACAGTGTTTGATCTGCTGTGTGTGTGTTGTCACGAACATTGTTTGACCTGCTGTGTGTGTGTTGTCACAAACAGTGTTTGACCTGCTGTGTGTGTGTGTCACAAACAGTGTTTGACCTGCTGTGTGTGTGTGTCACAAACAGTGTTTGATCTGCTGTGTGTGTGTTGTCACGAACAGTGTTTGACCTGCTGTGTGTGTGTGTCACAAACAGTGTTTGACCTGCTGTGTGTGTGTGTCACAAACAGTGTTTGACCTGCTGTGTGTGTGTTGTCACGAACATTGTTTGCTCAGTTGTGTGTTGCATTGCTGTTGCAGGTGCGTCAGAAGACACCATCGTGGAACAAAGCGCACCCAACTACACCACGCCCCTCAACGGCAACTGCTCCAAGAACCAGTACCTCTACTGCGACCTGGAAGCCATCTGTACTGAGCTGATCAACAACCAGTCGTACTGCAAATGTCCGGAACCGAACACTGGAGACGGTCTCAAAAACGGCACCGGCTGTGGAAAAAGTAAGTATAGCGGGCCGGGTTGTATATTGAACACAGTCCTTACTGATCAGAAGGAGTATTGTAGTGACAGCTGTGTATCAGACGGGGTATTGTAGTGACAGCAGTGTATCAGAAGGGGTATTGTAATGACAGCTGTGTATCAGAAGGCGTATTGTAATGACAGCAGTGTATCAGAAGAGGTATTGTAGTGACAGCTGTGTATCCGAAGGGGTATTGTAGTGACAGCAGTGTATCAGAAGAGGTATTGTAGTGACAGCAGTGTATCAGAAGGGGTATTGTAATGACAGCTGTGTATCAGAAGGCATACTGTAGTGACAGCAGTGTATCAGAAGGGGTATTGTAGTGACAGCTGTGTATCAGAAGGGGTATTGTAGTGACAGCTGTGTGCCGGAAGTATTGTAGTGACAGCAGTATATCAGAAGCGGTATTGTAGTGACAGCTGTATATGAGAAGGGGTATTGTAGTGACAGCTGTGTATCAGACGGGGTATTGTAGTGACAGCAGTGTATCAGAAGGGGTATTGTAATGACAGCTGTGTATCAGAAGGCGTATTGTAATGACAGCAGTGTATCAGAAGAGGTATTGTAGTGACAGCTGTGTATCCGAAGGGGTATTGTAGTGACAGCAGTGTATCAGAAGAGGTATTGTAGTGACAGCAGTGTATCAGAAGGGGTATTGTAATGACAGCTGTGTATCAGAAGGCATACTGTAGTGACAGCAGTGTATCAGAAGGGGTATTGTAGTGACAGCTGTGTATCAGAAGGGGTATTGTAGTGACAGCTGTGTGCCGGAAGTATTGTAGTGACAGCAGTATATCAGAAGCGGTATTGTAGTGACAGCTGTATATGAGAAGGGGTATTGTAGTGACAGCAGTGTATCAGAAGGGGTATTGTAGTAACAGCTGTGTATCAGAAGGGGTATTGTAGTAACAGCTGTGTATCAGAAGGGGTATTGTAGTGACAGCTGTATATCAGAAGGGGTATTGTAGTGACAGCAGTGTATCAGAAGAGGTATTGTAATGACAGCTGTGTATCAGAAGGGGTATTGTAATGAAAGCTGTGTGTCAGAAGGGGTATTGTAGTGACAGCTGTGTATTAGAAGAGGTATTGTAATGACAGCTGTGTATCAGAAGCGGTATTGTAGTGACAGCTGTCAGAAGGGGTATTGTAGTGACAGCTGTGTATCAGAAGAGGTATTGTAATGACAGCTGTGTGTCAGAAGGGGTATCGTAATGACAGCTGTGTATTAGAAGAGGTATTGTAATGACAGCTGTGTATCAGAAGAGGTATTGTAGTGACAGCTGTATATCAGAAGGGGTATTGTAGTGACAGCAGTGTATCAGAAGAGGTATTGTAATGACAGCTGTGTATCAGAAGGGGTATTGTAATGACAGCTGTGTGTCAGAAGGGGTTATGTAGTGACAGCTGTGTATCCGAAGGGGTATTGTAGTGACAGCTGTGTATCAGAAGGGGTATTGTAGTGACAGCTGTGTGTCAGAAAGGGTATTGTAGTGACAGCTGTGTATCAGAAGAGGTATTGTAATGACAGCTGTGTATCAGAAGGGGTATTGTAGTGACAGCTGTGTGTCAGAAGGGGTATCGTAATGACAGCTGTGTATTAGAAGAGGTATTGTAATGACAGCTGTGTATCAGAAGAGGTATTGTAGTGACAGCTGTGTATCAGAAGAGGTATTGTAGTGACAGCTGTATATCAGAAGGGGTATTGTAGTGACAGCTGTATGTTAGAAGTGGCGTGGTAGTGACAGCTGTATGCTAAATGGGGTGGTGGTAGTGACAGCTGTATGTCAGAGGGCGCGTGGTGTCAGTGTTAGAGCTATGAACAACATTTGTATGGAAGGTGACGTGTTGTGATCTTTCCTCCGCAGTTATCTACAACTGCCATGACAACACGGGGTGCCACCCATACGCCAAGTGTGACAACCGGACCTGCAAGTGCAAGGACGGCTACAGGGGGAATGGCAACACCTGCAACGGTATTGTAGTTCATATGTCTCACTTGTAGCAGTACTGTAGCTCACATGTCTTACTTGCAGCGGTACTGTAGCTCACATGTCTCACTTGTAGCGGTACTGTAGCTCACATGTCTTACTTGTAGCGGTACTGTAGCTCACATGTCTCACTTGTAGCAGTACTGTAGCTCACATGTCTTACTTGTAGCGGTACTGTAGCTCACATGTCTCACTTGTAGCAGTACTGTAGCTCACATGTCTCACTTGTAGCGGTACTGTAGCTCTCATGTC
This sequence comes from Haliotis cracherodii, assembly GCF_022045235.1. Taxonomy (NCBI): domain Eukaryota; kingdom Metazoa; phylum Mollusca; class Gastropoda; order Lepetellida; family Haliotidae; genus Haliotis; species Haliotis cracherodii. Next base: position 22,408,968 of record NW_027266273.1, read on the forward strand.
TTACTTGTAGCAGTACTGTAGCTCTCATGTCTTACTTGCAGCGGTACTGTAGCTCACATGTCTTATTTGTAGCAGTACTGTAGCTCACATGTCTTACTTGCAGCAGTACTGTAGCTCACATGTCTTACTTGTAGCAGTACTGTAGCTCACATGTCTTACTTGCAGCAGTACTGTAGCTCACATGTCTTACTTGTAGCAGTACTGTAGCTCACATGTCTTACTTGCAGCGGTACTGTAGCTCACATGTCTTACTTGTAGCAGTACTGTAGCTCACATGTCTTACTTGCAGCGGTACTGTAGCTCACATGTCTTACTTGTAGCAGTACTGTAGCTCACATGTCTTACTTGTAACGGTACTGTAGCTCACATGTCTTACTTGTAGCAGTACTGTAGCTCACATGTCTTACTTGTAGCGGTACTGTAGTTCACATGTCTCACTTGTAGCGGTACTGTAGCTCACATGTCTTACTTGTAGCAGTACTGTAGCTCACATGTCTTACTTGTAGCAGTACTGTAGCTCACATGTCTTACTTGTAGCAGTACTGTAGTTCACATGTCTCACTTGTAGCGGTACTGTAGCCGACGTTTCTCACCTGTAACGGTACTGAAGCTACCATACATCAACACCTGTAACAGTACTGTATCTCATACATCTCAACACCTGTAACGGTTCTGTAGCTCTTACGTCTCAACAACTGTAACGCAACTGTAGCTCACATGTTTCACCTGTAACTGTACTGTAGTTCACATACATCACCACCTGAAACAGTACTGTATCTCATACGTTACAACACCTGCACAGGTACTGTAGCTCACATGTCTCAACACCTGTGACGGTTCTGTAGCTAATATGTCTCAACACCTGTAACGGTACTGTAGCTATCATGTCTCATTCCCTTACGTTTGAATATAACTTGGAAAAAATTTATGTTGAAATGTAAGATGTATGTAAAATAATATTTTGGATTTGAATAGATCGTTTTACAGTCATGACGGAAATGTGTTTGCGTTTTTTCCAGACATTGACGAATGCGACATAGAGAACCCGTGTCCCAAATATTCAGTATGTCATAACGCGCCTGGCTCCTACAACTGTACGTGTTTGCCGAAGTTCGAGCGTGTCGGGGATGAGTGCATCTGTAAGTGAATTAGACAGAGGATCATACACAAAGTTGATAATCTGGTAACAGATAATATTGATTCTTGTCAATACGGTGGTGTCACTGTTGAGAAAACTAATGAATTTACAAAGACTAAGATATTTCTGAATAAAAAGGCAGCCAAAGCTATGCTTTTCGTTTTAAGACAAAGTCGAAAACTAAATCTGTCTGTCGATTGTTTTTTAAAGACTGATAATTTAGTTACTCCTGTTTCCCGTTTTGGTTGCGAAGTATAGAGTTTTGAAAACTCATCTTGTGTTGAAAATGTAGATTTACGATTCCTTAAAACGTAATGTGCCTTCAGGAAAAGCACTTATAATTGCATGATTTGTGGAGAGCTTAGTAGATTGTCATTTAGTTAGAAGCAGTATTATTTGGGGTAAACCCTTTACTGTGGAAGCCTCGGAATTATCACTTTTAGTGTATATTCATAATGGCAATATTTGGGGAAAAGATTTTACCTGCTGGTGTTAAGGTATATATGAACATCACAAACTTGTCTGTTGAATATGCTTGTTAACTCTATATCGAAAGATATCCATAAGCAAATATGGATAACAAACATAGAACATTCTTCGAAAGGCTAACATATAATATTGTGAAATTTCAGATTTACAAATTTTAGCAGTATATATCTGTTTTGCAAAATGCGAACTAGCGACTTTATTAAAAGTCAGGACACCCGTGAAGCAAGTCTAGATTTTCCTATGATTCAGGCATTTCAGGGGGGCTCCTTTTTAATTTAAATGGGTTTTGTATTTCTATCAAAATTGTATGTTTTCAGAGATTAAGCGTTAGTCCTACTGTTATTGAAGAATTAGTTTGCATAAATGAACGCAATCCCTTTATACAGATTATCTCCGATATTAAAAAAGTGTAAGTTCTTTCTAATTGTTGTATATCTGTTTAAAGCCAATGTTGACAAAGGAGTATGACGTAGATGATTCAGAGCGTTACCTTAGTTCCATGTCTGTTTTCCAGTCAAATGTCGCGTCAACCGTGACTGTCACGCTAACGGCATATGCGAGAACCAGGAGTGTAAGTGTCAGCCAGGCTATGCTGGGGACGGCGTCGGATCCTGTGACAGTGAGTGTTTCTTCCATAGTAGCTGAACGAGAAGTGTTATAACCGTATAGCTTACCACACATTGTCATATCGGTAATATAATCATAGTAGCTGAACGTGAAGTGTTATAACCGTATAGCGTACCACACATTGTCATATCAGTGTTATAACCATTGTAGCGTAACGTGATGTGTTATAACCGTATAGCTTACCACACATTGTCATATCAGTGTTATAATCATAGTAGCTGAACGTGAAGTGTTATAACCGTATAGCGTACCACACATTGTCATATCAGTGTTATAATCATAGTAGCTGAACGTGAAGTGTTATAACCGTATAGCGTACCACACATTGTCATATCAGTGTTATAATAGCCGTACTTGCAGTGTTATGATAGTGTTATGGCCAAAGGTTCTGTATGTGCAATAGTATTTGTACATGCAGTGTTATGTATTAGGTAGAGGGCGAGTGCCAATGCTTTATCGGGATATAAACCTACTGTCGTATGTCCTCGCGACAGTACCTTCATATCCCGATACAGTGCTGGCACAAGCTTTCTGTCTATCATAGAGCACATGGAAACCCGAGTTCTACGAATTATACACTGCAGGTCGCACAAACTCCACCATTTACATTCGAAGCAGGTAGCACGGTAGCATAGCAAGTGTTGGTTGTTTAAGGTCTGCTATGCTGAAATATGCAAGTTTCAGTTAGCAAGAGACTTTCACATCTCTATAAACTGAACGGTTCGTGCTATCAAGTGTTTGTTGTTTGGGCCTGCCATCCTGATATGTACAAGTTTCACGAAGCACGAGACATTCACGACGCAATACACTAGTTTATCAGCGTATGAAATGTTCTCAACCTGACCAATATAATGACCACCAATTAGACCAAAGTATTTTCCTGAGCTCGAAATCAGTTTGATAAAGTAGTGTCTGAACGTGCAGTTTTGTGAGTTTTATAATCGCAGTGACTGCACATGAAATACAAGTACTGGTCACATGGTTAGTGTTAAACATGTATAATGGCTGAAGTATTTGCTCGTGAAGAAACATAGCCGTCTAGGTAACACTTTATAGCTGCACGTGCATTGTTATATCTGTGTTATGGCATGACTGTGTTGTGCACGTGTAAATGTTATTTTTTATATATGACTACAGACATCGACGAGTGCACGGATGGGTTGTTTGAGTGTTCCCAGGACGGCAACTGTCAAGACACTGAGGGTGACTACACCTGCGTGTGCAAAGACGGCTTCAGCGGGGACGGCAAAATATGCGAACGTGCGTCATCGTTTGTATTCTACTATAGTAAAAAGTGTAGTTCTTAAAAACAGCACCATGAATGTGTACTGACGTTTACACTGTCAGTTGTCAGAACATATGATTACAATTCGAGGACGGCTTAATATATGTACGTGAAGCGCCATAATGCAACGTCACAGCATTCTTTCGCTACCAAGGACACTGCATTGTGTAACGATATGTTAATAACTTGATAATAACTGTCACTAAATGGACGTCAATGATTCTGTAGCGTTTGACTCGTCCTTGTGCAAGCATGCAAGCGTGCACACGACTTTGGGAAGTTCGTAAGCGTCTTATGACGACTTCAGGAATTGCCTTCCATTCCTCTCTCAGTGCCTGTTCATGCTCTGTTCATTGGGGGTTGGGGACGATACGGGTTCTGGCCACGTCGTTTCGTGCGTGTTTTGACGTCGGCTCTGAACTGCTGGAACCTGCTCTCATGAGAAAAGAGCACACGTTGCGAGTCTCGACGTTGCCAGTTTGACGTGCTGGTGTCGATGTATGCTTTATTTTGATCGTCAGTTTATATATTTTTATCTCTAAAAGTGGATGGTTGGTAAAACGAAGTCACATTTGAAATGAAAGTAACGTGGTTCTTTGCGTGAACAACGCCATGACCTTTTAAAGCTTTTAGTTTTATAGTTGTTAACGAACTTTTATTCGCGATTTGTGAAATTATGGGATGGTGGAAGTAATCCTCCATATACACTGTCAGCCAGGTTATAAACACAAGTTGATCAATAATGCAGGTTTGCCAACAAGCTGCGACGAAATCTTCCGAAACGCCTCCTCATCCCCGTCTGGGAAGTACACAATCGACACCGACGGCACTGGGCCCGTCAAACCCGTTGAGGTGAGATATTTATCAGATACTATGGAATAACGTAAGGGACATTCTCGCGTTCTCGACCACTTGAAAAAAGCTAAATAGGTGGTTAAAAGTGTGAGAATGCGAGTGTTTGTCAAATTCTCGAACGTTTTGCATATTTAGCTAGTTTCCAAAGGTCAACATCTCGAGATCGGGAATATCTAGACAACGCGATAATGTCTCTTACAGTATTCCATAGATGCCACAGCAACTGTTGCACGTACTTCAGTCGTGTCACCGACAAGGAAATTGACCTTGATCACATGTTTCCTAGAGGCCACCTTAAAGTGTGCTCTATATTTACAAATAAAAGCGACGAAATCAATTTCCATAATGAATTTTCTTTTTACTATAAGCCGGGGACATTGTAAGCTTCCGAATATACCATTAGCATTTATTTATGCTACTTTTTTCAAATAGTGGGCCGGGACTGATGTTTGTGATCTTTTTGAACATTAAAATGTAATTACGTTCGGAAAATATTACTACAATTTCATTTGCTTTGGGGGATGTATTGCTTCTAGATCTAAATTGACCGCTAGACCCTACCGTTAGCTGCATTCCCCTTGTATCCCATTCAGTATAAAATAAACTAATGTTATAACGAACTCAAAGGGACCACTAAGTTTAGTTCGTTATAAGCATATACATTCAGCATATAGACGGGACCAAAAAGCATTTCGTTATATCCGTCAGTTAGTTATAAGCGTGTTCGATATAACCATAGTTTCCTGTATAACCCACTTCTGAAGACGTTCATCGCCGACGTACGCCCTCTGTACTCATGATTGAGTTAGCCTGCCTCTGTCACTGACTCCTCGTGTTTCCCGCGTATATAAATCCATCCAATTCACATTCACAACGAAGATAATTATAAGGTTGGTAAAAGATTGTCCACTTTGAACAATTTGTATTTCGGCCTGTTATAAACGCTTGTAAAATCTATTCTCATTTCAAACAAATAAAACATATATATAGTGAATGGGGTGGCACGTTATCCTTCGAAAAAGAACACTCACCTCATGAAAGCATATTTCAGTGTCCTCTTACTTGTTATGGTATTGTCTGTTTCGCTAAACAATGATTGTTTTCAAGTGTGTGATTTTTCTGTAGTCATATTCCAGACTTGCATGTCCCGCTCCGATACCTCGCCGCGATATAGCATCGTGATGCAGTGTGTGCCTTATGACAAGTAAACACTATATCTGACCAACCATGAGATAAGGGACCTTATAGATGAAAAATCACATTTTAAATCTACAGTATCTTCGGAACACAAGAATACAATTCACAAACTTCAATTCATATTTATTACAGAGATACATAACATCAAACATTTGGAGTCATCTTCCGATCTTTAACTGTTTATGTAATAATTGCAGTTTTTAGACATAATGTCTGATGAATTGAAAATAGACATGTATGCTGAAAGGTTTTGACATAAAGTTTTTATTACCTTACGAACTAACGAGAGAGAAGTAAGATATTTTTGTACAGTCCACACACATGGTGATTTCTACTGAAGTAAGTTAACCTCAAACGTCTTAATGACGTCATAGCACAATTGTATCCTTGCACCAATACGGTCCTTTTTCTCCCGGTGGGTCACATTTGTTGATGATGTCAGCGCCTTTTTATTATTCACAAACAGTAAACAGGGTACACCCTGTTCATATGTAAGCTCCTACTGTTGTAGGTGAACTGTGACATGCGCAGAGACATGGGTATCACGGTGATCTTCCCTAAAGACGAGAATGTCCAGAAGTCCAAAGGAACTGGAGAAGATCTCCTTGTGCCCTACATCGCCACACCAGACCAGATAAAGCCTCTAGTGGAAGGCTCTCTTTTCTGTTCTCAGGAATTCTGGTATGTTCTGTGGTTAATTGTGTGGGGTCTATCTTACTTAAGAAACAAACGAGTGGGAGTTGTTTATCGTACAATAAAACACTGCAGTGAGAATAAACCATAAACGGCCGAGTGGTTTATTCTCCCTGCAGTATTTTATTGTGCGATAAACAACGACCACGGGTGGTTTATATGAGATAACAATATCATGTATAGCCTGTTTAAGGGGTTAATAAATTGTACATGCTTCAAAAATATTTACCCGTATTTTAATAATGATGACTTCCTGAATAGAAACCGACCTCGGCAATATATAACAAATAAAAATTTGGTCATTCCTGCATATTCTCACAATTTACAACCGCCAACATATAGCTGGAATATTGCTGAGTGCGGCGTAAAACAACCAACCAACCAACCAACCAAATCATAATTTACACGTCTGTATCTTTTCTCACAATATCTCTCCCACTATTGGATGCGATCATTCGGCTATTGCGTTTATCTACCTTGCCCAGCTACATCTACGGGGAACAACTCACTAGACACCTTCCTCTAAAAAATAACGTCGTCCAATTTACGACGTCATCAAGTTGCGAGTGCGTGTTCGAATCTCCAGAAATGACGTCATGATAGAACACTGTTTTAATGTTTTAGTAACATCTTCAAAGGGGCCGTATTAATATTGATATCTCATATGAGAAATAATTGACACGTGGTCGTTGTTTATCGTACAATAAAACACTGCAGGTAGAATAAACCACTCGTCGTTTATTTCGACTGTATGTATATGGGGCGGTCGGGTTACCTGGTGGTTAAAGCGTTCGCTCTTCACGCCGAAGACCCTGGTTCGATTCCCGACATGGGTACAATGTGTGAAACCATTTTCTGGTGCCCCCCGCCGTGATATTGCTGGAATATTGGTAAAAGCGGCGTTAAACCATACTCACTCACTCACTGTATAGTATGAACCGGATATAACTGTATAGTGCTGACCGGAAGTGTCTGTACGATGTTGAGTGGAAGTGATTACATGATGTTGACCGGCAGTAGCTGATGGTGTTGATGGAGCGGGACTTTATTGTGTCCCTAGAATATGCTATGTGACCTTGGCCTGACGTTGTGATCAGCTCGAGATGTGGATCTGGATTGACGTCACGATGTATTGACCTGAATGTATGAATTCCGCCTGATATGACGGTGTGATGTAGTTGTATATTGTATTATGTAGTTGTATATTGTATTATTGATCTGACTGACCCTTGAAGATCCGGGGTAGAATAGGTCTTCAGCAACCCATGCTTGACGTAAAGAGCAACTGTGCTCGTCGTAAGAGGCGACTAACGGGATCAGTTGGTCAGGCTCGCTGACTTGGTTGATGCATGTCATCGTATCCCAATTGCGAGGATCGATGCTCATGATGGCAATCACTGGATTGTCTGGTCCAGACTCGATTATGTACAGACCGCTGTCATATAGCTGGAATATTGCTGAGTGTGGCGTTGAACAACAACAACACAAATTATCTGACTGTCAGGTGTTGACATCCAACAGTAATGTTGTGATGTTTCTCATGTTTCATGTGATGTTTTTCATCTTTCAGGATAAAGTGTGCTTCATACTATGACCTTGCGGCCCATGTCACCTGGGTAAACGATAACAACAACACACGCACGGGCTGGGGAACGTCGCACCAGGATACGGTAAACCAGTCTCTCCAGTAGAAATGTATTCCCCTTCGTTTTTGTCTGCTAATTTGCCTGCTACAAGCATCCTCATTCTGTTCCTGTCGACCAATAATCGCTTTCGATATTGTATTGTAGTCGATCCCCATCACTTTATCTCATGGGTGAGTGACAGTATTTTAACAGTATTTCCAGGTGCCCGTTTAATGTGTGTGGAAAGCCCGAAGTGATGTAGATCTCAGATGTTTACCATTTTTGTGAAACCCACGAGCACAAACGTAGAAACATAATCGGGTCGAACGGTTTGTCGAACCAATGGTCATAAGTTCCTGGCGTGCCAAAGGGACGAAACTCTGCACATCGATTTGTAGCGAATTAGACGGCTGGGCACCCCAAACTTAACTCCTGGTATACATGGTATTGGAGAATACCGTATTAATATTATTTTAAAAACAATTTCCTTTGAAGCTCCGTACACTAGCTCTGTCGTTGTTGTCATCATTTTCAATTATATGTCCAGTGTGCGTGCGGCGTACTCGGAGTGTGTAGAGATCCTAAAAGTGTCTGCAACTGTGACGGCAAAAACCCCTCCCGAACAATCGATACCGGCATCATCGTGGACAAGTCCGAGCTCCCGGCTGTACATGTGAAATTTGACAACAACGGCCGAATTGTAGACTGGACAGTTGGCCCCCTAAAGTGCGGACCTAAACCAATAGGTGAGCCTGCAGGATAATAATGATGATAATAATATCTGACCTTAACCAATAGGTGAGCCTGCAGGATAATAATGATGATAATAATATCTGACCTTAACCAATAGGTGAGCCTGCAGGATAATAATGAAGATAATAATATCTGACCTATAACAATGGGTGTGTCTTCAGTATTATACATTTGCGACGTAAATTGGTTGCCCAACGGGTAGGTGTAAAGGGACATTATATGAGTTTGAGGACTTGTGTTCAGATATCCTCAAGAACTGCCACGAGATAAAGCAGAAACTGAAGGTGAAGCTGAATGGTCCACAGCTGATTGACGTGGACGGCCCTGACGGCCCCCTCGACCCCATCCTGGTGTACTGCGACATGGAAACTTACCCCAGCCTGGGGGTCACGGTGATACCCCACGACGGGTAGGTGGCTCTCTCTCATACCCCATCCTGGGGGTCACGGTGATAACCCATCATGGGTAGGTGTCTCTCTCCCTAATACCTCAGCCTGGGGGTCACGGCGATGACCCATGACGGGTAGGTGTCTCTCTCATACCTCAGCCTGGGGTCACAGTGATAACCCATGACAGGTAGGTGTCTCTCACTCATACTCCAGCCTGGTGGTCACGGTGATAACCCCTGACAGGTAGGTGTCTCTCTCTCATACCTCAGCCTGGGGGGCACGGCGATACCCCATGACAGGTAGGTGTCTCTCTCTCATACTCCAGCCTGGGGGTCACGGTGATACCCCATGACAGGTAGGTGTCTCTCTCTCATACCTCAGCCTTGGGGTCACGGCGATAACCCATGACAGGTAGGTGTCTCTCTCTCATACCTCAGCCTGGGGGTCACGGTGATTCCCCATGACAGGTAGGTGTCTCTCTCTCATACCTCAGCCTGGGGGTCACGGTTATTCCCCATGACAGGTAGGTGTCTCTCTCTCATACCTCAGCCTGGGGGTCACGGTGATAACCCATGACAGGTAGGTGTCTCTCTCTCATACTCCAGCCTGGGGGTCACGGTGATACCCCATGACAGGTAGGTGTCTCTCTCTCATACCTCAGCCTGGGGGTTACAGTGATACCCCATGACAGGTAGGTGTCTCTCTCTCATACCTCAGCCTGGGGGTTACGGTGATACCCCATGACGGGTAGGTGTCTCTCTCTCATACCCTCTCACTGGCTTGTATTATGAATCACTGGCTTGTATTATGAATCACTAGCTTGTATTATGAATCACTGTCTTGTATTATGAGTCACTGGCTTGTATTATCAATCACTGGCTGGTATTATCCATCACTGGCTTGTGTTATTTATCACTGGCTTGCATTATCCATTACTGGCTTGTATTAACAATCACTGGCTTGTTTTATCAATCACTGGCTTCTATTGACACTAACAGGCTTGTGTTATCAATCACTGGCTTGTGTTATCAATCACTGGCTTGTATTGACACTCACTGGCTTGTATTATCCATTACTGGCTTGTATTAACAATCACTGGCTTGTATTAACAATCACTGGCTTGTATTATCAATCACTGGCTTGTATTGACACTAACAGGCTTGTGTTATCAATCACTGGCTTGTGTTATCAATCACTGGCTTGTATTGACACTCACTGGCTTGTATTATCCATTACTGGCTTGTATTAACAATCACTGGCTTGTATTAACAATCACTGGCTTGTATTATCAATCACTGGCTTGTATTGACACTAACAGGCTTGTGTTATCAATCACTGGCTTGTGTTATCAATCACTGGCTTGTATTGACACTCACTGGCTTGTATTATCCATTACTGGCTGGTATTATCAATCACTGGCTTGTATTGACACTCACTGGCTTGTATTATCCATTACTGGCTTGTATTGACACTCACTGGCTTGTGCTGCAGGAAGGACATCGTTGAGTTCACGGAGACCGGGTCAAAGCCAGTCAACTACGTCGTGCCCCTCCCGGTCGTGGAGGCACTGGTCAAGGGTTCCGTCCACTGCGACCAGACTTTCTCCTATGAATGCCAGGTAAGGTTGGAGGGGCAAGGCAGGAGGCAGATGAAGGGGCAGGGTGAGGGATGGACCAGATGGAGGGACGGGGTGAGGGATGGACCAGATGGAGGGGCGGGGGTGAAGTGACCAGATGGAGGGACAGGACGAGGGATGGACCAGATGGAGGGGCAGGGTGAGGGATGGACCAGATGGAGGGACGGGGGTGAAGTGACCAGATGGAGGGACAGGGCGAGGGATGGACCAGATGGAGGGACAGGTTGAGGGATGGACCAGATGGAGGGACGGGGGTGAAGTGACCAGATGGAGAGACAGGGTTAGGGATGGACCAGATGGAGGGACGGGATGAGGGATGGACCAGATGGAGGGACGGGGTGAGGGATGGACCAGATGGAGGGGCGGGTTGAAGTGACCAGATGGAGTGACGGGGTGAGGGATGGACCAGATGGAGGGGCAGGATGGGGGACCAGGTGAAGGAGCGGGGTGAAGGGGCGGGGGGTGCAGGGGCCAGGTGATAGTCTCTTCAATAGATAACTTATCTAGGTTCCTCAACAAGTATTATGTGCATCTGTGATCGTGTTTCTCTGTCCCCACAGAGCGGCAAACAGGATGTGAAGGTTGCAGTTGGTCAAGATGCCCGCCCCCTCACCTACCTCCCCGGGGGTATTCCCGAGGTAGACGGGTCATGTGGGTGTGGTGTGACGGACACATGTGAGGAGCGTGGCGCCGGCTGTAACTGCGCTATAGACGACGGAAAGACAAGGAAGGACATCGGGGTCCAGATCGACAGGAACGATCTCCCAATCGTGTCCATCAACGTGTCATTCGATGGACAGAAGAAAGGAGTGTCTTTCGTTGGACCAATCCGCTGCAGCAATGAACAGTTTGGTACGTCCATGACTATTCTCATCATATTGAGGGTGGTGGGGTAACCTAGTGGTTAAAGCGTTCGCTCGTGACGCCGAAGACCCGGGTTCAATTCCCCACATGGGCACTATGTGTGAAGCCCATTTCTGGTGTCTCCCGCCGTGATACTGCTGGAATATTGCTAAAAGCGACGTCCAGTTCCACCCATGCCGAACTAGGCTGGGATTTCGGGGCTCGTCGCAGCGCCCCCAAGTGGCTATTACAAGGTATGTCTCATAGTAACATGAAAAGGTTTGGAAAATAAATGTTGACGCTAAGTAGACGGTACACATGCTTTGCAAATCCTGCAGTCGACCGAAATCTGTATTGCAGTTTATGAACCGGTTGTCGATTTTGTAACGCGGTTTTGATTGAACCTTGCAATGACTCGTTATTCCAGCCAAAATACATCTCCATAATTCCAGCCTAGTTCGACAAGGGTGAAAACTGGACTTGTAATATGTAGATATATGCTGATACATGTTGTAATATCTTGTAATATGTTGTTCAGGAATCGAGGCCAACTGTGAGAAGTACAGGTCTCTGGGTAAAACAGACAGCTACACATATCTGATTGATCCTGATGGTCCCCCTACAGACGGAAATGGTGAGGTTACCTTCCTTTATAACTTGGTTATTAGATATCATACGTACACTGATACTGTGTGTGAACAGTACCTCTACGTATAACAGTGCTAAGCGAATACGCCAGTGTTATCTCTTGTTATCTCAGTACTTAATATTTATTTACGAAATTGATAAAATTGTTTGGTTTCTATAATAACCTTTTTCTATAGCTTCTTGTATAATGGAAACCCACATTTAATTGTGTTTACGTGATTACTGAGTAATATGTGAGAAAATTAGAACCCCCGTGGATGTCCTTCTTCGAATTGACCTTCAGTAACGCATGTTTGTCGTAAGAGGAGGCTATTAACTGGATCGGGTGGTCAGGTTGATTAATTGGTTGAATCTTTTCACAATTGCGTAGATCGATGCTGATGTTTGGTCCAGACTCGATTATTTACAAACCGTCGTCATATAGCTGGAATATTGCTGAATGCGACGTTAAACAACAAATAAACAAATAAACATTTAAAGAGTGAAACAACTATAGGTCCGACTTGACCATTCATCCGACCACGTTCAAATGAGAAATCAGGATTTTCATAATCATTTGAATTTATCATCGCAATCAGATTACTTTTATCAGCGAAATTATGCCCTTGAGAGGTACTAGTTTGTCTTGCCCGATACATACGTAACAACACTGAAATATCAGGGCAGAGAATATGATTTGTTCACTAAACAAAATAAGAAATCTCTACTTGGAAATGGCATCTTGTTGCCAACTTACCCATGTAAACATAGCCGACATTAACAGCAGCTAACCTCGTAGCGTCATTGCAGGCAGAAAGGCTAGGCGACGACGATGGCGTGAGTAGCAACTGGATAGGGTCACTTCCTGTGACCTTGACCCTGTCGACGAAATGGTCTGCTTATTCAAGACCTTTCGGCATTGACTTACATTTTCACCCTTATGAAAACCAGTTTCTCTTATCCTACATTTACGGTATTTTGACGATTTTATGATATTTACATTTTGATTTCCATTTTTCAGCATCTATGTTACACGATTCGCAAAGACTTCTGCCGCACCATCCTTCCACTCAGTCTCCCAACTATCCCCCACGTTACATGACGTCCCCATTCAAAGCTCTTGGTTATAGTGTTTCCTAATGCGCCATGACCTTCCGACTGCTTGTGCTGTAGCTATCTATATATTGGATCACAGACGTTATTGCCCTTATTGAGATTGACCGCAAGTCTGTTGGCTTGGCATTCGTGACTACCCGTTCCTTTCCGTAACCTGCAAGAAGACTCGTCCCCCCTATCGATGAATGTTAAATGCGAAAATACGACAAACCAATCAGAATGCGCCTAAGACTTCAATTACTTCGGTCAAAGAATCCCTCAGAAATAATTTATGCCCTAAAATATATAAAATATACAGTTAAACGTTATCAATCCTACTGTATAAATACCGTAAGTCCCGATGTGGTTAAAATAGCATCCGAAAATATATATAACAAAGTGTGTGTGGGGGGGGAGATTGCATGACGGAGATTGCATGACAGAAAAATCCTCATCGTTTTATACAATGTTTGACGTGTGATGAATGACGTAGGGCGATCACTTCTTTGTGCTGCGAGGAATTGTATTTAGATTTATATATTGCGATTACAAAATCAATTGTAACTGTACTTGGGACACACGAAGGGGATGACTCCAAGGAGATGGTGATGCGTTGTCCCTACCTATTCATTCAGGAGGCGTCAGATTTAGGACGTGGAAGCTACACTTTCATAGAACGACACTAAGAAAACTTTGTTTAACCTCAAACTTCATCCTGACTGATATCATTTTCAGGTGGAGCCTACAGGCGTAAGTCTGCAGACTGCTGTGTCTTCTCTAGTTATGCGCTACTGTCTGCGTATAGACGTATAGACTTTAATTCTATGTTCCTGTATATTTGTATACCTTGGATATAGTTATAGCTTTGTCGTTCCGAGTTGTACTTCGCTATCAGCCGTAAAGTGATATAGACACTCGCAGCTCTGGAACTGTTTTTTTCACATCAGCGTTCAGTTGATTTGTAGACAATGTTAGCTCTGCAATTCCTCTCTCCAATTTTTATATTGCTGATAGATAGACGTTCTTAGTTCCGGAACTGTGCTCCCTCATCAGAATATATGTGATATATAGGCCCTTTAAACTGTTTTCTCTCTCTCCGGTGTATTGCTGATATATAAAATTGTTCTCTCAAACTATTTTATCTTAGTACTCTCGCTCATCATTTATATATAGACACTTTTTGTACTTGAACTTCTCTCGCTCATTAGCGATGTATAGACGCTCTTAGTACTGGAACTTCTCTCGCTCATCAGTGATATATAGACTCTCTTTGTACTGGAACTTCTCTCGCTCATCAGTGATATATAGACACTCTTAGTACTGGAACTTCTCTCGCTCATCAGTGATATATAGACACTCTAAGTACTGGAACTTCTCTCGCTCATCAGTGATATATAGACACTCTTTGTACTGGAACTTCTCTCGCTCATCAGTGATATATAGACACTCTAAGTACTGGAACTTCTCTCGCTCATCAGTGATATATAGACACTCTTAGTACTGGAACTTCTCTCGCTCATCAGTGATATATAGACACTCTAAGTACTTGAACTTCTCTCGCTCATCAGTGATATATAGACACTCTAAGTACTGGAACTTCTCTCGCTCATCAGTGATATATAGACACTCTTTGTACTGGAACTTCTCTCGCTCATCAGTGATATATAGACACTCTTAGTACTTGAACTTCTCTCGCTCATCAGTGATATATAGACACTCTTAGTACTGGAACTTCTCTCGCTCATCGGTGATATATAGACACTCTTAGTACTGGAACTACTCTCGCTCATCAGTGATATATAGACACTATTAGTACTGGAACTACTCTCGCTCATCGGTGATATATAGACACTCTTAGTACTGGAACTACTCTCGCTCATCGGTGATATATAGACACTCTTAGTACTGGAACTACTCTCGCTCATCAGTGATATATAGACACTATTAGTACTGGAACTACTCTCGCTCATCGGTGATATATAGACACTCTTAGTACTGGAACTACTCTCGCTCATCGGTGATGTATAGACACTCTTAGTACTGGAACTACTCTCGCTCATCGGTGATATATAGACACTCTTAGTACTGGAACTACTCTCGCTCATCGGTGATATATAGACACTATTAGTACTGGAACTACTCTCGCTCATCGGTGATGTATAGACACTCTTAGTACTGGAACTACTCTCGCTCATCGGTGATATATAGACACTCTTAGTACTGGAACTACTCTCGCTCATCGGTGATGTATAGACACTCTTATTACTGGAACTACTCTCGCTCATCGGTGATGTATAGACACTCTTAGTCCTGAAAACTGTTATCGCTCATCAGTGTATAACTCATATACATAGACGCCCTTAACTCTTGAACTGTTTTCTCTCATCAGTGTATAGCTGATATATAGACTCTCTTAGTCTTGAAACCGTCATCGCTCATCAGTGTATAACTCATATATATAGACGCCCTTAACTCTTGAACTGTTTTCTCTCATCATTGTATAGCTGATATATAGACGTTGTTAACTCTGGACCTCTTCGTATGGCTGCTAAATAGACTCTCTTAGCTCCGGAACTGTTTTCTCTGACTAGGGCATAGCTGACATATAGAACTGTTCTCTCCAATTATTGTATTATGATATAGAGACGTTCTGCTCTTATTTCTCTCACCAGTTGAAAGTATATAGTCACAGTGTATAACAGGTATATAGATTTCTGCGTTGCATATCTAGTGTATAATTGATGAATTAGAAACCTTCCATCTAATCTTCAAACCAAGAAATACAACATTGTTATCAATAATGATTTGCCGTTCCTTGGTTTACTGTTGTTTTGAACTTGTGTGGCAGTAATGACATTAATCAGTTGCCCCGCATCGTAGACGATAGTTGTGTACTCGGTACTGTGTCTAACCTAAGTGTGTGATCGGGTGGCATCGCACGGTATATGAATATTAACATGTAGATGATTTCGTCTGAGTTCCATGTGAATATTGTGACATCACGTTGTTTATCGGAATTTATTATTTAACAATTTCATGGCTTAATTTTTGAGAACTATGTGCTATTTCAGGTCTGAGAAGGAGGGGTAAGTCAGTTTGGAATCTTCTGCTATGACATGATCAGTTTGTTCACTTTAAACAGAAGTGTGTTTCTTCTCATTGCCCAGGATATCTAATTCTCCATGTCTTCAGCGTACTAGCCGGCTAGATAAACAGAGGAGTGTAACGGATAAACAAAGAAGTGCCTATTTTGTCAAATTCAAAAGATTAAAATTGTTTACTTTTTGTTCCTGAGGATAGACGCCACAGATAGTATAGCCTTTGTGAAAACGTCATAGATAGTTTGTGATATAATAGATCTTATATTATCTAGTAGAATTAGTTTAGATTTTATGGCATATAGTAGAATGAGTATAGATCGTAGAGTAAATAGTATATAGATGTTCTTGTTCACTGTTAACTGTTAGTATGTCAATCAATAATGTGTTATTCAGGAGATTTAAACTTCTTTCCTTGAACATCAATAGTGTTGCGTTCGGTTAGGTCACGTGATGCAGGTGAATGCACCGGTCTTACCTGTAAACATTTTGTTAGGTGAACCAATTAATGCCAGGATCGGCAGGGTTCACGCTCTGTCCGCAAGACCACGAAGGACACCCTGCTGTAGTGTACTCATGATACATTGTGCTTATTTGAGTGATGTAGCTAGGTTTTGATACGTGCCTCATGAAACATTGTGCTTATTTGAAAGCATGCAGCTAGGTTTTGATACGTGCCTCATGAAACATTGTGCTTATTTGAAAGCATGCAGCTAGGTTTTGATACGTGCCCCATGATGCATTGTGCTTATTTGAAAGCATGCAGCTAGGCTTTGATACGTGCCTCATAATACATTGTGCTTATTTGAAAGCATGCAGCTAGGCTTTGATACGTGCCTCATGATACATTGTGCTTATTTGAAAGCATGCAGCTAGGTTTTGATACGTGCTCCATGATACATTGTGCTTATTTGAAAGCATGCAGCTAGGTTTTGATACGTGCCTCATGATGCATTGTGCTTATTTGAAAGCATGCAGCTAGGCTTTGATACGTGCCCCATTATACATTGTGCTTATTTGAAGGCATGCAGCTAGGCTTTGATACGTGCCCCATGATGCATTGTGCTTATTTGAAAGCATGGAGGTAGGTTTTGATATGTGTCCAATGATATATTGTGCTTATTCGAAACAATGCAGCTAAATTTTGATACTTGTCTCAGGATGCATTTTGCTTATTTGAAAGCATGTAGCTAGGCTATGATACGTGCCTCATAATACATTGTGCTTATTTGAAAGCATGCAGCTAGATTTTCATACATGTCTCAGGATGCATTTTGCTTATTTGAAAGCATGTAGTTAGGTTTTGATTCGTGTCCCATGATACATTGTGCTTTTTTGAAAGCATGCAGCTAGATTTTCATATGTGCCCAAATATTCATTGTGCTTATTTGAAAGCATGCAGCTAGATTTCCATGCGTGTCCCATGATACATTGTGCTTATTTGAAAGCATGTGGCTAGATTTTGATACGTGCCTTATGATACATAGTGCTTATTTGAAAGCATGCGGCTAGGTTTTGATACGTGCCTAATGATACATTGTGCTTATTTGAAAGCATGCGGCTAGATTTTGATACGTGCCTCGTGATACACTGTGCATATTTGAAAGCATGCAGCTGGCTTTTCGTAAGTGCCTCATGATGTATTGTGCTTTTTGAAAGCATCTCATTTAATGCATGAGTGTCCCCACATACTGGACGTATGTCTGGAATACAAAGTTTAACTAGTGAGGCCTGCCTGCTGTTTTAGCCCGTCTACCCACGATCGGTAAGTGATGTCAGCGTCTGGTCCACGAGTCGTTTGCAGGGCGCCGGCTTGCATGTCAGCTTCGTTAAGATAGAAGTGTTTCTCTTTTCATATCAATACAGATGCAACCATGCCTCTTGATGACTTGAGTATCGATGCAGATCCATCATGGTGTACACATATAGAACCATGTACATTCACTCTACAGATACAGATGAAATGTCCAGACATAGATAAGTCTAGTATTATGGGCTTTAACTAATAATACACATTTTGAAAGAATGTCAACTTCTACACGGTCTATTAATATGTAACATCGACATGAGTAGGTAGATACACAACGGGATTTACAGTTGTTCATGTCGCTAAAGTAGCGTTATTAAAAGAACAGTTTAAATGGTAATCACTGAAAGATTTCCAGACAGTCCAAGGCCATGAGATCTGAATCATTACGAGGATTCGACGGATCATATTCTGCATCAGTGCATAACATTATATATTCTTATTTGTCACTTGTCGACAACGTTTAAGCATCATCTACAAAACTACACAGAGAATTGACATTATGAAAGCACTATCCCACAAAAGCGGCCTTTAGATTTGATCAGGGATGTTGATCAAAAGGTATAAATGTCTTTTAGGCACTCAAAAACAGTCACTGATGACAATATTGCGAACATATAAAACTGTCTACTTTTCAGAAGCGGCTTTTTAAATGCGGTGATACTTTATGTAAATGTTTGTTACCCTAGCCTTTTAAAGAATATTATATTGAGATCACACTTCTCTCACATCCGATTCAAAGAAAACATAACAGCAAAACCGTCCTTGTTTGATGTCCGTGAATGATTTGGCTTGTCATTTAGTGAGTATGCTGCTTCAAATATGTATTCAGAATTTTCACAGAAATATGGCTTTGTATTCAAGATTAACACACATTACACAAACAGATCACATTTCGAATTCCCAGAATGTGGGATTGATGGTAAACCGTGTGATTGGTAGCTGGTGCTTTTGCTAAACGTGGCAAAGAAATGAAGCGTAACTGCAATGCTTAGTGGTAATATGTCACACTTCCGTGGTAAGTGATAAATGAGGATTATCTCGCTATGCATGCTTCGATAGCCACTTCTTTGCGACAGACCCGAAGCGTTCCTTGTCCAGGAGATGACTCACTTGAAGAAAAACAAATCCTGAGCCTATTTTACTTTGAAGAATGATGAGCAGAGTCTGTGTTTCGTCACTATCCAAGCGACAGTACACCCCAAACAGGGTGGTCAATACGCTCTTGTTCTTGTTCTTGTTCTTAATTCACCTCTGTATCTATGTCGGGAGCATGTCCTTGTTCCTTTGACAGTAGAAATGCACTGACCACATGTCTACAGCTGTTTTCATTTGTGAGACGCATAAGTGTTGACCACACCCCTTTAGCTGAGAACTCATGGCTATGTATTCTCCGAGACCACGCCCATGCACAATGTGAGGCCTCGAAATCATAGTATGACTGTAGTCCACGCCCCTTTTGCACAGTTTGACAGTAGACCACGCCCGGTATGCATGATGTAACAGTAGTCCACGCCCCTTTTGCACAGTTTGACAGTAGAAAACGCCGGTATGCATGATGTTACTGTCGTCCACGCCCCTTTTGCACAGTTTGACAGTAGACCACGCCCGGTATGCATGATGTAACTGTAGTCAACGCCCCTTTCGCACAGTTTGAGAGTAGACCACGCCCGGTATGCATGATGTAACTATCGTCCACGCCCCTTTTGCACTGTTTGAGAGTAGACCACGCCCGGTATGCACGATGTAACTGTAGTCCACGCCTCATTGATTTGGCGTATGACTGTCGTCCACGCCCCTTATGCACGGTTTGACGGTAGACCACCCCCGTATGATGTGAATAGTCCACGTCTCGTAGATAGACTGTAGTCCACGAATAGTAGTATGACTGTTGGCCACCCCATATGCAAAGTATGACCTTAGACCACCCCCTACGCAAAATGTGACTGTAATCCACGTGCCGTATGCATACGTATGACTGCTAGCCTCGTTCTGAATGCGCAATGTGACTAAATCACGCCGCTATGCAAAATGTTGATGTAGTCTCATGTCTCGTATGCATAGTAAGACTTTTGACCACGCCTCGTGTCACCCCGAGGTACGTCCCTGATGATAGACCACTGCTTATGACAAGACAGTTTCAAATTTGTTCATTTTTCGATTAATCCTTTTTTCTTTCTTATGGAGTGGGTTACATGTTTCAAAATAATTTTGATGCTTGTTTCTAATATTTGCATACTTCACTTTTTCAATCGGTACTATGCGTATATATATTATATATTTTTTTATTCTTGAAATGTATGAAATGTGATAAAGATCTTAGTTTGATTATATCGGTATAGCTTATATATTTAGTTTTGTTCACTTATAATTGCAATATTGGATGTTTTAAGTGTAACGAGAACACTTTTATTACAATTGTTATACGAGGGTTGATTGAGAAGTTCTGAGCCTCGCCTAGAAGGAATTGCGTAATAGTGAAATCATTTGTTGTGGACATTAGATGATGTCATAGAGGTACATCCACAATTTCTTAAGTCAGTTGAGCTAATTGTTTAGCTGGGATACGTCAGTAAACAAAGCAGGGGTCTGTGACCTGTAGAAAATGGAAAACTTGAAGAACGTGCACTGGTCAAGTATTTGCAGAAAAAGTGAGATCGTTTGGGTTCCAAAGCTTCTGACATCTGATCAAAAACGAACAAGACTCATGTCGTGTGATAATCTAGCTCTGTTTGAAGCTGGTCAAGAAAGGTTCTTGCAACGATTTGTGACATTGGATGAAACCTGGGTTCCCCACTTCCAGCCCAAATCAGAGCAGCGGGAGCGTTTGATCACCACAGAAGGCAAAGACTGCCAATCAGCTGGAAAGGCTATGGACCCCGTGTTCTGGGATGCCTTGGGCGTCACCACAGTAAACAATCTCCCAGAAACCCATACAATAAACGGAACATGTTAGTTGCATGTTTGAGGCAATTACGGGATGAAAGAGACTAAGAGACCATCGACGTTGAAAGCTGAGGCAGTGCTCTTCAATCATGGCAATACTCCAGTGCACAAATTAACCCTGGCCATGGCCAATCAACGAATGTGGCTTTGAACTCCTTCGTCATCCACCTTGTTTTGATCTGGCTCCGTGATTGAGCGTTCGGGTAGCCTAGTAGTTAAAGTGATCGCTCGTCAAACCGAAGGCCCGGGTTCGATTCCCGACATGGGTACAATGTGTGAAGCCCATTTCTGGTGTCCCCCGCCGTGATATTGCTGCAATATTGCTAAAAGCGGCGTAAAACATACTCACTCACTCTGGCTCCGTTACACTTCCATCTGTTTCGAAACATGAAGAAAGCTGTGGCCGGAACCTATTAGCGTCATGCAAGCAGTGGGGAGTTTTTCGACAGCCAAGAGAAGGGGATCTACGAAATGGGATAAAATCCCTCAAACATCGGTGGCAAAAGAGTATTTATGTGGGAGGGGATTATTCTGAAAAATATTACCCTTCTGTGTATCAGACACGCATATTGTACTACTTCTGTCATATTATGTACCATGGAAACTTAAACTTTGGTGAAACAACTTTCTTCAGTCGTAAGAAATAATTTCACATACACATGGCTCTTTTAATTTGTTATGAACGCCAGGGAACGTCTGGTCATTAAGGTATGTTAGTTGGGATAGGGAGATATGCATCTCAGTTTGGGACATTGTGTTAAGGTATGTTAGTGGGGATAGGGAGATATGCATCTCAGTTTGGGACATTGTGTTAAGGTCTGTTACTGTGGGTATGGAGATATGCATCTCAGTTTGGGACATTGTGTTAAGGTCTGTTACTGTGGGTATGGAGATATGCATCTCAGTTTGGGACATTGTATTAAGGTCTGTTACTGTGGGTATGGAGATATGCATCTCAGTTTGGGACATTGTATTAAGGTCTGTTACTGTGGGTATGGAGATATGCATCTCAGTTTGGGACATTGTGTTAAGGTCTGTTACTGTGGGTATGGAGATATGCATCTCAGTTTGGGACATTGTATTAAGGTCTGTTACTGTGGGTATGGAGATATGCATCTCAGTTTGGGACATTGTGTTAAGGTCTGTTACTGTGGTTATGGAGATATGCATCTCAGTTTGGGACATTGTATTAAGGTCTGTTACTGTGGGTATGGAGATATGCATCTCAGTTTGGGACATTGTGTTAAGGTCAGTGGTGAGGGTGATATGACACTGTCAGTTTAGTGACCGTCAACCACGTCGTATTGCAGCTAACGTTGCTCCGTTCCGGGCTCAATGCGTGATGCAGTCCGAGCCCCCGATGGGCATCACCATCATCCAGCACGACGTCAGGGACACGGTACGTCATCACCTTCATCATCTACAACATGCACACACTTAATGCATCTGATAGCCGATTACCACACATTGACAACATGGCGTGATGATGAAGCTTACTCTTGTTCCATATATGACGTCAGGGCAACTAACACGAATCCCTTGTGTAAAGGCGGTGGGGTCACCAAGTGGTTAAAGCAGTTACCCACGTCGAAGACCCAGGTTTGCTTCCGCACTTGGTTACAATGCGTGAGACCCGTGAAGATCCGAGTTAGAATAGGTCTACAGCAACCCATGCTTGCTCAAAAGGCTACTATGCTTGTCGTAAGACGCGAAAACGGGATCGGGGGTCAGGTTCGCTGACTTGGTTGATGGATGTCATCGTATCCAATTTGCGTGGATCGATGTTCATGATATCAATCACTGGATTGTTTGTTCCAGACTCGATTATTTACAGACCGCCGTCATATAGCTGGAATATTGCTGAGTGTGGCGTTAAACAAACAAAGAAACAAACCAAAAATATGTAAATTCCGTTTATGGCTTCCCCCGGACGTGAATATTGCCAAAAGCGGTGTAACAGGATGTTGACTCCATTTTGTTCTCTCAGGTCCGATTCGACAGCAGCAAGCTTGCCCTTTCACTGAACTACAGGTTCGTGACCAAGAACCAGCTGATGGCCTTGAAGACAAGGTGCACGTATGTCCAGCAACACATGAAACTCAGTTGCAACAAGTTCCAGCTCCACCCGACGGGACAAAAAGGTAAGTGTCATCACGCCCAGACCACCGCGGTGCCGCCCACACTCGGCTACAATACTGCAACGAAATAGTTATACCAGCTGCTCTTCCGGGTGTGTCTGTCAATACGGACTGGAGAGACACATGAATCATGTCCATCCCACTCCGGCAAAATCAAATTTTGTTGTAATGTTAGCAACCCAGCTGACACGTGAGTGAGTGAGTGAGTGAGTGAGTGAGTTTAACACCGCATCAAACAGTATTTAAGTTACATCATTACATGATTTCGGGGTGAGTTTGAATCCCGAGTTGGAAAGTTTACATATTCTTTGGACTTTTCCTTAAATCACTTTAAGAATTGGAAGAGTGGGAGTGTACGTAAATATTCTTCTCATTGTAATAAAATTGAAGCCTGACGGAACCCATCATTTGACAGGTGAGTGAAACTCCAGGTAACACAAATTACATCTTCCCGAGGCAAGAGAGTTAACTGACTTTAAAAGTCCACTTTCCACCCTTGTCGAACTTGGCTGGAATTCCTGGGCTCGATCGTAGCGCCACCAGTGGTTATTACGAGTTATGTACCTTCTAAACCTCTCCTATGGACCAATCAGATTCCACCTCTTGTATCACTTGCATTTGTTTCAAACAAAACGGTGGCGCTCAGTCAAGACGATATGGTCGATCATCAAGATCTATGTTGTCTTAAAACGGTCTTACATCGCGAAGTGCATCAAATCACGAGAGCACCTTTATCAAAACATGAAAAGGTTTGGAAAATATCTATTGACAATGAGTTGACGGTGCACATGCTTTGCAAATCCTGCAATCGGCCAAAATCTGCATGACAGTTTACGAACCCGATTTGGATTTCATTGCGCTATTTTGATTGGACTATGCATAGACTCGTTAGTCCAGCCAAAATGTAACTCCATAATACCAGCCTGGTTCGGGAAGGGCGGAAACTGGACTTGTATAGTCAGTTAACTCTCTTGCCTCGGGAAGATGCACAAATTATGACACAGACCCGGAACAGGAGTGCAGTACGTTTGGAGTGTTTGTATCATATGTTTTCTACATTTTGACCTCAAAAGTTGAGAATATCAATGTTTGACTATGCGAGTAGGAACTGATGCCATGTTGTTATTAATGTTGCTTAATGCTTTTCAGGGCGCCGCTTCCGACGTAAGCTTAATGTCGCTCTAAAGCGCAATGCCTTCTCTCTTAACACAGATTCACTTTCGTCATCTCTTTTCCTTGGGTGACCGCGCACCAGCAGATCACCCCTACCCACCTATTGATAACACCGCGCACCAGTTGATCATCTCTACCCACCTATTGATCACCCCGCGCACCAGCTGATAATCTCTACTCACCTATTGATAACCCCGCCCACCAGTTGATCATCTCTACCCACCTATTGATAACACCGCCCACCAGTTGATCATCTCTACCCACCTATTGATAACACCGCGCACCAGCTGATCATCTCTACCCACTTATTGATAACCCCGCGCACCAGCTGATCATCTCGACCCACCTATTGATAACACCGCGCACCAGTTGATCATCTCTACCCACCTATTGATAACCCCGCGCACCAGTTGATCATCTCTACCCACCTATTGAAAACCCCCCGCGCACCAGCTGATCATCTCTACCCACCTATTGATACCCCCCCCCCCCCCCCCTGCACAACAGCTGATCATCTCTACCCACCTATTGATAACCCCGCGCACCAGTTGATCATCTCTACCCACCTATTGATAACCCCGCGCACCAGTTGATCATCTCTACCCACCTATTGATAACCCCGCGCACCAGTTGATCATCTCTACCAACCTATCGATAACCCCGCGCACCAGTTGATCATCTCTACCCATCTATTGATAACCCCGCGCACCAGTTGATCATCTTTACCCATCTATTGATCACCCTGCGCACCAGCTGATCATCTCTACTCACCTATTGATAACCCCGCCCACCAGTTGATCATCTCTACCCACCTATTGATAACCCCGCGCACCAGTTGATCATCTCTACCCACCTATTGATAACCCCGCGCACCAGTTGATCATCTCTGCCCACCTATTGATAACCCCGCGCACCAGTTGATAATCTCTACCCACCTATTGATAACCCCGCGCACCAGCTGATCATCTCTACCCACCTATCGATAACCCCGCCCACCAGTTGATCATCTCTACCCATCTATTGATAACCCCGCGCACCAGTTGATCATCTCTATCCACCTATTGATAACCCCGCGCACCAGTTGATAATCTCTACCCACCTATTGATAACCCCGCGTATCTAAATGGCGTTTTGTGTTTTAACTATTAGTTTTTCTTTCCACCATAAACACTAGTAAACAGTTTTCCTCGTCTACAGCTCTGTAGGAGCCGTTGGCAATCTCTTTGTTTATAGTTGAATTTGTCTCTAGACACTGTCATCCTTGTTAATGCAAACACCTGTTATTCCCCTTTGTGTATCGATGTGCTAATTAACAGCTCAAGTAACAGCCTATTTGTGTAAACTGACTATATTTTGGCACAAATCTACGGACTCTGCAAACGAGATTCTGCTTGAGTTGTAAGATATGCATGTTATTAGTTGTCAAGTTTGTATTACCTATATACCAATGCCATCCATCAATATGCTTAGCATTTAATATGTATGCCTTAAATTGTGCAGTTAGGAACGCCATGTTTCGAATCTACTAGCATTCAAGTACGTTCCCACCCTGACAGTATTTTACTGAATATATTAAATAGACAAAGCAGGGGAAATGTCTTTGCACTTTTGGATCAATGAAGTTTTAAAGAAACCTATTGAAGAAGTCTTCACTGTGACACAAGGAAGGCAATAAAAACAAACATTCCAGAGTCGTACCAGCAATATTCTCCCGTTTATATCTGATAATGTGCACAACATAATCAAGCGCTTGTTAAAAATTACCCCAAAAGAGCCAGACGTGCACAAAACACAATATTTAGATACTAACAAGTGACGTTTTTGAACAATTTCTTTGGCATGTCGTTATACAGATTTATTATTGGGCAACAGTTATAGTTGGTCCTCTTGTCTGTTGGGTATGAACACAAACGTCAGCGTAGGGTAGATGCTGGACTGCTGGTGATGTTCATGTTGGTGTTGATGTAGGTCAGTTCGCCACATGGACGGCTCTGATCAACAACTTCAAGTACACCTACTGGTCCGGGAACGGTACACACAAGAACTGTGTGGGTGCTGGAGGCGAGGATGTTTGCCAGTGTGACAGCTCGGAGACGTCTTCCATTTCACTGTGAGTATTTTATTGAACAATCATACCGTCTCTCTCCCAACTTCACTGTGAGTGTCTCATAAACAATCGTGCGTCTCTCTCCACCTCTTCATTGGGAGTGTCTCATAAACAATCATACGTTTCTCTCCATCACTTCACTGTGAGTGTCTCATAAACAATCGTGGGTCTCTCTCCACCACTTCACTGTGAGTGTCTCATAAACAATCGTGCGTCTCTCTCCACCACTTCACTGTTAGTGTCTCATAATACTAGCTGCCTGTCATAGCGATGTGTATGCCTAATACTGCCTATCGATCACAGTGAGGTTTATGCTTAATACCAGCTGCCTATCACAGAGAGGTATATGCTTAATACTAGCTGCCTATCACAGTAGTATATATGCTTAATACTAGTTGCCTATCACAGTAGTATATATGCTTAATACTAGCTGCCTATCACAGTGATGTACATGCTTAATACTACCTGTTTTCTCACAGTGATGTATATGCTTAATATTAGCTGCCTGTCACAGTGATGCATATGCTTAATACTACCTGCTTATCACAGTAAGGTATATGTCTAATACTACCTGCTTATCACTTTACCTACCTATCACAGAGATGTATATGCTGAATACAAACTACCTAATACTACCTACCTTTTACAGTGATGTATATGCTGAATACATACTACCTATCACAGTGATGTATATGCTGAATACAAACTACCTAATACTACCTACCTATCACAGTGATGTATATGCTGAATACATACTACCTATCACAGTGGTGTATATGCTGAATACAAACTACCTAATACTACCTACCTATCACAGCGGTGTATATGCTGAATACATACTACCTATCACAGTGATGTATATGCTGAATACAAACTACCTAATACTACCTACCTATCACAGTGATGTATATGCTGAATACATACTACCTATCACAGTGATGTATATGCTGAATACATACTACCTATCACAGTGATGTATATGCTGAATACAAACTACCTAATACTACCTACCTATCACAGTGATGTATATGCTGAATACATACTACCTATCACAGTGATGTATATGCTGAATACATACTACCTATCACAGTGATGTATATGCTGAATACATACTACCTATCACAGTGGTGTATATGCTTAATACTACCTGTCTATCACAGTATCTTGTATTCTGAATATTGCCTACATATGAAATATGTAGTAATCACTTGGTGATATTTTCAGTGTTGATGAAGGAGATTTAACCAGCAAGAATGCAGTGCCAGTGGGAAATGTCGACTTCTCTAAAGCCAACAATGACGGAAATGGTTACGTGGATATGGAGCTTGGGCCGTTCAAGTGTTTCGGTAACAACCGACATTGTCACATTAATGCATACTACAATTTTGTATGATAAATATATTATTATACCTACGCTTGAAAATACCCCGATAGCGTCACTGACATCATCCAAACATTGTTGACGTAATACTCAATGACGTCACAAACATAAAGATCACGGAATGTGATTGTTGACGTCATATTGACCCTGTTGACCTCAGGACAGTTTTATAGTATTTTTCATTATTGAAAACACCAAATCACTGCAGCTACATTGTAAATAGATTACATTCGTGTGCGTATCCTATACAGTTTACGTGTGTCAGAATAGTAATACAAAAACCCGCCCCTTTGATCGTGAAGGTTGGTACGTATTTCATTGCACCGAAGTACATATACTGTACTTTTCTTCACCAGAGGTGTTCAAAACATGCACGGATGTGTACAGCACTGCGAGAAGCAGGATTAAGTTTGGAGAAAGTCTTCCAGAAAACGGCCGCTTCACAATCGACCCCGACGGCAGCGGCGGAGTGGATGCCTTCCAAGTCGACTGCAACTTTCCCCGGACTGTTCTACCAGCAACACCAGGTACTGTAGTTGTCTCCCCTTGTCTCGCTACCTTCCAAATCATCATGAACCTGTGAACGGAACTTGTGATAATTATGTGTATGTTAACAAGATGCAGCAGAATATCACTTTACTGTCTGATCTTTCGGATTTTTTAGGCGGCGATACGTTGGAAAGCACAAGTGGCAATCCAGTTGAGCAGTGTTTTGACATTGACTACCTGGACGGCAATGGGAAAAAACTAGCCCCAGAACAAGTTGTGGTGAGTGAGTGTAAGAGAGGTGTTCACAACGTGGCCCAGAACAAGGTGTGGTAAGCGTAAGAGTGGTGTTCACAACGTGACCCCAGAACAAGTTGTGGTGAGTGTAAGAGTGGTGTTCACAACGTGGCCCCAGAACAAGTTGTCGTGAGCGTAAGAGTGGTGTTCACAACGTGGCCCCAGAACAAGGTGTGGTGAGTGTCAGTGTGTTGTTCACAACGTGGCCCCAGAACAAGTTGTGGTGAGTGTAAGAGTGGTGTTCACAACGTGGCCCCAGAACAAATTGTGGTGAGTGTAAGAGTGGTGTTCACAACGTGGCCCCAGAACAAGGTGTGGTGAGTGTGAGAGTGGTGTTCACAACGTGGCCCCAGAACACGTTGTGGTGTGAGTGTGTGTAAGAGTGGTGTTCACAACGTGGCCCCAGAACAAGTTGTGGTGAATGTCAGTGTGGTGTTCACAACGTGGCCCCAGAACAAATTGTGGTGAGTGTAAGAGTGGTGTTCACAACGTGGCCCCAGAACAAGTTGTGGTGAGCGTAAGAGTGGTGTTCACAGCGTGACCCCAGAACAAGGTGTGGTGAATGTCAGTGTGGTGTTCACAACGTGGCCCCAGAACAAGCTGTGGTGAGTGTAAGAGCGGTGTTCACAACGTGGCCCCAGAACAAATTGTGGTGAGTGTCAGTGTGGTGTTCACAACGTGGCCCCAGAACAAGGTGTGGTGAGTGTCAGTGTGGTGTTCACAACGTGGCCCCAGAACAAGCTGTGGTGAGTGTAAGAGTGGTGTTCACAACGTGGCCCCAGAACAAATTGTGGTGAGTGTCAGTGTGGTGTTCACAACGTGGCCCCAGAACAAGCTGTGGTGAGTGTCAGTGTGGTGTTCACAACGTGGCCCCAGAACAAATTGTGGTGAGTGGGTGTTAGAGCGGCGTTCACAATGTGGCCCAAGAACAAGTTGTGGTGAGTTGTGGACGGTATATGGGGGTGCTGAGGTAGAATGTCCCGGAAATTCACCTCGAGGCCCCAGAACAAGGTGAATCAGAGACAGTGCAAGGATGGTCTTCACTATTTGCAAGTATTGTTTGACTCTATTGCTGGGAGACACAAGCGTAACACGCTCATGGTTTGCGTTTCAGCAACTTGTGAAAGCATCGAGAGGAAGATGCAACCAGAGGTTGACCCTCAAGTGCACAAACGCCCCCATTAGCGATCTCATCTCCTACGAGACATGCGACGGAGTTAAACAGCCAGGTAGGCCAGGCTAAATGGCAACACCAACGCGTTTATCACGCTCATGTATATCGTTAAGCACCAGGGCCCCATTGACAAAGCTACCTTGGAGCTAAGGTGATTGTAATTCCCACAGTTTAACATGAGCTGAATATCATCGCAGAGCCTAGGTCGTTTTGTGGAACGGGGCCCTGGCGCACGTTCCAGAAACCGATCTCAGCATCACGACAGTCGTGACTGCTTTATTTTAACAATAGCGTCAGGACGATCGTAGCGCTTAGAACAATGTGTGTCCAAGACGACTCTCATTTCACCTCTGTGTATTCCAAGGTTGGGCCGGAAGTGGCGGTGTAGACACATGCGCGTGCGGCGTAACGGGCACGTGCGACGGCGGCCGCTCCGCAAAATGTAACTGCGACACCGAGGACGGCAAGCAGCGGGAGGACGGCGCTATCATCGTGGACAACTCACGTCTCCCCGTGTGCAAGGTGTGCATCAAGTTGAACGGCACCCTCACAGATCCAGCCAACCCAAACCCCAGCCGCTCCGCCGCCTTCACGGTCTCCAACCTCGTCTGCAGCAACGCTGTGTCGGGTACGTCAACAACGACTGCGCTTTGACTTCAGTTTCCGTCAGTAATGAAAACAGCAAGGGAACGACGATTTGATATTTAATTTCTTAAAAAAAAAATCTTTTTATACGAAAATGCTCGAAATACACATGTGTTTTCAGGAACTAGGAAATTATGCTTTGCAGGTCAAATTTTTTTTTTTTGGCTCAATTGAAGAACTATGTGAAAATGCAATCTGTCATTTAACCCTTAGTGTATTCCGTGATATATAGGATCCGGAGTAGAATAGGTCTTCAGCAATCCGTGCTTGTCGTAAGAGGTGAATATGCTTGTCGTAGGAGGCGACTAACGGCATCGGGTGGTCAGGCTCACTGACTTGGTTGATGCAATTGCGTGGATCGATGCTCATAATATCAATCACTGGATTGTCTGGTCTAGACTCGATTATTTACAGACTGCCGCCATACAGCTGGAATATTGCTGAGTGCGGTGTTAAGCAACAAACAAACAAACAATACAGGAAGCCCTACTCCCTATGTCCTGCTAATGTTACAGGTGTCCGCGCTAACTGCCAGGATGCACGAACCAGCTCCTTCGTGAGTTCATCGCAAACCATTTACGTGAAGTCCTACCCTCGCCCCGTGCCCGTCTTCTGTGATTACAGGGCCTTCCCGCCTGCAGGCGTCTTTGTAAGCCATTACGTTATTTTTTCATTTTTGTGTTGCCATGTAACTTAAGATGTGTCTGTGAGGCATAATGTTTTCTACATTTGTGTATCATCATTTGTTTTAAGAGATTTTAGTTCAGTGACCTAAGATGCTGCATTATCCATGGTCAGTGCAGCTTATTTACAATATATTATTGACAAGGTCAAAATCAAATCAAATCAAAATCAAATTGTTTCCAAGGTTATGTACTCAATGTTTGATTTTCTTTCTATTCAGCAAATGTTTCCCAAGGAACAAAATATCACAATTCCCCCAAACGAACCGGTCGACAAAGTTGTAGAGTACTATTCCTACAACCTGACGGAGATGTTTCCTCTTATCGACAAGTTCGAGTACTGCACCCAGAAGATTGAGATGTCCTGCCAAGACGCCGCCCTCCGTGTTGAGGGAGAGTTCGGCTGGTATAACCGCGACGGTGTCGTACAGCCATACTGGGTGGAGCCTCTCAAAGGTGGGTCTCACTAAGTGTTGTCGCCAAGGTAACACGGGAGTATTTTGGGTTGCATGTGAGGGTGTCGCTAACGTATATCAATCGCATTACCCGGCATGTCCTGCACCTAAAGATGGCTTCCTGTTTATTGACAGTATAGAACATGAATTACACTGCATGCCCTCCACTTTAAGATGGCGTCCTATGTGTGGACAATGTAGATCATGAATTACCTGCCCTGCACTTTAGGATGGCGCCCTATTTATGGACAGATTAGATCATGAATTACCTGGCATTCCCTGCACTTAAAGATGGCGTCCTATGTAAAGACAGTGTAAATCATGAATTACCCGACATGCCCTGCACTTAAAGATGGCGTCCTATGTATAGACGGTATAGATCATGAATTACCTGGCATGCCCTGCACTTAAAGATGGCGTCCTATGTATAGACAGTGTAGATCGTGAATTACCTGGCATGCCCTGTACTTAAAGATGGCGTCCTATGTATGGACAGTATAGATCATGAATTACCTGGCATGCCCTGCACTTAAAGATGGCGTCCGATGTATAGACAGTATAGATCATGAATTACCTGGCATGCCCTGCACTTAACGATGGCGTCCTATGTTTAGACAGTATAGATCATGAATTACCTGGCATGCCCTACACTTAAAGATGCCGTCCTATGTATAGACAGTATAGATCATGAATTACCTGGCATGCCCTGCACTTAAAGATGGCGTCCTATGTATGGACAGTATAGATCATGAATTACCTGGCATGCCCTGCACTTAGAGATGGTGTCCTATGTATAGACAGTGTAGATCATGAATTACCTGGCATGCCCTGCACTTAAAGATGGCGTCCTATGTATAGACAGTATAGATTATGAATTACCTGGCATGCCCTGCACTTAAAGATGACGTTCTATGTATAGACAGTGTAGATCATGAATTACCTGGCATGCCCTGCACTTTGAGATGGCGTCCTATGTATGGACAGTGTAGATCGTGAATTACCTGGCATGCCCTGCACTTAAAGATGGCGTCCTATGTATGGACAGTATAGATCATGAATAACCTGGCATGCCCTGCTCTTTGAGATGGCATCCTATGTATGAACAGTATAGATCATGAATTACCTGGCATGCCCTGCACTTTGAGATGGCGTCCCATGCATGGTAAATATTAACCACAAATTACCCATCACGTCGGGCATGTATGATAATAATCTCCCGGCGTGCCCTGTTCCTGTAGATGGCGTCCCCTGTCAGGGCAACAACGGCCTGTGCAACTGTAACCTGCCCGGGAGTCAGAAGGATGGAGGCCTCATCATTGACCAGTCTGCCGTCCCCGTCACCCGCATCAAGTTCCAGGCCTCCTCAGGGACCAGGAACGTCTTCATGGGACCCGTTGAGTGTTATGGTAGGCCTGCCCACATATTTCAGAGCTGGGATTAATCATGAATCGTTATTCTACATCAGACTTCTTGCAAACTTTAATCGCTCAGTAGTCTCAGTCACCACAACGTATGCAGACCCGCGGCCTTCTGATGACTGGTTCGTATCCCGGATTCCTCCTGAATATAATCTTTCGTTTGGCAGAACTCTTCAGTAATGCCTCCGACACATTTGCCGTTGGGTCTAAAATATCTACAGCCAATAGCAAATATAGGGCCGCCACAGCATTCCCACGGCCACATACTGTAGTAGTCACATATGTTAGGGTAGCTGCATATTTCGAATTTGTGGAGACAGAGCCTGCGGCTGCCGTACGGTTCGACTGCCAATTCAGCATGGTCTCCCCATGTTTAGGCTTAAATATTGCTACTTGAAACTATATATCACTATATGTACTGGCGTTATAGACATGTATTTGTATTGACTCTGTTGTTATGGTATTCCCCCAGCCCCATCCCACTCCACCCCACCACAAGCCCTACCCCAATCCACCCCACCCCACCCCACCCCACCCCACCCCCATCTTTACTGACCTGAACTCCGAGAAAAGCACCCCCTCTATTAACTCAGGGAGCCTGAACCACGCAGTCAGCTGATATGGGCGTTGTGTTTCAGACATCAAAAAGGACTGCTATGAAATCATGATAAGTCGCAACAAGCGCACCGTCTTTTGGAGGAACAGCACCTACGTGATCGACCCCGACGGTCCAGGCGGCGTCGACCCCTTCATCGCAGTGTGCAAGTTTGATGAATCGAATGACAACGCCATTACAATGGTACGATCTAAGCTGAAACAATTTACATATATCACGTCTCTAACTCTCAGACTGACGGCTGGTTGTATTGTAGAGGTCACAGCACAATGAGTTAAACCCGGTTCCCTTTCGTTTCTATGGCCCCGAAGCTCTAAAAGTCTTGACGGACACACGTACATGCACTCCTCTGTAGCAGGTTCATGCGGCCCATTTAAATGCGTACATTAATCCTTTGCCGCTTGTGAAGCCCATGAAGTTATATATAAACTCCTCCGAAATTCGAACATACATTACTCTAAAGTCCTCAAAACACTTTTCTGAAACACTTTTCTGAAGCACTTTTCAGTCCTCTGATATTTCTCACATACATACCTTCCACATTCATAGATGCACATATCTGAAGGTCATATTAACACTTATGTAATGATCGTCAACACACACTTCTCCAGTCAGTACTCACGCTTCTGAAGCGTGGATATAAGTACACGTATTTAGTTCGGAGATACTACTCTCATAAAGTCGAAAAAAAATATTCTCGGGCACATACATACCGTCCTATGAATTTGGTACCTTACCTCTATTGATGATGGCAAATACATAATCTATTGATTCTCATAAACACCTTTTTTTCATACCGTCTCTCTTTGAAACAGTAATTAAAAAGTGATGACAAAGGCCCTATATTCTCCACCCCATGATGATCAGGGTTAGAATGGGTCTTCAGCAACCCATGCTTGAGGCGGGATCGGGTGGTCGGACACACTGACTGGTTGATGCATGTCATCATGTTCCAGTTGCGTAGATCGATGCTAACTGGAGTGTCTGGTTCAGATTCGATTATTCGATTATTTACAGACCGCCGCCATATAACTGTAATATTGCTGACTACGGCGTTAAACAACAAACAAACAGACAAACAAACAACTTACTTAACAACAACCGTCTTACAGTGTATAGAGTAAACTACAAGTGTAACTAATTGAAAGGGACCACTAATATTAATTTGTTATAACAGCATATCTACAGCAAATGGCCGGAACCTAATGACAGATCGTTATATCCGTCAGTTCGTAATAAGCGTGTTCGTTATAAACGTAGTTTACTGTACTTCCAATCAGTGAATGTCACTTGTCCCCACCCCCAGGCTTACCCCATAGACGGTGGTCCGAAGACAGTGACAGGAACGGGCAGTAAAGACTTTGAGATCCCGCTCAGCTACCCTGGGGCCACACCAGAACAACTCAATGAACTGGCCAAACACTCCAAGTTCTGTATGCAGGTGAGTGAAGGGGCTTATCATTTGACCATACTTAACTGGAGCTGACAGCTGCCAATGCATCATCAATTGGCTATGGAGGATATATCAACTGGACTTCAAATATGTGATTAAGAATAATCTCATTCTATCCAATGACCAAACGTTTTCTCATATAAAGTCACGATCCTTAATAGAAATCATTGTAGTTTGTTATATTCTCGATACATTACACAGTGAGCATCGTAGTCCTCTTAAAACGTTTTATGGATAAAAGCTTCTTTGTTGTTTGTCACAACGTTTCAGGGTTCCTTCTTGCCCAATGCCCTGACTGATACTATAAAGTAGCACTGAAACACCTTCTTGTCCTTCATCCAAATCCCTCAAGGAATGGTCAAGACGTAGTCCTGAAACGCCTTCTTGTCCTTCATTTCCTCGAGGAAGGGTCAAGAAGTATCCCTGAAACGCCTTCTTGTCCTTCATCCAAATCCCTCAAGGAATGGTCAAGACGTAGCACTGAAACGCCTTCTTGTCCTTCATTTCCTCGAGGAAGGGTCAAGAAGTATCCCTGAAACGCCTTCTTGTCCTTCATCCAAATCCCTCAAGGAAGGGTCAAGAAGTATCCCTGAAACGCCTTCTTGTCCTTCATCCAAATCCCTCAAGGAAGGGTAAAGAAGTATCCCTGAAACGCCTTCTTGTCCTTCATCCAAATCCCTCAAGGAAGGGTCAAGACGTAGCACTGAAACGCCTTCTTGTCCTTCATCCATTTCCTCGAGGAAGGGTCAAGACATAGTCCTGAAACACCTTCTTGTCCTTCATCCATTTCCTCGTGGAAGGGTCAAGACATAGCACTGAAACACCTTCTTGTCCTTCATCCATTTCCTCGTGGAATGGTCAAGACATAGTCCTGAAACACCTTCTTGTTCTTCATCCATTTCCTCGAGGAAGGGTCAAGACATAGCACTGAAACACCTTCTTGTCCTTCGTCCATTTCCTCGTGGCAGGGTCAAGACATAGCACTGAAACACCTTCTTGTCCTTCATCCATTTCCTCGTGGAATGGTCAAGACATAGCATTGAAACACCTTCTTGTCCTTCATCCATTTCCTCGAGGAAGGGTCAAGACAAAGTCCTGAAACGCCTTCTTGTCCTTCATCCATTTCCTCGAGGAAGGGTCAAGTCATAGTTCTGAAACACCTTCTTGTCCTTCATCCATTTCCTCGAGGAAGGGTCAAGACATAGTCCTGAAACACCTTCTTGTCCTTCATCCATTTCCTCGATGAAGGGTCAAGTCATAGTTCTGAAACACCTTCTTGTCCTTCATCCATTTCCTCGAGGAAGGGTCAAGACAAAGTCCTGAAACGCCTTCTTGTCCTTCATCCATTTCCTCGAGGAAGGGTCAAGTCATAGTTCTGAAACACCTTCTTGTCCTTCATCCATTTCCTCGAGGAAGGGTCAAGACATAGTCCTGAAACACCTTCTTGTTCTTCATCCATTTCCTCGTGGAAGGGTCAAGACATAGCACTGAAACACCTTCTTGTTCTTCATCCATTTCCTCGAGGAAGGGTCAAGTCATAGTTCTGAAACACCTTCTTGTCCTTCATCCATTTCCTCGAGGAAGGGTCAAGACATAGTCCTGAAACACCTTCTTGTTCTTCATCCATTTCCTCGTGGAAGGGTCAAGACATAGTCCTGAAACACCTTCTTGTCCTTCATCCATTTCCTCGAGGAAGGGTCAAGTCATAGTTCTGAAACACCTTCTTGTCCTTCATCCATTTCCTCGAGGAAGGGTCAAGACATAGTCCTGAAACACCTTCTTGTTCTTCATCCATTTCCTCGTGGAAGGGTCAAGACATAGTCCTGAAACACCTTCTTGTCCTTCATCCATTTCCTCGAGGAAGGGTCAAGACATAGTCCTGAAACACCTTCTTGTTCTTCATCCATTTCCTCGTGGAAGGGTCAAGACATAGTCCTGAAACACCTTCTTGTTCTTCATCCATTTCCTCGTGGAATGGTCAAGACATAGTCCTGAAACACCTTCTTGTTCTTCATCCATTTCCTCGAGGAAGGGTCAAGACATAGTCCTGAAACGCCTTCTTGTCCTTCATCCAAATCCCTCAAGGAAGGGTCAAGAAGTATCCCTGAAACGCCTTCTTGTCCTTCATCCAAATCCCTCAAGGAAGGGTAAAGAAGTATCCCTGAAACGCCTTCTTGTCCTTCATCCAAATCCCTCAAGGAAGGGTCAAGACGTAGCACTGAAACGCCTTCTTGTCCTTCATCCATTTCCTCGAGGAAGGGTCAAGACATAGTCCTGAAACACCTTCTTGTCCTTCATCCATTTCCTCGTGGAAGGGTCAAGACATAGCACTGAAACACCTTCTTGTCCTTCATCCATTTCCTCGTGGAATGGTCAAGACATAGTCCTGAAACACCTTCTTGTTCTTCATCCATTTCCTCGAGGAAGGGTCAAGACATAGCACTGAAACACCTTCTTGTCCTTCGTCCATTTCCTCGTGGCAGGGTCAAGACATAGCACTGAAACACCTTCTTGTCCTTCATCCATTTCCTCGTGGAATGGTCAAGACATAGCATTGAAACACCTTCTTGTCCTTCATCCATTTCCTCGAGGAAGGGTCAAGACAAAGTCCTGAAACGCCTTCTTGTCCTTCATCCATTTCCTCGAGGAAGGGTCAAGTCATAGTTCTGAAACACCTTCTTGTCCTTCATCCATTTCCTCGAGGAAGGGTCAAGACATAGTCCTGAAACACCTTCTTGTCCTTCATCCATTTCCTCGAGGAAGGGTCAAGTCATAGTTCTGAAACACCTTCTTGTCCTTCATCCATTTCCTCGAGGAAGGGTCAAGACAAAGTCCTGAAACACCTTCTTGTCCTTCATCCATTTCCTCGAGGAAGGGTCAAGACATAGTCCTGAAACACCTTCTTGTTCTTCATCCATTTCCTCGTGGAAGGGTCAAGACATAGCACTGAAACACCTTCTTGTTCTTCATCCATTTCCTCGAGGAAGGGTCAAGTCATAGTTCTGAAACACCTTCTTGTCCTTCATCCATTTCCTCGAGGAAGGGTCAAGACATAGTCCTGAAACACCTTCTTGTTCTTCATCCATTTCCTCGTGGAAGGGTCAAGACATAGTCCTGAAACACCTTCTTGTCCTTCATCCATTTCCTCGAGGAAGGGTCAAGTCATAGTTCTGAAACACCTTCTTGTCCTTCATCCATTTCCTCGAGGAAGGGTCAAGACATAGTCCTGAAACACCTTCTTGTTCTTCATCCATTTCCTCGTGGAAGGGTCAAGACATAGTCCTGAAACACCTTCTTGTCCTTCATCCATTTCCTCGAGGAAGGGTCAAGACATAGTCCTGAAACACCTTCTTGTTCTTCATCCATTTCCTCGTGGAAGGGTCAAGACATAGTCCTGAAACACCTTCTTGTTCTTCATCCATTTCCTCGAGGAAGGGTCAAGTCATAGTTCTGAAACACCTTCTTGTCCTTCATCCATTTCCTCGAGGAAGGGTCAAGACATAGTCCTGAAACACCTTCTTGTTCTTCATCCATTTCCTCGTGGAAGGGTCAAGACATAGTCCTGAAACACCTTCTTGTCCTTCATCCATTTCCTCGAGGAAGGGTCAAGTCATAGTTCTGAAACACCTTCTTGTCCTTCATCCATTTCCTCGAGGAAGGGTCAAGACATAGTCCTGAAACACCTTCTTGTTCTTCATCCATTTCCTCGTGGAAGGGTCAAGACATAGTCCTGAAACACCTTCTTGTCCTTCATCCATTTCCTCGAGGAAGGGTCAAGACATAGTCCTGAAACACCTTCTTGTTCTTCATCCATTTCCTCGTGGAAGGGTCAAGACATAGTCCTGAAACACCTTCTTGTTCTTCATCCATTTCCTCGTGGAATGGTCAAGACATAGTCCTGAAACACCTTCTTGTTCTTCATCCATTTCCTCGAGGAAGGGTCAAGACATAGTCCTGAAACACCTTCTTGTTCTTCATCCATTTCCTCGTGGAAGGGTCAAGACATAGTCCTGAAACACCTTCTTGTCCTTCATCCATTTCCTCGAGGAAGGGTCAAGACATAGTCCTGAAACACCTTCTTGTTCTTCATCCATTTCCTCGAGGAAGGGTCAAGACATAGCACTGAAACACCTTCTTGTCCTTCGTCCATTTCCTCGTGGCAGGGTCAAGACATAGCACTGAAACACCTTCTTGTCCTTCATCCATTTCCTCGTGGAATGGTCAAGACATAGCATTGAAACACCTTCTTGTCCTTCATCCATTTCCTCGAGGAAGGGTCAAGACAAAGTCCTGAAACGCCTTCTTGTCCTTCATCCATTTCCTCGAGGAAGGGTCAAGTCATAGTTCTGAAACACCTTCTTGTCCTTCATCCATTTCCTCGAGGAAGGGTCAAGACATAGTCCTGAAACACCTTCTTGTCCTTCATCCATTTCCTCGAGGAAGGGTCAAGTCATAGTTCTGAAACACCTTCTTGTCCTTCATCCATTTCCTCGAGGAAGGGTCAAGACAAAGTCCTGAAACGCCTTCTTGTCCTTCATCCATTTCCTCGAGGAAGGGTCAAGTCATAGTTCTGAAACACCTTCTTGTCCTTCATCCATTTCCTCGAGGAAGGGTCAAGACATAGTCCTGAAACACCTTCTTGTTCTTCATCCATTTCCTCGTGGAAGGGTCAAGACATAGCACTGAAACACCTTCTTGTTCTTCATCCATTTCCTCGAGGAAGGGTCAAGTCATAGTTCTGAAACACCTTCTTGTCCTTCATCCATTTCCTCGAGGAAGGGTCAAGACATAGTCCTGAAACACCTTCTTGTTCTTCATCCATTTCCTCGTGGAAGGGTCAAGACATAGTCCTGAAACACCTTCTTGTCCTTCATCCATTTCCTCGAGGAAGGGTCAAGTCATAGTTCTGAAACACCTTCTTGTCCTTCATCCATTTCCTCGAGGAAGGGTCAAGACATAGTCCTGAAACACCTTCTTGTTCTTCATCCATTTCCTCGTGGAAGGGTCAAGACATAGTCCTGAAACACCTTCTTGTCCTTCATCCATTTCCTCGAGGAAGGGTCAAGACATAGTCCTGAAACACCTTCTTGTTCTTCATCCATTTCCTCGTGGAAGGGTCAAGACATAGTCCTGAAACACCTTCTTGTTCTTCATCCATTTCCTCGTGGAATGGTCAAGACATAGTCCTGAAACACCTTCTTGTTCTTCATCCATTTCCTCGAGGAAGGGTCAAGACATAGTCCTGAAACACCTTCTTGTTCTTCATCCATTTCCTCGTGGAAGGGTCAAGACATAGTCCTGAAACACCTTCTTGTCCTTCATCCATTTCCTCGAGGAAGGGTCAAGACATAGTCCTGAAACACCTTCTTGTTCTTCATCCATTTCCTCGTGGAAGGGTCAAGACATAGTCCTGAAACACCTTCTTGTTCTTCATCCATTTCCTCGTGGAATGGTCAAGACATAGTCCTGAAACACCTTCTTGTTCTTCATCCATTTCCTCGAGGAAGGGTCAAGACATAGTCCTGAAACGCCTTCTTGTCCTTCATCCATTTCCTCGTGGAATGGTCAAGACATAGTCCTGAAACACCTTCTTGTTCTTCATCCATTTCCTCGAGGAAGGGTCAAGACATAGTCCTGAAACACCTTCTTGTTCTTCATCCATTTCCTCGTGGAAGGGTCAAGACATAGCACTGAAACACCTTCTTGTCCTTCATCCATTTCCTCGAGGAAGGGTCAAGACATAGTCCTGAAACACCTTCTTGTTCTTCATCCATTTCCTCGAGGAAGGGTCAAGACATAGCACTGAAACACCTTCTTGTCCTTCGTCCATTTCCTCGTGGAATGGTCAAGACATAGCACTGAAACACCTTCTTGTCCTTCATCCATTTCCTCGTGGAATGGTCAAGACATAGTCCTGAAACGCCTTCTTGTCCTTCGTCCATTTCCTCGTGGAATGGTCAAGACATAGCACTGAAACGCCCTCTTGTCCTTCATCCATTTCCTCGAGGAAGGGTCAAGTCATAGTTCTGAAACACCTTCTTGTCCTTCATCCATTTCCTCGTGGAATGGTCAAAACATAGCCCTGAATCTTCGTGACAAACAATAAAGAAGTTCATTTTCTACCAACGACTAAGTGTCAATCGAAAGACTGACGCATCCCTGGACCACAGATTTTGTCTGAGACTAATCCATGTTTAAAGTGGTTTTGTTTCCTGAATTACTGCTGGCATGTGTTTATTTAATATTTGTTAGCAAGAGTCAGCAACCCCTTTTTATCTTTATAAAAGTGTCTTGGGTAATGTCAGTTAGGCAACCCCTTTTTATTTTTATAAAAGTGTTATGGATAATATCAGTTAGGCGACATCTTTTTTATCTATATAAAAGTGTCATGGATAATGTCAGTTAGGCAACCCCAGATATACGGACAAGGCTGCAGCAAGTCTGTCACTTTGTGACGTGTTGCCTTCATTTCAGGGAGTGCTCTACGAGTGTAGGGAGTCTCCGATCGGATCACTAAAACTAGCAGATGGGGACACCTACCCTGGTTTTGGATTGGCTGATGATATAACGACAAAGGGCTGTCCTTGCGGTAAGCTGGGCACATGCGGCACGAACAACACATGTCGCTGTGACAACAAGGGACCAATGGGAGACTTCGACAGAGGCGTCGTTACCGCCAAGGACGAGCTCCCGATCGTGTCTGCTTCGTTTGGTGGACAGACCTCTCCGAACGCTGTAGGCAAAGCCACCATTACGTCACTCAACTGTTCCCGAGTTCCGGACGGTAAGAAGGCAGGAGGCGTAATTATTCGGTTAGAGATAACTACGGGAAGACACCCTGTATATAATTCAAAGGACTCTTTCTACAAATTCTTTACCAATATTTACACATTTAAACCTCAAAATTTCTCACCAAGGATTCAGTGGAATCTTAACAAATAGTTAAACCACGAGAATATCGTTCCCACAAGGCATTCTCGTCAACTCTTTCACGATCTGGAATCAAAGTAGGTACGATATCAAATGTGCATGGTAGCAATGTCAGATATACATGCCCCGTAACTGTAATGAGTGCTTCTTAATAAACAATATGTCGGGTATGCCATTTACCATTTGCCTTGATTCCTTGACTGCAGGTCTGCCCAAGAACTGCCAGGAAGCAGCGGAGATGGGGATGACAAGCAGTGAAATCCTCATCTACCCCTCTAGCGCCATCCCTCCCTTCCTCGTCTACTGCGACATGAACCTCGTCCCCGGACAAGGTCAGCAGCCAAACAGTCCGCTCTAAATATGCATGGCGTCATCACACAGATTAATATTTACCTTGTCAGCTTGGAACATCTTTGGGTCCATTTGGTGGGAATATCAATGGTTCGACAGCTGGATCGCTGTTATACTTCTGTGCCCACTTGCACAAAGCGATCTCAGAAATTAGATGATCGTAACTCCCATTCTTTAACATAGACTTACGATAGTCGTAGCGCTAAGATCGCTTTGTGCAAGTGGACCCTGATTCGACAATGTAGACGTAAGAGATAGATTTGAGTACTAGCCGGTGTATCATTGTATTGATACACTCTTAAGCCTAATTAATTGAGGTGTTTGAAGTCGAATTTTGAAAGCTCATTTTAATAGGTTCGCTTCACGTCTATCCCTTGGGACGACTGGGCATAACCTTTCATCGCTGAAAGAAGAATGAAAATGGTCCTTCAGTAGTGACAGGGTGCGTTGGCTAGCCGCGATTGTACTTACCTTCCATGTCACAGCGGCATCTTTTGATTGGTTCGCTATTTTAATAGCTAAAGAATATATATATATATAT
Organism: Haliotis cracherodii; assembly: GCF_022045235.1. Classification (NCBI taxonomy): domain Eukaryota; kingdom Metazoa; phylum Mollusca; class Gastropoda; order Lepetellida; family Haliotidae; genus Haliotis; species Haliotis cracherodii. The sequence continues at coordinate 22,451,919 of NW_027266273.1, forward strand.
ATATCGATCGTCCCGTGTGAAGCGGGTAAACTCCCCGGGGTAAGTGTGAAGGGGGTGATCATATCGTGTTTAGTATGAAGCGGGTGATCATCTCGTGTTTAGTATGAAGCAGGATATCATCTCGTGTTTAGTATGAAGCAGGTGATCATCTCGTGTTTAGTATAAAGCGGGTGATCATCCCGTGTTTAGTATGAAGCAGGTGATCATCCCGTGTTTAGTATGAAGCAGGTGATCATCCCTGTTTAGTATGAATCGGGTGATCATCTCGGGTTTAGTATGAATCGGGTGATCATCTCGTTTTTTTAGTATGAATCGGGTGATCATCTCGTGTTTAGTATGAAGCAGGTGATCATCTCGTCTCTAGTATGAAGTGGGTGATCATCTCGTGTTTAGCATAAAGCGGGTGATCATCTCGTGTTTAGTATGAAGAAGGTGATCATCTCGTCTTTAGTATGAAGCGAGTGATCATCTCGTGTTTAGTATGAAGCAGGTGATCATCTCGGGTTTAGTATGAATAGGGTGATCATCCCGTGTTTAGTATGAAGCGGGTGATCATCCCGTGTTTAGTATGAAGCGGGTGATCACCCCGTGTTTAGTATGAAGCTGGTGATCATCCCGTGTTTAGTATGAAGCGGGTGATCATCCCGTGTTTAGTATGAATCGGGTGATCATCTCGTGTTTAGTATGAATCGGGTGATCATCTCGTGTTTAGTATGAATCGGGTGATCATCTCGTGTTTAGTATGAAGCAGGTGATCATCTCGTCTCTAGTATGAAGTGGGTGATCATCTCGTGTTTAGCATAAAGCGGGTGATCATCTCGTCTTTAGTATGAAGCAGGTGATCATCTCGTCTTTAGTATGAAGCGGGTGATCATCTCGTCTTTAGTATGAAGCGGGTGATCATCTCGTGTTTAGTATGAATCGGGTGATCATCTCGCGTTTAGCATGAAGCGGGCGATTATCTCGTCTTTAGTATGAAGCGGGGTGTGGGTCCATGTGGGTCCATGGCTGCAAGTTCGGTACTGACACTAATCTATCTGTACAGGTATTGCTAGGGTGAAGCCAGTGGACGACCCGGATAAGCCCGTAAACAGCCCAAATGGTACGACAGACGTCCCATACAAAGGTTTGACCGATGAGCAAATTAGGATTCTGATCGAGACTTCCACAAATTGCTACCAGCCTGTCCTCGTGGATTGCTTCAAGACAGGGGTGAGTGGAAAGTCCGCAACTAACTAGAAGATTGTTCGATAGAATCTTTTTGTGGTGTGTTAGGATGTTGCGAGTGTGTACCAGGCACCGTTATGCCCAGCAATCTTCACACGAAGATAAGAAACTACCATAATGTGTATACTAAAGTCATTTCTCAAACATGATCTTGGGCAAAAGGAATTGTATGAGTATATAAACATGAGAATTTATGGCGTTCCAAACATTTTAGGAGAAAAATGAGGTGAGGTGAAATGGGGTTAAACGTCGCGTCCAAGATTATTGCACTTATATAGCGACTTACATTCACGTGTATGTGACGCGGCCGGGATCGAACCTCGGACCTTCCGCTCTCCGCTGATTCGTGGGTTAGAATCATGGATTCGACAGACTTATGAACATTGGCATGTCATTCTCTAAGTATGGTCCCTTCTTTCCGCAGTTTATCAAGGATGGCTCCTTCTCCTGGAAGGGGTTGGACGGTCAGATCAAGAGGTACTGGGGGAGCGGCAAGGACAGTAGCCAGACATGCTCCTGTGGGGACGACGGAATGTGCGGCGGAGTCGGCGGCAAGGACGACATGCAACAGAGGTAAGGGAATGGCAGGGAGGTCAAGGATACATGTGTCAAAGAGATTATAGCAGAGGGCAGGGAGGCTTAGTCGACATGTGACAGAGGTAATGGCGGGGTGCAGGGAGACTTGGGGTCAAGGACGACATGTTTCAGAGAGATTATAGCAGAGGGCAGGGAGGCTTAGTCGACATGTTACAGAGGTAATGGCGGGGTGCAGGGAGACTTGGCGTCAAGGACGACATGTGTCAGAGAGATTATAGCAGAGGACAGGGAGGCTTAGTCGATATGTCACCGGTTTAATAGGACAGGTAAACACGGGGTCAAGGATGACACGTCACATAGTTATAAGGGATAACGGGTCTAGGGGTAAAAGACGACATGTTATGGAGATGGAAAGGTAATGGAAGGGTAACGGGGTCGGGGGTGACATGTCATAGAGGGAACAGCTTAGACGTGGTTGTATATCCGGGTTCCTTCGCGTGCAGGAAGTGCAACTGTGAGATCGGTGATGACGTGTGGAGGAAAGATGGCGGCGTGCTCAGCGTGAAGGCGGACCTCCCCATCAGGAGTTACGCTTACACCACCCCCGGCAGTAACGGCGCCCAGGCCAACATGACCATCGGCGACTTGTACTGCGGCATGCAGGAGATCGGTAGGTGCACTTTTCACATTGACCACGTCAATATTTCAGAATGACAAATCATGTCATACTTTCATTCAGGCGTTAGTGATTTCTGAACATCATAATGGAACATCTATCATATTGAAGTCTATTCATGTTATATTCCATTTACACTTTCTATCAACCAAATGTTTGGCTAGAACTGTGTGGCTCGAACGTTTAGTTTTGAAATAAGAATATGCTAAACTTATCGTGAAGGCGGGCTGCGGGGTAGCCTAGTGGTGAAAGCCTATGCTCGTCACGCCGAAGATCCGGGTTCGATTCCCGACATGAGTACAATGTGTGAGGCCCAGTTCTGGTGTCCCCCGCCGTGATATTGCTGGAATATTGCTAAAAGTGGCGTAAAACTATACTCACATCACTATTCTAAAGGAAATGATACATTTTACATAACGTCTCACTCAAGATACTACATCTGATACGATATGTGTGTGTATGTGTGTGTGTGTGTGTGTGTGTGTGTGTGTGTGTGTGTGTATGTGTGTGTGTGTGTGTGTGTGTGTGTGTGTGTGTGTGTGTGTGTGTGTGTGTGTGTGTGTGTGTGTGTGTGCGTGCGTGCGTGCGTGCGTGCGTGCGGTGTGTATTAGTTATTGTACAGAGCTGCCTGTTTGCCTAGCGCTAGGCTGTGTTAATATTGCACTGGGTAATAACTGTACACAAATATTGGATATATGTTTGTGTGATTGTCAGACCTTCCTGTGTGCGACATGGACTTCGGCGACTGTGCTGAGGAGGCGGAGTGTGAGAACAGGCGGGTCAGCAAGTTCAACTGCCACTGTAAGCAAGGCTACCAGGGCCTTATCCGGGGCCAGGGCATCAACGACGTGTGGGCCAACGGCAGAGAGTGTTTCGGTAAGTCGACATTAACACTTTCTGGACTGTTGTTTCTTACAGAGAACAATGAAAATGTAAGAGAATACACATAATATGGCCACCAAACCTGTTTATTACGACGTCAAAACGAGTTGCCCTGGTGTCTGATCGAGTTGCTATGACTTCAATCTTGTTAAATGGCGTCAATCTTGTTAAAAAGACGGCATATTGTTATATTGACGCCGGATCTAGTTTGAACGATGTAACATCAACGACGACAATTCTAGTTGACAAAACGTCGGATCTGATGCCACGCAATGTTTCATTTAAATGTACTTTACTCGAAGTCAGATGAACTTGAGCTGAAATGATGTTAGCTTTAGTTGATATCTAGTTTACAGGGGCCGTTACGTGGAAGCTGTGAATACCGAGAGCAAACGGTTATTTCTACATTATTTTATAGTGCAGTGGTTGCTGGTAGCGTTGAGTTGATTTGCTGACGGGCACATGAGATTACTTCCGCTTACAATATCCTGTTTGTGGAAGGGCACTGGTGGCCCGTCGTCTCAAGCGCCGCAATTCCCTGTGCAGAGTGGTGTCCCTTGGGCACGCCAGAAACCTATGATCGTTGGTTCAAATCCCGGTTCGACCCCATTTTCTAGGTTTGTCAGAACTATATCCGTGCTCGTGGGTTTCACCAAAGTGGTAAACGTCTGAGACCTGTATCACTTCGGGCTTTCCTCCCACATTAAGCTGACACGCCGTGATATGACTGGAATGAAGTTCAAAGTGGCGTTAAAACTCACTCACTCACTCACTCAAACATTCACACTCTCCCTCCTGCTCGTGCTACCGTACATGTAAATGTCCTGTTGTACAGATGACGACGAGTGTTCCTACCTGAGATGTGCCTACAGCGCTGTGTGTCTCAACTACCCCGGGGATTTCAACTGTACCTGCAAGGAGGGGTATAGGAAGACTGGGAAGACATCGTGCGAAGGTACCCTTTACTTTGTCGCATTGCACTGTCCTCTCACGTGCTGATACATACTCACAGCAATACCCGCGCTTCACTGACCAGGGCGTCGTTCCACAAAGCGATCGTTGCGCTGAGACGATCGAAGGCTCCATACTTTAACATTGACCTACGACAGTCGTATCTCTACAGTCGCTTTGTGGAACGGGGCCCTGGACTGAACGGTATAGGATTGAGCTCTACTAGTTAGAGCGCTAGGCTGTGTTTATATTGCGCTGCGTAAAAACTGTACACAAATGTGTCTTGTAGAAGTTTACACCATTTGTAAAAATGAATCATTCAGTTTTACAAGTATGACCATTTGTGGCTTTCCTTATGGGCGTTTACCAACGTAAATTCGAAACTTGTAAATTATTGCCAGCAACTCTGATGTATGATGTGGTTTATTTTATTATTATTGTTGTTAATGATTACAATAAAGGCATCACGCTGGTACTGTCATGTCCTGCCATTATTATTATTATTATTATTGTTGTTGTTGTTGTTATTATTATAATATTATTATGCTGTTGTGTGCAGACATTAACGAGTGTACCGAGGGAACTTCTGACTGTGATCCGGACGCCAAGTGTGAGAACCTGGATGGGACGTTTGCGTGCAAGTGCAAGAGAGGCTTCGTCGGGGACGGCAAGACCTGTGAAGGTGAGGCTGGCATGTTACCCACACCTTTTTAACATGTACTCTTATTTGTTGTATACAATGACTGGCTGTGTCCAGTGCTTATTTTATTTATTTAGAATGATGATCGGTTGTATAAGCTACACAATAACTGACATAGTCACTCGATGTGTACTAACGTATAGGACATTCCATAAAGCGGTATAGTGGGTGAGTGAGTATGGTTTTACACCGCTTTTAGCAATATTGCAGCAACATCACGGCGGGGGGACACCAGAAATGGGCTTCACACATTGTACCCATGTCGGGAATCGAACCCGGGTCTTCGGCGTGTCGAGCGAACGCTTTAACCACTAAAGCGGTATAATGTCCATGCTGGAACTGTGATCTTCCGTAAACACTACGTTAACGTTAACAGCTGGAAATACGTCCCCGAAGTAATGTGTGAGTCCTTTGCCAGCCTTGTATAATCAAATGCATGCGACAATACCACGAAGAACTTTGATTTTCAGTCGGCATAAGTAGAGAACTGTACCAGACGCGGAGGTTAATCCTACAACATATTTCACATTCCATTTCAACCTTTAGCCTCTTTGCGCCAAAGGGTATACAAAGGATGAATCGAATAACGAACATGCACGTTATGATTATCAAGAAATGACGCAATGAACCTTCTCAGTCCATAGCACCCGGACTCCACCCAACCCTGCCAACTGTGTGATTGTGTTTTCCAGAGACACAAACACAGAAAGGTTTTCAGACCCAAGCTTGTCGTAAGAGGCGACTAACGAGATCGGATGGTCAGCCTTGCTGACTTGGTTGATGGATGTCATCGTATCCCAATTGCGTAGATCGATACTCATTATGTCAATCACTGGATTGTTTTGTCAAGACTCGATTATTTACAGACCGCTGTCATATAGCTGGAATATTGCTGAGTGCGGCGTTAAACAACAAACAAGCAAATACACTTTCTTCCTTAGTCCTTTTTCCTGGTCAAGGCCAATGCGTGTGTTTCGGCGACTTCCGTTGCCCCGCGTTTTATTGCGGTTAAATAACCAAACCTCTCCTTTTCATTCCATTCCCCAGCTCAAGGCAAATGCGTGTGTTTCGGCGACTTCCGTTGCCCTGCGTTTCATTGCGGTTAAATAACCAGACCGTTCCTCTTTAATCCATTCCCCAGCTCAAGGCCAATGCGTGTGTTTCGGCGATCCCCATTGCCTGTCGTTTGACCAGAAGTGGCTGGACTACATGGGTCTCTGTGAGTACACCATGGGCCGGGACAACTGTGATGGCGGGACACCTACCTTCGAGGTCATCATGAATTCTTGGGACAAGGGTCTGAGAGTGGAGCATGCCGCCTGGGTAAAGGGGATCACTGTCAAGTACAAGGGCACTGTAAGTACAGACATGCTTCCATCTATACGATCACCGCGCTAAAACACCATGACATATTCCTCAGTAACCTTCGTGTCAAGGATAGAATAGTCCTCAGTAACTTTAGTGTCAAGGATAGAATAGTCCTCAGCAGCCTTCTTGTCAAGGATAGAATAGTCCCTAGCAACCTTCGTGTCAAGGATATAATAGTCCCCAGCAATCTTCAAGCTCTATCCTCGTGTGTTTTCATGCAAGAATTGCTCTATCCACGTGTGTATTCATGCAACAATTGCTCCATCCGCGTGTGTATTCATGCAATAATTGCATCTTCATCTGACCTCTCATCCAGTTGATCGAAATGCGGCAGCATCGGGAGATCCGTGTGAACGGACAGATCAAAGCCGGCTACAACGGGAACGGCTTCTCGGTCATCGACACCGGCAGGGAAGTGGTACGTAGATCTAAAACATGGTGGTGACGTACACGTTTTGTTTCAGTAGTTAAAAGATCAGGAAAGGGACATTTCAGCCAATACAGGTGACTAAACTCATTCACGACAAACAGGCCTACAGTTGAACTGTACGACTCGAGTAGGGTCTGTCCTGCAGTATAATACATGTATATATCTAAACGTATCATTACCATACTATCGATGAAAGAGGAGGATGCTAAGTATTTCTATTTCTTTTGTGTTGCTGGGATATTACAGAAATGATGGCAAATGTATCTCAATTACTTCGTGCACGTATGCAACTCGACTTTTCATCATATTTGCGTTCACGATTTCATTTTCCACCTCGTTAACCGATGATGAGGTTAGTTCAATGTCAACAATATTCCAGCAATATCACGGCGGGGGACACCAAAAATGGGCTTCATCACCTATGATTAAGCTGAAATGGGATCTAATTAAAAGCGCCGTTAAACCCAACTGAGCCATGCATTCCTAACGATAGGGTAATGGTTTTACTGTTCGGTTGTCACGCTGAAGTCCCGAGGTTCAGTCTCCAGACAGGTACAATGTATGAAGCCCATTTCTGGTGTCCCCCGCCGTCGATATTACTTAAGGCGGCGTAAAACCATACTCACTCACCCCTAACCTCTGGGTACGTCTTCCCCCAGATTTTCAGCAGCAACATCAACCTGACCGTGACCTGGGATGGCAGGGACAAGGTGCAGATCTTCGTGGACAAGAAGTTCCAGAAGAACGTGTGTGGCATCTGCGGCAACTACAACAACGATGACAAGGACGACTGGACGATTGGGCCAGGGTGCCCAAATGCAGGCCAGATCGTACGTGTAGCTGCTAGTTGAAATAGCCTGTCATATTTAACTGAAATACTAATGCGACTTTGGTGACAATCATGGTTTGACCTGGACATCTCTGGGTAACGCGTTTGGTAAGTTATTGTTCAAAATTACGTACCGTGATAACGGTTCACATTCCGCAGCTACGCTTGTTTCATTGAAGTTGGTCCTGTTTTACAGACAACCAACAATAACCAGTTCGGCACCTCGTGGGCGTCGAATGCATCAGTGCTGCAGAGTCCCGGGTGCAAGCGAGACTGTGATGAGCCTCCGTCCATGAACCCCGTGTGCGGCATGAGCCAACAGATGGCCGCCATGATGTGTGGCTACCTCCTGGGACTCCAGACATCTGTCTTCAAGGTTTGTTTGTTTGTTTGTTGTTTAACGCCACACTCAGCAATATTCCAGCTATATGACCACGGTCTGTAAATAATCGAACCAAACAATCCAACGACTGACATCATAAGCATCAATCTACGGGATACGATGACATGCCTCAACCAGTTTAGCCCCCCTGACCCCCCGATCCCGTTAGTCGCCCCTTACGACAAGCATGGGTTGCTGAAGACCTATTCTACCCTGGATCTTCACCGGTCTCTTCAAGGCAAGTATCGTTTCTCAATCAGAATCATGCCATTACCATGTCACAAACCACGTCATAACTAGGTCACTAATTGTGTGGATTCAAGGAGTGGTCGGTTTGAACCCGTGCCTGTCGTAAGAGACGACTAAATGGATCGACCGTTTGGCTCCGTGACTTGGTTGCATGGATCAATGATCATGATGTCAACCACTGGATTGTCTGGTCCTGTTTACTAACCTGGAATATTGCTGACAAACTATACAATCTATGTGGCTGTTTGTTCTAGTCCGGACTAGATACCATGCAGTTTAACATGGATAGCCCCCTCACGCACAGTATACTGACTCCGAGTCGACACGTCTTTGTTTTATCACCATAATGCCGAGCGCCAGGCAGGTTAACAACAAGTACCATCTTTTAACGTCTTTTGGTATGACGACCCCGGGAATGGAACCATGGACCTTCTACTCCTCGGGCAGACACTCCATCCACTAGCCCACGGAGGTTATCTTTATTGATATGAATACATGTTGAAACATTACACATACAACAAGATGTATCGTGGTGTACTTCTGTGAATCTAGGACTGCATCCCCAAGATCAGCTCCACCATCATGGAGGGACTGTACAGAGGCTGCAACATCGACATGTGCAGCTCCCCCCAGACCGCCATGGACAACATGTGCGCCACCGCGGGGAGGGTAGCGGACGAGTGCCGAGCTATTGGAGAACAGATCCCAGTATGGAGGAACGCCAATGGCCTCCGGTGTGGTGAGTCAAGTCGGGTCACATAAACCTCTGCCCGGAGATAAGGACATTGTCGATATTTTCTTGGCCACTGGTGCGCCCGTTAATATTATATATGTGAAGTTTTATACAAAATATAAAGAAAGAGAACTCTTGTCAAGATTTAGTCCAGATATTATAACCAATGTTACTTTTGTGTCGACCTCAACTTTCCGCGACGTAATAAAGCAGCATTCCATATGCATCTATGTTCCGAGGTGTCATCCTCAGTCTCAGTATCTGCCGGTACTGTTTGCCATGATGGTAGATAATGACCTGTCTCATTCAAAGGAACTATCAATAAAATGGTTTGGTACTATACCATTTACTACGCAAATCAAAAAGCTCAAAATATGGCGTGACGGGCGCCGTCAGATTCCGGGCAGAAGCTTGCCTGAAGAATGAATTTGGGTCGATGAAGATTATTAGGAGCATTGTAAATGTCCGAGGTTGTAATACAGACCATCGATGAATTGCACATACAGTGTACAGTGTCGGGTAGGCTCTGGCGTTTATAGAAAGTGTCCCTTCATTGGGCGAATATACGTTACAGCAAATGCCATGAAATGACGTTTCCAAACGTTGCAATTACCAACTTCAGAGTAGGATGTGTTGTATATTGTGTGTACCAGCGTCGTCCTCTAACACTGTAGTCAACGTTGCAGGGGAGTCCTGTGGAGTGAACATGGTATACAGCGTGTGTGGCGGCATGGCCGACACCGACCCAGGTCCAGTACAGACATGTCTGGGGCTGCTGACCAACACCACCGAAGTCCCCGCGTCGTCGTGCCTCGACGGCTGCTTCTGCAATGACGGCTACTACAAGGACCAAGACCGCTGCGTTCCCGCGGAGGAGTGCGGCTGCATCTACGAGGAGGGCGACTCTGTCACCTACATGAAGGTATGTAGCACCACTTCCGGTCATGCGCACTATGGATGATACAATGGAGGACTGTTTGAGCAGTTAAGAAATGGAGTTTCCTCCCATTTTATATCAAACGTGCTTCGGGTTGTTTTAAATATTAATATAAGATAGCTACGCGATAAGTCACAAAGAACAATGAGGAACGAAGCGTGTGTTTTTTTTCACGATACAACATTGTTCAATCATGACGTCATTTCTGGAGATTCGAACATGCGCTCGCAACTTGATGACGTCGTAATTTGTACGACGTTATTTTCAGACGGAGGTGTCTAGTGAGTTGTTCTCCATAGTTGTGGCTGGGTAACGTAGATAAACGCAATGGCCGAACAATCGCATCCCAAAGTGGGAGAGATATGACAATTGCTATTGGGAGAAATGGTACAGATAATCGACGTGAAACTTTAGGCGCTTTGTTAATAAATTGGACTTGTCCGACATTGCCGCGGTCGGATTCTGTTGATGGAGTCATTATCATTTCCATACGGGTAAAAAAAATTAAAGCGTGTACCTTTTACTAACATCCTTAAGAGGCTCTACCTAAAGTTAATATCTCATATAAGAAATAAAAGACTCGTGGTCGTTGTTAATTGTACAATAAACCACTTGGGGCTGCGTTAAAAATAGCGTTACCGTTATTACAGCTAAAGTGGATAGAATTTGTTATCAAACAAAAATAAACAACAATATCGGTTTTGAATCTTTTACTGCAATCAACACACCGAATGTCACTGACCCACGTTTACAAATATGGAAACGTCCTAGAACAACCAGAATATCCCAGATGAAAGTACTGTGATTGGATTGATACATATGTACGTATCAGTTTGTGTGTCCTCTGATTGCCCATTGTCTTATGCGATGCTGAAACGGAAGTCCCCATTCAGGAACCATACCGTGTGACACAATGTCACATGACAGTTATAACACATGACCTTGTGTGGCACGCAGGCTGGGGAGACGGTTGTCAATGACGGGTGTGGAGCGTACAGAATCTGCAATGAGGGTAACGTGTTCAATAACAAGTCTCTCGTGTGTGACCCGAACGCCATCTGTGACCTTGACCTGGAACAAGGCGTCTACGGTTGCCACTGCAAAGACGGATTCATCGGCGATGGCGAGAAATGCGACGGTAGGTTTATAAATAATGACAACTATATATCTTTACAGGATCAGTTGAAGAGATTCATTTTCATAAAAATTTTGTTAATACATTCGAGGATTTAAACTCTGTGTTTGTAATATCCGTGGCATCTTGGGTTCAAGGAGGCAAGGCTCTGACCAATTGGCATTCTTAGCAAATTTGAATCAAGTCATACAGATTGTCAGCAAACTCAACTTACATGGTATAGATCACTCTAGCACTTGATGATTAGCTTAAGTAAACACATACACTGTCTCAGATTGAAACAAATGATTTATTACACTGTCTAGATTTTCTCTGTTAGTACTATACAAAATCATGATTATAGCCCAATGTTCCACAGATTGTTACCCATTTGTAGTTGGACGTTATACCACCGTGAGATATCGGAATACTGTTCAAAGCGTTAAACCCAACTAACTCACTCACTCACTCACTCACTCGATGTTATAATAAGTGTCATGTGTGAGCCATTGCCTCATTGTATTTAAATTAACTGTTAGATTTATATACAGTATATATTTTGACTTCGTGGACAATCAAGAGATTAAGGGTACAACAGCAAAGCTCTCTAGGTATACCGCTTTAGTTTATATGAAAGTCACACAGTGCTTGAATAAGACTCGTAGGTATTCCTGCTGCTATTTCGCCACAACGTCTATTGGTGTTGCGGTGTTGTTGCCTATTGTAGTATACTTAAAGATTTCAATCTCCCCGCCGTCGTGTTTCAGAGGACCCGTGTTACAAAGTCAACTGCAGCAAAAACCAGGAGTGTAAGGAGGGCAAGTGTGTCTGCAAGATGGGATACACAGCTGACTGCGAGATGTGTGTGGGTACGTGGGCCTCCACTCTGTAATGCCTGGATATATTCCCCATGCACATTCGTTTAGTTGGTTTGTTTTGTTGTTTAACGCCGCACTCAGCAATATTCCAGCTATATGACGGCCATCTGTAAATAATCGAGTCTGGACCAGACAATCCAGTGATTGATATCATGAGAATCGATCCATGCAAATGGGATACGATGACATGCATCAACCAACTCAGCGTGCCTGACCACCCGATCCCGTAAGTCACCTTTTACGATAAGCATAGTCGGCTTTTATGACAAGCATGGGTTGTTGAAGACCTATTCTACCCCGGGTCTTCACGGGTATCGTACATTCGTATCTCCTGCGTTACCTATGATGGGTAGGTTTCTCAGCAGGTTCACGTCAACGGATAAAAAACGGCAAACTTTGAGGCCATTTACGGATAATTTTAAAACAGAATTTCAGGTAGGTACTTCTTTCTGCGTTTACAAACATACATGGTGTCGCCCTCTATCGGCCCTACACTCCGGCACAGGGATGACTTAGCATTATACTAGGATTTCTGGGTAGGAGAGTATCGACTATCGGGTCAGAATTTACCTGGGAGGGGTCTAGACAAATTACTGGGATAATTGTTATCATTATCATGATGTTAGTCTAAGATAGAGAAAGTCAGTCTCTAACCGGTGCGTAGCTGAGGTCTTTCATAAGTGTAGGCAACATTGGAGATATAAACTTCGAAGCAATTTTGCGAAGGTAGTCGAATCTAGGGAAGCCTTTCAGGGCCAGTTGTTTTGTTTCTTGAAATTTCAAGATATTAAGTTTAAATTTCAAGATACATAAGTTGAAATGTTAAGATTATAATTTGGAATTTCAACTTATCATCTTGAAATTTCAAAGATGCTATGTTGAAATGTCAAGGTAATAAGTTGAAATTTATATTAAGTTGAAATTTGAAGATGCTTTGTTGAAATTTGAAGATGCTATGTTGAAATTTCAAGATAAATACTAAGTTGAAATTTCAAGATAATATGTTGAAATCTTAAGATTTTAACTTGAAATTTCAAGTTATAATCTTAACATTTAAATTTATGTTATCTTGAAATTTCAACTTATTATCTTGAAATTTCAAGATGCTATTTTGAAATGTCAAGATAATAAGTTGAAATTTATATTAAGTTGAAATTTGAATATCTTTGTTGAAATTTCAAGATAATAAGTTGAAATTTTAACATTTTAACTTGAAAAGTCAACGTGTATATCTTGAAATTTCAATTAAAAAAAGAAATAAAATAAGTGGCCCCCAAAGTCTTCCGTAGGAGTCAGTTTCCTGCTTTTATAACGTTTGCAATTTCCTGACATCCTTGTACATGCTGTTTATATTTTTGACAGATGTGGACGAGTGTGCCACGAGGACGCACAACTGCACCAAGCCAGGTCAGGACTGCAGGAACATCGACGGTGGGGCGGAGTGCATCTGCAAGGAGGGGTACTACGGCGTGGAGGACTTCTGTCTCGGTATGTGTACACCTCGCCGCCAAGGTGGACGTTGTTGTCTTGTGTTGTAACGTGTGGTCAGGGACAGCTGGAACCAGGACCGGGTTACCAAACTGGCTGTATGAAGCGGTGACATAGGAATCGTCAATGTAGCCCTGCTCCCTAGGTGTAACCCCAGCACACCCGGTGACCAAGCTGGCTGTATGAAGCGGTGACATAGGAATCGTCACCCTGTCAGTCCTGGTTTGCCTGGTGTAGGCTCTAAACTCCATTCACTCACTCACTCACTCACTCACTGATTAACTCTGTTTATTGTTTAACGCCGCACTCAGCAATATTCCAGCTTAAATAATCAAGTCTGAACCAGACAATCCAGTGCTTGACATCATGCACATTGATCCATGAGATTGAAAAACGATGAAATGCATCAACCAAGTCAGCGAGCCTGACCACCTGACCCCGATACTCGCCTCTTACATGAAGAATAGTCACCTCTTACGTAAGCATGGGTTATTGAAGACCTGTTCTACCCCGGGTCTTCACAGGTCTCTCTGTCACTAACTATATAGAGCACTATCTCTATCATTCACTCACTCACTCGCCCATCCATTGTATGACTCTACCACACGATGATACTGTTACCTCACTGTCCACTGACTCACTTCTTCACTGACTTTGTTGCAGATTTTGACGAGTGCGCTACAGGGAAGGACAACTGCCCTCCTAACTCCGAGTGCAAGAACACAAGGGGCGGGTTTGAATGTGTGTGTTGTGGTGGCTTCAAGAAGCAAGGACTACAGTGTGTCAGTGACGGTAAGTCTCCATCATTCAGTGTGTCTGTGACGGTAAGTCTCCATCATTCAGTGTGTCAGTGACGGTAAGTCTCCATCATTCAGTGTGTCAGTGACCGTAAGTCTCCATCATTCAGTGTGTCAGTGACCGTAAGTCTCCATCATTCAGTGTGTCAGTGACCGTAAGTCTCCATCATTCAGTGTGTCAGCGACCGTAAGTCTCCATCATTCAGTGTGTCAGTGACCGTAAGTCTCCATCATTCTGTGTGTCAGTGACCGTAAGTCTCCATCATTCAGTGTGTCAGTGACGGTAAGTCTCAATCATTCAGTGTGTCAGCGACCGTAAGTCTCCATCATTCAGTGTGTCAGTGACCGTAAGTCTCCATCATTCAGTGTGTCAGCGACGGTAAGTCTCCATCATTCAGTGTATCAGCGACGGTAAGTGTCCATCATTCAGTGTGTCAGTGACCGTAAGTCTCCATCATTCTGTGTGTCAGCGACCGTAAGTCTCCATCATTCAGTGTGTCAGTGACCGTAAGTCTCCATCATTCAGTGTGTCAGCGACACTAAGTCTCCATCATTCAGTGTGTCAGTGACCGTAAGTCTCCATCATTCAGTGTGTCAGTGACCGTAAGTCTCCATCATTCAGTGTGTCAGTGACCGTAAGTCTCCATCATTCAGTGTGTCAGTGACCGTAAGTCTCAATCATTCAGTGTGTCAGCGACCGTAAGTCTCCATCATTCAGTGTGTCAGTGACCGTAAGTCTCCATCATTCAGTGTGTCAGCGACGGTAAGTCTCCATCATTCAGTGTATCAGCGACGGTAAGTGTCCATCATTCAGTGTGTCAGTGACCGTAAGTCTCCATCATTCAGTGTGACAGCGACGGTAAGTGTCCATCATTCAGTGTGTCAGTGACCGTAAGTCTCCATCATTCTGTGTGTCAGTGACGGTAAGTCTCCATCATTCAGTGTGTCAGTGACCATAAGTCTCCATCATTCAGTGTGTCAGCGACACTAAGTCTCCATCATTCAGTGTGTCAGTGACACTAAGTCTCCATCATTCTGTGTCAGTGACCGTAAGTCTCCATCATTCAGTGTGTCAGTGACGGTAAGTCTCCATCATTCAGTGTGTCAGCGACCGTAAGTCTCCATCATTCAGTGTGTCAGTGACCGTAAGTCTCCATCATTCAGTGTGTCAGCGACAGTAAGTCCCCATCATTCAGTGTATCAGCGACGGTAAGTGTCCATCATTCAGTGTGTCAGTGACCGTAAGTCTCCATCATTCAGTGTGACAGCGACGGTAAGTGTCCATCATTCAGTGTGTCAGTGACCGTAAGTGTCCATCTTACAGTGTGTCAGCGACCGTAAGTGTCCATCATTCAGTGTGTCAGTGACCGTAAGTCTCCATCATTCAGTGTGTCAGCGACCGTAAGTCTCAATCATTCAGTGTGTCAGCGACCATAAGTCTCCATCATTCTATGTGTCAGTGACGGTAAGTCTCCATCATTCAGTGTGTCAGTGACCGTAAGTCTCCATCATTCAGTGTGTCAGTGACCGTAAGTCTCCATCATTCAGTGTGTCAGCGACGGTAAGTCTCCATCATTCAGTGTATCAGCGACGGTAAGTGTCCATCATTCAGTGTGTCAGTGACCGTAAGTCTCCATCATTCTGTGTGTCAGCGACCGTAAGTCTCCATCATTCAGTGTGTCAGTGACCGTAAGTCTCCATCATTCAGTGTGTCAGCGACACTAAGTCTCCATCATTCAGTGTGTCAGTGACCGTAAGTCTCCATCATTCAGTGTGTCAGTGACCGTAAGTCTCCATCATTCAGTGTGTCAGTGACCGTAAGTCTCCATCATTCAGTGTGTCAGTGACCGTAAGTCTCAATCATTCAGTGTGTCAGCGACCGTAAGTCTCCATCATTCAGTGTGTCAGTGACCGTAAGTCTCCATCATTCAGTGTGTCAGCGACGGTAAGTCTCCATCATTCAGTGTATCAGCGACGGTAAGTGTCCATCATTCAGTGTGTCAGTGACCGTAAGTCTCCATCATTCAGTGTGACAGCGACGGTAAGTGTCCATCATTCAGTGTGTCAGTGACCGTAAGTCTCCATCATTCAGTGTGACAGCGACGGTAAGTGTCCATCATTCAGTGTGTCAGTGACCGTAAGTGTCCATCTTACAGTGTGTCAGCGACCGTAAGTCTCCATCATTCAGTGTGTCAGTGACCGTAAGTCTCCATCATTCAGTGTGTCAGCGACCGTAAGTCTCAATCATTCAGTGTGTCAGCGACCATAAGTCTCCATCATTCTATGTGTCAGTGACGGTAAGTGTCCATCATTCAGTGTGTCAGTGACCGTAAGTCTCCATCATTCAGTGTGTCAGTGACCGTAAGTCTCCATCATTCAGTGTGTCAGCGACTAGGGCTGCAACGATACAGGAAGGTCACGATACGATACGCATCTCGATATTCTGGTCACGATACGATACGTATCTCGATACGCAATGATAAAAAAACAAGACTTTAAATGAAATTTTGAGTAAAATTAATAAAAAATACTACAAACACAAGTCCAGATATATAATGAACACGTTTTAATAACAAGATAATATAATAATGGTATTGAATTGCGTACTTCAGTTCGGACTTGCAGACTTGTATTTCTATTGTTATGTGCTTGCGGGGATCAGCTGATAATGTTTAATGAGATGGGGAAAAACATCTGTCGTTGTAAAACCTGAGCTTATTAAAAATGTAAGTACGTTTTTGGGAGCCATGCGTTACCGCGCGCTATAACCAAGTTTGCGGTTTTTTGAAAGGCACAGTAGCGAGGAAACGCTGTACTTGAGATTTGCGTTCCGTATCGTGGCGTATCGATAAATGGGCCCACGTTTATCGTATATCGTATCGTGGGTTAAGTATCGCGATGCATCGGAATATCGGTGTATCGTTTCACCCTTATCAGCGACCGTAAGTCTCCATCATTCAGTGTGTCAGTGACCGTAAGTCTCCATCATTCAGTGTGTCAGCGACGGTAAGTCTCCATCATTCAGTGTGTCAGCGACCGTAAGTCTCCATCATTCAGTGTGTCAGCGACCATAAGTCTCCATCTTTCTGTGTGTCAGCGACCGTAAGTCTCCATCATTCACTGTGTCAGCGACCGTAAGTCTCCATCATTCAGTGTGTCAGCGACCGTAAGTGTCAACTGAATAATTTACAGAACAACAATACACTGATGATGACTCACGACTGCACACATCACATATCTTAATTTGATATATACGGTAGCGGTACATTTTGACGTTATTGTATTTGGGCAAACTACAAGGCCGAAACGCTTTTTCTCATCTTGTCTAATGTTCTGCTGACGTAGTAAAACTGTATAGGGAACTGTAGAGACTTTCGAAGTAACGATTGATCCTCGAAGTATGTTTAATAAAAGTCTTTTGGCTGTTAGTTCTTAATAAACCAGCAAACTCCAATACTGCACGACTAATGCCTTATTATATTTGCAGGCTCCGGTTTTGAGAATGTTGGCAATGGAACCATATGTTGTTCATGCTTCGGAGAGTCGTGCAGCAACCCAGGAAAGGTTCGTGCCATGATTTCTAAGTTTCTCGACAATCGTTTTCTGACCTCAATTAAAAGTTGAAGGGTCTTCTAGTGTACAAGTATTACACAAACGCATGAGTGTCGTTGGCTGCAATGGAAGATGGACATGACACTCATACAGAGACCACAACCATGGGAAATGTTCCCCACGAATACAAGAGTGAGAAGGTGTCTCCTTGTCACGCATTCCATCTTGGACGGCCACCCTTCATGGAGACTTCAGTGCAGCAGTTCAGACACAACGCATACAACCAAAAGCACTCACTCTACCCCTAGTGCAGCCTTCTTGTTTCAAGGTGTGCCGCAGGTGTAGATTTGCTGAAGTGTTTGCAGACCATGCAAATTGTGTTGCTGATGTTGCATTGATGTATTTGCCGATGATGCAAATTTGGTTGTTAATGTTGCAGTTGTGTTCCTACAGTTTGTTGCTGATTTGGGAGGCTTAGAGTTGCTGATGTGGCGAGTGTATCTTGCTATTGCTTCCGGTTTGGTTTTACTGATGTTTCAAGTAGTTGCGGATACCACAGGTTTTGTTTGTTTGTTTGTTGTTTAACGCCGCATTCAGCAATATTCCAATCATATGACTGCATTCTGTAAATTATCGAGTCTGGACCAGACTATTGGGTGACTGACATCATGAGCAACGATCTACACATTTGGGATACGATGACATGCTTCAACCAAGTCACTAACCCGGATCTTCACGGGTCAACAGGCTCATGTAGCGGATGTAGCATGTTTTCAGATATGTTGTAGTTTTTCTGATGTGGCATAACTGGCTACATGTAATTTCTTTTGCTGATTGTGCCCTCCAAAAGTGGTTTTGTTGCTCATGCATGTTTGTTTTTGCTGATGTTGCATTTTTATTTTTGCTGATGTTGCATGTTTGTTTTTGCTGATGTTGCATGTTTGTTTTTGCTGATGTTGCATGTTTGTTTTTGCTGACGTTGTAGGTTTGTGGCACTGACGGGAAGACATATAATTCGGAGAAGGAGCTGGTGATCAAGGCCTGCAAGAACCAGAACTTCGTGGAGAAATCCTATGATGGTCCATGCAAAGGTAGGCTTGGTAACTGGTCTTACGTTAGTGCGGGCACATGTGTAGGTTGTTACACCCTTACATGAAGCAGGGATACATAAAAGATGTCTTTGCCAAATACCATATTTTTTTTAATGGAGGAGGGAAATTGAATATTTTCATTTATGGGCCACTCAATCAAATATATCTTTTCGCCTTTTCACCGTGACATAATAATGTCATGTCGTTTACAAGAGCATGTGAATATACGACAGATGGACGGGTCTGGTACTACAGGACAGGTGGAGAGGTATAGTTCTTAAGGACAGGTGGACATGTATAGTTCTAAAGGACAGGTGGACATGTATAGTTCTAAAGGACAGGTGGACATGTAAAGTTCTTGAGGAGAGGTGGACATGTATAGTTCTTAAGGACAGGTGGACATGTATAGTCCTAAAGGACAGGTGGACATGTATAGTCCTAAAGGACAGGTGGACATGTATAGTTCTTAAGGACAGGTGGACATGTATAGTTCTTAAGGACAGATTGGCATGTATAGTCCTAAAGGACAGGTGGATAGATGGATATGTATAGTTCTAAAGGACAGGTGGGGAGGTATAGTTCTAAAGGACAGGTAGACATGTATAGGTCTAAAGGACAGATGGACATGTATAGTTCTAAAGGACAGATGGACATGTATAGCCCTAAAGGACAGGTGGAGAGGTATAGTTCTAAAGGACAGGTGGACATGTATAGTTCTAAAGGACAGGTGGACATGTATAGCTCAAAGGACCTATGAACATATATGGTTCTAAAGGATAGGTGGATGTTTGTTGTACTCTAGGACGGGTGGACGGCTGTTGTACTCCAGGACGGACGGTGTTTGAAGGGTACAACTACATGCTAGTTTGTTGTTTCAGATGACTGCGCCAGCACAAAGTGTGAGCTGCCCAGCCAGGTGTGTGTGGTGGAGAACGGCAAGGCGAAGTGTCAGTGCCCCCTGTGCACGGAGTCGGAGTCGAATGTTACTATAGGTGAATATAACATGCACAGAGCTAGTGTACATTGCTCGGTCATACGATCTTCATGCACACAACCGCATCTCCCAATACAGAGCTGTATGTATGATAAATATTTATTGCCTAAAATCTAAAGATTTATTTACCCACTCCACTCCTTTCCACTCCACTCCACTCCATTCTATATACGAACCTCTTGCTGTGTTGTAGAGTCTGTGTGCTCCTCCACCCACCTGATGTTCAAGAGCAGGTGTGACTTCGAGAAGTACACGTGCGGCCTCGGCAACTCGGAGATCACCGTCGTCTCCACCGGCAAGGCATGTGAAGGATCTGGAGCAGGTACCATTTCCCCCACAACACACCTTTATTACGTTATATAGGGATGGGTGATACCACCTTCACTACAACACACTTTCAGTTATTTTATGTAGGGATGGATAAGGGATACAACTTTCTTCAATACACACTTTCTATAATGCAATGCAGGGATTTGATAGGAGATACTCCTTACTTCAAAACACACTTTCTATAATGTAATGTAGGGATTATATAGGGGATACTACTCTCTCCACAACACTTTCCGTAATGTAATGTTGGCATTGGATAGGAGATACTACTTTCTTCACAACACAGTTTCTATTATGTAATGCAGGGATTACATAGGGGATACCACTTTCTCCACAACACGTTCTGTATTGTAATGTAGGCATTGGGTAGGGGATACTACTTTCTTCACAATACACTTTCTATAATGTAATGCAGGGATTACATAGGGAATACTACTTTCTCCACAAAACTTTCTGTATTGTAATGTTGGCATTTGATGGGAGATACTACTCTCTTCACAGCACACTTTCTATAATGTAATGTAGGGATTAGATAGGGGATACTACTTTCTCCACAACACTTTCTGTAATGTAATGTAGGGATTGGATAGGGGATACTACCTTCTCCACAAAACTTTCTGTAATGTAATGTAGGGATTGGATAGGGGGTACTACTCTCTTCACAAGACACATCTGTAATGTAATGTCTCGTGCTATATTCCAGGTTATCCTATGGCACAGTGGGGGCCATGGGGACCCTGTAGTGTTACATGTGGTACTGGGTACGAATCCAGAACACGTGTTCCCCTTGGCAACGCTTTAGACTCCAATGGCAACCCGCTGAAGGAGACTGCAATCGCCTTATGCTACAGAACATGCCCAGAAGGTAAGAATGGTGCAGTAAGATGGATACTTCCCTTCTGTAGATTCCACCGGGGGTCTCAGGTCATGAGTGACGCAACCTTTACACCGCTTTGAACAGTATTTCAGTTACTGCATCAGCTTAATGTGTAAGAAAAGCATGCATCACTTCGAAGAAGCCCATAAGCACAGGCATGGTGCTGCCAAAACAAGAATCACAACCATGGACCAGGGTGCCGTTGTACCAAGCGATCTTAGCACTAAGATGATCTTAACTCCCATACTTTAACATAGACTTAAGACAGTCGTAGAGCTAATGTTGTTTTGTACAACGTCACACTGTTCTACATAGCTATATTACCGCAAGTATCGTTAGGTTATGTTAAGACTATGAGAGTTACGATCATCTCAGCGCTAAGATGGCTTTGAGGAACGGGACCTAGGACAAATCTTGGATAGGGATGTCTACGCCTCAGATGACAAATAGACATTGTATATCGTACACTGCACAAAATATAACATAATGTCATACTTGCCTTTAATTTTCAATGATATTTGTTGATCTTCTGTATACAACTACAAGAACAATATGCATGTACACTCCAGATTGACTTGAAACAGCATCTCCAGATCTAGTTCCCAGTGCATTGGACCTGATACTCAAATACAGTTTGTTTTTTTGTTATCATAGAAGCTAAGAAATGTAAAATGTGTGCTTTGTTCTTGCATCTTCTGGGATAGAAAACGTTCCCTAAAAAACTTCTAGCATGCAATTTCACTGTATTGGCGTTCATGTGTGTTTGTACCTGTGCGCAGGGCCCTGCACTGCCTCCACGTGTCCCAAGGGTCAGGTGTGTGTTTCCAACAACGAGACCTCTGCAACTGACTGTACCTGCAAGAAGTGTGACAACCGCGGGTACGACCCTGTGTGCGGTCGCGTCGGCAACTTCGTCAAGACCTACGTCAACCTTTGCGAGCTGGAGAAGGACGCCTGCGTGAAGAGCCTGCCCATGACAGTGGTACAGGACTTCGCTTGTGAAGGTGGGTCTGTGATAGATTCGTACAGGACATCGCTTGTGAAGGTGGCTCTGTGATAGATTCGTACAGGACATCTCTTGTGAAGGTGGCTCTGTGATAGATTCGTACAGGACATCTCTTGTGAAGGTGGGTCTGTGATAGATTCGTACAGGACATCTCTTGTGAAGGTAGGTCTGTGATAGATTCGTACAGGACATCTCTTGTGAAGGTGGGTCTGTGATAGATTCGTACAGGACATGTCTTGTGAAGGTAGGTAGGTCTGTGATGGGTTCGTTCAGGACTTCGCTTATGAAGGTTGGTCTGTGATAGATTCGTTGTTTAACGCTAAATGGCTTCGGCCTGAAATAAATGAGTCTGAACCGGACAATTTGTGATTGATTTTATGAGCAACAGTCGACGCCATCAGGGTACGAAGACACGCAATCAGGCAAGTCACCGAGCCTCTCTCTCTCTCAGCATTGTACAGTATTGACTCCCTTGTGTTGTAGAAAAGCCGCTCAACTGCTCCAAGATGGCTGCGTGGGGATCGAGGAAGGATGACAAGGGGTGCGAGTCTATCTTCATGGACTATGGTCAGTGCGGAGGGGGCTGCGGCAAGGTGGCGACCATGTGCTGTACGCCCACAGTTGAGCAACAGTCTATACAAGTCAAGTGTGTCGGACAACTAGCCTACAATACCACTGTAAGTAGTACCACGTGAACAATAGGATACATACTGTCGTTGCCGTAATCCGGCCCATAATGTATAATGTAAGCGTACTCTTAGTTATGATGCCTTTAGATACCATAACGAATTCATTAAATGTACACTACCTGGTATCCATATCGCACATGCCATGTCAAAATTAAAACTAAATAGTCTTGACACTTACACCAGTTGACGTTAAGGGTCAAAGGGAGACTACTCTTCAAACCTTGTTGATAATTTAAACTATAATCTTTATCAATAAAGTCACGTACGTGATCTAAACAAATTGATGCCCTTGCACATCAAAATTAATTATATTAAAACACAAAACAGTGTCAAATAATTAATTTCCTCTGTGTATATATGTCAACAAACATATTGAAAAGTGACTATCCTCTATCCTCTGTGTATTTATGTCAGCAAACATATTGAAACGTGACCATCCTCTATCCTCTGTGTATATATGTCAGCAAACATATTGAAAAGTGACCATCCTCTATCCTCTGTGTATATATGTCAGCAAACATATTGAAAAGTGACCATCCTCTATACTCTGTGTATATATGTCAACAAACATATTGAAAAGTGACTATCCTCTATCCTCTGTGTATATATGTCAACAAACATATTGAAAAATGACTATATTCTATTGAAAAGTGGCCATCTGTGTTGCTCGTCAATTAAACAACGACCCATGTCTTGGAGACCCTTCTCAGACTAACTTGCTTGGTGTTTCAGATGGATGTTATTACTAGTTGTCACTGCGAGCCTACCAACAAACCAGGCGGCCAGTCGACAGCTCTGCCACCTTTGTAGAGTGTTAGCCTTCCTTACTCTGGATGGAGGCTGTAGACACCACATCCTACAGTGTGATGCTAACCGATTCTAAGATGATTTGTAAATAAGGGATTATTGTTTTGATGATGTCACTGTTTAATTATACGGCGAGTTACTTATTTTGAAATATTATGTATGTTAAAAAATGAATATTTTCAGCTTTCTGATGTCAACAGTATCATATGTAAGTTTGCCGAGTCGGCAGAATTTGCAATATTTGGGATACGGGTCTATTTATTCTGCCCTGGATGCTTATTTATTCACAGATACCAGTTCTGTCTTCCAATACTATTATCAACAGTGGTACGTTATCCTGTGAGTTCCTATTTCAGGGAGAAATAAAAAATATAGTTTAACTAAACTGTTTCCTGTTAATTTGTATTTTTGTCTATTTACAGACTTCATCCGGTGAATAAAAATGCAATATAGCATGTGTCTTTGTTATCATGGATGCTTGGGAAATTATGACTACTTATAGAATATATCTTAACTCAAAACATAGATGTGGAAAATTATTATGCGTCCACTAGATGAAAAGTCAGTTTCTACGAGTACAATTAATTGATGGGCACAACTATTGCCAGATGGATACTTAGTAGTTATTCCTAGATGGGCAATTACTGTTACCACACACACGCATGGCACATTACATGAATACAACGTGTAACAAGGAATGGAACTGTGGACAGACATACTACACTTTCATAAAAGTTAAAACATTTGGTTAGTTAAAACAAACTTTAATAACATTTCCAAATCCCTGTTGAAACATGCCCTGTTTAAGAGTACGAAATGTTCCACTACGTATACACATCTACAATTCAAGATTTATTTGCAGTGTCAAGAGTTGTTTGTGAGGACTAAAAACATACTCCTCAGTTGATATTGAGACAATGCATTTCACTTCAAAATCTGTTGCTACCTTTGCTCCGCCCTTGGAAATCACCCAACCTTTATTCGGCACAATGTCTTGAAGAACTTCGACCCTGATCTATATCCCTACTTGCAAGCAGTGTCCCTCCTTACTCATAACGGACATACATGAAATCTTTACTCTACCCTTCCCTTGAAGATCCAACCCTTACTTTATCCATCGCTGGGAGATACAACCCTTACTCTAGCCATCCCTGGAAGATACAACCCTTACTCTATCCATCCCTGGAAGATACAACCCTTACTCTACCCTTCCCTTGAAGATACAACCCTTACTCTAGCCATCCCTGGAAGATACAACCCTTACTCTAGCCATCCCTGGAAGATACAACCCTTACTCTAGCCATCCCTGGAAGATACAACCCTTACTCTAGCCATCCCTGGAAGATACAACCCTTACTCCTTACATCCCTGGAAAATACAACCCTTACTCCTTACATCCCTGGAAAATACAACCCTTACTCTATCCATCCCTTGAAGATACAACCCTTACTCTATCCATCCCTGGAAGATACAACCCTTACTCTAGCCATTCCTGGAAGATACAACCCTTACTCTAGCCATCCCTGGAAGATACAACCCTTACTCTAGCCATCCCTGGAAGATACAACCCTTACTCTAGCCATCCCTGGAAGATACAACCCTTACTCCTTACATCCCTGGAAAATACAACCCTTACTCTATCCATCCCTTGAAGATACAACCCTTACTCCTTACATCCCTGGAAAATACAACCCTTACTCTATCCATCCCTGGAAGATACAACCCTTACTCTAGCCATCCCTTGGAGATACAACCCTTACTCCTTACATCCCTGGAAAATACAACCCTTACTCCTTACATCCCTGGAAAATACAACCCTTACTCTATCCATCCCTTGAAGATACAACCCTTACTCTATCCATCCCTGGAAGATACAGCCCTTACTCTAGCCATTCCTGGAAGATACAACCCTTACTCTAGCCATCCCTGGAAGATACAACCCTTACTCTAGCCATCCCTGGAAGATACAACCCTTACTCTATCCATCCCTGGAAGATACAACCCTTACTCTAGCCATCCCTGGAAGATACAACCCTTACTCCTTACATCCCTGGAAGATACAACCCTTACTCTATCCATCCCTGGAAGATACAACCCTTACTCTATCCATCCCTGGGAGATACAACCCTTACTCTAGCCATCCCTGGAAGATACAACCCTTACTCTATCCATCCCTGGGAGATACAACCCTTACTCTATCCATCCCTGGGAGATACAACCCTTACTCTATCCATCCCTGGGAGATACAACCCTTACTCTATCCATCCCTGGAAGATACAACCCTTACTCTATCCATCCCTGGAAGATACAACCCTTACTCTATCCATCCCTGGAAGATACAACCCTTACTCTATCCATCCCTGGAAGATACAACCCTTACTCTAGCCATCCCTGGAAGATACAACCCTTACTCTATCCATCCCTGGAAGATACAACCCTTACTCTATCATCCCTGGGAGATACAACCCTTACTCTATCCATCCCTGGAAGATAAAACCCTTACTCTATCATCCCTGGGAGATACAACCCTTACTCTATCCATCCCTTGGAGATACAACCCTTACTCTATCATCCCTGGGAGATACAACCCTTACTCTGGCCATCCCTTGGAGATAAAACCCTTACTCTACCCATCCCTGGGAGATACAACCCTTACTCTATCCATCCCTGGAAGATACAACCCTTACTCTAGCCATCGCTGGGAGATACAACCCTTACTCTAGCCATCCCTGGAAGATACAACCCTCACTCTAGCCATCCCTGGGAGATACAACCCTTACTCATTCCATCCCTGGAAGACGTGGCTCTTATTATATCCACCATAGGTAGGCATGCGACCCGTACCCTGCCCAAAAGCTACTTTAGTCTTACCTACTTGAGATGTGATCCCATCAGACATTTATTAATTAATATTTGGTCAGCTGTTCAACAATTGTACAAAAACAACAACAACAATAACACCACATCTAACAGTACACAAGTCTGTTTATTCACATGTATTGTGCATGCCATGTTAAAGAAGACGGGACGACAGCAGGAGCGGACAGAGAGGGACCGAATGCACAAGATCCCAACCCGACAGCTCCTTCTCAAGACACGCCCACAATGTGTGTTGTTTACGGCGCATCTGTCATTCGCTGCTCAACTTCTTGACAATGGCAAGCACCAGACAACATAATAAACAGCCTTCTTTGATCTGTTCATGTCATGTGATGTCCGAGGTTAGCCAACCACAGGTACATGGCGTCCCAGTAGAGCCTCAATGTCGGGCCGTACGTCGATGGGCTGGACGCCAAGGCTGTACCGGAACTTGACGTGTCCGTCCGCCCCCACCAGGAACTTCTCAAAGTTCCAGTACACGTCCCCAATTTCCTTGGGCTCGTAGAATAGCCAGCTGGACGGTCGATACACGGACTCCACTCTTTTACAGTAACTCTGAAACGATCGAAACATGACTTCATTGTAATACCACATGTTAGGCAGGACCTGATCACCAGCAATCCTGTTTCCAGAACAAACATGAATGGCAGTTTCGACAAGGTCAGGTGGTGACATGAAAACGGGTTCTTTAGAATTAAAATATTCAGGGCCGTTATAACGTTTCATTTGCTATAACACCAGTCTATAATGGCAATTTCTATACCAGCATGTGTGTCATACTGATTTTACGAAGCGAATGTCAGAATTATTGTATTTCCCTAGCTGGAACCAGGGTAAGAGATGAATTCTTACACGAGTCTCGTAAAATAAGTATCACACACATGCGAGTGTAAAAAATTCTTTATTACCCATTATTCGTATTTCCCAATCCCTTTGAGCTCCCCATTAGAAAAATGCACTGATTACGACCGCGGTCTTAGAGTGTGACTGAGTTTGGTTTCACGCCGCTTTTAGCAATATTCCAGCAATATCACGGCGGGGAACACCAGAAATGGGCTTCACACATTGTACCAATGTCGGGAATCGAACCCGGGTCTTTGACGTGATGAGCGAACGCTTTAACCAACAGGCTACCCGACCGCCCCGGGTCTTAGAAAACCCCAACTGAGGTCCACATACTTCAGCTATAACGTCATTCCGACATTCCGACGTCACAATAAGGTTCGAATGACTTCAACAATGCCGCTCGGATGACGTAAACAAAACACTGGTGTTCATGAATAGATATTTGCCCTTAGGCACATACAATTTTTATTAACTCTGTTTATATTTGTAACGCTGAGGGTAAAAAATAACTCTAAATGTCAGAGGTCACTGTGTGTGGCGTCATATCTTGAATTCATATGGCTCACGTGACGTGTAAAGACTACATCACATCCTGTCACTAACGATGGCACGCCACTACAAGATAACTTTGATCCAGGGGATCAGCACGGCGCAAAGAAATTGTGTAGCATACCTATCTAGTACCTATATACTGTCATAAAGCGCAAGCGTGTAACCCAGAAGGTAAAACAAATTGCAATTTGCGTGTGGTACCTTCAGAATCAGGAATGAGGATATCGCACAGTTCAGTTTAAATATTTATGTAGTATATAAGTAGAAAACAAACATATTATGAAAACAAAAGTAGTAATATGTTTTCACAACAATAATTTCCTGAAATGTTTGTTATTGTTTTCCAGGAACAATGGGTATTAAGTTGACACAATCATAGTGGTATACATGATACTGTTGACATTGATATATCTACAGTGGTAAAATTATAAATATTTTTTTCATAAGCAATAGCTACATTGCTGCAATATTATTTTATAATGAATCAGATAGAGGAAATCAGAGGAGACATGCAGATGTTGTTAATATTGGAAACCCACAACGTTCTGTGTGCCTTTGCTATTTTTAACCATGAACCATACTTCTCTATGAGAGTTACCTCCATAACGGTAATATGTTTACTCCTGTAGCCTGTCCACAAGTGCTAATATCTCGCTACACGGAAATGGGTCAACGTTTCCCGCATGGGGATAAGCCTGTCCCCGTCCCTCTCGACAGACAGACCCGCTTCACGGAAATGGGTCTACGTTCACCTATGCTGTGTGGGGAAATTGGTCGGATAGAACTAGACTGGTATCCTGCCCATCGCCTCCTAGCGGCTGCAGGCGAGGAGAGCAAGCGCTCAAGGGCAGGTAAACCAGTCAAGGAAAGAGCGTGGTTCCTCTTAAGAATGTTGCAGAATAAGATAAACATTAATTTAATGTGATAATGTAAAGTGAGGAATGATTTAAAAGATTTTTTCAAAGTTATGTAAGAGACAAAGATAAAGTTTCTTTTAAAAGTATTTTTTACATCTTTCCAACTTTAACTCATCCCCATGTGACTTGCTCAAACCAAAAACAAATAAGGCACGGCGCCTGGCGCAGCGCAATAACTGAAATACTCACGATACTCGTTAAAGCCAACTCACTCACCGACTGCTGCTCAGCCTACCTTGAGAAACCTGTAGAGAGGATGTTGGTGTTTGCCGTTCACGTCTATCTTCTGGGTGAGGTTGAAGAGCGGCGTGAGGCCGGGTCGCACGTACTTCACACCGTTCATGATCTCCGTGCCGTTAGCCCCTGGCTCTTGCTGTGTACAGAACAACTCGTGTTACCGGGACAAGGTTGGTTGGTTGTTTTACGCCGCACTCAGCAATATTCCATCTATATGACGGCGGTCTGTAAATAATCGAGTCTGGACCAGACAATCTAGTGATTAATATCATGAGCATCGATCCACCCAATTGGGATCGATGATATGCATCAACCAAGTCAGCGAGCCTGACCACCCGATCCCGTTAGTCGCCTTTTACGACAAGCACAGTCGCCTTTTACGGCAAGCATGGGTTGCTGAAGATCTATTCTACCCCGGATCTTCACGGGTCCAGTGGACAAGGACCTGCGTGTGCGTGTGCGTGTGCGTGTGCGTGTGCGTGTGCGTGTGTGTTTGCGTGTGCTTGTTGGTGTGCGCCGTGTGTTTTAATGTATTAATTTATTCAATGTGTAGAGTCTTTAAATCAATTGATAAATCGTATCCAGCAGTGAATTAGCTAAAGAAAGAGGTCTGATGAGGGCCTTATTATAGAAATCACAAATTCTGAAAATTCTAAAAAGGTAAATATCGAAATAACTGGACTTGAGCATAGGTCTAGCAACTTTGGGCATTTGCAATTTTTTTTGTTTAGAACTGATTTTTCAAAAATCAAGAGAAAATCTAACTTTGAGGTTGACTTAAGATGAAGGTGAGGTGAAATGGGGTTTAACGTCGCGTCCAAAATTATTGCACTTATATAGCGACGTGCATGTACGTGTGTGTGTTTGTGTGGCTGCTTGTACTGGGCCGGACTGATGCCGATTTATAGTGCTAGCTTACTGAGATGCCATGCCGCAGTTTAACATGAATACCCCACTCAGACACAGTATACTGACTCCGAGCCGACCAGTCCTTCTTTTAGCCCCTTAATGCCGAGCGCCAGACAGGGTAACAACAAGTACAATCTTTTAACGTCTTTTGGTATGACGCGATCGGGGATCGAAACCCGGACCTTCCGCTCTCCGGGCGGACGCTCTACCACTAGCCCACAGAGGCGGTCAACTGAAGATGAATTGTCAACAAATGTTTTTATCTATCTTTAACAACATTTCATAAGACCAGTGACAGAGATGCTATCTACCCACTTCCACGGTCTGTAAACAGGTAAACAGGTGACCAAATAACTTTAGAATAGTAAAATCGATTTGTTCATGTTTCCGACCAAAAAATGGGAAGATGAAAATCTCCATGACGCGAACATATTATGAAAGTTCAAATATAGCCAAGGCCCTGGCCTATGTTTAAGTATTTGAGTTACGAAAGTCTTAGAGCTAGGATTGCATTGTGAAAAGGGGCCAAAGTCATGGTAATCTACGTCGTTTTTAGCATTCCTGATCAATTTAAAAAATTATAATAATTTGCATTTATTAAAGGGACACGTGATTTTACGAACCTTGAGAAATTGGTTACACGGCAGCCCGAGAACCAGGAAATCTCCTTGTCCAGCATAGTCGGTCATGAGTGCATTCAGACCGTTATACTGGTGGGTGTGGCCTCAGTAGGTGGCGACGTTCACGATGAGGACAACCTTGTTGCGGAAGTCGCTGAAGTCGATCAGTTTCTCATCGAAAACATCGTTAATCTTAAAATCGTAAAAGGTGTTTGTTGTTTTTGCAGGTGCCTGACACGCGACCTTCTGTGCGGCACGCGCGGCACACAAGGCGGTGACCAGCGTTACCAGTCCCGCCGTCCACGATGTCGCTGCTGCCATTACAGCAGTCGTGTGTGGAGTGACAGGGGGATATTGGGAGAGCAGCGTTATCTAACCAGCTGTGGCAAGATGCGTGGATCACACATGGCATGTTTCCTGCCATGACCAACACTATCTTGAACAGGACAGCTGGGTTACTTCTTGCAGGTTTGGTCAAATCATTACCGTAGGCATGCCGTAAAACTAGATAACAATAACCGCAGTCATCCCATTTAATGGGTACCGCAGACATCCCACTTAACGGTAACCGCAGGCATCCAACTAATCGATATAACCGCAGACATCCCACTTAACGGTAACCGCAGACATCCCACTTAACGGTAACCGCAGATATCCCAATTAACGGCAACCGCAGACATCCCACTTAACGGTTACCGCAGACATCCCACTTAACGGTAACCGCAAACATCCCACATAACGGTAACTGCAGACATCTCAATTAACGGTAACCGCAGGCATCCCACTTAACGGTAACCACAGACATCACAATTAACGGTAACTCAAATATTCCAATTAACGGTAACCGCAGACATCCCGTTTAACGGTAACCGCAGACATCCCATTTAACAATAACCGCAGACATCCCATTTAACGCTAACTGCAGACATCCCACTTAACGGTAACCGAAGACATCCCAATTAACGGTAAACGCAAACATCCCATTAAACGGTAACCGCAGACATCCCACTTAACAATAACCGCAGACATCCCATTAAACGCTAACTGCAGACATCCCACTTACCGGTAACTCCAGACCTCCCACTTAACGGTAACCGCAGACATCCATCTTAACATAACCGCAGCCATCCCGTTTAACGGTAACCGCAGACATCCCACTTAACGCTAACTGCGGACATCCCATTTCACGCTAACCGCAGACCTCCCATTTAACGGTAACCGCAGATATCCCGTTTAACGGTAACCACAGACATCCCTCTTAACGCTAACTGCAGACATCCCATTTCACGCTAACCGCAGACATCCCATTTAATGCTAACCGCAGGCATCCCACTTAACGGTAACCACAGACATCCAAATTAACGGTAACCGCAGACATCACACTTAACGCTAACTGCAGACATCCCATTTCACTCTAACCACAGACATCCCACTTAACAGTAACCGCAGACATCCCATTTAACGCTAACCGCAGACATCCCACTTAACGGTAACCGCAGACATCCCTTTTCACACTAACCGCAGACATCTCACTTAACGGTAACCGCAGACATCCCATTTAACGCTTACCGCAGACATCCCATTTAACGGTAACCACAGACATCCCACTTAACGGTACCTGCAGACATCCCACTTAACGGTAACCACAGACATCACACTTAACGTTAAGTGCAGACATCCCATTTAACGCCAACTGCAGACATCCCACGTAACGGTAACCGCAGACATCCCAATTAACGGTAACCGCAAACATCCCACTTAACGGTAACTGCAGACATCCCAATTAACGGTAACCGCAGACATCCCACTTAACGGTAACCGCAGACATCCCACTTAACAATTACCGCAGACATCCCGTTTAACGTTAACCGCAGACATCCCATTTAACGCTAACTGCAGACATCCGAATTAACGGTAACCGCAAACATCCCACTTAACGGTAACCGCAGACATCCATCTTAAATTAGATATCTTGTTTGACATTAGCCGTAGACATTCCGTTTGAAGGCAACCGTAGACGTCCCGTTTAACGGTAATCGTAGACATAACCGGAATCCTATCTGTAACCATTTCCCTCCACACACCCACTACACATCACACCCTTTTCCGCGTGCGTCATGTGGCCATATAACATAGTATAGTCAACTGTTTCACGTGCAATAAAGCAGGGCCTTGGCTCGTACTATCTATTCAGTAGTGGTGTTGCATGTTGTTATACAAAGACATTATCCATTTGGCATAAAGAAATACCATATAAGATAATGGCTCTGAGATAAGGCCTCCTGGGGACGTTGACTTTGACCCCGACTGTACCGCCCAAAGTGTTTCAGGCTCTGAGATAAGGCCTCCTGGGGACGTTGACTTTGACCCCAACTTTACCGCCCAAAGTGTTTCAGGCTCTGAGATAAGGCCTCCTGGGGACGTTGACTTTGACCCCGACTGTACCGCCCAAAGTGTTTCAGGCTCTGAGATAAGGCCTCCTGGGGACGTTGACTTTGACCACGACTGTACCACCCAAAGTGTTTTAGGCTCTGAGATAAGGCCTCCTGGGGACGTTGACTTTGACCCCGACTGTACCGCCCAAAGTGTTTCAGGCTCTGAGATAAGGCCTCCTGGGGACGTTGACTTTGACCCCGACTGTACCACCCAAAGTGTTTTAGGCTCTGAGATAAGGCCTCCTGGGGACGTTGACTTTGACCACGACTGTACCACCCAAAGTGTTTTAGGCTCTGAGATAAGGCCTCCTGGGGACGTTGACTTTGACCCCGACTGTACCACTCAAAGTGTTTTAAGCTCTGAGATTAGGTCCCATGAGGACGTTGACTTTGACCCCGACTGTACCACTCAAAGTGTTTTAAGCTCTAAGATAACATCTGGTGAGCACTTTGACGTTGAGCCTGACTCTATGAAATAAGTGAAACATGTGAAGAAAATACCCAAGATCCAGTTGTTCTGAATACTACTTTTATTTCATGTTCTATATACATGTAAACTATTTGTGAGAGAGACGGGGGCAGCAGGCACGTCAAGGGGGACCGAATGCACTGAAGGTCCTTCCTGCCAGCACCTGATCAGAGAACACCTGCAACCTAATTGGCTGTTTCGGGCGATCTCGTCATTGGCTGCGCGTGTCTGTCACATGACGGTTCAAATGGTTTATAAAACAAGAGATAAATCGGTTATATAATGGTGACCTTTACCATGTTTAACTTATTTTTTCAGAAAAGAGATATGAAATAAGTTCAGTGTCTTAGTGTTTTGGTGCCTTTTTAGCTAGTTCTGACTTGATCTCATCACTAACATCTATTGGTTGCTGCATGGGATGGTAGCGCCACGCCACGTGACCATCACGACCAATCAGAAACTTTTCGAAGTTCCAGTGGACATCCCCGATTCTGAGTGGCTCGTAGAACAGGGCGGGGCGGTACGCTGAGTCAACAGGTGGACAGTATTTCTGGAAACAAGAAACCGGAGTTATACCTGTATGAAATTTAACATAGATTTTCATATTTTCATTTGACTGAACCAGTTCTCGATGTTTCAATTTTGCTGCAATTGTAATTGAATAAAACTGACACAAAATGTAAATTTAGAAAACGTGTTTGTCTTGTTCAAACAGGACTAACTACATACTCTGAGTACTTGTAAAATAAAGTTTACAGTTGTCATCTGGGCTAATCTTAGGAAACGAATTTCTGAAGCTGATTACCGACATCAAGTGTATTAACACAGCAATGAGACCCGTGATCCCGCGTGCCATACTGACCTTGAGATACGTGAATAACGCGTGTTCTTTAGCGCCATTGACGTCCATGATTTGGGTGTGGTTAAAATTAGGAACGATGCGGGGACGGACATGGATAAGGCCGTTAAGAATCTCTGTCCCGTTGGCACCTGGTTCCTCCTGGAAACAAACAGCTGTCGTTAACATCCAGCGTACCCATCACCTACTGTGTACCCATTTGGGAGGATGCGATGCCTACAGTACCTTGAGGTCATTCAGTGTAATCAGAAATGCCGCGATATTGCTAAAAACATACTAATTCACTCAATTGTGTATTGTGCAAGTTAATAATAGTTCATTTGTGTGGCGCTTTTCAATGCTTGATAACGTGTTCAAAGCATCATTATCCGGCCAATGGATCAGTTTGTTTTCACTCGAGTTCCGTCTCCGCTCCCTGGCTAGTATAGAACCTCTGGAAGGTTTACAACCGGGTTGCCATCTAATCCTCTCGGGTACCCATTAACTGCTGAGTGATCAGAGGCATATTTCGAACAAAGTCATTTGCCTAAACGACAGCCATTCAGCATGTACTTCAGTCGGGCAGGACCGACGCCCTTGAAACGCATAATTGCGTTCTTCAGCGACAGGGGTTGCTGGTTCCGAAACAAGATTGTCAGTAGATTTTACGCCGCGTTTAGCAATTTCTCGCATATCACGGCGGATACAAGATGTGAGATGGTGGAATGGGGTTTAACGTCGCGTCCAAGATTATTGCACTTATATAGCGACGTGCATGTACATGTGTGTGCGTGTGTGTGTGGCTGCTTGTACTAGTCCGGACTGATCCCGATTTATAGTGCTGACCCACATGAATACCCCACTCAGACACAGTATACTGACTCCGAGCCGAACAGTCCTTCTTTTAGCCCCTTAATGCCGAGCGCCAGACAGGGTAACAACATGTATAATCTTTTAACGTCTTTTGGTATGACGCGGACGGGGAGAGAACCCCGGATCTTTCGCTCTCCGGGCGGACGCTCTACCACTAGACCAAGGAGGCGGTTCGGGGGATACAAGAAACGGGCTTCATGCAATGTACCCATTTTAACCCGGGCCTTCAGCGAGGCGAGTTAACGCTTTAACCACTTGGCTACCCCACCGCCCCCACCACGGTAAACTACAACTTGAAACTTGATACGTCGTTATACAATGAATACTGGGCCCACTTGCACAAAGCGATCTTAGCGCTACGACTATTGTAAGCCTATGTTAAAGCATGGGAGATACGATCATCTTAGCACTAAGATCACTTTGTGCAAGTGGGCCCTGGTCAAAAGCGGCATACAATTACGCACTCATTGACGCACACGCACGCGCACGCGAACACAACACACACGATCACTCTCGATCGCCCGATTTCTCGGTAGCACTGACCAGATTAAACTGCTGACACGGTACCCCAAGCACGTGGAAGTCGCCATTCCCCCCAAATTGAGTCTGCAGTGCATTCAGACCAAAGTACTGGGGGGTCTTGCCTCAGTAGTTAGCGACGTTGACGACGAGAACGACGTGGCCGCGGAACTGCTTGAAGTCAATGTCGTCCTTGTTGTGAATATCCTTCACGGTGAAGTCGTAGAAGGAGCCGCTGCCACTCCTGGGCTGGTTGCAGGGGAACTTCTGGGCGCGTGCCACACATAGCGCCGTGCAGGCCGCGGCGAGCCAGACGGCCCAAGGGGGTGCTTGCATTGCGACCCTGTCTCCTGTACTGAAGGCTGACTGTGGAACCACAGACACAACACCTGACCTTTCCTATCTATACCTGGCACATCTTGTGATAATCACGTGGTCGTGTAACCTTCTATTAGGTCGATAGAGTGTACGATGGTTCAACTGGTTATGTGTTTAATTCAAGAAATACGTGTTATTAGTCAAAAATAATGATTTAATTGGAGTAATTGCTACATTTTAGCTTACCTCGGAGGCGGAACTGTGTGTGAATTATAATGACGAAATGTTTCGGCATTCAACTTGTCCATTGTAAATGACGATATTTGCCTCTTGATAGATCTTTAGCACGTTCTTCGTGATACACGATAATATTTAACGATACGGAAAATTGTGACACTATTAGTGAGTGAGTGAGTTGGGTTTAACGCCGTTTATAACAGTATTCCAGTTATATCGCGGCGTGTCAGCTTAATGTGGGAGGAAAGCCCGAAGTGATGCAGGTCTCAGACGTTTACCACTTCGGTGAAACCCACGAGCATGGGTATGGTGCTGACAAACCTAGAAACATAATCGGGGTGAACCGGGATTCGAAACCTCAATCATAGGTGTCTAGCGTGCCCAAGGGATGCAACTCTGTACAGCGAATTGCGGCGCCTTAGACGACTGGGCCACCCAATTTCACCTTTGACCTTAATTGACGACAGGCCCACGAACACCTGTTATCATCACTGAGACTTTACAATAATGTGAACTTTTAGAGTTTCATATTGTGAAGGGAATGTTTTCTTAATAGCAGAGCGTGGTGATTCTATAAGGCAAAGTAATGCGGACTCATTCATGAAAGGGGGCACGGGTGGCCCAGTCGCCCTGGGCACGCCAGAAACCTATGATTGTGGGATCGAATCCCTGTTGGCCCCGATTATGTTTCTAGGTTTGTCAGCACCATGCCTGTGCTCCTGGGTTTCACCGAAGTGGTAAACGTCTGAGACCTGCATCACTTCGGGCTTTCCTCCCACATTAAGCTGACACATCGCGATATAACAGGAATACTGTTAATAGCGGCGTTAAACCCAACTCACTCACCCTCCACATTCATGAATAATAGGACAATAGTCATATGACAAATCGGGTGTTTTATAACTTCTTTTGAGTAGAATACACCTATCGTTAATACTGTTAAATAGTTTTCCCTAGTATAGAGATGATGTTTACCTGTACAAAATGAATCGTTCCATGAAAGTAATTTAAATATGTCATCATTTTTCTGGTACCATGTCCGCTTTCTGATTGTCGTACCAGGAAATCATTTACTTGTATATAACTGTCTGTTAATCAGTCTGTCTGGTCATTTAAACTTGTAAAATGTCTCATATCTAAAAACCATATAAACAATACATCAATGGAAGGGAATAAGTAACTGTAAATTGAATGTTTTCACTGCACGGCCAGCCTCTTTGCTTCATTGGCAATTGAACAATTTGGTAATTAGTGTCAAGGTACTGTCAAAGACATAGTAACAGTCAACGGCCAGATTAGAACAAATAAATCCAAATGATATCACACACCTACCTACATTAATGCAGTGAATAGTGAAACTGACCTTCTTAAGCAACAATACAATTCGCCATTCTGCCGAGAGATTAGGCACAACTTGGTTTTATAGTTGTTCCTGTATATGGAAGATTTGTTTGTTTTGTTTGTTTGTTTGTTATTTAACGCCGCACTCAGCAATATTCCAGCTATATGACGGTGGTCAGTTAATAATCGAGTCTGGACAGACAATGCAGTGATTGACACCATAAGAATCGATCTACGCCTTGGGGATCCAGTGATTAAGAACATGAGCATCGATCCACGCAATTGGTTGGTTTGTTGTTTTACGCCGCACACAGAAATAGTCCAGCTATATGGCGGCGGTCTGTAAATAATCGAGTCTGGACCAAACAATCCAGTGATTGATACCATGAGCATCGATCCACCCAATTGGGATCGATGACATGCATCAACCAATTCAGCGAGCCTGACCACCCGATCCCGTTAGTCGCCTTTTACGACAAGCATAGGCGCCTTTTACGTCAAGAATGGGTTGCTGAAGACCTATTCATCCCCGGATCTTCACGAGTCGTGTGTGGAAGTAAATGATGGTTCATGATTACACCACTGATCAAAATAATTGCACAGGTGAAGATCAGGAAAGATACATCCCTAAACAAAATTTCGAAACTCATGTATTAATTGGCCTCTCAACAATCCACCATTCAGATGTAAGGAATTACGTCTTACTACTGACTGAACATTTGCGAGTCTGCATGTGTATGAGTTCACCACATGCCCATTATTCCCTCTGTACGTCAGAGACTTACCATACCCTTTTCTTGTCAGAATGTCCCTATGGAATTTGTGAAGTGGGTGGGAACGGTGTTAGGGTGATGGTGACTTATGTAGCCAGGGACAATGAGAACATGGGTGGGCTGTGCACTGTTAGACTCATATGCGTGTTACTCTCCCCATTAGGAAAACAGCAGCTTCCCGAGGCAAGGGCGTTAACTGACTTTAAAAGTTCAGTTACCACCCTTGCCGAAATAGGCTGGAATTCCGGAGTTACATATTTGCTGGACTAACAAGTCTATGCAAAGTCCAATCAAAATCGAAAACTTGACATCCGCTTCTTAAATAACATGGATTTCAACGTGCAGATGTCGGTCGACTGCAGATTTGCAAAGCATGTGTACCGTCAACTGGGCGTCGACAGATATTTTGAATATCTTTCCATGTTTTTAATCAAAGTGCTAAAGTGATTTGAAGCACTTCGCGTGATAAGACCCGTTTTATTTCAATATAGATTTTGATCATCGATCAGATCGTCTTGACTGGGCGTCGCCATTTTGTTTGAAGCAAATGCAAGTGATATGAGAGATTGAATCTGATTGGTCAATAGGAGGGACATTGAAGGGACGTAACTCGTAACAGCCACTGGTGGCGCTACGATCGATCCTTGAAATTCCAGCCTAGTTCGGCAAGGGTGTAAACTGGACTTATATCGCCAGTTAACTACCTTGCCTCGGGAAGAAGGTATAACAGCTATGGCTGTGAAATATACTCTGGAAAATTTTCCGTGAAATTAGCGCCATAGACTACAACATTCAGTATACTACAAAAAAGGTCAGCATCAGCACCACCACAACAACTGCAGCAGCAACACCCACAGCCGCACCAACAGATGAAACAGCTCTCCACCAGTCTTCGTAGAAACAGCATGTTGGATTATACGTCAAAAGTTGTGAAATGTAGACACCAAAGGCTGGAGCTGCTGTGATAGCGCCTGTGTCCGTTGGGATGCCTTCTTCTTGTCTAAATGCCTTACCCCCAATACCCCCAAATTCCACATAGATGTTATCAATGAGGACGTCCAGCATTTCATATGTATTCTCAGTAAACTTCAGATGGCATTTGTTTTCATTTTTTTTAATTGTACTGACGATTTGAAGATAGTGAAGTAACTATATCTGGCCACCACGTTTAGTGACAAATGCCCCCTCGGTCAAGGAATGAAGTTTGCTGTGAAGTTTGTCGTGTTGGATAGAGGTGTACAAAGTTGAAAGATTAAATGTTTTGACAGAATTGTACCGAGATTGCAAATATTTTAGCAAATGCTTTGCGCTTCCGTATGGTATTAATTCCAATTGTCTCAAATACTTTCTGTGAACAAAACGAAAGACCTTCCTTAATTATATGAAGGATTATGGTTAATCTTTGAGACAGGGATCCTGCAATATATCTCCCTTTGTACGGATATTTATAGAACATTTGAATCTAGTGCAAATGAGGAATGGACAATCTGCAGGTTTCAGAGTCAAGCCAAACTTTGAGAAAAATTGATGCACGATTTCAGCATTTCCCTCGTAAACAATGATGTGACAATTTTGATATTGTGTTGACAGTCCATGGATCATAATCAGGGAAAATCTGGGACTCGTACCTCTGCCAGCGGATCCTGGAACGTAAGGGTCCTAACTATGCGAAGCTGGTCATGATGTCATCGCGATAGTGCGAGGCACAGGGAACTATATTATCGTGTTTGGAGTTAGAACAGTACCAACCAGTCTGACTGAATGGAGTTCTAAAACTGTGCGCAGTATGGGACTAGATAGGTTCAACCATTCCAAACAACTTGTCAGTTTTAACATGCATTAATAAAGCATACACAAAAGTTCATCCCGACACACCTGTTCTGACTTCCAAGCACACCTTTGCAGTCATCTAGACACATGTGTTAAGTCATTTAGAAATACTTGTTCAGTCATCCAGACACATTATATCCGTCACCCATACACACTTGTTCAAATCTATAAAACCTGTTCAGTTATCCAGACAGGAATCATCCGGTGCATCAGGTTGTGAAGTCAATGAGGTGCAAGGAGGTGAAATGTGGTGTATGCACGTGTATGTTTTCAGGTACATAGAAAAAAAACCAGAAGTAGTCCAGTCACAATCATTTCCTCAAAGTTTCAAAAGTATTTAAATATCCAACAATTACAAAGTTTCAGGATTGTACAAGTGCAACAGCAACTGCCAGTGGATTCTACAACCATGTCTCAAAATAATCTCAAAGATGACCTTGACACCAATCTTTCTGGTCTAGAAAAGAAATACACCAAGTTTAATTATAAATCATGAACTCTTTATGAGAAAATAACAACAAACCTTTTCCAATGTTTTCTATCTCATGACCTTGAACCATATGACATGGGCCAAAAGAATTTCCAAGGCCCTTTTGAAGAAAGAGTCCAGGGCCCCGTTCCACAAAGCGATCTTAGCGCTACGATCATCGTAAGCCTATGTTAAAGTATGGGAGTTACGATCATCTTAGCGCTAATACCGCTTTGTGGAACGGGGCCCAGGACTTTAGCCAGCAGTCCAAAGCGCGAGTCTCGTAAAAGTCTGTTTGGTCTAGTTAGCTGAGCAAGTAATATTGTCCATATGATAACACTGAGATCTACTGAAAATGATAATAATAGCCATGTTCAAAAGTTTTAGGCACACACTGAAGACGTCCATGGAAGGATAATCTCTAATGTCAATAATCTTTGTGTAGGATACATTAGAAAAATCACCACTGGTGGCGATCCCTTTCCAACAAAACAAAGCAGTTCCGCTTCTAGGGTCATAACAAGCAAACAATGTATCTACAGTGAATTACTTTATTCCCATAAACTTAGAATGTTGTACAGTGGTGAGAATTGGAAGTAACATATATATTTGATCTATTCAGACACCACAAGGAGCAGGAGACACCTACAGTCAACAGAAGGATTCCGGGGGTACATGTATGGAGAGGGCTGCTCACACTGATAACAGGTACACACGTCCGCAGGTACAACATACCTATTGCTTACATAACATGTGGATCATCATCACCATGAAATAAACAATGCTGAGTACTGTTTGATGTGAGTCTTACCGTATTCAACATATTAAGCACCAGGGTGTATACAGTTGAAATGGGTGTTTATACTACCTATTCCTCTTGATATAATTAGGTTTTAAGGAATTGAATACTTAATTAATATGTAACCAAACATATATAGAGACTTGATGGAAATCCTTTAAAGACGTTGATGCGGATTTGTTTTCATAACAATTTTGGGGTAATTCTTGTAGAGTTTATAATATGTTGAATATGGTAAATACCTTTGTCACAACACGAGCTGTTGTCTCTTTAATTGTTTGTGGAATGCCTCATACAACCAACTCAAGGGGTGTCTGATGTCAGATTAAGCACTAGGTGGCATTAAGTAACAAAATCACATTCACAAGTTAGACAAAACCAAAATAGATAAGTAATATACACTCTGCATACACCCTAATGAACAAAGCTAAACAGAACAAGAATAATAAGCACATATGTGAAGAAACTAATTATCATAATGTTAACTAATTATTTATCATCATATTCAGAAACTATCAAAACATGGCAAAGAAACTATGAATTATGATAATGTTAAAAAGCTTTTTATCATGATCATGACCACAAATTAATTATCATCTCAATGTAAGTAACTAATTATCATGATAATACAAAGACACTAATTATCATAATAAAAGGTAACTACTTTAAGTCACCTTCCTGAAGCAACAGAGTTAACTGACTATAAAAGTTCCAAACTAGGCTGGAATTATGGAGCTATATTTTGGCTAGACTAACGAGTCTATGCATAGTACAATCAAAATCACGTAACAGATTTCAGTTGATTGTATGATTTGCAAAGCATCTGTATCACCAACTCTGCATCAACAGATATTATACAAATCTTTTCATGTTTTTAATCAAGGTGCTCGCGTGACTGGATGCACTTCGCGACCCATTTTATCACACTATAGATTTTGATTATCAATCAGAACATCTTGACTGGGTGCTGCCATTTTGTTTGAAGCAAATGCAAGTGATATGAGAGGTGGAATCTGAAAGGTCCATAGGAGGGACATAGAAGGGACAACTCGAAATAGCCACTGGTCGCGCTATAATCGAGTGTACAATTCCAGCCTAGTTCGGCAAGGGTGGAAACTGGACTTTTACAGTCAGTTAACTCCCTTGCCTCAGAAAGATGACTTAAAGTGTCCTACAGGAAAGACTCAAACTTCACACAAAGCCTGGCACATCATGTACAAGTATCTAGTGTACCACTCACGGAACTTGTATCCTCATGTACCACATCCAACCACCGTACACTGTGTGGGTACAGGTACCTGACAACACATTCTGTCTCTCGTTTCAAGCACTCAAAGCCAGATACCTGAAACTTGCATTACTAACATGATCAATCCTGGATAACCATCTCCCTTGCCTTGCAAGGCAAAATTGCAATAGTATACGACTTCCGATGACAGTGTGACAATGTTAGTGTGCCTAGCCCAGCTGACAAACATAATGTACAGTATTGAGACTGATCAACCCCATTTAGGAAAGTCCCAAAAATATCTCCCCCTGTCAAAAACATTACAAGATATTCATCTAGCCCCAAGTTGGGCCTCCCTACGTAAATATGATAGTAAATACTGATAGTAAGGTAAAACCCATATCAAAACAAATATTGGTCACATGTGAAACATGTACAACAAAAGAATACATCTGCCAT
This sequence comes from Haliotis cracherodii, assembly GCF_022045235.1. Lineage (NCBI taxonomy): Eukaryota > Metazoa > Mollusca > Gastropoda > Lepetellida > Haliotidae > Haliotis > Haliotis cracherodii. The sequence goes on from NW_027266273.1 coordinate 22,494,992, forward strand.
ATCTGGCAAAAAAAGGTTGAATCAAAACAGTTAAGTGAAAGGAAGCCAGCAACGTGACTAAAATCAGCGAGTGCATCGACACTAGTTACCATCATCTCTGAAAGACATACATTTTGTTTGTAAGGTAAATTTATCAGTACCGTAAATCTGGAACACTTTGCGCCATGAAAATATTGCGAGTGGCCAACAATAGCCATAAGTGCTTCCGGAAAGTACTGTGACACCATGTTGATGAGATCACCAATTTTTTATGAGTAGGAAGCAGAGCAAAAAAAAAGTCAGTCAGAGGCTATTCAAACTATGGACACCGAGTGACAATGTGTAAATAAACAGGCTGAAACAGGATGTGAGGGATTGTTTCTTTACTTATGTACTGGCTGGTTTATCAGTGTGTTAAGTGAATACAAGAATATGCCTCCTGACTTTGTTTGTTTCTTGTCGGTCTGCAAACTAACTGTAATGAAACTATTGCCAGTTTCTGTCACTCTCAGTTTTCGTAGTACTTTCATGTCCGCAAAACTTTCCAGTTTACAGTATGTTAAACATGATACTACCCTTAAAGTATAGGGTAAATGTTAACTTGAACATCGATAAAGGACATGTTACATTAATCACCAAAGGTGTACAAGATTCCAGTGCCTCCATCATGAGCTTATAGGTCCAGATATTGTCATGAGATGTAGGCTCTAGGAGAATTATTAAATGCTTGACTAACTAGACATCAACTTGAGAGTGAATGTGAGTAAGGGGTGGGAAGTCTTGCTTAGATTATCAGATTCAAGACTTGCAGGGCTGTAATGTAGAATACAAATGGAGCTATGTTTTTCATAATAACCATACACGAATTGTAACTCAAGACAACAGTGATATATACAACTGTAGTGCAGTGTGGTGACAGTATTTAAACGCTAATTATCACAGATGTTTACTTCATTTGAGTGCTAGGCCAACTACAACAATATCCTTAATTCTGTTCCTAATGAACTACCTTCTCCAATCCTCAACAAAACTTGTATCCGAACCTAGATATGTAAAACATGTGGAAGTGTGGCCATCCCCCTACCCCTTCATCCGGCGGACACAAAGCACTTAGAAACCAGATATAACACGCAATGATCCCCCAACTGACAAACCAGGTTGTCCTACAAAGCTAGTGTACCATTGCCATAACAGCCATACCACAGAGTCGATAGACTTGTGGGCCTTCAAGATTCTGTGGCCAGAGACTTGTACCGGTGACACAAGAGTCAGTGCGGTTCTGTCCCAACGCTTTGGACAATTGTATGTGTTTCCCAGCGCCTGACGAAGAACACAGCTGGCAAGACAGCACACAACCATAATCTACTACATCATAAATCAAGCTGTTCACGTACGTGTGCATGGTAACAACAATCTAAATGGGTATGTTCAACAGAATACCTCATGACATTTTTAGTACTTCATGTTTCAATCAAGACTAACATGTGTTTCACAGCATAAAACAAAACTGTTAGTGAACTTTAAGTGATTTTCAGCTATATGTAATTTTACAAAAAAAAAACATCAAGTAAAGTTATTCTTCTGCAATACAGCTCACCATGGTAACATCACCATGGCAACAAATCCTGTCTGTTCAGTTGTTGCCCTCGCCAATGCAGCAATGCACGTGATATTCAAAAGTACTGCCGTCCATGTTGTCGTCCACCTGCTTCTTACAGACGGGGCAGATGCGTCCCATGTGACCCAGGACGTGTTCCATGAAGTCCTCCTCCCTCAGCTCTGCCGGGAACACCTCCGAACACTGCGGACATTTCCGGGTCTCACCATTGGAATCGATCAGCCTGAAAAAACAAGGGTAGAGTAAGTCAAATGTGAATTGGTTGGTTTAATGACACACTTAACTCATGCCACTTCACTCAATATCTTTACTGTGTCACTGTAGAAAGAGATCAACATACTGTGTTTTCAGTAAAGACCTAGGAACTGAACTCCCTAGCAGACGTAAGATAAATTTCACATTTGAAACCTTGTGCTGCTCGTTACTACAATAATTATAGTTTCAGAATAATATTAGAGAAACAGTCATATCTTACCATGTAACTCTCAAGTCTATTGATATAAAAGGCATCATACTCAATGATAAAAGAGGCACGATTTGGAGAGCTGTTACTGAAATCCACCCATGTTGACATATCTGACACTGCCCCAGTTGCTGACAACTTACCACTTTCCATCCGACAGCTTGACAACGATGTCATCCATGCAACTACAACACACAGAAGGCGGTACAGATAATAGGTACCAGTTGCAAGTTGGTTATCCCTCTCAGGGGAAGAACGCTGCATGCCAGGTGTCCCTAAGGGCTGGGTGAGTGTCATATTACACAGCTATCATCAGGATTAGGATTTCTATTCAGTATTGTAAAAAATTGTGCAAAAGAATTCACATATATATATCAGTTCCAAATAATTCTACAAGACATGTTGCACACTTTTTAATTTTTAAAACCAAAAAATAGTTATTATAAGCTAAGGGTGTTTTTGAATCATAAATATAATATATTAGGAATATAAATGTACTATGTGAGCATATGTGTTTTATTCCTAACATATGATACTTATGATACGTAAGCATACAATAACCACTATAATGTATGATGTCATTGTTAATATAATTAAAGTTTGAAACATATAGCGATTCACTATTCTAATTTTAGAAACTGTGTAAGAACATAAAGCCTGAGTGAATCGCCCCATTGATCATATCATGTCATATAGTGCCAAACAATTTACTGCCATGTTTATTTACACAAAACACACACAATAATACAAAGACATTATACAAAAAAAGACATTAGAATAGGCGCCAACCTAAATGAATCCATTCTACAACAAATGATGGGTATATGTTTAGATCCACTGCAACCTCCCTGCACAACTCATCAATATGATGCGTCCAGTGATATGGCAACCATGGCAACCACACTAACAATTTCAGTGAACATGAGCGACTACTCCACTGACGTTCCATGAAATCACTGTAAAGACTCAGTTTTCATGCAAACAATAATTTCAGCATGAGAAGGATATATATCTGGTGGGGATATCGTGATACGACTATTTCTTGATATGATACAAGTCATGATATTCTGTGTACCATGCGATACACATCAAGATACTTAATTCATGGCAATTGTGTGTGAATTTTTATATTTCATAGGGCATAATCATTAATAAGGCTTGAAACTTCCTTAATATCTGGTCAATCAATAATTTATTTACACTGGAGTGCCAACACCAGTTAGGAAAAGACTAGAACAGGTTTAAAGTCTTAAAACTATGTACAATGTACAGTGTCAATATAGTACAAATATATATTATTAAGTATTAGTAGGAAAGATCAATTTTGCTGACAACATGTTCCATGTATGAAACAGTCAAGGACTAAAATTATGCATCGATATGGGTAAATGTGTATCACATCATTTTTCCATCGTATTATATCAACTGAGAATATTATCAAGGTATTTGTGAATTGTGACATCCCTAATATCAGGTGTCTCAAAAAGTGGCATATTGATTCATTAGTCAGTGTAAGTGCCAGTACCTGTCTGAGTGTGTGGGGAAGGAAGGGGGAGCTGATGGTGTGATCCCCGTCCTCTTGGCTGGCATCCCGTAGCAGTGTCCTTCCAACTCCTCCGACCCACCTGGGGGACAACATCACATAGATTAACAGTCAAATCACAAATCCAAAAGATTGCCAGTTTAGGAAATAATCACGGTAACAAGGCAAGGAACTATTTGCAAAATGCTGTATCATCCATCAGCTTGTATTCCTACAGCAAATCTAACAAAGTCAGGGGAAGGATACACATGTAAACACCACAAGGTGGAGAAACTATGCATCCAAAGAAAGAAACAATTCACACATACTAGTGAGTGAGTGGGGTTTAACTTCACTTTGTACACAATTTCAGTTAGACCACAGAATGTCAGTACGATGTGTTGGGCAGGTGCAAGCCATTCGCGAAACCCTTGAGCACAGGTAAACAAGGACTGGTAAATGGGGAAGAACTGTTCTCCCACTAGCAGCAGGGTTAGAAAATTGGCACAAGTCCTGTAGTCCTTGCCAAACTGACCAATAGTTAAGGTATCATAAGGACTAGTAGAAATTTGCATTTTTAAGGGGTTTGCTATATGTTATCATTATAAGGACTAGTGGACTAAAACTGAGCAGAGCAGATGCACCCTGGACCACTGGGCCACCTGTATCCCCCACCAGGGATGAGAATGGATATTTTCCTTTTCAGCTGAAACATCTTTGCAATGGAGCGTGGTGCATAATTTAGGGGTGTTTATGGGGAAGCCATGAGATTTTAACAAAATTGTGGTCACTAAAATTTGCGGATCCGCGGAAGATTCTCCCCCTGCCTCACTCACAGAAGCAATAAGATTTACACAACCTCTCCTTTGACACACAAAAATACATCCTCTCTCCACACGAATCATATCACTAGACACCAACATATACAACATGGAGCCTACCTGGCTGTGGCATGGTTGCCTTGACTGCGGCCATTTTAGCCTCGGAAGTCACCTCGGGTTCCATAGGTCTTGGCAGAGGAATGAGACATGCCGAGGCATCAACAAACACCTCCTCCTGCTCTTCGTAGCGACTCATCTGCTGGGTCTGTGGGGGGTGGGAGACGGCAGCAGGGGGGTGGGAGACGGCAGCAGGGGGGCACATTGCTGCTTGCTCCTGCAGGGTCAGCTTCTTGGACTCCTCCTTGTACGGGTTGCCGTAGATGAGCTTGGGCGAGGAGGACCGGGCCTCGCTCTTCACTGAGCACACAACCTCGGGCTCTGTCTTCCTGGGGATGGTGCTTCTCTTGGCGGGCTTCGGCGTCTCACACTCCTGCAACAGGCATCATGGCTCTGCACACATGCTTGTAAGGCCTTGATCAGTGAGTACACACTTTATATACCATACTTACCAAGGCAGGGGATATCAAGAATGAGATTCACATATTATCGTCCTGTTGATACTTGAAGTAGCTTTTGGTGCGACAGCTCCATGCATAAACCAGAGGTTACCACATGACCACACACGTTTTGAGGGGTGTATGTGTCCAAAAATTGCTACAAACATTCTTTCCTAGTTATTGATAGATGCATTTTAAGGGGAAATTGACATAGATCAGTAATATGTAATTACATCCTCAGAAATATAAGAGTCAGGCTCCCGTTCAATGAAGTTATCTTAATGCTAAGGTGATCCTAACTCGCATACTTTACATAGGCTTATGGTCGTCATAGTGCAAAGATTGCTTCAATGGAAGTGCTTTGAGCTTCTTTGGGCTGCTACAAGAACCTGTCACCAGAGCCTAAGTTTATTCATGTGTAGACACAGACCACTCACCCTGTATCATGATTTCAGCTATCTTAGTGAGTGAGTGAGTGAGTGAGTGAGTGAGTGAGTGAGAGAGAGATTTTATGCTCCTTTTAGCAATATTCCAGCAATGTCACGGTGGTAGACACAAGAAATGGGCTTCACACATTGTACCTATGTCGTGAATCGAGAACCGGTTCTTCGGCGTGAAGAGCGAATGCTTTAACCACTAGGCTACCCGACTGCCCCACAGCTATCATGGAAGTTAAAGAGAAATATGAAACAGTGGTCAAAATGAACTTGGGCCACTGTTCTATCATTCACTGATGTCATTCAGCACATTCTCACCAGTTTGACATCTCGGAGTTTCTGGTTCAGCTCATCAATCATCTTCTGCTTGTCTTCCAGGTATTTCTGTAACAGACTCAGCGGTGTCAGTCATGTCACAATGTCTGTGATATCATAATGTCTATGGCATCAAGAAATAAACATGACATTATCAAAATAATCCTTACATGGTAATCTCACTGAAGAAAAAATCTGTCAGCAAAATTGTGATTTTTGTTAATAATCCTGAATACAATCACGGACAAAAAAAACGTGCATGTCTGACATGTCAAGAACCCGCCAAGTATTGTGTACCTCGAGTGACATAACCCTCTGCTCCAGCGCCCCACTGTCTCCAGATCCCGAATCCCGTCCAGTGGCCAGCTGCTTCAGTCTGGCGATCTCCACATCCTTGGCCTGCAGCTCCTCGTGGTAGTGACGCCGCAGGGTCTCCAGGCGCTCCTTCTCCTCGCGGTGCTGCTGCTTGTAGCGGTCCTTCTTCTGCCTCTCTGTGGCCAGCAACGCCTGTAGCTCCGACACACCCATCACTGATGTCCTTGTCACAGTCTCACACGACGTACTGCGCTCTGAAACAGAGTAATCTGCATCACAGGCTGTCCCCGACTCACACCCATAGGTTTAGGGGAATTTACCTTACGGTTTTATTGTATACATCAGCCAGTGTCCAAAACTGCCTGCCTGCCTGCCCACAGCTGGTAACTTTTCTGTCGGGTAGCATGAAATTTTCCTCCATATGTCCAACTGACTGGCAGATAATTTTAAGTCTTCCTGCGTATTGCATTTTATCTTAACTCGTTGTACATTCTCACGTAATTGTTTGCATTATTTCAACTGAATCAAGATGTGATTTATCTCTTATTTTTCATGATTTTTCAATGTTTGTTATGTCTGAGTGAGTGAGTGAGTGAGTATGGTTTTACGCAGCTTTTAACAATATTCCTGCAATATCATGGTGGGGGTCACAAGAAATTGGCTTCACACATTGTACCCATGTCGGGAATCGAACCTGAGTCTTCAGAATGACTAGCGAACGCTTTAACCCCTAGGCTACCCGACCTCCCCTTGTAATGTCTGAATGTGGGCAGGTAACTTTGAAGATTGGCAGGCAACATTTATAGGTCACCTGCCTGACTATCTTGTTGGGTTTTATAATTGTTTCAAACACTGACATCATCATCTGGACATGAGAATTAAATAAGAGTTTCTCCAATCCAGTAATGGAACTACTGGTTTACAAAATCAGTCCATGTCCTAAATAAACAACACAACAACAGATCTATGTTATATTCAGCATAGACTACCTGAACTAATTCATATACTCTTTCAGTAAACAAATCTTGTTGGTGCACACCATGTGGTTCTGGTGGCAGTCACCTAGCTCACCTGGGGTAGACTTGCTGGAGGATGTTTGTAGTTTCTCGGAGGTCACACTCTCACTCTCGCTCTTTGTGTCTCTCCAGCTCCCTGTTGGAAGGTATTTTATCTTGAGTATTACACTAATCACAAGTCTTTGTTCAGTTGTTTGTTTTTTGTTGTTTTTTAATATTCCAGCAATATGCAGCTGTCTGTAAATAATTGAGTCTGGATCAGACAATCCAGTGATTAACATCATGAGCATTGATCCACGCAATTGGGAAATGATGACATACATCAACCAAGTGAGCGAGTCTGACCACCCGATCCTATTAGTTGCCTCTTACGACAAGCACAGTCGACTTTTACGGCAAGCATGTGTTGCTGAAGATCTATTCTAACCCGGATCTTCACGGGTGGTCACAAGTCAATTTAAGTCAGTCTGAACACAACATTTTCATAATGCTATGCATTTGATAAAGCAGAGAGACTGTACGTTGAGCTGACAGAAATAGTACAATCATAAAATCAGATTTTGATTAAAACCTATATACGGTAATATTTCAGTTTCAGGACATGTGAAACAGCCAGAACCAGAATATATTGATGATGCACCCCTCTCTGGGTTAGGATGAGCTGTGAAATGAGATGATTATTTATCTGACAAGCCAACTCACGGTGTCCTAGAAGCTTGTCTGTTTTCTTCTGCAGCTTCTTGTTCTCCTTGTAGATCTGCTTGTACTCCTCCGAGCACATGTGGATCCTCTCCTTCAGATCCACTATCTCTCGGTTCAACTCACGATCTCGAACTCGAGCTTGTTTCTGGAAAAGAACACATCCCCTCCATTCAACACTTCACTGGACCCTGGTCTGCCTCTATACATTACACAGGGCCTACATGGCTAACAAAGGTAAGAACTCAAAATCCATTAGTTTCCTAACCTTCTCATTGATGATGAGACATTTTTGCATTTTTGAGTTTGCATTAAACTGCAAAGCGCCTAATCAGACCTGGCATTACCGCAGAGGTCATTCTGGTGACCTTTCAACAAAGCCAATACAACAAGACAAAGTCAACACTTGTCTGTGTTCTGATGTGATTATCCTGTAAAAGATCATCTGTTCGTATGCTTGTAAGTGGTGACCTTAACCTTGACCTTTAAAGTCAGTAAATCATACAACAGAAAGATCAGCAATATTCAGCATATTCCATGACAGCAGCAGGACAAGATAAACCGGTAATGGGTATTACAACCAATAATCAATGCCAACAGGGTACGATGACATGCAATCAACTAAGTCGCCAAGCCTGACAACATGATTTATTAAGTTGCTTCCAAGTATAGGTTGCTAAGGAATTCTAATCCAGAATCAAAACAAGGGTTCATAGTTAATAAAAACAGTTGCAATGATAATATAATATGCTGTATTGGTGCACACTCTGAATTCTATTTAGTTGCAGTTAGGGGCATGGAAAACATGCAGAAGAAATAGGATTTTAATATGGATAGGAAAACAATGATTACAAGAGTCATCAGAAGATGAATTACCCCTGGCCCCCAAAATAGCAAAAGGCACCGCTTCAGCCCCTGGTTAATACATGTACCAAGTTTGGATGAATTTTTCTTTTGGCATGGTTTTCGAGTTATGCTCAGAAATGAAACTCGGACAGACCGGATGAGTACTACATGCCAGGGAGAAAACAATTCAGTGCTGGCAAACAGATACATGGGCAAAGGGACAGATGAATGACAGAATTAAATCCGGGTCATAAACTCACTTTAAGAATGCTAAATGTGTGCTATCAGAGGATCATGTTTTTCTTATGTTGTCTAACATTAGTAATAAGAGAGTTTCATGCAGCCATGTTTTACTATTGGAGCATCCGTTCTATTGGGTGGTTGGAAAGATTTTGCATAGTAATGAATAGTGAAAAATGCCTAACATGAGTAGATTGATGATATTGGTAAAAAACGTTTTTAGTGTGTAATACCCAAACATAATTTTTTGTGTTAATAGTGCAAATGAATAGGACGTTTGATGGCGCTCAGTAAAGAAACAGTCTGTTTAAAACAGTTGGGACAAAAAGTAGATTGGTCTCAAACAAAATTCACACCTCCCCCCTACAAATCAAAAGGAAGCTTCCTAATATGAGACAGAGTACGGTACATATGTACACAATGGTATAAAGACCGAGCGGTACCTTCTCGTCTGTGAGTTTGTTGTATCTTTCATTCAGGTGCAGGAGCCTCTGCTTCAGTCCGTTGTTGGCCTGCTGCAGAGCAAACATCGGCCCTTCTGTACACTCCACATTCTCCTGAGTCTTGAGGAGTTCATCCTGCAGGGAGCACATCTTGGCCTGAAGGACCTCCTTCTCCTGAAACACAACACACACCATGCAGTATAGGACAGTGAGTGAGTCTGAAACACAACACACACCATGCAGTATAGGACAGTGAGTGAGTCTGAAACACAACACACACCATGCAGTATAGGACAGTGAGTGAGTCTGAAACACAACACACACCATGCAGTATAGGACAGTGAGTGAGTCTGAAACACAACACACACCATGCAGTATAGGACAGTGAGTGAGTCTGAAACACAACACACACCATGCAGTATAGGACAGTGAGTGAGTCTGAAACACAACACACACCATGCAGTATAGGACAGTGAGTGAGTCTGAAACACAACACACACCATGCAGTATAGGACAGTGAGTGAGTCTGAAACACAACACACACCATGCAGTATAGGACAGTGAGTGAGTCTGAAACACAACACACACCATGCAATATAGGACAGAGAGTGAGTCTGAAACACAACACACACCATGCAGTATAGGACAGTGAGTGAGTCTGAAACACAACACACACCATGCAGTATAGGACAGTGAGTGAGTCTGAAACACAACACACACCATGCAGTATAGGACAGTGAGTGAGTCTGAAACACAACACACACCATGCAGTATAGGACAGTGAGTGAGTCTGAAACACACCACACACCATGCAGTATAGGACAGTGAGTGAGTCTGAAACACACCACACACCATGCAGTATAGGACATTGAGTGAGTCTGAAACACACCACACACCACGCAGTATAGGACAGTGAGTGAGTCTGAAACACAACACACACCATGCAGTATAGGACAGTGAGTGAGTCTGAAACACAACACACACCATGCAGTATAGGACAGTGAGTGAGTCTGAAACACACCACAGACCATGCAGTATAGGACAGTGAGTGAGTCTGAAACACAACACACACCATGCAGTATAGGACAGTGAGTGAGTCTGAAACACAACACACACCATGCAGTATAGGACAGTGAGTGAGTCTGAAACACAACACAGACCATGCAGTATAGGACAGTGAGTGAGTCTGAAACACAACACAGACCATGCAGTATAGGACAGTGAGTGAGTCTGAAACACAACACACACCATGCAGTATAGGACAGTGAGTGAGTCTGAAACACAACACCTTTGTTGTGAGTGTGTCATTGTGTGTGTGTGTGTGCCTCTGTGTCTCTTCTGAGTGTGTCTGTCTGTCTGTGATTGTCTGCATGCATGCATTTGTGTGTGCGGGTGTGAGGGGGAAGATCAAACGGGAACGGGATCAACTCCAATGCCTGAGTCAAGTAACATGTATTTTGAACTTGTAGGATAGGCAGTAAGCAATCTGATGAGAAAAGCATCTGCAGAAAAGGATGCTGATGTGCAAGGAACATGTTTCATACAGATGGGAGAACAGAGTAACTGCCATGGATATGCCATATTCATAACTAGAAATCATTATTAGAATACATCAATAATGTGTACTGAACATTGTGTATTCTTACTTTCCACACAACCCTGGTGACATATTGGTATTGCGACTGTTGAATGTTCCTACCTTGAGAACGTTCTCCAGGTCTCTTTGAATGGCTGAGTTCTCGGACAGGAGGACTGTGTTCTCTTGGGCGAAGTCTTCTTCCATACGGCATATCTGTGTCTTCATCATGTGACATTCTGACTTACTCGACTGGAAGGGAAACGAAACAGTTAAAGCACCTATACCTATCTTGTAAGTGAGTATGGTTTTACACCGCTTTTAGTAATATTCCAGCAATTCACGACGGGGGACACCAGAAAATGGGCTTACACATTGTACCCATGTGGGGAATTGAACCCGTGTCTTCGGTGTGACGAGCCAATGCTTTAACCACTAGGCTACCCCACCTTTCTTGTGACGCTGACTTACTACCCTGGTAGGGAAACATAGTTAAAGCACCCTTACCTATCTTGTGACACCGACTTACTACCCTAGTAGGGACACATAGTTAAAGCACCCTTACCTATCTTGTGACACCGACTTACTACCCTAGTAGGGACACATAGTTAAAGCACCCTTACCTATCTTGTGACACCGACTTACTACCCTAGTAGGGAAACATAGTTAAAGCACCTTTACCTATCTTGTGACACCGACTTACTACCCTAGTAGGGAAACATAGTTAAAGCACCCTTACCTATCTTGTGACACCGACTTACTACCCTGGTAGGGAAACATAGTTAAAGCACCTTTACCTATCTTGTGACACCGACTTACTACCCTAGTAGGGAAACATAGTTAAAGCACCTTTACCTATCTTGTGACACCGACTTACTACCCTGGTAGGGAAACATAGTTAAAGCACCTTTACCTATCATGTGACACCGACTTACTACCCTAGTAGGGAAACATAGTTAAAGCACCTTTACCTATCTTGTGACACCGACTTACTACCCTGGTAGGGAAACATAGTTAAAGCACCTTTACCTATCATGTGACACCGACTTACTACCCTAGTAGGGACACATAGTTAAAGCACCCTTACCTATCTTGTGACACCGACTTACTACCCTGGTAGGGACACATAGTTAAAGCACCCTTACCTATCTTGTGACATCGACTTACTACCCTAGTAGGGACACATAGTTAAAGCACCTTTACCTATCTTGTGACACCGACTTACTACCCTAGTAGGGAAACATAGTTAAAGCACCTTTACCTATCTTGTGACACCGACTTACTACCCTGGTAGGGAAACATAGTTAAAGAACCCTTACCTATCTTGTGACACCGACTTACTACCCTGGTAGGGAAACATAGTTAAAGCACCTTTACCTATCATGTGAAACTGGCTTACTACCCACGTAGGGACACATAGTTAAAGCACCTTTACCTATCATGTGAAACTGGCTTACTACCCACGTAGGGAAACATATTTCAAGCATCTGTATTTATCCTGTGACTTACTACCCTGGTCCCTGGTCCCTGTTCCAGGCTATGACAGTCAATGTTAATGTATGGGAGTTACGATCACATTAGCACTACATTCACTTCGAGGAACAGACCCCTGGAAGGGAAGTGCAACACGATTAATACACCTCTACCTATTTAAATACTCTTGACTAGTTGAGGCACATAGTGAAAGCACCTCTACCCATCATGTGACACTCCAACTCTTAGTCCTGATCTGTAAATGTTGTTTAAGTACCTCTTCTGTTATGTCTGATAAGTATTACCCAATCCCATGGGTAACCAGTGAAGTACTCACTGCTAGATCCTGTGACATCTTGTCTTGAGCATCCCGGAAGTTCTTCAACTCCTGCCTCATTAACTCCTTGGTGTTCTCCTCCGAGGCCAGCTTGTCTTCAGCATTGCGGAGCTTCTCAGTCAGAGCAGTAACATTCTCCTAGAACAGATGATCAAGCATGTGACAAATACCATTTACTTATAGTAGACCAACTTAGCAGTTACTCTTGTTTTCGTATCTAGAAATTCTGTAATACGAATTAGCAATATTCTGAAATTTGTGACGACTTTGTCTCCCTGCTGTGTTCACCTGCTCCGAGTGTGTGACATGGACTTGTTGCTCCATGCGCCGCTGTTCTTGGTGGAGCTCCATCTTCACCTGTGTGAGTTCCTCACGACAGGCATCCATAGCCTCATCCTGCTCCTCTATCTTCCTCTGCAGCTTCATGGTGATCTTCCCACTCTCTGCAAGGCGACTGTTCAGGCTCTCGATCTCCTGCACATGGCTACCCACTGATGTCTCAGACTGGCTCAGATGGTTCTGAAAAGTAATGGTGCGATCATCATAATTATTGCTAATATAATTCAATGAAACCAGGAGAAGCAAATGTGTAACTCAACATGCCGGTGGCTAATAGCGTCATCTTCAACCTAAGAAATTGATTTATGACACCTATACATTTGGCTCACCACTTTAGTTAGCTTGTAGTTGCAGGCGGTTCATAAAATATGGTTTCAAAATAGTCAATATCTTAGGAAACTGACAGATTTTAAAGCCTAAAACATTGGATGAGCATGTTTCAGCACTGAGCCTCCACTTCAAGCCAGAGGATACAAGTGCTATGCTGAGAGCCATCTGTTCTGGCCAACTTTCCCAGAGGATACCAGAGCTATACTGACAGCCATCTGTTCTGGCCAACTCTCCCAGAGTATACAAGTGCTGTACTGAGAGCCATCTGTTCTGGCCAACTCTCCCAGAGGATACGAGTGCTATACTGAGAGCCATCTGTTCTGGCCAACTCTCCCAGAGTATACAAGTGCTGTACTGAGAGCCATCTGTTCTGGCCAACTCTCCCAGAGGATACCAGAGCTATACTGAGAGCCATCTGTTCTGGCCAACTCTCCAAGAGGATACCAGAGCTATACTGAGAGCCATCTGTTCTGGCCAACTCTCCCAGAGGATACGAGTGCTATACTGAGAGCCATCTGTTCTGGCCAACTCTCCTGGAGGATACGAGTGCTATACTGAGAGCCATCTATTCTGGCCAACTCTCAAAGAGAATACAAGTGCCATACTGACCTTGTAGAGGTCCATCTCCTCCTGCAAGGTCTTGTTTGTGCCTTCCAACTCATCCTTCTCATTCTGCAGGGCCTTCATCTTCTCCTGCAGCACCCCCACATTGCTCTGCAGCTGTGACACCTTCTCCACCAGACTCTGACACTCCTACACATACAATCAGTTTACTACATCATCCTGTCTATCTCTTCAGTGTTCATCACAAACAAGGACTCAACTCATCCTCAACTGTTATCAGTGCCCTGGGCAATTTACTAATTCTAACCAAATCAGAACCAAAGGAAGCATTACAATCTAGAATACAACGTGGGATAGGGACACAGTTAGAGTTCAGTCCAGACTGGGCAGCAAATGCTACGAACAAAAAGGGTTAAGGATACCCGATTCTTTCACATTACTAAAGTTACTCTCTCATGGCGAAATTATAGTAACATGAAAAAATAGGATGGTTTCTTCTTTTGAGCACTATATTATCCATGTACAGTGGCTTAAAGGGCAAGTAAAGGCAACAAAGCAACTTTGCAGGTCTTAATACTTTAGGGCATACTTAATCACAAATGCTTGACCAAAATTAAATTTGAAAAACAGAAATAGCATAAACTGACAATAAATAACAGGCAATATCATCTCCCAAACGAAACATTCCACCACAAAGGGGATTCCCCTTACTGGAATGAAAACGGGTTCCCGGTGTTTGACGCGCTGCACAATTTCAACCATCATGATGATCGGGCTGATGCCCAGTCTGCCTGCTTCTGCCTTGGGATTTTTAAAACATAGCGTCTTTTTTCTGCCTGTTCATCCGTGTATTTAAATCTAAACCTTGTTTTGAAAATAAACCTGGGTCTCTCACAGGACAGGTGTGACAATAACAGTCATGGTCGATCTGGTCACTCAGTAACACTGCCCCATACCCTCTCATAATAGTTTAAAACGCACCTTCTCTTTTTCATCCACCTTGGACCGAAGCTCATCGTGAACCATCGTCATGTCATTAGCATCTGACAACATTTCATCTATTTTCTTCTCATTGGCCTTGTACAGTTTCTGCATGTCTCTTTGTTCCTGTTCGGACTTGACCAGCTTCTTCTGCAGATCGGTGATCTTGTCGGCCAGACTGGTCACCTCCTTGGACATGGTGTCTCTGTACTGTAACAACACACACTCCCTCACTGTAGACACCTCAGCCTGTCCAGCATAGAGTACTCACACCCATTTTGTCTCACGATTTTCCACCAGAACAAAGGCTTCTATTATTGAGGGCTTTTTAAGTCACTTTTAGATCTTTGTCATATTTGTAGTTGTATCTTTCTTTTTTCTAGTCCATCCAACATGTTTAAGATTGGGAAATACGAGTAGGTGAGTGAGTATGGTTTTACACCTCTTTTAGCAATAAACCATCAATATCATGTCGGGGGACACCAGAAATGGGCTTCCTACATTGTACCCAATCGACGAGCAAACACTTTAACCACAAGGCTATCTGACCACTCGTGAGAAATACAAATAGATATATATATATATATATACCAATTTTATATGTTTTCTGATCATGCTGATTTTTTGCTAAATACTCTGATATCCTTTGTACACTACTCAACACTTGTTAGGGACCACGCCTCTGACGAAAGATGATTATTTTGGTCCTTAGTAAATGTTGAGTAGTATTTATGAAGTTAATGGTGCAAGGGCTGAGATTATCACGAGTATTTAGACCCACTCATGTGAAATAGACAAACTATATTCAATTTGTTTGAATCACTTCAAGTATAACTTAAACAATAGAAAGATTGAGCAAGTGGTCATGGTAGTAGAGGGCATGGTGCTAGAGTGGGCATGGTGCTAGAGTGGGCATGGTGTGTGAGTGGGCATGGTGGTAGAATGGGCATGGTGGGTAAGTTGGAATGGTGGGTGAGGGCATGGTGGCTGAGTGGACATGGTGGTAGAGTGGGCATGGTGGGTGAGTGGGCATAGTAGGTGAGTGGGCATGGTGTGTAAGTGGGCATGGTGGTAGAATGGGCATGGTGGGTAAGTTGGAATGGTGGGTGGGGTCATGGTGGTAGAGTGGGCATGGTGGGTGAGTGGGCATGGTGTGTGAGTGGGCATGGTGGTAGAATGGGCATGGTGGGTAAGTTGGAATGGTGGGTGAGGTCATGGTGGTAGAGTGGGCATGGTGTGTAAGTGGGCATGGTGGTAGAATGGGCATGGTGGGTAAGTTGAAATGGTGGGTGAGGTCATGGTGGTAGAGTGGGCATGGTGGGTGGGTAAGTTGGAATGGTGGTGAGATGGTGGTAGAGTGGGCATGGTAGGTGAGTGGGCATGGTGGGTGAGTGGGCATGGTGGGTGAGTGGGCATGGTGGGTTAATAGGCATGCCCACTCACCCATCATGGGTGAGGGCATGGTGGCTTAGTGGACATAGTTGTAGAGTGGGCATGGTGGGTGAGTGGGCATGGTGGGTGAGTGGGCATGGTGGGTGAGGGCATGGTGGCTGAGTGGACATGGTTGTAGAGTGGGCATGGTGGGTGAGTGGGCATGGTGGGTTAGTAGGCATGCCCACTCACCCACCATGGGTGAGGGCATGGCGGCTTAGTGGACATAGTTGTAGAGTGGGCATGGTGGGTGAGTGGGCATGGTGGTAGAATGGGCATGGTGGCCGAGTGGGCATGGTGGGTAAGTGGGCATGGTGGTAGAATGGGCATGGTGGGTAAGTTGAAATGGTGGGTGAGGTCATGGTGGTAGAGTGGGCATGGTGGGTGGGTAAGTTGGAATGGTGGTGAGATGGTGGTAGAGTGGGCATGGTGGGTGAGTGGGCATTGTAGGTGAGTGGGCATGGTGGGTGAGTGGGCATGGTGGGTGAGTGGGCATGGTGGGTTAGTAGGCATGCCAACTCACCCACCATGGGTGAGGGCATGGTGGCTGAGTGGACATGGTTGTAGAGTGGGCATGGTGGGTGAGTGGGCATGGTGGGTGAGTGGACATGGTTGTAGAGTGGGCATGGTGGCTGAATGGACATGGTGGCTTAGTGGACATAGTTGTAGAGTGGGCATGGTGGGTGAGTGGGCATGGTGGGTGAGTGGGCATGGTGGGTGAGTAGGCATGGTGGCTGAATGGACATGGTGGCTGAGTGCCTAATATTCTTCCTGCTTCTCAACCTCACTTCTATATGGCAATCACATTTCAACTGAACCTATCAAGAACTAGATCCAATAGAAGCCACTTCCCAGTTTGGCCCATACCTTCATGAGGTCGATGTTCTCTTCCTCCTTCTTCTTGAGGTTCTCCTGCAGGACCATCGTCCGTGACCTGATGATCAGCATGTCTGTGTCATCATCCTCCACCTCCACAAAGTCACCAGCACTTGGTCGCTTGAACTGGAATGGTGTGCTTGCACCACGGATCTGACCAGCACTTGACACATAGCAGAACTGGTAGAACTCACCATCATCCTTTGGCAAGGTGTGAGCTGTCAATATCAACGCCATCAATACCATCAATATCATCAACGCCATCATTATCATCAATGTCATCATTATCATCAACACCATCATTATCATCATTATCATCAATGTCATCAACATCATCATTAACATTAGGGTCATCATTATCATCAACACCATCATTATCATCAATTACATCATTGTCATCAATGACGTCATTATCATCAATGTCATCATTATCATCAACACCATCATTATCATCAGTGTCATCATTATCATCAACGCCATCATTATCATCAACACCATCATTATCATCAATGACATCATTGTCATCTTTGGTGTATTATCTGATACTTTTTTGGCATGGAACAATTTGACAAATCACTGTAATGGTTTTGCACGATCTTGCTATTTACATCGCAGAAACAATATATTGACATACTACAATCGTCAAACTACAACAAATATTACTTTTAAGTCAAAGTATGGCAGTTATGATATATCTATCCATTTACTGTCAACTAAGGTTTGTTTCAAGATGTCAATAGCGGTAATATGATCGTGGTTACTGTAAATAATGGTGAGTTGGTAAAGCAGACCTTATGGAACAGGGCAAACGGAAGTTGTAAGTACCGGATGGACACAGAAAATAATGTAAATATTATTGAATGCAAGTTTGATTAAAATCAATAAAATTGATTAAGTAGATTACAAACATGTGTCCAGATATACAATTAAACACTTTTTAATACCGATGGTGTAAAGACATGATTAACTCGGGTAATTCAATATGGACTTGTTGATATTCTATTTCCGATGACAGATCATGACGAGACGTAGTTTTAGGTTGGGGGTCCGGCTTATCTACTGCACATAACATTTTGATACAGATTTCAAGGACCAAGTTAATACCTCGGCTTATCTATGAGATCAGCTTATCTACAGTCACATATGGTACTTCCAGAAAAAGTGATGTGTTCCCACCATCTGGATAATCACATAAACATACTTTATTGTCCTGAACAATTATCAACTCAAGATCTGTACTAATACTAAAATAACATGTCCCATATTCACCGTATTAAGTGCCATGTTCCAGTAACCACCCCCTTATACACATGTAGACCAATCCAGCGATAGAAATTGGCACTAGTCCTACAATCCTTCCCAAACTGCCAAATAGTAAGGACTAGTAGAAATTTGCCTTTTATAAGGGTTTTGCTATATGTTGTCATTATAAGGACTAGTGGACTAAACATACCATATCTAATGCTGTAATCTGTAAGTAATCTTAATAAGCACACAAACCTGAGCCTGAACATTTGCATGACATTCTGTGGTTTTTTTGTTTCCCTTACATATTATTTTACAGAAAAAACACAGCAGTGTAGAAGGGGTATAATTGCATGGGAAGTATTATAAAACAAACTTATAGTTTCAGCGATGTTTGATTTAAATTTGTTCTCTACCACTTTAACTCGTTGTGTTAGTTTTGATATGCATGCCTCTCTTTTTAAATTTTCTAAGCTACCCAGGTGCTTATAATGGGGAAAACAGAAGACAAAAAGCTCTAACAACATGTATCTTAACCCTTGTCCAGAATAACAAAACCAACACTTGGAATATTCTCACAAAAAATACCTTGGAAAAGTATTGTGGCCTCTATCTCTTTCCCCTGTTCATAGTTCTTGGGTAGAGGAGCCCACTCGTAGTAGATGTAGTCCCGTGACGACATCCACCCCACCTTGTAGATGCCCACCCAGTCCCGGGTGGAGGGGATGATGTCGATGGTAAGTGTGTACGAACATTCTACATGGGCATCTGCTGGGTAGGTGTCAGCGACATTGTGAAATATCACAGATGCAAACTCGGATCGCTGGTAGCGGACTTCCTCATTGGAGACAACCTCAATCTTCTCTATCTCAGAGTCCGACATGATCTGGAGAAAACAAGCAAACCAAGATATCATTGTCATGATTTAGTAGTACTCATAGGGACCAGTCATTTATTACCATGATTACAGGGGGTAGGGCTTTTTTTTTTGGGGGGGGGAAAGGGGGGGGGTGAAGGATGTCAGAAAATTTTGGTGCACAAATGTACTGAACATAATGACCCTCTCCTAAAGCTTGTCATATTTTGGGATGATCCTCCCATGTCTTCATACATTTTGTTCATGACCCTCCTGTATAAGACAAATTGCAAATGCACTTTACATCATATTATAAAATGTCAATTCTTTTCATGACCCACCAACACCCCCCCCCCCCCCCCCCCAAATATGGGAAATTTATTTTGTGACCCTCCCCTAGAAACTGACATATTTTCGGGTGAGCATCCCAATTCCCTCTATGTCAAAGACTATGCTCCCTGAGAGAACAAAAGAATGTAGTCCCTACCTTTCACAATAACAATTGAAGACAACCATGAATAGTGGTAGACGATCACTCTTAAATTGATAAGGTACACATTATCATCATGATTTGACCTTTGTACTTCATCCATGGTCTAAATTCTCTCAAAGTGTGAACTAGGCTCTGCAAACAATCTCTTCAGAAACCACTGGACCAATCAAGCAGATACATTACATCCTTGACCCACTAATACTAGCCTTGCAAAACACCTGCATTTGTGCAAATCTAATTTTCAAAATACTCATCATGACCATTGCAGCCATATTAAAAAAATTATCTACAGGAGTTATGGCCATTGCTCAACAGCAACTCAAAACACAGTGAAGATTTGTATACATTTTGTTAGTAGTTGGGCTAAACACGTTCCATTTTTCACAATATTTAACATTTTGACAGTGTTTTGACCTTGTCTTCCATCTCTGAGAATACACTTTCCTTGATGGTTTCATTCACATGGTAACGGTGGTATACCCAAACCTTCCCCCCTTCTTGAAACAGTGTGAAGCTGATCTCCTCACACTGAGCCTCATTTCGTTCACCTTGTTTCTTCATAATCTTCTTTCACTCTCTGCTGCAGATTCACCAGCTGTGACAGCTCCCTCTCAATCTGCGCTGCCTTCTTTACTAAGTTTACAAAAGTTATGTCATCTGTTGTTATCCAAGATAAGTCTTGTCTCACCTCTGGAATCTCCTGTAGTGCTGTTCTGAGTGCTGTTTTAGCAGCTGTATCAGTGATGTCAGGAAATGCATTTGACACAAGATCTGTTATGGGGTATTTTTGTTGCATGGCCATTTCATCCATGTTTTACTTCCTATCTGTCAGTTCCTGTTGGTAAAACACTGTGATTTTCACCGACTACGACTGCTGCTGCTCCTCAGATAACGTGGTAAAATTTTCTTGATTCCCCACTTCAGCAGCAAATGAACGTAGGCTACTGTCCTGACTTCGACACATCATTCTAATCACTTACACACATTACCATAACAACACATTGCTACCACACATAATACT
This sequence comes from Haliotis cracherodii, assembly GCF_022045235.1. Taxonomy (NCBI): domain Eukaryota; kingdom Metazoa; phylum Mollusca; class Gastropoda; order Lepetellida; family Haliotidae; genus Haliotis; species Haliotis cracherodii. Next base: position 22,515,785 of record NW_027266273.1, read on the forward strand.
CTACTTACAGACTAACATATAGTCTCTGAAATGAACATATCATACAGAAAATAAAAATCTAATGAAAAGGGAGCCCAGTGATTCTCTTCATTTTCAGAGTAATCTAGACTTGCCAAACATTATAGACTTGCATGGGCTGTAGTTGATATAAATGTATCTGGGTCTGTAAGACAGACTACTCTACTTACAGCAGATGTAATAACATCAATCTAATTCACCTGTAAATACAGAATAACCACTCCCAGGAATTGGGGTTTTCTTCCTTGCATCTGTAGGTTACCCCTAAACTCTATCCTAACCCTTTGATCCCTTTCCGATAAAGCACCCCTTTCAATCATTAGGGTTAGGTACCCCTTTCTGATCAAAAACCCCTTCAAGTTCAAACACAAGTGTCAATATATGTTGTCAACCTGGGCAAGTGACCTTAATTCAAATGCGCCTCCGTTCACCCAGCAGGGAATGGATATCCGATATATAAGGTGGATGTAAAAACCATGAGCATGGGTATGGTGCTGACAAACCTAGAAACATAATCGGGGTGAATCGGGATTCGAACCCACAATCATAGGTTTCTGGCGTGCCCAAAGGATGCAACTCAGTACAGCGAATCACCGTGCCTTAGACTGGGCCACCCGTGCCCCCCAATGATAATAATAATAATCCTTGCGAATCAAACAACCCTTTATGATCTTTAGGGTTAGTTGTAAGATTAGCAAATTTGTCCAATTCAATTTAAGAATATCTGTACACTCCTTATCAGGTTTTGAGTCAAGCTGAGAAAAATGGCTACTGTCCATATGAGAAGAGAAACAATCGGGTGTGAACCACTTGGGAAACGAGCACAAATTATTTCTGATAACACCCATGGTCCTGTGGACAAGTTTTGGCTAAATAGATTAACACTTTAATCGGCAAGTCCGATTCTCCGGGGTACCCGTGTGCCTCGTAAAGTGCAGTACTCCCACTGGTCCCAGACAAGGTTCTGTTTTCACCAAGCCCTTGTTCTGTTTTTGTTCAGTGCCATGTTGATGTGGTGCCATTTAAACTATATCTATAGCTAATTTAAGTTGTCACAAAACTTTATGAAGTATGATGCAAGATAGCCAGTATCTCTAACTATAGAGTTTGTGAAAAACTAGTGCTTCCATATAAGATCTCCCATCATACCAGTGGCAACCTATCAGCAAAGGAGACAACGGAAGACTCACGTATTGCTACTCAAATCATTCATGGTGACCATAAACAAAACTTGTAATCATCAATCTGTCGTTTTCATAAAGAGACTTAATCTTATTTCTCTGCTATAACAAATACAAGCATACCATGATATCCTAAACCGCCAACATCACATGTCTTTCGCAGCTATGACCATCTTACACAACGAGGACCCATAAGGAATTTACTTATCTTAGATCCACGTCATTCTTCGACGCAATAACTAACATTGTCATGATGGTATACCGACATACTTTCTCTTTGACAATGAAGGAGAACACCAGACATTAGGCCATCAAGATCAACATAACATACAGTCACTACCTACCGTATGATACTCTGGTCAATGAACAACACGTTTTCAGTTTAAGTCTTCTTGATCATTTCCTGAAGACCTCAAATATTCATCGAAAAATCTGCCTTGGAGGGGAATTTGCACCTTCTATTTTGATTTGCGATGTCAACATTACAACACATATTACTATTTCCGTACAACTTATATCAGTGATCGTAATTACAGGAACAGTCTTTTTAAGCCAAGAAGAAGCTTTATCAAACCAGCATGAAATAATATTTATTCATATATACTTCTATATATTTCTTTAAGTATTGTGATTTATGCTTGAAATTTGTCGGGTCAGTTTTGATTAAATACATATAATCTTTAATTAGTCGTATTTAGAGTATTTTTCAACACGGAAGCGATTTATCCGTCACTACTCGTCGTATTCCGGAATCGTCCATTCTGTTTATTCCGGACATTCGTCAACACTCGCCCCTTTCCGTAACATGTTATTCGGCTTGTCCCGGAACATAACACGAGTTGGTCACGAATGTTTCCCGAATAAATCAGTTACCGAATGTCCATTCGGCTTTCCTGATAAGACTTAGAATCACACCAATTTATAAACATTATAATGTGAAGATAATCAAGCTCACTATATTACCACGAATGTCCAATCGATAAATAGTTGTACTAGTATCACTCGTTCGTCAAACTTGTCTCCCCCGGTCCTCTACCTTTTGCTAATGATGTTTTTTTATATATTTACTGTAGAAAAGTACCATTTCGATGGTTTGTTTGTTTGTTGTTTAACGCCGCAGTCTGGACCAGACAATCCAGTGATTAACATATCATATCAGGCACACACAATACAAGCTTAACTGGTTTGTGGGCCGGTGAGATTAAGGGTAGGAGCGGTCAGCACAATGTGATACACATCCCATGTACACGATCACCTGTAACCTTCACAGTATTTAGTTAAGTTATGTGCCGTATTATCCCCCCCCCCCCCCCCCCCCCCACACACACACACACCCAACACACACACACACACACACACACACACACACACACACACACAATGTGACGCTTTTGGACGTAGGGGTGTGTATTTCAAATTTCTTATTTTCATATTTCCTCAATCGGTATAATTAAATTGGCAAGCGTGTTAGGAATTCATGCATTTACGTATCTCTTGCCAAGATTGAACTTTCGTCTATTATACGAAAATGCTGCATTGTCGTTATTACCCATGTATATAAACAGCACATATGACTCAGTTGAGTACTTTAACAACGAGGAAGTCATTATCTTTTCCTTGCGTCATATCCGTTTACTCTGATAGTTTGGCTTGAAACTAAAGCAAATGATTAAACAAACATGTACAGAACACGACATGAAGATCAGTGGTAGAACAGGTCTTCAGCAACCAGTGATTGCCGTAAGAGGCGACTATGCTTGTCGTAAGAGGCGACTAACGGGATCGCGTGGTCAGGCTCGTTGACTTGGTTGATGCATGTCATCGTATACCAATTGCGTGGATCGATGCTCATGATGTCAATCACTGGATATTCTGGTCCAGACTCGATTATTTACAGACCGCCGTCATATAGCTGGAATATTGCTGTGTGCGGCGTTAAACAAAAAAAACAACATGTAAGTGACCTGGCTAAGTATGTAAACAATCGTAACAAACATCTGTCACCCGTCTGGATGAGGACATGGTTGCACATACGGCCCGTAGCCCTGCAACAAGGCTGTACTGAAACATAAATCCATGGATGTGTAGTAGTTCTATCCTCCTAAAATAGGCAAGTCTAGATATATGTGTACAGTACAAGTCTAAAAGCTCCAGTCTCTTATAGGGACAACTTGTTCCCATAATCAAGACATTATGATTTAAACTAATAATTATTCCTTAGAGACTTGTGCAAGTTACATGCATAATACATCCCGCTGCTCCTCATCTTCCACGTGTGAGAGACATGCAGTGTCCACCTCTTCCTAATACACGTTACACAAAGACAAATGATGAGTACGAAATCGGCACCGCTAGAAGAGCTCGTAAAATCTCCCAACAACGCCATTACCGTCTACCAAGAACTGTATACCCGTGATCAGTTGTTGTAGACCGTTTCAATCTCATTAAAATCAGATCTTAGTTCTCGCTATCGCTAAACAAAGATCTGAGGACATCCCATTATAAGGGTCACGTCAGAGCGACCTTTCATCCAACCAATCAGAACGTCGCTTACCAGATCATGAAAGTGACAGTCGGAATGTGTTTTCTAATCATGCAACCCCGAAACATTTAACACGGGGTATTCCGAAAGACAGTTACGGGTTTTATGATTATATCCATACAATCTAGGTCATCTATAATTATAAGCCACTCCAGAATGTTCTTTTTATCAGTTTTAATTTTTTTAATCGAGATACGTCAAAATATGTTTCGAAGCGTAGTCGCCAGTTGGGATACTAGTGTCGTAAGGCTCGAGAAAGCTGCCTTCTGATTGGCTAATGTCGATTTCTTGTCAGTCATTTCATTGGTCGGTCAAAATTCGCGAAAGGTCGTTCTGGCGTGACCCGTAATGGGATGTCCTCAGACCTTTGTTCAGCGGTTGCGAGAACTAAGATCTGATTTTAATGAGATTGAGACCGTTTCGACAGCGAAATTGTGTCCATTTCTCTGATGATACGCGTAAAGTTAGTTATATTCGTCACTTGCAAACAAAATGAAAGAAATAGCTGAGTGTAACAGCTCCTTAATTGGTGTTTCAGTGGCTGGGGCTGCTCGACACTGATGAGCGAGTAAATGCCAGGGGCTGATCTCCTACCTTAAAACTGATCGATTCACCGATGCCAACCTTATAAATAAAAAATCCGCTAATAGACTGTTAAGCAAATACGATTTGCACAACAATATACATTAAATTTGTTTGCTCTTATAACGCAATAGTACAGCTATATGCATGACTGCCATCTGTAAATAATTTAGATCAGACAATCCAGTGATCGACATCATGAGCATCGATCAATCTCAGTAAAATCACATCTTAGTTCTCGCTACCGCTTTGTTTAGCTAGGTTACCTGTAGATTTAACGGGCTAACCAGAATTTGAGACCAAACGCGCAGCGTGAGGTTTCAAGTGTTAAATGTTTTCAATTTAGAGGTTCCAAACGTTAGTACATGCTTTCAGTACCTGTCATAGGTTCGAGTGTAGTATTACGGAGTAAAAGAACTGCTTGAGCAAATATTCTAAAATCAATTTAGCGCAGTTAAATCTACAGGTAACTTAGCTAGCTCTACATCGAAAACACAGTATGTTTATTCCCTAAATATACTTCATAAATGGGGCGGTAGTGGGGTTGTTATGGTAGGTGGGCGCACTGGTGCATTCTTCCTCGTGCAACTCAAAACTAGCCGAAAGCTTTATGGATGTTTTTATTCTATTTGGTCTGGTGTTTCAGTAATATCGCCATCCCACTTCACTGAGCGGTCTTTCCCCTGCCTTTTCTGGACCCGGCTGATAACATCAAGGATGTATTATTATAGATCCGTTGTAAGTGCTAGATATACAATAGGATTAGTCATACAGACCCTGATACAAATATATCTAATACAGACCATGTTTGTCAAGTCAAGATTACTGCAGTATATGAAAATGAAGAGAGTCTCCGTGCTCCTTTTTACTATATTTATAATAAGATATTTTAACAACTGTTCTTTTTCTGGAAGATAAGTTCATATCAGAGACTAGATGTTAGTCTACAGTTGGATGCGCACCCAACTGAACGCACAGCTCGCCTAAGTTGCATCTGTGTGGGAACATCTCAAAGAGCGAAGTTCACTCATGCAGAGCATGTTATGCTATAGTTACAGAGAACAGCTACTGTAGGTCAGCTCGATGTGAGAACGCGCTCCTCCTCACATCCGCAAGTCGTGCATAGAGTAAAGAGCTCAGCCATGTCAACTGCGAATCGACGATGATATTTCTGGTAACCACAAAGCTGCAGCACAGAAATGATTTTGTGGTCAACCAGTGTCGCCTTATACCGAGTTGTGTCCCCTGGAAGGTGTCTGCTCTGGATTTCCCGGCAGGAAAAGAAATATTTTTGCAGCAGCAGTTTCAAGATGGCACCTAAATCTGTTTGCATTGTCGGGTCTGGGAACTGGTAAGTTATACATCTAGATATATCTCTGTATAGACCTATATGTGTTTATACAACTCTTGTATCATTTCGCATGCCTTTGCCCTCGGCTCAAGGTCACCAATGTCAACACTGCGGTCATGGACAGTGTTTGTGTATCCTAAATTCGTGATAGCTATGTGATGCAATGGCCATGGCCATGAGCCGTTGATCAACCAACCATTTAGTCAGTGATGTATAATGCAGTTTAATATAGAACTAATTGGCACAAAATTTAAATGTCAGTATTGATGAGACAAAGCCTAACTAATTGGAGATTTTACGTGCGCTTTCCGTCACTATGCGTATTTCGCACACGAATCTCTATCGTTAAATTACAGGTTGATGGTATCAGTTACGTGTGATATGCCCACGTTTGGTGTTAAGAATAAAGTTAATTCCAAGTTTATAATTTTATACAGGTCTCAGATGACCTATAATCAACTTAATATGCAGGCATATTTCAAATTAGAAATGTGGTTTACATAATAGATTTGTACCATTATGAAATGGCTGTTAGTTCCTGTGTTCTATTCTTTTTGTGCGTATGGAGTCTATCTTGACCCTGGTGTCATTGAAATGTACCCTGTGTCTGTTAATCTCGGCAGAACTATGTCAACTGAAATCATCTTGATTAACACACCATTGGTTCATAGAAAACTAATTATTATCAATAATTCTGATCTCTTCATTCTGTGCCTGATAGTCCAGAGCTCCAGATAAGCTTTTGGTGTTGTGGGTATTTTACCCATGCATTTTAAAATCATTGGGTATCAGTAATTCTAGGTGCGTATTCAAATTTCTGTTACCCACTAGTTTTTACACATGTGGGTATTTAAGTTAAATATTTAAAAACACTATTCATCTAGTCCCTGCAAACTGGTGTCGTGTGGGTTCGAGAGCTTTATAGGACTCAAAAATACCACGATACTTCAACAAGAAAGTGTGATGGCAAATGACCATGATGAGTTTGGCAAGGTTGACGGAATGCCAACTTATAATTTCAATATAAGTTGCTCATTTGCTAATCAAATACGCAGGGTTACTTCACAATATTTTGATGATACGCACAAGTTTTATTTTTGTAGCGTATCTGTAATGTTCGTTGCGTATTTGATACGCTTGGATTATATTTTACTGCGTATTTCTGCATTTCTGATGCGTATTTCACGCAGATACGCAGCTTATCTGGAGCTCTGTAGTCAGTGTACATTTCGATACAATCTGCATCTCAGCTAATAAAGTCTATTTGCTGTCACTAAAATATACTGACAGAGAAAAGTTACGGCATGTAGACTCAATTAACATTTTTGGCAAAGATAAATATGTCCCCGACCTATCTCCCCAATTGAATGTTGGCCTATGCAGTGTACCATGACTTTCCTGTGATATCTGTTTTATGACTAGCTGTAGTCGAGGTGCCAGTAGTGTTTCATTGTGTGCTCTTTTGGGTGGTAATATATTAGACTATATAGCCTGGGTACATGTAGCTATATTGAAATAGATCCTGGGTACAAAACAATGGTACACAGGACGAGATGACAACATCAATATAAAGATGTACCAATCAGTTATCATATGAAAGGCTGAACTCACAGCAGTGGTAGATCCAGGGTTTGGGGGACATGGGTGGTCCATGCCTCGATTTCAAAACCTGGACGACCAAGGAAATCCTTGGGGACCAAGTCCTCTTTTACAAGTGGCCAGCTATCATAATCTGGGTTTGTTTGACGTCAGACTCTATACTTTCAGAAGCCACAGGCCAAATGACATTCATTTGTTATTGTGGCTATATATATGAAACATGACTTCCAGGAAATAAGGCTGACAGTGAGGCCCGATATTTGATCTTGCACCTCTAATAAGATGATATGGACCAGGGATATGAGCATTGTTAATAATATCCACCTTTGGTTTGCCTCGCCCGTTGGAATGGGTGTTGGAGGTTAAAAGTGTATCACAATATCTTGCAATGCACATTTGACCGTATTGGGGAACGTATCACGACCTATTCTAAAATTCTAAATATTTAATTCAGAAGCAATCTCATACATTAAGGTATGAACTAAAGTTCAAAAATGGAACAAAACAAGATGCTGGTACAACATAATGTTTACTCATTCAATAAATACACAGCCATCTCGGGCAGCGAAGGCATTTAGCAAGTATATAACACATGATAAAAATCCCAATTTGAAACACCTGATATATCAAGCATGAAAAAATGATATTATGATACGTATCGCTGAAAGAATGAACCTCAATTCACCGATATGCCGGAATTAATACCTCACACCTTTACTAACCCAGATGATAAAAAAATCACATAACATAATTGCCAGAAATATCGACCTTGTAAAAGTTGTATCCCTGCATATGAACATTTATCTACTTGATGCTAACTGTGTAAGCTGAGGATAAGCAACAAGTTCTGCTGGTTCATAAACTGCCGTTCAGATTTTGGTTGATTGCAGGATTTGCAAAGCATGTGTACTGTCAACAGATATTTTCTAAATCTTTTCATGTTTTTAATGAAGGTGCGCACCTGATTTGATGCACTTTGCGAAGTAAGACACGTTTTATTACAATAAAGATCTTGATTATCGATCAGATTGTCTTCACTGGGTGCCACCATTTTGTTTGAAGCAAATGCAAGTGATATCAGAGGTGGAATCTGATTGGGCAGTAGGAGGGACATAGAAAGGACATAACTTGTAATAGCCAGTGGTGGCGCTATGATCAAACCCAGAAATTCCAACGTTGTTCAGCAAGGGTCTGAAACTGGACTTTTAGAGTCAGTTAACTCCCTTGCCCCGGAAAATGGTCTCTGTTCTTGAATCAGGAATAGTATAGGAAGCTGGCAGGAATAATTTGGTGTTTCAGATTGGCATCCATCTACACTTGGCAAGTAGGCAAGGGACTGACCATTTGATATTTTGGGGGGTGGACCTGGAATTTTATTGGACAAAATAAATAGTCCCTGAAAATTTTGAAAACAATAATTATACTTCAGACCTTTCAATAAAAAGAAATTGCCAGCCACAAGAATTTCATTGTTGCAGTGTGTTTTTCTTAAAAAAACCATTTGGGGTCATAGTTTTAAATAAAAAAGATATCTGGTTTTGTAGAGAAGTTGAAAAATATCTAATCTTGATATAGTAATCCCAGGAACATGGATTATCCTATCGCTTATCTGCCACTGTTTACAGGCCTCCATCACATGACTGGAGTAGTGTGGACTTTTGTTGACAGGACCCTGTCACCTTGTGAGTCAGCTGCACACTATATGTGTCATATGGTTTTTGTAGCCATTATATGTGCATATGTGTCCCAGATAACATAATGACACAGGCTAGGGTGTGAGGTCTGATTATTTATTTTCTGTCGTACATAGTAAATTAAAAGCTAATTATTAAAACATGATTAATATATACAGAACTACTATGTACCACGTGGTATTGAAAGGATGTGCTACGCGTGAAGATCCCGGTTATAATATGTCTTCAGCAGCCCATGCTTGTCGTAAGATCTGACTATCCTTTTCATAAGAGACGACTGAAGGGAATTGGGTCGTCAGGCTCGCTGACTTGGTTCATGCATGTCATCGTATCCCAATTACATAGATTGATGCTTATGATGTCAATCACTGGATTGTCTGGTCCAGACTCAATTATTTACAAACCGCCGTCATATAGCTGGAATATTGCTGAGTGCGGCGATAATTACCAAACAAGCAAACAAGTGAAAGGATATGCTCTGACACAACTGGTTTATTTATTTCAGGGGGTCGGCTATCGCTAAGATTATCGGATATAACGTCCAGAGACAGCCAGATGAGTTTGAGAAGAAAGTGAAGATGTACATGTATGAGGAGATTGTGGACGGACGCAAACTGACAGAGATCGTCAACACTGACCACGAGAATGTCAAATATCTCCCTGGGATAAAGCTCCCCGAAAATGTGGTATGGTCATGATTGTTTCCTTCAGTTTCAGTTTACTAATTGTTAGAAGTTGACTGATGACAAAGTAGACACAATGTATTTTACTGTAATGGCGGCATTACGGTATTGATCCTTATGCCACTGTCAAGCAGGGGTGAATAATGAACATGGTACAGAATATATATGGGAGGTGGAGGATTATCAGTAACAACAATTGCATGCATGAGAGAGATTAACATGAGTTAGGTCTAATAATAACAACAGAAGGATAGTACTGTAATAACATGATGGACAGAGAACACATGATGAGGAAGCCAATAAACTATCTTGGGGTTAGAAGAAGAAGAAGAAGAAGAAGAAGAAGAAATGTTTATTTAAGTGTCACTTATTGTACATAAAACACATTTTAAACAAAAGCAAGTTGCCATTAAAAGTACAATATCCAGCCTCTAGGGCTTATGAGACACTCTAAAAGCATTTAAAACATATAACATTATTAAATATAAAACACAAAATAAAAATATTATATACAATGTTAAGACGAGAAGAGATGCACTCTCCTTCTATACATGCTGTATAATGTGTTTGCTAAAAGCGGCTGTAAAATCACTTCTTGCATCAAATAAGATAATTGCTGAATGCTATTAAAATAATAAAAGTCTTGATTTAATTCAGCTGCCTTGTGTAGTAGTTGATATCTCAGGTCACTGTATACAAAACAATCTATTAAAAAGTGTGATTCATCCTCAATAACATAATTATTTTTTTCTGCACAAAATTTATATATTCTATCATTTAAAGGAATAGGTGGCTTGGAATAGAGGCCTGTTTCGACTAAGGAGGTTACCACACCTAAACTTAGATAAAACACTTCGATAATCCCTTCGCTTCACACATTTAACATAGTGGCTCACATTCACATCTTAGATGATTCAGGCCACTGACTTGAGTATTTGCAGACTGCCATGGAATAGCTGGAACATTGTTTACCATTGTTTACTGTGACATAAAACTAAACCAACAAACACACAGCAGAGGACGCAGTAAATTTCTCTATTATTGCTTGTGTTTCGTTTCAAAATCCTGGATGACCCAATCGCATTTATGTCAAAGTTTAAGGTCATCATTGAGATTATTGGAGAAACATGGTTGTATCCTACTTTTATTGAATATGGAGCAAAGAGTATTGACATGAGAGGATGTCCCTTGTATGTCCAGGTGGCAATCCCGGACGTGATCGAGGCGTGTACAGGGGCAGACATGTTGGTGTTCGTCCTCCCGCATCAGTTTGTCAAGAAGGTGTGCGAGCAGATGCAGGGGCACATCAAACCAGGGGCTGTCGCCATCTCCATGATCAAGGTCAGTCACAGGATGCACAGCTCACCTCACTTCACAGGGGTCAATTAACTGCTGGCCCACTGGCCCATGACCAGTTAAAATTACAAAGGGTTTACTGAAACAAAGTAGATAGCCCATCTGGCTAGTTAAAATTTCACCCCTTCTCTGTGTATGTTTACTGTTTTTAATAGGACCATCTCAGTAGAATGACATCTGGTTGCCATTTTGTAATGTGTGCAACAATTTCTTTATTTGCTCATAAATCACAATACAATGACGCAAATCAGCGTTAGAAACTAACAGTTTTCGTGCACTAGTCCTCATAATAAAATATAGCAAAACCCTTAAAAATGGCAAATTTCTACTTGTCCTTATGATACCTTTACCATTGGGAAGTTTGGCAAGGACTATAGGACTAGTGCCAATTTCTAATGCTGCAAATGGAAGCCAAGATTTAATCTCAGGGTGCAGGAAAAATGTTTGAGGGTGAGGAGTTCTAAAGTTTTGAGAGTCCAGCATGGCGGCTACGTGACCTCTGGTTCGGCGACTTTGCTGCCTCCACCATTTAGTTGTAGGCCAGTAAGTTAGTTTGAAGAAGGGCCAGTAACTTTTATAAGGCGCAAACCCTGCTGGTTACATGCAAATCTGTTGTTAAACTTACCCCTGCTTCACCATGGTTTAAATCCTTCTAGACTAATCACTGATTTTGCTAGAAACACATGGAGAAGGACATGTTCTTACTTTTGATAGGACATTTTAACATGTTATTACCAAATTTGAATACAATTTTGAGGACATTTTGGATTAAAGTCAGTCAATGTACTAGAAACCCAGTTGGTCAACAGCTACTTTGCACGTGTTTCTTCTGTGTCTAGATTTTGGGAGAAAATAGGTAGTTCTTGATTTTCAGTCTACTTGATTGTTGATTGTTTATATGCTTTGGGAAATTAAAAAGGGAAAACATACTGATGGAGACATCTGGAAATTCTGTGAAATTTGTGGTACTAATTATACCGTCTCTGTCTTGTTTTGAGGTTTCTTTTGTACGTAGGTCTAATTATTCTTCTGCAATATTGTTAATCGTTATTGTTAAGGCTTTTGCATCAGTATATAATTTAAACAAGGGTTATATTAAGATATGTTGACCTGAATGAATCATTATCAGTACTTGTTAAAGGATGTTCCAGCTTTTTGATTGGCCTGTTGCCATCTTGTAACAGGTATAAAATTTGGCAGGCCCAGGATCTCTAGCTCGTTTTTATCATGTATTGTTATGTATTGTAATAATGTTTATCCTTCACTACTAGTTTTAAATATCTCTGTGATACTCTAGTTATTTTACTGTCCTTTGTTGACAGGTATTTTAGAAAGTTTACACATATTTCGTATGTATGTTTAAATTGTAGTCACGATATGGCTGAAATACTGCCGATGTGACTGTAAATCTTAACTCACTCACTTACTAAAAGTGGCAAAAAACCATACTCACTCACTGGCAAAACAGGTCTAATTGTCTCACACAATACTCACCGAATAAAAGTTATAAAACGTGTGAACCTGTGATGATAAATTTGTTACAAGTCACAAGTGGGATTTTCATTCACCTGGTCCAGCCCCATTCACCCAACTAGTGGCACATGTATATGATATTATTCCTCTGATGTGTTTCAAGCATCACTGTGCCCGGAGTGGATCTTTAGTTGTAAAGAATGTTTCAGGGTTTTGCCATCACAGGGGGAGGTATTCAGCTGATATCTCACATCATAGCCCAGGAACTAGGCACTGAGTGTGCTGTTCTCATGGGTGCTAATCTTGCCAAAGAAGTTGCAGAGGAGGAATTTTGTGAGACAACGATAGGTAGGTTTACAGAATACTGGTTTACATCTGGTCAAAAACTGAAAACAAGTAATAGAAACACTAGCTTGCTACAGACTTTCTTAATGTTAAAGGGGAAGTGTACACGCAAAAATCACTTTTTTCTTTTTCTAAACAAAACGCAATTTTAGAATTAGTTAGTATCTGTGTTTGAAAATATTCACTCATTTTTTTCACAGTGAAAGTAGGAAGCTCACAATAGTGTGAAAGTGATATGCCGTTATGAGGCCTTCGTTTTACGAGCGAAATAGGCCTGAGTTATCCCCCTTAGATTATGACGTAATTGGTGCCAATTCAACTGGGTCCCTGTCTATTCTCAACGCAAAAGATATCAAGGACCAGTTTGCGGTAAAACAACATGGTCTACGACACACTCCGGCGCAGTGGTGACTCAGCATAACACAATTCTGGCTGGCATCTGAGATGCTAGAATCACAAAACTGTACCTACACCACGTGAAGCGGCTCTAACAAAGCATGATGACGTCATAATGTTTATCAATTGGCACCAATGACGTCATATTGCAAGGGACATAAGCCATGGTGTTTTTGTTATGGAAATAGAACACTTGGTAAATGTGAAAAATATAAATCGTTTTAGTGAAAAAAATATGTTAATTAAATATGATGTTTTTTATATTTTTGTCTATGACACTTCTATGTTAACACTTTTAATGTGGAAAAAGTACAAGAAAAAAAGGTTCATTTCCGTGTGAACTTGCCCTTTAAGGGCTAACAGAAATGTGTGCTCAAAGTAAACTAGCAACTCCTCACAGCAATTACCTCTCCCGGAACCCTCTACTGGTAGGATAACGAAGTGCTATATGGAATGGAGCTTGGAGAATCAACTACAAAAGGGACATAACTCTATTGGTTCTATTGGGATCAATTACTGATGTTTACCATTGAATGATAATGTCTTACACTTAGTCCTCAAACTTTTCATTCATTTGATTGTGTAAATGAAGGTCTTGTTGACCGGACGTTTAAATCTTTGGATCTCGCATGCAATGCTTCATACGGGCATAAACTGACATCCTGGTACTTGACAGTTCAAGTTGTGCAGTGAATGTGATACCATACCAGCAGACATACTCCAATAGGTTCCACTGTAGACTACGGGAGTTCCTGTGTCACATAAAGGGTTTGTTGAGATGTGTTGTCATTGCCAGGATCCAAGACAGACTCCACTGGCCAGCTGTTCAAGGACCTAGTGGAAACTCCTTACTTCAGAGTTGCAGTCGTGAAGGATGCAGACACAGTGGAGATGTGTGGAGCTCTAAAGGTACACAATTCATTATATTGATAACAGCTTTGTTGTAACTGAATTAGTTCAATGTAGGTCGTGAGTGCAAGATGTTTTATGCTGCCTTTAGCAATAGTCTGGAAGTATTTGGAAAGAAAATATGGCGTGTGCAGATCATCTTCTCGAGGCAAGGGAGTTGTCTGACTATAAAAGTCCAGTTTCTGCCCTTGCCAAACAATGTTTGTGTTATGGACTTATATTTTGGCTGGACTAACGAGACTATGCATAGTCCAATCAAAATCATGCAACGGAATCGAAATCCAGTTCGTAAACTGTCATGCAGATTTCGGTCGATTGCAGGATTTGCAAAGCATGTGCACCGCCAATTCATTGTCAACAGATATTTTCCAAACCTTTTAGTGTTTTTAATCAATGTGCTCGCATGATTTGATGCACCTCGCCATGTAAGACCCGTTTTATGATAATATAGATCTTGATTATTGATCAGATCGTCTTGACCCGGTACTGCCATTTTGTTTGAAACAAATGCAAGTAATGAAATCGGATTGGTCCATAGGAGAGGCTCAAAAGGGACATAACTCATATTAACCTTTGGTGGCACTACGATCGAGCCCAGGAATTCCAGCCTAGTTCGGCAAGGGTGGATACTGGACTTTCAAAGTCAGTTGGCTCTCTTGCCTTCGGAAAATGTGTGCAGATATGCCTTTACCACTGTTATGAGATTTAAAGACAGATACTTATGCTAAATGTCATCATCATACTGTGTTATGTGGTAAGATCTTGTCAAATTGGATGAAATCAGATTATCAATACAAATGGATATCCCAGTCAACACCTCCTGTAGATTTGTGCTATGAAGGACATTGAAACAGGCACTAAGGTACTTCTGTCTGTCGATGGATGGATAAATTCTCAATATGAGTCTGGCAATTTTGAAAAGGATGCAACAGTATATCAATCAATTAACTTTATTCAATCAGTGTTGTAGGCCATAGGCCCATGATACAATGGTAATACAGCATATCCATGCCCCAGTTAAATAATTACTGTTGGAAATTTGTGGTAAAATCATGATTGATGATTCGAAATTATCGAAATTAATTTCAATTTTAGTCCTCATGCTTTCTGTTGATGTAGTGAAGTGCAGTACATGTATGTCCTTGTTGTCTCCAGAACGTGGTTGCCATTGGCGCTGGCTTTGTAGTAATATGCAGTACATGTATGTCCTTGTCTCCAGAACGTGGTTGCCATTGGTGCTGGCATTGTAGTGATATGCAGTACATGTATGTCCTTGTTGTCACCAGAAAGTGGTTGCCATTGGCGCTGGCATTGTAGTGATATGCAGTACATGTATGTCCTTGTTGTCTCCAGAACGTGGTTGCCATTGGTGCTGGCATTGTGGATGGCATCAAACAGGGAGACAACACCAAGGCGGCTGTCATTCGCCTCGGACTTATGGAAATGATCAAGTTTGGTGAAGAGTTTTTTCCAGGTAATGACAAGTGCAGCCACATGACATCAGTCACATGTCATAATGTCCCCGCCCAACAAAGTTGGCTGGGGATATAGAAACGGGCTCTGTCCGTCCGTATGTCCGTCACGTTTCATTTCTGGAGCATAACTCAAAAACCGTTCAATATTTTTTCATGAAACTTTGCAGGCCTGTCAAGTACATGCTGAACTGGTGCCTTTTGCTATTTAGAAATGTTAGAAATTTTTATTTTTTACGTTTCCATGGAAATAAGATGGACTTAGGTTCCAAACTCTTCTTTTTTTTACAATTTCCTTGACAAATTCCACCTCGGTTAAAAAAGGTTAGGGTTTGTTTACATTTAATTATGTCATAAATTCTGCAACAGGCGCGGGGGATGTAGCCACGTTAGTGGCAAACTCTAAGCATATATTATCAAAACAACCATCAGTATCTTATTACAGCTACAAATCCCATTTATATGATAGAATACACATCAAAATATAACAATATATACGTACAAATATAAACACTCAAATACCAACCTCGTCTCAGGGACGCGGGCTCCTCACGGCGAACCCAACAGTAATGCTCTGTATGTGCATCTTATAACTACTAATAGATTGACACAATTAGGTAAAATATTTTTGGCACGCTCAATAGTGGACAATGTTGCAGACTGTATATGTGTTTTGTAAAGATCCTACCTTTGGAGTCTCCTTCAAACTAGAGTTGAAACCGGAAACAAACCTGTATTTTCCTAGATATTATGATGCATAAGGCTGCGGAACATTTCCAGAGATAAATAGAAAAGCTGTCATGTATCCCACTTTGTTTGGTTTTTCCTCAGAGATGTCTGAATCCTTTCAGGGTCAAGGAGGAATACCTTCTTTGAGAGTTGTGGCATCGCTGACTTGGTAGCTACGTGCCATGGTGGACGTAATCGCATGTTGGGAGCGGCGGTTGTGGAGTCTGACAAGGTAAGGGTATCGCTGACTTAGCAGCTATGTGCAGTGCATGATGGGAGTGGAGGTTGTTGAGTCTGACCAAGTAAGGGAATCGCTGACTTAGCAGCTATGTGCAGTGCATGATGGGAGTGGAGGTTGTGGAGTCTGACAAGGTAAGGGTATCGCTGACTTAGCAGCTATGTGCAATGCATGATGTGAGGGGAGGTTGTGGAGTCTGACAAGGTAAGGGGTATCACTGACTTAGCAACTATGTGCAATGCATGTTGGGAGCGGCAGTTGTGGAGTCTGACAAGGTAAGGGAATTGCTGACTTAGTAGCTATGTGCAATGCATGTTGGGAGCGGCAGTTGTGGAGTCTGACAAGGTAAGGGTATCGCTGACTTAGCAGCTATGTGCAATGCATGATGGGAGTGGAGGTTGTTGAGTCTGACCAAGTAAGGGAATCGCTGACTTACCAGCTATGTGCAGTGCATGTTGGGAGCGGCAGTTGTGGAGTCTGACAAGGTAAGGGTATAACTGACTTAGCAACTATGTGCAATGCATGTTGGGAGCGGCAGTTGTGGAGTAAGGGAGGATTTAGTTGAATGTCAGATCCATTATGTTTGGGGTTTCTTGGAACAGCTGTTGTACAGTCTGACAAGATAAGGCACTGTTGCGTAGTCTCAGAATGGCTGTTGTTGGGTTTGACAAGGTAAGGGAGGATTACGTAGTCTCAGAACAGCTGTTGTAGAGTCCAACGAGATATGGGACTGTTGTGTAGTCTCAGAACAGCTGTTGTTGGGTTTGACATCGTAAGGGAGGATCACGCTGTCTCAGAATAGCTGTTGTTGGGTTTGACATGGTAAGGGAGGATCACGTCGTCTCAGAAGGGCTGTTGTTGGATTTGACATGGTAAGGGAGGATCAAGCCGCTTCAGAATGGCTGTTGTTGGGTTTGACAAGGTAAGGGAGGATCACACTGTCTCAGAACGGCTGTTGTTGGGTTTGACATGGTAAGGGAGGATCACGTCGTCTCAGAATGGCTGTTGGTGGGTTTGACATCATAAGGGAGGATCACGCTGTCTCAGAATGGCTGTTGTTGGGTTTGACATTGTAAGGGAGGATCACATCGTCTCAGAATGGCTGTTGTTGGGTTTGACATGGAAAGGAAGGATCAAGCCGCTTCAGAATGGCTGTTGTTGGGTTTGACATGGTAAGGGAGGATCACATCGTCTCAGAATGGCTGTTGTTGGGTTTGACATTGTAAGGGAGGATTACGGCGTCTCAGAGCAGCTATTGATGGGTTCAGACAGTGAATAGGTGATTATGTTGACTGTTGGATGTTAGGGGGATTGCCAGTGTATTTTCAGAGAATGACTGTTGTGGACTGGAGTCAGACAAGGTAACAGAGGACTAAGTAGTCTTAGAACAGCTGTTAGTCGGATAAGGTTGGAGAGGATTACGTAATCTCAGAGGGACTCTTTTTTGTGCAAAAATCAATTGTTTAATTTGGATTGTTTCTGTAAACAAGGATATGATTGCTCAGAGAAATCTATGATAGATGCTGTACCAAAACACTAAACCAAAACACATTCAACTGGGCTCCACTCAACTTGCCATTTGTTTTCGTGGTGAACTATAAACTGTGCATCTGTAAAGGTTCACATAGGCTAAGTAAGGCCTCAATTGCCTCAGATTTGTGATCTCCCTTAATAAGGTTATAGATTTTAAGTGTTGTATGTACCATACTATTTCTTACAGTACAAGCCAGTTAAATGTGGCAGCTGTGTATGTTACAATAATGACTTGTCAGAGGTTATGATGTACTAACACTAAAACACTACTTTGTTCATGATTCATGACAACAAGATTTATGTTTACCTGGTGTGCCTTTCCTATACCTGTGCATGTCAGAATACATCATTGAGCCAGCCATGGTATGGTGATGTCCCCCCACCCCCGACCTAGATGTACTGAGTTGTATCTATTACAGCATGCTTTGTACTTTGTTCCTTTCACACATTTTGTGGCTGTCTTAAAAGTAGAACTTCCACTTAGTGTATGATGACACCAACAGTGTTCCATACTTTCAGACAATTCAAGAGCTGGAGAAGGAGATATTGAAGGGCCAGAGTTTCCAGGGGCCTCTCGTTGCCAGGGAGGTATGCAGTATGCTCGAAGAAAAAGGACTGTGTGACAAGTAAGTGGTTCAGAATTGGCAAGGTATCTTCCAAAACAGGGCAAACGTGTGTTATGCCAAGAGAGTCTGTGTGATAGTGATGGGTCAGTTTCCATGTCTACCGTGTTCCGGGGATAAAGTGATTATGTGTGATGGTGAGTCAGGGTTAAAGAGGGCTGTGTGATTGTGAGTCAGGGACAGAAAGGGCTGTATGATGGTGAGACAGGGACAGAGAGGACTGTGTGATAGTGAGTCAGGGCTAGAGAGGGCTGTGTGATAGTGAATCAGGGTTAGAGAGGGATGTGTGATAGTGAGTCAGGGACAGAGAGGGCTGTGTGATAGTGAGTGTGTTAGAGAGGGCTGTGTGATAGTGAGTCAGGGTTAGAGAGGACCGTGTGATAGTGAGTCAGGGTTAGAGAGGGCTGTGTGATTGTGAGTCAGGGTTAGAGAGGGCTGTGTGATTGTGAGTCAGGGACAGAGAGGGCTGTGTGATAGTGAGTCAGGGTTAGAGAGGGCTGTGTGATGGTGAGTCAGGGTTAGAGAGGGCTGTGTGATGGTGAGTCAGGGTTAAAGAGGGCTGTGTGATTGTGAGTCGGGGACAGAAAGGGCTGTGTGATGGTGAGTCAGGGACAGAGAGGGCTGTGTGATGGTGAGTCAGGGAGAGAGAGGGCTGTGTGATGGTGAGTCAGGGAGAGAGAGGGCTGTGTGATAGTGAGTCAGGGACAGAAAGGGCTGTATGATGGTGAGTCAGGGACAGAGAGGGCTGTGTGATAGTGAGTCAGGGCTAGAGAGGGCTGTGTGATAGTGAGACAGGGTTAGAGAGGGCTGTGTGATAGTGAGTCAGGGACAGAGAGGGCTGTGTGATTGTGAGTCAGGGACAGAGAGGGCTGTGTGATGGTGAGTCAGGGACAGAGAGGGCTGTGTGATAGTGAGTCAGGGTTAGAGAGGGCTGTGTGATAGTGAGTCAGGGTTAGAGAGGGCTGTGTGATAGTGAGTCAGTGTTAGAGAGGGCTGTGTGATAGTGAGTCAGTGTTAGAGAGGGCTGTGTGGTAGTGAGTCAAGGTTAGAGAGGGCTGTGTGATAGTGAGTCAGTGTTAGAGAGGGCTGTGTGATAGTGAGTCAGGGCTAGAGAGGGCTGTGTGATAGTGAGTCAGGGTTAGAGAGGGCTGTGTGATAGTGAGTCAGTGTTAGAGAGGGCTGTGTGATAGTGAGTCAGGGCTAGAGATGGCTGTGTGATAGTGAGTCAGGGCTAGAGAGGGCTGTGTGATAGTGAGTCAGTGTTAGAGAGGGCTGTGTGATAGTGAGTCAGGGTTAGAGAGGGCTGTGTGATAGTGAGTCAGGGTTAGAGAGGGCTGTGTGATAGTGAGTCAGGGTTAGAGAGGGCTGTGTGATAGTGAGTCAGTGTTAGAGAGGGCTGTGTGATAGTGAGTCAGTGTTAGAGAGGGCTGTGTGATAGTGAGTCAGTGTTAGAGAGGGCTGTGTGCTAGTGAGTCAGGGTTAGAGAGGGCTGTGTGATAGTGAGTCAGGGTTAGAGAGGGCTGTGTGATAGTGAGTCAGTGTTAGAGAGGGCTGTGTGATAGTGAGTCAGGGTTAGAGAGGGCTGTGTGATAGTGAGTCAGTGTTAGAGAGGGCTGTGTGATAGTGAGTCAGGGTTAGAGAGGGCTGTGTGATAGTGAGTCAGGGTTAGAGAGGGCTGTGTAATAGTGAGTCAGGGTTAGAGAGGGCTGTGTGATAGTGAGTCGGTGTTAGAGAGGGCTGTGTAATAGTGAATCAGGGTTAGAGAGGGCTGTGTGATAGTGAGTCAGGGTTAGAGAGGGCTGTGTGATAGTGAGTCAGGGTTAGAGAGGGCTGTGTAATAGTGAATCAGGGTTAGAGAGGTCTGTGTGATAGTGAGTCAGTGTTAGAGAGGGCTGTGTGATAGTGAGTCAGGGTTAGAGAGGGCTGTGTGATAGTGAGTCAGTGTTAGAGATGGCTGTGTGATAGTGAGTCAGGGTTAGAGAGGGCTGTGTGATAGTGAGTCAGGGTTAGAGAGGGCTGTGTGATAGTGAGTCAGGGTTAGAGAGGGCTGTGTAATAGTGAGTCAGGGTTAGAGAGGGCTGTGTGATAGTGAGTCAGGGTTAGAGAGGGCTGTGTGATAGTGAGTCAGTGTTAGAGAGGGCTGTGTGATAGTGAGTCAGTGTTAGAGAGGGCTCTTTGATAGTGAGTCAGTGTTAGAGAGGGCTGTGTGATAGTGAGTCAGGGTTAGAGAGGGCTGTGTGATAGTGAGTCAGGGTTAGAGAGGGCTGTGTGATAGTGAGTCAGTGTTAGAGAGGGCTGTGTGATAGTGAGTCAGGGTTAGAGAAGGCTGTGTGATAGTGAGTCAGGGCTAGAGAGGGCTGTGTGATAGTGAGTCAGTGTTAGAGAGGGCTGTGTGATAGTGAGTCAGTGTTAGAGAGGGCTGTGTGATGGTGAGTCGGATATAGAGAGAAGCAGTGTGTGGTGTGCGGTTCTCCAAAGAGAGCAGCAATAACTGGTAACATCTGTTGGGAAAGCAACTTCGCTTTTGTTTTAAATGGGTTTGCGTCATCAACAGTATTGAGGATATTAGTTTTCAAGATGTGAAGTGGATACTGCCAGTACCTGTTTCAAGCCAAATTGGTCTATTTTCAGTCCAGATGTGTCGAATTGGAAGTGTGGCCTGTGTGCAGTTCTCAAAAAGCACAGCAATAACTAGTAACATCTGTTGGGAAAGGAACTTCACTTTTGTTTTAATTGTGTTAGATTGAACACTGTGTAGGGGGTAGGAAACAGGTGATACAACAAGGACCGTGTGTAGGGGGTAGGAAGCAGCTGATACAACAAGGACCGTGTGTAGGGGGTAGGGAGCAGCTGATACAACAAGGACCGTGTGTAGGGGGTAGGGACAGCTGATACAACAAGGACCGTGTGTAGGGGGTAGGGAGCAGCTGATACAACAAGGACCGTGTGTAGGGGGTAGGGAGCAGCTGATACAACAAGGACCGTGTGTAGGGGGTAGGAAACAGGTGATACAACAAGGACCGTGTGTAGGGGGTAGGGAGCAGCTGATACAACAAGGACCGTGTGTAGGGGGTAGGGAGCAGCTGATACAACAAGGACCGTGTGTAGGGGGTAGGGAGCAGCTGATACAACAAGGACCATGTGTAGGGGGTAGGGAGCAGCTGATACAACAAGGACCGTGTGTAGGGGGTTGGAAACAGATGATACAACAAGGACAGTGTGTAGGGGGTAGGGAGCAGCTGATACAACAAGGACCGTGTGTAGGGGGTAGGGAGCAGCTGATACAACAAGGACTGTGTGTAGGGGGTTGGAAACAGCTGATACAACAAGGACCGTGTGTAGGGGGTTGGAAACAGATGATACAACAAGGGCCGTGTGTAGGGGGTTGGAAACAGATGATACAACAAGGACCGTGTGTAGGGGGTAGGGAGCAGCTGATACAACAAGGACCGTGTGTAGGGGGTAGGGAGCAGCTGATACAACAAGGACCGTGTGTAGGGGGTTGGAAACAGATGATACAACAAGGACTGTGTGTAGGGGGTAGGGAGCAGCTGATACAACAAGGACCGTGTGTAGGGGGTAGGGAGCAGCTGATACAACAAGGACCATGTGTAGGGGGTAGGGAGCAGCTGATACAACAAGGACCGTGTGTAGGGGGTAGGGAGCAGCTGATACAACAAGGACCGTGTGTAGGGGGTAGGGAGCAGCTGATACAACAAGGACCATGTGTAGGGGGTAGGGAGCAGCTGATACAACAAGGACCGTGTGTAGGGGGTTGGAAACAGATGATACAACAAGGACAGTGTGTAGGGGGTAGGGAGCAGCTGATACAACAAGGACCGTGTGTAGGGGGTAGGGAGCAGCTGATACAACAAGGACCGTGTGTAGGGGGTAGGGAGCAGCTGATACAACAAGGACCGTGTGTAGGGGGTAGGAAACAGGTGATACAACAAGGACCGTGTGTAGGGGGTAGGAAACAGATGATACAACAAGGACCGTGTGTAGGGGGTAGGAAACAGGTGATACAACAAGGACCGTGTGTAGGGGGTAGGGAGCAGCTGATACAACAAGGACCGTGTGTAGGGGGTAGGGAGCAGCTGATACAACAAGGACCGTGTGTAGGGGGTAGGGAGCAGCTGATACAACAAGGACCGTGTGTAGGGGGTAGGGAGCAGCTGATACAACAAGGACCGTGTGTAGGGGGTAGGGAGCAGCTGATACAACAAGGACCGTGTCTAGGGGGTAGGAAGCAGCTGATACAACAAGGACCGTGTGTAGGGGGTTGGAAACAGATGATACAACAAGGACTGTGTGTAGGGAGTTGGAAACAGCTGATACAACAAGGACCGTGTGTAGGGGTTAGGAAACAGCTGATACAACAAGGACCGTGTGTAGGGGGTAGGGAGCAGCTGATACAACAAGGACCGTGTGTAGGGGGTAGGGAGCAGCTGATACAACAAGGACCGTGTGTAGGGGGTAGGGAGCAGCTGATACAACAAGGACCGTGTGTAGGGGGTAGGGAGCAGCTGATACAACAAGGACCGTGTGTAGGGGGTAGGAAACAGCTGATACAACAAGGACCGTGTCTAGGGGGTAGGAAGCAGCTGATACAACAAGGACCGTGTGTAGGGGGTTGGAAACAGATGATACAACAAGGACTGTGTGTAGGGGGTTCCTTATGGCATGAAAGGATTCAAATCCCATAATCACCACAATCCTGATCCTTTCTGTCAGTACTATAACCATTTTCAATGTTTTCACCTACATTTTGCGTCACTGTACATCATTGACAGGCCATAATGTACAAGACTTTACAAAGCAGCATTAAACCAAGTCACTCGCTTCATTCTTCAGGTTTCCAATGTTCGTAGCTGTAAACAAGATTTGTCAACGAGTCATGGACCCGAAGCTCTTCATATCCTGCCTTAGGAATCACCCTGCACACTTGTAAAACCCCATCCTGCATCTCTACACAAGGCAGCGTCCATGTTGAGGAAAGCAGAGATAATTACTATAATGCACAAGTATTAAGAGGATGTATCCAGATGTTTTCTGTAGTCACTTCAGGGTATACATTTGTATAGCTGATGTATTGAAATTACCAGTGAAAAAGCTCAGTGAAAGGGACAGCCAGTATTGAACCGGTGGATATAGTTGAACAGTATTTGTAGGATATGATATATTAATCATGTTGATGGTAGTGATACAAGAACTGATGCTATTACAAGAATGACAGGGAGACAGATGAGATGGACAACAGCTGCTGGGCTTGGAAAACATTGCTCACTACTTGATTACTGAATACTAATGTCATGGAAACAGACATGTTTCAAAAGATGTGTGCTAGGGCTGGGACGAGTCCAAATTTACTACCCGGGTACCCACCCCCTAATTACCCAACCCTACCCGGGTACCCAACCCCCTATTACCTGACCCTACCCTGGTACCCACCCCCCAATTACCCGACCCTACCCGGGTACCCACCCCCCTATTACCTGCCCCTACCCGGGTACCCACCCCCCTATTACCTGACCCTACCCGGGTACCCACCCCCCTATTACCCGACACTACCCGGGTACACCCCCCCAATTACCAAAGATATGAAAAATCAGAAGGAATGCGAACTGTTGTGACTTGTAGTGTAACCACAGAGTTCTAGATACTTTTTTTGTCATTAAACAACATATCACATGAATAACCACGAATCCGGGTAGTCCTGTGGGTACCCGGGTCTTACTCCGTACCCACCCGACCCAGGTACCCGAGCTACCAGTCCCAGTCCTATTGTGTGCCGATATACTGAACAATTAAAGGGATCATGAATTATTTATTTTATTTTTTGGTAGTGAAGACTGAGCACACAATTTATGTATCAAATATCCCTAAAATATTCATGAACCCTAAGTTTTGTTGCGAGTATGTGCATATTGATATCTTTATGTGCATCTGTCCTCATTAAACCAGTGTCACTTAGCTAATGACATGTTTTGTTGCTTTCAGCTTCTAGGGATGGTTGTGCAAACTAGTTGATTAAATAATAGTGATAGTTGTTGACAGCAAAGATGAGCTTGTTGTTGACTAGTAGACTCGTTCCTTGAGGCATATCACTTCCTTTATTCCTACACATAATGACGAACAAGCATAATGTATGTGTCAGATGAGGCTAGCATCTCAGTGCTCACAAGTGTAGGTAGATTCTAATACATGTACGTCATTGTCTGAATTATTTGCACAAAACATCTCAGGTAATACTTTTGTCTGTTTTGCTGAGTTGAGTTGAGCTGTTATTAACAAAGACCTATACTCTAATGGCAGTGAATACATATATGTCCATATATACTGCTGAAAAGAAGTAAAGGACCACCCGATTCTTTCATATACCGTATCCGACGTATTAAGCGCCCAGGGCGCTCTCAAAATTAGAAATAGGGGGCTCTTATTGGAATATTATTTTGAGTTGAAAGATCGTAAATTTCGTGGTTTATGCCGACAGCCTGAAATGTTTATATACGACAGATAGATTTTTCCAGAATTTCATTGCTCATAATCAAGGGTGCATATAACATACGTGTGCGTATTATACACAAATAAATAAGTCTTGTGTACATTAATCAACTGGAAGGGGTGCTAATTGAGATTGTTCACTAGCCAGTATATTAACAAATATCGCCGTGGGCGCTTATTAGAGCAGGGCGCTTATTACGTCGAATACGGTAACTGTCATGGCATCACAGATTAACTATAGCAGTATGAAAGAATCAGGTGGCCCTAAGCTTGTTTTGAGTAGTAAACATTCTGTTTATTTTGTCCTCTTCATTTGTGAGACACAAGACTTTTGTTTTATATGACAGGAATCTATGTTTGTTTTATCAGACCCATTACAATTACGGGAAATTACCTTGATGCTACAAGTAATAAGCATAAGAAAGTACTATCGTTTGTCTTGTGAAACTGGTGTTGATGGAAGAACTCAATTGAGGATTTTACCTTGATTTACAACAGTATGGGTCCAGGGGACCCCCATTAATTATTTTTATGGGTCCTAGCTGGCAATATGATGGTCCTATAAAATAATGAAATGGTGTAGTGTACTGTACGTTTTGATAATTACTTCAGAATCTGGAATGAATCAATGATCATGTGGACAGTGGTGATGGATGAAATTCAGACACCCGTAACTGCTTAATAAAAGCTGAAGGTTCAATGAATATTATTGTGCCTCCCTCATGACACAGTATATTCTTTTTCTGTGTTCATTCTCAACATTTGTGCAAACTGGACACACATTTCTGCGTCGCCTATAACTCTGCCATTGGTCTGGAAACCGATTTAAGTATCTATTGTGAACTGTCTCAAATACACCATCGACATATTGCTGCTGGTACCCCCTAATGCAGGGTAACTGTTATATTAAATTACATTTTGTTATATATCTCAACAGCAGCTTTGTTGGTCAGGTGCGTGCATTGTTGTCACCTGGCTGTGGATGTTTTTTCAGGGCTCTGTTACAACCACCAATGAGCTCACAAAATATTCTTGGGGCTCAAGTTATGTTTTGCATATTTAAGTTGGCTGTCATAATGTGTTCTTTAGTTTGTTGAAGTGTATTTTCTTTTTCAGTGTATTTGCTAGATGGCTTTGTAGTGATACCTCATGAGTAACATGATCATTTTGATGTGTTTATTTGCAATAATTTGTCGACCTTCATTGCATGTTTGAGACCAGTGAAAAGATTATGTAAATACTTAAAGTGTCCCACTAATGTTGAAAAGCAGCAAACTTTTCTCACCTGAGTTTCCTAGCTCCAGTCATACTTACTTACCTCAGTACAACTGGACAATTGGCAAGGACATCGTGCTGAAATGCTAAAAATTACAATTTTTAAAAGAGATTGTGTAGAGAGTCCTTTCATTAAAATATTTGGGCAGTAAAACCTAAGAAGCCTGGACCACTACAGTAAATATTACCTCTACTCTTGATCAAGTATTGAACAGGTGCTTTATCTAGGATTCCAGATCATGTACAGTATCTTCATGTTAATTACCGTATTCGACCCAATAAGCGCCCATGTCCCAATACGTGCCCCCCCCCCCCCATTTTCCCGGATGCCCAAGTAAGATTTACTCACCTGTTTTTTACATACAGTCAAGAATTTTTTGTAGTCGGTTAATGAGGAGATGTTCACCAGTAAAACGTATATAAAAGTTTATCTCTAGCCCCCCAGCAACAAAAGAATATCTATAGGCTTACTGATGAATTTACGCCAATTTGACTCTGGATTGGTCTCAATAAGCGCCCACCCCTTCTGTCTTTATTTTAAGCGCCCTGGGTGCTTATTGGGTCGAATACGGTATCTTCAATTCTAAACCATGTATTGAACACTTGATTTGTATGTTATTTGCAACCCTAGGCCTTGTATTGAAACTTTATCTGTGCATTCCTTATCTACCCGAGTAGAACCTTCTTGCCATGAACAGGGATTTTTTCCAGTTTTTATCAAGTATGTATTTGTTTCATACATCGATGGTATACACAGCATCTATTTTACCCATAATGCTATAGTTTACATGTTATAAAGGTGCTTTGTTTGCTGTTTGGTCTTTTTTACCATGTTTATACTATACAATTTCTAGGATAGTTGTTTGCTTTTATGAATTTTACCTTAGTTGTGTCTGTTTGTACATAATATGTAACAAAAACTGTTTTCTAACCACTTTATTTGTTTCTCATAATATATTATTGGTTTTCTTGAACTGACAATGCCTCATTGTTATTCAATGCCAGTAAAAACGGGATAATCGCTGACACATTTGTGTTGTCTTTTCATTATCACACAGCAAATGGAATGTTTCTTGAATTCTTGGATAACCAGAAAGTTTGTACATAAATGGCCAGTGCAGACAGTCAAAGAAGAACACTTTTATCAACCTTGGACATTATGGTCTCCATTTGGGAGTTGAGGGGACATGGGGTGCAACGTTGTGTTCAAGAATTTTGCAGATATGTACCGGGTAATGACATTCATGCACGTGTGTGGCTGCTTGTACTCGTCTGGACTAATGCTGGTTTTCTAGTGCTATCCCGCTGAGAAACCATGCCACAGTTTAACATGGATACCCCACGCAGACAGTATACTGACTCCGAGCAGACCAGTCCTTGTTTTATCCCCTTTATGCTGAGAGCCTGGCAGGGTAACAACAAGTACCATGTTTTAAAATAAGTTTGTTCGACACCCAGTGATTGAACCAGCGACCTTCCGCTCTCCAGGCAGACGTCTATCCACTTGACCTCGGAGGCGGTCTCCCTATTCAGCAATATTTAAGCTATATCACGGCAGCGTCAGTCATCGAGTCTGGACCAGACAAACCAGTGACTGATAGCACGAGCAGCGATCAGTGCCAGGGGGTAACAATAACACACAATGAGTTAAGACACCCAGATCTTCTTTAGTTGACTCTCACAAGAAGCATAGGATACTAGGGACCCTTTCTTCTCTGGAATCACAGGAATCAACAATACCATCTGTATGTCGACTAATGTGGCAGTGTAGATATGGCAACGCTTCTGAGTATTATCATGTTTATTTCAGTGTTTTTGAATATTATATAAAAATGGTCTGCATTAGATGTATATGTGGGAGAGTTTAGTTATAACAAATAGCAAAGGGTGTGAACCAAACGACATATTCTGAGTTAGTGGGTAACGTTATTACCTCACTTCCAGCAATTCTGTCAAGGTGAGGGACGCTTGAAATGACATTCAACATTGTACCCATGTGGGCAATGCAACCCAGACCTACTATGTCACACTCAAATATCGTGCAGTTTAGATGTTGATCTAAACACTACACCTCAGCTGGAAATATAACCCAGCACACCTGTCATATTATGATATTATACATGATGTATAGAATACATAGTAGATACAGAACACATTATCACACATGAATTATCTAAATGGTAAATATCTTTGTATTGGAGCACAAGAAGAAAAAGCAACCAACCCCCAAAAGACTTAGTATCACTTCTTCACATTAAAAACCAACAAGATTAATTATAGTTTGACAGTCAAATCTCACATGATCTCTGTTTCAGTATCCCAAAGTCCTCCATCCCACTGGGTAAGGCCATAACTGTTTTTGTACAACATTATTACAGTGTTATAAGACCCATGAAGATCCGGGTTAGAAAAGGTCTTCAGTAACCCATGCTTGCTGTAAAAAACGACCATGCTTGTCGTAAGAGACGACTAGGTGGTCAGGCTGGTCGACTTGGTTGATGCATGTCATTCTGTCCCAATTAGATCAATGCTCATGATGTCAGTCATTGGATTTCTGGATCACTGGAGGTCCAGACTCGATTATTTACAGTCCCCTGTCATATAGCTGGAATATTGCTGAGTGCAGCCTTAAACAATGTTATTTCCTATGTGTATGGAGGGCCCCTTAACGTCCATGGTGTATGCTGGCTCATTCACATGTTGAAAGTGTTTTACTAACTTTGATTTTCACGCCAGGGGTAATATCTAGTACTAGTTGCTCGGCTACTGTGTGATCGTGCCAACTTAATTTCGCCAGTAGCTTTGTTTGTTGTTAAGTGCCGCACTCAGGGTAGTATAGTTGTATTAAGAGATTCGACAGAAAATGGAAGGAATTATCAGCCTACTTATTATAATTTCTCAGTCAATCAATAGATATACTTACCCATATCGGATCATGTTTAAGATTCTATGAATTGCTATATATATATACCTCATGTGCCAATGTTACTTGTATGTCTACTGAATTGTAATAAAAAATATTTAAAAAGAAGAAGAATAAAAGTGCCGCACTCAGCCATATTCCAGCTATGTGACGGCGGTCTGTAAATATTCGAGTTTGGACCAGACAATACAATGATTAACATCATGAGCATCAATCTATGCAGCTGGGATAGAGCGACATGCATCGACAAAGTCAGCGAGCCTGACCACATAAGGACTGCTTTAATAAATACAAGAATTTTGTGCATGGAACTAATACAACAAGCATGAAAAACTCATGAAATACAATACCGCCAATTCAGTCTAAGTCAAAGTCGTTGCTATGGAAACTTGAATTATTTTTTTTTAATCCCAAACTATCAAAAGGCACTAGTTTGGTTAAGATATCTCTCATGTATTTTTAGTTCTGCTCCGGAAATGAAACGTAATGGATGGACAGCATCCATTACTATATCCCCCTCTCACTTCGTTGAGGGGAATAATAATAATATGTTTTGTGTCAAAATATTATATCAAAGCAGTATATCTGAAACATTCTGAGCTATGATGGACTTCGTTGATGGTGTTGGTTGCTAATTATTTTTCAACATAATCCCTTCCTAGGTCCACACACTCCTACCAACGATGCAGGAGTGACTGGATTCCAATGATGTATAAGACGTCCCTCTGGTGGTGTTAAAGTCCACCACAGATATAATGACGTCATCATATTTTGCTTAATACTTGCCAGACAGTTCTTTCTTCAAGTTTGGGAAGAGGCAGACAAATCTAGTGAAAACGGAGGATGTTCAATGAGTTCAAAGCCAAGGAGCCCCTAAAGGTCCGGGGTAGAATAGGCCTTCAGCAACCCATGCTTGCCGTCAAAGGCAACTATGCTTGTCGTAAAAGGCGACTAACGGGATCGGGTGGTCAGGCTTGCTGACATTGTTAACGCATGTCATTGTATCCTAATTGCGTAGATCGATGCTCGTGATGTCAATCAGTGGATTGTCTGGTCCAGACTCGATTATTTACAGACCGCCTCAAATAGAAGGGATATTGCTGAGTGCGGCGTTAAACAACAAACAAAATCAAAGTTGTGAAGATGATCTCATATACAAAATGAAATTACAGTATCAAAAGTCATTTACATTCTTTGTTATCTTGTTGGAAGAGTTCATTTTACTTAAGGGATAAGGGTACAAGTGTGATGTGCACTCATCCATAAATTTGTTTTGATAGTAGTGTAGGCGATATGAGGTGTAGGCCAGATAAGGCCAGGCCGTGTATTCAGCCATGGCAACAACAGACCCGTGCACATGTGCATTGTCCTGGTGGAACACAGCTTAAGTGAGTTTTCCACAATGTTTAGCCTTGATATTCTCACCCGCCTAAGCAGAATAGCAGGCAGTATAGTATTGGTCTGTCATGGTTAATTACTAAAGGTTACGTCGCCTTCGCTAGAGTAACGCCTCACCCTAAGCGGAGATGACTTGTAATTGTCAAAAGATTTTACTTCAGCGAGCACTCACACGTGAAGTCGAGAAATGAGTAGACATGCCGATTGCATTAAGGCACATTGACAAAGGTAAACTGAAGTTTAGGGGTTAATTAACACAGACAATATCACCACCAAGCTAAAGCATTAAGGATTAAGTAAGCAATCTGGAAAATGACTACCACATTTTGTTTAGTCACGTGACATACATGATATACAAAAAATGCCTGACAGAGAATAAAAGTTTCAACAATATGGCTAGTGAACGTATAACATCAGTTGTTCGGATTTTATAAGACTGATAATTAACGTCTTGTTTTATGCATATTGTTTAATTTCGATATATACTTTTCTCTACCACATTCATACTTATGGCCATTCGGTAAAAAAATATAAAGTTGACAAAAAGGACAAAAGTACGCAATAAAGGTCAAATATTACGAATAAAGAACAAAATGTTACTAATAAAGGTCAAAATAGAAAACAAACAGACGCCGGTTAAAAAAATACAAAGTTGAAATGAAGGTCGAAAGTACGCAATATTAATAGTCAAATGTTACGAAAAGACGTCAAAAAAAAAGAAAGAACAATGTGTTCGAAAAAACGTCAGTGAGCACGAACGGACGTTTACACTAAAGAACGTCAGTGAGCACGTAAGGACGTTTACAGTAAAGAACGTCGATGAGCACGAAAGGGCGTTTAGAATAGAGAACGTCAGTGAGCACGAAAGGACGTTTAGAATAAGGAACATCAGCGAGCATGAAAGGACGTTTACAGTAAAGAACGTCGATGAGCACGAAAGGGCGTTTAGAATAGAGAACGTCAGTAAGCACGAAAGGACGTTTTGAAAAAGGAACGTCAGTGAGCATGAAAGGACGTTTAGAATAGAGAAAGTCAGTAAGCATGAAAGGACGTTTTGAAAAAGGAACGTCAGTGAGCATGAAAGGACGTTTAGAATAGAGAATTTCAGTGAGCACGAAAGGACGTTTAGAATAAGGAACGTCAGTGAGCACGAAAGGACGTTTAGAATAGAGGACGTCAGTGAGCACGAAAGGACGTTTTGAAAAAGGAACGTCAGTGAGCATGAAAGGACGTTTAGAACAAGGAACGTCAGTGAGCATGAAAGGACGTTTAGAATAGAGAATTTCAGTGAGCACGAAAGGACGTTTAGAATAAGGAACGTTAGTGAGCACAAAAGGACGTTTACAATAAAGAACGCCAGTGAGCACGAAAGGACGTTGATAATACAGAACGCCAGATGGCGCGGCAATTTGTAAAACATTCCGATCGTCTTGTTCCGCTGTGTATATGATAACTGCATGCATGCCGAGGTGCACAATGTATTACGTCATTCCTCGTGCTCTCACCGTCTGACGTCACACACACGCACACACACACACACACACACTTTTTATTACTCAAGAATCGTTTAAAATGTTTTAGAAAATAAGCAAACACGAACGCCGAAGCGAACTTTCCGCCATATTGGATAGTGTTTGCCATGTAACGTCCATGTATGGCGGTAATGAGACGCATCATGACATCACACATATTTCACACACAGCTGCGATACATACATCCCTAAATTACGCGTACATGTCGGCATCAGCTTACAACTTAGTTCATGGTGGCAGTTGAAGGTCCTTCTGATCTTGGGTCATCTTCGAGGGTCTCTCTCTTCCCCCCTTGAACTCCGCTACCCACCTCTTGACAGCGACAAGAAACGAGCATCATCATCTAAAGATGACTCTATGTCTGCGTGGATGGCTGTTGGAGTTGGCCCTTTCAGTTGGAGATACTTGATGACAGCGCGGTTGCCAATTTTGTCCATTTTCATCAACAGAGAAAACCTGGTCACTTTGATGTCTGAAGAAATGTGCTGCCTGTGATGAAGTGCAGCCCGTCAGCATGGAATGTACTGTACAGAATATACTGGTGGAAACGAGTAAGGGAACATTGGAAAATATGGGGAAATAAGCTTTACTGTCAGTACATTTAAAATAGCGCGCGCACAATTCAACACATGTCAGAATCAAATGTTGAGATGTGTTTGTGTGCATTGTTTCCATTGGTAGACAAGGCTGGGAACCCATGATAGCATATCACTTTAGGTGTCTACAACTAAGCGTTCCCTCATTTATTTCCATCGGCATGGTGTAGCCTGGAACTGAGGCTGTACATTCTAGGGGCAGACCTTTGAGTTTCCTGTAGTGTTAGCACAACACAATTCTTTTTCTACTAATTTCATTAAAGTTGATGATTAAGATGGTACTTCTTATTCTCAAAATACACACCGACCCTGATGTAATGTTGTTTTATTCTATTAAAGAGAAAGTTCATCTTCAAAATATTGTCTTGTTGGTAGCTATGTTATCCTGCTATATTCTTCTCTCACTCACTCACTCACTCACTCACTCTTCTTTTCTTCTTCTTCTACTACCACTACTACTACAGTCACTATTACTGCTGCCACAGCTACAGTCACTACTACTACAGCTACTACTACAGCTGATGTTACTACACTATCACTACTTCAGCTACTGTTACTACTACTGTTGCTGCAACTACTACTAATACTACTTCTAGTGTACTACCACCATCACTACTACTACTACTACTTCAGCTACTACTTCAGTCACTACTACTACTACTACACTTACGCTACTACAGCCTACTACTACAACTACTTCTACTGCTGCTGTTCCTGCTACTACTACTCGTACTGCTTCTACTACAACAGCTACTACTACTACTACAGCTGCTACTACTATTACTACTTGTACTACTACTGACTACAACAGCTGCTTGTACTTCTAGAGGTGCTAGTACTACAGCCTACTACTACCGCTATAACTACTACTACTACAGCAACTACTTCTATCTAGTTATAAAGCTAATATTACCTACTGCTACTTCTAGTACTACTACTACTACTACTACAGCTACTACTAGCACTACTATACCTACTTCTAAAGCTACTTCTACTACTACTACTACAGCTACTGTTACTACTGTTGCTACTACTACAACTACTACTGTTATTACTTCTGCTGCTACTAAAGCTCCTACTACTACAGCTACCACTACTACTACGTACTACAATCACTACTGCTACTGTTTTATAGATATATTTTTATTTGAAATTCATGAAAAAGAAAACAATTATGAAGTGGCATATTGTACATAAATTGACATCGGAAAATGACTAATTGTGAACAGTTTGGCTTTTGGTTTCAATTTAAAAAAAATTAATTTATCATAAATCTTTGGAGAAAAAATCAGGAATATTAACAACACTGAACCAAAGACGTATTGTTCCCTTTCTTTGATTTGTAAACATCTAACGGCAATCTGAACCTTCCAAAAAACCATTTGCGACTGGTTGTGAGACGCATCCGTACGGATATGTGTCGGAATCACTGTCCTACTTTCAAATATGGTAAGCAATTTGAAGTCGAACAAGAGTTACCTCTCACCTCATTTTCTCACCGATAGGCGGCGGTAGTAACCAAGGTTCGGAGGTCACAGTTGATTGTAAGCGTTCTCGTGTCAACGGTGTGTCTAACAGAGTTCACTCACAGAGTTTGCACGATGCCAGAATCTTCAAAGAAAATATGTGTTGTCGGCTCAGGAAATTGGTAAGTACTTCCTATATATTAAACCTTCGTCTGCTTATCACTTGCATATAGATGCACCGCATATATTGCCAATGTTGCATTGTTGGTGGCACTGTCTGCAGAGCAAGAATTTCTGAGATTTCGTGCAACTTGCAAGTGCCAACATTTATGCTACCAGTATCAGTGGAATCACTGGAATGGACATATGCATACGTCATGTGGTAACAGTTTGACACTTTCAAATGTAGGTGATACTAGTACAAATTAAGGTTATGATTAACGAGATGAGTTCATGCTGTCTGTATGATGTAGGCTATTGTCAAAAGGAAAATGTCAAAAAGTTTTTCGTTTTTCTCACCTTTTTTGTGCATGTAGTGAGGCGTGATAATGTTTAGCATTATTTTGCCAAGGTGCGCTTGTTAGCCACTGAAACAAATACACATGTCATACATGCAGGCATTATGGAAAATGGACTGTTAATATTCTTTGCATAAAATAATTCATTGTTGTATTTGACTTTTTCAAATATTCTTACAGCATCTATCATGCATGGGCGGATACAGAGAGGGTGGGGGGTGCACACACCCCTTTTTTTTCGAAAAAAATCTTTATTTCTGTAAAAATTACCACCAAAGAAAATAAAAAGGTCTTAGTTGTGCACCCCCCCTTTTAAAAAAAAGCTGTATCCGCCTCTGCTGTGTATAAAACTTTAATTACAAAAAAGTATCATAATTACATTTTTTTCTAATTAGCCAACACTTTACTACAAGTAATTTTTTCTGTTTTGCCTTGTGATCAGCACATGAATGTTGACCTAGATGCACATGTGCAATTGAAACACTCGAAAACGTGTATGGATTTCCCTAAACTTAAGGGCAGTGTTATAGGAAAGAGCTTCCTATCCTGAAGGATTGTAAAAGGGTGCTTGATGAAAGGGGATCCAAGGGCTAAGGATAGAGTTGGGGGTAACCTACCCCAACACAAAGTAGACACAATTTATGGATAACTTCTTTATTTACTGTTAATGTTATTCATAAATTTTTGCCTACTTTCTCATCTGTCAGCTTCTATGTAATGCCCATCAAACTATTTCCCCCCACACAACTAGCCCAAAGTATCTGAGTGAAAGCTACAACTGGCAGCCAGAGCCAGTTATCACAGTGAACTGCAATTTTGCTAAATAAGGTACTGATATATCTCAATTTCCAATATGCAGCAGTGTTTTCTTCGTGATGTCATAGCAACAGGAATATAGTGTAGTGACATAATAATTACACAACCTTTAGTTGTAGGTTAGTGAAACTGGGTTTGTGACAATTAGGGTAATTCTCTAATATTCATTTTTCTGCACATAAGTTATGTGATTTGCATGCTTATACGTGTATGACTTGAAATATCGTATCATATAATTACAATACTTGGTTACGTTGATCTACTTTCAATGAGGAGAATGTGCTATTGTATTACACTGATTCCCACCTTTGGGCATCCTGTTTGTTTGATGCTCTGTATCGTCCTTGAAGGTGAAATTCATTCTTAAGGTCATCCACTCAAACATGTTTTATGGTTCTGATACCTCAAAAAGTATGGTTGAAGTGTTTGCTGTAGTAGGATGAAAGGATATATATTCTTCGAATGAGACATTGAAATGGTCTAATTTTGAGTGATCTTCATAGAAGGTCAAGGTTACTGGAATTCTCATTTGTAGGATAGTTTTGATTCTTTGTATACTGAACCAACCCCCACTGATAGTCTGACATGGTTATGAGAGCTAATACCCATGTTTCCATCTGGGATTAATCAAGCCTGTGATTGGCTGAAACTGAGGGTCATGGCCAATGAACTAGAACCTTCTTGTTATGGTAGCTGGAGGTATGGAACATTCTGCTTTAAGGATGTGTTACAGCCAATATGTGTTTTCCCAATCTGGAAGTAATGTTATTAAAATAGAACATGATGATGGATGCTAGAGGTTTAAACTTTATTTAAAGTTCACAGTAGATAAAATAAAGTGTTACATATTTGGAGGTAAGTGATTAAGGATGAGATGGGTATGTCATGTGTATAGATTGTAATAGTATTTTGTTTATTTGTAGTCAGTATAAGTTTTTGTGAATCTTATAGTGCATATGGGCGTGTTTTGTAACAGATGACATATTGAACAACTGATGAAGATGAAGCGATGGAAGGATACATTTTCTGCAGCTAACATAAAGATATGTTACTGAGATATAATGATAATAATAATAATAATTAATAATGATAATGTTATCCTTATTTGGATCTATAGCCCAGGGTATGGAGCTCTTGTGAGTTAAGCTATTATAGGCCGATGGACTATGGGACATTTTAATGTCAATACTGCAGTGAAGGCGATTGGACTTTGTACCCACATGGTATGTTTTTGCTAAGCTAATAAGCAACAACAAGGTGTATTGATTGTGACCTGTCAAACATGGGCATATGTAGCAGTACTGTAACCAGTTTCAGTTGTAGACCTCACAACAGCATGTGTACTACAGGGATTTATCTGAACCTGCTCGGAGGTTGATACTGTAAATCTTGAAATGAATAAGTCTCCAAATGAATGCGACTGCCCCAAGCAGAAATGCCACTGCGACTGCCCCAAGCAGAAATGCGACTCCCCCTCCCAAGCCCACGGAATTACTATCCTATAATATAGAGAAAATGGCTTCTGTGAGGTTTGCAGGCGAATCTTTACCTTAATCCATCATTAGTCCTATCAAACAGAAAATAGCACAGGTTATTACTGCTAGAATACTAGAGTAGAGTACTTCTGTAAAAACAATATAGTGTTTTCCTCAAAACAACAGATAACTTATGTGTTTATGCTATTGCCTGGCATAAAATAAGTTCCAAGGAATTAAAGTAATAAAACCAACTCAAGTTGACGCAGTTGCAAAGAACTAAGACACTGTGTTGTGTGGGTGGCATCTGTCTGGACTTGCTGGAGTACTCAGTGATGCATAGTTTGACACGAGTAAGTAGAACTCTTGACCCTTACTGTGACAATTCACATGATGTCCATTATGTAATTTCTAGTGTTTGAATGACAATATACTTGTTACAAGTTCTGCTCAATAAACAGTGTTGTGGAATATATACATAGCTGTTTGTTTTTATGTCCAAGTTGGTATATCTGTAATCCAAAATATGAAGTTAGGCGGTCTTAATGTTGAGATTAAAGACCAAGTCCTGTTAATCCGACATTGTTGGTTGCATATGATTATGTTGGATTAACAAGTATGTCGGATAAACGAAATTAGGTAGAATCAACGTTCGTGATCGAAAATCAGACAACTACACGATAGATAATGATTGAAACACGTTGTAATAAAACAAAAGGAAAAAGGAAATATTTATATTGTTATGTTACATTGTTAGCAGAATATGTTTTCTAATCATGCAACTTCTAGAGTTTAACACAAAACAACTGTTACGAACTGTATGACTGATTCAAAATACATTTGGAATTCGCCAATTTTAAACTAGTGCCGCAATGTTTAAGAAAGCTGCTTTCTTAGTGGCTTTTGTCGACTTCCTGTTGGTAATTTCATTGATTGGTCAAAGTCCGCGAAATGTCGTTCTGACATGACCTGTAATGGGATGTCCTCAGCGATTGCGAGAACTTGTATCTGATTTGAATGAGATTGAGGCAATCTAGGCATTTGAATAATCCTGTTTTGTTTATTTAAAGCAGTTATTGTTTATTGTTAAGCAAGTTTATCTCTGCAGCCGTTGAAATATGCAGCTACTCGTCGACTCGTCTCGCATCCAAACACGGGGCTGTGTTCTTGCGGGCAGATGACCACAGAGTACACTGATCACTGTGTCGGATTAACATGATTAACGAGACTTATTAATAAGTGATTTAAACAATTCGTTGCAAATTAGGTGTGTCAGAGTCGGAGTTACAGAGTCGGATTAACAGGTCTATATAGCACTGATTTAATCAGTTCCCATCATTAATGT
Organism: Haliotis cracherodii; assembly: GCF_022045235.1. NCBI lineage: Eukaryota > Metazoa > Mollusca > Gastropoda > Lepetellida > Haliotidae > Haliotis > Haliotis cracherodii. Next base: position 22,554,357 of record NW_027266273.1, read on the forward strand.
CGGATAAAGCCGATAGTTGGATTAAGGAGACTTGACTGGAAATGCGATGTTTAATCAATGCAAGCAAAGACCACTCACATTTTTCTCATTTGATTCACACACACACACATTAATTTCAAGATTTAGTGTTTGGTCCCAACTCTGCGGCAGTTGTCAGTAAATATTTCTAAATGGGAATTCCATGTAGATACAGTTACAACCTATCTTATGTCTTGGTCGAGGAGACTTGTATTCCACTGATAACAGGACCAAAAAAGAGTAAGAAGCTTAATTTCATATTATTGTATTGAATGCATTGTTACAACGGGGGAGGTCGGGTAGCCTAGCCTAGTGGTTAAAGCGTTTGCTCGTCACACCGAAGACTTGGGTTTGATTTCCAACATTGGTACAATGTATAAAGCCCATTTCTGGTCTCCCCCGCCATGATATTGCTGGAATAGTGCTAAAAGCGGCGTAAAACCGTACTCACTCAATAATGTATAACGCTATATTAAAATTCCTCTGAAAAAGAGAAAATATGAACTTAAAAAAATCCCCACTTTGAACAAGCTAATTTTTTCACAGCTTGGAATCATTTATCCTAAATACATCCTTGCTAAAAGAGACCTGATGAATGCTCTGGCCTGTGTTAACACAGGCTGAGGCTATGACTGACCCACATCCAGGGTCCAAATTGAACTCCTATGAACACTGAGACAGAAATCTTGTAGGCCTAAGCAGAATAGATATGTTGACATAACCCAATGGTGGTTGATAGTGTAATCCGGTGAAACTGTACATTCAGACATGTCTTTTCTTGTTATTGGGTCAAGGCTGTAGAAATCAGTATTCACGTGTCTTATCCCAGTTTTGCAGGGCAGAAGGATTATGTTGTTCAATGTATTACAGTAATGTTAATAAAGAAATAAGAGTATGTGAACTATTTTCTAGGAGTTATTTTCGATCAGATGATGTTTCTTCAAACTTTTTATGTCATTGAATCTTCTGTGAGGGTCAGTGTTTGACTTACCTTGAAGCCCCCTTTTGCAAGACTAGACTGTGAGGACCTGGCAAATGTGCACTCCCATCACATCTCTCCCGGGCAGCTGCATACACTCTGACTCTTCACAAGTAGCCAATCTCGGTTTGCCCCGATTATTTTTCTACGTTTGTCAGCTCCATACCTGTGCTTGTGGGCTTCACCGAAGTGGTAAACGTCTGAGACCTGCATCACTTCGGGATTTTCTCCCACGTTAATCTGATACTCAGTGATAGAAGTGGAATACTGTTCAAAGTGGCGTTAAACCCAACTCACTCACACATTCACTATAATTAGCCCCATGAAACAGGACTGCTTTTAGGTTTTGTTGGAATTTGAGCTACGCGATTGAGTTTTCTCATGACTGTTACGTAAAGATTATTGACATTTTTCTTCCATAGACTCCTTCCATGTGGTCCTGGGTAAGTCTCTTGGCACATGTCATGTATAGGTCAACGGTGAAGACCACGAAAACAATCTAACAAAAACGCACTGCTTTAAGGTTATTGTAAGACAGTTAAATGTCTTTAAAAAAAAACCCATCCCATCAATGGTCATGATTTATGTCAAAGGTCAAAGTCAACTTTAAGGTTGTGAAACATGGTTGAGCAATGGGAAGGTCAAGGTCACAACAGAACGCATTTCCTTTTGAGCCCCCTTTGTATGGATATAGATTGTGTTTGGCTTACCTGTCATAAGTGATCACAAAGGAAGACAAAAGAGTGATCTTGCTACAAGTCTTTGCTCACACATTAAGAAACCCTAAGCATTTGCTGTCCACACATTTCTTAGTTTTGGTTATGTCACTTGTAATTGATAATCAAACAATACATTTTGTAACCTGTTATTGTAGATATAGTTATTTAAATACCGTATTCAACGTAATAAGCACCCAGGGCGCTCTCAAAATTAGAAATAGGGGGCTCTTATTAAAATATTATGGTGAAAAAAAAACAGAGTTGAAAGATAAATTACGTGTTCATGTACGACAGATATATTTTTCTTGAATTTAATTGCCCATAATTAAGGTTGCATATAACACACGAGTGCGTATCATACGCGAATTAATAAGTCAATCGGAAGGGGTGCTAATTGGGATTGGGATTGTTCACTAGCCAATATATTCGCAAATATCGCCGTGGGCGCTTATCAGAGAAGGGCGCTTATTACATCGAATATGGTATGCCTACCGACAATGACTGAAAATGGTACTATTCTATGAATATTAGCTTCTGCGGTAATGCGTCTGTCAAACCAGCTGTTTCAATCAGAGGAGGGTTATTGTGATTTAATAGCCTCTGATTGACCAATCAGAATGGAGTAAATTCCATATTCATCATGTTCATGGTAGAATAACTCATATTGTTTCTGGTTATTGGTCTAAACATGCTCAATTTGTCGCATCGTGTGTATGTGGCACACTGTAGATGCATTACCATGTGGGCTCAGCATCAAGTTTCTAGGACCATCACGAACTGTGTGTCCCCAGTTCCCTATCAATTCAATTGAAATAAAAAAAAGCATGCAGGGGTCAAATTAATATTGCCCCGTGGCCAGTTAAAATTATGTAAGGCTTGCTGAAACAAATAGTTGATGGCCTGTCTGGCTAGTGGAAATGTCAACCCTACTCTGTGTGTGTTTAATTAATTTTTAAATTAACACTGAATAGTGTAATTACGGGGGTCATGTGAGTGGGTAACTCAAAGAAAGACATATCCCGAATGACAAAGCTGGCAGCCATTTTGTAATGTTGTGTACAACATCTTTATTTGCTCCTAAATCACCACAAAATGAGGCAAATGGAAGCAAGGATTTCATCTTAGAGTCACTAAAAGACATTTTAGGGGTGAGGAGTTATAGAAAATTTTAAGCCCTTGTTTCATCAGTACCATGTTTTTCTCAGTACCATGTTTCATCAATATCTTGTTTGTCAGTATCTTGTTTCATCAGTACCATGTTTCTCTGAGTACCACATTTCTGAGTACTTCATTTCTCTGAGTACCATGTTTTTCTCCGTACCATGTTTTTCTCAGTACCTTGTTTCTCACAGTACCTCGTTTTTCTCAATACCTCGTTTCTCTCAGTACCTCGTTTCTCTCAGTACCTCGTTTCTCTCAGTACCTTGTTTCTCTCAGTAACATGTTTCTCACTGTACCTTGTTTCGTCAGTACCATGTGTATCCACAAGAAATCATCTTGTGCACCATGCATGTTATATGAATCAGTACCTTGAAAAAGCCTGTTTTCCTGATCAAAACTATCTTATCTTGAATAATAGTGGTGTAACAATACGGCAATACAGTATTGTATCCCGATGCACAGCCCACGATACGATGCATCGATTTGGAAAGCATGTATCGTGATACATATGATATTTTCATAACACATTTTTACTTACTGTATTTTCTTGAGTATAGTGCACACTGTTTTCCAAAAAACACAGCTGTGTAGAAGGGGATGCGCATTATACACGAATTAATGAGTTTTGATGTTTTTTCCCCCATGGAAAGACCTTACCGTGAGCACGTAACACCGGAAATACCATGTCAACAAATCCATACTGAAGTTTCGCAAATTATTATGTAATTACACTGTCTGGCTATAAAAAGTGTTCTTTGTATATCTGGACTTATGTTTATAACTTATTTCATTAATTTTATTCTAAATTCCTTTTAATATTGTTTTAATTAATTTCGGCGAAATCGTGTGTGAAGCGATCGGAAGATCGCACAACTCACCGTTATTAACAGCAACCACGGTCAGATTACCGCTATTGATGCCTTGAAACGAACTTTAGTTGACAGAGGATGGATACATATATCAGAAATGCCATACTTTGAATCGTTAAAAGTCATATTTGTTTTTGTTGGACGATTGTATGTCAACACGTAATTCTCGCGATCACGTGCACGGGAGCCTTGACTGTGACTGGTCAGACTGGTTCTGTGTAAAGAATAATAATCGGCAATAGCGATCAGCCGCTTCGCTTAGGGTTATTATTATTTTAAATATGTTTAGTAAAAGTTGCATCTAAAGTAACAAGATATTGGAATATACTATTTCTGATAAAAAAATAGTTTCAGATACAACTTTTGCCGATCCTTGCATTAAAATCCTGTAAAGTTATATCATTGGGTGTGTCTTGACCGAATCACCCGTAGATTCCAAGGAAACGTGTGTACAGCTGATTGCTGTGTCCGGCTTAGTTTACGAGAAAATACACAAGGTAATCTTAATCCCTGGATATAAAACAATGCCTAGCTGAACAAAAAATACAATTTAAATGGTAAATAAACATGTCTGGTGAATTTTTGTCTCAAATTTCGAATTTGTACTGACGAAGTTTCTCATCACCCGTTCGTTTGCCGGACTTCGCTGAAGGGGTACTGCGCATAATATTCAAATTTCTTTTTTTCCAAAATATTGACCCCCCCCAGAGGGGGGTACTTTTAAACATGAAATACTTTTAAACATGAAAAACGGTTTCAAAGCCAGTTTGTTGTTTCAGTAAAACATACTGTATTGCTGACAATTTGCTAGATCTATAACAGTAAATAAACACCTTATATCTACTTCAACTGTTCTTGTCACATCTTTTAGATAGCAGAAAGACATCAACTTGGCTTAGCTTGTACCAGTAAACACTGTATCGTGATACGTATCGTATCGTTACACCTCTATTGAATAAGCCTGAATATGGAACAGTTAATGTTCACATGATACTGGGTAAATCAGATTGTTTTGTATAGATTGCTAGGCAGGGATAATGTGTGAAATTGATGTAATTGTGAAACACGAACTGAACTAGTTGTGCTGGGACTTGTTGAGTTCTGCTAATACAACATTTTCTCATGTGAGGCATGTGACATCTGTTCGGTATGGTCTTGTTAAACATGTGGCACCATGCTACTGGTGCTTTATGTGTTCACGTATGGCCATAGTAAATAACTTGAACATGCTGAAACCAGTCTGATAGTTATGCAATTCTAGTATATGTTTATTTGATTTGTGATTTCAATATATTAATATGTTATAAGCAGCTCACTTGCTTCTGACAAATATCAAACTAGTCTGTTTGGCTTGCAAACGTTGCAAATGTCTTTGGTGTCAGGTAGAATGTGATCAGTAGGGCATGGAATCGATACCAGATGTTTGGATCAGCCCTATTGAACACACGTGGAATGAGCTGCAGATCGACCTTGATCGATGACCTGCTCATATAGCAACTCTATACGAACTTGGCAATGCCCTTACTGGAGAGTGGAACAATTCTCCCTTGGCCACCATCCTGACACATTGGGTGCAAGAGATGACGGCGCCAGGCTGTGATTGCATCACATGGATCAGTCATGTTGTTTGAGGGGCGGTCGGGTAGCCTAGTGGTTAAAGCGTTCGCCCGTCCCGCCCAAGACCCAGGTTCGATTCCAGACATGGGTACAATGTGCGAAGCCCATTTCTGGTGTTCTCCTCCGTGATATTGCTGGAATATTGCTAAAAGCGGCATAAAACCATACTCACTCACTCACATGCTGTCTGTTGGCAATGTGTGCTATGACAACAGACTTTTGTTCATTAAACATGTCTTCACGCAATATTGTCTTTTGCTATTTCAACAAATGCACACAATTTGACGTGTTACCATATAAAGTAGTGATCCTTTGCAAACATTGAGTAGTATATGACACTTGCATGTGTGTCATACTGATTTTACAAAACTTGTGAAAGAATTCATGTATTACCCTTGATCTCACTCAGGATATACACAAATTCGGACACTCAGTATGACACACATGCTCGTATAACAATCTCTATTTGTGATATGATCATCTTATCCAGCAGGTCCAGACTCAATTATGTACAGGCTGCTGTGATATGGATGGAATATTTCGGATAACAGCAGTGTTAAAAAATTAAGAGGGTCCTGAGTTTTGTTGCTATGGTTTTTCAGGAATCCTGTGAGGGCACCAAGTTAGTCCACGGTAATCAATCTCATTAGAAGCAACTGTTGTGAGAATCTGGTTGGGGCACCGAGTTAGTCCACGGATATTTACCTCATTAGAAGCAACTGTTGTGAGAAACTGGTGGGGACATCGAGTTAGTCCACCGTTAGTTACCTCATTGGAAGCAACTGTTATGAGAATCTGGTCGGGGCACTGAGTTAGTCCGTGGTACCTCATTAGAAGCAACTGTTGTGAAAATCTGGTCGGAGCACCGAGTTAGTCCGAGGTACCTCATTAGAAGCAACTGTTGTGAGAATCTGGTGGGGGTACTGAGTTAGTCCGTGGTACCTCATTAGAAGCAACTGTTGTGAGAATCTGGACGGAGCACCGAGTTAGTCCGAGGTACCTCATTAGAAGCAACTGTTGTGAGAATCTGGTGGGGGCACTGAGTTAGTCCGTGGTACCTCATTAGAAGCAACTGTTGTGAGAATCTGGTGGGGGCATCGAGTTAGTCCACCGTTAGTTACCTCATTGGAAGCAACTGTTATGAGAATCTGGTCGGGGCACTGAGTTAGTCCGTGGTACCTCATTAGAAGCAACTGTTGTGAGAATCTGGACGGAGCACCGAGTTAGTCCGAGGTACCTCATTAGAAGCAACTGTTGTGAGAATCTGGTGGGGGCACTGAGTTAGTCCGTGGTACCTCATTAGAAGCAACTGTTGTGAGAATCTGGTGGGGGCACCTAGTTAGTCCGTGGTACCTCATTAGAAGCAACTGTTGTGAGAATCTGGTGGGGACATCGAGTTAGTCTACGGTACCTCATTAGAAGCAACTGTTGTGAGAATCTGGTGGGGACATCGAGTTAGTCCACCGTTAGTTACCTCATTAGAAGCAACTGTTGTGAGAATCTGGACGGGGCACCGAGTTAGTCCGTGGTACCTCATTAGAAGCAACTGTTGTGAGAATCTGGTGGGGGCACCGAGTTAGTCCTTGGTACCTCATTAGGAGCAACTGTTGTGAGAATCTGGTGGGGACATCGAGTTAGTCCACGGTACCTCATTAGAAGCAACTGTTGTGAGAATCTGGTGGGGACATCGAGTTAGTCCACCGTTAGTTACCTCATTTAGAAGCAACTGTTGTGAAAATCATGACGGGGCACCGAGTTAGTCCGTGGTACCTCATTAGAAGCAACTGTTGTGAGAATCTGGTGGGGGCACCGAGTTAGTCCTTGGTACCTCATTAGAAGCAACTGTTGTGAGAATCTGGTGGGGGCACCGAGTTAGAACGTGGTACCTCATTAGAAGCAACTTTTTACAAATCGGGTCAGGGTATTGAGTTTGTCCACAGTAACTCATCAAACCCATTCAAACTCCCTGTGTGACTAAACTGAAATGCTTCTGTTACAGGGGTTCGGCCATTGCAAAGATAGTTGGCAACAACACATTGGAGAAGTCCGATATGTTCCACAAGGAGGTGCGCATGTGGGTGTTTGAGGAGATGGTGAATGGCCGCAAGTTGACCGAACTGATCAACAACGATCATGAGAATGTCAAGTACCTACCCGGGATCAAGCTACCAGAGAATGTGGTATGTATCCTTCTACACCTCGCCTACCTGTTGGTTTGACTGATCCGGCATTGATGTATCAACCACTAGTACAAGTGAATTACAGTGACTGTTTGGCCTTGTAAATGAAGCTTATGGCCAAGTTCGGGTTTGTACACTTAAAAGTTTTTGGCAAAGACTCAAATTACTTTACATGCCATCATATGTTACATTTGTTTCTTGACATTAAAACCATTGATCTGGTTCAACATGATTATTCTCCACAGGAAATTCTAAACAATTAAGATGCAAGTATCATTTGCATTTATCCAGCGAAAGAAGCTAATAGTTTTCGTCCACTAGTCCTGAAAATGATAACATATAGCAAAGCCCAAAAAGGTCAAATTTCTGCTAGTCCTTATGATACCTTAATTATTGGGCAGTTTGGCAAGGACTATGGGACTAACACTGATTTATCAATGAGCTGTCTTCAAATGTAGCATGGAGCTTCTTGGCTTAGTGTAGGATAGACAAATATCATCATAACAGTGGGTCTTTTTTCTTTCTGCATTATGGATATATTTATGTAATGATTGAATAATCCAAAAGAGTGAGTGCATGAGGTTTTAACCACTAGGTTACCCAAGCGCCCCCGTGTTTTTGTGTCCTCAGTGTCCCTTGATTGGAAGGACAGCCCTGTCATGTTGCAGTGGAGCAGTACATCCAAGTCTGACATGTTTAATGGCTGTATTTAAATCTAATTGTCTTTTCACCTCCAACTTAGTGTGTGTCTGTCAGTCAGGCCTGTGTGTGGTCCTGGGGATGTGTTTCAGTTTCCTGCTCATATTGCTAGTGAGATCACATGTTTTGTGAGTGTGAGCATCATTGTACTTGTCACTGCAAACACTATGAAACCCTAATCTGGATAATTTCAACAGACATGTTGATGGAGAGTCCCACATATTGGGATGTTTCATTATTTTAGTGTTACCGATGTTGGACATGTAGATCTATGAATGAGTGATGGGCATATTCTATGTATAACAACAACAAAGATAATTTAACTGGGACTGATTTCAATACATTCCTAAGTTGCATTTATTTTGTCAATATTGTTCTACAAGTACTGAAAGTTTTACATCTAACATTGCATGAACAACACTGGCACTAGTCCTGTAGTCCTTACCAAACTGCTCAATAGCTAAGGTAATAATCAAAAGGACTAGTAGAAATTTGCTCTTTTTAAGGGTTTTGCTGAATGTTCTCATTATAAGGACTAGTGGACGAAAACTGTTAATTTCTATCCCTGCATTGCTATAGGTTTGGATACAATATTCTGTATATTCTCTCAGAGCTCCAGATAAGCTTTTGGTGTTGTGGGTATTTTACCCATGCATTTTAAAATCATTGGGTATCAGTAATTCTATCTGGGTATTCACATTTCTGTTACCCACTAGTTTTTACACATGTGGGTATTTAAGTTAAATATCTAAAAACCCTATTCATCTAGTCCCTGCAAAATGGTGTCGTGTGGGTTCGAGAGCTTTATAGGACTCAAAAATTCCGCGATACTTCCACAAGAAAGTGTGATGGCAAATGATCGTGATGTAACTGTCCTCGTGGAGTTTGGCAAGGTTGACGGAATGCCCGTTTATAATTTCAAAATAAGTTGCTGATTTTCTAATGAAATATGCAGGGTTATTGCACAATATTTTGATGATACGCACAAGTTTTATTTTTGTAGCTTATCTGTAACGTTCGTTGCGTATTTGATACGCTTGGATTTTATTTTACTGCGTATTTCTGCATTTCTGATGCATATCTGGAGCTCTGTTCTCTTTTATATCTAGAAGACATAAATGGGATAATATTTTTAACGGTGACTATGGTGAGATATCCACTGACCCGGTGTCATCATGTTAATGTAGGTGGCCATCCCGGACGTCAAGGATGCCGCTGCAGATGCTGACATCCTCATCTTCGTGTTGCCCCACCAGTTTGTGCGTGGGGTGTGTAAACAGCTGCAGGGGACCATGAAGGAGGGTGCTGTTGCAGTCACACTCATCAAGGTGAACAAATATACATGTATATACATCAGGACCTACAGTCACAGGTTCTGTAACATATATGTTGGTCTTAGAGTCTAGTTTGGTAATAACATACAAGAAACTGTCTATGGAGTTTGAGGACACCTTAATCAAGACGAATCAGGCCTCTTATTGTTGTGCCTGATATATCCTGCAATCATTAGCACAGAGTATGAGCACTAATCAGAATAACTGTTGAAGGGAAAAAATATTAATGATTATCAATATGTAAATTGTGTCATCGATAATGACTTACATAGACTTATGTGATGAAATATAGTTTAACTGTACGGTAACAGACGTGTTATTGTCAATTATATTAATTGCCGAAGATGGAAAGCAACTGGTTTTGTTCTATCTCAAATGTCCCCAAAGTAATCAATGCACAAATGTGTCACCCCTCACCAGTGACTTGAAATATGTTGATTTCTTTCAGACTTTTTTAAATATTGGTTCAAAGTTACCTTTCTGGTAATGATCGATAATTGCCCAATATTACGTTAATGGTTATAGATCTATATGATCTATATCGATAGCCAGCCCTACTCTGTATAAGTAAAGAATAGTGAAGATTGCAATAGTCAACATGGTCAATAATAGAAGAGGGTTTTCTTTAGTGACTGAGACATTAATCCTGTTGGGTTGTCAGTGTGGACTCCAGGAACAACACATGAGTGGCGCCTTGAAGTTCTGGCGCCAGGCAATCAACTTTTACCTAACAGTTTTCAAAATTGAGTGGGTTCTTGGGCCCTTGATGTTTTGTTCTACAGTGTTTGAATGTGGGGCCCCAAAGGTGGCTTCCTCATGTGCTGTGTACTTCTCCTCAATGCATGTTTGTCTTCATGGACTTGTGTGTGTGTTACTACAGGGTTTTGATGTGGCCGAGGGAGGTGGTATCCTGCTCATCTCCGATGTAATCCGAGAAATGCTGAAGATCCCCTGCACCATCTTGATGGGAGCCAACATTGCCAATGAAGTGGCCAAGGAGGACTATTGTGAAGCTACTATTGGTCAGTTACACACACGTCATCATGACACCATAGAAGTGACAGTCTTTTCTGATTGCTGTGGATATGAAAATATTTTTACCATTTATAGGTCTAAGATGGTGAATTGGCATGATCTCAAGTACTTTGGCTGTTATTAAAGGAAAATCTTCAATGAAATATGGAGATATATGATATGTCCTTATCAACCCAGCTTACAAAAAACATGGTCAGGAAAACTGAAACAGACACATTCCACATTCCAAGTTCACTCGGCCCAAGTTTTGCTGTCTAATCAGTGGTAGACACTATCATTTTTAGTACACTAGTCCTTATAATGATAACATATTGCAAAACCCTTCAAAATGGCAAATGATAGCTTAACTATTGGGCAGTTTGGCAAGGACTACAGGACCAGTGCCAATTTCTATTGCTAATATTGCTGGACAAATGACCAAGACAACCCACAAAGTGTTGTGTACAAGTGTAGTTGATACATACTCATGGGGCTACTTACACTTTCAGGATGTAAGGACAAGGCATTGGGAGCTGTCCTCAAGGAAGTCTTCCAGACTGACTACTTCCGCATCGTGGTGGTTGAGGATGAGGAGACCGTGGAGGTCTGTGGGGCACTGAAGGTATGGTGAGGGTGGAGAGGTCTTGTGGGAGGGGCAGAGGTCTTTTTGGAGGGGCAGGATGGGACCTTTTGACCTGTTTCAGGTCACATTTAGACATTATTGCCCATGTGTTGGAGATTGAAATCCACTTCTTCACAGTTGTTTTGTTCTATCCAAGTTTCTTTTATTAGACATTGGTTTTGTTCCTTGAAGATGTTCATCCTATGTGATAGTCAGGTACTGGAGTCAAAGAACCGTTTGATTTATGAAGCATTTAACATATACAAAGTAAATTGGGGCAGTCTTTGGTTATGATTCCACGATGGAAAGGGACAGTGTGAAACAGGTGATGACACGTGCAGTGTTTGTGTGACAGAACATCGTGGCAGTGGGTGCTGGCTTCGCTGATGGACTGGGCTACGGGGACAACACCAAGGCAGCTGTCATCAGACTCGGACTCATGGAGATGGTCAAGTTCTGTGAGGTCTTCTACCCAGGTGAGAACACGGGTGACACTGGCAGTTCAAAGTAGTGTTTAGTCCAACTCGACCTGTGAACTTCTGGCCTAGAACAGGTCTTCAGCAATCCATGCTTGTGGTAAAAGGTGACTATGCTTGCTGTGGGCTACTAATGGGATTGGATGGTCAGGCTCGCTGGCTTGGTTGATGCATGTTGTCATATCCCAATTGCATGGATCTATGCTCATGATGTCAATGACTAGATTGTCTGGTCCAGACTCGATTATTAGAATAACTAAAGAAAGTCCAACTCACTCAGTAGTCAAAGAATCGGGATATGGTTAGACATAATGTGATTGATATCCTGGAATAAAAACCTTTGACCAATTTCAGAAACTGTGTATGGATCCCATCCTGGATTCCAGTCTTGATTACATAAAAGTTATTAAAGGCCCCCATGACACACCTGTAATGTTGCTGAACACCAATAATACCCCATGTTGAACTGAAGTGTTGTGATTGTGTAGGTTCGTCTCAGAGCACCTTCTTGGAGAGCTGTGGAGTGGCTGACCTGGTCACCACCTGCTACGGAGGCCGCAACAGAAGGGTAGCAGAAGCCTATGCCAAGACAGGCAAGGTGAGCAGGGGTGAAGGTGGTACAACACGTGACGTGTAATGTAGGGACACGAGATGGATCAATGTTCACCTCAAGATCAAAGTCACATTTGTTTGTCATGGAATAGAAATATTGGCCTGACACATGCTATGAACACATGGAAGGGACACAGGGGGCCTAGTCGTCTGAGACGCCGTTTCTACGTTTGTCAGCACAATACCAGTTCTTGTGACCCATTGAGATCCGGGGTAGAATAGGTTATCAGCAACCCAGGCTCACTGACTTGATAGATGCATGTCGTGGTATCCCAATTCTCATGATGTCAATCACTGGATTGTCTTGTCCAGACTCAATTATTTACAGACCGGCGTCATATAGCTGGAATATTGCTGAGTGCGGTGTTAAACAACAAGTAAACTAACAAACAAAACCAGTTCTTGTGTGTTTTCGTCTGAGACATGTATCGCATTGATATAACTGGAATACTGTTCAAAGGGGGAGTAAACCCAACTCACTCACTCAAAACATAGATATATTTGTTCACCCGTTCCACCGTCTGTGATGGACTACTTTCATGATGAATGGGTGAAATGAAAATAACCAGTCCTATACTGGCCCCAGTATTTACTACCACATACCAATAGATCTCCTTGAAATAAATGTGGACCAAAAATATGTTTGAAAAAATATTTAGATGTCTTCAGGACGGTGATATTGATCATGTGAACAGTGACGGGATAATATTTTTCAAAAAGCCAGTCTGTAAACAACATGCAAAATTCATTTGACAAACTTGACACAATCTGAGTTGTCAAACATTTCTTTAATTGCTTTTAAATTCAAAAGCCTTACCATGTATTTTGCGACTGATTAATTTCCTGATTTATGGTGTATGCTTGACTGTGTATGCTTGACTGTTTAGACAATTGAGGAGTTGGAGAAGGAGATGCTGAATGGCCAGAAGCTGCAGGGTCCCCCCACGGCCTTCGAGGTGAACTACATGCTGAAGAACAAGGACATGGAGAGCAGGTACGCCAGTCTTCTTGTCAGCAGGATTAGGCTTAAAAACATACAACAATTGGTCCTCAGGCAATGGCTTTTGAAAATATAGTGCGAGTGGGCGGTATTTTTTTGTTTTTTGTTGTTGTTCAAGCACGTATGTATGGTTCTCAGGCAGTGCCTGCATCATCATAAAGTCCGCCACACGTTTCATTATTTCCATTTAAAAATATATATATATATTAAAATATTCAGCATCTCGAACACACAAGCCCGGCGGTGAAATGCTACAATACTTATGAACAACATCATTTTTTTTTTTTTAGCCTTATGTCCACCTGAGCTATTGTCTTCGTCATGCAGCATTCTCTGTCTAATCTATGAAAACAGAGTTCATTTTGTTTGATGACATGTTTATCTGTCCAAGTAGGCATACAGTGTACTATTCCCTGTATCAACTATTGTTGTTTGCCTAATGTTGTATATTACCATGCTGTGTAAGATCTAGGGACGTAACATTACAGCAAGGTCATGATACAATACGTATCGCAATACATAGGTCATGATCAGATACCTATCACGATACGCATATTTACATCAAATTGTAAGGAAACAGAGCAGGTTCAAAAGGAAAAGCTAGCCGTAAACACATATTCGTAGTGGCTATTTTTAGTAGTGAATTTGAAACGCTAATTACAACACATTTTGCTATATCTGACTAACAAAAATGCCAGGGGTCATTAAACGAATAGTAAGATATTTCAGCAAGTGTATTGTCTTGTAAGGATACATACACGTATCGTCACATGAAAACTCATGATGCACCAGCACACCGATGTATCTTTTCACCTCCAGTAAGACCCAGTGTTATTGTTCCAGGTTCCCCTTATTCACAGCCATCCACAGGATATGTAAGGGGGAGACGAAGGTGTCGGGGTTCATGGACTGCTTGAAGAACCACCCGGAGCACATGTAGCATTATTGATTTGTTAGTTGTCTTCATGAGGATTGTTAAAAAAATTCCAAAAAACTAAAAATTGTTTGCAATACCATGAAAACAAAATCTGCTTTCACCTGATTGGATTTCCTGTATAAGTTTGTGTTAGTTCATGATTTTAAGACTGTTAAATGAGCGGACATGTTTTGAATAATGCAGCTGTTATGTTGATTTCTTTTTTGGAACATTTAAAATGTCACTTCTCTTGTAAGCTGCTTATGGCGTCACATTTACTGTTGGATCCATTATGGCATTGTGTGTGTATAGAGTGGTGATTATGAAGAAGAGGCTACCATATTATTCTTAAGAAATTAACTACAAGTGGAGGTTTTTATTGTACAATAAAATACTGCAGGGAGAAAACTCCTTGAGGGGTGCAGCCCTGCAGTGGTTTATTTTCCCTTCCGTGTTTTATTGTACGATAAACAACAACCATTAGTCCTTTTTTCTTATATGAGATATCAACATTTTGTACAGCCTCTAATGATGAAATATACAAACTTTAAAAATATTTACCTGTATTTTGATAATGACTCCCTGAATAGAATCCGACCTCAGCAATGTTGGACAGGTCCATTTTATGCACAAATAGGTATTTGCTGCATATTCTCACAATCCTCACTTCCATAATCTGTACCTTATCTCTCAATATCAATTGTCATATCTCTCCCGCTTTTGGATGCGATCATTCGGCCATCAGGTTTATCTGCATTGCTACATCTATGGGGAACAACTCACTAGGCACTCCAGCTGTGCGCATATGAACACCAGGGTAACATATAAGAACAATTGGGGAACCAACTAGTATCACCAACCGGTGTCACCCGCCATATTGCTGGAATATTGCTAAAAGTGGCATAAAACCTGACTGACTGACTGACTGACTGACTGACTGACTATGACTGACTGACTGACTGACTGACTGACTGACTGACTGACTGACTGACTGACTGACTGTGACTGACTGACTGTGACTGACTGACTGACTGCATCCACTGGACTGACTGACTGTGACTGACTGTGACTGACTGACTGTGACTGACTGACTCTGACTGACTGACTGACTGACTGTGACTGACTGACCGTGACTGACTGACTGACTGACTGACTGTGACTGACTGACTGACTGACTGACTGACTGTGACTGACTGACTGACTGACTGACTGACTGTGACTGACTGACTGACTGACTGACTGACTGACCGTGACTGACTGACTGACTGACTGTGACTGACTAACTGACTGTGACTGACTGACTGTGACTGACTGACTGACTGACTGACTGACTGACTGACTGACTGTGACTGACTAACTGACTGTGACTGACTGACTGACTGACTTACTGACTGACCCTACGGTGTGTGTCTGACACTGTTGTTCCCCGAGAAAGGCCAGGGCCCGGTTCCACAAAGATCTTCATGTTCAGACCATCGTAGATTCCATACAACTTAAATAGAAGTAACCCAGAGATGGCTTTTTGTGGAACAGGTCCCTGGATTGTGTGGTCATGTACATGGAGTTGTTCCTGAATCTACACAGACAATGACATACATGTACCAGCTTAGCTTGAAGGACTTATGGATTATCTTTCCTGAGCGACTTTAGCTTGTAAATCCCATGCCACAACGCGGCGGGATTACCACATCAATACGTGCAGATAATCTGTAAATCTCTGTGTCCATTGAGTTGTGAATTACTTGCGATAAAACTTACATATATTCTTTAAAGTGATGATAAACCTCCTACCTCAAGATTTCCTCTCGGTCAAGGTGAAGGTCATAGTTTTGAATGTTGTGAGATACATTCAATAAACCTTGATCAGATTTTTCTTGATCCAATCATAAGGCATAATTTCTGCAAAGTCCTATTTGAGTATTAATACCCATATCCTGAGTATGTTATCCAACTTGCGTAATGTAAGAAGATATGTGTGCTGTAATGGTTGTGTACTGGAATTAGAATGTAAGTGTCAGGTATTACGAAAATGTGAAGAACACTTGTTGGGTGTCTTCAGTGAAGCAGCTATCCAGACATCCTAATGAGAGACATGCTAACTAAGCAGGAGAGACATGCTAGCCAAGCAGGAGAGACATGCTAGCCAAACAGAAGACACATGCTAGCCAACCAGGAGAGACATGCTAGCCAAACAGAAGAGACATGCTAGCCAACCAGGAGAGACATGCTAGCCAACCAGGAGAGATATCCAGTGTATCATATAGTAGCAGCCAGTGTATCTTGTAGCAGGTGTCTCTCTCCCAGCATTACATCGACAGGCATAGGTGGCCTGTTGGACATTCATGTGCCAAGTTTTGTCTTGTTTTAGTTAACCCTTTTTTGTTTGCTATTTGCAGTGTAATCCAACATGTATGCAGATGATAGTCCCTAATAAGCCAAAGATTAAGTTGGTTGTTCTGTTTGTATATATATATATTGTTTGTGTATGGGCTGGTGCACTCCGTGAAGCCTTGTCTTAGTTGAAGGAAGCACACAGACAACACTAAGTGACAAGTAGTAGCAACAAGTAGTGGTTGACTATTGCACAACTGGCAGCATCTTCCCAAGGCAAGGGAGTTAACTGACCATAAAAGTCCAGTTTCCACCCTTGCTGAACCAGGCTGGGATTTCTGGGTTTGATCATAGCGCCACCAGTGGCAATTACGAGTTATGTCCCTTTGATGTCCCTCCTAATGACCAATCAGACTCCACCTCTCATATCACTTGCATTTGCTTCAAACAAAATGACGGTGCCAAGTGAAGGTGATCTGATAATTAAAATCTATATTGTGATAATGGGTCTTACTTTGCGAAGTGCATCAAATCACATGAGCACCTTTATTAAAAGTATGAATTGATTTGGAAAATATCTGTTTAAGCTGCATTGGTGGTTCACATGCTTTGCAAATCCTGCATTCGACCGAAATCTGCACAGCCGTTAATGAACTGGATGTCAACTTCATTACACGATTTTGATTGGACTAAGTATTGACTTGTAAGTTCCGCCAAAATAAAAGTCTGGCAAGCGTGGAAACGGGACTTTTATAGTAAGATAACTCCCTTGCCTCGGGAACATGAACTGGCAGTGCCACACTAAACATGATCATGGTGATACTGTGATAAGCTGAATATATTTTTGATGTCAAAGTAATTGTATATTTATGATTTTATGACGGCTGTTATTTGAATATTTACAGTGGGCATTCATAATTGATTCCTCACATTCTAAGAGCCAACATGAATGCAGTGCTTTCAATAACAAAGACAATGTGTATTTTGAGTTTCATAACAAGAGTGAAAAGGTCAGTAAAATGATGTAAGACTATTTCTTATGGCACAATTTCTACTTCTTCCTGATTGAATCCTAATCTAACCGAACTTATTTGATTGATCCTTGTTTCACTGATAAATTATGCTTCTGGGGCCCGTTCCACAAAGTGATCTTAATGTTATGATTGTCGAAAACCTATGTTAAAGTATGGGAGTTACGATCATCTTAGTTATAAAATCATTTGTGGAACTGGACCCATCAATATCATGTATTCTTTTATATAATTGAATAATCAAATCTCATTATGGTATATCTAAAAACATTAAATTGAATAAATTACCTTCTGAGAATTTTCAGTAAATTTTAAGAAATAACTTTGCCATTGCACAAGTCTGAATCATGAATGTACGTGGGAGTTGTTTCCTCCGGAGTGTGCTGTGAAAGTATTGGTAAAGCTAGTCCACAATGGGGCTCCTCTGTATTGTCTTGGAGGGGGAAAGTATTGGGTAAAGCTACTCCACAATGGGACTCCTCTGTGTTGTCTCGGAGGGGGAAGCAAGGAAATGTTTCTAGTCGTAACCCTGAGTCAAATCAAATCAGCATTGGTATAGCATGAATGGCATTTTTCTTGAAACACAATGAGGAAGAGGATAGAAAATCTGGTAGGAAATGAGAGACAGTTGGCCCCAAGTTTATTTTGCAGGTCTACAGTTTCTGTCAGCAAATTGCTTCATGTAAATCAGTTAGTGATGACTTCATCAGAGTTTTTCCTTGCAATTTAGTTAACGTTAACATATATTTGAGCAAATTGGAGAGATTCATCGTAAAGCATCAAACATATCTTGTGTCTGGTGAACAAATGTTTATTACTTCGGACATTCATTGTTAAAGAACATTTTGTTATGGTTATCTTTGATATATTTATTATTAAAATTGCTCAAGTTTTGATTTAGTAAAAATATTTCTAAGTTCTTTGCTGTATGTAAACGTTGTTCGGATTGGTTTGTACTCAAGATATGTTCTACTGGTTTACATATATTTAGATTCAGATCGTGCTATATTTCATAAGTTCCGTTTTTGTTGCATATGCTTTTCATGTTCAGAGATGATGATGATGATGGTGATGATGGTGATCCAGTAATGGTTTATTATTCAGTGCTTGATGTCCATGTTGTTTTAATCAACAGTCATTGTATACCTTATGTGTGTTTGTATAATCATATATATTCTTGATCAAATATTTTCCTTTTGATTTTTTTAATGTTTATCTTAATTTGCTGACCTGTCATTTATACAGTCACATATGGTGTTATGTGAAACAGACCTCTCCCAGCTGATGTGTTACAGATATCTCCGTTTGAGTGGGTCCCAGCATCATCTGTCCAGGCAACAGGGTTGTCCTCCAATGTGCTGGACCATGCTTGTCCTCTTATGTCACACAGAAAGTTGCAAGTCCATCATGGACATATCTTATGATCGTTTTGATATGTATGTACAAATCCATCAGCATGATGGGGCGGTCGGGTAGCCTAGTGGTTAAAGTGTTCGCTTGTCACGCCGAAGACCCAGGCTCGATTCCAGACATGTGTACAATGTGTGAAGCCCATTTCTGGTGTCCCCTGCCGTGATATTGCTGGGATATTACTAAAAGCGGTATAAAGCCATAGTCACTCACTCACCCATCAGCATGATTTCCCAGCAAGATAATTTGAACAGTGCCATAGTAACCGCTAAGGGTGTGCTGTATTTCCGGCATATCGGTACATTGAGGTTCTTTCTTTCCACGATACATATCACAATATAAAATCATACAATATACCGTGATATGTATTGCAGTACAGCCTTGTGCATCATCAAATGTTGTGATACACTTTAAATCTCCAATACCCATACCATGAGGTAGTATCTCCATACAGTCTCATGCCTTGGTGAGAAACCTGCAACTATGCTCACCACCGAAAGAAACGCAAACCACAGAAACATACAGAGAAGCATGGGCGGATACAGCTTTTTTGAAAAGGTGGGGTGCACAATTAAGATCTTTTTATTGTCTTTGGTGGTAATTTATACAGAAATAAAGATTTTTTTCGAAATAAAAAGGGGGTGGGGGGGTGCGCTTTTCCCCCCCCCCCCTCTGTATCTGCCCATGAGAAGTATGTATGTTAAGTAGAGATCAGTCAAGTGTTACCACAGTTTCTTATTACTTATCACGATATGCTGCATGTGATTTCCTTTACTTTACATGCTAATCCTGCGCGAGACAAATGGTGTTTTTACGAGTCATGGGTCTATGACGTCACATGTGGTGCGTTCATAAACGTTGGTTCCCACAACAAACCAGTATATTCGTTTTTGTGTCTAACCTATCTCATATATCTTGAATATGAGTAATTCTTCATATATGAACATACATGTATGGTATTCGCGTTTCTTTTGATTGTGAGAATATATTTCCCTAGAGAGGCACAAACTGTGAGTCTAAGTGTGTGAACATATTCTTGGTTGATACCCAACAGTACCTCTAAACAGTTTGACCCTGAATGCACGGATGTCTGGCCTGATTGCCCCTCACTGGTCCATGTATCAGCATGTGTGCTGCTGGCCAATGCTGTGTGGCCACTGCGTAGTGCTACCACTGTCGTATGTCTAAGTGAAAGTAAGGGAGTTATGATTGTCTTAGCGTGAAATTGTCTTGGGGACTGTTTGGCCCACCTTCACACATCAATGACATTTCTGCTGGAGAGTCGACGGGTTTCACGTATTTACATATGCAATAATCTAATCATTTTGTTATATTATAATTGTTTGTTTCTATAGCATTTACACAGGTTTGCATTATCTATCCCAAGAAATCAAATATAACAGTTTTACCATAGCATATTGAAATAGTCTAGTACAATTAATGAATACTTTGATGACTTATTAATTTCACAGAGCTCCTTCTGTATTAATTGGAATGTTGGTGGCTAGATGATATTTCTAAAGTTATGAATGATGCATTTTGCCAAAATAGTGAACATAATCTGATCTGTTGATGGAACTGACATGTTACATTTATAACAATATGTTTAACATTATTTTGGTTCTAGGTTCACCGCTGCTCTGATAATGTGAAATTGATGTTGATGTATTTATTTCTGTGTGTGAATTATCATGATGAAGGTTTTGTCGAGATGGTCCAGGATGTCTGCTGAGTTGTGTTCTACCGTGATGCAAACCATATGAGGTGTCCATGTATAAATATTAACAACAATGTTAACAATATATGATCTAAAATCGTGAGGGACCGTTCTATGGACTAAATAGATATTGACTACTCTTAATAGATACTGACAAACCAGCAGATTCCCTTAAATATGTTGACATACTGAAAAACCTTTTATATTATTTTAGCCATTATTAAAAAAAACAAAATGAAGGCAAGTCATGTTTTCATGTTTAGATATCAGTGATTGCCACAAGAGGTATGTGAGATTTTCAGAAAACCAGCTGTCAAATTGCAGTTTGTTTTTGAAGTCAAGTGTGTCTTCCATTTCTAAGAAAGAACAGGGATAGTACAGTGAACATCTTCAGTCGGGAGTTTTTCAATCCATTACTGTCCCCAAATCAGTGAAACTTCAGAAGTTGTGCAAGTGTTCAAGCTATGTTGATTTGCTATGAGCTTCTCACTAATCTGACTATGAAACAGCTTGTAACAGAAGACTGACACAGGCTGTTTGGTGACTTTTGTTATTTGAAAACGGCCATTCCCACATTCCATTACTACTAAAAATGGTGCTGTGATTGGAGAGTTCACCGTCCAATATGGGAATGTTGATACAGCACTGAATGCTCAGTTGGGTTGTTTGGAACTTTTACAATAATCATTTGTATTGATGCATGTTTCTACTTCTGGACATCAAGAAAGATATAAAGTCATCTTTGATAAATATTCAGACGTGTTACTTCAGTTGTGGGTTTTCAAAAATGAACTGACATTTCAGAAGAGAATCGGAGGACATGAAGACTATCAGCTCCTGTGTAAGATGTCATTTCAATCCTATGGTGGTGTCTCTGGTCAATGCATGCATACTGCTCATGAAATGTTGACATCACTGTGGCGAACTTGTACTGGTACAAGCCTAGGTCACGATATTGACGCAGATGTACTCTCTGACTTGACCCACTGCTATTGCTTCTTTCCTCTGCTACTGTATAATCCTACAACTGATGTCCTACGGGTCACATGAAATAATTTCTGTTTGTCTTTTTATAAAACAAGTGCCTGAATAAATTTTTACTGGCATGTATGGTGTTTGTTGTTAATCCACAGATTAGGATGTGTGGTATTATTGATACAAGGTGTGAAATGTTCCATATTTGCCATTGATTAAGATGGCAGTCTGTAAAGAACCAAGACTGGACCAGACAATCCAGTGATTGACATAATGAACATCAATCTATGTAAATGGGAAGTGCAATCAACCAAGTCACACGATCCGATCCATTTAGTTACCTCTTACAAGCACACGTTGCTGGGAGCTATATTTTTCCTGGAATCCCCAGTCAACTTCAGTGTATGTATGATCTGATTGTTTGATACATGTATCTAAAAAGTTTTTGCCAGGGCTAGGGTAAAACAATTTCCAATCGGACATTTTGTTCCCAACTCTTGAGACCTACAGTGGGTACCCGGGTAGGGTCGGGTACCTGGGTAGTACATTTGGACTCATCTCAGCTGGGGACAAGTCATCAACTGCCTAATGGATACGTTTTTGTGGCATACTTACTTTGTGTCTGTCGAATATGTTCTCTATTGCCTGAAGTTAACGGAGAGTATTCCTTTTGAAAAGTTCATGGGAGCCAAAGTTGGCTGCAAAGTCATCTTCTCTCAAATAGGGAGGCTGTTTCATTGAAGTTTTTGGATGCGTCTTATAATTTACAAGTTGATAGGAACATGTTCACTTCACATACTTCCTATGTAACGAGTACTTCAGGAAATTATTCTGTTACTGGCCTACAATGGTGTCACAACTTCTTGACCACTTGATGACAGACTATTCACCTATGTCTCATGCATGATGTCAGGGTGGGTGTCAAATTGTTAATCAAAGGTCAAGGCCATCAGAGGCATGACTGTTCCTGCCGTTCTGAATGTAATGATTCTGTACATTACATGTTTTGAATAACAACATTATGTATTAAGCAACTTGTCTGTTGTAACTTTTGAGACAAAAAGGAAAGCTTAGTATATCCTTGGAACTTCAATTTTAAATTATTATAGAGACACCTTCTAAAAGGCGTGCCTCTGCACCACTTGTACTGTATTATCTTGTAGACAGCTAGTGTGCAGAAAGCAACACTCACCACACAACCTCGGACAACTATCCAGTTCTTTTACCACAGCGGGCAACTGGATTTGTTGATTAGTATTTGTTTTCACAACCAAGTGTTTCTGAAAATCACTTGCAAATGTCTTTACCTAGTCAAGAAGACATGTTTACATTGCTTTTTATGGTGTGAATCTGCATTAATTATGAACGGACATTTGTCAGACTAAGACTGGAATAAAACTCATTGTAACAGTAGAAACTGACACAAAAAATACTGGGACATTTCTGATTTCATAGTTGAACATTATTTCAATAATGGGGAAATATTTGTTACTAGAACTTGCAGTCAATTTTCTTTTGAACTTAATAATAGTTGTAATTTAAACAAGTATCAAAAGACAAATATCCAAAGACAGAAAATCATTAATATTCATTGTCCTGAAAGAGATAATGTATCAATAAAAAGAACACCATCTATGTATTAAAAGGTATATGTATTCAAAGTCTGACATTATTTATTGTCATCTAGTGGGATGTAGTTCAACATTTCCTGCACCCTTCCATACAAGATCTATATTTTCGGTGTTAATATGTCTGAAATAAAACCTGGGAATTGTGTCAGCCTATCTAGTGGACACTCTCTGTCTGTATTAATGTCTGCTGAACTATTCAGAGTACAGTATTTAACCTTTTAAAAGATGGATATTTCTAAAATCTTGGGGATTAAATGTAAGTTTCACTTTAAAAACAGAAGGGTATAAGTGTGCATCATGTTGCGTTACAAGTACTGATGAACAACTGCACCAAATTCACACATAACAATATAGGAAAATAACACATTGTGTTAGCAGTTGTGCATAAAAGTAAGATTAATAGGATATAACTTAAAATATTTTATCCATATAAGGAGTATATGCATATCTATAAGAAACAATAACACAATGCTAAATACTGAGGAAATGGATTAAATCATTCCCACAATATCAAACATGAAGTCACATTCCACTGATGACATCATGTAGTGAAATGATGTCATGAAACTAGGTTATAATGCAGTGACATCACAGCTTCAAGAATGCTGCAGCACAACCCTCACTCTTGCAGTAAGCTACCTGTCATAGTGAGAATTTATTTACTTTGAAGTTTAACACCCTTTAGTTTATCTTAGGCTATTTGACTTTTACCTTATAATTCAATGCATTATCACTTCATTTTTGCGATAGGTGCAGTGAGGTGAAATGGGGTTTAACGTCGTGTCCAAGATTAATGCACTTATATAGCGACGTGCATGCGTTTTTGTGTGTGTGTGTGTGTGTGTGTGTGTGTGTGGCTGCTTGTACTAGTCTGGACTGATGCCGATTTATAGTGCTAGCTCAATGAGATACCATGCCGCAGTTCAACATGAATACCCCACTCAGACACAGTATACTGACACCGAGCCGACCAGTCCTTGTTTTAGACCCTTAATGCCGATCGCCAGACAGGGTAACAACAAGTACCATCATTTGGTATGACGTGGTCGGGGATCGAACCCCGGACCTTCCGCTCTCTGGGCGGACACTCTACCACTAGACCACGGAGGCGGTCTCATTTTGGCGATAGGACTCCTGATCCCAACAGTCTGAGCTCTGCAGTGAACACAAAATCTTACCAGCAGTCAATTTTACTCTGAAGTCCAAGCAACTCCAGTCTGGCAAGGTAAAATAATAGGCACTCTGATGGGCTGAATTTCACATACTTAAAGCTTTGACTGCCATTTGCAGATTGAACAGAATCATAACAATAAACATAATTATGAGACTTTAATACTTTATACATAGAATCCTTGTGTTAACTGTACATACAGAAAGTGATGCTGAAACTTCAAGTGTACTGTACAACAAGGGTACTTCACTGGTTCAAATCTTAGGAAACACTGAAACATACATATAATTCACAAACAAATGAAATATTTTCCCAGGAGTAGATTAATGTATATTTATCTCGAAACAAATGGAGTTCCTTCACTGTGATGCAAGGACACTCACAAGATAAGTATCACAGTTCTTGAAAGACAACATGAAACTGTAACAGTCAACAATATGTGCAACATAATACAACTGAGAATCATCACAGATCTTATGGAAATATAATGTAATTTAGTCTTCATGGCTATTTTCTTGAGGATGGCTGGCTGTTCCTTAGGATGTTGCCTCCCCCTCTGTTGGCTTCTCCGCTCCACCTACAACAGAAAGGAGCACTTCACGAAATAACAAACACAGTGATGTTCAATTTAAAACGAGGGATCCCAAAAACATTTGCTTTAATTCAATTGATGTAAACTGAATTATGATTGAGACAACCTGTCACAAACAGTCAAAGATTATGCAGTTTTTAAGATACTTCTCTGATCCCAACTGATTTGAAATCATCCCTGCAGGTTTGGGATGATGTGTAAGATTAACATTTGATCTCTGGGATAAAATATTTGAACATTTGTTTTGGGTAATTTTTCTTTTAATGTATAATAGAAAAGAGCCAAGAGAAAAACTGTTCATTTCTAAAACTGAACATGCTGAAGACTTGCCAAAGTTTTGTAGACTTGATAGGGTGTTCAGATATTTTTGTGTCAGGATTTGTATGAGAGACAAATGATGGGCTCAAAGTTAGTCATGGAGTTGTCAGGTGCAACTGGAGGCTGGCAACGTCACAATAGTCTGTGATGTAATGAAGCCTCAAGTGAGGCTGGTCCAGAGCGTAAGCAAAGATGATAGCTGTCTGGGTTCTGATTACACACAAGCGCCAGTTGACACAGTTGGTTGTTCCAGGGGCTCATCCATCCAAATACTTAGCAACCTGTGAATAGTACCACTCCCCATCTGTGTGTTGAGGACCTATTGTGTGAGTTGAGGACCTAATCCATGTGCTCCTCACTTATTCTGTGTGTTGAGGACCTTGTCTGTGTGTTGAGGACCTAGTCTGTGTGTTGAGGACCTATTCCGTGTGTTCAGCACTTATTCTGTGTGTTGAGGATCTTGTCTCTGTGTTGAGGACCTAGTCTGTGTGTTGAGGACCTATACTGTGTGTTGAGAACCTAGTCTGTGTGTTGAGGACCTTGTCCGTGTGTTGAGGACCTAGTCTGTGTGTTCAGGACCTATTCGGTGTTGAGGACCTATTCTGTGTGTTGAGGACCTACTCTGCGTGTTGAGGACATAGTCTGAGTGTTGAGGACCTATTCTGTGTGTTGAGGACCTATTCCGTGAGTTGAGGACCTATTCTGTGTGTTGAGGACCTATTCTGTGCGTTGAGGACCTATTCCGTGTGTTCAGCACTTATTCTGTGTGTTGAGGACCTAGTCTGTATGTTGAGGACCTAGTCTGTGTGTTGAGGACCTTGTCCGTGTGTTGAGGACCTAGTCTGTGTGTTGAGGAACTATTCCGTGTGTTCAGCACTTATTCTGTGTGTTGAGGACCTAGTCCGTGTTTTGAGGACCTTGTCTGTGTGTTGAGGACCTAGTCCGTGTGTTGAGGACCTAGTCTGTGTGTTGAGGACCTTGTCTGTGTGTTGAGGACCTAGTCTGTGTGTTGAGGACCTAGTCTGTGTGTTGAGGACTTATTCTGTGTGGTCAGGACCTAGTCTGTGTGGTCAGGACCTAGTCTGTGTGGTCAGGACCTATTCTGTGTGGTCAGGACCTATTCTGTGTGATCAGGACCTATTCTGCCTTGGACATTCCAATGGCAGTATGTGCATGTTGTCTTAAGGTATCAGTCTGTAACATTACAGCTATTGTCTCATGGCCTGTAAACAATCCATTCTCTGCCAGACAAATTCAGCAGGTCAAGAAATCAGTCCACGCAGTCTGGGCACCATGACACACAATCACCCAGGTCTCACATCGCGACCATACAATCCTCTTTTCAGTCTCCACATACAATGGGTACTGGGGAGCCTACAAGAGAAGATTACTCCAAAGCCAGACTGATGTTGCAGGGTATTGACCTGTAATCCCTTACCTTCCACAGTCTCCTCCTGAACAGGATCTTCCGTCTTCTCCTCTGTCTGCCCATCCTGCTTAGAGTCATCTTCCCCCTCCGGCTTGACCTGTCCAGGGTCCTCGGGCTTGACCTGTCCAGGGTCCTCTGTCTGCCCAGCTTCCTCAACTGGGGGTGTTGGACAGGGGGGTGGGAACATCACCTCCAACTCCTGTGTCAGCTCCTGTGCAAAACAAAACCATCATCACTTAATCACCAAAACTAAAAAAATTATCAAAAAGATCTGACCATTATGATTGTCAAAAGAGAGACTGTAAAAAGAATATTTACTGATACTTGTGCAACGTTTTACACATAGCATCCTCAAACTGTGATCAGGAGACTGAAAAGTGGGTGAATATTTGGAGTTATCCCCATTGCTCAACCACAATACCCAGTGTTCTAATTTGAATTAAAAATACCATTTTCATAGTATTACCCTCTGCATGACATCAATGCCAATTCTTAGATTCAAAACGTTTCCTGGAAGTATTTTAAAGGAATTTAACTCTGATTATCATGAATAGAGTTTGAATATTATCTGAACAGAAGTTGTACATGTATTAGATGTATTATTATTTAGTAATAGTATTAATAATTTAAATAAATTCCAAGTTGATAGACAACAGCTGCTCAATTGATTTAAAGTTGGGTATCAAGTTCTGTCTCAAAAATGCACGTGCAGGCTGTAGTGCTTGTGGCGGGGTATAAGAGATTTATCCCACTGCTGAAAAATTTATTACCCTCCAAAGTGGGTTACACAGTATTGTATCAAGATCACGTGGACCAATCAGATCTCGTCATTCTCATTTCTGACATGGAGGTATGATAAATGTCCTGAGTGCAAGTATCCTCTATCTCCAGGGCTCGCATTTTGGTAAACCTGGACCCACTTCCATGGTTCTTGCGATTGCAAATTACCCGCCCCTGATGTTTATTAACATTTTACCAACCAATCAAGCGTCAAGATTAGAAAATGGGAAATGGGTAAGGGAGGTAACCCAACATTGAGGCTGAATGTATCTCACACTCTGATTAGTACGAAAGACTAAGTAGCGTGGCAAATCAAATTTGCTTATGTAAATCAAGGGGGGTAATTTGAGATCCCGAGATCCACGGAATAGATCCAGGGGTAAGTGAAGGTTTACTGAAATGCGAGGCCTGGAGATATAGAGGTATATAGAGGTATATACATTAACAAGCAGCAGCACCGATGGTCACCTGATACATACTTTCATGAATAATTGAATACTTAGTTGCTAACCTATCGTGGAAGTAGCGTGTGGACGGAGATAGAGGTGATGGAAACACTACCTGCACAACATCTTCAAGCTTGTTCTTGGAGTCCTCAGACAGGTCAATGTCCTGTACAACAGTGAAGTAGCCTTTAGGCTGCATCGTCACTGGGTAGGAGAACACCAGACCTTCTGGGACACCGTACCAACCTGGGAGGCAACAGACAGTGTCATGATGACAATTATATATACAACAGCATATCCTTCGGCATCTATAGATCTTCCTAGCACTGAAGTGTTCTCCAGTGGATATGTAAATGTGATCTTAACATATACACACCATTTAACAAAAATAAATGTCACCCAAAACACAAATACTTACTGTAACATGTTAAATCCTTACAATTCCATTAAAAAGAAGCGAAGGTGAGTGAGTGTTTGGCCTAACACTGCTTTAAACAGTATTGCAGTTGTATAATGGCGAGTCATGTGGGAGGAAAGACCCAGGTGATGCAGGTATCAGATGTTTACCACTTTGGTGAAACCCATGAGCATGGGTATGGAGCTGAGAGATCAGGAACATAACCCAGGTGAACCAGGATTCGAACCTACGATCATAGGTTTCTGGAATGCCAAAGGGATGCAAATTTGCACAGCAAATTTCAGCAGCCTGGTTGACTGGGCCACCTGTGTCTCCCATGATACTAGAGAGTGAGTGAGTGAGTTGGGTTTTACGCCGCTTTTAACATTATTCCAGTTATATCACGGCGTATCAGCTTAATGTGGGAGGAAAGCCCGAAGTGATGCAGGTTTCAGACGTATACCACTTCGGTGAAACCCACGAGCATGGGTATGGTGCTAACAAACCTAGAAACATAATCAGGGCGAACCGGGATTCGAACCCACAATCATAGGTTTCTGGCGTGCCCAAGGGACGCAACTCTGCACAGCAAATCGCGGCGCCTTAGACGACTAGATACTAGAGAAGTGGTAAATAAGTTGCATATAGTCATCTTAGATGATCAACAAAGACAAACACAAATCTTATGGTTTGAAAATCCTATTAATGGAAACAAATGTTACCTTCTGAACAGACACCAAGGGAGAACATCTGCCCACTGGGTGTGCCATTTGTCCAGTGTTTGAGTGTGGTGGCCACTGCGCTGGCGTGTGCCATGGAGGCGGGGTGACCTAGAGCTTCCTCCACCGTACTTCTGCGTGTTTCCACCAGCTCCACGTACTCCTTCTCTAACCACTTGTCATTGTGGATCATCTCCTGTGCAGACACGGAGTAGGATGGCGGCCCCCATATTGCCCCGTCGTAACCATGTACACGGGCCTTGGTCACATCAATGTAGTGTTTACTGTTGATGTTTCCCCACACGATCAAGTCTACCACCCCCGACGGGTTCACACTCAACCGATCTCCCACAACAGACTTGGCATAGTTTTCTATCAAACGTGAATGAGCAACGATGTTCTGACGAGGAATGTTTGGTGCATTTTTCAACATCATACAAGCATTGAAATTAAGTGGTCCATTCCCAGCCAGTAACACTTTGGCATTTTTAGCTGCAACCTCATTTATTACAGAAGCATAGTTAGTAAAGTAATCAGCATTTCGTTTCAGCCATTCCTCTCTAGTCTCTTCCTCCTGCATCTCCAGTTCATCCAACAGCAGGATGATACTGCTGTCTGTGAAAGCTTCACGCACATCACACACGATTTTCACATCTCGCAGGAGACCATGTGCCAGATCATAGGCCTCCATTTGAACCCCTGATAAATATTCTCTCTTCTCTTCAGAATCACAGAGTCTGATAGCAAGCTCTGTTGACTCTCCAAAAACCTCGCCACTGGCGATCAGGTTGATGAGGTTGTAGCAGACTGGACTACTGGCGTTGGTGATGCACACAGCAAGGGGCTGACTCAGAGCAAGGTGGGTTTCTATCTCTTCATCAACTTCTGTCTTTGTCACCTTGTTCTCTTCTGCAACTTTGGTCATGTCATCGCTTGTCATTGCAGACTGGACACCGTAGTAGCCCGTCACATACTCCTGGAACTCATTGGCTCCACCAATAAGGACCCCTTTCCCACCCCTGTCGATCAACTCACGCCAGATGAGTGGCGACTTCCTGTGACTCCAGCCTCGTACATTGCAAGTCTCATCAAGCCATTTCTGTAATATAACATCAATATATAAACAAAACAACATATGTGCTGTTACAGTTTGTGATGACATTAGAGTTAAACTTAAATTGGGAAAAATATATTAGACTTTTGTAAACTTCAAGAATGAAATCCTACACCACAGGAATTTGCACCAAAAGTTAGATGCAAAGATAAATTAGTCTTAGAATATCAGTGCAGTCCCTGTTTCAAAAATAAATCTAAAACATAATGTAAAATATCCAAGACATATTTTCTCCTTACCACTGGTATGATCCAAATGCATTAAATCCTCTTGATACATTTTATAAACCTTTTTGAAAAAACATTTCAAAATGCCTTTGTTACATTTTTTTGTTAAGATTTTTTAGGTTAGGTTGTAAATTGCACTTTATCATTATGTATACGGTAATACCAGGGTCCACTTGCAGAAAGCGATCATAGCGCTACGACTATTGTAAGTCTATTTTAAAGTATGGGAGTTAGTATCGTCGGGGCTCTTATTAGAATATAATTTTGGTGAGATTATAAACGAGGTTGAAAGACTGTAAATTTTGTGGTTTATGCTGACAGCATAGATATGTTTTAGAGAATTTAATTGCCCATAATTAAGGGCGCACATAACAAACGAGTGTGTATTATACACGAATAAATAAATCTTGTGTAAATTGAACAATCTGAAAGGGTGCTAATTGGGATTGTTCACTAGCCAATATATTAGCAAATATCGCTGTGGGCGCTTATTACGTCGAATACAGTACATATATTGGTGACAACTGCCATGAAACTAGGTCTGGTAGAGCAAGTGTAAGACAGGAGTATCCTTCCTGTTTGTATATCAATAAACATGATACAGTTACAGGTGATAAAATCTTCACTCACCAACGAGTACCATTCTTTGACTCATCTAGTTATATGGGAGAAGTTAAATAAGAACTTCTTGGTATACCCGGTATTAGAAAGTTTTACAATTGAAAATTATATACTGCCATTCTCAAATGTTTTGTTTCACACTACATTGCAAAGATAGTGAAAATGGTGAATGTGATAACTATTTACTCATTGACCTAGGGCTGGAATGGGTAATTTGGTTCAGGTGGGTACTGAGTAGGACCTGGGTACCAACAGGACTACCTGTGTTTAGTCATGCGATGTATTTTTTAATGGACAAAAATTCACAATTACTCCATGGTGCTACTGCAATTCACTAATGTTCACATTTCTTTCAGACTATGCATTCCTTCTGTTTGAATAAATATAAAGCTTCATTCAACATGACCATGTCCAGATTGTTCTATGTGTGTATCTAAAATACTTTTTGCCAGGGCTCCTGAAAAACAATTCCCAATCTGACATTTTGTACCAAACTCTTAAGACCTACAGTGGTTACCAGGGCAGGGTCAGGTAGTATCGGGTCATGTTCCTGGGCACTCATCCCAGACCTACATTGAGCCACATACTATCACATACATAATATCAAAATGAAGGAACATAACTTACAGAGAAATGGCAGACATTACAACTCTGTATCAGAACAAAAACATATTATTTATTAGAAACAAAAGAAGCATTATTATCTCACCTCCCACTCATCATCAGTTTTTATTATCTTGTGCAGCTTGAAATCTGGTAGATTTTTGGACAACCTGTCGCCAATGAGCTCCACTCGTGCAAAGTAGGGGCAGTCAGCCCTTCCTTGAAAAAATATACGTCAGCATTTTCAACTAGAGTATGTGATGCACCTCAAGTTTAATTTGTATCATTTTCTTTCGTGAATAAAATGCTTCTACCAATCATATTTTTCTGACATGTTCTTTTGACAGCATAACAGTTTGCATCTTCAATCCCTGATTTATCTGGTACGCTAAATTCAGTGTTGCTGAACCATTTAGACACCTATAAATGTATCACAAGGCCTGTGGAGAGTAGACTAGGTAACAGGATCAGGTGGTCAGACTCGCTGACTTAGTTGATGCATGTCATCATTTCACAATTGTGTGGATCGATGCTCATAATGTCAGTCACTGAACTGTCTGGTCAAGACTTGATTATTTACTGACTGCCGTCACATAGGCCTAGCTGGAATGTTCCTGAGTGCGGTGATAAACAACAAACAACATTTATCACAAGGCAATTGATTAAATATTTGCATAACATTATATGATTAACAACAATACATATATTAATGATCTGGATGAACTGGCAAAGTATTTTCTACTCGATTTATTCAACAACTACAAAAATAACTTCAGCCACTTTGAAAGTTTATCCTCTACACATCAAAACATTCGGTCATTGAATACATGTTTTTACCCTGATGTCAAGGGTATTTCTGCATACCACATGCAGAAGATTGCGAAAACGCACACGATACGTTCATAAAAAAATCCATTTGCTTTAAAATTTGGTTTCACATCATAAAATTCACCATCATGTAGACAAACACCCACCTGCTATCACAACTTTCGCCATTTTGTTATCTGGTTGCCTGGTAATGTAGTTATAAAAGTAGGATCGAGATGAAAGAATTTATTCTCGCACCTTTTTCAATATATCACTACATTAATATTTATGTTTGGATATCAAATCTCCCATATAACATCACGTTCATTTTTTTTCTATTTGAAAATGCAAGAAATATGGCATATATATGAAAAGTAATGATTATAGATAGTCCGCATTTTGTAAGAACCCCTTTTCACCAATCGGAATGTTTCTTAAGTCCTTATGGCACTCGGTAGTGAAGCAAAGACGTATCTGATATTGCCGGAATATGTCGATGTTCTCTGAATGGTTAACCACGTGACATATCCAACATGGCGAGCCCCAGAAAGAAGCGTGGTTCTGTGAAACTCCCTAATAATGTGGCCCTGGAACCAGAACAGCAGGAGGAATTCGAAAAGACTGTATTGGAAATCAAAAACAGGGTAAAAATAAACTATTGTGTTGTGGTTATTAAGGTGTACAAGTTTGTCATGACGCAATATACACATATTCAATGTGTGGCGATTTTCATTTAATTCTTTGAATATTGTTGAACTTAAAACAAGCATAAGACTATTAGTTCTTTCTTTACGAAAGTTTGAAGTCGTTCTGTTAATTCCAGAAACCATGTTAATCAACCTTTAGTGGCCAAGCGTTGCTCCACACGCCGTGTCAGCAAGCCGTCACCTTTTGTTGCTGAGTGTCAACACGACGCTTCCAGCACAATACCCAAGACATTTTCTGAAACCTACAATCTGCATGTCATCACTGTCGGAAAGACTTCCGCCTGTATCATGTGTATCCCCCTTCCAAAAGTTATATATATATGTATGTATTGCCGTTCAATCCTTTTAATTATGTATTTTTTTAGGAGGGATACGGGCGTAAGTCTTACCTCTGACGGCTCTCTTTAAGAAGAAACTTTCTGAATTTGTATTTCCTCATCATTGACTATAATGCTTCTATTTCCTTCCTGTGTTGTATGGTCTGTAGGTGATACTAAGTTACTAATGCACATGGGTGCAGGCTAAAATAGCAGAAAGACTTCCCCCACATATTCCCCGCCCCTAAAACTATATATGTATGCAATGCCGCTCAATCCATTTACTTATATATATTTTTGAGGGGTAATACTGGTTACCAAAATGGCACTTCTGCTAAACTTCACCAATTTCCTCTGGCGAAAAAGGTAACTCAAAAGGGCTACTAATTGTCAAGTGAATATGGCACCTCATATTTTTAACAACATTAATAAAGATTTATGTAGTAGACACAGAAGATCATTAAAAACATGCATATAATAGGAGTTTATACATAAAAATGGAAATATAGCTAATATAAAGTTATGAGGGACTATACAACATGATACAAACCAAGATAATATATACAGAGAGTAGCTGAAGGGGTTGTTATTCAGCATAGGTACTACAGATATGTACCCCAGATATGTTTCTGTATACAGACTACGCTTGATCAATATGTTGACACAGTTCACAATTAAAATTTTGAAAACTGAACAACCTAACATTCCGGAATGTCTTATATATTTTTTGACTGTATGGCAATGATTCCCACGTACTGTGCAACGCCTCCTCCACTCAAATGTTTATCCCAGAGAAGCAAGAGATACAATAATTTCGGTGAAATCGTATGCGAAGTGATCGGTAGATCGCACAACACATTGTTATTAACAGCAACCACGGTCAGATTACCGCTGTTTACACCTTGAAACAAACTTTAGTTGCAAGAGAATGGATACACATATCATAAGTGCCGTACCATGACTCACTAAAAGTTACATTTGAGGCAGTTTGACTATCAAATGTCAACTTAACGTTTTCGCAATCGAAATACATGTAGCGCTGGAAGTCCCTACGGTGACTGGTCAAAATCGTTCCATACGTCAAAAGATATCCTGCATACAATTTGTACTAAAGTGCTATGCTTATGGTTCTTATAATTTTAAGTATATAAGGTGGAAGCTGCAACTAAAATAACACGATTTTGGAATACATTATTCCTGTTAAAATATTAATTTCAGATACAATTTCTTCCGAATATTGCATCAAATTTCTTTAAAGTGGTATCACTGGGTACGTTTTAACTGCATCACCGGTTGATTGGGAGGAAACGTGTGCACAGCTGATTGCTAATTTCAGGCTTAGTTTACGAGAAAATACACACGGTAATCTTAATCTCTGCAATTAAAACAATGCCTATGAGAGCAGGAAATACATTTTAAATGGTAAATCATCATGTTTAGTGATGTTTTATATCAAAATTTCATATTTTTGTTGACCAACTTTGTTATACCTGTTTATTCATCTGAAGGGATACAATGTTTGTTTTTTTGAAAGCGCATATTTATACTCGATCATTTTTTTTTTACACTATGAATCATAATGAAACTTCTATTCTAATCTTTTTTGAAACTCTGAAACGTGCAACGTAGAAAAGAAAATATGGTTAATTAACAAGGTGTGAAACTTTGACTAGCCATGCTGGCCATCTACTCTACGTTTCAGGAAGCCCTTGGTAAATTTAACTGTCCACAGGCTGATGGGCAAGTAATGAAAATAACAGGTATCTAACTACAGTGGCACTACATCAGATGTCAAAAGACAGTAACTTTGTCTGCTTATTGACTGACGTGTATCAGCTGATTTGTTCTAACCTAGTTTCTAATGTGTGTTCAGGGAACAGGGGATGTCAGCCAGCCTGGAGTTGTCTACATCGGACATATTCCACGTGGATTCTTCGAGCCACAGATGGAGTCCTTCTTTTCACAGTTTGGGAAGGTGACACGGCTCCGTATGGCTAGGAGTAAAAGGGTAAGTCCTAAATCAAACACTTGAATTTTCTTTCTGGTAACCAAGTATTACTCTTAAAGGGGCATTTGTGGTAGGAACTACTGCACTGAGTAGCCTGAGATCATACGAGTGATCTGACAGGTCAATATGACGTCATAACACACAAATTTCATTGGTTAATGCATAAATGGGTGAAAACACCCACCCACGTGTGCCGTTTGGCAACAAGATGTTTTAATGGTAATAAACTATCCTTCAAACGATTCCAAGACTTTTCAACAAATGCGTAGGTCTTTGGTTTCAAAACCTACCTGCAATGTTGTCTTCACATCTTCACAAAATGAAGCTGTGGAATGTTCACGATTTGTGTTTTTATTCTAGTCTAACACAAAAATTAGTTCTGCGCTTTTCTCTGGACGAGAACGAAACACGTTTGTCGTGATGAATAAGAGCAGTGTTTATGAACAAAACACCATGATGTGTATCAAGCCACCAATCATAATCCTGCAGTTTACGGTATGTCTGCAGTTTATGAATAGCATTTCTCACGATATGTACGTCAAACAGTGATTTCAACAGTGTTTTATTTACAGAGATGAAAGTATTTTTTTTTGTCGATTCCATCAATGTTTTTATTGCCCAGTAGCAATGTGTTTTGGCAAAGTCACACTTGTCTGAAATATAATGTTATTTAAAAAAAAATGCCTTTGAATAATTGTGTAAGTTATTTTATGACATTTTAAAATAAGTTCTATTAATTTGTTACTAGAATATAGTCTATAGATTATTATTATGATATAGATTGAGTCGCTTTGCTTCGGAAATGAATTTTTAACGCAACAGTCAGTGATATTGTAATATTATTGCTAAAATGGTGTAAAACATGACTCATTCACTTATGTTTCAGACTGGTAACTCAAGGGGTTATGCCTTTGTAGAGTTTGCTTCTGAAGAGGTGGCCAAGATTGTCGCTGACACAATGAACAACTACCTCATGTTTGAGAAGCTTCTGAAATGTACGTATCCCATGATATCCCATGTTTACCATGTTTCACATATGTTGGCTATGTCAGCATCAGAGGACAGCACAGTTGCCATGTATTGGGATCCCAGGTGAGAATGAGTTCCCGCCATCACATACTAGTCATTAGATTAGGGCAGACTTGTTGTGATTCGATAGGTGTGGTTTGACAGATTGTGTGTCGTCGTGCCCTGGCTAGGGTCTGTGCTCATGCTGTAGACCACCTGGTTGCGTGCTCATGCTGTAGACCACCTGGTTGTGTGTTCATGCTGTAGACCACCTGGTTGCGTGCTCATGCTGTAGACCACCTGGTTGTGTGCTGATGCTGTAGACCACCTGGTTGTGTGCTGATGCTGTAGACCACCTGGTTGTGTGCTGATGCTGTAGACCACCTGGTTGTGTGCTGATGCTGTAGACCACCTGGTTGTGTGCTCATGCTGTAGACCACCTGGTTGTGTGCTCATGCTGTAGACCACCTGGTTGTGTGCTCATGCTGTAGACCACCTGGTTGTGTGCTCATGCTGTAGACCACCTGGTTGTGTGCTCATGCTGTAGACCACCTGGTTGTGAGCTCACAGCATTCACCCACCTGCTCGCCCAATGTCTTAAAGGCAGTTACATGTGGGACAACTCATGTGTAACTAGCTCTCTTGCATATAAGGACCCATGAAGATCAGGATTAGAATAGGTTTTCAGCAACCTATGCTTGGTGTAAGTGGCAACTGAGGGGATTGGCTGGTTGGGCTAGGTGACTTGGTTGATGTATGTCATTGTATCCCATTTGCAAGGGACCGCCTCCGTGGTCTAGTGACAGTGCATCTGCCCGGAGAGTGGAAGGCCCGGGGTTCGATCCCTGGCCGAGTCGCTCCAAAAGACATTAAAGGATGGTACTTGTTGTTAACCTGCCTTGGCCCGGCATTAGGGGGCTAGAACAAGGACTGATCAGCTTGGAGTCAGTATACTGTGTCTGAGAGGGGTATTCATGTTAAACTGCGGCATGGTACATCAGTGGGCTAGCACTGTAAAATCGGTATTTGTCTGGACTTGTACAAGCAGCCACACACACACACACACACACACACACACACACACACACATACACTCATGCATGCACATTGTTTTTTAAGTGCAATAATCTTTGATGCGACATTAAACCCCATTTGATCTCACCTCATTCGCATGGATAGATGCTCATGATACCAATCACTGTATTTTCTGGTCCCGACTCAATTATTTACAGGCTGCTATCATATACAAAGTAGACACAATTTATGGATAACAACTTCTTTAATTTCTGTAAAGGTGACATTTTAGAATAGATCCTTATACTGTTGTCATGGTTGTCAAGCAAGCAACTTGTGTGTACTTTGTCATCTGTCAACCTTTAAGTAATGCCTATCAAACAATTCGCTATGATGTAGCTAGAATATTGCTGAGTGTGTTGTTAGACAATCAAACAAACCAACTGTTTTTCTTGTCGTACCAGGTGCATTCTTGCCAAAGGAGAAGGTACATGAGGCACTCTTCAAGGGATGTAATCGGAAGTTCAAGCGCCCCAAGAGTCACGTGAATGCTATACAGCGCCACAACGCTGTCAAATCCAAGGCCAAACAGTTGACTCTCGCAAGAAAGACACTCAGCAAACAGAAGAAATGTTTCTCCAAGTTAGCAGAACTGGGTATCGACTTCACGTCTGACGACATCACGACGGTCAGTGCTATGCAGGGAACGCCACTCCACTTCCTAGAATAGTTCAATCTGGTTTGTTACATGGTCCTCTTTAGATATGGGGGCACAGGTGGCCCAGTCATCTAAGGCGCGTAATTCGCTGTGCATAGTTGTGTGCACGCCAGAAACCCTATGATTGTGGGTTCGAATCCCGGTTCACCCCAATGATGTTTGTCAGCACCATACCCGTGCTTGTGGGTTTCACCGAAGTGGTAAACGTCTGAGACCTGCATCACTTCGGGCTTTCCTCCCACATTAAGCTGACACGCCATGATATAACTGGAATACTGTTAAAAGCGGCATTAACCCCAACTCACTCACTAGATATGCTACAGCAGTCAATTTCCAAAATAGTTTTAAGAAATCATAAGTAAAAGTACGAGATGTATTA
Source organism: Haliotis cracherodii (assembly GCF_022045235.1). Classification (NCBI taxonomy): domain Eukaryota; kingdom Metazoa; phylum Mollusca; class Gastropoda; order Lepetellida; family Haliotidae; genus Haliotis; species Haliotis cracherodii. The sequence continues at coordinate 22,593,043 of NW_027266273.1, forward strand.
TTGTGCTTGTCACAGGTGTTTTTTTAAACATGGTATTTTGGAAACAATGTTTTAAATTACTATTTCACATTTTGTTTGGTTCATTGTCTAAATACATTTTGTGATAACATTGTGTCTGTTCCAAGGTAATCCCTTGCATGATTAACCCTTCTCAGTAAAGGCACTTTACCTTCCAGAACCTATCTGTAAAGAGGAACGTAAAGTCTCCTGTACCCAACACTGTGAAGGGTAAAGATGGCAGCAACAAGGCCATATTGTGGGAGGACAGCACAGAGGAGGAAATATCCTTCAAGACGCCTCCAAATGTTATCAAGTCATCCAAACTGACGAGGACCACAAGTGGTTCGTTGAAGATTAATATGGATGATTCAGGGACGATAGAACTGGAACTGAAAAAGGGGAAGGCAAAGAAAGTTGTCAAAAAAGACAGCAAGAAAAATGAGGGAAAAGTCCCCGTGATTCCTAAAGTAGGGGAGAAGGGCAAGTTGAAGAGTACAAGGATGAAGAGGAAAGTCGTCAAGTGAACAGTTGGATCAGTTGGTCATGATTGGGAGGGTGGTCGATGATGTGACAGGGAGAGGGTGGTCGATGATGTGACCGGGAGAGGGTGGTCGATGATGTGACCGGGAGAGGGTGGTCGATGATGTGACCGGGAGAGGGTGGTCGATGATGTGACCGGGAGAGGGTGGTCGATGATGTGACCGGGAGAGGGTGGTCGATGATGTGACCGGGGAGAGGGTTTGTGAATGATGTGAAGGGGACAGGGCTTGGGAGGACTCTATGCCAGTGTATAGCTTCAGGATTGTATGCTATATATATATCACCATTAAAGTTGTGATCATGTCACATGAGATTTTCCTGACTCAAAGGCCTCACTCCATGTATCCCTAGCAACCTAAAGTGTGGGGATAATGTTGTGTTTGAGTGCAGTATGATTTGACAAACTTGATCCTTTCATACTGATTATTTCTTGGTAAGTAAGGTGTTGGAGGTCAAGCAAACATGCTAGGTTTCACTTGTATTTCATGTATATCTGTTTATACTGTGCTGACAAGTCTTATGTGAGACGTGGATATCGGGATTATGAGATTGTGTTCTGGGTGGGAGGATGTGAGAATGGCATCCTCTGTTGGGATGGTGTGAATCGTGTGTTAATGGTTGGATAATGTAAACATGTCTTGTAAACAACTTCCTTGTTTCCCCTGTATGATGACAGTGCTATGTAAAGATGATGTACATACCATGATTCCTATCTGCTCGTGATGGCAATAAAACCATGATTGTCCATGTGTGTTGTTGGTGATGTTCAGTAGTTGTGGCGAAGCAGTGCTGTCATTGAATGTGATCATCAGCCAGGGCTGTATTGAGGCACATAGTTGCCACACTGAATGGGAAGAAGTTAACCCAGTGTTGCATGCCATCCTCCCGTGGCAAGTGAGTTAACTGACTATAAAAGTCCAGTTTCCACCCTTGCCATACTAGGCTCGAATTGCGGAGTTTTATGTTGGCTGGACTAACGAGTCTGTGCATGGTCCAATCAAAAATCGTGCAATGAACTGGACATCTGGTTTGTAGACATCGATTTCAATGTGCAGATTTTGGTTGACTGCAGGATCATTTTCCAAGCACGTGTACCGCCATCTGGGAGTCGACAGATATTTTGCAAATCATTTCATGTTTTTAATCAGGTCCTCAAGTGGCCTGATGCACTTTGTGAGGTAAGGCCCGTCATATTACAATAAAGATCTTGATTATCGATCAGATGGTTTTGACTAGGGGCTGTCATTTTCTCCAAATACAACAAGATGAGTCCTAAGTTCACTTAACTGCAGGCGTTGGAACAATGCTACTCATACCCTGATAGGGATTATTTACTGCGCTAGTTGCATAGGGAGACGGACATTGAAGAACCGCGGTAGGATAGGTCTTCAGCAACTTACCGTAAAAGGCGTCTATGCTTGTCGTAAGTGGCAACTAAAATTATCAGGTAGTCAGGTTTGCTGACTTGGTTGATGCATATCATCATATCCCAATTGCGTGGATCATGTTAATCCCTGGATTGTCTGGTCTAGACTTGATTATTTACCGACTGCCTCCATATAGCTGGAATATTGCTGAGTGCCGCGTTAAACGGCAAACAAACAAATCCATAGGGAGATGGCAACATATTTTAGTGTTTACTTTGTTTATTATTACTGAAGCTTCATGCCCAAATCATCGTATTTATACATCTCCAAACATCCAAACCCGTGAAGATTCCCGGGTAGAATAGGTCTTCAGCAACCCATGCTTAACGTAAAGGGTCACGATGTTTGTCGTAAAGGCGACCAACGCCATCGGGTGGTCAGGCTCGCTGACTTAGTTGATGCATGTCATCGATCCCAATTGCGTGGATCGATGCTCATGATGTCAATCACTGGATTGTCTGGTCCAGGCTCGATTATATACAGACTGCCGTCATATAGCTGGAATATTGCTGAGTGTGGAGTTAAACAACAAACCAACCAACAACCAACCAAACATCAAGTCAGATTTATCCCCAAGCTGTTCACTTAGAACATCCCTATCAAAGGTTGAGTTTAATATACATGTCTGTAAGACATTAATTCTGTGACTGACCGCCTCCATGGTCTGGATGGAGCATCGTGGGTTCGACTTCTGGCCGAGTCACATCAAAAGACGTTAATAGATGGTACTTGTTGTTACCCTGTCTGGTGCTCGGCATTGGGCTAAAACAAGGACTGGTTGGTTTGAAGTCAGTATACCTTGTCTGAGTGGGGTATTCATTTTATGCTGTGGCATAGTATCTCAGTGGCTATGAAATCGGCATTAGTCCTGACTTGTGCAGCAGCAGGCGTTGCTATATACAAGTGTTATAATCTTGGACGCCACATTAAACCCTATTTCACCTTGCCTCACTATTCTGTGATTATTACAAGGTTTTGAAAGCTGTACACGACACCAACTGCCCATGGAACCGAGAATCCTGCTGATGACGCCCTGTGGAATGGCAGCCCATTCTTCTTGCAGAACTTGGCAATATTGCTGGAGATTCTGTAGCCCTGGATGAAGTTGACCTAATTGTCTGAGATCATTCCACAGATACTCAACATTTGGATGAAATATGGTCAACTTAACTAAGTTTTATGCTTTGAGCTCCTCCCAGAAAACCAGCTCAGATGAGTGCTGTGTATGGATGAGCATTGTCATGGCGCCAAGTGCTTGCCGAGGCAGGACAAGAGAGGGTAAGTCAGATCACAAAGACTGGATCCTGTGGAGTTGCCCTGGATATATACAAAATCTGTTCTTCGGCCGTAAGAGATTGTTCCCCACATTATGACTTCCTCCACCGAATCTGTCGACTTCTTGTGCACTGGGCCACGCCACGCCACGCCACGCCACGCCACGCAACCACATGGCAAGCCACGCCACGCCAACACTTGGGAAACCACTGATGACGTATTCGACACCACTGCTGCAGAGGTAAAGCAATGCCAACGTAGGACTTAAGCTGGGATTCTGGCACCCCATAAACAGTTACAGACTTACAGCAGGGATCCTGTTGCTATGTGCGTTGCAGAGATTGTCCCGCTTCGAAGGGGAAGGACCCGGATACTGGGCTGCTGTGACGATGCTGTGTCTCCCTCATCCTCGATGATCTCTAGTGGTATCATGTTGCCGATGGGCTTTGCAACTGACGCTGGTGATTCACTAGCTTCAAGTCGATGAACATCATTATTTGTCGCATTAATACTGATTCTCTGCATGGCAGTTTTCAAGATCCACTTCGGTAACTGAATGTTTTGTGAAAACGACCCGTCATTAATATGACCAAGAGCCAGTGGCATTCTATTTCAGCTGAGTTCAAAGCCACAATCATGCATTGGCAACCACAGACTTTAGTGAATTTTCCATGACGTTTAACTTGGTATTCTCATGCAGAATATCATAATCCTGGCTATTAAAGGTATTGTCTTTCGGAAACAGTCAACCAGTTGGATTCCTTTGAAACCAAGAAAACCGAAGCCATCACTTTGCCAGCTAGACAGACCAAATCAGTTTGGTCTTCTTTAAAACTATGTTCATTCTCTCGAGAGAACCTGGACCGTTTCTGATCAGGAGTCCGAAGCCTTGGAACCCAGCTTTCCGAAACATTAGTCGGGACTCATTTTTCAGAATGTTCGTAACTCTCTTAAGAGAGATATCTACTGTATTGGCTCTGTGACGTGTGTTGAGTCATCGACCATAGTGTCATGTATTTTATCAACCCTTTCCTTAGTTGGAGCAGTTGAAGGTTTCCTCATCTTGGATCATCTTAGAGCTCTCTTCTCTTGAACTCCGCTGCATACCTCTCGACAGTAACGAAGGAACAAGCACCATCCCCTACAGTTGACACTCACCGCATGGATGACTTTTCATCGTTTCAGTCGATGGCAGCGCGGCAGCCAATTTTGTTCAACAGAGAAAACCTTGTCACTTTGATGCCGGCAGGAATATTGTACCTGGTTGTGTATTTAGTTTATATGCAGCCTACCACTTGATCTACTGGGGATTTCATTGGAAGAAATGAATTGTCCCTGCATTTTTTTTGACAAAAATGATTATATTTCAGTCCTTTGAAAAATAAGAAATTGCCAGCCACTAAAATTACATTGTTGCAGGTTTTTTTTGTTAAAAATAGGCTCATAGTTTTATTTAAAGGACAATCTGGTTTTGCAGCTGGAGCTATTTTTTTTATCTCATACAAAATCCTAGGCCCCATGCCCAGAATATCAAATGGTCGATCCCTAACAATGGAAAGTATTGTTCTTAATAACAGCAAACTGTTAAGGGTGTACTATACTTCTTTCGCAGTTAGGATCGTAAACTTTCTGCCACCCCTCGTGTCTGGACTGGAGTGAGTGAGTGAGTTTGGTTTAAGCAATATTCCAGCAATATCACGGCTGGGGACACCAGAAATGGGCTTCACACATTGTACCCAAGTCGGGATTTGAACCCGGGTCTTCGACGTGACGAGCGAACGCTTTAACCACTAGGCTACCCGACCGCCCCTGGCTGGACTGGAACATTAGACTGCAACATGGAAGTGGAACATTCACACCATCACTCACACTGACTCGGAGTAGCAACAGTAAGTGAGTGACTATGGGCTTGCAATATTCAACCAATATCACGGAGGGCGAATCCAGAAATGGGCTTCACACAATGTGGGAATCGAAACCGGGTCTTTGGCATGACGAGCGAACCTTAACCATTAGGCTACCCGACCGCCCAGAGCAGCAAGTGAAATCATTTATAAGCTCCATCATTAGAAGCATGGCAAGGAAATTAACTTTCACCCTCAGTTCTACATACTGACAAAGAAGATGACAATTCGTTCTAATTGAAATCAAATCTTTAACTCCGGTTTAATACCTCTTTCTCCGTCAGAAATGTCATATGCAGATAGTTAAATGGCATCTTTGGGCTGAACTTAGTATGCTCTTCGCTGTGCAGAGTTGCTGTAACACTGTTAAAAGCGGCGTTAAACCCAACTCACTCACTCAGTCATCGGTCTGAGCCCTTCCATGTTTGTTCCTGCTTTGTTTTCGGACCCGCGGACCTTTAAAATCGGGGAAAATTAATAACACCTGAATTGCAAAGTTTATGCTCCGCTGAAAGTAAATATCGTATTGATAATTAACAATCTAAACAAATTGGCATCGACTCAAATATGGAATGAAACCCTATCGTGAGTGCATTTGCCAATAATTGAATACAATCAATACGGAAATGAACAGCTCCATTTCAAGTTATCCCGCATTCTTTAGAGAACCAGAACCAGTGAGACCAGCTACCGACAAATCCAATAAAGTCCCGTTGAAAGCAGTTGTATTTTCCTTTCGGCCTACCTGCGATCTTTTTCAGTATTTGGATTCGTAAACCAAAAATAGAAAAAAAGTCTAATTATTCAACCATACTTGTCTCAGAACCCACCAGCCGGGTTCATTTTGTCACACCACGAACAACCTGTAGATTGCCTGTACATCGAGTTGTGTGTGGATGTGAACACTAGTTTACTGGTTTGTACAATCCACTCGGGACAGTAACCACATTGACGTTTTCCATTTAACATGATAAAGTATCGCCACTGACAGCAGTTGAAGCGGACATAGAATACACTAGTGAACGGTTAATACAATACTCTGTATTTTGATTTACACTATTTAGGGAAAATGATGTCATTCACACGTTAGCATTGAACTTCCTCATATGTGCTGAACATGTCATTATATTTCGATCACATACGTGTCTACATATTGTTTTTAAATGTTTGTAGGATGTTCATTAGATCCTTCTTCATTATGTAGTATTGTTCTTATTTTGAATTCAATAAAGAAACTGCCCTGGCATCTGTCAGAACTGGGGTGCCTGGAATAATTATTATATGTTCACTGTACGTATCGGCTCACGACCCGATACTTGCCACCTGGAGTCGCCTAACTAGGAATACGCGACCTCCTTGACGAGGTCTCTGGCCTCCTGGATGAGGTCGCTAGTTGAACAGGCTTCGTTGAGGTCACCAGAACAGGTAATCAATCCTCATAAATACGGTTTACAAAATGTGAAAACTTAACTATGTGGACATAATGGAAGCTTTCATATTAAGAAAACTTTCTGATGATTTTCAATGATCGATGGCTGCAGTAGCAAACATGACTGCTTAAAAGATCCTCTATATCGTTCGTCAATGCGCTGGGAACAGTTTGCTTTATGCGAATATTTCATATATCTGATGCCATAAAATCAATAAGTTTGAACCCATGGCCAAGGGATAAATCACTAAATTCTTATATACAGGAGTGGCAGATGTGTACTACCCCCTCGAAGATCTGCTTTAGAATTGGTCTTCAGTTGATGCATATCATTGTACTCCAATTGCGCAGATCGATGCTCATGGTGTCAATGACAGGATTGTCTGGTGCAGACTCAGTTATTAACAGACCGCCGTCATACTGCAGGAATACTGCTGCGTGCAGGGTTAAACTACATCCACCCACATACAACCCCCTTGCAGCATCACATCCTCCCCACAACCCCCTTGCAGCATCACATCCTCCCCCACAACCCCTTGCAGCATCACATCCTCCCTTCAACCCCCTTGCAGCATCACATCCTCCCTTCAACCCCTTGCAGCATCACATCCTCCCCCACAACCCCTTGCAGCATCACATTCTTCCCCACAACCCCTTGCAGCATCACATCCTCCCCCACAACCCCTTGCAGCAGCACATCCTCCCTCACAACCCCTTGCAGCATCACATTCTTCCCCACAACCCCTTGCTTCATCACATTCTTCCCCATAACCCCTTGCAGCATCACATCCTCCCCCACAACCCCTTGCAGCAGCACATCCTCCCCCACAACCCCTTGCAGCATCACATTCTTCCCCACAACCCCTTGCTTCATCACATTCTTCCCCATAACCCCTTGCAGCATCACATCCTCCCCCACAACCCCTTGCAGCATCACATCCTCCCCCACAATCCCTTGCTACATCACATTCTTCCCCATAACCCCTTGCAGCATCACATCCTCCCCCACAACCCCTTGCAGCATCACATCCTCCCCCACAACCCCTTGCTTCATCACATTCTTCCCCATAACCCCTTGCAGCATCACATCCTCCCCCACAACCCCTTGCAGCAGCACATTCTTCCCCATAACCCCTTGCAGCATCACATCCTCCCCCACAACCCCTTGCTACATCACATTCTTCCCCATAACCCCTTGCAGCATCACATCCTCCCCTACAACCCCCTTGCAGCATCACATCCTCCCCTACAACCCCCTTGCAGCAGCACATCCTCCCTTCAACCCCCTTGCAGCATCACATCCTCCCCTACAACCCCCTTGCAGCATCACATCCTCCCCTACAACCCCCTTGCAGCAGCACATCCTCCCTTCAACCCCCTTGCAGCATCACATCCTCCCCTACAACCCCCTTGCTGCATCACATCCTCCCCTACAACCCCCTTGCAGCATTACATCCTCCCCTACAACCCCCTTGCAGCATCACATCCTCCCCTACAACCCCCTTGCAGCATGGCATCCTCCCCTACAACCCCCTTGCAGCATCACATCCTCCCCTACAACCCCCTTGCAGCATCACATCCTCCCCCACAACCCCTTGCAGCATCACATCCTCCCCCATAACCCCTTGCAGCATCACATCTTCCCCCATAACCCCTTGCAGCATCACATCCTCCCCCATAACCCCTTGCAGCATCACATCCTCCCCCACAACCCCCTGCTACATTACATCCTCCCCCACAACCCCTTGCAGCATCACATCCTCCCCCACAACCCCCTGCTACATCACATTCTTCCCCACAATCCCTTGCAGCATCACATCCTCCCCCACAACCCCATGCAGCATCACATCCTCCTTTATGTTGGAAAGGTATATTTTACAGCATACAGTGCATACCACATTCAGCTAGGTGAATCTCATGACGTGAAAGGGGGCGGTCGGGTAGCCTAGTGGTTAAAGCGTTCGCTCGTCACGCCGAAGACCCGGATTCGATTACTGACATGGGTACAGTGTGTGAAGCCGATTCCTGATATTGCTGGAATATTGCTAAAAACAGAGTAAAACTATTCTCACTCACTCACTCACTCACTCACTCATTCATAACGTGAAAGGGTGATAAGGCAGCCACTTTGATCAACAGAAACATTGAGTTTGTTGAATTATTGTCATCATCTAGCATCACTCGATAAACAATACATTTGTCTGTTGTAGATCATGTTTAGATAAATGCAGTTATCAAAATACGTATGTGTCATCATTCTGTAAAAAAAACATTTAATTAAACAGATTTGATGCGGGACATATCTCAGTGAAGATAATCGTTGAAATATTTCTGTCAGTATATCTCTAAGATTCATGCATGTATCTGGAACCAGTTAACTGTCATATTGTATGAAGGGGCACGGGTGGCCCAGTCGTCTAAGGCGCCGCGATTCGCTGTGCAGAGTTGCGCCCCTTGGGCACGCCAGAAACCTATGATTGTGGGTTCGAATCCCGGTTCGCCCCGATTATGTTTCTAGGTTTGTCAGCACCATACCCGTGGTCGTAGGTTTCACCGAAGTCCAATCCAAAATCCAATCGGAGCCTTCCTTTCGTAGAATAACCTTTCAGTAAGGGCCTTCTACAGCATACCCCTCTGCCCCAGGGATATTCTATAGAATGTCCCTCATTAGAGATTTGTTTTGCTGTAGAACACGGTCTACATCACACACACTACAATGCTGACTTAAGGACATGTGAGGAATGATGTACAATCAGACAACAAATGTTACTTATATCTTTCAGTGGGACCGACCATGCGACCTTTGTATTTGAAGCCGAACGCTAATAAACCGCGATGCCTTCAAGAATCTGTTGTTTCAAGAACATGTACTCCATCAAGAGAAATACAACATCCCATTCGTGACCAACTCGTGTTATTCCGGGACAAGCCCAATAGCGACTCGTGCCCCTCTCATGGCCATTTTTGCGACTGGGTTCCGTCTTAGCGCAAACGGGCATACCTAAAACATTTGTCAACTCGTTGCGTAATGGTTCGCATATATTTCCCCATATATTATATATATTTCAAGCACAAGGACGTGCGGAATTATACAGTATGATTGAACACATTTAACTGTGTCTTGGGTATATTTTTAGATGTAAGACATATGTAAAATCAAAATTATTTATGAGGGATTATTTGACAAAGAACTCGAAATCATATGCTCATTCTGATTGGTTTGTCGTATTTCCGAACAAACAGTCATCGATAGGGGAACGAGTCTTCTTGCAGATTACGGAAAGGGGCGAGTGGTGACGAATGATAACATCCGTTTCCGAAGGTTCATGAAAGTGTGTTGGAAACATACAATTGTTCATAAATGTTGTTTCTGATTTTTCGTTCGGTTTATAAGATCGATAAAACACTTTTTCTCTTGTTTGTTTCTAACTGTAAACACCCGGGGTCGTGTTCGTCCCATCAACCAAACCCCCTGGAGCGTGTTTTATCCTGTACATAACAACAATGGCGGAACAATAGGACAAGGTGTGATGTTTATCACACCATTCATTCATCATTCATAATCTTGCCACATTTGTCTGTAAAGAAACAATACAAAACAAATGTAAAACAGGACTGAAATGTTTACTAAAAACATGAGGGCACCAAACCAAGACGGATCGTGAGTGTTCCCGTCAACTGACTCGTCTACTTCTAAGGAGTTAACAGTGTTGCCATCTTCAAGCATCGGTAACCTTGGATAATACCTATGTAGAGAATTAATACCCAACGCCACAACCATACACTTGTATAAAGTAGACACAAATTATGGATAACAACTTCTCTATTTACGGTAAAGGTGACGTTTCTGTATAGACCCTTATACCGTTGTAAAGCAAGAAACGAAGCGTCACATTTACATCCGTCAGCTTCTAAGTGATGCCTTTCAATCAATTCATACAGTTTTACTTTGAGAGTCTTTTCTCCTAGACTTGAGCATTCTCTAATTCCACACGTTTCGCGCTACTGTTAGCAAAGCTGTACTCGTTTACCGCGAACTGCTGAACAAGATAAGATATCTTAAAATAATAAGGCAGAAAACGTAAGTGTCTTTGTTAGCACAATGACAAATCAACGCCCTGGGTTATTCTGCTGCAGTATCGGTGAGCGGATGAAGCACTGAAACATCAATGTCCTAGGCTATCTTCTTCTGCAGTAGTCGGTGAGCAGACGATGCACACTGAAACAGCAATGTCCTTGGCTAGTCTCTGCTGTAAAGGCACGGTTGACTGGCCATTCTCTGAGGGACAATAATAGTAAGGCAGAAACTCTAAAACTAAAACTGTCCAATCTCTAGTATACAACAAATACTGATATTCAGTCTTTAGAAGTTGGATGTAAACACTACATTTAGTATTACTTTGTATAACAACGTCTTTCGTCCCCTAATGAAGCCGTCCATGCCCGAAGCGTATTAACCTACACACGTGGATGTGTGGTCTCTAAGGTAACGTTAACGTTAAGTGATCAATTCACACTATCACCGTGGAGTACAATGTGCAATAGTTCAAAAGGAACTTACTATAAATTATTTTAATCTGCCCCATCCGTGAAACGTACCTCCTCCTCCCAAGAAGAAGATCTTTCTCGCTTCTAACTTGTGGAATCTGTACCTATAATGTACCTGTAGAAACTGGCGGCTGGTTTGGTATACCCGGAGCAGAACGAACCTGTACCCTTTGTAACTCGCCAGCTATTGCTGACGAGCTCTACTATTTATGTAAAGCTTGATAGAATCAGAAGTAGACACGAGAGTATAAACCAGAATGTTTTTATTTATGGCCTTATCTTTATAACCTCAAACAACCACTTTGTACAACGAAAATAGCAGAAATTAAGATTTTGTCAAAGTTTATTTTCAATGTCTACAAATATACAGCAACAAAAGTTCCTGTGGCACCAATAATTTAGTGTATTTTTCAAACAAGTAAAGTTTGGATTTCAATGTTGTAGTACATGTATGGAATCAAGTCACAAAAAGGCAACTGCTACAGAAAAGCATGCATTCCATGCAAAAGTTGACTTTTATGCAAGCCCCATGCATTTCACTACCCAAGAATGGGTATAAAAACATGTCCGGTAACGGGATTCTATATGCATTGTTTAGCATCGTGCTGACAACAACCACTCAGAAAAACAACCAAATTACGCAATTATACAACATTTCGAAATGCCGCGCATGTCCGAAAATGAGCGTCTGCGAGCCATTGGTATGCTTGAAGCAGGATCGAGTCAATGTGATGTTACAAGACAATTTAACGTCCACAGAAACACCATTTGGTGTTTATGGCAACGTTGGCAACAGACGAGTGCAGTCAGAGACCATCCTCGGAGTGGCAGACCACGCTTAACCAATAATCGACAAGACAACTGGATTCGAACAATACACCTACGAAATCGATTCCAGCCAGCAACAGTGACTGCAAAAAGCATCCCTGGCCTTCGACGAATATCTTCACAAACCGTACGTCGTCGCCTCAGATGTGCAGGAATTGTCACCAGAAGACCCACCAGACGTCCCATTTGGACAGGAAACCACCGTCAAGCACGTCTTCAGTGGTGCAGACAGCGTCTACGTTGGACGGCTATGCAGTGGGGACAAGTTCTATTCACTGACGAGTCTCGTTTTCCCCTCAGCCACAGCGATGGACGGATTCGAGTGTACCGACGTCGAAGTGAACGTTACGTCAATCATTGTGTCAGGGAAGAAGATCGGTTCGGGGGCGGAAGCGTTATAGTATGGGGTGGGATTACAGCAAGACAGAGGACCCGTTTGATAGTGGTAGAGGGAAATCTGAATGTACAGGTAGAGGGAAATCTGAAACTACCGCGACGACATCATCGGCCCTGTTCTTCTACCGTTTTTTCGTCGTCATGGCCCAGGCATTACCTTTCAACAACGCCCGGCCTCATATTGCTGGACTTGTTCAGGATTCTCTTCAACAAAACAACGTGAATGGCATCCCCTGGCCTGCTCGCTCCCCTGATCTCTCACCAATCGAGCACATGTGGGATGCGATGGATCGGCGCCTTCGACGTCAACCACGTGTTCTACAGACATTCCAGGAACTTCGAAACATGCTTCAGCAGATATGTACAGATATCCCACAGGACTTTGTGCGACACCTGGGCCATTCCATGAGACGAAGATGGGTTGCTTGCATCGCAACCAGAGGTGGACACACACGCTATTGATTTGTAAATTGACATTTTGGCATGTTCATGTTTTCTTTTTATGAAAACACGCATTTTCCGAAATCAGTATGGCAAATTAAACCATTTGAACACTTACAGAAGTCTTTATCTGTTGCAAACCGAAATTGTTTCAGATTTGTTAAAAAACATAACTTTGCATTAAATCTTATTCAATGTCACAGGAACTTTTGTTGTTCAGTATACTTCAGAAATAATATTTACATATACCCTTCCTGTCTGAATTATTACTTTTGTTGAACATATAGTTGTTTGTGAAATACGCTTTTGTACCACCTTGGGTAAGAATAAAGAAAGAAAAAGAAAAGGTCACTCGCACAGAACACATGACACCTCCCCTGACATAGGCAGTGTTTGTTCCTCTGGTATCTGTGTACCCGGATGGTGGCGTCCGGGATAATTATGTGGTAAATATATTACATGTTGAATGTATACATATGAATCTTACAGGGCAGCAAAAGAGGAATGGTCAGTTGAATTGTAGTAGATTGACCTTTATAATAAATATCCAGGACACGTTTAATTGACCATTTTCATACCTTGAAATCATTACACACATGTCCATGTCCACTTACACGTCATGGCGAACTTGATGATATCAGGCACCTACAGCCAAAAGGATATGATCGATAATTATGTTTCCACATGCAGACACTTATGTGTATGTATTCATCATATAATATATCACATTTTTTAGCATGACGACGTTGTCACAAATATTGAAGACACGAAGGACGTTTAGTCCTGAAAAGTAATGCAAATAAGATTCTTATTTTCTTCCTTTTGCCACTTCACATACCTGTTAGGAATTGTAATATTGTCATATTGTCAACAATTTACTATTTTTGCATAAAGAGTGTCATATAATGCAAAACTCATGGATAACTGTATGCTGTTTTAGATACCACATTTTCAAAGACACGCGTCCATCAGTATAGCTAGTTATCAAGTTTCAACAATGAATTATTCACCATCAAAACATTTCCTTCCCGGAAAAGCTAATTCACCTCCAACATGAAGCGTTCAAAGTTGTAGCACTGATCTTGTGTAAATACCGTACAACAAATGTAAAATACAAATAACCTCATTGTTATTATCTATTATTCACAGTTCATCATATGCCGAGGATGTGGCATGGCACAAATTACATTACAAAAAACATAATTCCCTTCCAACCGATTTTAAAAATGAAAACACCATATCGATATCGATTTTGTGAGAGACAAATCAATATTGAAATCATGTGTGTCACCGTCGAATACTAATGCGGAGCATGACACCTCTAGTGCAGGGACAGACATCAATACGGCGCATCACGGGAACGAGCTATACACATGTCTCACCTCGTTACATTTATAATCTTTTGGAAATAAACTCTTTAAAATATCTTAGTGAAAAGCATATAAAGGAACGAGCCGCTCCCTGCGGATTTTCGATATTCTTTATTCATTTCGCACTGTAGGCGATCGGCCAGATGTACATTTAGATAGTCAGGTCCACAATGGACATAAAGATCTTCTAATATTCATGGCATGGAAGATATATAATGAGAGGTTTGACATCGTTTCAGCATGGCATTATGACAACAGTATGTTAAATTTATGTAATGTAGGATGGGCATGATATTTTCCTGGAATACATATGTTTCTGAGATTGTTACATGTTATACAAATTAACAAAATGGTATTTGTTTTCGATAGGACCAATGTTACAGACGTTACAAACTCTTTTCCCTACGGAGTTGTGAGAGACTATATGACATTGGTAAAACGTGTACACGTTACACACGACAGATATGAGTGTAGCAGGCTATTCACAGAAGAGAATAATCTATAGTACTACCTGGTGTACTGCACATGGTACACATTGTCTGCCACCTTCTGTAATCAGGATCAGGGGCGGTCGGGTAGCCTGGTGGTTAAAGCGTTAGCTCGTCACGTCGAAGACCCGGGTTCGATTCCCGACATGGGTACAATGTGTGAAGCCCATTTCTGGTGTCCCCCGCCGTGATATTGCTGGAATATTGCTAAAAGCGGCGTAAAACCATACTCACTCACTCACTGTAATCAGGATCAAATTAATATTTCAATAACATCACACTTGACGATACAATCAAATGTGGCTTGTGTTCATGGTGCAATTAATAAATAAACTGCCGGGCAACGGAACATAAAGACCCATGTGTCATGGTGCCTAAACATGAATCAAACAAGAAATGGTTCGTTTACGGTGATGAATTTGAGACGGGTACATAGATGTCTTTTGGACCTTAAATGTGCAGTGTTTCGGTGACTGTTTTCAGCCTCGTAACTTTTGTTGTTGTCAAATCCAATTTTCAAGTAGATGCTTTGTTTTGGCCTTCTGTTTAGGTTTTTACGCGTATCGGATTTTCTGATTCCGGCACATGTGGTCATTGCAAGTTCCACCGCACAGATGGGGAAAAGCATACAGAACTTCGCCATACTAAAATACACGCATTATGTGCTGAACATATGGCTAACCACAGCTCAGCCTGTGCAAGTCTGACAGATTATTAACTTTTTAATTTGATGGAGCTTTTGTTTAGATGGATATTATGAAATCCCATTCATGGCCCGTTTGGTCTCATAATAAACGCCATTGGTCGTATATTTCCCAGCGTGATTGGTGGGCGGTTATTACCGTTGACGAGTGTATGAAACAGCATTGGGTAATTGTATTAGTGATTTATGGCACTCATTGTGTTACAAACATATGATCATAAGTGGGGCTCATACAAACAAACTCGTTCTTGTTGAAGGTCCTTTCACCAAACAACAGTTTAATATTTGTAAAGTGAGTTTATTGTGTACTAGTCTACGTGTACGAGGCTGTAGCTTGATGACCTGGAAGACGCAAGAAAGACCAGTGGGCAGTATAACAGAGGGGCCCTGACTGGCCAGTGTGTCCAAGTAGCGACCGTGTTGATGCTGGTGACGCCTGGGAACGATGCTCTATATTGCACACACGAACAGTTCTGGGGAAAACAGCATGTGATTTACATTATAAATGATGCGACGGTGTGCCAGACAAGGCCTGCATCATAAGCCCCAGAAACCGCCCGCTCACCTAAATTCCCGTACACTACAAGAGGAGATGTACTAGAAGGTTTGGGGGATACAGTCGGCCTTACATTACAACAGCCTTTGGGACCAGTATATTTTCTGAAAGGGAACATAATCTTTTTTCGGTCACTTCTAAACATACAAGCCTAACAAATGTGAATAATTATTTCAGGACATCTAGTATGTACAACCAGAAACTTGTTTTTGTTGTAAAACCTGACGTAAAGGTTTTTTTCAACCCATCCAAAACCCACACACGCCCACTGCTGACACTGAGGTATTGGAATACCGGAAGTAATCTTCCCGATACAAGGGAGTTAACTCTAAAAAGTGAACTTTTGCAGACAGTAAATCTCTTGCCTCGGGAAAATACCGGAAGTCACCTGTTTCATTGGGGGACAAACCGCCCAGTTGATTTGGTTACCAAAGGGCCCACAATAGCGTAAAACCTTTGAATAGTTAAAAGCCGCAAAATCTCATTGGTTTGTTTCCGCGAAGGTTTAAGTATACCCT
This sequence comes from Haliotis cracherodii, assembly GCF_022045235.1. NCBI lineage: Eukaryota > Metazoa > Mollusca > Gastropoda > Lepetellida > Haliotidae > Haliotis > Haliotis cracherodii. The sequence goes on from NW_027266273.1 coordinate 22,609,466, forward strand.
AACGATTAATTTGTAAAGTTTGTTTTTTCAATTTTGCTTCGAAAACTGAACTTCCGAAATATTGACCCAAACTTTATGAATGATTCTGAACAAATCTTGTACCACTGAAGCTGATGGAGATTACATACCTCCCCCCAAATTTGTCGCCCATTGTCCGATTCTTGTACAGTTGATGATGATGTGGACTCACTGACTCCTGTCCTTGAAATATGATGTGGACTCACTGACTCCCGTCCTTGAAATACTATCGAAGAACCATTTCTTGTTTGTTTCATACACAGGGGTGTATACTTCTTTTTACCCGTCAGATTACATGAAAAAATCCAAAATGACAATAAATACTGTGACAGATTGGGGGCACGGGTGGCCCAGTCGTCTAAGGCGCCGCGATTCGCTGTGCAGAGTTGCGTCCCTTGGGCACGCCAGAAACCTATGATTGTGGGTTCGAATCCCGATTCGCCCCAAGTATGTTCCTAGGTTTGTCAGCACCATACCCGTGCTCGTGGGTTTCACCGAAGTGGTAAATGTCTGAGACCTGCATCACTTCGGGCTTTCCTCCCACATTAAGCTGACACGCCGCGATATGACTGGGATACTGTTAAAAGCGGCGTTAAACCCAACTCACTCACTCACTCACTGTGACAGACTGTTGGAATTAATCCAATGCTATCTATGTGTTGTCCTTGTCTACTCTGGTTGTGTGAAAGCTAAATGGTTATCAGACATTGTAACATCAGATGAACATGGCATCATTCTTTCAAACCTTTCGTTTATTGTAGCAGATAGCAAAGCAAGATACAATGTACTTAATATGTAATATAACATACTGATATGAAGGTCATATGAATTAATATACCTTTAATTTGAATCCGAAAGGTACACTGTTCAAGTGGTAAATTCTGTTCATGAACGTAACAGTATTGATACAGGGAACATGTATCTTTCACTCATATCATCATCTCAAAATATGGCCGGTCCCTTTAGTACTTTAGCATAGACTAACATCTAGTCTCTGAAATAAACATATTTTACACAAAAACAGTCGTTAAATTATAGTCATAAAATATAATAAAAAGAAGCCCAGAGACTTTCTTCATTGCAGTAATCAAGACTTATATTATAAATATTATAGACTTGCATGGGCTGTATTGGATATATTTGTTTCAGGGTCTGTATGACCGACTAACAAACTGTAGAGTAATTTTGATAGCTGTACTTTAATTGGTAAACATACGGGGCGGGGGTGGCCGAGTCGTCGATGTTGCCGCACTTCGCTGTGCAGCGATGAGTACCTCCAAAACTGCAACAGAAGTATCAGATTTACTGCAAACACCTAACACTGAGTTACCTCTATGATTCTGGAGTGTGTTACCTTCTTCTTTCTTAGGTAAGGGGCACGCGGGTGGTCCTGTCGTCTAAGGCGCAGCTGTTCGCTGTAAAAAGTTGAAACGGCAGGGGATACAGTCAAAGCGGCGTTATACCCAAATCACTCACTGCCTTGTGAAGGGGACGATAGGTCCTATTAACCAGAAGTTCAGCAGATAGATTTCTAAAGCATATTGGAAAGATGAGGTGAGGTAAAATGGTGTTTAACGTCGCGTCCACGATTATTGCACTTATATAGCGACGTGCATGTACGTGTGTGTGGCTGCTTGTACTAGTCCGGACTAATGCCGATTTATAGTGCTAGCTCACTGAGATACCATGCCGCAGTTTAACATGAATATCCGCTCAGACACAGTATACTGACTCCGAGCCGACCAGTTTCAGCCCCTTGATGCCGAGCGCCAGACAGGGTAACAACAAGTACCATCTTTTAACGTCTTTTGGTATGACGCGGCCGGGGATGGAACCCCGGACCTTCCGCTCTCCGGGCGGACGCTCTACCACTAGACCACGGAGGCGGGTATTGGAAAGAACCCAGCAATATGCGTTTAAAGGAAACTCCAGAGTTATGGCTGTAGATTATGTCTTAGGATTTCATGAATGGCTGAAGTTACCGGTCAAACGTTTACAAACTCAGCATAATATTTGTGGGCGTAGTTTGTCGCTTCTACTTGAGTTTGAAGTTCTGACCATAGAATACCGTGACCGGAAACACAGAGCAGAAAACACGGGGGTGTCAGTTTGGGAGAAAGAGGTCTGTTGCGTTATATGCAGGGTGAAAACTGATTCTCCTCAATCACCACGTGCAAATATGTCATCACAACCACCAGTATCAGTATCTGACAGATGAACTGGTCCAAACCGCCAGGGTACAGTGACGCACAATCAGTCATGTCACAGAACTGGTGACCAAAGAAAATATATCGAGTTATCGGGAAACACAGAGTTCCTACTTGAGACCACACACCGATGTATAGCCGCGAAGTTCTACATGCACTTAGCAGTTGAACCTGGAACCACTCCTAGCACGGATCACTGATTTCAACAAGCTAATTTGTAAGTATGGTCTGATTGGTCTTGCGATCGATCTGGTCAGTTATTGACCTGTGGGCGGCGTGTACACTCGGGGTTGATGGGGCGTAAACAAATGTCCGTAAGTAACGCGTGTTGACATTGTCAACGACGTATTGTCAACAACAGTGACTCGCTGCAATGTACTCACCGATTCAGAAACAAAGCATCCCTCAGGATCAAGTTCATAACCCAGCCAGAACATGGCAACACACATTGCTGACAATACAAGCGGAGGGCCCATTAGTTTAACTAGTTGTATGGAGGTAGTTTATTTATACAACTTCTATGTCGGCATTTTAGTCCCTTGGAGCAATTATACAACGACTTATATGAGTGAGTGTGAGAGACGGAGAGCTTGAAGATGAGGGTCCAGTATGAGCGAGAGTGTTAGTGTGAATGTGTGTTAGTCTGTGTTTATGTGTTTGTATTTATGTATGTGTTAGTGTGTATTTGTGTGTTAGTGTGTGTTTATGTGTGTTGGTGTATGCGTTAGTGTGTGTTTATGTGTGTGTTAGTGATAGTGTTAATGTTAGTGTGTGTGTGTTTATGTGTGTTGCTTTTATGTCTGTTGGTGTGTGTGTTAGTGCTAGTGTGTGTTTATGTGTGTGTGTGTGTCTGTGTGTGTTGGTGTGTGTGTGTGCTTCTGTGTGTTAGTGGGTTGGTGTGTGTGCTTCTGTGTGTGTTGTTGTGTGTGTGTGCTTCTGTGTGTTAGTGTGTTGGTGTGTGTGCTTCTGTGTGTGTTGGTGTGTGTGTGTGTGCTTCTGTGTGTTAGTGTGTTGGTGTGTGTGCTACTGTGTGTGTTGGTGTGTATGTGTGCTTCTGTGTGTTAGTGTGTTGGTGTGTGTGTGTTTATGAGTGTATTGGTTTGTGTGTGCTTCCGTGTGTGTGAGTGTTAGTGTGTGTTTGAGAGAGTTGGAGAGTCTGTGTGAGCGCCAGTGTGAGTTTGGGTATGACATGTCAAAGCTAAGTAATTATTAACAACAAGGATAACCTTCATAAGGTAAAGACACGGTCTGCGATCTCGACTACTCAACTTTAGGACTGAGTCAGAGTTTAAGAATATACATGAACTTCGGGGACATGTCATGAATTGTTGATTTAGTTTCCACCGCAATGCAACGCTAAGAGAAGTTTCAAACCACACTCACTGCAGTAAATCTTAAAATACTTTTAAAGGGTATGACATATGATGACGTGGCATACAACTCAGGAAGCAGTATGACTACCATCCTTCAAAATACCCATCACAAAGCCTATTACGCTACAATACAGATGTAACGGCCTTTGGTCGGTCAACCCTCTGGATCAAGCATTTTTAAAAAAAGAGGGGTCCAAAATATCAAAATCCTCTTTCAGATAATTTTACTGCCTACAACACGCTACATTAGGTTTTTAAAAAGGGAGGTGGGTAGGGGTGGGTCCGGACCCCCTGGACCCCCATCCTCTCTGGATCCTTTGGACCCTCTGGATCTTCTGGATCCTCTGGATGTACATCAGCGCTCCTCGGTAAAACCACCAGCAGCGATCTTAGCGCTAAGACTATTGTAAGCCTACGTTAAAGTATGGGAGTTATGATCATCATAGCGCTAAGATCACTTTGTGCAAGTGGGCCCAGAGCTTATCGCCAATAGAACTGTCACCCGACACTCGATGGTACCGTTACAGCAGGACATTCGGCAAGGTGCGTTGCGGGAACGCGTTGCGGAGCTCTTTACGTGTTAGCTTCGCCAACATCTACCTTGGCGCGATAACAGTTAAACGCCTAATCTCGAGAACCTGTTCTTTCATCATCATACTAGTCGTTATATACAGAACGCGAGCGATGCGAGATGCACGTGCATGTCGTGAAGACAGGTGAAAAGTGGACGTGTAAGTATGTTGCCTTTCTGCTTTGGAAGTTTCATATATGTATTAAGAAAAACTCCAGTACAATCGAATTATATAGCTGATAAAGGTCACAACAGTAAAACTATTTACTGAAGCCAAACACTGACGTCATCACCCAATATAACCGACAGTAGTGAACACCAGGACGAGACAATGGAGGGCTGGGAGAGCGTATCGCTTTGGTTGCATAATCTATGACGTTTAGAAGGCAAGCAACAATGTTATCATTAACAACAAATTGCCTCTTAAAGGGATATATTATTTTAAAACATTTTGCAATACGGTTATAACGAACTACGGTTATAACGAACTCAAAGGGACTACTAATTTTAGTTCGTTATAACCGTAGTTCGTTATAAGCATATATACAACATAACTACAGCAAATAGTCGGAACCAAAAAAGTAAGTTCGTTATATCCGTCAGTTCGTTATAAGCGTGTTCGTTATAACCGTAGTTTACTGTATGTTATTTATGTATTTGCTAAGTTGCGTAAAGGGGCGGTTGTGTAGCCTCGTTGTTAAAGCGTTAACTCGTCACGCCGAAGGCCCAGGTTCGATTCCATAGATGGGGAAATTATGTAAAGCCCATTTTTAGTGTCCCCGCAGTAATATAGCTGGAAGGTCGGACGGGTAGCCTAGTGGTTAAAGCTTTCGCTCGTCACACCGAAGACCCGGGTTCGATTCCCGACAATGTGTGAATCCCATTTCTGGTGCCCCCCGCCGTAATATTGTTGGGATATTGCTAAAAGCGGCGTGAAATGAAAACTCACATTGCTGGAATTCGATAAAAGTAAAACTGTACTCACTCACACACTCACATGCGTTACAACACTCGGAATTGTTGGAGCATTTTCCGCCGACTCCTCTTTGAATTACAGTAAAGTGCAGGGAAAAAGTAAATTGTTGCTACATTTTTCTACCACAATTTGTGATAAATCATTTATATTCCCTTTTGAACGAACCATTTAGTGCCGACTTCATAATCCATCCCCTCGACTGTGCCTAACACACACTTGGCTGCTCGCATTGTGTTGACGGCGCGATCTGATTGGTTGGGGGTACTTTACGTAAAACAATCATTGGGAAGCGGAAGCGAGGTGATCAAGTTAAGTGGTGTAGATGCTACCTCTCGTCTGGTCGATGTCGGATCTCGCGTGAAGTCAGGCGGGGTACTCATTTCCTTACAACTGCTTCATAAACGGACTTCGCGGAGTCTGTAGAGGATGTCATAAGTCTCTCACCGCATCCCCCCAACATGAGTAACATCGTTTATATATGTGTTTATCTCTCGCTCTTCTGTCAAGGGGGACTTTCACAGAATGACAGTAAGTAAACACGCTTACAGCAATGTCTCTCGACATTATTTTATGATTAATAATTGTTTTTAGCTTATTTATCACAAATATGTAAGAACATATACTACAAGATACACATGGTATGATATAGATGCTATACATATCTACCTGAAGCAGCCTTCAACAGCAAATCTAAACATGCTGTCAAATAAAACTTAGTCTCAAAAAGCTATAAAGTTATGCAGTGTTTGACAGAATAATCAATGAAAGGAGTCAATTATTTTATCGCATTACCACAGAGAATTAATGTCATAATCTGGATTAGCACAATGTGATAGCAACGCGATATGACGGAAACACCCGTTAAGTAAATGCCATTGTTGATGGCGGTAATAACAGCGTCCTTGTGTAAAGAATGGAGTCGGCATTCACATCGAGCAGATCCATTTTTTTAGTGGAGAAAAGAAGTAGTTTCTTAAACACCGATTACATCAATATTCTGCAAGCTTCTATGACAAGCATGAAATCAGGGTATCCTTAATACACTACGGTATTAATGTATTCATGTTGTCCAGCTGTAACCATGGCACATTTCCTTGTTTAAAGTAATTTAGACTCGTGTGAGAAAAATCTGAGACTGCGGAAGAAATATTTTATATCCGATGTTTATAACCGATTGTTGCACAATCAGGGACAATTGCCTCGTGACGCTGTTGTTATTGGTGTCTTGGGATCATCCAGACCTTCATGTTCTGAAATAATCATCATTTCTTTGTAAATGAAAACTAAATATCGTATGAATTAATACCCAAGCAGAGCAAACAAACATTTCTCTGAAAGTGAGTGAGTGAATGTGTAACGCGGCAGTAAATAAAAGCGACAGAACCATTTCCATCCTCATAGTGAGTGAGTGAGTAAGTATTGTTTTGCGCCGCTTTTAGCAATATTCCAGCAATATCACGGCGGGGGACACCAGAAAAGGGCTTCACACATTGTAACCATGTCGGGAATCGAACCCGGGTCTTCGGCGTGACGAGCGAACGCTTTAACCACTAGTCGACAATACGGTTCCAGTCATAGCACGGCGGCGTGAAAACAGTCGACCAGTCAAACCAGTGGCTGGCATCATGAGCACAATCCTGACATACAATAGACCCGTATCTGACAACCCGACCATCTCAGCCGAATCTTACGATCGGCAATATGTGAGGCGAAGAGGTTTAACGTCGCTTTCCGTACAAAACAACGCTCATACACGTGTGTTGCTGCTTGTGGAAGCCCAGACATATAGCGGATATATAGTGCTAGCCCACTGAGATATCGTGCCACAGCCTTGCAACCTGGATACCCGACTCAGACGCCGTATAAAACTCTCTCTTTAATGCCGAGCGCAAGACAGGGTGCCTTCAGACACAGTATACTGACTCCGAGCCAGCCTGTCCTTCTTATAGACCCTTTATGCCGAACGTCAGACAGGGTAACAACAAGTACCATTCTTTAACGTCTTTTGGGTCAGGGGTTCGAACCACCGATCAGCCGTTTTGCGGGGAACGCTCTATCTACTACACCTCGAAAGCGGGTTCGATCAGACACAGAGGGAGCTATTTAAACGCGGGTCCCCATGGGAATTTCTCTGAACCTAAAGTGTAATGTCGCCTTTTAACATAATCACCTTCCTAACGGGTATTGGAAACAGAACGTTTTAAACAGAATAGGAAAGAGTGCATATGCGGCATGGCATGACACTTTCTTGTCTCTTACTTTTCTTTGGTGTGATCCCCCAGCTCCCCCTCCCTGTGCCCTATGTGTCCGTTGCATAAACACAGACAACCAGCATGAGACTAGTATCTCGGATAGATGCGTAGGTTTGGACACAGGATGCAACCAACAGCAGTACAATAAAGCCATGTTTGGTTGCATAATATTGCTGTGATTGTGTGTATCTATGTAATGATCTGCTTTGACGACGTACCAGAGTAAACCGTGTCTTACACACAATGGCGTTTACGCTGCAGGGAATTTAATTAAAATCAAAAGTTTTACTCAGACGAGATAATACCTATGTCAATATGCATTTTAGTCAGTTGAAGCCTGAGCGAATTTTTGAGGTAATCAGATGTCCATTCGGAACTGCTCGTTCGTGTTAGAGATGCAAAAATCAGATATGCTGCTCCGAATGCTTCTCCTTTTGTGGACCGCCTCCGTGGCCTACTGTTAGAGTGTCGTAGGTGAGGTGAAATGGGGTTTAACGTCGCGTCCAAGATTATTGCATTCATATAGCGACGTGCATGCACGTGTATGTTTTGCGTGTGGCTGCTTGTACTAGTCCGGACTGATGCCGATTTATAGTGCTAGTACACTGAGATACCATGCCGCAGTTTAACATGAATACCCCACTCAGACACAGTATACTGACTCCGAGCCGACTAGTCCTTGTTTTAGCCCCTTAATGACGAGCGCCAGGCGGGGTAACAACAAGTACCATCTTTTAACGTCTTTTATCATGACGCGGCTGGGGATCGAACCCCGAACCTTCCGCTCTCCGGGCGGACGCTCTACCATTAGACCACGGAGGCGGCCCGTTAGAGTGTCGGAAGGTCCTCGTCATACCAAAAGACGTTAAAAGATAGTAATTGTTGTGACCCTGTCTGACGCTCGGAATTAAGGGGTTAAAACAAGGACCAGTCAGCATGGAGTCAGAATACTGTGTCTGAATGGGGTATTCTTGTTAAACTGCAACATGGTATCTCAGTGGGCTAGCACTATATATCGGCATCAGTCCGGACTAGTGCATGCACGACACTATAAAAGTGCAATAATCTTGGACGCGACGTTAAACCCCATTTCACCCAACCTCTTTATGAGTTTGTGCGAAAATTTTAAAAGCCTCCACGCTGACTGACCGATTTAAAAGTAATCTGACGTCAGATGACCTTTAAATCAGTTTACCTTTAAAGATGACCTTTAAATCAATCAATCAGCGGTCAAACATCAGCAGCGGTGGGTTTGTGTGACCAGGTCCAGATTGAGGACCCCCCCTGTATTTTTTTTGCTTTTGCTTACGTACCTTAAAAGTTTAATTCCCTCGGGTTTTTAGTAACCTTTTAGGCAGTAACTAGCAAAACACTTGGGCCTATATTGCACATGACACATGTTCTTGAAGAGCTAACGCCGCATCTTATCACGATGGCCTAATGACACACTAGTATTAATGTTAATCTGTAAGATCGGATTAAAGTTTGTAACAGGCACTCTAGATAGCCTAACTTTAGTGGCAGCAGCAATAATATACATGTCCTAAAATAACGTAAGTGCACACACGAATGTCTAGCATTTTGTCGCTATCGAATGTCTGCATGTACTTGTGATACGCTCACCATTTCGCGAACTCCAGGGTGGATAACATTCAATTCCACTCGCTGACGCTGCCCACTGTGCAAATGTGGTCACGACACCATTTCATATGATAATTACTTTAAGTATATTTACAGCAGTGCCTACATCCGCTAATATTAGCTACAAACAACACAGATCAATGTTTAACCATCACCCCTCTTTCACCTTTGACCGTAACAGGCCAAAAAATAATCGTATTAAAATTAATTAACATTCCTCTCAGAAATATTATATCAGATTCCAATATTTCGATATATCCCCTTGAAATCTTTATAAAATGCCATCTTGAGGTACTTTGTAGAGAACAGAATGAGTGAGTTAGAGAGTGAGTTAAATTTTACATGGCATCGGCAATATTTCAGCCATATAGCGATGGGAACTAGGTATTAAATCTAAAATATCTCTCGACAAAGGACAGTAAAATAGTAAGGTATATCACAGTTTTTAATAAAACGAACTAGATCAAAATTTCATTTAAGAAAAATTTAGCTATAATAGATTTAAGTCCTATTAATTAAGATAAAGCTACAGACCACTAATAACCAAAGTTAGACCACCTTACTGGAGATCATGGGGACTTACAGTACCTATGCTTCCTGCATGACTCCCCAGCAGGATTTATGCCATCCCTTTAGCTACCAGTGGCTGTACCGTATGCTAGCCAATATAAAAAAAGACAATACAAGTGGCACCACCATCAATAATCTCAGTTGATGTTAATATTTAACTTTTTTAAAATGCATATCATCTATTAAAAAATTATCTATTAGTTATATTTCTCTTAAAAATTCAAGAATTAAATGAGTACTGACATTATTAAAAAGATCCTTTAAAGAAGATGAATGATAATATTTATCCCTTGTGAGAGAGAAATCGAAACAATCAAGCAAAACATGCTTGACGGTGATTCTCTCATCACAAGGGATACAGAATGGAGGATCTTCAGCTTTTAACAAATATTCGTGTGTATACCGAGATTGGCCAATACGACATGGACGCATAATGACCTCTTCAAATCTGGACTGACAACCCAAGTAAGTGTAACCGATGGTTTGTTTTATTGCATGTAGCTTATTTACACCTACTTGGGTGTCCCAATTCTTTTGCATCAGATCTCGGATGTAACATCTAATAACAGGTTTAATACCGCTGTATGGGATAAGAAGTGGTGTCACAGATTTGTTGAGCGCTGCTTTTGCAGCAGCATCAGTCATTGTGTTACCCACTATGTCGACATGGCTGGGCAACCAACAGAAGACAATGTCGTATTGGCCAGTGGCAAGAACATTATACAGTTCCAATATATTCAATATGAATTGATGACCCGAAGACATGTTTTTAATCGCCTGAAGACTAGACAGTGAATCAGAAAATATAATAAATTGTTCGTGTATGGACTGCTCTTGAATGTATTCCAAGGCTGTGAGTATTGCCTTAGACTCGGCTGTGAATATGGAGCTGTTGTCTGGTAATCGGGAAGAGATAGTTTTAGATCCAATGACAGTGGCACTAGACACAGTGCCCCCATCCTTGGATCCATCAGTGAAAATAGAACGCTGAGAATCATATTTGCTCCTTAACTGTATATAATCCTGTTGATATTGTAAGTTATTAGTTTCTGATTTTTTGTTATTAGCAAGAGTTAGGTATACTGTCGGTCGAACCAATTGTCATGGGGGAGTTGATAAAAGTCTGTATGGAGATACAGTATCCAGTTCTACACTGGCATCGGAAATATGGGATTTCATCCGAATCCCAAGAGGTGGAATATGTTTTAGTTTCTTCTGAAACAGTTCTTCATATTGTGGATGAAAAACTGTATCATAAGCAGGATTTGATAGATTTGAACGTAGTTTTGTAATATACTGAAGAGACAATTTAATACGGCGTTGGTGAAGAAAAGGCTCAACATAAAGACTATCAATAGGAGATGTCCTAAAGGCGCCAAGACAGAGTCTCAGGCCTTGATGGTTGACTGTATCTAATATTTCGAGATTACTCTTACAGGCTCCACCATATACAATCGAGACATAATCTAATTTGGAGCGAATAAGTGATCTGTATAAGTGGAGGAGGGTTGTCTTATCCCCTCCCCACTTAGAATTGGATACGACTTTCAATAAATATAAAGGCATTTATTCTTCAGATACTTAATATGCGGCAAATAGGTCAAATGATGGTAAAAAACAAGTCCCCCAAATTTTGCCTCCTCAGTCCTCAACATCCTTAATTGGAGTACCGTCAAGAAACAATTCAGGATCTTTATGGGGTTTATGACTTCGACAAAAATGAATACAATTTGTCTTGGATTTTGAAAATTTGAAACCATTTTTTCGCACCAATTCTGAATTATATTTAAGCAAAGATGCAATTGTCTTTCAATAGTGCGCATATTTTTGCCACGACTCGAAATGTTAAAATCATCAACAAATAATGACCCATCAATCAAGTCATTTAATACAGTTGCTAAACTGTTAATCTTAATGCTAAACAAAGTGACAGACAATATATTGCCCTGTGGGACACCCTGATCCTGATTAGTGATCAGACAGGGTAGAGTCCACGCGGACTTGAAATTGCCTGTCAGTTAAATTCTGAGATACAAATTGAGGCAAACGGCCTCACAAACCAAAATCATGTAAATCTTTTAAAATACCATGTTTTCCATTTGGTATCATATGCCTTTTCCAAATAAAAAAAGACTGATACCGCCTGCTGATTATTTACAATGACATTTTTTATAAACGAATCCAAACGTACTAAATGGTCGATGGTACTTCCGTTTTTTCGGAAATCACATTGAATGTTAGTGATTTAATTGTTGGTTTCAAAGTACCAAACTTATCTATTGTTTACCACATGTTCCATGGTTTTACAGACACAGCTAGTTCATGATATAGGTCGATAATTTGAAGGATCTGAATGATCCTGGCCAGGGTTTGGTATAGGGATGACAATGGCATTATGCCAGGAAGATGGAAAATTCCCTGAAGTCTATATTTCATCAAAGATACAAAGCAGAACTTGTAAACATGATTCAGGCAAGTGTTTCAGAAGTTGATAATGGATGTTATCAGCATCCGTTGCAGTATCATGGGCCTGTCCAAGTGCAGTATTTAGCTCATGAATTGAAAATATTTCGTTATAATCTTCACCATTGTCGGAACTAAAATTAATACTTTTCTTCTCTTGTTGTTGTTTGCATTTTTGGAATTTAGGTACGTCTTTAGATGATGAAGAGTGTTGGGCCAAAGTTTCGCCCAGTTTATTTGCAATGTCAGTTTTGTCAGTAAGCAATTCGTAATCTTCAAGATGATGAACAGCAGATTTTGCACCTTTACCTTTGATTTTTTGTATCATGTTCCACACCTTTGAAATCGGAGTTCGGGAATTGATTTTGGACACATACCTTCTCCATGATTGGCGTTTTGTTTGTTTAATTGTACGTCGTGCCTTGGCGTTTGATATTTTGACATTTTTGAGATTATGTACTGTTGGATGTCGAGGGAAATATTTTTCTGCCTTCTTCCTAATCTTCCTAGCCTTTTTACAATCTGTATCAAACCTTGGTTTACGAATATGTGGAAGTGCAGAGGACTTAGGAATAGTTTCATCAGTTTGTCTGAGAACACCTGAATCGGATCAGGGACATTTATCAAAATATCAGGTGTCAGTATTTCCTCACATAATGATTTAAATAAAGGCCAATTTGCCTTTGAAAAATTCTATCTCGTTGAAAGCGGCTCATCAGCTGGGTTGTTTGCAGTAAGAATAGAAGGGAAATGATCACTTCCACAAAGATCATCGTGGACTGTCCATGTAAATTCATTTAACATATTTGAATCTGAAAGTGAAAGATTCAAAACAGAATAACTCCCGCTAGCAGGATGTAAAGTATGTTTTTGAGCCATCATTAAAAATACATAGATTATTGTCAGTGATAAAATCTTCAATGATATTTCCCTTTGAATTTGTGTTGGCACTTCCCTATAGAATATTATGGCCATTCAAGTCGCCCATGATTATACAAGGTTTCGGGAGTTGGTCATATAATGACTGTAGTTCAGACCACCTAAGAGCTGAAGAGGGTGGAATATATAATGAGCACAAAGTGAAAACAACGTGCAATGTGAGTCGAACTGCAACAGCCTGTAGATTGACATTCAGAGGAACAGGGTTGTGGATCACATCCTGCCTCACTAAAATAGAACATCCCCTAGTAGCTTTAACAGCAGGAGGAGAAAATGAATGATGCGAAATGTATTTTACGCAAGTCAAACTTATCTGTTGGTTTGAGATATGTCTCTTGCAGACAGAATGCTGACGGCTGAAAGTACTGTAGTAATAATTGTAATTCATTAAAATTGGTCCTTAGACCTCTGCAATTCCACTGAATAAGTGGATTCATGGTGTTCAAGTGACAGGTGGATAAACGGGAGATCTACGTCTCCCATTTCTAGGCGACTTACTTCTGTTGCGCCCATTTGGATGAGGAGAGACATCCATGTCCTCCAAGGTTTGAAACCTATTATAAATTTGAATAGGGTCACAGTGACCCTTCGACACAGGATCAGAATTTCTGGAGTAGTCTACTTTGTTGCTGGCATTTGTTACACTAGGTGATGGATTTGGTGCCGATGCCAGTGATGGTGCCGGTGCTGCTGCCATAGGTGATGTGTCTTCTGTTTGAGAAGAAGAACTTGACAGAACCAAAGAAAAGTTGTCGGAGCTAACCCAAGTAACACCGGTTTGGCATTCAACAGAGGTAAATGATTTAGAACTTTTTGGAGGCGTACAGGTGACAACTGCAGAATATGACACAGCTGCAGTAGGGGTAGTAGGCGACATTACTAAACGTTTGGCATCCGAAAAAGAAATGTTCTTGTCATGCTTCATTTTTATCATCTGGTGTTGAAGCTGCCAGACAGGACAAGACTGGAAGATGCAACATGATTCCCAGAGCAGTTTGCACATTTTGGATCATTTGAGCATTCTATTGTGTCATGAGCAGGTTCTTCATATCGATGGCATTTCTTTTTGTTTCTATACGATTGGGCACCATGCCCAAACTGTTGACATGAGTAACATCGGAGTGGATTCGGTATGTACTTATCCACACCCATGTTACAGTTACCTGCTTTGATAGAAAGTGGTGGAACAGGAAGAGAAAGGGTAAAAGGATATGTGTTAAACTTTTCAATTTGACCATTCTGCCGCTTTGTAAAACGTTTTACACCTGTAACACCCTGGTCTTTCAGTTCAGAAGTAATGTCATCTTCAGACATGTCTGAAAGACAACGTTCACGATCTCTGACAATGCCTTTAGAACTGTTGAGTGATTTGTGCGCAGAGACAATGGCTGGCACGGAAACGAGATGTTTGACAGCCAACAGCGTAGCTGATTGCGATGCAAATTTGCAGAACGTATCCTTTTAATTGACACAACATCACCAGCGATACCATATATAGCTTTAGAAAGCGGGAATGGATTAAATTTCAAAGTTCCATCATCAGACGAAGAGATGAACAAAAATCGAAACCAAAAGTCAGACTTGTTTCTTGTCACAGAGTCATCATCAGATGAACTGTCATCTAAAGTTCTTTTGAGTTGTTTTGGTGGAATCATTGTAAGTTTATAGTGGTTCGCCATCCAACGTCCCCACCCACCACGGAGTATCATAAAGATAATGCTATGTGCTAGTGGGTCTCCAACTAACAGCACCAAGGATACTGGGATGGTATACACAAGCAGAAATATTAAGGCAAGATCAATAGATCCACCAGATTGGCTCATGAGCCACCGCCTTCTGGGCATGTTTTGAGTCAAGGCAATAATTTCTATTCGTTTACAGCCAACAGGTACTGAAATACAAATAACAGTTTGACCAAGACCCAAAATATAAACAATTGAATATAACAACTTTGGGCAAAATAAAAAAGAATGCACAGGGCTTGGCATGACCAGCCGATTGATAGAATCGGGCCCATTCTACCACCCGTCTAGGTAAAGTCAGGGTCAAAGTGGTGTATTGGGCAAAGGAACGCTATTTCTGGAACCAGTGCCCTCAACCACAAGACTACCGTCCTCCACCGACACAGGGGCGCAACCCACGGCAAACAGGTTGCCCAATTCGGTCGGCTTTTACGACCAGCAATGGGGTGCTGTGGATAAATTCTACCCCGGGTCCACACGGGGGAATAGCTATTGGCGTTACCCAGCACTCACCACGTGGAGGTTGCTCTTCATGATCGTTGATGACAAACAAGAAATAGTGTGTGTATGGCTTAAGATATAATTTCATGGCAGCGACAGACTTGATTATTTCGTTAATCCGTAATCTGAGGACTCGGATTAATCTGATGAACATTCTACATGCGTGTCAGTTGTTGTTGGGAAGATTACATCACGACTCCAAGTGGCGGTTCTGTTTCAGTCCATGATCAAATGGGATGCTAACATCGTAAGACGAGCACACAACACAGATCATGTTTGTCAGCAATATCAGTGAGCAGGCTATAGACATCCAGTGTCTTCATGTACTATAGATTAAGCGACAGAACCCTTTCCATATCAAATAGAAATCTCTGCATAAAGCAGAGTCGATTGTACAATTCCGATTATATCATGAGCATGTGTTTATGAATCACCATCAAATAGTAATGATACCAGGTGTTCGCGAAAAGGTGAGCGTATCCAGCTCCACCGGTGGTACCCGTCACAAACACATGCAAAGGCAAGTCAATTGTTCACCTGAAAAAACACGGGAACATATGGTACAAGTCAATATATATAGGTCGTATGAGGCAAAATTGTTGTGAAAATTATGTGAAGAGATCACTGAAAATAACTGAAGATACCAGGTGTTCTGGAAAAAGGTAATCATGTCCTATCCTACCGGTATCATCCGCCGTTCACACAATTTACTTAAAAAGAAAGTAAACTGGGCGGCAAAAGAAGGTATAGGTCGAGTTCCATGATCGATAAAAAAAGAAGAAGAAGAGGTCTTGTTGTGAATTATAATATAATCTAGGGAGGGGTAAAAAATGACTGATCAACCACAGCTTGAATGAAATTGTGCAATCACAGGTAATGTAAGCTCAAGGTAAACAATGGTGGGGTAAGAAATTTCATTTTCAAAAGTTGTCTGAAATGTCACCAAAAATTGTCAGACACACTACAAGTTCATTGTCGACACAGTTGCTTTCAATAGCGTGTATGACCTCCAGCTGCCTCAATGCATGCTGTGATACGCCGCCTCATCGATGATGTCAGTCTTCTGATGACGTGGCCTGGAGTCCGTTGCCAATCGTCTCTCAGGGTCTACTGCCATTCTTGTCTGTTGATGGGAGGCTGATGGCGTGCTCTGATCTGTCTTGTCCCACAGATGTTCAATAGGATTCATATCGTATGAGTGGGCAGGCCAGGGCAAAACGTCAACGTTCTGCTGGTTTAGAAAGTTACGAGTCAGTCTTGCAGTATGGGGCCTGGATTTGTCGTGTTGAAACAATGTCCCCTGCTGTTGGTTTTGAAAGAACGGAAGCAGAACTGGCTGCAACATTTGGTCTCTGTACTGCACAGCGTTCAGGTTTCCCTGTATAATCACCAAATCAGTCTTCTGATCTACACAATTACCGCCCCACACCATGACACCTCCCCCGCCGAATGGATGGACCTCTCGAATACACGCCGGAGCCAAATGTCCCCCTCTGCGTCGATAAACTCGTTCTCTGCTGTCAACGGGTATCAAGAGATAACAGTAAATACAACATAAAACAGTAACAGGGGATGTCAATATTGCATGGATTAAGACGAAGGCAGCATGACAGCGACACCCTGGCGTTCCGTGCAATAACGGTAAATGCGTGTCGGCTATGTCATGCTGGACGGGTCCAATTAAGTAATGGGAAGTCATCTACTGTTACTCTATTCAACCAAGCTAAAACCGTCAGTTTAAATGTATTTGCTGATGGACAAAGCCGATTGATATCTCATATGTGTAATGATCCTTGCTGTCCACTGATTTCCTATGCTTTTACACATATTTTATGGACTCAACACCCTTCATTAAAAGTCTCACTTAATCAAACCTTTAACCTTTACCCTGTTCGCGAACACCTAGTGTCATTCCAGATTGTAAGTGATTTTAAGATTATTTTGCCGGATACTCCAAGTGAAATCTGTTCGGCGGACTATCGCGACTGGTTATTCTCAGGCCCTGTCGTTTATGTATGCTGTTATGTATATTAGATTGTGATCAAAATCCGTCTTTTCACCCTTGTTTACAGTTGACATACAAAAAGAGTTAACTGTCAATGGGTTGAATGTAGTGACGCCTTATTAACACATCCTTGGGACTGCCGAGTAATCCGTGGTTCGAGACAAGCGGAGTGACGATATACAGTCAAGTCCCGTTAATCCGACATGGTTGGATGCATACGATTATGTCGGATAAACGAGTATATCGGATAAACGAGTATATCGGATAAACGAGTATGTCGGATAAACGAGTATATCGGATAAACGAAATTAAGTGGTAGCAACTTTTGTGATCGAAAACCGGACAACTACACTTGATAGTATCTTTCATAATAAGTATTAAACTGTCTTCAATATTTTTTAGCGTTTATGGAAATAAGTCGGTGTGCACACTGTGTCAATCCGCGTAGTTCTTATAAGAAATACGTCTAGGACAATGACTTCTTCAAAGGACTTCTTTAATTACTGTAGACATGAAATCAGTGTCATCGTTCAACGCAATAACACACACCCTCCTCACGCCATTCTATTGTCAGCCAATCAGGAAACGGTAGTCCGTATGTGGGCGTTCCCCAATATATTTTTTTTATAATAAAATAGCCAATCAAATGACATGGAACCACTTGCAATTTATCTATATGATCCTGAATGATGAAGGGGTGGTCGGGTAGCCTAGTGGTTAAAGCGTTCGCTCGTCACGCCGAAGACCCGGGATCGATTCCCGACATGGGTACAATGTCTAAAGCCCATTTCTGGTGTCCCCCGCCGTGATATTCCTGGAATATTGCTAAAAGCGGCGTAAAACCGTACTCACTCACTCACTGAATGATGAATAAACATTGTTTGATTTGAAGACGTCACATTGCATGTAAGTTAATGTTCAAACATGCGTTTCATGGTTGAAAAGTGGCGCATCAGTGACGACGCCCGATGCAATTCCCTATTTTGACCATAATTTCCCCTGTGTTTTTTCCAAGTAAACTGACTTGCCTTTGCATGTGTTTGTGACGGGTGCCACTTGTGGGGCTGGATGTGTTTACCTGATCGCAATCTCATTAAAATCATAACTTTGTTCTCGCTATCGCTAAACAAAGATCTGAGGACATCCCATTAAGGGTCACGTCAGAACGACTTTTTTTTAGCGGTAGCCAAAACTAAGATCTGGTTTTAATGAGATTGACCTTATCGCGAACACTTTGTTTCATCAGAGTTTGACAGATAATCATAAGCACATGCTCATGATGTGGTCGTAAACGTAAAATGAACTCTGCTTTTCGCAAAGATTTCTTAAGAATGTGGAAAGCGTGTTGTCCCTTTAATTTGAAAGAGACACGTGCTCTCTTGAATTTAGATTGCGAAACATGAGTTAGTTATAACATCCTACCCAGACTTCGCCATCAAGATCGGCATAGGAAGTACCAACACGGTGTTGAACCAACAACGCATAAAATCCTGTAAATTGCACCATGTTTTTTAAGCATGCAAACAATGTAGTGCCAGAAGAAATGTGATCGATCAAGAAAATATTATCCTGCTCCACGAAAAGATTAGGTATATTTACTTGGCCTTCTCTCGTAGGGTAGTTCTACAATTAATGAGAGAACAACAGGCGATTTATTCAAGTGATTTATAGAATTAAACATAAAATGCAGTGTTGATGGTTGTGAACCGAAGAAACAGTATGGTTATTATTTGTATCCATACAGACACAAAGTGTATATCTTGATGAGTAGACCATGGTCTAGTGGTAGAGCGTCCGCCCGGAGAGCGGAAGGTCCGGGGTTCGCGTCCGCGTCATACCACTGAACCGACATCACAGGCAGGCACGTTTGGATCGGGCTGAAGCGCGCGTCCTTTGGACATACCAGGACTAGGCTCCATTACTTTTCAATGATGAATCGAGAGAGTGTCCAGACTTTATAGATGTCATCATTCAAGCGCAGCCAAACATGACCGCTATTGTGGGGGACACAATCGTGGGAGCTGGGAAAACCGACCTCCATGTCCTACGGCTGGGCACGATGAAAGGTGTGCGCTACGGAGATGACATTGTGGATGTGTACGTGAGACTGTGTGCTGGTGCAGTCGGACCGGACTTGATCCTCATGGAGGATGACGCACGGCCACATCGTGCCAGGGTTGTTGGTGCCTACGTAGAGCACGAGACCATTGTCCGCATGGCGTTACCAGCCTGGTAACCAGACCTCAATCTTCTCGAACACATTTGGAACGAGCTGCAGATCAGCCTCACATGACGTCCTGTCTTTCCGGCAACTCTACAGGATCTCGGCAATATTCGTCTTTTTGGACAATGAATTTGTTTTCTTCATTTTTTGACGTTTCAGATTTGATACTCTCTTTTTGACGGGTGATCTGACTGTTTATTGATCAAATGTTGTTTGCCGGCATTGTGTGCTCATGACAACGGATCTGGAATCCCTTTTTGGTAAGGAGAGCTTGTCCTTTGACTAAACCTCTTATTTAAGGTTGGTGTTCGGTCTTGTGATGGGTAGCATACGGAAAGCTTTCGCTCTTGGGATAGGTAGCATGCCGTAGGTTTTCTTTCTAGGGCTAGGTAGGATGAGGCAGCATTTCGGTCTAGGGACAGGGGTAGAATGCGGATGGCTTTCGGTCTAGGGATAGGAAGCATGCAGTACGTTTTCGGTCTGGGGCTAGGTAGCATGCGATAGGTTTATGGTCTGGGGCGAAGTTGCGTGCGGTAAGTATTCGGTCTGGGGCTTGGCAACATTAGGTAGGTTTTCGATCTGGTTATAGGTAACATGCGTTCGGTTTTCGACCTTGGACAACGTAGCATGCGGTAGTTTCTGGCCTAGGTGCTAAGTTGTCTGCGGGAGGTTTTCTGTCTGGTGCTACGTAACATGATGTAGGTTTTCGGTATGGGAGAAGATAGCATGCACTACGTTTTCGGTCTGGAGCTAAGTAACATTTCTGTCCTGGGCAAGGTTGCATGTGGTATGTTTTCGGTCTGGGGCTAGGTAGCATGAGGTAAGTATTCGGTCTGGGGCGAGGTAGCATGAAGTAGGTTTTCGGACTGGGGCTAGTTGTCGATTGCCCCCTCTGCTTCAATAAGTTTGTCTTACGTATGCATTTGGTGGAGCATTTACCCTTTCCGTTGAGCGTAATTCTGAGTTTGAGAGCACTTCGAGTTCAGAAAACCTGAAATAAAAAAGAGGTGTTTTGTTTTCAAGTTTGTGATGTTACAGAATAGAATCAACGTAGCTTGTTAACGACGGCGATTAGTTTTACATTATGTATCCGAAATGGCATTTAGCGTGTCAAAAGCGCTGTTGAAAATAACACATTTAATATATTGAAAATCAACACTATAATTTTCAAAATGAAGCCTCTTTTATAATTTCTTCCTACATTGTATTTATCGGCGCCGGAACATGAGTGTAACATTTGAAAGGTTTAGCCTGTCTCCGGGTAGCGCGCAGTAAACTGGAAGCTCGAAGTTACCCATAGACACCAGCATGACAGATTTGTTACCAGAGCAACGTCTAATTATAACTGCATCAAGGTAAACGTTAAAAGGTACTATAAAGACCTGAAAGTGTTGAAAGATAGAAACAGGTCAAACAGAAGCGAGAGTGGGACAAGACACGCCCCCTGCATTACAGTCGTACACTAACCCCGTCTGTATTGATCAGTGAGAAAACCATTAATATTTGACGACAGGTGTATGTGCATGTGTGGCTGATTTGACGCTTCAGCTCTGTCAAGATTGGGATTCTATCAATAAGGCTCATGCATTGTATATTCGACGGGAGTCGAGCCAGGCCTTCACAGTGCATTAACCACTAGACGATCATTAATCTCCAGGTAAATCAGAGCAATATAATAAATAGCCTTAAATGACGTCAAACAACGTAATAAATACGTTAACTGGAAAGGGCATTAAACTATACAGTTATATCCATCCTCATAACGGAGTAGAAATAGCTTAGCTCAAATACACCCACTTATTATTTCCTACGTGTTTTTTACATGATGTTCACGCTGCCAAGTAGATCAGACAGTTGTTCAAATTCCACCAAAAGTTTCAAGGCATCAACTAGGTGTTTTCGACGTGACCTAAGTTGTCCCGAAGTCAAAACAGGGTATTCTATACATCCACTAAGTAGTACCGACGTCAACAAGGTATTCACGACATCCACAAAGAGTTCTCAACTTCAACAAGGTATTTACGACATCTTCAAAGAGTTCTCAACTTTAACAAAGTATTTACGACACCCACTAAGAGTTCTCAACTTCAACAAGGTATTCATGACATCTAGTAAGAGTTCTCAACTTTAACAAAGTATTCACGACATCCACTAAGAGTTCTCAACTTTAAAAAAGTATTCACGACATCCACTAAGAGTTCTCAACTTCAACAAGGTATTCACGACATCCACTAAGAGTTCTCAACTTTAACAAGGTATTCACGACATCCACTAAGAGTTCTCAACTTCAAAAAAGTATTCACGACATCCACTAAGAGTTCTCAACTTTAACAAGGTATTCACGACATCCACCAAGAGTTCTCAACTTCAACAAGGTATTCTATACATCCACTAAGAGTTCTCAACTTCAACAAAGTATTTACGACACCCACTAAGAGTTCTCAACTTCAACAAGGTATTCACGACATCCACTAAGAGTTCTCAACTTCAACAAAGTATTCACGACATCTACTAAGAGTTCTCAACTTTAACAAAGTATTCACGACATCCACTAAGAGTTCTCAACTTCAATAAGGTATTTACGACATCCACTAAGAGTTCTCAACTTTAACAAGGTATTCACGACATCCACTAAGAGTTCTCAACTTTAACAAGGTATTCATGACATCCATCAAGAGTTCTCAACTTTAACAAGGTATTCACGACATCCATTAAGAGTTCTCAACTTTAACAATGTATTCACGACATCCACCAAGAGTTATCAACTTTAACAATGTATTCACGACATCCACCAAGAGTTCTCAACTTCAACAAGGTATTCACGACATCCACCAACAGTTCTCAACTTTAACAAGGTATTCACGACATCCATCAAGACTTGCGCCCCCTACCAATTATTCTCGAAATTAATAGACTCACATCGAACGAATGTGCTTCAAGTCACCATTCAATTGGCAATTGACATATTTGACTTCCTGACGGATTTTTCCTCTTCCATTGTGCATCAGAAGTAGTTGTGCCCAACGCAAACAGTGCCGAGAAATGCGTTGACACACAAACAATAACAAACAAAAAACAACATCAATATCAAACAGAAAATACTTGCTCCGTGTGAGAGGCGAGTGATATTGTGTGTTCCGGAAATAGGTTGTCTGATTCTCTTGACTGTCAATGTTTTCCACGACAAATAGAACTTGACATGAAGATAATTCAACCCTGACATATATTACAACCATGTTGCTATAAACATATGTTTATAAACATATGTTGCTGCAAGAACTAAAATCAATCCTAGGGAAAATTTGTTTTTGAAAAAAAAATGGACGAATGCTGCATTTAGCATGTGAATAAGTTGTCCAAATAGTAGTATGTGCCGTCATAGAAACAAACCAAGGAGGATGATAGTGTATCAGCAGCAGGAGTTTGTTGGCGGTATTTTTTAACTATATGGTTTGTATAAAGTCGCTTTCTCTATTTATGCTTCAGATATTATGAACTCAGCTTACACATACGTTTGTTGAAATCAGGACCCACTTGTGAGTACCATGTAGCTTAATCTATTTCAGTGTATACCAGATAAAGTTGACAAACGAATATTATTCACTGTGCTTCCAGTCATTAATTTTACTCTGTGCTGCATTAGTAGAAACATGGATAAGTTTCATTGGAACAAAAATGTGATGACTTGTCGTCAATGTCCCCATAAATGAAATAGAATCAACCTTGGGGAAAACTATTTTTATCTATTTCTTATGGTGTTTAATGAGATGAGTCAAACAAAAATATCTTGCTTTCGTAGCCACTGATTGTAACAATGTTAACAGAAGGAGAATTTAGGCTTGTGGATTCACATTATGTAATTATCTTCTTACACTTGAGATCTGTGGGTGTAAACTTATATGAAAAGTAATTAACACATAGTTGAGGTGGGCAGCATATTTAAAACTTAATCTAATCATTACTCGTGAGAATCTGGAATACTCGAGATAGACAAAATCAAGTGGGTGAGCGAGTGAGTATGGTTTTACGCCACTTTCAGCACTATTCCAGCAATATCGCGGCGGGGGACACCAGAAACAGGCTTCACGAAGGTAGATAATGATGATGATGCATCAAACTTCAAGGATGTGCTGACTCGGTTTAAACTACTTTACAAAAGAGCAGTGGGGCCGCTAAGGGAATTAAACGCAATAAAGCCACAGGAATAGATTATTTTACTAAATTACTACCTTATTGACTCTATCGATCTGATGGCTCTATGTTCCTCTATTCAACCTTGCCTTGCCACCGGTAGTTCGCTCACAGGGATAATACACTAGTGTATAAGATGAAAGTGAGCAGTTTGATCCCATTTCATACCGCCCTATTAGAATCGTTAATTCTTTGGGAAGCGTTTTCACGCTATAATGACACAATTTATAAATATTAATCAAATAATATCTCCCACACAATCAAGACTCCTCGAAGGATATATAACTATCAATTACATCTTTGTGATGCACTTGATTACGCATATCTTAAAAACACTAACAGAAAATCAATTGTGCATTTATTGATTTTACAAAAGCTTTACAAATGGCAAGAATATATTTTTGGTTTCAAATTATGCAAAATAGTCATAATTGGAAAACGTTTTCACACTCCACCAAAACAAAAAAAACAACACAAAATACATCTAGTCATATGTGAAAGCTAATGATGAAATCGCGGAGTATTTACTTATTCAGGAGTAAGTCAAGGTGAATCTTTTTGCCTGTAGCTTTTTCCAATAAAATAAAATAGCCAAGTGCCATTATCTAATTAAGAAAGACAGCGAAGAAATTGACATATGTTGCAGTGGTATAACGAGACATTTTTAATTATATAGAATAAGTAAATGATTTAGGTTAATGAGACATTCAGACGAATGTCATTGTAACTGAGTAGCGTTCCCTCCGCGTACACGGGGGACTATCGTGATGAAGGGTCGGTGTTGGCGATGGGTGCATCTGGGATGTCCAGTCGGACTACAGTCGTCTCATCACGGACAGTGACGCAACCAGTTCCCGCGTCGGGTTACTCTCTGTTCTTCCCTGCCTGGATCCTTATGGTCACTTTTACATGCACGCGTGGCACGTAAAACACATGTCATGCAATGCGTAGTTAGTTGTATAAAATCTACCCGTATTAGTTTAATGATAATGTAGCGCCATGGCGCATTATTAATCATAATCTGACGCTTTAAACTTGGACACGCCAGAAACCTATGATTGTGGTTTCGAATCCCGTTTTGCCCCGATTTTGTTTTTAAGTTTGTCAACACTATGCCCGGGCTCGTTGGTTTCACCGAAGTGGTAAACGTCTGCATCACGTGCTTTTCTCCCACATTAAGCTGACATGCCGCATAATTTTTCATATGCTCGCTTTCATAGTACCTTGTCGACGAGGGCAGTGTTCTCTTGCTGGTACTTGTAGCTATGCTGTTTCCAGGTAGATGCTATCACCACAATCCTCATCAATATTTGTACTGCCATAGGTGTATACACACTTCAGTCGCCATCATCGGCCATAACCGTCCATAGAGGAGATAACGACCCTCTCTGATATCTGGTTCGTCTATGGTATTCTGTTGTGTATCGAGACAATGTCTCCCTTTCTAAGCAGAAGGTTTCTTAAATTCATATTCAATACGTTTACAGATGAGATGTTTCATAAATCAATTTGTGTACACTCATCATCGTACACATTGTTCCTTAAAACGAACACAGAAATCAATTTGGTGTTTTACTATGCTAGTACAATGATGTGAGGGTTCAATGACATAGAGGCATTGTGTCCAACAACCTGAGGCATCTGGCTTCTCAACATCACATCCTTACAAAGCAGAACACAGATTTCTGTTGACATACCGTCTTTTGTAATACTTACTTGAGAAGAACAATCTTCACTTAGAAACTCCCTGAAACAAAGAGTTTCCGATGTGGCAACAAAGCTAACATTTTGTCTCACCCTGTTCTAGTACATGTTCGATACCCGCCTCACTAGCCTATCTTGGTGGTGTGTCCTGAATCAATGTTTGTACTGTGATACGTTGATGCACATACAATCGCCCAGCTCAAATATCGGGTTAAGTTAAACTGCACTTCCTAAACTTCCTTTAATCCTTTAATCATTTTGAAAGCCATTTATAATATCCGGTCGTCGTAAGGTTCACGACATTGATGAGGGATACGACCGCAGAGACCATTAAGTAAAATCAATATTTAAACAAATGTCATTTGACGTGCGGCGTGACTGATGGAATGTATGGGCTGGGGCTTCGTTAAGGGCGGTTACACGCTATACAGGATACGATGATGGCAAGTTCCTGCGAAAAGAGATTTTCTGATCTCATTATAATCAGATCTTAGTTGTCGCTACCGTTAAACAAAGATCTGAGGACATTCCATTATGGGAGAACGACCTTTCATCCGACCAATCAGAATGTCCCTTACCAGATCTGGAAAGTCGGTGTGTGTTGTCTGATCATGCGACCTCGAAAAGGTTAAAACGGGGTATTTCGAACGACAGATACGGACTGCTTCCGTCAAAATTATCGTCAAAATATCGCTTCAATCAGACAAACATTTGAACGAGACTTTCCATATCCGATGGGAAGTACTGCCACATAATCTCTACCATCCATTGGACATTTCCAGAACTGATAACTTTTCAGTTTTTAATCTTTGTTCGAGAACAATTTTTTTTTGCAAAGCGTTGTCTTGGATGGAGGTCACCAGTAGTACCGTAAAGCTCGAGAATGCTGCATTTTGACTGGCTAATGACGACTTCTTGTTAGTCATTTCATAGGTTTGTCAAAGTTCGTTCTGACGTGATCTGTAATAAACCAGTAACACGGAAAGTATTTTTGATTTCTTTGGTAAATACTTTAGAGACTTGTCAGTCCCAACCATGGAAAGTGATTTTGACCGTTCCTTTGCTGATGAAGTTATATGCACAAATATTGAAAACAACGAAACCTCTAATGCTGAAATCGAAGTAACTGTTAAGTACCCAGTGAGGAGACCATTCACTTCAACAGACGTATTAAGTGCAGTTAAAGGGCTTCAAAACAATAAATCTCCAGGACCTGACTGGCTCACAAATGAACATATAAAGTATGCTGGGATATCTTTATTGAATCATATTATGCTATTATTCAATGCTATTATTAAAGATGAATACATTGAATTTCCCTTAGTGAAAATATTGGCGAAATCTTACCAATACATAAGGGGCAAGGAAAACGTAGAAGTGATCCATTGGTATGACACTAACTTCAGTTCTTAGTAAGCTTTTCGGAAAAAATCTTCTTCACAGAATAGAAGTTTGGACATACTATAATGAAGGCTGGTGCTGAAATGGCGGCTCTCACACTTCTAGAAAATATTGCATACTTTAACGAAAGTAATTCACCAGTTTATTGTGCCTTTCTCGATAATGAGGAAGCCTTTGATCGTGTTTGGCTTGACGGTCATTTTCTTAATAAATTACATAAATTTGCATCAATGGGAACTTATGGCGAATTCTACGTCTGTCTTATGACTTTATGTAGTCAATGTGTTTGCTTTGTTGGCTTAAATCTGATGTTTCCCTGTTAAACAGGATGTAGGTCAGGGTCGTGTCATATCAGCATGGCTCTTTACTCTTTCTCTCAACGATTTACTTCATGAACTCAGCAATTCCGGTTGTGGACTGTATCTGCCAAGGGGACGATGGCCAGGAATACTGCTAGCAGGTGACACGACCTTGATCAGCTGTAACCCAACTGGTCTTCACAAACCCCCAAACGTTGCAGAAGACTATGCTATCAAGTGACAGCTAAAATACAATGTAATCAATAGTACTGTCCTAACATTCGAATGTAACGACAACTCAGTGGCGCCTGAACACCTGAACATTGGTAGCATAAATTTACTTGTTCAAAAGTCAATTGTCTATGCCGGAGTGTGTATTTAAGTATAGTTTTCTGCATAAAGAACGAGGTTAGTATGTGAAAAGATTATAAAATTGATAAATGTAAACCATGATTCCGACATGTACTTTGGTGGACGTCATCCTATAGCCGCTGTGCTCACCTGCCACATGGTGATATTACCCTGTGGCGTATATGTATATAATGTATGGGGAAAACTATCCTTAAAGGAATATGACATGCTCGAAACCACTCATCTCTATTTTTGTAAGAAAATCCAGGGTTTTAGTAAGCGTATGCCTGATGAAATAGTAAGAGATACATACAGTTTGTGTTAATATCCATACAAGGACACATTGATCAACAAACTTGGTAAACTATGTCAAACGAATTCAATGTATCTTTTCAAGACAATGTTTCTAGTCCGACTTGGACAGTTTAGATATAAAGCAACACCAGATACTAAGAACAAGCGGTGACATGACATCACCAATTTGTCCTGCTATGTCCTGTCTCCAAAATTATGATTTGTCTGATGAATAATGATTACATAATATACTGAACCAAATTAAAAACTTCATAATCCTAAAATTTTAACATTTTGACCCGTTATCATTGTGGGCCCTTATTGTGTATTTAAACAATACTGGCCACGTATTGTCTTCAGATAACACCCGTTTTTGTGCAGGCACAGCACTATAGTGGCAAAGGTGTTTTTTCACGTGCAACTGGTCACGCCTGCCACGCCTTTCAAATGTGCAACGTGAACGTGCCATCGGCATGTTGCAGACGGGAACGTCCGTAGCTGCAGTCGCAAGGACGATGGGTTGTAGTCGACGGACTGTTTATGATTTACAGACGCGTCTACAGCAAACGGGTATCACCACTGATCGCCCTCGGCCAGGTCGACCACGTGTGACGTCACATGCAGAAGATCGTCAGATTGTCTTACGTCACCTCCTTAACCGATTTTTGACGGCTACATCAACCAGAAATGAACTGTTTAGGGGTAGACTGAGTGCGCAATCTGTTCGAAACCGTCTGAGAACTACTCACCTTCAAGCACGACGGCCATACTGCGGGCGGATTTTGACTCAATTACACAGACGTCAACGTAAATTGTGGGCACAGCGACACTTACGATGGACTCAGAGGAATTGGAATCATGTCGTCTTTAGTGATGAATCCCGATTAAATCTTCGATTTGCTGATGTTAGGGCGAGGGTGTGGAGGCGCCGTCATGAACGTTACGCCCAGTGTTGTGTACAGGAAGTTGACAGATTTCGAGGCGGAAGTGTCATGGTGTGGGGTGCTTTCTGTTGCAATGCACGTTCCAGGCTTCTTGTCATCCGTGGCAACCTCAACGCTGCTGCTTACCGCGACCAGGTACTGGCACCAGAACTTCTGCCTTTTATGGCAGCACATGGACCCGGTTTAATCTTCCAACACGACAGACCCCACACAGCAATTTTGCCAAGGAATTTCCTTCAGAATGCGGGAGTCAACGTCATGGACTGGCCGTCAAGGTCTCCCGACCTCAATCCCATCGAACACGTCTGGGATGCTCTTGGCAGAAGTCTGCGCTCTCTCCTGAACCAACCACAGAATTTGCAAGATCTTGGCACCATTTTGCAGCAACAAGGGCGTCGTCTTCCCAATCATGTGTTCACAAGCATCACAAGGTCCATGCGGAGGCGTTGTGTGGCAGTTGTCAACGCACATGGTGGCCATACTGAACATGTGTGCCATCAGATTCTCGTGCTTGGGACTTAAACTGTTGATGTAATTACCGAAGTAATTACCGAGATTGAATGTTTTCATGTTTTTTCAACAAGAAACGAAATGTGCATTCTTAGCTCACCTGACTAGCTAAAAGTCAAGTGAGTATGTGTCGTGGCGCATTTGTCTGTTGTCTGGTTGTCTATTGTTGACATTTGCATTTTCCACATCTCCTCTGTATATGACGCTGAAACAAAAAACGGCCTGCTTTGGTGACTCTAACCTTCTCAAATAATCCGATACAAAACATATATGTTTCGTTTTTCTTCTCGATATTATGAATTTTGGTCATCCTTTACTGCATAATAGTTCGTGTCACCGAAGTGCAAAAGTTGCTCTGTGGAATATAAAGTGCAGGTGCACAATATGGAAAATGATATCCATTGCTTCGAGTGTGCTCTCCAGATGAAACAAAGTCCATACTAGGATGGGAAGTTAGCGGTTCCAGGCCAGAACTTTGTAGAGGTGATTTCGTCATCTAAAGACATATTGCTTCCATCTTTATTTCGCATGTGGTTTAATACCGTTTTCGATGAAGGTGATTGTCCCATACCATTGTCGCAATCAGACATAGCCCAATGGCATTGAAAGGCTGACGTCAGTTCATCTAACAACTACAAACATACCTGACAAATACTAGAAACACAAAATAAAAAAAACCCCAAATATGTGATTCGAAGAAAGCATTTAATTTAAATCAATGAAACCTTTGTCGACCGACTTGGCAATGCCTTCGTCTGTTTACCGTGACAAACTGTGCCAGTGTTTATGCTCCGTGTATGTGCTGACAAAAGCTGACACCGTCACAGGAACTGTATGCTTATGTGAAATCACGTGTACGTTGTTAAGCCTAGTTTGTTTTTCATCAAGGAGTTATCCAAGAAAGATCAGCAATGTCTGGCATGGAGTTTAGTTATATCAAAATTTTGTTCCATTTATTCTTTGATTATTGATGTTTTTCATTTCCTTTGAGTACTTACTTGTACATACATGTTTCAACTTAGAGAGCTTGGTGTTGTAATATTGTAATATTATATTTGCGCCACCACAGAACGACTACACAACGTTGTGGCCAGATTGCCAAGGCGCTGTCATCCTAAGGTTCTGTTTGGGTTCTTAACGTCGAGCGATGTATGTCAAAAGACTAATGACCTGCCCAACGATATATGTCTAAACATTGGTAATATATAGAAGACAATTAATTTGTAAATTTGTGTCGAGCTGAGTTGAGTTAAGTTGAGTTGGACTGAGTTGACTTAAACGTATGACTCTGACAGTAATGATATATATGTAATAACAATTTTTATTGGGATATTTGGTACGGGAAATTGTCATGCTGAAACATTTCAGACACTGATGCTGCATGTTTGGTAATGGTCAGGGGTCAATGTTGCAATATTAAACACATTACCAAATGCCAAGTTATTGCCACATACAAAGAGTTATAATAACTGTGAAAAACAAGAGCTAAATGTGACTTATTATTTTGGCGCAGACTAAAACAACTACTCGATCACTATTCGATGACTTGTAACCTTCTGCCCCCACTGTGTTGTGATAAAGAGTAAATCCATACTATGAAAGCTGTTTATGACATGCTGTTTCTATTAATGTTGGCTGTTTCGATGTGGATGCCGTGATTTCTGGAAGCGGTGGTATCTATTGTATGTCCCCCATCACCTGTAATTACCCCGAAGTAATAATCGATACCATGATTAGTACCGCTAATACCTACATGCCTCGAGAGAATACCTTTTAATTACTGAAAGTAGAATCGCGCGTCCATACAGCTCCGATGCACAGGGCATACACGGGTCACCAAGGTCCCGGGGGTGGGGTAGATTGAGATTTTCGCTGTCCCGGGGGACGGTACATCGGATGGGAGAAATGTTAAACAGATTGATAACCAAAAAACCTCCTTGACATGACGACAAAATGGCCACCGAGGGTACACAATGCCGGAGTCAGTGGAACGCGGAAACACGCAAAGCTGTCATCACGATGAAGAGTGATTGTTTACCTCATTAGTGATATATTCAGTGCCTACTTTAGGTATAGATCTACCTTAGTCATGCAGTAGTAGGCTTAGCACACTTATGGGCATAGTGATGGTACCGCTGTGGGTGGTCATTGAAACACTCCAGTAAACACTCCTGTATAGTCTGTCGGTATTGCTGTGTAGCTATGAGGTTGGGGTTGTGATGTAGGCAACACTGACTGCGGTCAAACTCGGACTATCTGACTGCGGACCAACTGACACTAACTACGGACCAACTAATGTTAATGTTGTGTTCGACCCGACTGCTGAGTTATTTATTTAATGTAGTCGAGACAAGACTGCTGAGCTATATATTCAATGTTGTATTCGACCCGACTGCTGAGTTATATAATAATTGATGTAGTCGAGACAAGACTGCCGAGTTATATATTTAATTTTGTACTCGATCCGACTGCTGAATTATATAATCTTTTATTTAATGTTGTACTCGATCCGACTGCTGAGTTGTATATTTAATGTTGTTCTCGATCCGAGTTAAATATTTAATGTTGTACTCGATCCGACTGCAGAGTTATATATTTAATGTTGTACTCAACCCGTCAGCTGAGTTATATATTTAATGTTGTCGAGACAAGACTGCTGAGTTATAATTAATGCTGTACTCGACATGACTGCTGAGTTATATACTTAATGTTGTACTTAACAAGACTTCTGAGTAATATACTTAATGTTGTACACGACATGACTGCTGAGTTATATACTTAATGTTGTACTCGACATGACTGGAGGGCTATATACCTAATGTTATATATGACATGACTGCTGAGTTATACTTAATGTTTTACTTGACATGACTTGTTGGTTATATACTTAACGTTGTACGTGACATGACTGGTAGGTTATATACTTAATGTTGTACTCGACATGACTGGTGAGTTATACTTAATGTTGTACTCGACATGACTGCTGAGTTATACTCAATGTTGTACTCGACATGACTGGTGGGTTATATACTTAATGTTGTACTCGACATGACTGCTGAGTTATATACTTAATAATGTACTCGACATGACTGGTGGGTTATATACTTAATAATGTACTCGACATGACGGGTGGGTTATATACTTAATAATGTACTCGACATGACTGCTGAGTTATACTCAATGTTGTACTCGACATGACTGGTGGGTTATATACTTAATGTAGTACTCGACATGACTGCTGAGTTATATACTTAATAATGTACTCGACATGACTGGTGGGTTATATACTTAATAATGTACTCGACATGACGGGTGGGTTATATACTTAATAATGTACTCGACATGACGGGTGGGTTATATACTTAATAATGTACTCGACATGACGGGTGGGTTATATACTTAATAATGTACTCGACATGACGGGTGGGTTATATACTTAATAATGTACTCGACATGACTGGTGGGTTATATACTTAATAATGTACTCGACATGACGGGTGGGTTATATACTTAATAATGTACTCGACATGACTGGTGGGTTATATACTTAATAATGTACTCGACATGACGGGTGGGTTATATACTTAATAATGTACTCGACATGACGGGTGGGTTATATACTTAATAATGTACTCGACATGACGGGTGGGTTATATACTTAATAATGTACTCGACATGACTGGTGAGTTATACTTCATGTTGTATTCAACATGACTGCCGAGTTATACTAAATGTTGTACTCGACATGACTGGTGAATAATTACTGCCCAGTTACATACTTACCTATCTATACCCAACATGTCCCCCAAGTTGTGACCACGGAATGTCAGATACGCTGTCCATGTCGACGAATGTTGACGTAATCTGTCGTCTGCTTCTTTCCTTTCAGCTGCAACATGTCCGCCGCTCCAGCTCGACTCGACTCTAGTGGCCACTGACAACGTCACTTCCGTCGAGGCTGGGAGTGACGTCAATGTCACGTGTGAGACTGGCTTCACTTTGCCAGACGGACAGAAGACACAGAATCTACGCTGCCAGATAAACATAACAGGCAATGCAACATGGGATGGGTCGTTACAAAGCTGTTCACGTAAGTCGTTGAATGGTTCACGTAAGTCGTTAAGGGTTTCACGTAAGTCCTAAGGGCTAAAGAAGACACAGTAATATAAAAGGATCGGATGTTCTTGAACTTCTCTCGAGTAGTACATATGATTGCAGAATATATTGACATGTAAGTGGAGAGTGAGTGAGTATGGTTTTACGCCGCTTTTAGCAATATTCCAACAATATCACTGCAGGGGACAACAGAAATGGGCTTCATACATTGTGCTCATGTAGGGAATCGAACCCGGATCTTCGGCGTGACGAGCAAACGCTTTAACCACGAGGTTATTCCACCGCCCCGTGTTAGTGTAGAGACGAGACGGGGTGGAAGCCCGTTACACTTTTACTACTATACAACGATGGGCTTCGGTTCCGACCAAGAGTTAAACGTCTGTAACATGCATTACACGGAATTTACCCCCGCAATTTGATGACACGCCTGCGACCTTTGTGCCTCCTTTGAGCGATCAAAAACTGGCCAGGACGCTCAATCATGTATCTATGTAACTACCAGGAGTTGTTCAGCAGTAACTGCTCGAGTTGTTCAGCGTCTGCAACCACAGTGAAACACTGCAGGTACAAACCCTCTATTTATAGGCAGGCTGAGGAGGCATTACAAAGAGCTCAAAGGAGGCAGAAAAGAGGCAGAAGCATTGCCATGGTGCCTCAAGGGTTCCGGTGGTCGCCGAATGGAGGTACAGCAATCGCTACAGTCATCGTTCAGTGCACGCTGTTGCTCGCCCAAAGGAGGCACAGGGGAGGCAGAAGCATCGCCCAGATTGACGGGAAAGATTTGCAACAGAACGCACCTTTTACCTCGCGACCATGCGACTACCACTGTGCCTTCATTCTGCAACAACGGCAATGCTTGTGCCTCCCTTCTGCCTCCTCTGAACCACCTTTGAGCCACCTTTGAGCAACCAGCCTCCTCGGCGACCTTGTTCGAAAACATGTTAAAAAAATCATGGCGACTATGGCGTCCATGGCGATGTCTGAACCTCCCGTGTACCACCTTGGAACGACCTAGGCAACCATTCTGCCTCCTTTGAGCCTCCAACGACGACCTGGCAAATTTTATGGCCGCACACTGGAGGCACCAAGGTCGCCATCCCGTGTAAAGGCCCCACAAGTGAGTGAGTTGGATTTAACGCGGCTTTTAACAGTATTCCAGTTATATCACGGCGTGTCAGCTTAATGAGGAAGGAAATCCCGAAGTGATGCACGTCTCAGACGTTTACCACTTTGGTGAAACTGGTATGTGCTGAAGAACCCAGAAACATAATCGGGGCGAACCGGGATTCGAACCCACAATCATAGGTTTGTGGCGGGCCCAGGGGTGTCTAGATCCAGACGGTCACACTGAGATTGTTACATCATACTGTTTGAGTTTACAGAGAGATTGGGTTTGGGGGTTTTGTGTGAAATTGAGTGAACTGAGACTGCCAGTTTCCCAGAGCCGAGTCTCCCTTTAACTAGATCCATCTATGCTAACCTGGATTAACACTTCAGCAGTCATGTCATTGGATATTATTCGGACAAGATAAGCAGCTCATGCAGCAAATGTGCGTGTATCGTTATACACTGTAATCAATTATGACTAGCAGTCGTTAGGTGCATAGCAATTACTGACACCTAGAAAAGCCTGGCATAAATACTAGTATTTAACCGATATATTGAGAGAGAAAATGTCACAACATATGCTGTTCAAGGTTAGAATCTCAGCAGTAGGGTTAAGGGAGTTTTAAAATGATTAAACCAAATGTCAGTAGATATACCTTTAGATTTACTTTTATGAGAATAACATTTTTTTAACAGTTTTTCTGAACAAGTGAAATCTTTGTTCTTTGCAGCACCAACTCTTTCTTGAACA
The DNA here is from genome assembly GCF_022045235.1 of Haliotis cracherodii. Classification (NCBI taxonomy): domain Eukaryota; kingdom Metazoa; phylum Mollusca; class Gastropoda; order Lepetellida; family Haliotidae; genus Haliotis; species Haliotis cracherodii. The sequence continues at coordinate 22,644,616 of NW_027266273.1, forward strand.
ACGTTATGTTCGTACTCCATTTTCTTCGAACGACAAAACTTTGGGCTCCGGGTAGACAAGGCAGTGAGCCATATTTTTAAATACAGTTACTTGATTACAGAGATGAACCACTGATCTGATAAAATCAACCACAGATTTCCAGCCTTGGACTAGAGAAATGCGATAGATGGATAAATGTATGATACAGGAAACGTTAGATCAGCAGATGTAAACTGAACTATCTAAGTAACGCAACGACAAGCACACCCTATGTGACGGAATAATGGTATGTTGATTCTGCTGTGGATCTCTACCAACCATTGTTATCATGTTTGTACTGACTCGGAGGATTTGCCTGCTATTGGTCACGCATCTTCGATTATCCAGGGTATAATTTTCAATCGTCCAAGGCGAGTTGCGTCCCTTGGGCACGCCAGAAACCTATGATTCTGGATTCGAATCCCGGTTCACCCCGATTATATTTCTAGGTTTGTCAGCACCATGCCCGTGCTTGTGGGTTTTACCGATATAGTAAACGTCTGAGGCCTGAGATAACATTCCTCGTTCAGCTGCCATGCCGTCATATAACTGGAATACTGTTAAAAGCGGAGTTAAACATAACTCACTCACTACTCTCTCTCTCTTACGTAGCACATAATATTTTCCGGTTATGAAGTGAGATGATGTGAAATGTGATTTACAAATGCTTTTTGCACATATATGATAACAGTAATCTCACTGGACGGGCTATTTCTAGAGGCATGCCTTTCGATTCCAACTCAAAACAAAGCGAATGGGTTCTCCAAGGTATTTTTATCATAAAAGAAAGTAGATAATAGCCCGGATAAGCAAGGCTACTGGTCATATGACTCCGTGACAACATATATATAACAACAAACTCGCCCCCATGTTGGGAAATTGCATATTAACTTATTTACAAACATTTAACAATTGTTTTTCAAACTATCCATTTATATGATAAACTTAGTCTACACTGAGTGTGTGTTGAATCTGTGTATATTCGTAGCGTTGCTTTTCAGCTGTGACGTGCACAACCATCCCGGAAGTGACGAGTGCCCACGTGACGTACAGCTCTGTGACGTATGGAAGTGTGCTCTCTATAACGTGTTCATCGGGGAGGTTCCGAGACATCTACCCCTCGAGACTCAACCTGTCCTGTAACGCCACGGGGGAGTGGGAAGTGCAGGACATCAACACCACCACCCTCGACTGCAAATGTAACATCACTTACTGCTTCCACGGCAACAACTTTCAAATACACCCCATCTACAAATGCACCATGTCCAACGCCATCTGTTGGAGGGTCATGCGTGGACCAGTGGTCTAGCATATCTCTACCAGGGCACCGTTGCACAAAGCGATATTAGCGCTAAGACAATCGTAACTACTTCACTTTAACTCCGCTTTAAGATAGCCTTGTGCAACAGTGACCCTGATGATTAAAGTTGACCCTCTTAGCTGCCTTGTTCTACAGGTCTCGGTTCGAATCCCCCCCCACCCCCCCAAAAAAAATGAGATACTTTGCAGCACTATTACCGTACTCGTAATCTTAACTAGAGTGACAATCAGAGGGATGTTAGAATTTAAAGACAAGTAAAAAAAACGTAAAGATAAACAAAATCTTCCAAAGGCATTTAGAAGTTATACCCATAAGGAAGAGAATCTATGGATGTCAACGTCTTTATTATGAGGAACACAACGTTTCGAAGTGATGAAGGAGTAAGTATATACTCCGAAACGGGGGCGCGGGTGGCCCAGTCGTCTAAGGCGCAGCGATTCGCTGTACATAGTTGTGTCCCTTGGGCACGCCAGAAACCTATGATTGTGGGTTCGAATCCCGGTTCGCCCTGATTGTGTTTCTGGATGTGTCAGCACCATACCCGTGCTCGTGGGTTTCTCTGAAGTGGTAACGTCTGAGACCCGCATCCCTTTGTGCTTTCCTCTCACGCCCTGGCAAAACTATAATACTGTTTAAAACGGCGTAAAACACAACTCACTCCCCTAGCGACCACCCTATGTGTGTCATTGTACTCTGACATCATGGACGGATGCTCACACTATCAACCACTGGTTTGTTTGACCTAGGTTCGATTATTGTATTTTGCTCACAAAATATATTCTCCCTGACTTCCAACTTGTGTCTGTTGCCAGATAAGACAATCGGGTACGTCGGGTGCCGACAGTCCTCCCCCGGGGCTCTGAACGTGTCCCTCTCAGGAACAAGTAGCCACAGTCAGTGCCTCATTCACTGCAGGGATAACAACATGCTCTACAGCGGCTTTCAAGGTGGCGACTGCTACTGTGGAAACCTCAGCGCGTTCGGCATCAACGTCAACAACACCGGCTGCAACACGTCTTGTGGTTACAACCCCGACGTCATGTGTGGAGGGGCAGACGGCAGGATGAGCGTCTACATGACCTTTGGTGAGTTTGGTTTTCATTGTGAACACGGTGCTCGCTTTGGGGGAGGGGGGGGGGGGGGATATGTGTGTGTGTGTGGGGGGGCTTGGTTGTCTAGTGATACCTCTTTCCGTGCAAACTAGTCGGACCAGAAAGCTGAACATCCACTGCATCGTGGCCGGTGTCATTAGAAAGTACTATTGTGGCGAGGCTACCAAGTTACTAGTAAGGGGCCAGTCATTTAACATTTGCAAAAGGGGGAGGTGGACGGGGTGGGTAGGTTCAAAGTGGGGTGGTTATTTCACAAATTAATAAAATAATCTGTTACCGCACGCAGGACAGGTATGTGACAGTTACGTTGTAGCACGTTTCTACAACATATTAGTTTCTAACGTGGGACAGGTATGTGACAGTTACGTTGTAGCATGCTACTACTATACATTAGCTTCTAACGTGGGACAGGTATGTGACAGTTACGTTGTAGCATGTTTCTACAACATATTAGCTTCTAACGTGGGACAGGTATGTGACAGTTACGTTGTAGCATGCTACTACTATACATTAGCTTCTAACGCGGTATGTGACAGTTATGTTGTAGAATGTTACTACCATACATTAGCTTCTAACGCGGTATGTGACAGTTACGTTGGAGCATGTTACATGTTACGTTTTCTTTTAGCCAACACCTGGTGTCATATATATATATATATATATATATATATATATATATATATATATATATATATATATATATATATATATATATATATATATGTGTGTATATATATACTCTTCAAAAAAAGAAAAGCATAGCCAGATTTGTTTGAGGTAGGAAAATACATTTATACGAGGAACCGTACAAGCTAAAATGTTGTGGAAAGAACACTGGTGATTTAGACATCTCAATTATCGGTACATAGGAAAAGCCCAAGGTTAAGGTCAGCTACCTTAATCGCAGTTGAGGCCACACCCTGTGTTGACGACACCAATGCAGTTGTTGATGACGATGTTGTCGACTCAACATGACGCGTCGAACAGGACGTCTTGCTCGTAGACCTGCTGCTCTTAAACGGGTTTCGTACAGTCTGGTCGGAGATTCTGCGCAGTCCGGGTATTTTAGATGCGCTTGAGGTGGCTGTGGTCGTCTTTTCACGTAGGTGGCGCAGTCGGATGTAGCGATCTTGGGCGGGATGGTTACTCTTGGTCGTCCCGACCTTGGCCGATCACGTGTTGACCCATGACGTTGTTCTTTGCACTTCTGTTAATCTTGGCATGTTGTTGAACTGTCACTGTTCGATTTACGCAGATGACAGGCAATCAAAACCCCTAAACTTTAATACCGTTCATAGTGGTGCGTATACGTGCAGCTCCATGGCCCTTTGGTAATGCACTGGGTGCGTTTTTCCGAATCGTACGTGTTTCCCGACTAATGGTTTGCATGTCCTTGTTGTGATCATTTTGACCCGTGAAATTTGTCACTGACACTATATCACATTAAACCTCTTCATTTTGCATCTCTTGGTCCGCTAATGTTGCTTTTATGGCAAAAATATCCGTATTGCGTTTCGTTTTTTGAAGAGTATATATTTGGATAACAAGGCCCAACATTTCTTTGCAGATGGCTGTTATTCCATGACCAACTCAAGCATATTCATGTCTGCGTTACCCATTGTTGGCAAAAGTTATGTAACATGTAAGGAACATTGCCGTGGACTGGATTTTCCAATAGCCATGGTGACTAGATCCTACCTTTGCCAATGCACCAACACGACGTCTGGTATCAGTGCTGTGCGGATCTCCCCCGACGTGTGTAGTCTGCCGATACAAGACCTTGGGGAACCGTTCAGCGCCGCGACAACCGTCCGCGTGTGGACACTAGGTACGTGATGGGGAGAAGTTCCGTAGCGTTTTGTGTCTGTTCCGCTCTCTAGTGTTGTTACAGTGTCTAGTCCCTACTGCACTGTCTAGTGCTGTTACAGCCTATACTGTCTGCTCAACTCTCTAGTGTTGTTACAGTGTCTAGTCCCTACTGCACTGTCTAGTGCTGTTACAGCCTATACTGTCTGTTCAACTCTAGTGTTGTTACAGTGTCTAGTCCCTACTGCACTGTCTAGTGCTGTTACAGCCTATACTGTCTGCGCAACTCTCCAGTGCTGTTACAGTGTCTAGTCCCTACTGCACTGTCTAGTGCTGTTACAGCCTATACTGTCTGTTAAACTCTCTAGTGCTGTTACAGTGTCTAGTCCCTACTGCACTGTCTAGTGCTGTTACAGCCTATAGTGTCTGTTTCACTTGCTAGTGTTGTTACTGTGTCTAGTGCCCACTCCACTGTCTAGTGCTTTTATAGCGTTTAGCGTCTGTTCCACTCTCCAGTGATATTAAAGTGTCTAGTGTATGGTCCGCTGTCTAGTTCTGTTATAGTGTCTAGTGTCTGTTTCACTCTCTAGTGCTGTTACAGTGTCTAGTGCCCACTCCACTGTCTAGTGCTTTTATGGCGTTTAGCGTCTGTTCCACTCTCCAGTGATGTTACAGTGTCTAGTGTATGGTCCGCTGTCTAGTTCTGTTATAGTGTCTAGTGTCTGTTTCACTCTCTAGTGGTGTTACAGTGTCTAGTGCCCACTCCACTGTCTAGTGCTTTTATGGCGTTTAGCTTCTGTTCCACTCTCTAGTGGTGTTACAGTGTCTAGTGTCTGGTTCACTTTCTAGTTCTGTTACAGTGTCTAGTACCTAATTCACTGTCTAGTGCTTTTATGGCGTTTAGCGTCTGTTCCACTCTCTAGTGATGTTACAGTGTCTAGTGTATGGTCCGCTCTCTAGTTCTGTTATAGTGTCTAGTGTCTGTTTCACTCTCTAGTGTTGTTACAGTGTCTAGTACCTACTTCACTGTCTAGTGCTGTTAAGGTGTCTAGCGTCTACTCCACTGAATAGTGCTGTTACAGCCTATAGTGTCTGTTCCACTCTATAGTGTTGTCACAGTGTCTTGTGTCTAGTTCACCCTCTAGTTCTGTTACAGTGGCTAGTGCCTACTCCAGTTTCTAGTGTTGATACAGTGTCTTCTGTCTGTTCCACTGTCCAGTGTCTAGTGTCTCGTATAGACAAATAATACATATGGACGAAAAAACAATTTCAACGATACATTCAACTTTGAATCCCTAAAAGACCTTATGAATCTGGTAAAACCATAGATATTGATCACCGTGGGTGTTGCCATGGAGATATAAAGTGAGTATTATCCAACAGAGCAGGAGCCGCTGCTAGCTGACAGCTGCGAGAACCTCTACAATGGCGGCATCTGCATGCACGGCTACTACTACACCTCCAACAACACCAGGACCTACTGTCGCTTTAAAGGTAAGCGCCACTAACATTCCTGTCACTCCTTAAAAATCGATTAAAAAATTCAGATGATTTACAATTCAGATTTACATGAACAAATAAACACAACCATTGAAGCGATGAACTACATATGTGTGTAATGTGTGTGCTGTCAATGTGTGACCTAGTGTTCCTTGTGATGTGAATGTAGATGACACGGTGTGCGACGACTACTGGGTCGGATACAACGGCAGCTGCTACTACTTCAGCAACTTCACCGCGACGTTCAGCGACTCCTACAGCCACTGCCTGTCACAGAACGCGCACCTGGTGGCCATACAGTCGAACCAAGAGCAGCTGATTCTACAGGAAGCATTCTACAGTACGTCTAGCGTCTAGTGCCACTTTCAAATTCTTTAAATTGAGAGAGAGAGAGAGAGAGAGAGAGAGAGAGAGAGAGAGAGAGAGAGAGAGAGAGAGAGAGAGAGAGAGAGAGAGAGAGAGAGAGAGAGAGATTTTACGTGCGCTAATTGAGTTGGCTAGTGCCTTCCCGCGTTTGGTGACCCCGGACCCATGTCTAGTCGCTGTCTCCACAGTCTAGCAATTGATCCGTTACTTAGTTATTGATCTGCTGCTAAGTTATTTATCCACTGCCTAGTGATTGACCCACTGCCTAGTGATTGATTCACTGCCTTGTGATTGGTCCATTGCCTAGTGATTGGCCCTCTGCCTAGTGATTGACCCAGGGCCTAGTGATTGATCCGTTGCCTAGTAATGGACCCACTGTCTTGTTATTGGTCCACTGCCTTGTGATTGGTCCAGTGCCTGGTGATGGTCCACTGCCTAGTGATTAATCCGATGCCTAGTGATTGATCTTTTGGTCATTGGGCTCCAATATACCTTTGTGTTATCAAAGTACGAGCGAATTTCATGGCACGAAAGTCTGAAGTTAACACACAAACCTACTGAAGTTGCATATTTTAGTATATTTTATTGGAAATAAACTCCAAAACGACACTTAATTCACTGCCTGGACCTTACTCTCTTTCAGATTTCCGTAACTTTCGAGCTCGGAATAATGCGTGGTTTGTAGGGTTGTACGACGCCCGCGAGAGCGCATCCTTCCAGTGGACTGATGGCGGCCTCGTGTCCTACACCAGCTTCCTCTCCAGCGAACCCAGCCGACCCTTCCAGGAGCGCTGCGTGGTAGTTGCCCGTGAAGACGACGACGTCAGCTGGTACGACCGGGAATGTAGCGATGAAGAAAACTTCATCTGTGAAAGACGACCAGGTACAGTGACTACACAAATAGCAACGGAACAAATTCATTGAGTGAATGACTGTATGAGTGAGTGATTGAGTTGGGTTACGCCGCTTTACCTTTATCACGGCATGTCAGCGTGTGACGAAAGCCCGAAGTGATGCGGTTCTCAGACGTTACCACTTCGGTGAAACCCACGAGCACTGGTATGGCGCTGACAAACCTAGAACCATAATCGGGGCATATCGTGATTCGAACCCACAATCACAGGTTTCTGGCGTGCCTAGTAGATGCACTTCTGCACAGCGATTTGCGGCGCCTTAGACAACTGGGCCACCCTTTCCCCTCAAACCGTATGAACGGAGATTGCGAAGCCACTTCTTATTTGATGGAATCTCTCGTTAAACTTCCTTTGTAAACTTGACTTCCTGGTTACATCATGAAAAAGAAGATGCGACACATTTTACGTTACACGTATCCGATGATTCTAATGACGGCGTGAATATTATGTTCAATGTTTCAGATTGGTATTACGGTTGTATCGAAGTCGCAACAGCGGACCTGAGTGTAGCCTTGACCCATGAGAACATGACTCTGACTCTGTGTTCCCAGAAGTGTCTGTCTGTGTCACGTGCGTATTCTGCCGTTAGTAACAGGACATGCTTCTGCGTTGATACAGTCCCGAGTCACGTGCCACTCGGGTGGTCGTCATGTGACGTGAAATGTCCTGGTCACGTGTTTCAGCCGTGCGGCGGTGTATCCGCAAATCCAGACAAGACGGTCATCTTCGTCACCGGAGGAGGTAAAGCATTGAAAAGAATGCTCGTTAATGATCTGTAATTGATAAACATATGTTGTAATTGATTTGAATTCAATCATTGCATCCCCCAACACAACGTGAAGAGGTGGACACACCTGGCCGTTCCTGTATGACCAACATAGTTTCACATATGGTCGAGTACTTCAGGAACACTCCTGGGCCGTGGGCTAGCCTTGTGGTTAAAGCGTCCGCACCTGGCGCTGATTATCCGGGTTCGATTCTTCGTGTGGATACAATTAGTGAAGCTCATTTCTGGTGTCCCCCGCCATGATATTGCTGGAATATTGCTAAAAGCGGCGAAAAAACATACTCACTCCCAAAGAACACCCACTTTAATTACATATGGAGACAATAGATTGCTCCATTAACACCACCCTGTATATTCTGATAGAAGGGGTCCTGGTTTCATTTCTCAATGGGATAATTTCAATCCCATTCTGTACTTAGGCTTTCTATAATGGGTAAGATTATTTTTCAATGTCCGACGATTACGTCTCTATCACTGGCTCTTGCACAATATGTTTCGAACATTGGAGCAAGTAGAATTACTGAGTGAGTATTTCAGTTATATCCCGGCGTTGGTGTAAAAATACCACGCGTTTATAATATAGATAAGTGATAGCTGTATAATTGTTAACGTGTCCTGTGCGACAGTCCTTCTATTCCAGTAACATGGCAAGTCTCCTTACAGGGTCGCCCCCCGCCCCAGCAGAGGGATGTGAGGAGCTTGAGTTGCAGGGCCTCACGGACGATACGTTTGTGACAGCTCATGGTGAAGTCACGTGCACAACAAGTAGTAAGTGACATTAATTCATTTTGATTTAGAATATTGGTATTTCTAGCACGTCTTAAAATGTTCTTTGTTGTTTTTAAGACCATGTCGTAAACTGTTAATATTTCTTAAAGTTAATTTCTTCATCTGAGGCTTTTTCTTTCTCTCTTTCCCTGTGGCTTTGTGTCTCTCCTGCCTATCGCTGTCTCACACTCTATATATTCTTTCTCCAGACAGTGTGCTGTGTCCGTTCTCCTGGGTGAACATCGAGGGTCACTGCTACAAGTTCATGGTCGGCAGGACCGACAACCCTGCCACATCTTGTAGCCAACTGGGAGCCTATCTAGTCTCACTCACAGATGCGCACGAACTTGCGCAGGTCCGAGAGATCCTCAACAGGGTTGTGACTCTGCGCTACTTTGACTGGTGGTTGACGGGACTCGTGGATAACGACAACAACAACGTATACCGCTGGAGTAACGGACAATTATTCAACTCATCTGCGTTTCATCTCTCCGTGACCAATGACAATTCCTTCTTCGCTTTCCACAGGGACAGCAACAGCTCTGAACTGATCACAGCCGACCCCAGCAAGAAACCCTTTATCTGTGAGAAGGGTGACGGTAAGAATCCCCAATCACTGCTTGTTGCTGTTCTCGTTTCACTCAAAGCATACCATACACCCAATACACGCCACGGGGCGGTCGGGTAGCCTAGTGGTTAAAGCGTTCGCTTGTCACGCCGAAGACCCGGGTTCGATTCCCGACATGGGTACAATGTGTGATGTCCATTTCTGGTGTCCCCCGCCGTGATATTGCTGGAATATTGCTAAAAGCGGCGTAAAACCATACCAGGTGATGTTTCCACATCGTACATGATAACTGTGCATATGACATCACACAGCGTCATACTAGTTCTGTCAAATTCTCCAACGCTACGCAGAAGATGTTCCGAATCGCCCTTCCTACTCTGGTTTCAATCCAAGAGGGTGAAAGTGAGTGAGTGTGGTTTTACGCCGCATTTAGCAATATTCCAGGAATGTAACGGCAGGGAACACCAAATTTGTTTGTTTCTTTGTTGTTTAACACTGCACTCAGCATTATTCCAGCTATATGACGACGGTCTGTAAATGATCGAGTCAGGACCTGACAATCCAGTGATTGACATCATCAGCATCGATCCAAGCAATTGGGATACGTAACATGCATCATCCAAATCAGTGAGCCTGATTACCCGATCCCCTTAGTCGCCACTTACGACAAGCATAGTCGCATTTTATGACAAGCATGGGTTGCTGAAGACCTATTCTAACCCGCATCTTAACGGGTCCTGAACACCAGAAATGTGTTTCAAACATTGTACCCATGTGGGGAACAGAACCCTGGCTCTCGGCGTGACGAGCGAACCACGAGGCTACCCCACCGCTCCTACTTTTGCAACAGGAAGTGGAAGTTGTTTGATGATTACTCCTCGTATACTTTATTTGAATATCCATAATTACTTTGAGGGACAGTCACGTTTTTTTCTCGATGTCTATTGTATCTAAGCCCGGAACCGTGTTAGAATGGACTCTTCCCATTATGACTCCTTCCTATTATGACGACTGCTTCAAAACAAATACGCCGTGGTTCAGTGACTGCTGACTGCTATTACTTCACGGGGATTAGGTGCCTCACCCTGGCAAGTGTGGGTTCGAATCCTGGACGGGACTCAACCCCCAAGAAGTACGAGAATCTGTACTTTACTAAGAAAGTGTTATCCCAAATATAACATTTGTAACTACAAATTGTCACCGCTACATCTAGTTTAAGTTGTTGGAGTACACAAAATTGGAAAAGACAAAACAGATTCCTTGTAGTATTCATTTAATTTACACAAGAACAACATCTTACATTAGACATTGTTCAAGCAAGTATGGGAAGAGTAGAGATGACGACTGGTGTAGTCCATTATTCTGGAGGTAGGATAATTTTCTTATTTGAGTCGAGCCATAATGGGAATAGTCATAATGGGAGTGACCGTTAGAATAGTACATTGCTTGTCGTTAGAGGTGACTGGGTATATCAGGTGGTCCTGCTCCGTGACGGGGTTGATGTGTGACATCGATCCTACCCGATTGTGTTGGGCGTTGCTCGTGATATCAACCACTGGTTTGTCTGGTCCAGACTCGATAGTGTACAAGCTGCCGTGATATAGCTTGAATATGTTATTGCTTTTAAGTGTTTGGCCTTTTTTTTTATCGACATTTGCGAGAATTGCCCTCTGAGCAACACTCACAGGCGCTCTGTTTAATTTTCATTCCCCAAACCAATCTCCCCAGATCTTCCATTTCTGCTTTACTGTGCATGTTTTTTATAAATGTATAATTTTATAGCGTCACTATATGATTGAAATAATGTCGATGTGATGGAAATATTTATTTACTCACTCATTAATGTCATATGTAGGCGCAATAAGACATATTTTGAAGTGAATCATGTGAAAACATATTTTTTAATGGCGGCTTTATCACTACGTATATGTAGCTAAACATTTATGTCAATGACACTGCGACCATGAACATGATACACAGTTCCACGACATTATGGACTCTAAATCATTCTATTTCAGATTACGTAGGTTGTTTCGACGTTCCGACTGATGCGGCCATCCTGGCTGACTATGAAGACATGACGATACCAGTCTGTGTTGAACTGTGTTGGGGTCAAGGTCATACCTACGCCCTCCTTGACGTCACATCCTGTTGGTGTAGTAGCACCATCTCCATGGCCACTGCCAAATCGCCAACATCGTGTACATCTATGTGTCTGACTAACAAGGGACAGATGTGCGGGGGACCGGCGCATGTGTCCGCCTACAGCGTCGGTGAGACTGTACACTGTTGTCAACGTACTTCGCCCTATGGTTACACCAGGACTTATTATTTAGTACATTTTATAACATTTTGAGGGCGTAATTCTGTTAGGTTTGTTATTTTACTGTAATAAATCAACCACTTGATAGCCTGGGTGTTTATTGTGAAAAGAATCATACAGTTCATCTCTGACGTTCTTGATGTGTGAATCCAAACGATCGGCATATAACAAATTAACACACCTTTCAATGACATACTGTTCCAACAAGTCCCGACTGTACCATCTAAGCTTAATTATCAAATACAAAACTGTTCAAATTGTGTATAAATGCACACATTTCACCACCTCCCCAAGTGAAAGCGATTTATGCCAGTATCAAATCAAAAGAGACATAATACGTTCAACAAACAGGGTAGTACAAAAAAGGAATAATGTTTCAGTTCAACATACCCGACTTTGCTCAAGTTATTTCAAACATACACACAACTGGTTTGTATTTTCAACATGTTTCGTTATACACAAATGGTTCAGATAGTAACAAAAAAATAACACCGGGTTTTACTGAAATCAAGAATTTGAAAGAAACCAATTATATATTAATTTGCCGTAACTAACAGAACCTATTCTGTCACTTGTATAGCAGTCTATATAGCATAGTGCCATACATTTGGTTATGATATCACAACCTCAAAATAAAAACAATGAATAGAGAATTTCGGATTTTGTAGCTGGATACATGCGACGGGTGATTGATATCTTCTGAGTCTCACAGAAAAAGTCCTGACCTAAAGACACTAAGATGATTTTATTTTCAACATAATCCCCTTCAGTATTGTCAACGATGTTGTCGTAGACATTCTCTTGGCTACTCCCAAAAGTTATTCACAGCGGCTATGACGTCATCTTATGAGTCAAAATGGGCCCCGAAAGGAGCTTTTTCTCTTGAGTTGAAACAGAAAAGTCTGACGAAGACAGATCAGGAGAATAGGGTCGGTGCTGAAGGAGTTCCATTCGTGCATTGAAGCCACGGCAACGGCTTATGAGCGCACCTTTTCTCAGTTTCCCACGTCTCTTGGTCATAATTTCTGCCTCAAAGGTCCGTTTACTGTGTGGCCTTTGGAAGAAAGTCCACCATAGTGATCACCTCTGCATTCCAGTACACGAAGGCCATAACCTTTCCAGCTGATGCATTGTCTTTGCCTTTGTGGTGATGTTTTGATTGTTGTTGGAAGTGGTGGACCCAATTTTCCTTCATGGTCACATATTGTTGCAAGTACCTTTGTAGATAAGCTTCAAACAGAGCTGGATTATCACGATACCTTTTGCTTCTGGTGCATTTTTGAGCAGCTGTCAGAAGCTTTGGAACCAAGCGGGGAGATGCTTTCTTTATTTCCAAAGTTCCTGTGATACTGGAATGTTCTCTCTCTTGGGAAATGCCTAGTGATCTAGTACTATGACGCTCAGTTATCCGCCGGTCGGCCATCACCATTGTGGACTCTCTTGATCATTTCTGACCTGACAGACATCCAAGACGGTGGTCGTCTTCAAGGGTCTCCCTGCTACAGTTCAACACGGCATAGGATTTTTTGCTTGTTTGTTGTTTAACGCCGCACTCAGCAATATTCCAGCTATATGCCGGCGGTCTGTAAATAAACGAGTCTGGACCAGACAATCCAGTAATTGACATCATGAACATCCACGCAATTTGGATACGATGATATGTATCAACCCACTCAGCGGGCCTGACCACCCGATCCCGTTAGTCGCCACTTACGACAAGCATAGTCGCCTTTTATGGTAAGCATGGGTTGCTGAAGACCTATTCTACCCCTGATCTTCACGGATGCGGTGGCATAGGAAGGAGCATCCTTTCGTGGTGTTGGATTCATATCTTCATGGCTAGCTTTGGTGCTTAGCCTTTTTTCTTGTATTACGCGATCACTGCAGTTTTCTCGTGTTTGTCCTTTGGAAAGGGCACATGCCTTCGTATATTTTACTGACTTGACGCAGCGAAAAAATTTTGCTCAACTGACTCAAGTTTCTGTAGATATAAATCTATGACATCATGTGATGTCTGCAACAAAAGATTTGCCTTTACGCAATTAGTACAATGTAAGGCTCAAACCATATCAGTCAACCTTCGTAGCTTTTCATCGTGTTCTGTCTGTTTAGGAGTCTTGGTAGATCATGACTGCTGCACTCGTTAGATGGCGTGACTCGTGTTTCGCATTGTGGCATCCTCGACTAAACTCCAACCAGTGTGCAATAACTATACTTAAAACTCGGATAACTTTAGCCTGTTTCGGTGTAATATCAGTGTCTATTTTGTGTTTGTACCCACAGATGTATCATCATCATCATCATCATCATCATCATCATCATCATCATCATTATTATCATTATTATTTCAAAGAGTAACTCCAAATCGAGTATTCATGCAAACAATACACTTCAACACACGCTCACTGCCTATTGGTGTATTATTCACGAAGACTCGTGTTGTCAATTTCTTCGTGGTCAATGGAACTATACACTACATCTACATGAACGTCTTATTTGATGTCAGCAAATCTGCTTCCAGCTGCCTTCCCCGAATATTCCAAATCCTGCAGTGACTTCTTCAACCAGGGCATCATGGTGCCAGGGACCTACGTCTTGGACGGCACACCGGCCTATTGCATTATGTCAGGTAGTGTAGGACATACATTCAGTGGCATTATGTGAAAAATAGTTTCACTAATATACCTGGATATATAGTATATCTGATGTATGTATCATTTATATGAAACGGGATATGTTTCCGTACCTGCACGTTAAGTTCCTACCCGTAAAGATCCGGGTTAGAATAGGTTTCAGCAAGGCATTCTTGCCGTAGAAGGCGACTATGCTTTGTTGATGCATGTCATCGTGTCCCAATTGCGCGGATCGGTGCTCATGATGTCAATCACTGGATTGTCTGGTTCAGACTCGATTATTTACAGACCGCCGTCATACAGCTGGAATATTGCTGAGTGCGGCGTTGAAAACAAACAAACGCTCAGTTCATCGCTAATCCGAACAACCAGCTTCAGGAAAAAATATGTTGTTTAATCATGCAGAATTTCTGCAGGTGCGAGTTCACATCCTACTCCTACACTTGAGGTGATGCTATTTCTCTCTTTCTCCAGATAACTCCACCTGCCCCACGAGCCCCACCACTTCCTTCACAGGGGTGGGTCACGCCGGATACTGCGTGCTGTTTGGGTTCGAGTCTAAGCGAGAGGATGCCGCGATGGCGGATTGTCGTAGCTGGGGTGGCGTCTTGGCGTCCACGAGAGACGCGGGGGAGATGACCTTCCTCCAACAAGTGATAAAGTGTAAGCTACGAACATTCACAGAAACAGCGTTATCTCGAACGGTGTCATTCTCAGTGCCACCTTCTGGGCTTACAGATTTACAGATTTACAGATTGACGACATTGGCTTTTATTTATATGTATGGACGTTTACTTCAGTTATCGGGGCACATGTGTCCATCATCTAGGTCACTGCAACCCGAGTCCCTCAGTCATATCTGAAACCAATGATCGTGGTTTCGAATGCCAGATTCGCTGTAATTATTTTTTAGGTCTGTCAGCACCACAACCAAGTAAAAGTCAAGGACCTACATCACTCTGGGCTTACAAACTCTCAAACTGACATGCCGTGATTTTACTAAAAATGTTTTTTACCAACAAAATCGTCGCCCTCAGTAACCTGAAGATAGGATACGCTATCACAAATAAGATACGTCCCCCAAATCCTTTCCATAATCATAAGAAACTCTGCTTAAAACCATTGTCCATTCTACCATTCCGACTATATCATGAGCATGTGGTTATGAATCACTATCAAATAGTGAATAAACCGCACCGGTGGTACAAGTCTCAAACACACGCAAGGGCAAGTCAATTGTTCACCTGAAAAAGACAACACGGGGACAGATAAAACCAGAGCCATACATGTCTGGTTAAGTCTTGCTAACTCAAATCCTGGAAACACAACGTATCCACACACCGCACGACTGCATGGGACAATATATTGTATTCGTTTTGTTATTCCAGATTCCAAAACGTTAATGTCAAGTAAATCTGTGACACTTGGTGCTCGGGATGAATTTCGAAATGGACTATTTTCTTGGGCGGATGGATCACTGATGAAGCACGGGGTAGCAGCCCCGGGCACAGACTTCACAGCCGGCACTGGAGGAGTCAGAATGAAAACTGCGTCTGGGGTTATGAACACAAAGAAGTCAGATGACAAACGCTTCATGTGCACTACAGAGAAAGGCACGTATTGACAAGCGTCCACTAGATAATGTATTGACAAGCTTCCACTAGATAATGTATTGACAGACGTCCACTAGATAATGTATTGACAAGCGTCCACTAGATACTGTATTGACAAGCGTCAACTAGATACTGTATTGACAAGCGTCAACTAGATAATGTATTGACAAGCGTCAACTAGATACTGTATTGACAGACGTCCACTAGATAATGTATTGACAGACGTTCACTAGATACTGTATTGACAAGCGTCAACTAGATACTGTATTGACAAGCGTCATCTAGATACTGTATTGACAAGCGTCCACTATATAATGTATTGACAAGCCTCCACTAGATATTGTATTGACAAGCGTCCACTAGATAATGTATTGGCAAGCTTCCACTAGATACTGTATTGACAAGCGTTAACTAGATACTGTATTGACAAGCGTCAACTAGATACTGTATTGACAAGCGTCCACTAGATAATGTATTGACAAGCGTCAACTAGATACTGTATTGACAAGCGTCAACTAGATACTGTATTGACAAGCGTCCACTAGGTACTGTATTGACAAGCGTCAACTAGATAATGTATTAACAAGCGTCCACTTGATAATGTATTGACAAGCGTCCACTAGATAATGTATTGACAAGCGTCCACTAAATAATGCATTGACAGACGTCCACAAGATAATGCATTGACAGACGTCCACTAGATAATGTATTGACAAGCGTCCATTTGATAATGTATTGACAGACGTCCACTAGATAATGTATTGACAAGCGCCGACTTGATAATGTATTGACAAGCGTCCACTAGATAATGCATTGACAAGCGTCCACTAGATAATGTATTGACAAGCGTCCACTAAATAATGCATTGACAGACGTCCACTAGATAATGCATTGACAGACGTCCACTAGATAATGTATTGACAAGCGTCCACTTGATAATGTATTGACAAGCGTCCACTAGATAATGTAATGACAAGCGTTCACTGGATAATGTATTGACAGACGTCCACTAGATAATGTATTGACCAACGTCCACTGGATAATGTATTGAACAAACGTCCACTAGATAATGTATTGACAAGCGTCCACTAGATAATGTATTGGCAAGCGTCCACTAGATAATGTAATGACAAGCGTCCACTAGATACTGTATTAACAAGCGTCCACTAGATAATGTACTGACAAGCGTCCGCTGGATAATGTATTGACAAGCGTCCACTAGATAATGTATTCACAAGCGTCCACTAGATAATGTATTGACAAACGTCCACTAGATAATGTATTAACAAGCGTCCACTAGATAATGTACTGACAAGCGTCCGCTGGATAATGTATTGACAAGCGTCCACTAGATAATGTATTGACAAGCGTCCACTAGATGATGTAATGACAAGCGTCTGCTGGATAATGTATTGAACAAACGTCCACTAGATAATGTATTGACAAACGTCCACTACATAATGTATTGACAAGCGTCCACTAGATAATGTATTGACAAGCGTCCACTAGATAATGATGAGATCCCCTCATGACCCATTGGTATCAAATGCCACAGTTCGCTGTGTGGAGTTGTGTCCCTTATCCATACAATGATCCGCTGATAACCTGATTGTCATACTTTGTCTATCAGCTCTTTATTCATGTCCGTGTGGTAAACGTAAAGTTGGCTGGCGGTGATATAGCTGGATTAAACGGCCTTGACCCCAACTCACCTATGGTGAAGAACACTATGATTGACAACAATAACGATAACGGAATGGCATAACCAATTGTAATTGCACTCCTGATCGATGACGTATTGTGTTTCAGAATACGATGCTTGCTATGACAACAACAACCAGATTCAGCCAATTGTAGCCAATTATTCTACGATGACCTTCACCTTGTGCCGACAACTCTGTATGGGTCAAGCCAAAGAAATAGCCTTGCTCCATGTCGCCAATTGTTACTGCGCAAGTGTTGACGAGCTTTCGAACTTGAATAAAGTAACCTCTGACCCCGGATGTGAGGTCAGCTGTCCAGGTCACTCGGGTCAGAATTGTGCTTCCGGTTCAAAGCTAAGGGCCTACAGAATATGTAAGACCATGTCCTAAGTTATTGAACTTTAATGAATATTGCATTTCGTTGTGCCAGTCAGAGTGGGATATTGATGGAATTAGTTGGTGCAAGGCATTTCAACCTTTAACCTTTGTTACACTGACACTGTGTACACACGTGTGTGGATCTTCCCTAGGCTTTCAAAAATGCCCGTGTTAAAGGCGACTAGATATGTAATGTGTATGTGGGGAGGGGTTCCCATGTGGTAAGGGAATGATATATGTGTCACCGAACACTATTGAACACTGTTGTCACTGCTACAGGCAGTTTCCATCGCCTTATCATTATTATTATTATTATTATTAAAATGCCATCGTTTTGCATGGTGTGTGTGTGTGTGTGTGTGTGTGTGTGTGTGTGTGTGTATAGTGCTAACCCACTGAGGTACCATGCCGTAGTTTAACATGGATACCCTGCTCAGACACAGTATACTGACTCCGAGCCGGTCAGTCCTTGTTTTATCCACGTTATGCCGAGTGCCAGGCAGGGTAACAACAAGTGCCATCTTTTAGCGTCTTTTGTTACGACCAACCTACGGTCAGACGCTCTATCCACTAGACCACGAAGGCGTTGTCATATTGTTAAAGTCCATTCTCATCTCTATATAATGGATGAGGGAGTCAATTGATGGTGTTATAGGGTTATTATGAATCGATAACTTTGATGTCTTTGTAGCCCGTTAAATACACCTGGGAATGCAATTTGTGTATTGTGGCTCCCAGCATAATTATGCTTACCAACATAAGAGTACAAGTTGCATCCAGCTCTAACACCTGTGTGACCTTTAATCCGACACCCGTTACAGGGCATGATGATCTCCCCGAGAGCTGCAGCGTCTTGTACGGCAGTGGGGTGCTGTACCGGGGACAATACCTCATCAACAACACCATCACGGGCACGGCCGAGACTCGGGAGTGCGGATTTGACAGTAAGTTCTACACCACTCACATTGGTCGAAGTTTCAGATTAGATTATGATGTAGATTCAAGTTAGTATATGCATTTGTTCGTAACACTCGTGAAGATCCGGAATGGAATAGGTCTTCAGCAACCCATCCTTCCCGTAAACGGTGACTATGCTTGTCGTAATAGGCGACTAACGGGATCGGGTGGTCAGGCTCCCTGACTTGGTTGATGCATGTCATCGTATTCCAATTTCTTGGATTGATGCACATGATGTCAATCACTAGATTCTCTGGTCCACATTATATTGCTGAGTGTGCGTTATACAACAAAGAAACCAACAAACTAAAGAGAAAGACAATGTTATATTAGGGAGATAAACCTATGTTGTCTTTTTAAAATGTAAGGTTGCGTAACTGTGGATTAGATTCTTCTTATTTTAATATGGGATCGAGCGCTTTGGGGTCTGAGAAAAAACAATGAGAGTTCTTATTGTGATATAGTGGTTAGTTTAATTAATTTAATGGGATGTGTTTTGAAATACATTTAATCATATTTTAAATGCTGCTGTGATTACATGCTTGTGCCGTGAATCAATAAATGACAAAACATCTGATAATGTTCCAATATCGAACGTATACAGTTCTATCAACAAATAATTATGCATCGATTGATAAGCTTTCGATAGATCCATGTATTCACATGCATGTTTTATGTGAAAAGGCTTGTTAATTTTGAGGTATCTATTGGAATTAGGTACCCGATTTTAAGTCTATTTTGACTAATCAGAACCAAGCAGCGTCATGGTAACGACATTCACGTATGTTCTCCATGTCTCCATGAGTTTGAAGAAAGCCTACTGTAATTGACGCTTCTCAATATTGCAGTTCACGACATTAATTGTCCACCTGGGTGGATCGGTCACAACCGGACCTGTATTCAAATAAACCCCAGTGCCAAATCTCAGACTGGTGCCGCCGAGTTATGTTTCCAGTCTGGCGGACATCTGTTCACACCAGGACATTCAGACACCGTCCAGTACATATCGGATCTCATCAACGCCGTCCCGGTGTGGGCACACTATTCAAAATGGCGGACAGGAGCACGCGAGGTGATGCTGGAGGGTCACGTGATGCTAGCTGACGGCACATATATGACGTCGGCTGAGTTGGCGGCCGATACATTCAAGGATGACGGCTGCATCGTGGTCGACGTGGGAACTTTGAAACTACAGAGGTACAACTGTAGTGCCGAGCTACCCTACATCTGTGAGACAGCACCAGGTGAGAGTACCGACTTATACAACACGCTTCGAGGACAGTCATGTGCCAGGGACATATTACTGAAGCTGTTCTTTCAGTTTCAGTTTCATCCGGATGTCATGTGACAGGATCATCGCCTAGCAACACTTTCACTTTAGCTGAACAGATGTCGGTTTCTCAATGTATGGAGTTCTGTAGGGGCCAGAATGAATCCCACTTTGCCCTTAACGGAAGTACGTGCGAGTGTTACGCCTCCTACGACGTCATCAATTCGGGCATATGTGACACGGGGTGTTGGGTCCAGCCCTACCAACAGTGCGGGTCCAATGAATCTAACGAATCCTCATTCTACGACATAGGTAAGGGACTTGCTAGTGATATGTACCCACTTGGTCCAACATGCCTCTTTCTATATGAACGAATGACTTAACGAACACTTTGGTTCAACTTGGAGCTTTCAGGGGCAGTGGGCTTACATTCTTAATGCCCGTCAAAGGGCGGTGGGGTAGCCTAGTGGTTAAAGCGTTGGCTCGTCACACCGAAGACCCGGGTTCGAGTCCCTACATGGGTACAATGTGTGAAACCCATTGCTGGTGTTCCCCGCCATCCTATTACTGGAATACTGCTAAAAGAGGAATAAAATCATACTCACCCACTCACCTAATACCCCATCAGTGTATCTGTCTACGTTATGGGTTAGGTCTGCGGGGATGCAGATGTACTGGATCCATCATGCCTCGAGCTTGTTTACTAATAACTAACGTATTTATTCAGGCAATACTTTGCATTGCCAAGTGAGTTTGATATATAAACCCTGAGAAGATTCGAGTTAGAATTGGTCTTCAGCAATCCATGCTTATCGTATGCTTGCTAACTTGGTTGATGCCTATGATCGTATCCCAACTGCGTTTATCGATGCTCATAGTGTCAAAGACTGGATATTCTGCTCCGACTCGATTATGTACAGATTTGCTCAATTTTGATTCAACAACCCAACAATTTATTTCACATTCTTCATACTGTAATGTTTTGTGACGGAACATATAACATTCTTGGAATTGGGGCCTGGAATTGTATCGAAAAAAATAAACTGAACCAGCTAACTGGTGAAAAAGTAAGCATGCTTCACAAAAATACATTCTTGGGAGGTATTTTTAGACCAGATTCTAAAAATGATCAGATTACCATATGGTCGTCACTTAACAAGGGGATAGACTGAAAGACCAAATTCAAACAATTACATGTAGGTCATTTAACAACACTTCATGCAACTGCAGACTCGGGTGTTTTTAAGATCAAACTGGCAATAACTCGTCATCTCAGTTTCATGGAGTCACGAAGGACCAGACGGAGGAGTATGGTCTTCTTAAGGCATGTTGCACGTCCAGCGCTCGTGTAAGTCGCACACTAGGTATATAATGTCAGGACAGCGAGGTGGTACTGACATGCGTGTCTTCTGTTGCCAGCTTCCTACACCACCGCCATCTTGTCGTCTTGTACACAGCTGCAGCAGTACGGCGTGACGATGCCAGGCTGGTACCAACTGCAACGCAACGCGGTAACGACACTGGTACAGTGTTTCGTCTATGGTGAGGAAAACTTTATTATCGGTCGAAGTTCTTTGACCATACAGTCTGCGTTCGTACACACATTGGGTCGATGAAATCCTCCGTTGTAGAAAAAGCGACCGTCCACCACTATGTTGATTTAAAAGTAAAGACAATTTCGATTTAAGCTACTTTGAATAACTACCGAACAGTGGGAGAGGTACATGTATATTCACCGTGAACGAGACGTCCCTGATGTGTATATAAGTAACAAGTTAATCGATACATTGCGTCAAGATGCAATTCTTCCAAAAATAACACATACTTTCCAAAGTTTCGAGTTAAAATTAACGAGAAGGTTATACCAAACAATTAAATTTGATTCCGGAGATTAACCTACATAACGCAAGATATACCATTTCCTCTGTATCAGGGGCGGGCTATGAACCGATACTAGGGTCCAGCTCGGGGGGCGTGTCTGCATCCAGTGAGGCCCCAGGCCACCCTGCTGCACATGCAAGGTAAGTGAGGTGACTTATTGTGCTATTAAAGCATGCGTGCGTGTGTGCGTGCGTGCGTGCGTGCGTTCGTTCGTTCGTTCGTGAGTGTGTGTGTGTGTGTGTGTGTGTGTGAGAGAGAGAGAGAGAGAGAGAGAGAGAGAGAGAGAGAGAGAGAGAGAGAGAGAGAGAGAGAGAGAGAGAGAGAGAGAGAGAGAGACGGGGACAACATACTGTAGCTGAAGGTAGAGTAAGTGAGTGTGTGGGTTGGTGAGAGTCTATTGTTGGTTTGAACAGTGTCACAGGTGATGTCAGAGGATCGATGTTATTGCTGCGAGTCGTAGACCAATTCATACCAAGTGGGAAAAATTGGGATCGAACTCACATCCAGCTGATCCGAGTAATCTGTGCCTGTATATGTCCTCGTACCGAAGAGTAGACTTATGTCATGACCTCGAACCGGACTTGCTTTGTATCTACCTTTATTTGGCGTCCAGTTGCATGTGTATGCAAAGATAAGACTGCTTTTATAAACTTTATTTTATGTGTGAGTCCTCCCTCTCCCCAGACTGGGCTCTGGCCTTGTGTCCCCGAGTAGTTGGAAACCCGCCGACAATCCCTCCTGGCTGCAGGCGAACTTCCCCGCCCAATACCTCGTCAAGGCGGTGCTCACACAAGGTCAGTAATAGTATAGTATATATAACTCTGTATTATTGAATAGCTATAGTATATTGTAGTGAGTTAGTGAGTATGGTTTTACGCCGCATTTAGCAATATTCCAGCAATGTCACGGTGGGGGACACCAGAAATGGGCTTCACATATTGTACCCATGTCGGGAATCGAACCCGGGTCTTCGACGTGACGAGCGAACGCTTTAACCATTAGGCTACCCGACCGCCCCATAGTATATTGTAGCTAATTGGCAAATATAGCTTACATTGGTAATGTTTCAGTGTACCATACTCTCTACACTGACTCTACTGACACTGTTTCCTTTCGGTGTGTTTGATACCGGCTGTTCATGTTCAGATGTATGAAAAGTTTCAATCCCATAGAAATTTGCTTGTCATTAGAGCCGACCAATCTAACGATCCGGTTGGTTGGTTGGTTTGTTTCAACACCGCACTCAGCAATATTCCAGCTATATGACAGCGGTCTGTAAATAATCGAGTCTGGACCAGACAATCCAGTGATTAATTTCATGAGCATCGATCCATGCAACCACCCGATCCCGTTAGTCGCCTCTTACAACAAGCATAGTCGCCTTTTACGGCAAGCATGGGTTGTTGAAGACCTATTCTACCCCGGATCTTCACGGGTCCTAACGATCAGGTGTTTGAATATGTTGACTGTGTGAAATTGTATACCATCGCGTGGATTGTTGATCGTGCTATCGACCACATGTTTGCCTTGCCCGACTCGGTTAGTTGCAGCCTCCATGATAAGACTGGCTCATTGCTGAGTGCCACGTGAAATACGAACTCACATATTCTCTCTAAGGGTCAAGTAGCTGAATGTTTGAATACTTTCAGTCCAATGTGTTATAGTAAATCCGTCTGTCTTCTATATCAATGTTACTCCTGTCGCCTGCAGGGGGTCAGTCCCTGGCGGACCAGGCGTGGGTGACCTCCTTCAGCCTCCATTACAGTGTCGACAGTGGCGGGACGTGGACGCAATACTCCAATGCGGTATGTACATTTTCATCATTACTCGATAAGAGAATCTATCCAGCTGATTTGATTGTCTTCGTCTTGTGAAAACTTTTGTCGTTACCCGTCATAAAATCCATACAAGTCGGCAGGCCGTTCTGTGAGTTGTGTTTTACGCCGCTTTTGGTTTTGTTTGTTTGTTTGTTTGTTTGTTGTTTAACGCTGCACTCAGCAATATTCCAGCTATATGACGACGGTCTGTAAATAAACGAGTCTGGACCAGACAATCTAGTGATTGACATCATGATCATCGATCCACGCAATTGGGAAACGATGACATGCATCAACCAAGTCAGCGAGCCTGACGACTTGATCCCGTTAGTCGCCTCTTACGACACCAGAAATGGGCTTCACGCAATGTTCCCATGTAGGGAATCGTTCCCTGGTCGTCGGCGAGACGAGCGAGCGATTGAACAACCAGGCCAGTCTGTACAGACTAGACGTCACAGAATTCCATATGAGGTGCTCTGCTTGTCATGATTGTCACAATTGACAAATGTTTGTGAAATACCGAAGGCAGACGAACATTTTTCACCGAAAATAAGTTCTGTTTATCATATAATGGGTTGGATAAAAAAAACTGTTGTCACTGTCCGACTGGCAAATCACTTACCTTCTGACGCAATCTATTGAGGCGCACATTTCAGGGAAACTTGCAATGTTTTGGTACCGTTTGTGAGAGATGAGAACAGGATTTTCGACGACATTATATAATATAGTGGTTATCACGCTTATGGAATACACACTATGTATCTACGCCAAATACAATGTTTATTTCTTAACACAAGATATTTGCCACGTAAGGCTCGCTAAATACAATGTTTATTCCTAAGACAGGATATTTGCCACCCTAAGGCTCGCTAAATACAATGTTTATTCCTAACACAGAATATTTGCCACCCTAAGGTTCGCTAAATACAATGTTTATTCCAAACACAGGATATTTGCCACCCTAAGGCTCGCTAAATACAATGTTTATTCCTAACACAGGATATTTGCCATCCTAAGGCTCGCTAAATACAATGTTTATTCCTAACACAGTATATTTGCCACCCTAAGGCTCGCTAAATACAATGTTTATTCCTAACACAGAATATTTGCCATCCTAAGGCTCGCTAAATACAATGTTTATTCCTAACACAGGATATTTGCCACCCTAAGGCTCGCTAAATACAATGTTTATTCCTAACACAGGATATTTGCCATCCTAAGGCTCGCTAAATACAATGTTTTTTCCTAACACAGGATATTTGCCACCCTAAGGCTCGCTAAATACAATGTTTATTCCTAACACAGGATATTTGCCATCCTAAGGCTCGCTAAATACAATGTTTATTCCTAATACAGGATATTTACCAACCCAAAACACACATCGCGCGATAATCTGTATATACTAGTACTTGTGAAAACGTAATGATAGATTCTATACGTGTCGTAAAATAGCGTACAACTGGCCTGCTTGTACGGACAATATGACGTCATAATGTTATAATGGCGTCACAAATGACAATGTTCTGACTTCGAACATACATGATGAAATTCCTATCGCAGTCTCATAGCTGTCAACCCCAGATGTATTCAGTGAGTGACTTGTTTATTAGCTAGCGTCCAGGATCCGCAGATCCAGTTCATGGCAAGGGCGAAGGTTTGGTGGTGTGTAAAGGTCCGAAGTCCCCCATCCGAAAATGCTTTCAACATTTCCCCAAGTATTTTGGAGCCCTCTGGTTGAACGTGTTTTTGTAAATTGTCTTAACAGAGCGATGTGGAAAAAATGACAAGAGCGCTACGATAGTTACATGTACGATGAGAAGCAAGTCGATTCGGCACAAAAGTAAAGCACGATATTTTTAAAAGTTGTTTTGAGCGAATATTGGCGTGAGAGAGGGAGTTTTGTTGAAATAGCGTGAGTCTAACGTCAAATGCGCGAGAGTTAACAGGTACGCAGTCCCAAGTTAACACAAAAATTTCACCGGTGAACCGGTAGACCGACTTGTAATTTATTCATATATTCCTACTACTGGGGTCATAGGTCGAAGTTCGACCCGCCTGAACCAACAGATCCATGACGTCACTTTTCTGCGGCATGCAAATTTGAGATGAGAATTGGTGATATCGCTGCTTGTTTAAATGGAAGAACACTGTATAATGATTAGACGTCCAGCGACGGGTTATTCAAACCAAACGAAGATAAGATGACGAATGGGTTCAGGGTATATATCATGTCGAGGAAGAGGCAAATGTAAATGTAATCAAACCGTTGCGGATCGTAGTGTAAGCCCACCGTCTGGTGTCATATTCCAAAAGGAGATCGAATGCAGTTTGAACGGACATCCCTAGATCACAGTGATAACCCATGCGTTCATCTTCCCGAGGCCCTGACTATGAAAGTCCCGTTTCCACCTTGCCGAACTAGGCTGGAATTATGAAGTTATATTTTTGCTAGATTCACGAGTCTACGCATAGTCCCATCAAAATGAAATTGACATCCGGTTCGTAAACTAGGGTGCAGTTTTTTCCAGTTCTTTTCACGTTTTCAGTCAGGATGCTCTTTCGCTTGAGGCACTTCGCGAAGTAAGACCCGTTTTAGCAGAATATATATTTTGATTATCGATCAGATCGTCTTCACTGGCGCCGCCATTATGTTGAAGCAAATGCAAGTGTTATAAGATGTGGAATCTAATTGGTCAGTATGAGGGACATAGAAGGGACATAACTCGTAATAGTCATTTGTGGCGTTACGATCGAGCTAAAAGATTCCAGCCTAGTTCGCCAAGAGCTTTTACAGTCAGAATTATAGTATACAGTATACAGTATATTTACTTTTTCCACAGTTATGATTGCTGTCATAAGTGGCAGTAACCGTTTATCGTACGCGCACACCACATTAATGTTATCAGATGAGTGGAAACACGGACAGATCTACTGTGACAAACCATTTCTTCCCCGACCCCTTCGTGTGTGACAGCATCCGACTGGTTCCAGAGACAAGCGCCGCTGCCGCCGCCATGAGAGTCGAGTTCCTTGGGGAGCTCTATCTCAACTTTAATCGTAAGTGTTCCAATGTTGCACTGTGTTTTTATTTAAATGTACAATGTGACCATTTCCAGAAACATACAACATACATTTTTTATGTTGCTTAACGCCGCACCCATGCTTGTCGTAATAGGCGACTAACAGGATCGCGATCGGTTGGTCAGGCTCACTGACTTGGTTGATGCATATCATCGTATCCCAGTTGGTTAGATAGATGCTCGTTATGCCAATCACTGGATTGTCTGACTCCAGACCTGGAATACTGGAACAATACCACACATCACATGTCTGTTCTCACTCAATACCACCTCTATTGTCTGGAGGGGCGGTCGGGTAGCCTAGTGGTCAATGTGTGAAGCCAATGCATGAGACAAATTGTGCATCTCGAGTCATGGATCTGTGACGTCACATGTGATGCGTTCATGAGCGTCGGTTCATACAACATACCTGTTTGTTCGTTTGTGCATCAAATAAATCTAACATCCCTTGAAAATGAGTACTTCTTCATACATTTACCAACATATATGGTATTCGCGTTTCCTTTGACGATGAGTGTATATTAACAGAATATGTATCTGTATAAATACGAGTGAGTACATATCATCTGTTAGAGCACTCTTGTTCGAATTGACTAAACTTTGGTGGTTGGTCTGGCTTTATAGCTTGTTTACCCATTCAACTCTGACCTGCTGACCAAAACGCTATTTACAGCCCGCCGGGATATATTGACTGCGTCATAAAACATCAACATCAACGCGACTACATGTATCTGAATGCTGGGTTCATTTCCAGATTCGGATCGCTATGTCGGATGCTTTGCGGAATCCGATTTTGTATCCCAGGGTACAGTGACATCAGCAGATGACTGCCTGGCTGCTTGTACTTCTACAACCAAGTACCCATTCATGGCCCTAGGTAACTATCAAGATAACAATGTAGCCATTCATGGCCCGGGGTAAATATCAGGATAACAATATACCCGTTCATGGCCCTAGGTAACTATCAGGCTAACAATATACCCATTCATGGCCCTAGGTAACTATAAGGATAACAATATACCCATTCATGGCCCTAGGTAACTATAAGGATAACAATATACCCATTCATGGCCCTAGGTAACTATCAGGATAACAATATACCCATTCATGGCCCTAGGTAACTATCAGGCTAACAATATACCCATTCATGGCCCTAGGTAACTATAAGGATAACAATATACCCATTCATGGCCCTAGGTAACTATCAGGATAACAATATACCCGTTCATGGCCCTAGGTAAATATCAGGATAACAATATACCCATTCATGGCCCTAGGTAAATATCAGGATAACAATATACCCATTCATGGCCCTAGGTAAATATCAGGATAACAATATACCCGTTCATGGCCCTAGGTAAATATCAGGATAACAATATACCCATTCATGGCCCTAGGTAACTATAAGGATAACAATATACCCATTCATGGCCCTAGGTAACTATCAGGATAACAATATACCCGTTCATGGCCCTAGGTAAATATCAGGATAACAATATACCCATTCATGGCTCTAGGTAACTATCAGGATAACAATATACCCATTCATGGCTCTAGGTAACTATCAGGCTAACAATGTAGCCATTCATGGCCCTAGGTAACTATCAGGCTAACAATATACCCATTCATGGCCCTAGGTAACTATAAGGATAACAATATACCCATTCATGGCCCTAGGTAACTATCAGGATAACAATATACCCGTTCATGGCCCTAGGTAAATATCAGGATAACAATATACCCATTCATGGCCCTAGGTAAATATCAGGATAACAATATACCCATTCATGGCCCTAGGTAAATATCAGGATAACAATATACCCGTTCATGGCCCTAGGTAAATATCAGGATAACAATATACCCATTCATGGCCCTAGGTAACTATAAGGATAACAATATACCCATTCATGGCCCTAGGTAACTATCAGGATAACAATATACCCGTTCATGGCCCTAGGTAAATATCAGGATAACAATATACCCATTCATGGCTCTAGGTAACTATCAGGATAACAATATACCCATTCATGGCTCTAGGAAACTATCAGGCTAACAATGTAGCCATTCATGGCCCTAGGTAACTATCAAGATAACAATGTAGCCATTCATGGCCCGGGGTAAATATCAGGATAACAATGTAGCCATTCATGGCCCTAGGTAACTATCAAGATAACAATGTAGCCATTCATGGCCCGGGATAAATATCAGGATAACAATGTAGCCATTCATGGCCCTAGGTAACTATCAGGCTAACAATGTAGCCATTCATGGCCCTAGGTAACTATCAGGCTAACAATATACCCGTTCATGGCCCTAGGTAACTATCAGGCTAACAATGTAGCCATTCATGGCCCTAGGTAACTATCAGGATAACAATGTAGCCATTCATGGCCCTAGGTAACTATCAGGCTAACAATGTAGCCATCCATGGCCCTAGGTAAATATCAGGATAACAATGTAGCCATTCATGGCCCTGGGTAAATATCAGGATAACAATGTAGCCATTCATGGTCCTAGGTAAATATCAGGATAACAATGTAGCCATTCATGGCCCTAGGTAACTATCAGGCTAACAATGTAGCCATTCATGGACCTTGGTAACTCTCAGGCTAACAATGTAGCCATTCATGGCCCTGGGTAACTATCAGGATAACAATGTAGCCATTCATGGCCCTAGGTAACTATCAGGATAACAATGTAGCCATTCATGGCCCTAGGTAACTATCAGGCTAACAATGTAGCCATCCATGGCCCTAGGTAACTATCAGGCTAACAATGTACCCATTCATGGCCCTAGGTAACTATCAGGCTAACAATGTAGCCATTCATGGCCCTAGGTAACTATCAGGATAACAATGTAGCCATTCATGACCCTAGGTAAATATCAGGATAACAATGTACCTCTTCATGGCCCCTGGTAACTATTAGGATAACAATGTAGCCATTCATGGCCCTAGGTAAATATCAGGATAACAATGTACCTCTTCATGGCCCCTGGTAACTATTAGGATAACAATGTAGCCATTCATGGCCCTTGGTAAATATCAGGATAACAATATACTTCTTCATGGCCCTTGGTAACTATGGGGGTAGGAGTGTATTCTTTTGTCTCAGGGTAGTTATGAGGGTATTAACTTTTGCATCTTGGTAACGATCAATTTGACCAGGCAACTTACCCTTTTCTTGTTCCCATGGCAATGTCAGAGTAACGGTTAATGAATATCCATCAGCACGTACATACGAACAGTTATTAAATATCCATGTTGCACGTTCCTCCACAGCCGACGCCGGGGGGACGACAGATTGCACGTGTGGGGCATCTGTTGGTCATCTCGGTCAAGCCGACAGCAGCCGCTGCAGCCACACGTGCGTCCTCTCTACTATCGGATACAAGTGTGGTCAGACACTGAACAATGGTCTGGCT
This sequence comes from Haliotis cracherodii, assembly GCF_022045235.1. Classification (NCBI taxonomy): domain Eukaryota; kingdom Metazoa; phylum Mollusca; class Gastropoda; order Lepetellida; family Haliotidae; genus Haliotis; species Haliotis cracherodii. The sequence continues at coordinate 22,674,855 of NW_027266273.1, forward strand.
GTCTACAGGACCTTCGGTGAGTTGGTGTGTAATGTCACTGACGCGATCTCCTCTGGTTATCTACAGGACGTTCGGTGAGTTAATTGATCATGACATCGATGTGACACGATACTGCCGTGTTAGTACTATCGACGAGTTAGTCTGTAATGTCATTGACGTGACCTCCTCTGGCTGTCTACAGGACGTTCGGTGAGTTGCTATGTAATGTAACTGACACGATCTCCTCTGGCTGTCTACAGGACGTTCGGTGAGTTGCTATGTAATGTAACTGACACGATCTCCTCTGGCTGTCTACAGGACGTTCGGTGAGTTGCTATGTAATGTAACTGACACGATCTCCTCTGGCTGTCTACAGGACGTTCGGTGAGTTGCTATGTAATGTAACTGACACGATCTCCTCTGGCTGTCTACAGGACGTTCGGTGAGTTGCTATGTAATGTAACTGACACGATCTCCTCTGGCTGTCTACAGGACGTTCGGTGAGTTGCTATGTAATGTAACTGACACGATCTCCCCTGGCTGTCTACAGGACGTTCGGTGAGTTGGTGTGTAATGTAACTGACACGATCTCCTCTGGCTGTCTACAGGACGTTCGGTGAGATTGTATGTAATGTAACTGGCGCGATCTCCTGTCGCGGTCTACAGGACGTTCGGTGAGTTGGTGTGTAATGTAACTGGCGCGATCTCCTGTCGCGGTCTACAGGACGTTCGGTGAGTTACTTGATAATGACATCGATGTGACACGATACTGCCGTTAGTACTGTTAGTACAAACGAAGAGTTAGTCTGTAATGTCACTGTCTGGCTGTCTCCATGTCATACGGAGAGTAGGTCTGGTAATGGATGTGACATGACATTGTCGTGTGAATATACACGACGAGTAAGTCGGCTAACGTCTCATGTCTGATCACAGGGCATACGTTGACTGGAGATGTTAGACGACGAGATAGTCAATTGTTGTCATTGACGGAGGACATTCACCCAACACTTGATATTTCTATCAATACAGAGAAAAGATGCCCAGAACTATCAACTCCCGCAAACGCCACGTCGACTGTGTCAAAGGTCTACAACGTTCCGGGCATCATGACGTTCCAGACTCAGATGACGTACACGTGCGTCACTGGCTTCGAGTTCCCAGACTCCTCAACAGCCAAGTCTGTTTCATGTCTGCAGTCTAATGTATGGAATGAATCGATTCCCGACTGCCAAGGTAGGATTACTAAAATACCTTTCATAGGCCTATACCTTGATATCTCAAATGACAGTACTCCATCTATTTGTCTTCAATAGGGAACGGGAGGTAATTTCATTATTGTTTCAATCATAAGGAAGAGAATTTATGGATGTCAGCTTCTTTATCATGATGACTTTTGTTGTCCTTACATGTACATATATATGTTCTCTGTGTCATAGCATTCATTCACCTGATGAAGGAGTAACATATACTCCGAAACGTTGTGTTACCTCATAATCAAGAAGTTGACATCCATAAATTCTCTTCCTTATGTGTATCACTTCTAAATGCCATTCAAAGACTTGTTTCCATCATATTATTCTAACAAACGATGATATTCCAGGACAACATCTTGCAGATGATAGAAGATGGTGACGTTGTCTTTTTAATGAGTGAGTGAGTGAGTGAGTGAGTTGGGTTTAACACCGTTTTTAACAGTATGCCAGTCATATCGCGGCGGTCCAGCGTAATGTGGATGAAAAGCCCGAATTGATGCAGGTTTCAGACATTTACCACTTCGGTGAAACCCACGACATCATGATAAACCCGTGTTAATATCGCAGTTAGCTCGTAACAAAACTAGTCTTTATCGAGCCAACATCGTAACATTTCGTAATGACATCGCATTGACATCGTACAAAACTCGTGTTATATACGTTGTAAGCTCGTGATGTGCCCGTGCGAAATCGTGCTAGTGTCGTGTGTACTCACATACACTAGTTTATACCCAGTACGAAATTTCACACATCGTCATATACATGTATCTCGGTCAACATCGCGAAAGTGGGCGGGTAGCATAACTCACTCACTCACAAACATCTTGAATGATAATAACAGGAATGCACAAATTGCACTGACGTGATCACCACTTCCTGTCATGTGTTGACCCAACAATATTAACCGTGCTCTGAATGTATCAGTGAAACACTGTCCGGCACCTACGGACGCCCTGAATGCTACGCGAGACGCCAACGACACCGTGTATGGCACCGTCATCACCTACACCTGCGACCCTGGTTACGTCAACAACATGGGGTTGACGACGCAGACTACGACATGCAGCGACTCCAAGACGTGGAGCGTAACGCCGGATGACTGCACACGTGAGATGCCGTTTCTTCTTAGTTTCAACACAATCAGTAATGGTACTCTCGAGTCCTTTGATTGTCTAGTTCATCTATCACTTGTGCTGCATCAGGAAATAAATATTTTTTTATTCGAATTAAATTAATGACGGGTGCTTGCGGTAGGACAGGACTTGGTTACCCTTTTCACGAACACCTGGTCTCATCATTGATTTTCAGTGGTCCATTCATATAGTTTCCACGGCTATTTGCCCTTTACGCCAAGTGGAATCTGTTTCGGCAGAAAATCTAGGCTGGTTATTCTCTTGCATTGACAATTTATATTCTTCCTACGCCCAATTTATATTACAAATATACCTTCACCTATATGTAGGGCATGTAAAACTGATCTCCGCGGATAGCTACAAAATAACTGAATCGTAAAGCGACGATCTCTTTCTCATTTGGAACATTGCCCTACAAAATGGATACATACCGAACAACTCATTTTCACGTTTTCCCCCCAAATTGTTATGTTAATATCTTACGGTGTATGGTGTTTGTAAAATAAAAGATTTTGACAGCACCTAAACACAAACTCAGTGTCGTGAGTATTTGATTGCACTACTAACGTAGCTGACCGCTCCCCGCAGCCCGTCCATGCGACACTGTGCCTGTCTTGGAGAACGCCGACGTACTTGAGAGCGTCGCCAGCGTTGTTTACGGCGTCGTGATCACCTACAATTGCCGGCCCAGCTCCATGTTCTCCGACAACACCACCGTAAAGACGTCTGGGTGTGACCAGGATGGACGGTGGTCAGAACCCTCTTCAGGCTGTCAATGTGAGTAGGGTTTGTGAGAAAAGGTACCCGGGGGATATCTGTCTTGGATGTACAAGGTTTTATCTGCCGGTGTAAGAAAAAGTTATCTTTTCTGGACCATTTAAGTCATAATACATCTGACTGAGTGATATGTTTGCGTTGTTGGTCTGGGATTTTTTTCTACTGACATGGTGATGACGCTTAGTGGGCATTGTCTATTGAGGTACTTTCGTATACAAAATGTGCTTGGTGATGGTGGCCGAGTACTTGGTGATGGTGACTGGATGCTTGGTGATGGTGACTGGATGTTTGGTGATGGTGACTGGATGCTGGGTGATGGTGACCGAGTACTTGGTGATGGTCACTGGATGCTGGGTGATGGTGACCGAGTGCTTGGTGATGGTGACTGGATGCTGGGTGATGGTGACCGAGAGCTTGGTGATGGTGACTGGATGCTGGGTGATGGTGACCGAGTGCTTGTTGATGATGACCAAGTAACTTATTGATGGTTATTGAGTACTTATTGATTGTGAACAAGTACTTATTGATGGTGACCAAGTACTTGTTGATGATGACAGAGTGCTTGTTGATGATGACTGAGTACTTGGTGATGATGACACAGCGCTTGTTGATGATGACCAAGGGTCTCTTGTATCCCCAGTTTACCAGTGTCCTGGGGCTCCATATCTCCCGGGGGCAACGTACGAGTACCTAGACGCCTTCTCGGTGCGCTACACCTGTAAGTCCGACTTCTCCTTTGACGATGGATCATCAGAGGTCAACTCCACGTGTGGCCCCGATAACACATGGTCCGACGTCACCGTGAAGTGTGTGTTCTCAGGTTAGCCTTGCATGCATTATTGTAAAATAGGAGGCATGCCTAAGACCCGATGGAATACGAATGGGTGGCTGCGTCAAAGCAATTTCTTCCAGAAGTATAAAAGGGTTGTTTTCTTCTTTTTTTGAATTGTGGTGACACGGAAGCACTGGTATAAGGCTCGGTTTATCTGCGTGCCAGACGCCAGGCTCTGCAAGTCTTTGGTTCGAATCCAGTATTCGGCCTGATTATGATCCTTGGTCTGTCACAACCATAAACGTGCTCTCCGGGTTCACTAACAAACTTCTCCTCCATCTTTATTACGTTCACGTGTCATCAGCGAAGGGACGTTTCACCAAGATTGTGTCCGACACTTCGTTGTCTGAGATGGACGCTTTAGACGCATGCTGTCTCATATCACCATTGTAGAATGGATATTTTCTCATGTTACCATTGTATAATGTATGCTATATCATATTACCATAGTAGAATGTATGTTATGTCGTATTGCTATTGCAGAATGTATCTTATCTCACATTACCATTGTAGAATGCATGTTATTTCATATTACCATAGTGGAATGTATGTTATCTCATATTACCAGGGGCGGTCGGGTAGCCTAGTGGTTAAAGCGTTCGCTCATCACACCGAAGACCCGGGTTCGATTCCCGACATGGGTACAATGTGTGAAGCCCATTTCTGGTGTCCCCCGCCTTGATCGCTGGAATATTGCTAAAAGCGGCGTAAAACATACTCACTCACTCACTCATATTACCATCGTAGAATGCATGTTATTTCATATTACCATTGTAGAATGTATATTATTTCATATTACCATTGTAGAATGCATATTATCTCATATTACCATAGTTACATACATACTTTCTCATATTACCATTGTAGAATGTATGTTATCTCATATTACCATTGTATAATGCATGTTATTTCATATTACCATTGTAGAATGCATGTTATCTCATATTACCATAGTAGAATACATGCTATCTCATATTACCATTGTAGAATTCATGTTATCTCATATTACCATTGTATAATGCATGTGATTTCATATTACTATTGTAACATACATACTTTCTCATATTACCATTGTATAATGCATGTTATTTCATATTACCATAGTAACATACATACTTTCTCATATTACCATTGAAGAAGGTATGTTATCTCATATTACCATAGTAACATGCATACTTTCTCATATTACCATTGTAGAATGCATGTTATCTCATATTACCATTGTAGAATGCATGTTATCTCATATTACCATTGTAGAATGCATGTTATCTCATATTACCATTGTTGCAGCGTCGTCCCGCAAGCGTGAGACAAGCGTGTGTCTCAGCAGGAGAGATCACAGGATTGTTGGAGACGTGGTGCAAACCTCATCACGGAGCCGTCTTGGATGCGGCGTCATCTGCCTCCAGAACCCGGCATGTCGCTACTACAACTACCACAACGACCCTACCCTCACCGATAACTGTCAATTGTACGTCGACACGATGGCGTCTTCGATCTTTGAAGCTAACACCGGGTGGGACAGTTACAACCTGAGAGACACCTGCTAGATCCCGCGGGGAGGTGTCCAGCGTAGAAAGGGCTGTGGTCGGCCATGCCCAGTGAACAGCGAGTATCCCCTCCTGAAGGATGACCTCGACCTTACTCCAGGGGGCACTAGGGGTCACACGTTGGGCGATTTACGTCTCCTCTGTGATGCAGACATGATTAGCACATTCCACAAAAGAGAATGGATTAGATATCACTCATTGTTATTAGAAACTCTAATGGACAGTCGCTTTTCAGAGATCAAAACCGTTTTCATTAATGAAAAGCTGCTAGTTCGGTAGTGTCTGGTCACCCAATGTTACAGTAATATATGAGGACAGAAGTCGGGTTAGATCGAATGCTCATTATGCAGACGTGTTAATAACATTGCCCTAATCGCATGTAGCAACCTGATCGCACTAACTTAGTACAGGTGTGGCGAGACTCGTCAACAGGTGACATGTGGGCTCTGAATCAGTCGCTTCAGAATACACTTCCAAGTGTCTCTCAGCGTATGTTCTATGAAACCCGAATAGTTAATAGACTGGCGGCATCAACTGCTGGCGTCAATGTGTCATTTCAGTTACAACATATGCTGTCGGCCTCGAGACGCTTTTCCCAGTTAAGACATTCAGTTGAAGGGGGCACGGGTGGCCCAGTCGTCTAAGGGGCCGCGATTCGCTGTGCAGAGTTGCGTCTCTTGGGCACGCCAGAAACCTATGATTGTGGGTTCGAATCCCGGTTCGCCCCGATTATGTTTCTAGGTTTGTCAGCACCATACCCGCGCTCGTGGGTTTCACCGAAGCGGTAAACGTCTGAGACCTGCATCACTTTGGCCTTTCCTCCCACATCAAGCTGACACGCCGTGATATAACTGGAATACTGTTAAAAGCGGCGTTAAACCCAACTTACTCACTCACTCACTCACTTTCAGTTAAAACGTACATAGCGTCGACACGGCTGATCATACGTAATCGAGGCTTGGGTGGTTTTCCTCATACCCCAGTCACTAATTTGTCTGGTCCATGTTTGATTTTTTTACAAGTCGCCGTCATATAGCTGGAGTAGTTTTCTGACTGCGGCGTTTGACAATGTGCAATCGTTATCTCACGTTCATCCAATACGATACGATACATATTACTGGTGTCTCATTCTCAGTCACGAAAAAAAATGTAGGCATCTCTTTGTTAAAATATAAACTGGCGGAACAAACACTGAACAACACCGTGTGGTTCCTCCGATGTGTTCGTTTATGAAGACATGGTGAAAATACAACTGTTTTTGAGGCTGATGTGATATCTTTATGTGACAATGGCGCAACATACACACTACTTGCATCGACCTGGAGATGGCATCACCCCATTGCATGCTTTGTTTGTTGTTTAACGCCGCACTCAACAATATTCAAGCTATATGACCTCGGTCTGTAAACAAATCGAGTCTGAAGCAGACAATCCAGTGACTTACTTTATGACATATCTGTACGCAATTGGGATACGATGACATGCATTAACCAAGTCAGCGAGCCTGAGCACCTGATCTCGTTAGTCGCCTCTTACGACAAGTATAGTCGCCTTACATGGCAAGAATGGGTTGCTGAAGACCTATTCTACCCTGGATCTCCCCAGGCCCCCGTCTCATGTATTACAAACAGGTGTCCTCTGAACTCGGTTGTACGTACAGTGTAGCCTTGTGTGCGTTGCCTTAGTGATGATCAACGCTTTTAATTTAATAAATTGTTACTTGTTATTTATTATACACGTTGATAAAATATGAATTCTCAGTGTGATTTTGTTGTTGTTTAATACCAAATTGAGTCCGTCCCCAGCATGGAATAATATGACAGAGGTTGATTTGTGAGATGAGATCTTGTCATTACGCGTGCACAGCTTGTGATAATATCACCAACATCCGATGTCCATATAGTTATGTCGTGGTGATCTGCCGACGTCTCTACAATAATGACTAACTCTTGGTGAACTGGGAAAAGCGGATCAGTCTTGGTTGTACCTTGCCCGTCCTCCATGTGTGTTGTGTTGTGTTGTGTTGTGTTGTGTAGTGTGTTGTGTGTTGTGTTGTGTTGTGTTGTGTTGTGTTGTGTTGTGGTGTAACGTCGCACTCGGCGGTATTCCAGCTATGTGACTGCGGTCTGTAAATAATCGAGTCTGAACCAGACAATCCAGTGATTCACATTATGAGCATCGATCCACGCAATTGGGATACGACGACATGCTTCAACCAAGTCAGCGAGCCTGACCACCCGATCCCATTAGTCGCCTCTTACGACAAGGATTGTCGCCTTGTAGTGTCGTGTCGTGTCGTGCAGTGCGTCTGTCCGAAAACCGGAAGGTCGGCGGTTCGATCCCCTATCACCCCCTGGCCGCATCATAAACGATGGTACTTGTTGTTACCCTGACTCGCACTCGGCATTAAGGGGCTAAAACAAGAACTGGTCGGCTCGGAGTCAGTATACTGTGTCTGAGTGTGTTAAACTGCGGCATGGTATTTCAGCGGACCGGCACTGAAACCGGCATTAATCCGGACTAGTTCAATCGGGCATACACATGCATACACATCGCTATATACATGTAATAATAATGACGCGCCGTTGAAGCCCATTTATCTCACCTCCTGGTGGGACTGATATATAGTGTCTTCCAGCGTCGGCTGGTATCTAGGCGGCTGTCCCTTCCCAGCTGTCTCTGCATGTATACATAAGTAAACAGCCCCACTCCCACAGATGCATGCACGACGACGACCTGGGATGCGAGACAAACTACAGCATGCACGACGACGACCTGGGATGCGGGACAAACTTCAGCATGCACTGAGACGACCTGGGATACTGGACAAACTACAGCATGCACGACGACGACCTGGGATGCGGGACAAACTTCAGCATGCACGGCGACGACCTGGCATGCGGGACAAACTTCAGCATGCACGACGACGACCTGGGACGCGAGACAAACTACAGCATGCACTGAGATGACCTGGGATGCGGGACAAACTACAGCATGCACTGAGAGAAGCTGGGATGCGGGACAAACTACCGCATGCACTGAGAGAAGCTGGGATGCGGGACAAACTACCGCATGCACTGAGAGAAGCTGGGATGCGGGACAAACTACCGCATGCACTGAGACGACCTGGGACGCGGGACAAACTACAGCATGCACTACGACGACCTGGGACGCGAGACAAACTACAGCATGCACTGAGACGACCTGGGACGCGAGACAAACTACAGCATGCACGATGACGACCTGGGATGTGGGACAAACTACAGCATGCACGACGACGATCTGGGATACTGGACAAACTACAGCATGCACGACGACGACCTGGGATGCGGGACAAACTTCAGCATGCACGGCGACGACCTGGGATGCGGGACAAACTTCAGCATGCACGGCGACGACCTGGGATGCGAGACAAACTACAGCATGCACGACGACGACCTGGGATGTGGGACAAACTACAGTATGCACGGCGACGATCTGGGATGCGGGACAAACTACAGCATGGACGACGACGATCTGGGATGCGGGACAAACTACAGCATGCACGGCGACGATCTGGGATGCGGGACAAACTACAGCATGGACGACGACGGCATGGGATGCGGGACAAACTACAGCATGAACGACGACAACCTGGGTAATGGGGCAACACTACAGCTACTCGGCATATACACTACTTACAACACAACACTGTTGTTCTCAAATTGTAAAATGTATCATAAGAAGACATTGGCGCCCCACGGTCAAAGAACTAAAGCCGATGGACAAGCTGTGTCAAAAAGTCCTTAATTCACATTAAGGACTTTCCAAATTCAAGGACTTTCTGTGAGGTCATGGTAGGGGTCCATACGTAGAGAGAATCTGGGAACAATGACAGATTCACGAACCAAATATACACGACTTGAAAGTTGACCTGAAGTGGTTATGAATTTTAATTTTATGTTACCTTTGTTCGTTACTGCACCAGAAGTGATAGCCTGTAAGACGTAAAACCCGATAGAAACGTTACTGCCTCTGATCGAATATATTCCCGACAAAATACAGCGAGGATATTTTTTATGAAAAAGAACATTCGTTCATTCTTCCTAGAGCGTAATAATATATAATGAGGCGGGAGAATGGGTGGCCTCCTTTTTTTGGTTACATTGTTTGAGTGGGGAGGTAGAGTAGGACGACCTGGAGATAAGCAACAACATTCTACTTAAGACTATTGCATGGTTGTGTGGATCATGTTCATTTAACGAAACAAGTGTCCAAATTGTGTTCCCAAGCAGCTCAGAATGGCGCCCACTGTTGCAGCAATGCTCTGAATGATGTAACTGATTTTGCATTGTTCTTCACAGTTTTTGTGTGATAATGAATAACTAACTAATCTGTGAAGTTATTATTGTTGATGTATTTATTCATAAAAATTGACTTCAATATGTTTTTGCGTTTTTCGTGTTATAAAAGTAAAAATCGGTGTGCATACTTTGCTTACATTACACATGTAAAGTATGCGTGCATGCGTTGTGCTTCATAAAGAATGCACAACCTCGCTTATTCTAAACCATATGGCTAATACATCGAGATAGTAAATACGTGTGTATGAGAGAACGAGGTAAGTAACACATTGCATTACTTTCTTTATCATCCGCTATCAATAATAGTAGAGAAGAGAAATGTTCTTTATCAAGAGAGCCGTGTCAAAAGGCTAATAGCGCCCTCGTGTGACGTCCTCATCTACCTTGACGCCACAAACATTTCACGTCAACTGTGTCTTTATGACGTCAACAACGATTTATGTATTACATCAACAACGATTTATGTATTACGTCACCAACGATAGTCTTCATTACGCCAACAACGTTGCCTTCGTTACGTCAGTAATGATGTCTATATTAAATCAACATCGATGCCTATATTACGTTAACAACGATGTTTGTATTACGTTAACAGCAATGTCTGTGTTACGTCAACAATGATGCCTATTTTACGTTAACACTGATGTCTACATTATGTTAATAATGATGTATGCATTACGACGGTGTGAATCATGTCTTCGTTTCCTCTTGTATGGTACCATAGTCTAATTCTTGGTTACCTTGTATTTCTTGTGTCATGTGACCCTCGTTACTTGCGAACAGTGCGTCTTCAACTGACAAAACCATGGACACGTAATCGATATATATATATGCATATATGGACAGTATTACACATGGCAGCCGAATTTTTAAAGCAGCTGTTACCAATGCAATCAAAACTGGCATATCGTCACACAACCCCTTACACCTGAATATTGTCATGTGTCCCCTTACACCTGGATATTATCACATTTTCTCACACATGGATATTGTCAAATGCCCCCTTACACCTGAATATTGTCACGTGTCCTCCTACACCTGAATATTTTCACGTGTCCTCTACACCTGGATATTGTCACGCGTCCTCTTACACCTGGATATTGTCACGTGTCCCCTTACACCTGAATATTGTCACGTGTACTCTTACACCTGAATATTGTCACGTGTCCTCTTACACCTGAATATTGTCACGCGTCCTCTAACATCTGAATATTGTCACTTGTCCCCTTTGAATACGGGATAAAAATAAGACTATAAGACGTAGGAAGCTGAGAGAATGTGTGCTCTTCGACCAGGACAATGCGCCAGTGCACAAATCATTATTTTCCAAGGCTAGAATCACCGAGTGTGGCTTTGAACTCCTTCAGCACCCCGCTTTTTCTCCTGATCTGGCTCTGTCAGACTTCCATCTGTTTCCAAGCATGAAGAAAGCTCTAGTCGAAACCCATTCCGTCATTCGCAATGACGTAATAGCAGCTGTGGAGCTCCATTGTGGACAGCCAAGAGAAGAACTTCTAAATAAACTGGCAAAAAATCCCTCCAACATCGTCTTGTTGAATAATAAACCATTTTAATGCCTTTTGGTTAAGTCTTTCTATGTGAACCTCAGGACCTATAAATCAAAATTCGCATGTTCGTATGGCACGTAAATTCAATTTAAGTGTAAATTGAATTTATTAATTTTCATGACCAGAAAGGCTTGTTCCACATGTTACAACGCTGGAGACAAGCTGTCTTATATGTCTCCTCAGTATAGTCAGAATGCTGTATTACCATAGCTTTCCTTTCTTCTGCCATTATAGGACCCGTGAAGATCCGGCGTAGAATAGGTCTTCAGCAACCCATGCGTGCCGTAAAAGGCGACTATGCTTGTTGTAATAGATGACTAACGGGATCGGGTGGTCAGGCTCGCTAACCTGGTTGATGCATGTCATCGAATCACAATTGCGTACATTGATGCTCATGATGTCAATCACTGGATATTCTGGCCCAGACTCAAATATGTACAGATCACCGTCATATAACCAGAATATTGCTGAGTGCGGCGTTAAACATCAAAGAAACAAACAAATCTGCCGGCTATTCATCACTGAACATTCATAAGTTCATATTCATACATTCATACATTCATATTCCAGCCTAATTACGACAGGGGACACCAAGAATGGGCCCATTGTACCCATGTGGGAATCGAACCCAACAACCGCGTCAACCAGTGGCCTAACCTATTGCCCCCAGTTGCGTACAAGTAGAGCAACCTGCCTGACACGATTCCAAGGTAGTCGACGGTTTTCAATAATATCATTTGGTTGTACATGTATATATGATCAAGTGTTTAATGTAGGTAACATGTGTGCTACGTGCTATCTCCCCTTCGCATCATTCACATAGATTTGATAACACGATATTACGGAAACTGCCGGGCAAAAGAAAGTATACCTTTGAAACTTCGATTTGACCAAAATACAAACGTTATCAAAACGTTCCTAGGTTGAAAACAGTCGCCGAAAAAACAGAAACACTTGGACTTACAGTCCAAAACACAAACATGGTACTGTATCAAAACATGTCATCGAATAACCATTTCTTGTTGGATAAATATTGATCCATCATCAAACATGGGTGTATTCTTTCTTTTGCCCTGCACAATATTCTTGTTGTAAATGTACACACTCCGTCCCGCCTACCTTGATGACATCCTCTTTGCATTAGTCCTTTGGGACAATATATTTTCGGACTTACTCTTTGTGTGGGTCTCTCAAGGCGACCAGGTGGTATGGGTCGGCCATTCGTCTAGAAAGCCGAAATTCGTATGCCAAAAAACGTGTGGGTTCGAATCCCGATTATCGCTGATTATGTTTCTAGGTTTGTCAGCACCATACCCGTGCTCGTGGGTTTCACCAAAGTGGTAAACGTCTAGAAAATGTATAACTTCGGGTTTTCCTCCCACATAAGGGCACACCAGAAACCTATGATTGTGGGTTCGAATCCCGGTTCGCCCCGATTATGTTTCAAGGTTTGTCAGCACCATACCCGTGCTCGTGGGTTTCATAGAAGTGGTAAACGTCTGAGACCTGCATCACTTCGGGCTTTCCTCCCACATTAAGCTGACACGCCGTGATATAACTGGAATATTGTTAAAAGTGGCGTTAAACTCAAGTCACTGACTCACTCACTCACTCCTCCAACATAACGCTGACACGTCGTGATATAACTGGAATAAAGTTCCCAGTAGCATTAAGCCCAACTCACTCACTCACTCACTCACTCAAGACGAATTATTTATAAACCGACCACATCACAGTCGATTAAACATTATTATACTTCATGTCACTGGCCATTTTAAGCAACTATCAACATATTTCGAAAGAAACATTTGCCCCGCTAGAATACCAAAGAATATGCTTTTAGAACAAACAGGCTTTAAGAGCTCTCATCCCTGGGAACTCTACCACGTTCTATATGTGTTAAGTGCGTGATCTGCTGTATAAGTAAGATACCAATTAGCATTTAGAGTATTAATATTGTTCTCATCAGCATACTGCATTTCTTGCAATACATGGATTTTGTATGTAATATAGAGTGAATACTAAATGAAATATAGATAGGAACTGTCATATGTACATACCTTATCGGGATAGACTGTCCTTTGCACTGTATGAAATAAGGAACGACATATGAACATGTATTTTATCAATTAGCTTGTGTCGCTACTTCGTTGAAATTATGTCGATGCGGCGTTAAATTTTAACTCACTCATAAATTTGCTTTTACGTTGCATGTGACCTTGCACTACTTATATGCCTGCATGTTACGTATTAAAGCGAATATTACGTATAAGCTTGTCTGTTACGTTTAAGCTTTCTGTTACGATTTAGCTTGTGTGTGACGTGTTGTATGTTACGTTTTAGCTCGATAATTACGTTTTAGCTTGTATCAAATGTTTGAACTTGTGTATAGTTCATATAAGCTTGTATCGTACCTATTAGTGCGAATGTTACCTATCAGCCTGTCTGGTACACTTAAACTTGTATGTTTGTAGTAGCTATCTGTCACGTTTTAGCTTGTATGTCACGTTTTAGTTTGTGTGGTATAAATGGACCTGTATGTTACATCTGATCATGTATGTTACATAGGATCATGTGTGTTAGATGTGATCATGTATGTTACATATGATCATGTGTGTTACATGTGATCATGTATGTAACATATGATCCTGTTTTTTACATATGACCCTGTATGTTACATATGACCCTGTATGCTACATATGATCCTGTATGTTATATATGATCCTGTATGTTACATATTATCCTGTATGCGACATATGATCCTGTATGTTACATATGACCCGGTATGTTACATATGACCCTGTATGCTACATATGATCCTGTATGTTACATATGACCCTGTATGTTACATATGATCCTGTATGTTACATATGACCCTGTATGCTACATATGAACCTGTATGTTACATATGATCCTGTATGTTACATATGACCCCGTATGTTGCATGTGACCATGTATTGTATTAGTTATCCTGCACACCAAAAGACCGAATCACAAAAATATACGTGCACTCGGAAGAACGACAACGCAATGTCCTTGGACATTTTCTAGAGTGTTTGTAGTCGTGCGTGCTAAGCCATCACAAAACGACTACATTAAGTAGGTTTGTATGCGAACTCGACAAATAAAATCTCATATCGACCTCTTGGGACATATTTAAGTTGTTTTCTTTGGTAGACCTGCACCGCTGACCTTGAACACCTGTACCTCACTGCAACGAGGCAGTCACGCCTCAGTGAACACTGACGGTCACAGGGTCCAATGGGAGCACAAGGACCGCATGATCATATGATTTGCTTTGACACTGCGTGACACAGTCTGACAGTCTGACAGAGAAGGTTACTTCAACCTGGCCGCAGCCAATTACTTCGAGAACACACCTAATACATATCATTGTAGAACACATCTAATGCATATCATTGTTATGCGGACGTAGCGACACCTATAACTGCAGTGTATTGAGCTGATCTGAGCATGTGCATTGCGCAGTAGCCGACGACGGGCTCAAACATAACTCCGCCATCATCAGTCGTCCCGGGAACACACACCTGAAACAGCATGACATTCAACAACCTGTGCCTTTTGACGTTATTCCTCGGTAGGTACATTTTGAACAGCTGACTTTTGTTGAAAAACATATATGGGATTAATGAAAATAGGTTATTTTACTCACTCATGATATGACTTTCTCTGTATGGTTCTGATGGACCTTATCAAGCCATCTTTCTCCGAAGTCGAACTTGTGATAATAAAATATCAATCAATCAATCTTTATTCAAGTACTTAAGAGGCCCCAGGCCTATAGTACATGTGACAGAGATGTTGCACACAATTTTAACTAATATTTACAGATTTGGTTCTATATAATAATAGAATATATCCAGATATTGTTTTGCGGTTGTATATCTGTTTTATGAAAGTAATAGTTTATTCTGTTCTTATCATGGGGTATATGGGGGACGATGTTGTGATAGGCGCTGATAGGTGATTAGCACTAGCCAATGCAAGCCAACACTTTTCAGTTATTAGCGCTGATAGTATGGAAGCTAATAGGTAATGGACACTGGGCAAACGAGAGGCCGGGGGTAATTAACACTGATCGGTGAAAGAATGGACGAAACATTGTGTTCCTCATAATAAAGAAGTTGACATCCATATATTCTCTTCCTTATGTGTATCACATCTAAATGCCTTTCAAACACTCGATACACAAAATAATGTTTAAATTGTATATTTGGTATAGTGATGAAACTTTATTTTGAAGGCACACAGTTTAAGAAGTATGAATTACCTAGCACTTAGTTATACTTTGTTTATCTCTATATTTACTACGGCAATAAACTTTACAGATGAGTTTGACTGATATAAGTGATGAATTATCTGTCTGCACATCTGCCGTACAGCCTGGAGCAAATATCGCTCAGCGGCTTCTCTTCATATCAGTATACTATAGAAGCTGCTGCATATTTATATACTCGTTATATCTTGTATGACTAAGCAGTTGCTCCCAGTTACCTATGATATAGGCCAGCGGACGCCGTCTCTCAACTACCATCTCCCTACCCCTTAGCGTAACACCATTAGCAACGATGTTTTTTTTTAGAATATTTTAGGATTTACCATCAACGACATATAAAGTAATGGTGATGTTTGCCTTGATGCGAATCTCAATATCAATGATATATATACTCCCCCCTCTCTCTAACTCAACAGTCTGTCTATTTGAAGAATAATTGAGAGTTTAAACAATAAGACACGTTTCGTCTTGCAAAGTCTGTGAATGTCATCTCACAGAATCGGGCAATTTGGCAAATTGGTGAATTAGCCTTACGGTGAGGTGAAATGCAATTGAGCTTCATTATTATTGCGTTTATGTAGAGATTGGCATGCGCGTGTGTGTATGTGTATGTGTGTGTGTGTGTGTGTGTGTGCACGCGTGTGAGTATATGTGTGTGTGCGCCCGCGCGTGTGTGTGTAGGTGTGTATGTGTATGTGTGTGTACTTGTCATAGTCGGTTTTATAGTGCCAGCCCACTGAGATACCATGTGGCAGTTTAGCATGAATACCCCACTCGGACACAGAATACTGATTCGGAGCCGACCTCTCCCTTAATTCCTAAAAAACTCATTTATCCGAGAATGAGTTTGATAATCATGTGAGTATACCTAGTATTTTGTGATTGTGTGTCCGGAAGTGTGTGATGCTAAGATGTAGAGTTTTCAAAGATAACACATATGCATCTGAACGTCAATGACGACAGATATTGAGCTTGATGAAATTTCTTTTGGGGTTAAAAACATGAAAAACAATAAAAGCCCCGGTATTGAAGACTTTCCTATGGAATTAATAAAAAAATGGAAAGGACTTAAATTCTGGATAAGCAGATTTTAAAAAAGTACTTCTGTTTATATAAAAATGAGCATGACAATGAAAAGAGTTATAACGTCTATACCAAAAGCAAATACACAGAACACAGATTAAAACCTGTAGACGACTAACGTTATTGCATGCTCTCTATGAAATAATTAGCACTTGTATTGAAAACCGTATAAAGTCAACATTGGAATTGCTCATTCATAGCAATCAACATGATTTATTCCTGGAAGATGTATTTCAGAAAACACAAGAATGTCATACGACAATATCTGTGAATCAAAAAAGACAAAAGAGACCAGGATTACGTCTGCTGATAGATTTGAAAAAGGCTTTTGATACGGGTTTAAAACAACATATTTCCAGAAATATTGATTTGGGCCTCATATGACAAGGTGGATGAATATACAAAGTTTTAATACTACAGCAAATTTAATACAAAATGGACATCTACCAAAATGTTTTTTTACAAATGGAAGAGGCTGTCGACAAGGAGACCCACTGTCGCCATACACTTTCCTCCTCGTAGCTGAAATCCTAGGATGTATGATCAGAAATAGTAATAAAGTTGAAGGAATTTTTGTTCATAACAAATAAGTTTGGCAGTATGCTGATGATACTGAATTACATTTTATTGGTTGATATAAAAGATTATGTGCTGCTATAGAAACATAATTAATTCTACAAAATGTCTAGTCTAAAACTTAATGTAGACAAAAGCAATATGCATAGGTTCAAAAGCTGGTAGCAACGAGCGATTATGTCAAGATTTACACATAGAATTGGGGGGGGGGGGGGGGGGGGGGGGCTGGCATTTTGTTTACAAACATACCTACAAAATCCCACGTCCCCCGAATATCGAATGGTCGGTTCCTTAATAGGAAAAAGTACAGTTATAAGAACATTAGCACTGTCAAAACTTGTTCAAATATTTTCGTCACTTCCAACTTTGACTTTGTTTTATCTCTTGACAAATACTTTACAATCAATTAACATTTGCAGTACATAGATATAAACATAGGGGTATAAAACTTTTAGATTTTATGTACAGATTTCTACATAGAATTATTTAGTATCTACACATTGAAGGATTTTAGATGTATATTAGATGTATATATTCTATATCATAAATAATTAAAAGATGGTAATCGATTGTTCAAATTTGGCAAACATCATTTTCATAGACCAGGTTTCCATGTGGCATACAAGGAACAGTAAATTTTCATGGTGAAGGTCATCTGTTCTCAATATCTTTAACGTTACGTCGAAAGCTAGGTTTTACTACCTCACCTCAATTCGGGCAACTGCCATGCCGATATCCAATGCTGTATGCTGTCATTTTAAATGTTGATTTCGTTGAGATTTATTGTTGATCTTTTCAATACATTTTACTTAATGCATCTGTCTTTTGTAGTTTTTTGAAACTGGAGTAACTTAAAACTATGGTGAAGTTTTTTTGGCCTTCAGTTTACTTAACTACTTCAATCAACCAGGTTTTTTCTGTATGTGAAATTAAAGGAATCTAACCAACAATAGATACACTTTTGAAACATACATTCTTTTGAGGATTCATTGCTATAAAAAAGGATGACGAAACCACCTTTAATAAGAAATTGTTTTGACTCTTTGTTGATACATACCATGTTTGTGTGTGTTGCAACCTTTAAAAGTTGAAATATAACACTGTTTAACTGGTTTAACCACCTCACTCACTCAACAATTAACACCCATTCTACTCACTGCATCGGAATCTGAAACACTATTAAGAAACCCGACTTTATACTTAACGTTTTTCAACCCACGCCAGTTGTTATCAAACTGAAGTACACCGGATATATTTCGTTCCTAATTGAATTCCTCGCAAGAAAACAATATCGTATTACCATGACGACGGTGCTGTGTGTTGATCAATATGAACTTATTGTTTGTTGTCACGATAGCGGCCAATAACATGGCGAGCCTGCCACAGACGCCGAGCCCCACCTTCCATTGGGTGGAGTGCATGCTGCTTGTATTATTAGTCAAGTGTGTCCACATATCTCGTATAATTGGTTCTCCAGAACAATACCCGTAGTTTGCTTCCCGGAAGTAGAAAATAATGATTTCTTAACCAGGATAATAGCAAGTCTTTGACAGGCGTTTAGAAGTTATACACATAAGGAAGATATGTTTTAATGGATGTCAACTTCTTTATCACGTGGAACACAACGTTTGAGAGTATATACTTACTCCTTCATCAGGTGAATAAATGCTATGAGGCAGAGAACATATATATGTACCTGTAAGAACAACAAGAGTAATAAGATAACACAGGTGGAAACTTAACAAGGGGAGCCAACAGATAATTGGTGCTGATAGGTGATTAGCAGTGGACAAATGGAAGCCACACTTAACAGTAAATTAGCACTGATAGATAATAGCGATGAACAACTTGAAGCCAGGGCTTAAATTATCACTGATTGGTAATAGGCAATGGGCAAAGGGCGAACGGGTGGCCGGGGTGATTGGCGCTGAAAGTAATAGATTAGAAATGACAATGGACAGAATTATAGTGAAGGTGTTATGGGTCTGATTTTCACTCAATATGCAGTCATATTTATGTAGGCATACAGGTTAAGATAGATCTTTAACAGTCATAGAATGTATACTCGTGTAAAATGGCTATGTCCTTCAGCTAAAGTTAACTGAATCAGAACTAAACAGGAAAACACACACACTCGACGCCGGACACTAGTTTATCGGATATAAATATTATGCATACATTGTTAAGTCATTATGGGATTGTTCAAGAAGTTCACCTTATACATGGTAGAATACAGTAGATAGCCGATTAGGTGTGGATCAGTTGGTGGTCACATGAGTACTGACTCAAGTAATTGAAAGTACGATTTTGTTTTTCTGCTGGTTACAGTTTAAAGATTTATTTCCAGTCTAGCAGTTCATGTTTACCTCAGTTACACAGGGAAACTGTAACAGCTTCACACAATAGGTGTAACACCAGGTCAAGACTGTACAAGGGTGCCAAGCCGTGATGCATTGTATCTCCTTAAGGAGCTATTCCAGAAGTACCTCACAACCAAAGTCAATATACCTGCTGGAAGTGAGTCTTGTTATTTTAATTCCCGTGACGCTGTTTAACACAGCCCAGTATATTTGGTGACTAAATGTTAAAGAATATATACATAAGACCAGTCTTTTGTGACGTGCATTTTCCTTGCATGATGTCTAGGCGGCAGCCTGGCGTGTAAGAGCGACCCCAGTTGTACAGCCCTGAGTGTGGACGCCAACAGAGCCAAGACAGACAACAACCAGAAACTGTACTGTCAGTAAGTAACGGCACTAACATGTATGTATGTATGTGTGTGTGTGTGTGTGTGTGTGTGTGTGTGTGTGTGTGTGTGTGTGTGTGTGCATGCGTGTGTGTGCGTGCGTGTGTGTGTGTGTGTGTGCGTGCGCGCGCGTTTGTCTGTGTTAGCGTGTGAGCTGTACAGTTCTGCATAGTTCTGTCTGCATATGGTTGTATGAAAGAACAGTCACTCACTATACACCTCATATGCAACTTTTAATGTAGTGGTGATTCAATATTTAGTGTAGTGGTGATTCATAATTTAGTGTAGTAGTGATTCAATACTTAATGTAGTGGTGATTCAACGCGTCGTGTAGTAGTGATTCAATATTTAGTGTAGTGGTGATTTATAATTTAGTGTAGTGGTGATTCAATACTTAGTGTAGTGGTGATTCAATATTTAGTGTAGTGGTGATTCAATATTTAGTGTAGTGGTGATTCAATATTTAGTGTAGTGGTGATTCAATATTTAGTGTAGTGGTGATTCACAACTTAGTGTAGTGGTGATTCAAAACTTAGTGTAGTGGTGATTCAAAACTTAGTGTAGTGGTGATTGAACACTTGGTGTAGTGGTGATTCAACACTTGATGTAGTGGTGATTGAACACTTAGTGTAGTGGTTATTCAATACTTAATGTACTGGTGATTCAAAACTTAGTGTAGTAGTGATTCACAACTTAGTGTAGTGGTGATTGAACACATGGTGTATTGATAATTCAACAAATGATGTAGTGGTGATTGAACACTTAGTGTATTGGTGATTCAATACTTAATGTAGTAGTGATTCAACACGTGAAAGAGATCAGCATTTTATAAGCGCTTTGTGCAGTCAGTGGAAGCGGGAATAAAATGACGTGTGCATGTTTACATTCGTGTTTGAAACATGGCGCCTTTAACAGGCGATGATTGAAGGAAGGGCCGCATGCACGACTGTGATGGATGGAACAGTAAGTGATCAAATGGACGATTGAATTAATGGTAGAAAAAAAATACATGACTTGATGTGGAGCTGTTTGGAATGAACGAATAAATAAAATTCAGTCAGTGAATATGAGATTGGAGTACCGTTAGTGATCGATCCATATGGTTCAACATGAGCGAGTACACATCAACATCCACGCGATATACTAGTATGTCATACTGATCGCTGACGTAATGTAGGCAGCATGGTTGACGTCATATAGAAATGACATTAATATGACAACATACTTTAATTTCTGACGTCATGTTGCATCTCAGTTAGGTTGAAGTTTGGAACAGATATTGCTTATCCTAATACGTGTTGAAACTTGAGATATGACTGCACTCGAATGTGTGTCTTACTGAGTTTACACGTGGCAGAAGTACGACCCTCAATTTTCGTAAAACTCTGTAATACTCACACATTCCTTTTCTATTGCCTATATATCTACATAAGTACAGGAACTCTACAAAACCAATCTAAACTATCTCCCTGAGCTGCATAGCAATGTGATGGGCTCGCGATAGTCTGACCCCGAGTTGACCTCTGGTCACATCTACACAGGTGTATTTGTCACTATGGCCTACTGATAGTAAAAAAAACCCGTCTGTCCTGGGGACAGGTCTGCAATAGCGTCACACTAGAATTAAAATATGATATTGATGTCCTGCTTCCCCACAGGTTCACCAGCAAAATGATTGCCTGCTACTCCAGCGCCCATGCCAGCTGCGACAACGGTACCGAGTTGTCGGACGCCATGAAGAGAAAATACTACAGCGAGTGTTCGGTGACGAGTGAGTGTATTGGGCTTGTTTGCTGACGTCACATGGCAGACGCCACCATAGAAGTTGTAGAACTGAATTACATTACTGGTTTGATGAACTCTCAGAGACTAGCCTGCATCTTGACTTGTGGTGGTTTTAATATATGTTTTTGATTCAACAGTTATATTAAATTCCAAGTTTCGTTGCCTTTTCAGAGGAGGAGGTTCGGTCATGCAGTAACGAGATTGTCAGCTGCTATCCATTGATGACAGAAGCTTCAAATCTACTTACGAAAATGAACATGACTGGTTACTGCTCGTAAGTCATACTACTGGCAACCATGCATGCGTCGTACAACTGCTTACAACACGTGCGTCATACTACTGGCTACTATATGTGCGTCACACTACTGCTTTCAACACGTGCGTTATACTACTGGCTACTATACGTGCGTCACACTACTGCTTTCAACACGTGCGTCATACTACTTAGCTACTATATGTGCATCACAGTACTGCTTACAGCACGTGCGTCATACTACTGGCTACTATATTTGCGTCACACTACTGCTTTCAACACGTGCGTCTCACTACTGCTGTCTACATGTGCGTCACATTACTGGCTACTATACGTGTGTCACACTACTGGCTAATGAACGTGCGTTACACTACTGGCTACTGACGTGTATCGTACTGCTGGCTGCTGTATGTGTCATCATACTGACTACTGTCCATGTGTCATACTACTGGCTACTATCCGTGTTTCATGGTACTGGTTACGTTACGTGTGTCATACTGCTGGATACTGTATGTGTGTCATTCTGCTGGCTTCTGCCCGTGTGTCATACTACTGGCTACTATCCGTGTTTCATGGTACTGGTTACGTTACGTGTGTCATACTGCTGGGTACTGTATGTGTGTCATTCTGCTGACTTCTGCCCGTGTGTCATACTACTGGCTACTATCCGTGTTTCATGGTACTGGTTACGTTACGTGTGTCATACTGCTGGATACTGTACGTGTGTCATACTACTGGCTACTGTGCGTGTGTCATACTTCTGGCTACTGTACGTGTGTCATACCAATGGCTACATTACGTATGTCATATTACTGCCATTGAACGAGTGTCATACTACTGGCTACTGTACGTGTGTCATACCACTGCTATTGTTCAAGTGTCATACTACTGGCTACTGTAGTACTATACGTGTGTCATACCAATGGCTACGTTACGTCTACCATACTACTGCTACTGCCCGTGTGTCATACCACTGGCTACTGTACGTATGTCATATTACTGGCTACTGTAGTGTGCCATACTACTGGCTACTGTACGTGTGTCATACCAATGTCTACTATACGTGTGTCATATTACTGGCTACTGTACGTGTGTCATACCACTGGCTACTGTGCGTATGTCATATTTCTGGCTACTGTAGTGTGCCATACTACTGGCTACTGTACGTGTGTCATACTACTGGCTACTGTACGTATGTCATATTACTTGCTACTGTAGTGTGCCATACTACTGGCTACTGTACGTGTGTCATACTACTGGCTACTGTACGTGTATCATACCAATGGCTACGTTACGTGTGTCATATTACTGCTATTGAACGAGTGTCATACTACTGGCTACTGTACGTGTGGCATACTACTGGCTACTGTACTGTGCCATACTGCTGGTTACTGCACGTGTGTCATACTACTGGCAACTGTAAGTGTGTCATACTGGCAACTGTAGGGGCGGTCTGGTAGCCTAGTGGTTAAAGCGTTTGCTCGTCACGCCGAAGGACCGGGTTCGATTCCCGACATGGGTACAATGTGTAAAGCCACTTTCTAGTGTCCCCCACCGTGATATTGCTGGAATATTGCAAAAAGCGGCGTCAAACCATATTCACTCACGCACACGCTACTGTACGTGTGTCATACTACTTGTTATTGTACGTGTGTCATACTACTGCATACTCGTTTCACACTATCTGCTGCTTTACGTGTATCATACTACTCGTTTATTCTGGGATACCACTGTTTATCACTTCAAATCGTCCAGACCTCCTACCCGGTGTTTTAACCATGTATGCCACGTGCACTCCGCTCCATCTGTGTGGCCCCTGCGTGTAATAGTGACGGTCTGTTGCAGGTCCATGGAAACGTTCATCAACTGTGTGGAGTTTAAAATGAAGCCCTGCGCAAAAGGTGTGACCCTGTTCGATGTGCTAGAAGGGGTGTATGCATCGTACGACCACTTTTGTAGCACAGTGAATAGTAAGTCTGCCGTTGTTTTATTTGTTCCGCTCATAAATTCATTAGCATCAAGTCATGGTTAATATAATCGATAGTAACTACGTTTATCTTGCACGTGTATCCATGACGTGTCCCCATATGGTTTACCCTACACGTATTTCCTATTCATGTCCCCTTGCAGTTCCTCTAGAGTTGGGGCTGTTGGGTAGCCTGGTGGTTAAAGCGTTCGCTCGTCACGCCGAAAACCTGGGTTCGATCCTCCACATGGGTACAATGTGTGAAGCCCATTTCTGGTGTCCCCCGTTGTGATATTGCTGGAATATTGTTAAAAGCGGCGTAAAACCATACTCACTCACTTCTCTAGATTTGTTAATCCTTATGGACCGACGAAATGATATTCTGGAGGGGGTTGGCCTGAGATTTTGTAGACAGATTTGATATTTTTTTAGCTATATCTACAAAAGCAGATATTTTATTTGAAACTATGAGTCTGAATTTGTTTAAAGAAATACACCTTGAAACAATGGAAGTTTTGTGGCAGGCAAGTTTTGTTTTCAACAGATTGAAGCAGCATTTATTTTCAAGACTTTCTGGGACAATATATTTTTTGGATCAAATTCCAGCCATCACCCCTCCCTTCCCCTCAACCATATCTAATGGTCGGTCCTCGTGCGTCGGTGTGCCACTCTGTGGGTTCGAGTCTCGGTGCGCCCTGATTATGTTTCTGTGTTTGTTAGTACCTCGCCGTGGTCGTGGTGACAGTCGAAGACTTCAATTCTTCAGGCTCCCTATACCAAGCTGAAACGCAATGATGTCACTAAACTATTGTTCAAACGGCGTTAAACCATCTCTAGCATGTACATCTTTTCTGTGTCCCTACCAGTTTATCTTGCTCCTTTAACGCATCACCTGGTTGATGCTGTACGTATTTAGGGGCTATTTATACGTCAAGGCAACACTGCGAATTGGTAGGCGGGTCTAGTAATACTGTAAATACAAACTTGTGTGCCTAGATATTGAAAGATGGAATTGTTTATCCAGGCAACGACAAGAAAGCACTATGTACAGGCAAGCTTCATACGGCTGGGTGTGCAGACTCAATGGCGGGAATATCTGAAGCTTTAGCATCTTCTAACATAAATGTGTACTGCAGGTGTGTACATAAAGCTTTACACAGTGAATCACAAACATCACCAGAAACTAATTCTGGTTCCTACATAGACACTCAAACATGTGTAGACACCAACATAGTTCCCATATAAACCTACAAACATGATTGAACACTACTCTTTGTTTCCTACATTGACACACAGACATATGCAGAAAAAAGAATCTTTGTTTCCTACATAGAAACACAACGATCTGTAGACACTAAAATAATAATTCCTACATTGACACACAAACATATGCAGTCACAAATAATCTGTGTTTCCCCCATAGAAACACAAAGATATGTAGACACAAATAATAATTCCTACATTGACACACAAACATATGCAGACAAAATAATCTTTCTTTCTCCCATAGAAACACAAAGATCTGTAGACACTAAAATAATTCCTACATTGACATACAAACATATGCAGAGAAAATAATCTTTCTTTCTCCCATAGACACACAAAGATCTGTAGACACTAAAATAATTCCTACATTGACATACAAACATATGCAGACAAAATAATCTTTGTTTCTCCCACAGAAACACAACGATCTGTAGACACAAATAATAATTCCTACATTGACACACAAACATATGCAGACAAAATAATCTTTGTTTCTCCCATAGACACACAAAGATCTGTAGACACTAAAATAATTCCTACATTGACACACAAACATATGCAGACAAAATAATCTTTGTTTCTCCCATAGAAACACAAAGATCTGTAGACACAAATAATAATTCCTACATTGACACACAAACATATGCAGACAAAAATAATCTTTGTTTCCTACATTGGCACACAAAGGTCTGTAGACACTTACAGAAGTTCCCACATAGACACCGGTAACATCTGTGGACACTAATATTAACAACATGCAAAGTAAGATGTGTGATATCTTACAGTATTTTGTCTAACTGTGTTATATCCGACTGTGTAATATTTAACTGTGCAATACCCAACTGTACTGTATCTGCCTGGGCTATATCCCACTGTGTTATATCCGACTGTGTAATATTTAACTGTGCAATACCCAACTGTACTGTATCTGCCTGGGCTATATCCCACTGTGTTATATCCGACTGTGTAATATTTAACTGTGCAATACCTAACTGTACTGTATCTGCCTGGGCTATATCCCACTGTGTTATATCCGACTGTGTAATATTTAACTGTGCAATACCTAACTGTACTGTATCTGCCTGGGCTATATCCCACTGTGTTATATTCAACTGTGTAATATGTAACAGTGTTGTATCCAAGTGCGATAAATCTGTGTTATTCCCGACCATTGATGTTGCAGGCGAATGGGAGAGTACATGAGTTGTTTCGACACAACGTTTGCCAAATGCGATCCGAGCCTGAATCGCACCAGCTTCATGTCTGGGTTGGAGGACCCCTACAGGAAGCTGTGTAAAGGTGACGTTATAGTCAGGTCAACGCCGTCGGGAACAGTGTTACACATACATCCCGGCGTGTCAGGTTGGGTGAGGGATTGTGTGTGTGTGCGTGTGTGTGTGCGTGCGTGCGTGCGTGCGTGCGTGCGTGTGTGCGTGCGTGCGTGCGTGCATGTGTGTGTGTGTGTGTGTGTGTGTGTGTGTGTGTTTGTGTGTCCGGACCTCCTGGGGAGCTCCCCCCCCCCCCCGATCCGCCCGTGGTTATTCCGAGATTTAAACGCACGATCGCCTGGCAAGGGGTAGGCTCGCATCTATGTATCATCGGTGTGTCAGGCCCCCTGAAGGTGGGTGCCTGTGTGAGGAGTAACATACTTCAACGGTTGACGAATCAAGGTTAAGGTGATTAGTCAATAATTATTTGTACATGTAAACGTTCTAAGTGATCTTCCGGAAGTGTTTAACCAACGGAGTCCGCACTAACGAGGTTTCGCTGGATAAGGTAAAACCAGTACTGTTAGGATTCATGCAATGTCACTTTACGCATAGGGATGACTTATCTTAAAATTTAAATCTTGTCAGCGCATTGATTTGAAACTTAACAATGTTTTACAGATCCAGTTTTCGTACTGAACATATCTTGTAGGTAACCCAGTAGAAATGTGCCAGACAAAGCTTCAGAGTTGCTTCCCACAACTGGCTGAGGCCCTCAACAATACAGACAAGCCGCCAGTCTACTGCAAGTAAGTAGTTTTTTCTTTGTTGTTTAACGCCACACTCAGCAATATTTCAGCTACATGATGGCGGTCTGTATATAATCGAGTCTGGACCAGACAATCCAGTGATTGATATCATCAGCACCGATCCACGTAATTGGGATAGGATGACATGCACGAACCAAGCCAGCGAGTCTGACCACCGGATCCATAAAGTCGCCTCTTACGACAAGCATGGGTGGCTGATGATTTTTTTCTACTCTGGTTCTTCACGGGTCGAAAGTAAGTAAGACAGGTGCACGTCGCTGCCAGAAGTATTGATTCAATATTACGTCGGCTCTAGCGTGTACAAGGACACGGACCAGTACAGCATGATTATACTGTCAATGACAAAGGTGTCACTTGGTGGCGTTTGCTAGTAAGTCATTCTCAGCAGTACTTGATGCTATCCTCATTGCTCTTTGATTTTTATAAGTCGTGGCCCATGTACTGGAAACAATACCACCTGGAGTCCTAAAACGAACTAATGACCGGTATCTGTTATAATTATCATTAATATGGAAAAAGATGATAATATGAATAGCTACCCTTTCCCCACTGAAACACCACCATATGTTTCCTAACGCAGCACCACTATCTGTTTCCTAACGCACCACCACCATCTGTTTCCTAACGCAGCACCACCATCTGTTTCCTAACGCAGCACCCCCATCTGTTTCCTAATGCAGCACCGCCATCTGTTTCTTATAGAGGCCTCAGCTCCTACATGGACTGTGTGGACGAGCTGCTGTCAAGCTGTGACCCTCCCGTCACACGGTCTGAGGTCCTGGGAGAGCTGGAGGAGGGATACACAATGGCATGTCATATGGTCGGTACGTGTTGTTAGTAATAAGGCTCTACGGACACTTTTCAAAGTCTTCCTAATGTGAAGTTTGATTTCAAGGGATGCAGCTGTGTTGTATAGTGACCTGCATTTGATGGTGTTGTATGTTTGACCTGCATCTGACAGTGTTACATATTAGACCTGCA
Organism: Haliotis cracherodii; assembly: GCF_022045235.1. NCBI lineage: Eukaryota > Metazoa > Mollusca > Gastropoda > Lepetellida > Haliotidae > Haliotis > Haliotis cracherodii. The sequence continues at coordinate 22,703,281 of NW_027266273.1, forward strand.
TCTGACAGTGTTGTATATTTGACCTGGATCTGACGGTGTTGTAAAGTGACCTGCATTTGATGGTGTTCGATATTTGACCTGTATTTGATGGTGTTCTTTAGTGCATCATGTTTGACCTGCATCTGACAGTGTTACATATTAGACCTGCATCTAACAGTGTTGTATATTTGACCTGCATCTGACGGTGTTGTATAGTGACCTGCATTTGACGGTGTTGTATAGTGACCTGCATCTGACGGTGTTGTATACTGACCTGCATTTGACGGTCTTGTATATTTGACCTGCATTTGACGGTGTTCTATATTGGACCTGCATCTGACGATGTTGTATTGTGACCTGCATTTAACAGTGTTATATAGTGACCTGCATTTGACGGTGTTGTATAGTGACCTACATTTGACGGTGTCCTATATTTGACCTGCATCAGACGATGTTGTATATTGACCTGCATTTGACGATGTTGTATGGTGACTTGCATCTGACGATGTTGTATAGTGACCTGCATTTGACAGTGTTATATAGTGACTTGCATCTGACGGTGTTGTATACTGACCTGCATTTGACGGTCTTGTATATTTGACCTGCATTTGACGGTGTTCTATATTGGACCTGCATCTGACGATGTTGTATTGTGACCTGCATTTGACAGTGTTATATAGTGACCTGCATTTGACGGTGTTGTATAGTGACCTACATTTGACGGTGTCCTATATTTGACCTGCATCAGACGATGTTGTATATTGACCTGCATTTGACGATGTTGTATGGTGACCTGCATTTTACGGTGTTCTATATTTGACCTGCATCAGACGATGTTGTATAGTGACTTGCATCTGACGATGTTGTATAGTGACCTGCATTTGACAGTGTTGTATAGTGACCTGCATTTGACGATGTTGTATAGTGACGGTGTATTTCCAGACTGCCCCTCTGTGTATACATGCACCACGAACATGTCCACCTCCGCCCAGGAAGCGCCGACTGTTCCAGACCTACTGATGAGATGTCAGTACGTACACCTTCAACTAGCTGTCTCTGATGACTAAAATGATTTCTTCTGTGTGAAATGCATCTTTCTGAGACATCCATACAAGAGTCAAAGAACACATTTTCCATAACGTATAAATAACATTTGCCGGAAGTAGTCTTCAGTGCTGTGTTTGGGTTACATGACCAACTCGCTCCTTGTTCCAACAGGGAGATGACAGAAACAATGGCTTGCATGCACGCAGAGTTGGAGAAGTGTAACGTCTCCTCCCCCAGGGACTACAGCTTCGAAGAAGTCGGCGGCCTCTACAACGCCACCTGTCGAAGTACGTACAACGTCGTGTACTATGTCAAGGAATTTACAGACAGGTGTATCCAGCGAATAAACATAAGCTCTAGAAGTCATTGTTATTACATAGTATTAACACCCAGACTTTGTTTCCTTAGTATACGAGTGTATCTGTTGTTTTGTAGCTATGGAGATTCAAGTTGACAACCGAATGTGTATCACCCGGAGACGCCTTGGGAAACATACTTTCAGAACTAGGACACACCCTCCATCTTCATCGTCCTCAATAGCATTATTGATTTGGATACAAATTATGAATAGATGTTGAATTATAGGTCCAATATGTAGAAGAGAGATAATTTGACAAACCATTTATGTCTCTTACATGGACATACAGTTTAGAAAGCAGTGATATTTGAATGCTAAGAAAAACCGAAAGCTTAAAAATTGTCTTTTAGCAGTATTTTGTTGGTTATTGCGAGCAGAGTAGAAATATTGTTTTCGCATTGTCCCACGTGTAAGCATGTGTATGATCATGTGCACCTATTTCCCAATCAGCTGTGGGGAATATTCAAATCCAGTCCTGTCTCCTATGTCTCCTAGTGGCATTGAATCATTCTAAACAAATAATATATTTCCACCATGTTATATACAAATAGGATTTTAAGCTATTAATTTTGGCTTAACACTGCAACATTTTCGATTTTCTTCTGGATCATTCCCTGGAGTTGTATAGCTCATACCTCTTATACTTATCAGTATTGTTTATGGACACCTCTTGTGCTTATGACTCCTCAACAAGCGTTCATCTATTGCAGATGCATCCCCCCCCCCCCCCCCCCCCCCCACACACACACCACCCCACCCCTGACGGCTACATTGCTTATCGGTATCAACCTATCCCCTTCAAGAAATCCTAAACAACGTGTGTTAACGGTGTGTTACGATTCTCATAAAATGTTGTTCCATTGTTCCATTTTTGTTTATTTTCGGTTTTAACCATCAATAAACTTGTGTGATGCCGCCTGTTATTCGGTTTTAACTTTTTCTTCAGCCCTGACGGTCGACGTGGAGTTGGTCGGCTGTCCGGAAATGACGTCATGCATGGATACAATGATGGTCCCGACCGACCTCAACACAGCCGTCCCCCTGTTCATAGACCCGCGTTTCTGGTGCTCGTGAGTACACTCTCTAGATGATAGATTTAGTTATATGTTTCCAGTCTATACGATCTAACGTCAAGGATGACGAAAATTGAAGTATTGAAGCAAACATGTTTATCTTATCGACTTAGCTGACAAAATCAATCTTTTCTAGATTGGTGTTCATCAGGTCACGATATGAGATAAACATTATGAATTACTTGCGTTTGTTACGCATGGAATGACCGAAGACCGAGGTGTTATAGTGGGATTCGTTCAACGGACTCTTCTTTTAGCAGATATTTCTTGTCGCTTTTATTTACCGGAATATTTCTCTCTAAAATTCAATGACACATGTAATGAATTTATCATTAACACTTTAACAAAGACTTATTTTCTGTGAAATATACTTCCGTGGCAATATTGAATCTATCTTAAAAAAGGTTAATCGTGTCGTGATAATCAAGTGACGTCCATCAAACACTATGACGTCATGATGACCGAACAGAAAAGCGTTAGACGCGACTAGCCCAAACAAAAAGTGAGATGGTATGCGGTATGATTGCGTTAAAACCGGAATAGTAGTTGCTGCTCATTGAGTCTGAAACGAAGTAATCCCCATGTATTCACTTCCTCAGAATGCTGAAGAGCACTGTAACGTGCGCTGACAGTGTGAAGCATTGTACCCTTGCTAACCAGACAGACCATGGCGTGTCACTCGCCACTATCAACCATCTGTGCCCGGAAGGTGAGTAACACTTTCATCATTTGGTCATCGTAGCTGGTCAGAACGCCGGGCTCTCTGTTCCGTAGCTGACCATGTTGGGGGGCAGGTCGCTGACGCAGACATTGAAAGTGGTCCTGTAAGTGACAATGTCTACAACAGAACCCGTAGAACACGTTGGTACCCGGAGAAATCGCTCAGCTCCGGTTGGCGTTTTTCGCATAATAACCCGTAGAACATGTTGGTAGACTAGTACCGATCTGGCTTGTATGTGGGCATTGTCCACTACAGAAACTGTAGGACATGCTGATAGACAGGAACGGATCTGGCCTGGATGTGGGCATTGTCCACTACAGAAAACTGTAGGACATGCTGATAGACAGGAACGGATCTGGCCTGGATGTGGGCATTGTCCACTACAGACACTGTAGGACATGCTGATAGACAGGAACGGATCTGGCCTGGATGTGGGCATTGTCCACTACAGAGCTTCTAGGACATTTTAATAGACGCAGGAATCGGTGTGTCCTGGAAGTGGCATTGTCCACTACAGAACCTGTAGAACATATTGGTAGACGCAGGAATCTATCTGCTGGTCACGTTTTCACTGTATGACATGTTAGTAAACATCACTTGCTTGACATAGGTGTTATAATCTATACCGAAATCGACGCCTCAATTGCAGCAAAGAAGTTGTTTATCCATAAGAACTTGTCTGTTTTTTTTCTTTCAGCTGACACACGAGTGACGCCAAACAGAGGCAGCATTTCAGGTAAGGCTCACGCGCACAACACACGTGGGGTTGGCATTTCTGCAAAGAAAAAAGAAAAAGTGTCAATTGAGGAGTGATGAATGTGTAATCCACGTCATGTAACTTCTCCAGGAATCCCTATGTTATGTTCGAGAAATGTTTCACTGGGTGTGTAAGATCCTAGGGTCGATGGGGTAATGTAGTGACTGATTTAAACACTAGCTAGTTACGCCAAAGAATCTGGTTCGATTCCCCACAATGGTACAGTGTATACCTTCTGTTTCAGGTGCAGGTCTGTTACCAGTGGTGACACTTGTGATGTCGTTCCTGCTCTACAGACAGGCGTAAGGGACGTCCAAGACAACAGTCTCAAACACTTTCTCATTAAACCCCCAAAGATTCTACTCCTTTCACACTCATTGCTGACAATAGTGATAAAGTTTTGCATCAAAATGTTTTTTCTTTAAAACAATACGAATAGTAATATCTGCAAATTTGCTATCTATTTACTATTTCTTTGTAGGAGTATTCCAGTGAGGTAGTCCACGTAAAGTAGAGGGTCAAATATAAAATAATAAAAAAAACATATATTGTAGATCTTAACGCCATCATCTCCAGACGTTGATGTTGACCACCATCTTTTAGACGTGTGATATAACTGTCACCTTTGTTCTTTTGTTTTCGTTATACGCATCATGTCGATCAACAACAACCCACTATGACTCCCGTACATACTTCGTGCCTTAAAGAGGACTATCTTCGACAATCCTGCAATGTCGTTGCATTACTAATTTGAATTTGATTTCATTTGAACTTGATTTGTATTTGAATTTGAATTTGAATTTGTCTCTGAATTAATTATTTGAATGTTGGCTTGACGTTTTTATCATTTGTCGTTTCTTATCCACAACAATAAGATGACATCAACAACGGCGGCATTTCGTCCAGTTTAACGGTAACATATCTTACATTGTGATGCATGGGTTCAGTTAGTCCTGCACCATGACCGTGGAATATATTTATTTTATGAAAAAAGAATAAGCGAGAAATGCATACAAAAGCAAGTCGCTGAAATCAGCATAGGGATTTTTTAAATATATTTTTAGAGTCAAGAAGGCTATTGTGCAATATAAGATTTCAGAGACTAAATGTTAGTCTAGGGTTCAGTGGGCATCGGAGGTCCCTTAGCCGTGTGGGGGTCGATGGTCGTGTGTTGGAATCTGATTCTTCTGTTATGAGCCTTGGTTTGTCAGCAGCGCACTAGAAGTCGTGACCTTCATCGCCGTTGTAGCATCTCCCAGCTGCATCACTTCGAGCTTCAGAGTTTTCCCCATCAAGCTGACACGCCGTGATCATCCTGACCCTGTTAACCATATACACCTCACTGTCACGCTAGCTATATTGCAAACCATCAACAGATAAAATACTGATGCGTATGTTTGCTTGTTGCTTAAAGTCGCACTCAGCAATATTCCAGGCTTATGACGGCGGTCTGTAAATAATCGAGACTAGACCAGACAAGCCAGTCATTGACATCACGCAATTGGGATACGATGACAATGATCAATCAAGTCAGTTAGCCTGACCACCCGATCCCGTTAGTTGCCTCTTATGACAAGCATAGTCGCTATTTACGGCAAACGTGGGATGCTGAAGACACTTTCTAACCCGGATCTACACGGGAGATGCTTATGTGATGGTATGTAATTACAGAGTGTTGCGGTGAGGTAGCTTTCATAGAAATCATGACATCGGTCGAAAAGTACGCATGCACAGAAAGAATGCAACTAACGCTGACAGTTACCGCCAATTTGCCTTGGGGTCATAAGTTACTTTTTGAATGTACTTGTTTAAATAAACAACCATTGTCACATACGTTTTCGTTACGTTTTTGTTAAGCGAAGTTGTGACAAACGGCATATATATTGTGCTGTAGGGACCCAGGACATGTCGGGTCGGGTCGGGTCGGGTCGGGTCGGGTCGTGTCGTGTCGGGTCGGGTCGGGTCGGGTCGGGTCGGGTCGGGTCGTGTCGGGTCGGGTCGGGTCGTGTCGGGTCGTGTCGTGTCGGGTCGGGTCGGGTCGGGTCGGGTCGGGTCGGTTCGGGTCGGGTCGGGTCGGGTCGTGTCGTGTCGTGTCGGGTCGGGGTCGGGTCGGGTCGGGTCTTCTTACAGGATAATTGATAACGTACAGATGTTGCAAGATTCAGAGGTTTAATGTGTCTGACCTCGACATGACCTCGAATGTTGAGTATTGTGTAAACAATTGTTGTGACGCATAGTCGTTAGCACTCGCCCCAGTTTTTTTTGTCTGTTTGTTGTTTAACGACGCACTCTGCAATATTCCGGCCATATAACGAAGGTCTGTAAATGATCGAGTCTGGACCAGCCAATCCAGTGACTGATATCATGAACATTGATCTACGCAACCATCAACCTAGTCAGCAAGACTGATCCCGTTAGTCGCCTAGGCCTCTTACGACAAGCACCGTCGTCTCATGGTAAAGCATGGGTTGCTAAAGACCGATTCTCACCGAATCTTCACGGGTCCACTGGCTCTAGTCGGGCCAAACAATATAACATCACGGATACCAGGATCACATCTACCATTGAGTATGGCCGGGTTTAATGATGCACACAGGTTTACAAGTTGGCGTCCAAAACTGATTGTGACCTTGTCACAGGAGAAACGACGTAAATTTTAATTGTCACAAAAAAAACAAAGAAGATTTTGTCATAGATGCCAATTTCCAAACATGCTGCCATACCAACTTTTGCATAGTCGACGATAGTTCCAGTCACCGCTAATAATAACAATTTCTCTAACATCGTGTGAGGGCACGGGGGGCCTAGTCGTCTATGGCGATTCGCTATGCAGATTTGCGTCCCTTGGGCTCGCCAGAAACCTATGATTGTGGGTTCGAATCCCGGTTCGCCCCGATTATATTTCTAGGTTTGTCAGCACCATACCCATGTTCTTGGGTTTCACATTAAGCTGACACGCCGCGATATAACTGGAATTCTGTTAAAAGCGGTGTTATACCAGACTCACTCACTTATTCACTCCAATATCGTGTAGAATATCAGGGCTTCCTGAAGTATATGTGAATTACTGTTTTCACATGTTTATTTGTTTTACCATGTTGACCTTTCAGGATGGAAATAAGTACACATAAAAAAACACATTCATCTTAATCAAACAAAGACTTATGCAACACTAAAAAAATAACGTTTTCTCCTATCGAGGGATACCTTTTCACGTGATTAAATGATTTTCTTACACAGGGGCAATCCCCCTGCCGTGTTGTGCTGTCCGAGTAGCACTCGCCAAAACAGGGTATAATCATGAAAACATCCTAATCAATATCAATAACCTGAAGCCATGTTTCTGTTATTCCAAATATGAACAAATGTTTGAATAAATGGCAGAAATGCGAGTCAGTTTTTTCTGAGGCTAGTCCACTGATATTCCTAAAAAGTAGTCATAGACCTATCAGTTCCCCAAGTTTGGACCTTTGCAGCTTTGATTTCAGCGCGGAGTCGTGGTCGGCCTTGAATTTCATTTCGGTCTCAAGTAGAAGGGAGGTGGCCTTTGTGACGTCACTGGGTGTTCTGACGTTGTACGGTGCCGCCTCCGTGGTCTAATGGTAGAGCGTCCGCCCGGAGAGCGGAAGGTCCGGGGTTCTATCCCCGGCCGAGTCATACCAAAAGACGTTAAAAGATGGTACTTGTTGTTACCCTGTCTGGCGCTCGGCTTTAAGGGGCTAAAACAAGGACTGGTCGGCTCGGAGTCAGTATACTGTGTCTGAGTGGGGTATTCATGTTAAACTGCGGCATGTTATCTCATCGAGCTAGCACTATAAATCGGCATCAGTCCGGACTAGTACAAGCAGCCACACACACACACAGGTACATGCACGTCGCTATATAAGTGCAATAATCTTGGACGCGACGTTAAACCCCATCTCCTCCACATAGAACATCTTCGTTATCATAGACCGTGGTCTATATTGTCTATGTGCTACAGCAGGTCACCTGGGGTGATGTACTCCTTCTCCAACACTGAGGTCGAGTGTGACGTGACACAGATGTATTGCTTACAACCTGTTGCAGATTCGTCTGTGCAGGATTATATTATTCAGGCGTCTGTTGACCTGCTCCTGTTTGTCTAGATCGTTTTCCAATTTATCAAATCTTGAGTTCGCTCCTGTATACGTCTACATATGAATAATCAGCATAAGTCACCACACTATCAAAGCGTGCAGCTATTTCCTCAATATCGAGTCCGAGAATCTCTTGTCAAGATTATCAAGACTTTTATTTCCCCGACGTGACTATTTAATTCGTGTGATTCTATTTTGAGGCCTTTTTTCCGTTGAGTTATTTGCCGCAATGAGTTCTTTGTGTCGCTTACGGTACTGGTCAGTATCAATTCCAGGGACACCTTTCCAGGGCCTGGGTTTAATTCGATGTCACAACAGAGAGTTAGTATTCTTGATCGAGTAAACAGACAAAAGCGTGTAAGAGGCTCCATGCATATAGCTTCCGGCCTCGCTCGGGATTCCTGTTTGTGTCTTGCACTCAACTCTCACAGCCGATGTAGCGTGAAAACACACTGCAGATTGTCAGCAGGATAGTCGCTGGTCTGTTTCTGGTGTCCGTCCTGCTTGTCCACAATGTCAGACGAGTATGTGTTGAAATGGCGTCTCTCAACCCACCTGCTTGTCCACAATGTCAGACGAGTATGTGTTGAAATGGCGTCTCTCAACCCACCTGCTTGTCCACAATGTCAGACGAGTATGTGTTGAATGGCGTCTCTCAACCTACCTTGGGTGGTGGGGACTGAATGTCCAAATTCGCTGATCCAAAACTTACGCCCATTCTGTTGTGATCGTATTCTATAGAGAATATACATCATCCCTCTGTCTGGATCGCGACTATTTATCAAATAATACTGGATTGTGCATTTTTATCGAAGAACTTCAAAGGTATCGAAATACTTGAAAACAAATATTCAGAAAGATGAATTGTAACATTTCACATATTCATATCTTAATGCCCTGGACTTATACTTGAGCTTTAAGTGATTGTATTGTCATTATTTATCATAATACGATTACCTACACAAACTGTGAAACCTAATTTTGATTTTTAGAATTCATTATGTATTTAAACATCCATGCAAATATTCAAACAAACTATAAACCAAAATCGTGGTCAGGTTTCGAAATTCTTTGTGAACGGGCACAGTGAAATGCGTTCTAAAGAGTAGCGTGCGTAATTCAGTGTTCCATGTCTATAGAAAATAGGAAACATATTAAAATGTTCTTTGTATAATCGATCATGCTCTTTCTACGAAGATTTCAAAAAGCTCTATAATTTTTTTCTGTGCTTAAAGATTCAGAGCGACAAAACGATTCCCTCAAGACAACATGACAAGAGGAATGACTTCAACGTCCCCAATTTCGAGCAATATTCCATCAGCTCTAGCCCTTGGTGTCTACATTTCACAACTGTTGAGTTTCTCTTTCTACGAAGGTTTCAAAAGGCGTGATATGATCTTGTGATCAAGGTTACAACATTCAAGGCCTCGGTAAAGCCTTCAAATTTTTTTGCAGCATCAGTGACGAGAATGATGTTTGTTCCAATTCCCTATATAGACTTGTACCATATGTTCCCGTATTTTGTCAGGTGAACAACTGACTTGCCTTTGCATGTGTTTGTGACGGGGGCCACCGGTGGGACAGGATACGCTAACCTTTTCACAAACACCTGGTAGCATCACTATTTGATAATGATTTATTCTCATGATATGGTCAGAATCCTAAAATGGACTTTTGTCGGAGATTTCTTATCAATATGGAAAGGTTTTGTCGTTTTTATTATAATTGAATAATCATGAGAATCTGTCAGTTCCGGAAGTAGAATTCTCTGACTTTAACCACAGTTTTGCACAATGACCTTTAGATGGTAACGTAAGTTGTATTTGTTTAAAATACACGTTCAGAATAGCCAGTAAATTTCTGGCTCAGAATCAACTACAAGAACAATAGCATGACGTCATCAGAATGGTTCAATAATGAATATTGCATTTGCGTTCCAGTTTCACTGCTTAAATATCGATTGTCTGCGACTGAACAGAATAATGTGTATCACGGGCATTATAAAATGGTATCAGTGACCATGCATGGTTGAATGTTAGAATGATAAGATCAGTCCCCACTATGAAAACATCCCAAACATGACAATAGTGCTACCGTGTGCAGACACAATTTAGTCAACATAGAAATCTTAAATTAAACAGAGAAATGTACAGACAAAAGAGACTTACGCTTAAATAGATATAATTGAAATACGGTACTTGGTTTAACACAATCGACCCCAACGATGTGGAAAATAATTACTAGCGGGACGAACGCTGTAAACGGAATAACGTTTTCTCGGTCGTAATGCATAACCTGTTCAATTGCTCGTCAGTAGAGCGGGTTAGCGTTGTAAATATACCCTGTCAAGACATTAAACAACAAACTGCATTAAAACGCTTAAATTTTCACTGTCAAAAGGTGAAATGTAGGACGCACCTCATTTCTCAATCGCGCAACTAAATTGGATTTTTTTCGTACTTATGTAAACATTTTATACTTGTACATTATCATGAGGAAAAATATATTGTTACGCGTTCATAGCTTTCATTGCGCGTACTAAACACGGGTATGTTGAGTGGTTCTGGGTGCTGGGAGTGGCTCACTGGGTGTGCAATGAACGAATATAAATATGTCATGAACAAATGTGATACTCGAAAGAATAGAGCCTAAAATGGAGACAAGTCGCAATAAAGTCAAAGCCACAAATACTTAGGCTGTGCCCGTCCTTTCGTATTCTTTTAGTGTTGTTGATTGGACGAAACAAGAAATTCAGGGTATTGACTACCTCACACGAAGAATCATGTCAGACAATAGATCCCACCACCCTCGCTCTTCCCTTAATCGCTTATATTTACCAATTATGATGGGAGGGCGTGGTTTGATTAATGTGGAGGCTCTTCATGATAGAATTGTTTTGTGCACTTTTGCACACATTTATTTTTCTGATGATCCTCTTGTGAAGCATGTCAAGACTCATGATGAAAACAAGGCATTCCACAGTTTTCTAAAACGAGCCAAGGATGTGGGACATACTCTTTATGTCGGTGTTGGTTTTGTTGATGGTTCTGTACTGCTGGATGGTACAGAAATGAGTGTCAACCAAGTGAAGTGCCATATCAAATCGGCCCAGACTCAGGTTTTCAATGAGAGGCTCTGAACGACCACTGCATCACGTTAATGTGCAGTGTGTTGAGAAGATCAGCAACCCTGCAGAGTCCTTCACTTTGATGAAGTCGGCTGGCCTGAAAAGTGAAACAGAAGGCTTTCTGTTTCCTGCTCAGGACCAGTCACTTCCAACTAGAAACCGTGAATGTGTGATTTTGCATCAAAATGTGAATATGAAATGTAGATTATGTAATGAATTTAATGAGACTGACTACTACTACTACTACTACTACTACTACTACTACTACTACTACTACCAACCGTCCCTCGATACATGTCCCCTGAAACACTAGTCCCATAGGAAAACTGCACTCGGGCGGTTATCCGTGAAGATCCTTGTCTATGACCTATGCGCTCTGGACAATTACATGAGTAAACTGTTTAATCAAATATTTATGAGGGTTGATAACTTCAGAGTCCCGCTTTAAAGGAATTGCGTAATAATGAAATCTTTGTTGTGGGCATTGCATGATGTCCTAAAGGTATATCCTTGATTCAATGGACCAAATCACACGCTGCGACAAGTCAGTAGAAAAAGCAGGGATTTGAAACCTTTGGAAAATTAATCAAACTTGACAAAGGTGCATTGATCAAGTAATTGCAGACAAAGGGATTCACTCCAAAAGGCAACCCTTCCTATGTCACTGTAAAGCGCAGTGTTTCGGCGAGGCAATGAGAGCCTTGAAGACGACCATCATCCCGGAAGGTCTGTGATGTCAGCAAAACAAGAAATGATCAAGAGAATCCACGTTTGGTGATGACTGACCGGCGAAAGACTCCCACATTGCCAGTAGAGTAGGCATTTCCCAGGAGAGAGTGCATTACCATTACAACGGAAACGTCGGCAATGAAGAACGTTGGGTTCCAAAGCTTCTACCATCTGATCAAAATCGCACCTGGCACAATCGACATGTCTCGTGATAAACTAGCTGTTTGAAACTGAACCAGAAATGTTTTTGCAACGATTTGTGATGATAGGCATCTCTTACAGGAACTGCCCTATGGAATTGTCAGTGCTAACAAATTAAGAAGTCAGGATGACATTATGTTTGTTTACCACGGAGATTACAGAGAGGATTCGCTCCGAGAATGGAAGTAGGGCATGGCACCACGATTCTACTTGTTACAGGCCTTGCATGTTGGCATGTTGAACCAGAGTTTTTGCAACAATTTGTGATGATACGTGTAGCATCGGTTCTCTCCACTTCCAGCTTGAGCCCAAACAATTACAAAAACGTGGAAGCAATTGATATCTCCACAACCAATGAAGGCAAAGATTGTCAATCATGTTGAATGGTTATGGCCTCCGTATTTGGAACGAGTCTATTTTCCATAAGAGCAGGCATGTAACAGAGCATGTTTTGCTGCACTTTGGGGTCAATTACGGGATTAAGACTACGAGACGTAGGAAGCTGAGAAATAGTTGTGCTCTTCCATCAGGACAATCCGCCAGTGCACAAATCAGTCATTGCCATGGCCACAATCCACGACTGTGGCTTTGAGCTCCTTGAACCCCATTCATTCTCCTGATGTGACTCCGAAACACAAACATCTGTTCTTAAACATGAAGGACGCTCCAGCCGAACCAATTGTGCCCCCAGCAATGACGTCATAGCAGCTGTGACAGAAAAAGGAGAACGATTACTACAGAAGCGGGATAAACACCCTCCAACCCCAACTCGAGAAAGTGTACGAATGATTATGTTGGACATTATGTTTGTTTGTTTGTTGTTTAAAGCCGCACACAGCAATGTTCCGGCTGTATGACGGCGGTCTGTAAATAATCGAGTCTGGAGCAGACAATCAAGTGATTGACATCATGAACATCGATCCACGCATTTGGTATCGATGACATGCATCAATCAAGTCAGCGAGCCTGACCACCCGATCCCGTTAGTCGCCTCGTACGACAAGCATAGTCCCCTTCTACGGCACGCATGGGTTGCTGAAGACCTATTCTACCCCGGATCTTCACGGGTCTGTTGAACATTAAATCATTTTGATGTCTGTTGGTCATGTCTTTCTATGTGAGACTGAGAAGTTATCAATCCACTTTCGAATATGAGGAATTATATATTTTATGCTAAACTCATCCTCCTGCACTTTTATCATTTATTTCTTATTTGAAGACTATAGTTACGCCATATCAACAAGACTGAAGACGATAGTGACATCATATTGACCAGACTGAAGACGATAGTGAAACCTTACTGAAGACGATAGTGAAACCTTACTGACCAGACTGAAGACGTTAGTGACACCTTATTGACCAGACTGAAGACGATAGCGACAACAAATTGACTATACTGAAGACGGTAGTGACATCTAAATGACCAGACTGAAGACGATAGCGACACCTCATTGACCAGACTGAATACGATAGCGACGCCTAATTGACCAGACTGAATACGATAGTGACACCTTATTGACCAGACTGAAGACGATAGCTACACCAAATTTACCATACTGAAGACGATAGCGACACCTAATTGACCAGACTGTAGATTATAGCGACACCTTATTGAAAAGACTGAAGACGATAGCGACACCTTATTGACCAGATTCTAGATTATACCGACACCTAATTGACCAGACTGAAGGCGATAGCGACACCTTATTGACCAGACTGAAGACGATAGCGACACCATATTGACCAGACTGTAGATTATAGCGACACCTAATTGACAAGACTGAAGACGATAGCGACAGCTTAGTGACCAGACTGAAGACAGATAACGACACCTTATTGACCAGACTGTAGATTATAGCAACACATCATTGACACAGTACATGTAGATGGAAATCCCAGCTTCGATTCTCTTACAGGAACTGCCCTAGGGAATTGTCAGTGCTAACACATTTAGAAGTCAGGATGACATTATGTTTGTTTACCACGGAGATCACAGAGAGGATTCGCTCCGAGAATGGAAGTAGGGCATGACACCGCGATTCCACTTGTCACAGGCCTTGCATGTTGGCATGTTGAACCAGAGTGTTTACCATAAAGACGTTTGAACATGTTTTCATGAGCACAATAATGTCATACCATTGACCAAATAGCGTTCTTCCCATCACATGGTAGCGTTTGTTGAAGTCAGTATTAAAGGAAACCTTCTCTCGGGGACTTCAATAATTATGAGGTGAAAACATCACATGCTGGGACATAGAGTAGTTCACTGCTTGGCATAATGGGAAAATTGACGACTGTTTCAGTATGAGCTCGATGTTTTGTGCACTTAAGAAATATGACTTGATCTATCACTCCTTGCGATACATTGACAGCGGCTCCTTCCAGAATAACGAACTCTGCACTAAGAAGCCAGCATTATGCAGTCTAGTCTATACAGGTTCTCCAATAACAACAGTAATGTCTGTGCGTAGATGTACACAAAAGTTGTTCAGACACTAATCACCTCATACACCATAAACTGTACTTTTAATTAATCTTGAATACAGATCAACACAATTCCATATATGTATGTATGATATATGATATATGATTTAAACAAATATGTATTGCTCTCTGCCTTTGTATTATCATAGCAATAAACCCCAGACCTTTTAAGGTAATTTTCAATATCGCAGACCTTGCTGATTAGGAAACAATAAACTACACTTGGTAAGATAAACATTACCAGTTGTTCATGTTAAAGAGTCATTCCCAAGTAATGGCACGGACAATTCAAACGTCATATACTCCATCGAAACACCAATGAATGAAAGTTTTATATTTATGCTTGTTAATATGTTATGAAAAAGTGACATTGTGAAATGATGACTTGTTATACAAAAATATGAGGAAATATGGTGCATATACGCTTATACGACATGCAGTCAATATGCCATGGTAGCTTTAAATGGAATATGGATTATCCAGATCATCTCACTAAGCTATGCATCCTTTGACCACTGACATCAAAAAGAGCATTTCAGCCTCTTGACATATTCCTGATGGGCGAGGGTCTAGGTATTCTGCAGAGACTGATCCTACCAGCATGTCGCGAAGGAAAATTACTGAAGGCTTTAGTCATTTCACGAAATGGCAGGTTTCTTAGCCTGACTAAAACATATAGACATGTACAGTATACAGTGAGTGAGTGGGTGTAGTTTAACACAGTCGTATCACACCTACCCTCACCAAGAGACAGTACCAGTATCTATCCATGACCTTTGCATAGCGTTGTCACGCCTCCTTAATCACTGGCATTTACTATTTTAATTGAAATTGTGGGAGTTGCGGGAGCTACCGTTAGAGCAGGCCATGCTTAACCTTTTCGTGAATATCTAGTATCATCACTGATTTTTTCAGTGATCCATTTAATAAATTTCTTCACTTTTTTCCTTTTACGCCCTATGGAATCGGTTTGGGCAAACATTCGAGACAGATCATTCTCTTTTCTGAGTTGACGTTTTGAAGTTATTCTGTTGTTCGCGTTGGTTGAACGGTAAAACAAAACCACCCCATAAAACGCCACTAACACTGACAACTATATAGTCCTCGACAGGTGAGAGAGAATTGTGCTGAGACATGGAGTGGGAGACATGCTATTGATTAGAGCGAGGGTATGGGGACGGCGACCAGGGCAAACAGTTGGCCAACTCCCTTGCATACAGACTGCGCGTTATGACCAAGCAGTTGCAGACAATTGAACCTTTAATTCAGAGATATTTGATTAATGATGCCCGAATTGGAGAGTATAGTTCTAGTATTACATGACTTCACTATTATATTACATTATTCTGTATTTACAGGCCAATCTGACTGCCATTGCATTCACGTCGCTGTCGTCGCTTCTTACATTGTAAATATAATTAAACAGTTACCTTAAGTCATTAAAGGTTAAAGTTCGATGATTAAAAGAGTAACATACATAATTTAAATATAAAATTGTCATTACAAACAACCATTCATCTCCAGTATATCACGCTGAAGATCCACGAGAAGGCCTGTGGGTGTGTATTGAGTGCGATGATGAGTGTCCCATATGTGTTGTGTGATGTGTGAGTTAGTGTGTCTGTGGTGTGTCTGTGATGTGTCTATGGTGTGTCTATGGTGTGTCTATGATGTGTCTGTGGCGTGTCTGTGGTGTGTCTTTGGTCTGCCTGTGATGTGTATGTGGTCTGTCTGTGGTGTGTCTGTGGTGTGTCTGTGGTGTGTCTGTGATGTGTCTGTGGTCTGTGATGAGTCTGCGGTGTGTCTATGATGTGTCTGTGGTCTGTCTAAGATGTGTCTGTGGTGTGTCTGTGATGTGTCTGTTGTGTGTCTGTGGTCTGTGATGTGTCTGTGGTGTCTGAGATGTGTCTGTGGTGTATCTGAGATGTCTCTGTGGTGTGTCTGTGATGTGTCTGTGGTGTGTCTGTAATGTGTCTGTGGTGTGTCTGTGGTCTGTCTTATTGTGTGGTGCGAATTTTTTAGATGGAATGTGCAGTGTACAATGAGACGTGTTGCGTGTTGCGCGTAGCGTTAGGTTTCAAACCTGTTTTGCCACACTTTTTTCATTTCAAATTATGTTTGGAGTGAGATAAGGGCATAACCTCCTGACAGTCCCAGTCTCTGCATCACGACATCTCTTTCTTGCATGTTGCTATACGTGACGGCACATTCCCTTGTCACAGCGACCGTTAACTTGGCGGACCACACTGGCACCCTGAACTGCCCCATCGCCGAAAGATCGACAAAATTTGTTGTGAAGCCACTGCATTGTAATATCACCGAATTGTGATACTTGGGTTTTGCAACAACCATCAGTCCACAAATAAATCATAAGTTCTCTCCAGCTTGTTGCTGAAGTGGAGAGGGTCGAATTCGTTTATCAACTGTTTTTGAAAAGAGAAATATTTTGATATGTTTAAATAAAATATCAATAATCAAAAATTAATCTATTTCAAGTTTTGGTATTTGTATCTTATTAAATGTTTTTATTTAACATATATTATTGTCCAAAATGATAGTGGGATAGGGCACAAATGCACCATGTATTGCCGCCTCCTCCATTTATACAGTTAAATATAATTTCGCATAATGGAAATGAACAATTTACAATTAAAGCAGTTGTATATATATACAGTGCTCTGATATAAAGGGTATGTACAATGTTCTAGAAAGCGAAGATAGTGTGCATCTCATACATATGCAAATATTATACATTTTAGTGTTTATATATAGATTTAACAATATTAATGATTAACATTTGGAAACAATGATATGCTAGCTACTTAATCTGTTAGTCGTTTCTATATATTTGTTTAAAGAGAAGAATATATTTGCATTCAGTACAATAATTAGGTTTGGGTCACCCAAAAAATACTAAGTTGATTTTTTTGTCCTCCAAGTTTATGGATAGCTGACGGTAATGTCTCCCTTAACTCACCATACAGGGTACGTTCGAAGAAGAATTGGAATAAATTTTCACAAGGAGCTCCGCATTTACAGGAAATAGTGTCAGGTAGGTTAACACGAAACAGGTCGAAATTTAGTCTGATACGCTAATGGCAGCCATCCAGTTTCTTGATATAGGCTGCGACGGGAGGAAAATTTAGTTAATCCTGTTGCTATTCTAGGTGCCTCAAGTTGTAGTAGTTCTTATTTATTAGCATTATAAGAAGAGCAATTGTCCCAGACAACTGAAGTCTGATAAAAACTAGATATATTCTAGCCAAATTTGATCTAACTTAACCGATATTTAAGTTTTCTCATTGATGAAACCATAGTTGAAGCACTTGAAAGAATATTATTGATAAGATCATTCCATTTTGTGTCTTGTGATAATGTAACACCAAGGTGCTTGTGACAGTCTACTCTTTCTACACATGTGTTATTGAAAACTATTGATGGTATTTCATCTGCGGTTTTATGCGCGAAGTGTATATACTTGGTTTTGATAGGATTGAATTGTACTAGCCATGTTTGTGCACAGTTATGTAATTTGCACAGATCCTTATTTTTGGAGTTTTCAATATGCTTAATATCTGGAGATGATATGCCAGCGTTGGCATCATCTGCGAACAAATGTACCAAATTTCTCATTCATAGCATATGTAATTTATACAGATAAAAATAACAATGGCCCAAAATCTGTCGCCTGTTGGACGCCAGCATGCAGGAGTTGTTCACTGGCGAGACAACCGTTAACATTAACTTTTGGGCGTCTGTTTGTGAGATAGCTCTGGAACCATTTAAACTGGTTATCACTAATACCATATTGTCTTAACTTGTGTCATAAACACTTGTGCCACACTCGGTCAAATGCTTGAGAAATGTCAAGAAAACCATGCAAAAATATTCATGCTGATCTAAAGACTTACATATTTGATGATATATTTCTGTGGTTGCAAAGTAGTTGAGTGTCCTGGTACAAATCCTGAATGGTATTTACACAGCAAGTGATGATCCATAACATGAGTATACAATCTATTGAAAACGATTCGCTCAAATTCTTCCTGATGCATGATAGTACTGACTCTGGTCTATAACTGGAAGATGACGAGTTATCCCCTTCCTTATATAGAGGAATGGCATGTGCCAATTTCCACTGGTGTCGACATTCGTGCTTAAGCAAAGACTAACTTAACAATAAATACAATGGAATGGCTTACAATAAGCGATTATTAATGTAAGCTCGATCACTAGCTTTGTTTACTGCAAGTGACTTTATCAAATAGATTATTTCGTTATGTTCAACATAAAAATCTTGAAGTTCAGCATCACATTTGTTATAAGTATAAGGTAACATATGGTTACAATCATCGATATTTGTGACTGGACTGAAATATAGAGTTAATGCTTCAGACTTCTCGGCATCTGAAAAAGCGGTTGGCATACTTGAAACATCAGTGACCAAAGGGGTAAGGCTGTTGTAGTACCAGAATCCTTCAGAATAAATCTAAGTAATTTCCAATAGTTGGTGTTATTTTCTTTGGATACAGTTCATAAAAAAACATCTAACTTACAATGGAAGTCCTCTTTTGCTTGTTTTCGGAGATTAGTAACAGTATTTCCTTGTTTGCTCGTCGAATTTCGCTGTTAAACCAGGGTTTATCCCTTGGCCTTATTATTACTCGTTGTATAAGGCACGCACTCTTTGACATAATGACTCAGTGCTAATGTAAGGGCGTCACAAGCTTCGCTGACCGAATTGCAGGAGTAAAACAAAATCCCAATCTGTCTAAACAATAAGCTGGTTTAGGCGTTGATAATGACCTTACTTGTAGAGTAAAACATCTCTTACATAAGTGTGTTAAGTTAAAACCTTGTGGTCACTGGTATTGACACTAAAGTCTAAAACGCCGGGTTCTACGGTTTCGCTGTCCTGGCTTATAACAAAAGGGTCAATCAGAGTAGTCGTGGTTTGTGTGATACTCGTGGGCTGTTTAATGAGATTTGTATCGTACTTTAGGCCTTATCAGACTGTGCATCGAGTCCCAAACCCTTAAATGACATAAGGAAACGAAGATGTGTCAGAAAAAATATTATATAAAATAATCTGTTCAACAGAAAATATCTGCCATTTTCTTTAAAAAAAACCCCAGAAAAATGTGGCTTAATGTACTGTATAGCGACGGGGAAACGTCGGCCAGAGTTATTTAGTTGGAATTAACCCCAGTTTGAACAGTATTTCTGCTGTGTCACAGAGTATGTACATAATACAGAAGAGAGTTCCAAGTGATGTTCAGCTTTGTCGTTTACCATTTTTTTTGCGAAAACGAGGAACGTATTTCTGGAGCTGATAAGCGAAGGATCACAATTTGGATTCAAACCCATTATTTTAAAATCCTGGCACACACAAACCCATACAGCGAATCGAGGCACCGTTTACCCCTATCTCTACGCCAAATCTGCTGATGGTCTCTTGAGCATATTGTTGCAAAAGAATTATACTGCTTGAAATGGAAAAAAAATATTTTTAAAATATCTGTCTGTCATTTTGTAAAACGTTTATCATGTATTTTAGTGGAACTTTAGCAGTCATGTGTTAGTGAATTTCACGTCTCAGTCCTCATGTAACCAGCAATGTAAGTGTCAGATGACACGCTGCGTAATAGTATAGGAGTTCCTCTACTGACAACGGCCGAAGCATGTGTAAGCTTGTCTGACGAGCTCAGCAAATGATTGAACGGTCTCTGAAACACGGAACGTGACGTTATCAGGCTGTGTGTGTGGAAGTCCTGGTGAAGTCAGGCTTGAAATTGATGCTGGCCATAGGTACTGCAACAAGCGCCTCACTGGATTGGGGTCAAGTCTGCCAACCCCTTCATCCCTGAAACTGATGAATAACTAAAAAAAGAGATACTGCAACATATGGATATCAGCATACTCGCGAAAACAACTGAAAAAAACCGTACAACTATACCGAATTTAACGTTTGTTTTTATAGAAGCGGAGAACACATTTCCTTCAAATAACAAACACCGTTTGAAGTGTTGAAAGTACATTTTTACAGTTATGTACGTATTATATCATGAATATTATATCAGGAAAGTGAGAGTAGTGTTCGAGGCATATCACAAATATGTATTCAAATATGGAATTGAACTCAGATTTCTTACTTTTTTCAGCTTTCCTCCTCTTTAACGAATAACGTGGCCAGTCGACTTCGGTGTATGGGTGCTGATGCCTACGTGCGTGTTTGTGTGAATATAGAGTTGTGTGTGCGATAGAAGCGCCTGTGTGTGCTTGATGAGGGTCGGCGTGCATCTACCTCTACCTTGGACAGTACCCTATGAAGGTACGGAGGCGTGCTCCGTAGAGGCTGGCGTGTGTGTGGGCGTGTATGGGCGTGTGTAGGTGTGGGTGGGCTGTACATGTGGTTCATGTAGACACACTGACCCTGCACCCTCCAAAATAATGTCTCAATTTTCCAAGTGTTTCGACTTTCACACAAATTCGGTGAACTAAAATTTATGTAGATAATTTGAAAATGTCTCCACCTAGATTTTTATTTTTTTGCTTTTAAAAATATACATTTTGTTATACTCATTATCTAATTAGT
This sequence comes from Haliotis cracherodii, assembly GCF_022045235.1. NCBI lineage: Eukaryota > Metazoa > Mollusca > Gastropoda > Lepetellida > Haliotidae > Haliotis > Haliotis cracherodii. Next base: position 22,724,470 of record NW_027266273.1, read on the forward strand.
TGTGGCATTATCAAGGCGTACACTTGTCACTATTTTAAAGATTCAAAGAAACAAAGAAACAAATAGAGTATTACAGTTAAAACATATACTCAAACGTATGTATGACTTTAATTAGGGATCGTACTGTGTGTTGAGGTTGAACTTTGTCAACATTCGAACATTTACGAAAAGAACCATATACCTAACATAAATATCAACCCAAGACGGTGATCTGTTAATGCGATTTGTGCATTTTTATACTGTTTTGTTATTGCTGTGGGGACTTGTTTAAGCCTGACTTCATGGCACTTAGTTCTTAGCCATAGCTCAACCTTCTTCTAAAGCAGACATTCATATTGACATTAATATTGACATGGACTGGCGACTCTATTTTTACTGTATCAAGATCGTTTCTAGTTCAACAAATGTCTAGTTTCCTCTGTATCAGCATAATTTCCTTCCATGTCCAGATCCCTGTCAACTCTTTGTGATGACTGATAAATAACCTGCTCTTTATCCTACATCTCGCCCAACCCCCGCAATTACGCAATGGTACCCAGACCTTGTAGACACACATACTGGACCGAGCTCAAACACACCGGGAATGTTTTTGTCCCACCAAACAGAAGATATGACCGATTTCAAAAAGATACCGAACTTCATTTTTTTCCCAAAGAAGTAGTTAGGAAGCGTCCTTCAGAAGGGTGGTTTAGGAGAGCGGGATACGGCAGGTAATCAGGCGATGCTATGCTATCATGGTATTTGCCGATTTGCAGACTTTCGTAGAGGAAATTCAATTTTAGCACGCTTTGTCATCCACGCCTGGCGCCCGCCAGCTCAAGTCAGTTCACGTATTGAACTGCGATCTTTTGACAAATATCAGAAATAGATCTTCCACAAATCGACCCGGGGTCTGCCCCGCTCTCCCCCCCCTCACCCACCGAGGCTGAACTCCACGGTGAAGCGTGATAGGCGGGGGGCATGACAATGACATCACACTCTAGGCCTATCGCGTCAGTTTCAGCCAATGTTTACGGATAATCTGAGCAATTACTGCCTATTTCCTTCTTAGAAAAACCCTTTTATGCGCGGTGTTTTATCATTCTTTCCGTCCCGGCTCATATTTGCGTGGTCCCGACGTGCCATAAAAGCTCGCACACATCCTGGCCCTGCCTTTAAGAGCGAGCCCCTACTTGAAGACCCGTGCAACAACTCGTGGAGCAGAGGAAACGTCCGAAGGTAAGTGAACGCGGCATTTCCTTTGAGGTTTACCTGTAGAGTATCTAGTTGAGTTTGTTGGCTACTGACAGTCTAGCACAGGTGTGTGATAAGATATATCATATTCGAAAAAGATGAATATTTTTTCATGCTTTAGCTATTTGATGTGTGTATTAGTCTTTAATGGAACTATATGTGAATAAATATACACGATCGATGTATTTTTGCCTGACAGAATATTGTTTCTGCCATAGTTTCAAGTTGTACAAAAGTTTCTGTGATACTGTCAGTTTTGGGGAAAGAAAGAGCAAGACACTTTTTATGGGGACCAAGGTCTGTATGTTCAGGATATCAATTCAATTTATTTTCTGGGCAAAATTAGCTTTTCTTGCATTTACTGGAACACATTGTTTTTAAATGGTCAATCCCAGAAGTAACGTGGAATATAACTTGCCGTATGTTGCAAAGTAACTTGGAAAATAGTATCGCTGAGGTATGATGCGAACTGACTTGGATATAGTATTACTTCAGCAGTATCTTGTAGATTGGTTTGGAAGATAGCATCGTTGCAGTATGTTGTTAATTGATTGGAAAATATTATCGCTGCCTTGTCTTGATCAATTACATCTGGACTATAGTGTCACTGTGGTATGTTGTAAATTGGTACAGGAAAAAAGGTATTGCTTCGCGGAATTCGGTATGGTGTAAATGGCTGCCTTTTCTTGTAAATTGATTTGGAAAACAGTTTTGCTTCAGTATGTTGTACAATGCTGTCTTTTCTTGTAAATTGAATTAGAAAACAGTATTGCTTCGGGATGGTTATATTGCTGCCTTTTCTTATAAATTCATTTGGAAAACAGTATTGCTTCGAATTCACTTTGAAAATAGTGTAGCTGTAGTCTGTTGTAAATTGACTTTGAAATTAGTATTATATCAAAATTAAACACATGTGTCTTCAAGGGACAGACATGTGAAACATGAGAAGAAAGGGCGGGGTTTTCTAATGGTTAAAGTTGATTGCTCGTCACGTTGAAGACCAGGGTTCAAATCACCACATGGTTTCAAAGTGTGAAGCCCATTTTTGGTGCCCGCGCCGTGATATTGCGGGAATATTGATAAAAGCGGTGTAAAACAATACTCACTCATTCAACCATGATGGGGCGTTATAACCTAAATAAGACCAGTCAAAATATTTCTGCGCCATCAACGTTTCTATATTATTTTATGTCTACCCATATCGTCATGCTGTACTTGTTTAATTCCACATCAGTCAGTGAATCGACAACTCCATGCTGATGGTAGCGTGTCACACACCTCAATCACTGATTTGGGATATTGGAATGACTAAAAGACAAAATGTTGCCGACCTTGCTGACTTACATAACACGCACATGAGGCTCTTCAGAAGACGACATTTTTCGCTTACGGTAGTCATAATTTGGAAAGAAAGAACTGTAAGTTGTATTAAAGTGTTAGCATGATTTAGTCAGTGGGAGTTTATTTTGGAAGTATTTTCATTAAGAAAGCATCATGGGGTTGAAAAAAGCCGACACAAACCCTTAAAGAATACAGAGTAAGTAAGGTAATAGGTCACGTCCATCCACAAGAAGTGGAAGGTGGGGGAAAGGTCATTTGTTACAAGAGGCCTTCGGTGATTCTTTCATCATGAGTGTTCTGCAGTGTTGTCTTGTCGCCACATATAATTGTGAAAGTAGTTTGTTTGGCTGCGCATCAACGGAGTTCATCAAGACGTTTGGTCGCTATATAAGTGCAATAATCTTGGACGCGACGTTAAACCCAATTTCACCTCACCTCATCAAGACGTTATCAGTTACATTGTTAGTTTTTTTGCCCTTCCTAAAATTGCGTCCTTTCGACTGTTTCAGTCAGAAATGTACCAGAACAGATGCTGAACGAGTGACTGAGTGGGTGAGTGAGTGACCGGTGTGAGTGAGTGAGTACGCCGCTTTTAGCATTATTCCTGCAATATCACGGCGGGGGACACCAGAAATGGACTTCACACATTGTACCCATGTCGGGAATCGAACCCGGGTCTTCCGCGTGACGAGCGAACGCTTTAACCACCAGGCTACCCGACCGCCCCTGTGACCGGTGTGTGGTTGATTGATTGGGTGAATGAATGTGTGAGTGAGTGAGTGAGTCAATGGGTGAATTTGTGAATGACGAATAAGGAGAATTGAATAATTGAGCTTGAATAAAAAGACCGGCGGACCGGTATCGTGTAAAGTAATATATATAGTAAAACAAAACAGAGACAGAAATAGTGTGCATGAGTGTCTGAATGAGAACTTGATTGAATCAGTGCTTGTTTGACTGAATAAGTGAATGAGTGTTTGATGAAACTGAGTGTTTGACTGAATGAAAAGATGAGTGATTGGATGGAGAGTGCACTTGCTAGTGAAGGGGTGAGTGAGTGAATTAGTTCGTGGGTGGATGAGTGTATATTTGGTGTCCCAGGTTTGCATTTTTTTGTGAAGAGAGATGTTTGGGTTGTTTATTCCACGTTTTCGGAAAACACTTCGTTGGGATTTATTTCAATGTCTTAAAACGGCTATGAACACATCTGAGTGTCGTTAGAAGAACCCCCGACCGACAGCTGCAAGACACCGTCAGAATACACAGTGTATTGGTCCATTAGTTTTCTATAAGAACAAAATGACTTTACCTTTATCCTTTTAGCGAACACCTGGTGTCACCAATGGTTTTCAGTGATCAATTCACATCACATTCCCCGCTATTTTGTCTTTTACGCCTTAATGGAATCTGTTTCGGCGGATCATCGAGACTCGTTATTCTCCGCGTTGACGTTTTATATTTAACCTACAACTTATCGCTGGGCACTGATTAATATTTTATCAAAGGAAATCTAGGCCCAAGCTTCCAGGGTGGACTGGCTTTTGTTCGTTTTGAATAGTGACGGCAACCGGAAGTGGGTTGAATTTTACGGACTGTTTTTTTGGTTCGAGCAGTGCGCATCCCGGCTGTAAAAACACATTGTGTCATATCCGCTGTTGGCAGTTGCTTTTTGACGTTCGAGGAAATGAACAACATGCGATTTTTGTAATATCGAAGTATTCATAGATAATAGAAACGATTGCAGACGTTGCCGCTGTTGTCCCTACAGACGGTAGCCCGGTGTCATAAGCCTTGCGGGCAGTGTCATAAGCCTTGCAGGCAGTTTTATAAGCCTTGAATGCAGTGTTATAAGCCTTGCAGACAGTGTTTTAATCCCTGCGGGCAGTGTCAGAAGACAGCGGGGTAGAAGCCAGAACCTAATACTTATTTAAACTTTATTCATAAACCCCTGCACCTCTTGTACCGACAAGGACAAGGCAGGCAGGAATAGAAATACTTCCATGATTATGGATTGTTAGATCGTAATGCATAAAAGACTTCCCTCTTCAGGCTGCATACTAGCCAAACGTCCTTTAACAATACAAACAGCGAAAATTGCGTAGCTGATGACGGCATGTGCTGGACATTATTGTACATGTGTTTGTAGTGGGCTGCAGTGGTAATTTTTCACCTAGTTAACTCCCCTGCACCAGTCGACATCACAGCAATGCGGCGTCTTCTCGGCACCTGGCGATGAATGGTGGCTAGCTTTCATCTCCCTGCTGGGGTATAATTGTGATAATTCCTACCATATATCAGCCTGCGAAGGCAGCGGAAATAGTTAAACACCTAGTAGGGTCTTTGATCTTGTTGAGGACAGCGACATGATCAAAGCTTACGACCTTAATAGGCGTGTATGCCATCAACGGCTTTGTCGTAAACATAGGTAGTATCTTACTTAAACTACCCCAAAGTGTTTTTTTATAAAACTTTTACACCTGTGGATGTAGATTTATATACATAATATTTGGATCAGGGTTCTCGGTCAGCAACAACAGACTTCCTGGAGAGCGTAAAAATAAAATATTGTGTGGCGTCTTTCATTTTGAATGCCCTTGTTTGTCAGACCCAGTCGCAGGAAAATGGTCTTTGTGAATAATTGTCTCCACTGTTTATAACACCCACAGATATCAAGTCTATTATTACATGTAATAATTTGTTTTGGAGCTGTATAACCTTCTAAACATATAATGAGTTGGTATTTGTGATGTCTATTTGAAGTATCGATGTTGTTGGCCCGTGTATAACATACAAAATGTACAATAAACTCTCCCTGGACTATAATCTAGAACGTCGAGTACAATATACAATGAACACTCCCTAAACTAGCCTCTCTATAATCCGGAACGCCGCCTTCAGTATACAGTGGACTCTCTCTAAACTAGCCTCTCTATAATCCGGAACGCCGACTTCAGTATACAGTAGACTCTCTCTAAACTAGCCTCTCTATAATCCGGAATTCCGAGTATAAAATACAATGAACTCTCCCTCCCAAAATTATATATTTTACGGAAGACAATTTCAACACTCGTTCTTCACTTATTCCGAATAAAATGTGTTTTCCACAGATGTTTTTGACGTTTTTTTTCTTTTCCCTTTTCTACATCATGTTTGGGAAGTACACACATAGGGATTATAACTACTTTCCAGACTTGGTGAACAAGCAACTACTATTCGAGTCTTAACGCAAACATTTGGTCACATACCATCTAGCATTCGGGTTGGGTAGTCGCCGTCTAGTAGAAGTCAAAGGCCATTTATGTGCGGACATCACTGTGTTTAAATGGACGTCACTTGATTATCACGACACAGTTAACCCTTTCCGCACTTTGGGATGGATCTAATATTATCACACACTTATATTACACAGAAAATAATCTGTTTAAAACACTTGCAATGAAATATTCGTTACATGGGTCATGGAAATTTAAGATTGAAACATTTACGAAAATAAAAGCGAATGAACCCTTTCCATAATCATTAGAAATCTCCATTGTTGAATTCTGACTTTATCATAAGCATGTCTTAATAAATTGCAATCAAATAGTGATGACACCAGGTGTTCACGAAAAAGGTGGGCGTATCATGCCCCATTGGTAGCACCTATCATAAACACACGCAAAGGAAAGTCAAGTGGTTCCCTTGATTAACAGGGGAATACATGGTATTAGTCAAATAAAAATTGCATCGGACATAGCTTCTGTCACTGATGCGTCACATTTGGAAATGTCATGCACTTGTCTACAATAAAACGTTTTGAAACCTTTACCGAGACCGAGAATACTAATCAATCTAACTTTGAACAAGAATCTTATGACGCTCTCTAAGTAAGTAAATGACCTAGAAGGTATGGTAATCAAGGGAAAAATGCATTTATTGTGAAAATTAAAGTTGCATAGTTGACTCCCATGCGGTAAAACCAATACGATTATGATAATAGTGAAGATATGTGTTTAGAGAAGACGGCATATAGTGGTTTGGGCGAGATCGTAAGTTTATGGCCCCGGTAGAATGTTTCTGTATTTATCATTATATAAAGTCGACTGTCTCTAGCATATATACGCCTGAAAAAAAGTTAAGCACCCCTTCTTTATTTTTATGCATACCGAACGTCCTTGTATCTTTAGGAAAATCTAAATGACATTCACATCCCATTCATAAATGTCCAAATTACCATGGATATTTTTTGAAAATTTGGTATAATAACCCTCTGTTTTCTATTGGTTTGTTGAAACGGAAACTAAGTTTCAGATACAGACACCTATGAAGCGAAATTTACAGAGGGGCAGCAATTAAATATTCTTTTAAAATTATTGAAAAGTGTTTGCGTGATCGCTGCCACACTTTCAGAGGAACTCGCTGCTGAATCTAGTCATAGCGTGATCTATGTACTTTCCTAGAACGGCACCCAGTCGGAAATTTCCAAGCTCCATCCCGAGCGTGTAATTTCGCAACGCTCTGGTTATCGAATTAATAAACCACTAGACCAATAAATCACGATATTTCTGAATTGATATTGTTTCTTTGTCAATCACTCAATTCACTTTAAGGCTGAAAGTGCGTTATAACCAAGTAAATCTGGAAGGAAGAGAGCGTATTGGTGGATCATGGTGGCTCCACGCACTGTTGTATTTTGGTCACGGTCCTCCGACTCAGGGGAGAGGGAAATATTGGCTGCGGGAAATATGGACACTCCTGTACATCATAGGGCATTGTGTGTCTCATTGTCCGGCATGACAGGTGTAAGACATCGGTGATGAATAGCGGACAATCATATGTGATCTTGCTGGTATTGCAGCTTTTTGCCAATCCAGTGAGAATGTAATAGGGTTATACGAACAAAGAAAACAAATTACAGTCAATTATGCGAGACAGGGATCTCCTTCGCAACAGATGACGACGCGATGCTCTAGTGTGATAATTACAAGCGTGATGTACCAGCGAGTAATTTTCAGATTACAATGCGCTGTGAGGTAGGCGGGGTATTATCTGAGAATAGGCCGACTCGTTTGAAGATGACAGGTCCTTGTCTGGCGCTTCAGTTATTGAGGAGGGGATTGTGTCAAGTGTCTACATTAAACTTAAGAACTTGATAAAATGCATTAAAACAGGGTATTAAGTTGTCATATTCCTCAACATAAAAAAGCTAAACGTTATTTATGATCGCGGGTTTCTTTTGCTTGAAGAGTTATAATATCGAAATGTTCTTCATGTTTTCCATAATATTTTAAATGATTTATGTTGGAATTACTTTGTTACGTTTATTAGCTTCTAGTGATATCAACAACAGCATTGGCATCGAAAACACCGCCAAAACATTTGCATTGAAAAGCTTGACGTCTTGTTTTATCAAATACATGTAGACCATTGCATGAAAAATATCATTGTAGCTTTTCGCATGGGTTAAACAATATCCGAAGTTTAAATGTCAAAGCCACATAATGATTTATTTAAATATGATTGTTTCACACGGGTTAAAAGACAAGGAAAAAAAGCCTATCTAGCGGGCAACACAGTTTTATGTCTCGATCAATATTTCAACTATTCAAGCGTGTGTGGTAAAGGTTTTTGCAGTATGTTAGCAGGGATACGGTGCTTGTTGGAACATTATGGAACCCCTAGGGGATGCCACGGCCGGGTTAGACTACATAGGGGGTTTGGGGTGTTTGTTGGTGTGGGTGTGTGAGTGTGTGTGTGTGTGGGGGGGGGGGGGGGGGGGGGCATAAGGGGGAAAACAAAATATAGTATGTTGTAGGCAGTAAACATTTACTGAGAGAGGGTTTTCATACTTTGGACCCCTCCCTTTAAAAAATGCTTGATCCGGGCTTGGAATTTATATGTCCTGTATTGTTTGCGGTTTAACGCCGCACTCAGCATTATTCCAGTTGCATGACGGCGGTCTGTAATTAATCTGGACCAGTCCAGTGATTGACAACACGAGCGTTGATTAACGCAATTGGGATACGATGACATGCATCAACCAAGTCAACGAACCTGATTACCCGATTAGTCGCCTCTCACGACAAGCAAAGTCACCAAGGTCCTCTGTAATCTATGATTGTCGTAAGAAGCGATTGAACTGAGCGAGTGGTCAGGATCGATGCATGCCTCCCATCCTCGTCTGCGCGGACCGCTGCTCGTAATATCACTGGCTTGTCTGATCCAGATCGACTATGTACAGGCCGCCACCATACTGCTGGAATATTGTTGACTACGTTACGAAAATCCAAAACCATCCAAGGGATTCGAACCCAGGTCCAAGGCGAGACGATCGCTATAATAGTTGTTACTTAAAAAGAGCACCAACATTTATTCGTGAAGCTGTAAATTATTAAAGAACAAAACTGAATCGTGTTGCGGACTGAGAAGGACGCTGCGCATCAGTGTCGGCGAACCTGTTAAGTGCCCAGGGTTGTTCACGTGAAGATGTTTTTGTATTTTCTGAATGTTGAGATCGAGACGTTCTACATTAGCGTTACGTACTACACAGTGTTTAATCGTGTTTCACTTTGTTTCACTTGATCAAATCGTGATCGTAAAGTTATGAGATTTGTGGAGCTGTTCCGTTTTTTAAGAGTTTGAAGCCTGAGCACGACCCACTACTCACCCAGTCAATTAAAGAAGCCTGCCAAGATACTATGATCACTGGTTCGAATCCCATTTCTTCCGCTGGTTATAACACTTTCGTCATAATACCCACGGATTTGACCAACTTTAAACGCTTATGACCAGGGCCCCGTTCCACGAAGAAGCCTTAGCCTTCAGATGATCCTAGCTCCCATTCTTTAACGTGGGCTGACAATCGCAGCGCTAAAATCGCTTTGTGGAACAGGGCCCTGCTACACTTTGTGTTTTTATTCACATGAAGTTGATATGACGTAATTGATCTTTCGTTTCAGCAAAGCTAAACCCAACTCACTCACTTACTCGGTGAATTGTTGACCTTTCAGATGAACTGCAAGATTCCGTGTCTGCTCTTGGTGCTCACACTCTGCATACTGTCTATCACGCATGCGCAAGCAAACCCCCGGAACCTAAACAGACTTGTGGGACAGCAGCCATTACTGTTTGGGCGGAGAGGCGTAAACCCCAACATGAACAGCCTATTCTTCGGCAAGCGAGCGTCCACTGTGAACAACATGGACGTCAGGACGATGTGTAACGCCGTGCTGTCTGCGTGCGCAGCCTGGCAAGCGGATATGGCGGACAACTAGAACAGCAGTAAGTTCTTTGCGTTTGTAGTTATTGTCCACTGTGGTGTTACTATGTCTGTCTCGTTTATTTTAATACATTTCTTGTAAACAAATCACAACAGATGTTCCTGTAAAGCAAGTTGAGCTCATACACTCATGTCACCGAGTTATACGATAGTGATATAAAAAATATATTATATTATATTATAAAAATATAAGAAATGACTTTTACTTTGTGTGAGTTTATTGGAGAATGAACCTTCATAGACTGAGGGCCAAACTGTATGAACATCGATGATTTATTCTCCCTTCTGCAGTGTTTATTGTACGTTTAACAACGACCACCAGTCGTTTAGTTCTTATACGAGATATCAACGTTATGCACAGCCTCTTTAAGGATTATAAAATATATATACGTATTTAAATAATCAATACTCCCTGAAGCTATTACTGTGGTGTTGCTCTGTGTTCTTCGCTGCAGTGGATATGTTTGATATTACCTATGGGCATTATGTTCTTTTCTCCAAAATATTCAAATCTCTCGTTCCAATGTAGTCTCCTCTTACCACAAGAGTTAGGGGTCTGTCTATTCTAACCCCGGTCCCAAAGGAAATGTTTTGTTTTGTGTGAGTGGCGGCTGAGGCCGGTAGGACAGGACATGCTTGTCCTTTTCGCGAACACCTGGTGTTATCACGAATTATCAGCGGACCATTTATATAATGTTCACAGCTGTTTTGCCCTTTGCGCCAAATGGAATCTGTTTCGGCGGAGAGACCAGACGCGTTATTCTCTTGCGTTGACGTTAAAAATTAATTTGAGTCATTGCACCGCATTTTATTGATTTCATTATGTTTTTTCATATAATACCAGGCAATCTCAAAACAACTATGTAAATAGAAATTTACATTGTCCCCTTTGTGAGCAGATTCGCATTGAAGCACATTATTATGTGTGCTCACAACCTGCTCATTTTCAACTTGCAAGATAAGATTAGAATTGTCTAGTTGTTAACTCTGCTGTATATGTTGTTAAGAAGTGTACGAAATAAACACCTGTCCGGTAGCCCGTGGCTACTTTTTTCACCCTGGTTAGGACAGTTGTTGAGGTGTATTGCCTTTACAATGATGTGATATCTCTTTTCTACTGATTGCCTGACGAATATGGCAAACACTGTTCTCCCAACTCGCTTTAACTTACCCCTAGGGACATTGCCTAGTATGACGTCGGATAACCCTTTATGGCTCAAAAGAGCACGTATCTAGTTCGTAGAGCTGGGCAATTTAGATAGATCGTACGACAGTTCTAAAAACAACATAAAGGGAGTTTTGTTGATCGGTAGTGAATGTGAGGATAGATATGTCCTGGAAGACGTATAACCTATAGGTCAGTGCTATTTAGACACAACAGCTGATATGTTACGAGAAACGTCTTTGAAGAACGCTACTGAACAGCAAACAATGGTTTTTAATGTGATCACGTGTGCATCTTAAACCGAAAACAGTCCAATCGCATTGCGCTTCGATCTGCCTAAAAGAAAATGACAACGTGTAGTTGTCGAATCCAATATTTACAATGAAGCTCACTGATGCAGACCGACCTCAATTCAGCTTTGATCCTCGTAGTAGATTTTGTCTGTTACATGTTCAAAAGTACAAGACGGGAAATAAGAGTCTGTCCGAACCGGATGCGGGTGTCTGCGGCGGACAACGCCATTGATGACGGCCTGTATGATTTATAAAGACCAATTCAGTTAGGTAGTATTATTCGGGTTGTATGCAGTATTGTGGAGTGCAGTCATATAATGATTGATGATTAAGGACGGATGCTCTCAACAGCGAGGCAGACATCTAGGACATCACGTGACTACCCTGCGCAGTAGATGTTTAATTGACAAACACAAGACGGGGGCAGATTAGATATCACATGTCTGAGCAACAGAACCACGACATTCCCTCGGAGACATGGCTGATCACATGGGTTTAGACGATGTTAATGGATGAGGTTAAATCGTATGGGCCTCTTTCAATGTTATTTTCTTTTTCACGAATAAAAAGCCACGGACACGTATGACTGAACTGCATATTTAAAACATAATTGTCGTGAAATATGAAAATATAAGCGAGGAAACATGACTATAATCTCTTCGATTCCGACCATATCATAGGCATGTTTATGGATCACTAACAGTGATGATACCAGGTGTTGGCGAAAGGGTGAGCGTATCCTGCTCCACCGTTGTCACCCGCGACAAACACATGCAAAGGCAAGTCAACTATTCACCTGAAAAAGAAGTTGAACATGTGATTCAGGTCAAAATGGAAAATTACATCGGAGATCATTTAGCCATTATGCGTCAAATTTGGAAACGTCCTTCACAACTTTTTGAAATCTTAACTGAGGCCTTCAATGTTGTAACCTGATCAAACAAGAGTCGTATGACGCGCTTTGAAATCTTGGCATAAAGAGCATTCTTGACACCTCAAAAGTTGTGAAATATAGTCCCCAAGGGCTGGAGCTGCTTGAGTATTTGCTTGATATGATGGACTTGCCGTAAAAGGCGACTATGCTTGTCGCAAGAGGCGACTAACGGGATCGGGTGGTCAGGCTCGCTAACTTGGTTGATGCATGTCATCGTATCCCAGTTGCGTGGAGCGATGCTTATGCTGTCAATCACTTGATTGTCTGGTCCAGACTCGATTATTTACAGACCGCAGTAATATAGCTGGAATATTACTGAGTGCGGCGTTTAACAACAAACAAACAAACGACATAATGGGAAAGTTGACTATTGAAAAGTTGAAGTCATCCCTCTTGTCATACAGTCTTGGGAAGAGGTTTTTGTCATTCCAAATCTTTATGCACAGATCCAAATAGGCAACAGATGAAACTGTTTCACTGTTCTCTTTGTTTTCTTTTAGTTTTCGTTCATGTGGGTGAATTGGTAGAAGGGAAGTGACTGTTTGACAGTTATTTACTGTATCAGATCATGGTTATATACATGCAGTAGAATGAAGTATGTGATCGGTGATATCACTAACAACCCTTCATGCAGCTTTTATTCCAAATGGTGTCCTACAAATCAATTATTACCCTTGTGGGTGTCTGTATCCTATATAACACATACTAGGAATAACCATATTTTATAATGTTGGCATGCATGATATATTTGGTATTCCTAATATATGATATTTACGAAATAGTGGCATATCATCCCATGTGTTATCACACACGCTTGTGTTATCACATACCCTTGTGTTATCACATACGCTTGTGTTATCAGCATTGTTCTGTGACCTCGTTAAAGACTGGCTTCGACACCTTGCTGAAATATTGAACCGGGCAAAAAAAACCAAGAATTGCTAACTTTTTACGACTTTTGAAAACGAGAAGGAAGATTCTCAATTTCAGAAAGGTCACCAACCTACTCATGGTTATAATCAAAGTTTCGTGTAGATTCAAGTACACACGTATCAACTACTGCTCGAATCTGGTCTTGGATGAACTACATTTTGATCTTCTTCATCACGACGTGTATCTTTAACATTAGAATAAGACAAGTAAAACGATTGCTCAAGAAATTTTCTCAGTGTAACTTTGAACAAGATCGCCCCGTCCATCGACCTAGAGGCAGTTTACAAGTATTTTACGTGCGCGTATTAGGTTACACTGTTATTATCGCTTGATATGAGTTATTTCCCTTTGATAAGGGGACCCCTGTACACTCATCTCGGTATTGAAATCGATTCTGAAATTAAGGCTTTTTATTTTTTATCACTCGCTTAACGAATATGACATTCAGGAATTTGGAAACATTTTTTAAGGCGAACCTGATAATCACTCTTTCAATGAAATAGGGACGAATTGCTTCCCTGTCTGAGATAAGTGTAATGTGACCAGACACTTGTAATTGTTTGATCAAATACTGTTCATACTTACCGTCACCTGTATTCCAAAGTGGATGTCGCTTTGCTTCCATGTAATCAAGTTACAATTGATAACCCTTTGGTTCCTAGTAATCATGTTACAATTGTTAACCCTTTGGTTCCATGTACTCACGTTACAATTGTTAACCCTTTGGTTCTTAGTAATCAGGTTACAATTGTTAACCCTTTGGTTCCGTGTACTCACGTTACAATTGTTAACCCTTTGGTTCTTAGTAATCAGGTTACAATTGTTAACCCTTTGGTTCCTAGTAATCAGGTTACAATTGTTAACCCTTTGGTTCCTAGTAATCAGGTTACAATTGTTAACCCTTTGGTTCCATGTAGTCACGTTACAATTGTTAACCCTTTGGTTCCATGTACTTACGTTACAATTGTTAACCCTTTGGTTCCAAGTAATTACGTTCAATTGTTAACCCTTTGGTTCCATGTAGTCCTGTTACAATTGTTAACCCTTTGGTTCCATGTAGTCCCGTTACAATTGTTAACCCTTTGCTTCCATGTAATCACGGTGCAATTGTTAACCCCTTGGTTCCATGTAATCACGTTACAATTGTTAACCCTTTGGTTCCATGTAGTCACGTTACAATTGTTAACATTCCTAGTACATAATACGAAAATGCCGAAAAGAAAATAGATTTGTTTTTCTCATCCTACCGACACTATATTCCAACAAAAAAACAACAACTAACCAATGGTTATTTTTAATTTGACCATCGACCAATGGTTTTAAAAAGGGCTAAGCGTAAATTGTACTGCTCTAAGCCACGCATGCACACACTAACACTGAGATACAGTACCTATATATAAGGACGCCCACATTCCAATAGCAAATCATAGACGCAGTCACTTACAGTGATGAAATCACTCATAATCACGCACACAAACACACGTAACCATGAATACGGACACGCATAATGACCAACGCACAAATATAGACTCACAGCTGTACAATTATCGACATTGAAACCATAAGAAAACGAGAACAAGCACGATAGAAACAAAAAAGAAAATTAAAAATCGTCGACAGTGTCACGTGACGCCGCTTGACATTCACTGTGTGATATGCTGCCTACGGTGAACTTTAAAGCACTACAATGCAACATAATACCAGATCTGTTTCAGACGCAATTCGAGATCAGATTGTATTCAAGTCTTTCTGGCCGTTTCAAGCTGCATAATGTTATTTGAAGGGCACTGGTTACTTATCTTAGCGTTTTAAATTCTCGACCCACAGCCTCTAAAATAGAACCCATGTCACTGAAGAGACTGTTAATTAGAAACAAAACCCACAATAGTAATTCAGGATGCCATTTGCTCATATGGTCGATGGTAAAAGTACAGACTAAGTGTCACTTGATAAAGTAGATTTTCTTGTTTTTGTGCGGTCGTAAGAGTCGACTGAAATGGGGATCGAGTGGTTTCAATGTGTACCTTGTTGATTGTGTGATGTCGCACCCCGTATGTTTGGATGTCGGTGCTGTCAGTCACGGGATTATCAGGTTTAGATGTTTTTCAAACAGGTAAAGCTGCAATGTGACCGTAACGGAAAACATCACGCCCTCAACAACTTCCGCTTGGTCGGCACGCGATGCACCCTGGGAGCTATGGATATTCTTATGACCATAATGAGTAACCATTCATTTGTCTAACGGGATCACACGTATATGACGGAAATTTGTTTCCAGATTTGAAATAAAACCCGAGGATTATATGTTTTTCATAAGCGTCAATAATTACAATGATGTTTCTGGTTACAAATGATATGTTTTGTATAAATCCAGGACACGTACTTAGGTTAACACAGTTTTGGAAGAGGGAAAAGGCCTTGCCAGTTCGATTAGATAATGAAGAAATAATGAACATGTGTTAATTGCGGAAGTGGAATTAACCCCCTTAATCCCTGCTGTCTTCCTTAACCCCATGCTGTCTTCCTTAACCCACAACTGTCAGTTTTAACCTCTTTCAGCCTTAACTCACAACTGTCTTTTTTAACAACTGTCTACCTTAACCACTACTGTCTGCCTTAACCACTACTGTCTGCCTTAACCACCACTGTCTGCCTTAACCACTACTGCCTGCCTTAACCACCACTGCCTGCTAACCACCACTGTCTGCCTTAACCACCACTGTCTGCCTTAACCACTACTGTCGACCTTAACCACTACTGTCGACCTTAACCACCACTACCTGCCTTAACCACTACTGTCTGCCTTAACCACTACTGCCTGCCTTAACCACCACTGTCTGCCTTAACCACTACTGCCTGCCTTAACCACTACTGCCTGCCTTAACCACCACTGTCTGCCTTAACCACTACTGTCTGCCTTAACCACTACTGTCTGCCTTAACCACTACTGTCTGCCTTAACCACTACTGTCTGCCTTACCCGTCTACTGTATCGCTTCAGGCTGCCTCAGCCATCTATTGTCTCCCTTAGACCTCCACCGTCTCCCTGTAACCTTTACTGTCAGTTTTAGCCATCTATTGTCTCTCTTAGACCTCCACCGTCTCCCTGTAACCACTACTGTCAGTTTTAGCCATCTATTGTCTCCCTTAGACCTCCACCGTCTCCCTGTAACCACTACTGTCAGTTTTAGCCATCTATTGTCTCTCTTAGACCTCCACCGTCTCCCTGTAACCACTACTGTCAGTTTTAGCCATCTATTGTCTCCCTTGGACCTCCACCGTCTCCCTGTAACCACTACTGTCAGCTTTAGCCATCTATTGTCTCTCTTAGACCTCCACCGTCTCCCTGTAACCACTACTGTCAGCTTTAGCCATCTATTGTCTCCCTTTGACCTCCACCGTCTCCCTGTAACCACTGCTGTCAGCTTTAGCCATCTATTGTCTCCCTTTGACCTCCACCGTCTCCCTGTAACCACTACTGTCAGTTTTAGCCATCTATTGTCTCCCTTTGACCTCCACCGTCTCCCTGTAACCACTACTGTCAGCTTTAGCCATCTATTGTCTCCCTTTGACCTCCACCGTCTCCCTGTAACCACTACTGTCAGCTTTAGCCATCTATTGTCTCCCTTTGACCTCCACCGTCTCCCTGTAACCACTACTGTCAGTTTTAGCCATCTATTGTCTCCCTTAGACCTCCACCGTCTCCCTGTAACCACTACTGTCAGCTTTAGCCATCTATTGTCTCCATTAGACCTCCACCGTCTCCCTGTAACCACTGCTGTCAGCTTTAGCCATCTATTGTCTCCCTTTGACCTCCACCGTCTCCCTGTAACCACTACTGTCAGCTTTAGCCATCTATTGTCTCCCTTTGACCTCCACCGTCTCCCTGTAACCACTACTGTCAGCTTTAGCCATCTATTGTCTCCCTTTGACCTCCACCGTCTCCCTGTAACCACTACTGTCAGCTTTAGCCATCTATTGTCTCTCTTAGACCTCCACCGTCTCCCTGTAACCACTACTGTCAGCTTTAGCCATCTATTGTCTCTCTTAGACCTCCACCGTCTCCCTGTAACCACTACTGTCAGCTTTAGCCATCTATTGTCTCCCTTAGACCTCCACCGTCTCCCTGTAACCACTACTGTCAGCTTTAGCCATCTATTGTCTCCCTTAGACCTCCACCGTCTCCCTGTAACCTTTACTGTCAGCTTTAGCCATCTATTGTCTCCCTTTGACCTCCACCGTCTCCCTGTAACCACTACTGTCAGCTTTAGCCATCTATTGTCTCCCTTAGACCTCCACCGTCTCCCTGTAACCACTACTGTCAGTTTTAGCCATCTATTGTCTCCCTTTGACCTCCACCGTCTCCCTGTAACCACTACTGTCAGCTTTAGCCATCTATTGTCTCCCTTTGACCTCCACCGTCTCCCTGTAACCACTACTGTCAGCTTTAGCCATCTATTGTCTCCCTTTGACCTCCACCGTCTCCCTGTAACCACTACTGTCAGTTTTAGCCATCTATTGTCTCCCTTTGACCTCCACCGTCTCCCTGTAACCACTACTGTCAGCTTTAGCCATCTATTGTCTCCCTTAGACCTCCACCGTCTCCCTGTAACCACTACTGTCAGTTTTAGCCATCTATTGTCTCCCTTTGACCTCCACCGTCTCCCTGTAACCACTACTGTCAGCTTTAGCCATCTATTGTCTCCCTTTGACCTCCACCGTCTCCCTGTAACCACTACTGTCAGCTTTAGCCATCTATTGTCTCCCTTAGACCTCCACCGTCTCCCTGTAACCACTACTGTCAGCTTTAGCCATCTATTGTCTCTCTTAGACCTCCACCGTCTCCCTGTAACCACTACTGTCAGCTTTAGCCATCTATTGTCTCTCTTAGACCTCCACCGTCTCCCTGTAACCACTACTGTCAGCTTTAGCCATCTATTGTCTCCCTTAGACCTCCACCGTCTCCCTGTAACCACTACTGTCAGCTTTAGCCATCTATTGTCTCTCTTAGACCTCCACCGTCTCCCTGTAACCACTACTGTCAGCTTTAGCCATCTATTGTCTCTCTTAGACCTCCACCGTCTCCCTGTAACCACTACTGTCAGCTTTAGCCATCTATTGTCTCCCTTTGACCCCACCGTCTCCCTGTAACCACTACTGTCAGCTTTAGCCATCTATTGTCTCCCTTTGACCCCACCGTCTCCCTGTAACCACTACTGTCAGCTTTAGCCATCTATTGTCTCCCTTAGACCTCCACCGTCTCCCTGTAACCTTTACTGTCAGCTTTAGCCATCTATTGTCTCCCTTTGACCCCACCGTCTCCCTGTAACCACTACTGTCAGCTTTAGCCATCTATTGTCTCTCTTAGACCTCCACCGTCTCCCTGTAACCACTGCTGTCAGCTTTAGCCATCTATTGTCTCCCTTTGACCTCCACCGTCTCCCTGTAACCACTACTGTCAGCTTTAGCCATCTATTGTCTCCCTTTGACCTCCACCGTCTCCCGTAACCACTACTGTCAGCTTTAGCCATCTATTGTCTCCCTTTGACCTCCACCGTCTCCCTGTAACCACTACTGTCAGTTTTAGCCATCTATTGTCTCCCTTTGACCTCCACCGTCTCCCTGTAACCACTACTGTCAGCTTTAGCCATCTATTGTCTCTCTTAGACCTCCACCGTCTCCCTGTAACCACTACTGTCAGTTTTAGCCATCTATTGTCTCCCTTTGACCTCCACCGTCTCCCTGTAACCACTACTGTCAGCTTTAGCCATCTATTGTCTCCCTTAGACCTCCACCGTCTCCCTGTAACCTTTACTGTCAGCTTTAGCCATCTATTGTCTCCCTTTGACCTCCACCGTCTCCCTGTAACCACTACTGTCAGTTTTAGCCATCTATTGTCTCCCTTAGACCTCCACCGTCTCCCTGTAACCTTTACTGTCAGTTTTAGCCATCTATTGTCTCCCTTAGACCTCCACCGTCTCCCTGTAACCTTTACTGTCAGCTTTAGCCATCTATTGTCTCCCTTTGACCTCCACCGTCTCCCTGTAACCACTACTGTCAGTTTTAGCCATCTATTGTCTCCCTTAGACCTCCACCGTCTCCCTGTAACCACTACTGTCAGCTTTAGCCATCTATTGTCTCCCTTTGACCTCCACCGTCTCCCTGTAACCACTACTGTCAGCTTTAGCCATCTATTGTCTCCCTTTGACCTCCACCGTCTCCCTGTAACCACTACTGTCAGTTTTAGCCATCTATTGTCTCCCTTTGACCTCCACCGTCTCCCTGTAACCACTACTGTCAGCTTTAGCCATCTATTGTCTCTCTTAGACCTCCACCGTCTCCCTGTAACCACTACTGTCAGTTTTAGCCATCTATTGTCTCCCTTAGACCTCCACCGTCTCCCTGTAACCTTTACTGTCAGCTTTAGCCATCTATTGTCTCTCTTTGACCTCCACCGTCTCCCTGTAACCACTACTGTCAGCTTTAGCCATCTATTGTCTCCCTTTGACCTCCACCGTCTCCCGTAACCACTACTGTCAGCTTTAGCCATCTATTGTCTCCCTTTGACCTCCACCGTCTCCCTGTAACCACTACTGTCAGTTTTAGCCATCTATTGTCTCCCTTTGACCTCCACCGTCTCCCTGTAACCACTACTGTCAGCTTTAGCCATCTATTGTCTCTCTTAGACCTCCACCGTCTCCCTGTAACCACTACTGTCAGTTTTAGCCATCTATTGTCTCCCTTAGACCTCCACCGTCTCCCTGTAACCTTTACTGTCAGCTTTAGCCATCTATTGTCTCTCTTAGACCTCCACCGTCTCCCTGTAACCACTACTGTCAGTTTTAGCCATCTATTGTCTCCCTTAGACCTCCACCGTCTCCCTGTAACCACTACTGTCAGCTTTAGCCATCTATTGTCTCCCTTTGACCTCCACCGTCTCCCTGTAACCACTACTGTCAGCTTTAGCCATCTATTGTCTCTCTTAGACCTCCACCGTCTCCCTGTAACCACTACTGTCAGTTTTAGCCATCTATTGTCTCCCTTAGACCTCCACCGTCTCCCTGTAACCACTACTGTCAGCTTTAGCCATCTATTGTCTCCCTTTGACCTCCACCGTCTCCCTGTAACCACTACTGTCAGCTTTAGCCATCTATTGTCTCTCTTAGACCTCCACCGTCTCCCTGTAACCACTACTGTCAGCTTTAGCCATCTATTGTCTCTCTTAGACCTCCACCGTCTCCCTGTAACCACTACTGTCAGTTTTAGCCATCTATTGTCTCCCTTAGACCTCCACCGTCTCCCTGTAACCACTACTGTCAGCTTTAGCCATCTATTGTCTCCCTTTGACCTCCACCGTCTCCCTGTAACCACTACTGTCAGCTTTAGCCATCTATTGTCTCTCTTTGACCTCCACCGTCTCCCTGTAACCACTACTGTCAGCTTTAGCCATCTATTGTCTCCCTTAGACCTCCACCGTCTCCCTGTAACCACTTCTGTCAGCTTTAGCCATCTATTGTCTCCCTTTGACCTCCACCGTCTCCCGTAACCACTACTGTCAGCTTTAGCCATCTATTGTCTCTCTTAGACCTCCACCGTCTCCCTGTAACCACTACTGTCAGCTTTAGCCATCTATTGTCTCCCTTTGACCTCCACCGTCTCCCTGTAACCACTACTGTCAGCTTTAGCCATCTATTGTCTCCCTTTGACCTCCACCGTCTCCCTGTAACCACTACTGTCAGTTTTAGCCATCTATTGTCTCCCTTTGACCTCCACCGTCTCCCTGTAACCACTACTGTCAGCTTTAGCCATCTATTGTCTCCCTTTGACCCCCACCGTCTCCCTGTAACCACTACTGTCAGCTTTAGCCATCTATTGTCTCCCTTTGACCCCCACCGTCTCCCTGTAACCACTACTGTCAGCTTTAGCCATCTATTGTCTCCCTTAGACCTCCACCGTCTCCCTGTAACCACTACTGTCAGCTTTAGCCATCTATTGTCTCTCTTAGACCTCCACCGTCTCCCTGTAACCTTTACTGTCAGCTTTAGCCATCTATTGTCTCTCTTAGACCTCCACCGTCTCCCTGTAACCTTTACTGTCAGCTTTAGCCATCTATTGTCTCCCTTTGACCTCCACCGTCTCCCTGTAACCACTACTGTCAGCTTTAGCCATCTATTGTCTCCCTTTGACCTCCACCGTCTCCCTGTAACCACTACTGTCAGCTTTAGCCATCTATTGTCTCCCTTTGACCTCCACCGTCTCCCTGTAACCACTACTGTCAGCTTTAGCCATCTATTGTCTCCCTTGGACCTCCACCGTCTCCCTGTAACCACTACTGTCAGCTTTAGCCATCTATTGTCTCCCTTTGACCTCCACCGTCTCCCTGTAACCACTACTGTCAGCTTTAGCCATCTATTGTCTCCCTTAGACCTCCACCGTCTCCCTGTAACCACTACTGTCAGCTTTAGCCATCTATTGTCTCTCTTAGACCTCCACCGTCTCCCTGTAACCACTACTGTCAGCTTTAGCCATCTATTGTCTCCCTTAGACCTCCACCGTCTCCCTGTAACCACTACTGTCAGCTTTAGCCATCTATTGTCTCCCTTAGACCTCCACCGTCTCCCTGTAACCACTACTGTCAGCTTTAGCCATCTATTGTCTCCCTTGGACCTCCACCGTCTCCCTGTAACCACTACTGTCAGCTTTAGCCATCTATTGTCTCCATTAGACCTCCACCGTCTCCCTGTAACCACTACTGTCAGCTTTAGCCATCTATTGTCTCGCTCTAATCGCTACTGTCTGCGTTAACCATCTTCTGTTTCCTGTAACCTTTATTGTCTGCCTCAACCACTATTGTCAGCCTTAACCGTCTGCTGTCTTGCTTTAATCGCAACTCTCTGTCTTAACCGTCTACTCTCTCCCTTTATCAACTACTCTCTCCCTTTATCATCCACCACCTAGCTTTAATCTCTACTGTCTGCTTTAACCCGCTACGGACAACTCTCTACTGTCTACATCGACCTTATTCCTTCCGCCTTAACCCTCTACTGTCTGTCTTAACCCACTGATCCCTGTCGAACCCCGCTAGTCTTCCTTCGCCTACTGTCTGCGTTTACCCTCTGCTGTCTGTAATCGCTGGTGTACACGTCATGTCATCTTCTACCAACGCTCCGGGTGAGTTGGTGAGCTGGTATTCGTGCCCACAGCTTGAACACGCCAACAGGAAGTCGTTGTCTAATAAAGACGTTCGCGATGGCTGGCACAACGTGACATTCTGACTCAGGCCGTGGGCGATATGTCCAGCACATGCGTAGTCACGGTATAAACCGGAAACAGCGCCATATTTCTTCGGATGAATGTGCATAATTGCCTCTTTCCACATCCGGCTGACAAAAACATGAAAATGTTAGGGATTATTTCTTTCGATATCAAACTAAAGATTTTCCTAGTCAGTGATTTAGGGGGACTGGTGACTCAGACTGGTAGATATTGAAAACCAGATAATGAAGAAAAGACGGGAATCTCTAATCATCGTCTCATCATCATCTAATCACTCTTCCGCCCCACTACTTGTGTTTACTGCTGCACAGCGCCTGAATCAGATCCTTGTCTGACGTCTCACACATTCTTAAGGACAACTGCTCTTGCGCTGGTGGTCAGAAAGGCTGAGGCTTCGGACAGTCGTTGTACATCGTCATACACCGTATCCAGTTATATCATGGGCACAAGCAAGTGGTCAAATAAAACCTGTGGTTGATAGTGTAAGCACCCATGGACATCGTTAGGGTGAGATGACACATAGCGAGCAATGTCTAGTCTTGTATCAATCATAGGGCGCTGGGAACCTACCTGACCCGGATTCACCAGAGGGGACAACATGATAAAAAAAAATAGATATGGCTTTACGAGGTTGAAAATATTTTTTTCACTTTTATTGGGAGCATTTCACTGAAAGTGACGTAACTCGTGTTACATTCCCCTAATTTTTTTACCCAAGAACAACAGATTCAGGAAGTTTAACGTGTCCTGACTCGTATCGAGGCAACGGTTGCTGTTGCTCATGACGTATTTTTTAAAACGTTTTTTTTTAATTTTTTTCTTATGCTGATTCCTAAAATATCCATTCTTCAAAAGGTTTGATACGCACCACATCCTTTGTGTTGGTGATCTGAGCACAAGGCTGTTGTACGTTTGTTTGTTGTTTAACGCCGTACCCTGGAATATTCCAGCTATATGACTGCGGTCTGTTTACATAATCGAGTCCGGACCAGACAATCCAGTGATTGACATCACGAGCATTGATCCCCACAATTGGGATACGTTGACGTGCATCAACCAAGTCAGCGAGCCAGACCACCCGATCCCATTAGTCGCCTCTTACGACAAGCATAATCCCCTTTACGGCAAGCATGGGTTGCTGGATACCTATTCTACCCCGGATCTTCACGGGTCCTGTTGTGGGAGTTTGATTGCAATACGTGTTTGTTTGCAATACATTATGTTGGTGATCTAAACACAAGGCTGTTGTACATGTTTGATGGTGGTACATTGTGTTGGTAATCTAAACACAAGGCGGTTTTACGTGTTTGATGATGGTACATTGTATTGGTGACCTGAGCACAAGGCTGTTGTACGTGTTTGAGGGTGGTACATTGTGATGGTGATCTGAGCACAAGGCTGTTGTACGTGTTTGATGGTGATACATTGTTTTGGTGATCTAAACACAAGGCTGTTGTATGTGTTTGAGGGTGGTACATTGTATTGGTGATCTAAACACAAGGCTGTTGTACGTGTTTGAGGGTGGTACATTGTTTTGGTGATCTGAGCACAAGGCTGTTGTATGTGTTTGATGATGGTACATTGTGATGGTGATCTGAGCACAAGGCTGTTGTATGTGTTTGATGATGGTACATTGTATTGGTGATCTAAACACAAGGCTTTGTACGTGTTTGAGGGTGGTACATTGTATTGGTGATCTAAACACAAGACTGTTGTACGTGTTTGATGGTGGTACATTGTATTGGTGATCTGAGCACAAGGCTGTTGTACGTGTTTGATGGTGGTACATTGTGTTGGTGATCTGAGCACAAGGCTGTTGTACGTGTTTGATGATGGTACATTGTGTTGGTGATCTGAGCACAAGGCTGTTGTACGTGTTTGATGGTGGTACATTGTGTTGGTGACCTGAGCACAAGGCTGTTGTACGTGTGTGATGGTGGTACATTGTGATGGTGATCTGAGCACAAGTCTGTTGTACGTGTGTGATGGTGGTACATTGTATTGGTGATCTGAACACAAGGCTGTTGTACGTGTTTGATGGTGGTACATTGTGATGGTGACCTGAGCACAAGTCTGTTGTACGTGTGTGATGGTGGTACATTGTGTTAGTGATCCGAGCACAAGTCTGTTGTACGTGTGTGATGGTGGTACATTGTATTGGTGATCTGAACACAAGGCTGTTGTACGTGTTTGAGGGTGGTACATTGTGTTGGTGATCTGAGCACAAGGCTGTTGTACGTGTTTGATGGTGGTACATTGTATTGGTGATCTGAGCACAAGGCTGTTGTACGTGTGTGATGGTGGTACATTGTATTGGTGATCTGAACACAAGGCTGTTGTACGTGTTTGAGGGTGGTACATTGTGATGGTGACCTGAGCACAAGGCTGTTGTACGTGTGTGATGGTGGTACATTGTGTTGGTGATCTGAGCACAAGGCTGTTGTACGTGTGTGATGATGGTACATTGTGTTAGTGATCCGAGCACAAGTCTGTTGTACGTGTGTGATGATGGTACATTGTGTTAGTGATCCGAGCACAAGTCTGTTGTACGTGTGTGATGATGGTACATTGTGTTAGTGATCCGAGCACAAGGCTGTTGTACGTGTGTGATGGTGGTACATTGTGTTAGTGATCTGAGCACAAGGCTGTTGTACGTGTGTGATGATGGTACATTGTGTTGGTGATCTGAGCACAAGGCTGTTGTACGTGTGTGATGATGGTACATTGTGTTGGTGATCTGAGCACAAGGCTGTTGTACGTGTGTGATGATGGTACATTGTGTTGGTGATCTGAGCACAAGGCTGTTGTACGTGTTTGATGGTGGTACATTGTGTTGGGGAACTGAGCACAAGGCTGTTGTACGTGTTTGATGATGGTACATTGTGTTAGTGATCCGAGCACAATGTTGCTGTGTATGCTTGTTTGCGATACTTTGTGTTACAGTTGTGCCCCTTGTTTCAGATTCTCCCCCGTTGACGAGACCGACATGGAACAGGCTCCAGAGCATCCACGGGACCAGTTTGTCAGACACCACGACCGATGTGACAGGCACGGTTTACCCCTTCAGACCGGATGTCACCTTTGACCCTGAAGACAACATCACCAGGACAATGTTATCGATGTTGTAATCGACCAATGAAAACCCTCGACACATGTTGCCACGACTCTCTCCTACAGACAGATGTTCTCGCTTCTTTGTACGACACCTTTGATTAAAACGACCAAGATAATACTTGTTTTGTGTGCGTTCCTCTATCCATACATTGGACAAATTAGTATTTGGTGCGTTCTCACGTAACGAAAAAGATCCCTTCCATTGTCCACATAGATACAATATTGATTTCCATCATTGGGGTTATAAAAACTTGATAATCCGACAATAATGCTAAAACCTGTCTCAGGTACATGCACCTCAGACAGGGTCTGTCTTGTTTAAATTTGGGAAGCACTATTTCATCCCAAGCTTATCATATACCGACGTTGTGTATATCCTTGTTGTATACCGACCTTGTGTATATCTTATTAATGTCTGACAAAAGAAAGAATACAAAGTAGTTACTGAGTATTTAAAAATATAAATTGGATTTGACCAATTACATATGTTATCAAAACCTTAGTAAGTTGTACACAGTCGCCGAAACACTGAATACTTAATTCAAAACATAGCTATGATACCCGTAGCAAATACATAACCCTGAATAGCCATTTGTTTTTTTGTTTCATTTTGAGTTTCCACCAAACTTGGGTGTATACTTATTCAAATACCATACCATGTGTCTATCTGTGATTTCCAAACTTTACACGCTAATCCTGAACAAGACAAATGGTGGATCTCGAGTCATGGATCGATGACGTCACAATTGATGCGTTCATTCACACCATACCAGTATGTTCGTGTGTGCATCGAACCAATATAACATCTCTTGAATATGAGTAATTCTTCATATATCAACCAGCATGTATAGCATTCACGTGTCTTTTGTCGCTGAGTATATTTCCTTCTAGTTATATATCGTGAGTATGCATAAGCCAGCTAGTTATATACCATTGTTTTTCATTCAAAATGGTTGTATGCGACAGTGCACACGTCCTAGTTGTATACCGACCGTGCGTATCTTAATGATAATTTAAGTCAGTTTGTGGTGTCTAGATCTGAACAGATGACGTTGACCGACTTTCTCGGTCTGTGAGATCTTTTGTGCGCTGCACTATGTGAGTTATCTATGTGAAGGTCACGGCAAAAAGTGTCATCTCGTTAGGGAGTATTCATGATCTGTTCTCTGGCTCCCTCTCTACTTGCAACGTCGGCAACGTCGGCAACACGTAGTCGGAAAAAAACACCTAAAGATGTATGAAGAGAGTTTTTCTCTTTTTTGTGTAACGCATTTATGCTGCCTGAAAAATAAAAGTTTGTTTCTAAAATATCCGTTGCAGGTTAAAGCGGGTTGTGTGTGCCACCGTGAATGACAGTCAATTCGAAGCAATGAATGGCCCTAATTTCACGGCTATTGTAGGCGGGGACCGCTCGTCTTATACTTGGTGTAATAGGAGTTGTTGATGGGGGACACGAAATGTGTTTAAGTTGGCGCTGCGAATGGAAGCTCTCCACATTGCGTCTCTATATGTGCGAGGAAAGGAACTTAGATGAGAAATGATGTTGTTAACGTCGACATTACACTCTTAAAACCACGTAAAACTATTTCTTTGTACAAACACGTTCAGTGTGGCGAACACGGCGCTAAATGTGAGCCGTACCCTGGAAATCAATAAACCAGCCTTTCTATTACACGTTACACTTCCTCATTTTGGGGGTGCTGGCGCCCCCCGGATGTTGGAGTGATATAGGTGTCGGCAGTGAAAGTTATTTCCTGTAAAAATCCAATGGTTACTGACTATGGCCTTAGCCTAAGTGCTTGCAGTCCCTTGAGTTATAAATACTGGAATATCTCGACACACTTAGCTGGACGTAGGACACACAGCGCGCGAGAGCAGTGACCCTATTGGCCTTAATGATAATTGACCCTAGTTCGCCTATAGCTCCATCCCGACCCAGGTGCAGCCTTCAGTCCAGTATCACAAGTACCGGGTACTCCATCCCGACCCAGGTGCAGCCTTCAGTCCAGTATCACAAGTACCGGGTACTCCATCCCGACCCAGGTGCAGCCTTCAGTCCAGTATCACAAGTACCGGGTACTCAATCCCGACCCAGGTGCAGCCTTCAGTCCAGTATCACAAGTACCGGGTACATAATCCCGACCCAGGTGCAGCCTTCAGTCCAGTATCACAAGTACCGGGTACTCCATCCCGACCCAGGTGCAGCCTTCAGTCCAGTATCACAAGTACCGGGTACTCAATCCCGACCCAGGTGCAGCCTTCAGTCCAGTATCACAAGTACCGGGTACATAATCCCGACCCAGGTGCAGCCTTCAGTCCAGTATCACAAGTACCGGGTACTCCATCATGATCCAGGTGCAGCCATCAGTCCAGTAGCGTAAGTACCCGGGCACTCCTGGGGCACATTTTGCCGGGTACTCCCTCACGAACCAGAGGTGGAGCATGACTCCACAAGCACAGCTTCCCAGGAACTCCATCACAAAACGGCGAGCGCATCTGATACGGCAGCGTGGACATTTTCATGGCAAACTATAAGACAGCAAATAATACACTTCACAACCTGAAGAAACCCCAAACAGTGAGTGAGTGAGTTAAAAATTTACGTCGCATAGGCATTATATCAGCCATATAGCGACGAGACACCGAACAGTCTCTTATTGTCTCCATCCGCACCCCAACCCCCCCCCCCCCCCCCCCCAACACACACACCAATACCCCCATCACTACCCCCTAAGACAATCGCCCCATTGGGAGCATGCGAGGAGAGAGAGAGAGGGAGAGAGAGAGAGAGAGAGAGAGAGAGAGAGAGAGAGAGAGAGAGAGAGAGAGAGAGAGAGACGAATACATGAGTCAGGGTTCGGAATAATTAAATAACATGTTCACTGTGGTGATGTTATTTGTCAAGTGTGAAGTTGTTCTCCGATCAATGGAGCCGTTCGCATTCCAGTTATCATCCTCAACTCCCAGGGGAGTATACAACCCAAGCTGCCTATGGGCGCTAGAAGGTTTTTACATCCACCTCACATATCGGGTACCCATTCCCTGCACATTTGAGCTAAGCCCATGACCAGGCATACACCACACACTGTGACACTTACATGTACCTTTCGGGTGTATGTACGTATTGGGGCGGTCGGGTAGCCTAGTGGTTAAAGCGTTCACTCGTCACTCCGAAGACCTGGGTTTGATTCCCGACATGGGTACAATGTGTGAAGCCCATTTGTGGTGTCCCCCTCCGTGATATTGCTGGAATATTGCTAAAAGCGGCGTAAAACCATACTCACTCACTCACTGTATGTACGTATTTGTGTTTCCGCCATCTGGTCATCTACAATCGAATGAGTAGTATTTTTTAGTGCACAGGTTGTATGTACTGTACACTAGGGATAGTGACAACACTGTAAAGACCTGTATACATTGTTGATCCAAAGGCTGAATAACAACCAGCTGGCCACCAGCGGGATACGATCTCAGCACCTGGCGCTTTTGACCGCATGCCCGCTCCGCTCACGGCGTGTCAACATGATGCATGAGGAAGGCTGCCAGAGATGCCGACAGTAGACCTTCAGAACCTTGGGGAAATCAACGGATAGATGAAGGATGCTAAAACGTCGATTCTAAGATTCGAACCCAGTACCATCATCTCTTGAATATTGATTCTTCAAGCAATTTGTGTAATCAAAAGAGTAAAGTGTTGTTTGTAAAACCTGTTTCGATGAAGCTCATGTTCTATATTTCTGTAAATAAGGTGAGTTGAGGTGAAATTGGGTTTAACGTCGCGTCCAAGATTATTGCACTTTTATAGCGACGTGCATGTACCTGTGTGTGTGTGTGTGTGCGTGTGGCTGTTTGTACTAGTCAGGACTAATGCCGATTTATAGTGCTAGCTCACTGAGATACCATGCCGCAGTTTAACATGAATACCCCACTCCGACACAGTATACTGACGAGCCGACCAGTCCTTGATTCAGCCCCTTTATGCCGAGCGCCAGTCAGGGTAGCAACAAGTACCATCTTTTAACGTCTTTTGGCATGACTCTGCCGGAGATCGAACGCCGGACCTTTCGCTCTCCGGGCGGACGCTCTACCACATATGCCATGTATATAAGGCCTCATGCGCAAAGTACATGGTTTTTCCTATCAATACACATGTTTGAATATAGAAAAATGCATTTATATAAAAACAACCATGCAGTATATAACCAGAAAAAACAACCATGTATAATACAGCAATGTGGTATTAACGACACAAAACAGTAATGCGGTATTAACTACACAAAACAGCAATGTGGTATTAACTACACAAAACAGCAATGTGGTATTAACTACACAAAACAGCAATGTGGTATTAACTACACAAAACAATACTGGTTCATGTTCAGTATAGAAGTTCAATAGAAGTTATCTCCCCTTACACGCTGAAATTTGTCCCCTTTGTCCCATACCTCTCTTCATAATTCTGCAAACTTTTCGTAACGTAACAATCTGTCATAACTGTTATAATTTTATGTTTCATGTTTCGATATAACTGTCAATTTGTTCAGTCTTTAATATTTAACCAATAACTGACACATGGTATCTGCGGGAATATATATTATGACAATCAGTTTCTGAGACCGTCAGTTCATCTCCCAGCAAACGGTAAACGTCAAGAGAATTTAAGCATTAAGCTTGATAGGTTTACGGTCAACGGCAGAATTGTTTCTGCCTGTATTGTCGTGAAAAAGATACTTGTTGTCGGCTTGTCGTAATGAGGGATTTGCCTCAGAAGAAGAAAGAAAATCACGTTTGAGAAAGATAATTACATTTGAAGTATCTCATAGTTGTGGATCGTGTACTCTGTCACCCCCGTTTACATATGATCAACAGGACATCGGCACCCTATCAACAGTGCACGATTAATTACCATCTGCAAATAGATTGGGGCAGAATACTACGATCGTTTAAAATTAATACAATTTTACTTTGAAAGAGCAAAAAATAATTGAAATTGATAGAGTCAGTGACGAAGATTGCTCAGAGTTGATATCTGCAGCCAAGTGCACTAACGAGTTTGTATTGCTTTCATAGAGATAATGGGGTTGGCTGCAAGTTGACTTGTTTTAAATTAGATAACTCCGTGTGAGGCCGGGCGACATCAGTTACTCCTGTTCAATGCTGTTTTATCTGGTAACGTAATTAAGCCACGATTCTTCCCATTCAAGCGCGACAATGGCAAGAAGACTGTTTTAATGACGTCGTGTTGGTGATGGAGTGACAACGTGACACGGCGTGACCTGCAGCATGGCGACACCCAGGACTCCCCAAAGTCGCCACCTGCACGTGGGAATCTTGGAATGTTGGTGGGGTACATGAGTAGTGCTTGTGTAGTGCTTGTGGCGTACATGTGTAGTGCTTGTGGGATACATGTGTAGTGTTTGTTGGGTACATGCGTAGTGTTTGTGGCGTACATGTGTAGTGCTTGTGGGGTACATGTGTAGTGCTTGTGGCGTACATGTGTAGTGCTTGTGGGGTACATGTGTAGTGCTTGTGGGGTACATGTGTAGTGCTTGTGGGGTACATGTGTAGTGCTTGTGGCGTACATGTATAGTGCTTGTGGCGTACATGTGTAGTGTTTGTGGCGCACATGTGTAGTGTTTGTGGGGTATATGTGTAGTGCTTGTGGGGTACATGTGTAGTGCTTGTGGGGTACATGTGTAGTGCTTGTGGCGTACATGTATAGTGCTTGTGGGGTACATGTGTAGAGCTTGTGGCGTACATGTGTAGTGTTTGTGGGGTATATGTGTAGTGCTTGTGGGGTACATGTGTAGTGCTTGTGGGGTACATGTGTAGTGCTTGTGGCGTACATGTATAGTGCTTGTGGCGTACATGTGTAGTGTTTGTGGCGCACATGTGTAGTGCTTGTGGCGTACATGTGTAGTGCTTGTGGGATACATGTGTAGTGCTTGTGGCGTACATGTGTAGTGTTTGTGGCGTACATGTATAGTGCTTGTGGCGTACATGTGTAGTGCTTGTGGGATACATGTATAGTGCTTGTGGCGTACATGTGTAGTGTTTGTGGCGTACATGTGTAGTGTTTGTGGCGTACATGTGTAGTGCTTGTGGCGCACATGTGTAGAGCTTGTGGCGTACATGTGTAGTGCTTGTGGCGTACATGTGTAGTGCTTGTGGCGTACATGTGTAGTGCTTGTGGCGTACATGTGTAGTGTTTGTTGGGTACATGCGTAGTGTTTGTGGCGTACATGTGTAGAGCTTGTGGCGTACATGTGTAGTGCTTGTGGCGTGCATGTGTAGTGCTTGTGGCGTACACGTGTAGTGCTTGTGGGGTACATCTATAGTGCTTGTGGGGTACATGTATAGTGCTTGTGGCGTACATGTGTAGTGCTTGTGGCGTACATGTGTAGTGTTTGTGGCGTACATGTGTAGTGTTTGTGGCGTACATGTATAGTGCTTGTGGCGTACATGTGTAGTGCTTGTGGCGTACATGTGTAGTGTTTGTGGCGTACATGTATAGTGCTTGTGGCGTACATGTGTAGTGCTTGTGGCGTACATGTGTAGTGCTTGTGGCGTACATGTGTAGTGCTTGTGGGGTACATCTATAGTGCTTGTGGGGTACATGTATAGTGCTCGTGGCGTACATGTGTAGTGCTTGTGGCGTACATGTGTAGTGTTTGTGGGGTATATGTGTAGTGCTTGTGGTGTACATGTGTAGTGCTTGTGGCGTACATGTGTAGAGCTTGTGGCGTACATGTGTAGTGTTTGTGGGGTATATGTGTAGTGCTTGTGGTGTACATGTGTAGTGCTTGTGGCGTACATGTGTAGTGTTTGTGGGGTACATGTGTAGTGCTTGTGGCGTACATGTGTAGAGCTTGTGGCGTACATGTGTAGTGTTTGTGGGGTATATGTGTAGTGCTTGTGGTGTACATGTGTAGTGCTTGTGGCGTACATGTGTAGTGTTTGTGGCGTACATGTGTAGTGCTTGTGGCGTACATGTGTAGTGTTTGTGGCGTACATGTGTAGTGTTTGTGGCGTACATGTATAGTGCTTGTGGCGTACATGTGTAGTGCTTGTGGCGTACATGTGTAGTGTTTGTGGCGTACATGTATAGTGCTTGTGGCGTACATGTGTAGTGCTTGTGGCGTACTTGTGTAGTGCTTGTGGGGTACATCTATAGTGCTTGTGGCGTACATGTGTAGTGTTTGTGGCGTACATGTGTAGTGCTTGTGGCGTACATGTGTAGAGCTTGTGGCGTACATGTGTAGTGTTTGTGGCGTACATGTGTAGTGTTTGTGGCGTACATGTGTAGTGTTTGTGGCGTACATGTGTAGTGTTTGTGGCGTACATGTATAGTGCTTGTGGCGTACATGTATAGTGCTTGTGGCGTACATGTGTAGTGCTTGTGGGTTACATGTGTAGTGCTTGTGGGGTACATCTATAGTGCTTGTGGCGTACATGTGTAGTGTTTGTGGCGTACATGTGTAGTGCTTGTGGCGTACATGTGTAGAGCTTGTGGCGTACATGTGTAGTGCTTGTGGGGTACATCTATAGTGCTTGTGGGGTACATGTATAGTGCTTGTGGCGTACATGTGTAGTGCTTGTGGCGTACATGTGTAGTGTTTGTGGGGTACATGTGTAGTGTTTGTGGGGTATATGTGTAGTGCTTGTGGGGTACATGTGTAGTGCTTGTGGCGTACATGTGTAGTGCTTGTGGCGTACATGTGTAGTGTTTGTGGCGTACATGTGTAGTGTTTGTGGGGTATATGTGTAGTGTTTGTGGGGTATATGTGTAGTGCTTGTGGCGTACATGTGTAGTGCTTGTGGGGTACATCTATAGTGCTTGTGGGGTACATGTATAGTGCTTGTGGCGTACATGTGTAGTGCTTGTGGCGTACATGTGTAGTGTTTGTGGGGTACATGTGTAGTGTTTGTGGGGTATATGTGTAGTGCTTGTGGGGTACATGTGTAGTGCTTGTGGCGTACATGTGTAGTGCTTGTGGCGTACATGTGTAGTGTTTGTGGCGTACATGTGTAGTGCTTGTGGGGTACATGTGTAGTGTTTGTGGGGTATATGTGTAGTGCTTGTGGTGTACATGTGTAGTGCTTGTGGCGTACATGTGTAGTGTTTGTGGGGTATATGTGTAGTGCTTGTGGGGTACATGTGTAGTGCTTGTGGCGTACATGTGTAGTGCTTGTGGCGTACATGTGTAGTGCTTGTGGCGTACATGTGTAGTGCTTGTGGCGTACATGTGTAGTGCTTGTGGCGTACATGTGTAGTGCTTGTGGCGTACATGTGTAGTGCTTGTGGCGTACATGTGTAGTGCTTGTGGCGTACATGTGTAGTGTTTGTGGGGTATATGTGTAGTGCTTGTGGTGTACATGTGTAGTGCTTGTGGCGTACATGTGTAGTGTTTGTGGGGTATATGTGTAGTGCTTGTGGGGTACATGTGTAGTGCTTGTGGCGTACATGTGTAGTGCTTGTGGCGTACATGTGTAGTGCTTGTGGCGTACATGTGTAGTGCTTGTGGCGTACATGTGTAGTGCTTGTGGCGTACATGTGTAGTGCTTGTGGCGTACATGTGTAGTGTTTGTGGGGTACATGTGTAGTGCTTGTGGCGTACATGTGTAGTGCTTGTGGCGTACATGTGTAGTGCTTGTGGCGTACATGTGTAGTGTTTGTGGCGTACATGTGTAGTGCTTGTGGCGTACATGTGTAGAGCTTGTGGCGTACATGTGTAGTGCTTGTGGCGTACATGTGTAGTGCTTGTGGCGTACATGTGTAGTGTTTGTGGGGTATATGTGTAGTGCTTGTGGGGTACATGTGTAGTGCTTGTGGCGTACATGTGTAGTGTTTGTGGCGTACATGTGTAGTGCTTGTGGCGTACATGTGTAGTGTTTGTGGGGTATATGTGTAGTGCTTGTGGTGTACATGTGTAGTGCTTGTGGCGTACATCTATAGTGCTTGTGGCGTACATGTGTAGTGCTTGTGGGGTACATCTATAGTGCTTGTGGCGTACATGTGTAGTGCTTGTGGCGTACATGTGTAGTGCTTGTGGCGTACATGTGTAGTGCTTGTGGCGTACATGTGTAGTGCTTGTGGCGTACATGTGTAGTGCTTGTGGCGTACATGTGTAGTGCTTGTGGCGTACATGTGTAGTGCTTGTGGGGTACATGTGTAGTGCTTGTGGCGTACATGTGTAGTGTTTGTGTAGTGCATGTGTTGTGCTTGTGGGGAACATATGTTGTGCTATCCCGTATGCCCAAACTTTAACATCCAATTGATCAAACCAATCCAACAAAATATTACTTCAACAACAGCTTCATGCCGAGGCTATTCTGTGTGTACGACAGGAACAACGCAGGGTGACTCTGAATGTCTGAGCACTGTCCAATTGACCAACCCCCAAACAGGGTGACAGCCATTACGGTCGTTGACTAAATGGAGAAGCGTTGTCCCCTGTTGGGGACACAGACGGTCCAGAGGTTCACAGAGATCGGACAGCCGTGCTCAGTGATGTGTCCATACTTTAATATATTGCCTGGCTTGATTGGTCGATCACTCTTCACAAGCCAGACCTTGGGGCTGCCCTGTCTGGAGGAGACGACCGTAGCGAGTGGAGAGATGTCTTACCGACTCTAGACATAGACACGGGTAGTGGAACCTCGTGTGCTGTATGAGCACAAAACAGAGAAATACAACAGTGAAGTTTTGATTTTAGTGTATTATTAATGATTTAGTGTACGTATATGAATGAATTTGGGAAATGCAAGGAAACACGAGACACAAGCTAATGTGTGCTTCATCGCAACATTTTATTGAAGGATTTCACAATTTCATTCATATATCCTCAATTTTTACCATAACAAGAAAAGGCAACCAAATTAATATTTTGAGGATATAAGTCTTGTATTTAAAAACTGCCCTAAAACGAAACTGTTGATACAAACAGTTTGAAGACATAACCTGAATGTTAAGCATATGAGTTTCATAAGTATGTGCCTCCCTAAGTTGACCAGTTAGTAACGACAACTGACAGACGGAAGGCAGGGTTTTCTGACCACACACCTTGGGCATTTTGTTCACTCGGAGGCAACCCCTATTAAACGCCTCTCCAATTACAGATGCCTCAGTCGTACATTGCGTGGGATGTTAATTTCAATCCTCGCAGGGTCAGTTTATAAACTGTAAAATATCTTTATACCTACGATCTTTAAACAGATTAGCTAATTAATGAAATTAAAAAGACGCCTAGTTTACCATAAGACATTTGCTTTCAGAACTAAAGTCGATAGAAGTTCTTTAAATAGCTGTAGGGGCAATATATATATAATTTTAAAGTGACGGTACCACAATATATCGTTTTTCAGTTGGGTATGAGGATCTTAGTTATCTTGGATCACTCCGAATTAAGTGAAATAAATAAAGATAAAGATTATTCATGCTTGCCGTAAGAGGCGTCTAACGGGATCGGGGGGTGGGGCTCGCTGACTTGTTGATACATATCATCGTATTCTAAATGCGTAGATAATGATGTCAGTCACTGGATTGTCTGGTCCAGATTCGATTATTTACAGATCTACTTCATGTAGCTGGAATACCGCTGTGTGCGGCGTTAAACAACAAACAAACAAAAGCATACATCAGAAACAGTTTTATTGCATGTCCGTGAAAGAATGTCTTCACTTTGACCTAGCCAAGAGAACACGAGAAGACAAATAAATACGATCGGTTCTCTGTCTAGGCAGACTATAGCTGTCAGCTTCATTCTGCAGTGATTTATAAACCTAATTCAGCACCTATCGACACATCTTGATTAGCGCCTTGTCATGATAGCTCAATACAACAGATGATTGCCAGACGTACATTTCATCGACAATTGTCTCCTGTAGGGGCGGTTCATTATAACTGTCTATCTGGGGTGACTGTAACCGACTTGTAAGATAGGTCTTTAAAGAACTCCCCGGTTAACGATCACATTATTGACTTTTTTTACATGTGTCTGAAATATTGGGCATACGCGGACTTGCGTTATTATTTGCCCCTCGATATTACCAGAGAAAAGAAAGAAACACTTTAAAATTGGATTTGACCAAACCATTATAAACGTTATCCAACGTCACTGGGCTGAAACACAACAAACTTTACTGTGATTCCCATATGAAACACATCACCATCGGATAATCACCTTCAGCTTGTTTCATATTCAGCCCCAGAGGGTCCGTTGGGTAGCCTAGTGGTTAAAACGTTCGCTTCGATTCCCGACATGGGAACAATGCGTGAGCGCATTTCTGGTGTCACCCGCCGTGATATTGCTGGAATATTGCTAAAACCGGCGTAAAACTATACTCACTCTTTTCATGGGCAGTTTAGGTGGCTATTGCTGTACTCACGAGGTCACGTGAACCGACTAAATGTCTCGAAATACCAAATTATAAGAATTGCCTTTTCTGTGGGTTCATTGGAGAATAAACATTCACATAGAATGAGGGCCAATCACCGTTTGAACGTTGCCGCTGTCTCTGACGTTGATACATTTTGGCGAACATTGATACTCCAATGATACTACATCTTACAAAGTGAAATTAATTATCTTCAATGACAAATGCCATGTCTTTCTATTGTGGTGAGCTTGACCTTTTCACTATTGCCGTGGAAATACCACGTTAAACCCATGTGTCACCGTTGTATGCAGGTGTTGATGTCGTTTCCCAAGATAAATCGTCAAAATGCAGGCGAGGTATTAATTCAACTTTAATTGCAACAGGCGTGACAGTGGATTCCCGATTTCCTTGAGGAATGAGCCTGATGGACTGTATATAATCAGTGTAAATGTAGGAATGAAACTTATAATGTTCCTGTTTCGTTGCAAAGGCTAAATGTTGAAAGGTTGTCTTAAGAAGACAACATGATGTTAATTATAGCGGCTAGTATTTGTCAGAGTCTGGTGATATTCTTGGATATGTCATGCTGTCCTCGCGTGTTCTGCAACGACAGGGGTGCCTATGTGTAGTAATTGCACACATACATTGTGTGATCCGTACAGACATGGGATATCACTGTGTAATCCGTACATACAGAAGTTTCCCTGTGTAGTCTGTTTCACGGTGTGGTCTGTTTCACGGTGTAGTCTGTTACACTGTGCAGTCTGTTTCACGGTGTAGTCTGTTTCACGGTGTAGTCTGTTTCACAGTGTAGTCTGTTTCACGGTGCAGTCTGTTTCACGGTGTGGTCTGTTTCACGGTGTAGTCTGTTTCACCGTGTAGTCTGTTTCACAGTGTAGTCTGTTTCACGGTGCAGTCTGTTTCCCGGTGTGGTCTGTTTCCCGGTGTAGTCTGTTTCACGGTGTGGTCTGTTTCACAGTGTAGTCTGTTTCACGGTGTGGTCTGTTTCACGGTGTGGTCTGTTTCACGGTGTAGTCTGTTTCACAGTGTAATCTGTTTCACGGTGTGGTCTGTTTCACAGTGAAGTCTGTTTCACGGTGTGGTCTGTTTCACCGTGTAGTCTGTTTCACTGTGTAGTCTGTTTCCCGGTGTGGTCTGTTTCCCGGTGTAGTCTGTTTCACGGTGTGGTCTGTTTCACGGTGTAGTCTGTTTCACGGTGTGGTCTGTTTCACGGTATAGTCTGTTTCACGGTGTAGTCTGTTTCACGGTGTGGTCTGTTTCCCGGTGTAGTCTGTTTCACGGTGTGGTCTGTTTCCCGGTGTACTCTGTTTCACGGTGTGGTCTGTTTCACAGTGTAGTCTGTTTCACGGTGTGGTCTGTTTCACGGTGAAGTCTGTTTCACGGTGTGGTCTGTTTCACGGTGT
The DNA here is from genome assembly GCF_022045235.1 of Haliotis cracherodii. Classification (NCBI taxonomy): domain Eukaryota; kingdom Metazoa; phylum Mollusca; class Gastropoda; order Lepetellida; family Haliotidae; genus Haliotis; species Haliotis cracherodii. Next base: position 22,762,819 of record NW_027266273.1, read on the forward strand.
AGTCTGTTTCACAGTGTAGTCTGTTTCACGGTGTTACATGGTGAATTCCAAATTGAAACGCAAAGGCTAATCTAGAAATCAGAACATGCAGAACCAAGTCGTGAAATCAATTGATGGCCACACAAAATCAATGAATATTTAACAAGTTAGATTAAAACCCACAGTTTTAGGTTTACAGTCGCAAAATGCGATAAAACGGGTCAAATCAGTGGCAGCAGCAGGGAGTAACAGACCCTGTAATGTTTGTCCATACCAATGTCCACAACTGGTCACTGTTGAATGTTTTGAGACATACCTGTTTCTGTTCTTGAATCCGGAATACGATTTGAATCCGGAATACTATTAGAAACCGGAATACCATTTGAATCCGGGATACCATTTGAATCCGGAATTCGATTTAAATCCGGAATACGATTTGAATCCGGCATACGATTTAAATTCGGAATAGGAATTCGGTGTTTTCAGATAGGCATGCTGTCCGCACTTGGGGAGTACATAGGAGGCCACTGCCTGTACAAACCACACAATGACACTGTCTGTTGTGTGTTTATAGAGATTGTTGTAGGCTTATGTGTAGTGATAACCAGTGGTAGCAAATGAAACGACCGTAAAATACCGAGTGCTGAAGTTATCAGATTGTAACAGGAAATGATAAAGAGTTACTTCCCTTGGTTGTTGATAAACACAGCAGGATCTTCCGAGACAGTTCGTATTGTGACAAGAACAAGACTGTAAATACGAGTATGTAAACATTTTATCATCTCAGTTGTTGCCTATTGCGTCTGATAGTGATAGTGCCCATGGCGTCTGATAGTGCTAGTGCCTATGGCGTCTGATAGTGCTAGTGCCTATGGCGTTTGATAGTGCTAGTGCCCATGGCGTCTGATAGTGCTAGCGCCAACAGCAATTTACAGTGCTAGTGCCTATGGCGTCTGATAGTGCTATTGCCTATGGCGTTTGATAGTGCTAGTGCCTATGGCGTCTGATAGTGCTAGTGCCCATGGCGTCTGATAGTGCTAGTGCCTGTGGCGTCTGATAGTGCTAGTGCCCATGGCGTCTGATAGTGCTAGTGCCTATGGCGTCTGATAGTGATAGTGCCCATGGCGTCTGGTAGTGCTAGTGCCTGTGGCGTCTGATAGTGCTAGTGCCCATGGCGTCTGATAGTGCTAGTGCCTATGGCGTCTGATAGTGCTAGTGCCTATGGCGTCTGTTAGTGCTAGTGCCTATGGTGTCTGATAGTGCTAGTGCTGATAGTGCCTGATGTTACTAGTCCACACAGTGTCTGATAATACGAGAACCTATAGCGTCTAATATTACCAGTGCCTATATTGTCTGATATTGCTAGTGCCTATGGCGTCTGATATTACCAGTACCTACATTGTCTGATATAACTAGTGCCTACATTGTCTGATATTGCTAGTGCCCACGTTGTCTGATAGTGCTAGTGCCTACATTGTCTGATATTGCCAGTGCCTACATTGTCTGATATTGCCAGTGCCTACATTATCTGATATTGCTAGCGCCCACATTGGCTGATGGTGATAATACCTACATTGTCCGGTATTGTTAGTGCCTACATTGTCTGATATTGCCAGTGCCTACATTGTCTGATATTGCCAGTGCCTACATTGTCTGATATTGCCAGTGCCTACATTGTCTGATTTTGCCAGTGCCTACATTGTCCGGTTTTGTTAGTGCCTACGTTGTCTGATATTGCCAGTGCCTACTTTGTCTGATATTGCTAGTGCCTACATTGTCTGATATTGCCAGTGCCTACTTTGTCTGATATTGCCAGTGCCTACTTTGTCTGATATTGCCAGTGCCTACTTTGTCTGATATTGCTAGTGCCTACATTGTCTGATATTGTCAGTGCCTACTTTGTCTGATATTGCCAGTGCCTACATTGTCTGATATTGCTAGTGCCTACATTGTCTGATATTGTCTGTGCCTACATTGTCTGATATTGCTAGTGCCTACATTGTCTGATATTGCTAATGCCTCATGTGTCTGATAGTGATAGTGCCTATAGTGTCTGATAGCTCTAGTGTCTGTATGGTCGGATATTGCTAGTGCCTGAATTGTCTGATAGTAACAGTGCCTATACTGTCTGATAGCTCAAGTGTCTATAGTGTCTGATATTGCTAGTGCCGTCATTGTCTGATAGTGACAGTGTCTATGGTGTCTAAAAGTGCTAGTGCCCATATCGCTCGAAATTTGGAAGTGCGCTGAAATTCTTTTTTCTGACCTTGTGAACTGGATTCACTCCGAGGAAATAAGGGTTAGACACTTAGCTGGGATATTGTCTCCATGGACTTGGTGACCTGGTCAGCCACTTAGCTGGAAGAGTGTCTCCATGGACTTGGTGACCTGGTCAGCCACTAAGCTGGGATATTGTCTCCATGGAATGGTGACCTGGTCAGCCACTTAACTGGGATATTGTCCCCGTGAACTTGGTGGCCTGGTCAGCAACTTGGCTGGGGTATTGTCTCCATGGACTTGGTGACCTGGTTAGCCACTTAGCTGGGATATTGTCTACATGGACTTGGTGACCTGGTTAGCCACTTAGCTGGGATATTGTATCCATGGACTTGGTGACCTGGTTAGCCATTTACCTGGGATATTGTCTCCATGGACTTGGTGACCTGGTTAGCCACTTAGCTGGGATATTGTCTACATGGTCTTGGTGACCTGGTTAGCCACTTAGCTGGGATATTGTCTACATGGTCTTGGTGACCTGGTTAGCCACTTAGCTGGGATATTGTATCCATGGACTTGGTGACCTGGTCAGCCACTTAGCTGGGATATTGTCTACATGGTCTTGGTGACCTGTTCAGCCACTTAGCTGGGATATTGTCTACATGGTCTTGGTGACCTGGTTAGCCACTTAGCTGGGATATTGTATCCATGGACTTGGTGACCTGGTCAGCCACTTAGCTGGGATATTGTCTACATGGTCTTGGTGACCTGTTCAGCCACTTAGCTGGGATATTGTCTACATGGTCTTGGTGACCTGGTTAGCCACTTAGCTGGGATATTGTATCCATGGACTTGGTGACCTGGTCAACCACTTAGCTGGGACATTGTATCCATGGTCTTGGTGACCTGGTTAGCCACTTAGCTGGGACATTGTCTCCATGGACTTGGTGACCTGGTCAGGCACGACTGCCATGTGTCTGGACATTGCCTTGAAGGGCAGATATGAAGAGTAATACGGCTTTAGGATCACGACTAGCAGATCAGATGCGACTCGAGATAATCAGCTCCTCGGGTGCAACGGGATTAGCGGAATCAAAGATTAAACCCCGCCTCATGTCTCTGTGATGGGGTTTTAGCTGACTGATACTTAGTTAATGTCCATTTAAACAACACTTGGGAATGACGTAACCTCATTTTCTTCAGCATTGACTTTGGTGATGGAACAATTTGACAACTAAATATATACTCTGCTAAAAATAAACGCAAAAGTGATTTTAGATGTATATTTTATATATCATATAAATAATCAACAGATGGTAATCGATTCTTCAAAGTGGCGCACATCATTGTCATTGACCCAGGTTCCACATGGCGCACATGGAACAGTAGATATTCAAGGTGCAGGTCATCTGTTGTCAATATCTTGTATGGCTAAAGATGAAGAATGATTCCCCTGTTTGCAGTCGGTCGATGGCGTGGTTGTGTTAGGCTTCCGTCAGTCGTGGCACTGTTCACTTGCTGTAAGTTTGTGATGGCATGCAAATGAAAACCCAACCTTTTTTTGACCTAGCAAGTGATGTTGCACGTGCATGACATGTTGTGTGCCAGGCTTTCACGTGGCTGTGTTCTTGCTATTTTCCCATCCTGTCACCAAATATCTGCAGTACCTCATTCTTTCCACACAATTCGATCCCAATCCATGCACAAATGGCCAATTTATTTTTGGTAATAATTTTGTATGGGTGTCGCCTCTGGCTTAGCTGCAGCGATCTTAACGCAGATCAGTATGATAGATATATCTTGGATACACAAACATGTTCCTGTGGATATGATACCGAAGATGCTTTACACTCCTTTTTTGTGTGTACAAAATACTATGTTCTTCGAAATGAAATGTATTTTTACCAACGTGGTTATTCTTTATTTTGAGTAAGGAAGAGAAAATCCTTATATCAGATTCTATACAAAACTTCATATTAAAAACTGGCAGATTTTCAGTTAAATGAATTGTTTAATATAAACTGCGAATATATTTATAATATATACACATCTGGCTTGGCATGTACAATTCATAAGTTACATCTCACCTTCATTGATGTATTCATTGTAATATGTCTTATGTGTAATGGAGCGGTATTCACAGCGGCTTGTTTACCAATCCATTTTCACACTTTTGTGAAAATATATATATTTAAACCAAGTTTTGATCATGGCTATGTATACTCACATGGACAATCAACAATCATGGAATAGTTAAACTTGGTTTGACCCAATATGCACGAATTGTACACTTTCCCCGTGAGGTAGATAAGTAACCTTACTCGCCCAACAGCGAAGTGCCTATGGGGCGACTCACACAACTTTGTAACAGGTAGCATTTTAAAATGTGATTATGAAAGAATACTGTTTAAACATTTGACGAGTGTTTAATCGTTGAATTTATCAGTCAATTTGTAGTTGTTGTTGCTTTAAGTGTTTAAGACGCCGCCTTTTGTCTTAGCAATTTCGGCTTACCTGCTCCTTTTGGGGACTCATGTGTGTGAGTAGGGTACACATATCTATTGCGAGTTTGGTATTCACAGAATTTCTGTTTTTGTATTGATATGATTTCTATTTTCGTATATTGATATCATTTCAGTTTTATCTTTGGCTGCTCTGTTTATATACGTTCGAATAGCTGTGCATCACTCAGAAATAGAGTTAGTGTTGCCTTAACTATTGCATCTCTTGGCTTTAGGAGATCTACGACAGATGGCGGATCTAACTGGCATTCTTGTTTTAACCGAGCCCGGGCTGGGGCATGGTCTTGACTTTCTAGTAACACGTGAGCAATGGATTAAGGGTTGATTACAAGATGGACAAACCTTGTCATAGTGCTTATTGTGGCGTGAGAGGCGTGGCGTGAGATGGCAATTTCAACTTTTCTTTCATTTGAGTATGAGTATGGCTTTTGGTGGGTAGCCATCTGCCGATCTTACTTGCCTCCCACTGGGCTTGCCATCTTTGGGCTATGGAAGCTTTGATTTTGCTTTTTATCTCTGTAACTAAAGGGATTAGGTTGTATCTCCGCTTTGTCGTGAGCTGTCTTCGACAGTGTGTCTGCTGTTTTATTTCCATGAATGTCTATGTGAGATGGGATCCAACACAGCTCCACCTGCTGCCCTTGGTCCTATAGTTTTGTATATTCGTATAGAATATTACTGAGTTAGTGAGTATAGTTTTACGCCGCTTTTAGCAATATTCCAGCAATATCACGGAGGGGACACAAGAAATGCGCTGCACACATTGTACCTGAATATGTCTGCTCAAACACCCACTCACCCAACCCTCGCACCGCTGTCTCATGTCACTATTGTACAGTTGATATCTATGACATTTTAGTGGTATGTGTTGCAACAATCCACCCCAGGACAAGAATCTTTAGAATCTCGAATAGTAAATTCAGATGTGTTGTCTGGCAATGGGGACAGAGAGGGCGTGTTTCATCATGACCAGCTCAGTCGGTGGCTAGTGCGATATATTAAATATGAAGCAAGATAGCAAGATAAGCAAATAACATGAATATATACAAAAATATGCACATTTGTATAGCATATACATGCATGTGTCTTTGAATCACTCATCTCAACGAATATTGTAAAACTCACAAAGGTCCTCATGAACAGACATTTGAATGCTATACTGTAACGTAAGCTACAGTATATGTCATCAAGCTGGACATCTATCACTGTAGTTTTTGTTGTTGTACAACTCATGTACCACCGAAGGTTGTTGTCGATTAATAAAAGAGAGAGAGAGAGAGAGAGAGAGAGAGAGAGAGAGAGAGAGAGAGAGAGAGAGAGAGAGAGAGAGAGAGAGAGAGAGAGAGAGAGTTGGTTGGGGCTTTTACGTCCGCTTTACGACTTGTAGTTTTTTTTGCCGTGAAGGGTATGTCCGAAAAGGAGGGGCAACATGGAGGGCCAAACTAGGCATGTTTTAATTAGGAAAATGCCTTACTTACTTACTTACTTTGGAGATTTAACGTGCGCTTTCCGACTGATGCGTATTTCGCACACGGGCCCGGCCAGGCCATTTAATGTGTGTCCGAAAGGGGCGAAAGTGGTCTGTGCAACCCAAGAGGAGGGTTTAGGGGTTGCTTATATAGAATTTGGGAATTTTGAGATTTGGAATAGATGCCGATGGGGTTGGGGAGGAGAACTAAGGGAGCTGGGTATGGTGGATGTTTGTTTGTTTATGTGATTTTGATTTGGTAGGTTATTGTGTTTTTAGATGCGTTTTATTAGTTCCGTTTTTATTAAGAATACGCCTAAGGCCTTGAAGTTTTCTAGTTTATTTTGTGGGTTTAGTATTGCTACTAGAGTGAGAGCCTTGTTTAGATTGAGGGTGGTTTGTAATGCGGTTCGATGTGTTAGGTAGTGTGTGCAGTGGATGAGTGCGTGTTCTGGGGTTTCTGGTTGTTTGCAGTGTGGGCAGTTACCTGTAGTGTGTTTTTTTATTTTTTTTAGGTGGTTATTTAGGTTGGTGTGTCCTGTTTGGAGTTTAGTGATTACTCTGTCGATTTTTTTTGATGGATGGAGAATTTTTGGTTTGGTTAGTGGTTTGCTGAGCACTTTTTTTGATTTGGCTATTTGAGTTTAGATATAGGTTATGCCATTTTATGGTGATTTTTTGCTTGTTTACACTTTTAATTTCTGATTTTGAGATGGGTAAGTTTAAGCTTATTTCTGGGATTTTGAGGGATAGTTTAGCTGCTTTATCGGTGTTTTCATTACCGTATATTCCTACGTGGGCGGGTATCCACAGGAAGGTTATTTGTTTTCCTGCCTTAGTGCGTGTTCTGGTGTTTCTGGTTGTTTGAAGTTTGGGCAGTTACCTGTAGTGTGTTTTTTTAATATTTTTTTTAGGTGGTTATTCCTAATGTTTTGAGGTTTTGTAGGTCGTACGAACATTTGTACCTAAGACTTTGGTCATACTTGGTGCCATTGGCCCTATTTACGCTTAAAGAGATCTAAAGAAATTTTGATAGTTGATAAAATATCAACTTAAATTATACTTCACACATTTGATCTATTTGCTATTTTCAAGCATTGAAAATGTTACACAACTATGCCCTTGGGAACTATCAGTGTCACTACTGACATAATACAATTCAAGACAAAGGCCGATACCGTCATGCGACTAAAGTGGCTCTTCGCGTCACAGTCTTAATCCCTTAAACAAATGGGCGCCTTAATTAGCATAGCCTATGGCTTAATCCCCTTATACTCTTTGTTTAAATCAATTCAAATCCCCTTCCAATGTACACCTGTTAGGTTGACTAGGTGAGCATTGTTAAATCCAGGAACAACACATGAAATGTAATTACAAGTCAATTCAATCTTAGATGTACATTGAAGAACAAGAACAATGAAGGTTCAGCCAATCCGAGCAACTGTGCGTTTCTATCCCATCAACATGTTGACACTATAAAGGCACAACAGAGGCTTCCGTGTTACACCCACCCGTACCATTGACCTCACCGACCCATAAAACGTTATATTTATTTGGGTCGCCATCTTTTAACATCTCCCTTGACGGCCGCAAGGACTTACAAACGACTAGTTTGGAGCGACCCGACCCCAAAAGTAGCTATGCTAGAAGGGGTAGTAGAACCTACCAATCCAAATCACTCTGCTCCTGTAATATACAGAAGCTGGTGTACGTCATCAGTATCTGCACCCTTCATCTGTACTGTAAGGTAAGCCCTTTGTATGTGTTGTTCCCTAAATATAATTTTATTCTGTATGTTATTTTAAGTTCAATGCGTGTATTGCAGGAGGGGACATTAGGAACTTGTATTTGCTAGTTCAACGTTAGCAATTGTATTTTAGTCTCTAGTGAGTATATGTTCGTGTTAAAAGGCCTGCACAAAGCTCGCGTGAGTAGTACAACCTGTTGTTAGGGAAGCATGGTATCTAATAACGTGAATACCATAGTCATTCAAACATAATTCAGCTGACGTTGATATATATTTTGATTACATCGGTTTTTATGTCATATAAATACATATCGATTCAGTTTAGTTACTTACCTGGATGGATTTATTTTAAACACATATCTGTAATAATGTATGTATTCCATTTGTAAACAGCGTATCATAATCTATCTATGTATAACATTTATACTGCTATCACTACAAACTATTCAGTTTGAACTTGTTATGACTTTTTATGTAAAAGCTGACACTTCTGTTATAAACTTTGGGCCCCACAAGTCGCTCAGCATACGTCATCTATATCTACATTATTACTACTTACTTCTACTGTTAAGACTACCCATCTTGAAACAAACGCAATCGCAGTTCATTTGGGAGACGTCTTCTGGAACCGGGGTTTATAGTTGACATAGGTTTTAACAATAAGAAATAATTTTAATTACAATTTAATTACGGCATAACAGAGATATCTTATGGAACTCGACACACCAGGCGAAAACTATTTTACCATTGATATTGTGGAAGAAACACCAGTGAATAGTGGGTTGAAGAACAGTGGACTTGAAGCGAACCTGGAATTCCCCCCGAAGATAATAGGGTACATGGAGATTTTATGAACGGTTTAAGAACTGGTGATACCATTCTGTATTCAAGCCGACGCTGTATTGTCGAGTGGGAGAGGAGAGGGTTTCAAGAGGCTATGTGGGTGTATTTTTCGAGCAACTATGTTTGTTTGTTTCTTCGTTGTTTAACGAAGCACTCAGCATTATTCCAGCTATATGACGACGGCCTGTAAATAATCGAGTCTGGGAAGTGTGTTGTCCAGAAGTTGGATATAAGGGTGTTGTCAAGCGGCTGTGGAGGCTCGTGTCAAGCCATTGGTGAAGAATCCGCCAAGCAGTTTGAAAGGAAGGTGTTATCAAACAGCTGTTGAAGGTGTGTTGTGTTGATTAGGCAGGTGGTAAGATGAATGCCAATCAGTTACAGAGAAGGGTGTTGTGGAGGTGGTGTTGTCAAGCAGCCCGAGACCCGTGTAGCTGGGGAGGAGCGCGTTTCCAAGTATCTGTGGAGGAGGTTGTCATCAAGCAGTTGTGGAGGGGGATTTAAACCAGCCATGGTGAGGAGTGTGTCCAGCAGTTAGAGAGGAAGGTGTTGTCAAGCAGTCGGAGCGGAAGGTGTTGTCAAGTAGTCGGAGCGGAAGGTGTTGTCAAGCAGTCAGAGAGGAAGATGTTGTCAAGCAGTTAGAGAGGAAGGTGTTGTCAAGCAGTCGGAGCGGAAGGTGTTGTCAAGTAGTCGGAGCGGAAGGTGTTGTCAAGCAGTCAGAGAGGAAGATGTTGTCAAGCAGTTAGAGAGAAAGGTGTTGTCAAGCAGTCTGAGCGGAAGGTGTTGTCAAGCAGTCGGAGCGGAAGGTATTTTCAAGCAGTCGGGGTGGAAGGTGTTGTCCAGCAGTCGATGTGGAAAGTGTTGTCCAGCAGTCGGAGTGGAAGGTGTTGTCAAGCAGTCGGAGTGGAAGGTGTTGGCATGCAGTCGGAGTGGAAGGTGTCAAGCGCTTAGAGAGGAAGGTGTTGTCAAGCAGTCGGAGCGGAAGGTGTTGTTAAGCAGTTAGAGAGGAAGGTGTTGTCAAGCAATCGGAGTGGAAGGTGTTGTCAAGCAGTCGGAGTGGAAGGTGTTGTCAAGCAGTCGCTGTGGAAAGTGTTATCAAGCAGTCGGAGTGGAAGGTGTTGTCAAGCAGTCGGAGTGGAAGGTGTTGTCAAGCAGTCGGAGTGGAAGGTGTTGTCAAGTAGTCGGAGCGGAAGGTGTTGTCAAGCAGTCGGAGAGGAAGGTGTTGTCAAGCAGTCGGAGCAAAAGGTGTTGTCAAGCAGTCGGAGCGTAAGGTGTTGTTAAGCAATCGGAGTGGAAGGTGTTGTCAAGCAGTCGCTGTGGAAAGTGTTGTCAAGCAGTTGGAGTGGAAGGTGTTGTCAAGCAGTCGGAGTGGAAGGTGTTGTCAAGCAGTTAGGGAAGAAGATGTTGTCAAGCAGTCGGGGTGGAAGGTGTTGTCAAGCAGTCGGAGCGGAAGGTGTTGTCAAGCAGTCGGAGCGGAAGGTGTTGTCAAGCAGTCGCTGTGGAAAGTGTTATCAAGCAGTCGGAGTGGAAGGTGTTGTCAAGCAGTCGGAGTGGAAGGTGTTGTCAAGCAGTCGGAGCGGAAGGTGTTGTTAAGCAGTTAGAGAGGAAGGTGTTGTCAAGCAGTCTGAGTGGAAGGTGTTGTCAAGCAGTCGGATTGGAAGGTGTTGTCAAGCAGTCGGAGTGGAGGATGTCTTAAAGCAGTTAGAGAGGAAGGTGTTGTCAATCAGTTAGAGAGGAAGGTGTTGTCAAACAATCGGAGCGGATGCTGTTGCCAAGCAGTCGTAGTGGAGGATGTCTTGAAGCAGTTAGAGAGGAAGGTGTTGTCAATCAGTTAGAGAGGAAGGTGTTGTCAAACAATCGGAGCGGATGCTGTTGTCAAGCAGTCGTAGTGGAGGATGTCTTGAAGCAGTTAGAGAGGAAGGTGTTGTCAATCAGTTAGAGAGGAAGATGTTGTCAAGCAGTCGGGGTGGAAGGTGTTGTCAAGCAGTTAGAGAGGAAAGGGGTCAAGTAGTCGGGGTGGAAGATATTGCGAAGCAATCGGCGTGGAAGGTGTTGTCAATTAGTTGGAGTGGAAGGTGTTGTCAAGCAGTCGGAGGGGAAGGTGTTGTTAAGCAGTTAGAGAGCAAGGTGTTGTCAAGCAGTCGGAGTGGAAAGTGTTGTCAAGCAGTCAGAGCGGAAGATGTTGTCAAGCAGATAGACAGGAAGGTGCTGTCAAGCAGTCGGAGTGAAAGGTGTTGTCAAACAATCGGAGTGGAAGGTGTTGTCAAGTAGTCGGAGTGGAAGGTGTTGTCAAGCAGTCGGAGAGGAAGGTGTTGTCAAGCAGTCGGAGCAAAAGGTGTTGTCAAGCAGTCGGAGCGTAAGGTGTTGTTAAGCAATCGGAGTGGAAGGTGTTGTCAAGCAGTCGCTGTGGAAAGTGTTGTCAAGCAGTTGGAGTGGAAGGTGTTGTCAAGCAGTCGGAGTGGAAGGTGTTGTCAAGCAGTTAGGGAAGAAGATGTTGTCAAGCAGTCGGGGTGGAAGGTGTTGTCAAGCAGTCGGAGCGGAAGGTGTTGTCAAGCAGTCGGAGCGGAAGGTGTTGTCAAGCAGTCGCTGTGGAAAGTGTTATCAAGCAGTCGGAGTGGAAGGTGTTGTCAAGCAGTCGGAGTGGAAGGTGTTGTCAAGCAGTCGGAGCGGAAGGTGTTGTTAAGCAGTTAGAGAGGAAGGTGTTGTCAAGCAGTCTGAGTGGAAGGTGTTGTCAAGCAGTCGGATTGGAAGGTGTTGTCAAGCAGTCGGAGTGGAGGATGTCTTGAAGCAGTTAGAGAGGAAGGTGTTGTCAATCAGTTAGAGAGGAAGGTGTTGTCAAACAATCGGAGCGGATGCTGTTGCCAAGCAGTCGTAGTGGAGGATGTCTTGAAGCAGTTGGAGAGGAAGGTGTTGTCAATCAGTTAGAGAGGAAGGTGTTGTCAAACAATCGGAGCGGATGCTGTTGTCAAGCAGTCGTAGTGGAGGATGTCTTGAAGCAGTTAGAGAGGAAGGTGTTGTCAATCAGTTAGAGAGGAAGATGTTGTCAAGCAGTCGGGGTGGAAGGTGTTGTCAAGCAGTTAGAGAGGAAAGGGGTCAAGTAGTCGGGGTGGAAGATATTGCGAAGCAATCGGCGTGGAAGGTGTTGTCAATTAGTTGGAGTGGAAGGTGTTGTCAAGCAGTCGGAGGGGAAGGTGTTGTTAAGCAGTTAGAGAGCAAGGTGTTGTCAAGCAGTCGGAGTGGAAAGTGTTGTCAAGCAGTCAGAGCGGAAGATGTTGTCAAGCAGAAAGACAGGAAGGTGCTGTCAAGCAGTCGGAGTGAAAGGTGTTGTCAAGCAGTCGGAGCGGAAGGTGTTGTCAAACATTTAGAGAGGAAGGTGTTCTCAAGCAGTTAGAGAGGAAGGTGTTGTCAAGCAGTCGGGTTGGAAGGTGTGAGAGAGGAAGGTGTTGTCAAGCAGTCGGATTGGAAAGTGTTGTCAAGCAGTCGGGGTGGAAGATGTTGTCAAGAAGTCGGATTGGAAGGTGTTGTCAAGCAGTTGGAGAGGAAGGTGTTGTCAAGTAGTCGGGGCGGAAGGTGTTTTCAAGCACTCGGAGTGGAAGGTGTTGTCAAGCAGTCGGAGCTGAAGGTGTTGTCAAGCAGTCGGAGTGGAAGGTGTTGTCAAGCAGTCGGGGTAGAAGGTGTTGTCAAGCAGTCGGGGTGTAAGATGTTGTCAAGCAGTCGGGGTGTAAGATGTTGTCAAGCACTCGGGGTGGAATGTGTTGTCAAGCAGTCGGCGTAGAAGATATTTTGAAGCAGTTAGATAGGTAGGTGTTGTCAAGCAGTTACAGAAGAAGATGTTGTCAAGCAGTCGGGATGTAAGGTGTTGTCAAGCAGTTACAGAAGAAGATGTTGTCAAGCAGTCGGGATGTAAGCTGTTGTCAAGCAGTTAGAGTGGAAGGTGTTGTCAAGCAGTCTGAGTGGAAGGTGTTGTCAAGCAGTCGGAGTGGAAGATGTTGTCGGGCAGTCGGAGTGGAAGGTGTTGTCAAGAAATGGGGGTGGAGGGTGTTGAGAAGCAGTCGGAGTGGAAGGTGTTGGCAAGCAGTCTGGGTGGAAGGTGTTGTGAAGCAGTCGGAATGGATGAAGTTGTGAAGCAGTTGGGGTGGAAGGTGTTTTCAAGAAATCGGGGTGGAAGGTGTTGACAAGCAGTCAGAATGGAAGGTGTTGTCAAGCAGTCGGGGTTGAAGGTGTTGTCAAGCAGTCGGGGTGGAAGGTGTTATGAAGCAATCGGGGTGGAGGGTTTGGTGAAATATTTGGGGTTGAAGGTGTTGTCAAATCGGGGTGGAGGGTGTTGACAAGCAGTCGGAGTGGAAGGTGTTGTCAAGCAGTCGGAGTGGAAGGTGTTGTCAAGCAGTCGGGTGGAAGCTGTTGTCAAGCAGTCGATGTGGAAAGTGTTGTCAAGCAGTCGCAGTGTTGTCAAGCAGTCGGGTCGGAAGGTGTTGGCATGCTTTCCGAGTGGAAGGTGTTGTCAAGCAGTTAGAGAGGAAGGTGTTGTCAAGCAGTCGGGGTGGGAGGTGTTTTCAAGCAGTTAGAGAAGAATGTGTTGTCAAGTAGTCGGGTTGGAAGGTGTTGTCAAGTAGTCGGGTTGGAAGGTGTTGTCAAGTAGTCGTGGCGGAAGGTTTTGACAAGCCGTCGGAGCGGAAGGTGTTGTCAAGCAACCGAAGTGGAAGATGTTGTGAAGCAGTTGGGGCGGAAGGTGTTGTCAAGAAATCGGTCTGGAGGGTGTTGACAAGCAGTCGGAGTGGAAGATGTTGTGAAGCATTCGGGGTGGAAGGTGCTGTCAAGCAGTTAGAGAGGAAGATGTTGTCAAGCAGTCGGAGTGGAAGGTGTTGTCAAGCAGTTGGAGCTGAAGGTGTTGTCAAGAAATCGGGGTGGAGTGTGTTGACAAGCAGTCGGAGTGGAAGGTGTTGTCAAACAGACGGAGCGGAAGGTTTTGTCAAGCAGTCGGAGCGTAAGGTGTTGTCAAACATTTAGAGAGGAAGGTGTTGTCAAGCAGTTAGAGAGGAAGGTGTTGTCAAGCAATCGGGTTGGAAGGTGTGAGAGAGGAAGGTGTTGTCAAGCAGTCGGATTGGAAAGTGTTGTCAAGCAGTCGGGGTGGAAGATGTTGTCAAGAAGTCGGATTGGAAGGTGTTGTCAAGCAGTTGGAGAGGAAGGTGTTGTCAAGTAGTCGGGGCGGAAGGTGTTTTCAAGCACTCGGAGTGGAAGGTGTTGTCAAGCAGTCGGAGCTGAAGGTGTTGTCAAGCAGTCGGAGTGGAAGGTGTTGTCAAGCAGTCGGGGTAGAAGGTGTTGTCAAGCAGTCGGGGTGGAAGATGTTGTCAAGCAGTCGGGGTGGAATGTGTTGTCAAGCAGTCGGCGTAGAAGGTGTTGTCAAGCAGTTGGAGCGGAAGATATTTTGAAGCAGTTAGATAGGTAGGTGTTGTCAAGCAGTTACAGAAGAAGATGTTGTCAAGCAGTCGGGATGTAAGGTGTTGTCAAGCAGTTAGAGTGGAAGGTGTTGTCAAGCAGTGTGAGTGGAAGGTGTTGTCAAGCAGTCGGAGTGGAAGATGTTGTCGGGCAGTCGGAGTGGAAGGTGTTGTCAAGAAATGGGGGTGGAGGGTGTTGAGAAGCAGTCGGAGTGGAAGGTGTTGGCAAGCAGTCTGGGTGGAAAGTGTTGTCAAGCAGTCTGGGTGGAAGGTGTTGTGAAGCAGTCGGAATGGATGATGTTGTGAAGCAGTTGGGGTGGAAGGTGTTTTCAAGAAATCGGGGTGGAAGGTGTTGACAAGCAGTCAGAATGGAAGGTGTTGTCAAGCAGTCGGGGTGGAAGGTGTTATGAAGCAATCGGGGTGGAGGGTTTGGTGAAATATTTGGGGTTGAAGGTGTTGTCAAATCGGGGTGGAGGGTGTTGACAAGCAGTCGGAGTGGAAGGTGTTGTCAAGCAGTCGGAGTGGAAGGTGTTGTCAAGCAGTCGGGTGGAAGCTGTTGTCAAGCAGTCGATGTGGAAAGTGTTGTCAAGCAGTCGCAGTGTTGTCAAGCAGTCGGGTCGGAAGGTGTTGGCATGCTTTCCGAGTGGAAGGTGTTGTCAAGCAGTTAGAGAGGAAGGTGTTGTCAAGCAGTCGGGGTGGGAGGTGTTTTCAAGCAGTTAGAGAAGAATGTGTTGTCAAGTAGTCGGGTTGGAAGGTGTTGTCAAGTAGTCGGGTTGGAAGGTGTTGTCAAGTAGTCGTGGCGGAAGATATTGCGAAGCAATCGGCGTGGAAGGTGTTGTCAAGTAGTTGGAGTGGAAGGTGTTGTCAAGCAGTCGGAGGGGAAGGTGTTGTTAAGCAGTTAGAGAGCAAGGTGTTGTCAAGCAGTCGGAGTGGAAAGTGTTGTCAAGCAGTCAGAGCGGAAGATGTTGTCAAGCAGATAGACAGGAAGGTGCTGTCAAGCAGTCGGAGTGAAAGGTGTTGTCAAGCAGTCGGAGCGGAAGGTGTTGTCAAACATTTAGAGAGGAAGGTGTTGTCAAGCAGTTAGAGAGGAAGGTGTTGTCAAGCAGTCGGGTTGGAAGGTGTGAGAGAGGAAGGTGTTGTGAAGCAGTCGGATTGGAAAGTGTTGTCAAGCAGTCGGGGTGGAAGATGTTGTCAAGAAGTCGGATTGGAAGGTGTTGTCAAGCAGTTGGAGAGGAAGGTGTTGTCAAGTAGTCGGGGCGGAAGGTGTTTTCAAGCACTCGGAGTGGAAGGTGTTGTCAAGCAGTCGGAGCTGAAGGTGTTGTCAAGCAGTCGGAGTGGAAGGTGTTGTCAAGCAGTCGGGGTAGAAGGTGTTGTCAAGCAGTCGGGGTGGAAGATGTTGTCAAGCAGTCGGGGTGGAATGTGTTGTCAAGCAGTCGGCGTAGAAGGTGTTGTCAAGCAGTCGGAGCGGAAGATATTTTGAAGCAGTTAGATAGGTAGGTGTTGTCAAGCAGTTACAGAAGAAGATGTTGTCAAGCAGTCGGGATGTAAGGTGTTTTCAAGCAGTTAGAGAGGAATGTGTTGTCAAGTAGTCGGGGTGGAAGATATTGCGAAGCAATCGGCGTGGAAGGTGTTGTCAAGTAGTTGGAGTGGAAGGTGTTGTCAAGCAGTCGGAGGGGAAGGTGTTGTTAAGCAACCGAAGTGGAAGATGTTGTGAAGCAGTTGGGGCGGAAGTTGTTGTCAAGAAATCGGTCTGGAGGGTGTTGACAAGCAGTCGGAGCGGAAGATGTTGTGAAGCATTCGGGGTGGAAGGTGCTGTCAAGCAGTTAGAGAGGAAGATGTTGTCAAGCAGTTGGAGCTGAAGGTGTTGTCAAGAAATCGGGGTGGAGTGTGTTGACAAGCAGTCGGAGTGGAAGGTGTTGTCAAACAGACGGAGCGGAAGGTTTTGTCAAGCAGTCGGAGCGTAAGGTGTTGTCAAGCAGTCGGGTTGGAAGGTGTTTTCAAGCAGTTTGGGTAGAATGTTGTCAAGCACTTGGTGGTGGAAGGTGTTTTCAAGCAGTCGGGGTGGAATGTGTTGTCAAGCAGTTAGATAGAAAGGTGTTGTCAAGCAGTCGGAGTGGAAGGTGTTTACAAGCAGTCGGATTGGAAGATGTTGTGAAGCAGTCGGGGTTGAAGGTGTTGCGAAGCAGTTAGAGAGGAAGGTGTTGTCAAGCAGTCGGGATGGAAGGTGTTTTGAAGCAATTAGATAGGAAGGTGTTGTCAAGTAGTCGGAGTGGAAGGTGTTGTCAAGCAGTCGGAGCGGAAGGTGTTGTGAAGCAGTCGGAGTGGAAGATGTTGTGAAGCAGTCGGATCGGAAGGTGTTGTCAAGCAGTCGGAACGGAAGGTGTTGTCAAGTAGTCGGGATGGAAGGTGTTGTCAAGCACTCGGAGTGGAAGGTGTTGTCAAGCAGTCGGGGTGGAAGGTGTAGTCAAGCAGTTTTAGAGAGGAAGGTGTGGTTACACAATCGGTGCGGGGGTTGTCAAACAGTCGGAGTGGAAGGTGCTGTCAAGCAGTTAGAGAGGAAGGTGTTGTCAAGCAGTCGGAGTGGAAGGTGTTGTCAAGTAGTCAGAGCGGAAGGTGTTGTCAAGCAATCGGAACGGAAGATGTTGTCAAGCAGTCTGAGTGGAAGATGCTCTCAAGCAGTAAGAGAGGAAGGTGTTGCCAAGGAGTTGGGGTGGAAGGTGTAGCCATGCAGTCGGAGCGAAAGATGGTGTCAAGCAGTCCGGGTGTCAAGCAATCTGTGTTGAAAGTGTTGTCAAGCAGTCGGAGCGGAAGGTGTTGTCAAGCAGTCGGAGCGGAAGGTGTTGTCAAGCAGTCGAAGTTAAAGATGTTGTGAAGCAGTTGGGTGGAAGGTGTTGTCAAGCAGTCGGGGTGGAAAGTGTTGTCAAGCAGTTAGAGAGGAACGTGTTGTCAAGCAGTTAGAGATGAAGGTGTTGTCAAGCAGTCTGGATGGAAGGTGTTGTCAAGCAGTCGGGGTGTAAGATGTTGTCAAGCTTCTAAGCAGTCGGAGCGGAGGGAGTTTTCAAGCGGTTAGTGATACATATGTCAAGTCGTTGTGATAAGTATGTCAAGCAGTTGGAGAGGGTGTTGTGAAGCATGTGTGTAGGGGGCGTTGTCAAGCATTTGGAGAAGAAAATGTTGTCGAGCAGGTGAAGATGGAAGTCGTTGTCAAGTAGCACAAATGGAGTGGGTATAGTAACTTGTATTTGTATAACTTGTGACTTAATCGGCTCGACACTCCCATTTTAGAAAGAAGTAGTTGATAATGTACCTTCACTATAAACAATCCAAGTATCTGTGAGATACTACATATATCAGTATAGTTAGGTGTTTAACCTTCGCCAAAACGAATAAAATGCAACACAGCAAATTATACCTTATTAAAGTAGCTCCGTAAATAAAAGTAAGTGAATCGTGTTGGTTATCAGATACATTCTTCTTTTAAAATACCCAATCCGGTCACCTCTGGAACAAAAGATTGATTGGAAGGAATCGATGGGGCAGACTTGAAAGATGCAAATCTGTCGGAATTACCGGAAGTGGCGCCCTTCCATCTCATAACTGGTCAGTGGTCCAGTGCGCTTCCTTCAAATCAATGGATCTGTTTCTGGATTATCATCAGATTCCGCCGTTAATTGAACTTATTTGAAAGACGTTGTGTGACAGAGATCAGTTGTATCAGATCAGGCAAAGAGTTTAATCTGCTGCCTGGCCCGAGTGTGAGGGGTAAAAACCCGTTAAGGTCGCTTACTCCTGCACGTCTCATACAAAAATATAATTGAAGAGATTCTTTGGGCTTTGATTTCCAAACAAAACAGATGATCTAATTTGACTCCATCGTCATCTGAGTGAGAGATGTAGCGGGTGGGTCAGTGGGGATGTTGGTTGTCATTACCCTAATGCCTACACACTCCGTACTAGCTGCCATGGCACGACCTCGTTCTTTTCTCTTATCGTCCATTCCCACCAATAAGAAACTGTTTGGCATTGAGGTCACAGTAATAAATCACCACAGTAGTACTATCTACTGTTGACAAATACTGCAACATCACTACATATAAATACCACACATACTTTAAGGTGCACATGTTAACAGTCGAACATAAGTGTGTGTGTGTGTGACAGGTGATGGAGGTGATGCAGGTGTGTGTATCTGTGTGTGTGTGTGACAGGTGATGGAGGCGTGTGTATCTGTGTGTGTGACAGGTGATGGAGGTGGTGCAGGTGTGTGTGACAAGTGAAGGAGGTGATGCGTGTGTGTGTATCTGTGTGTGAGACGGGTGATGCAGGTGTGTGTATCTGTGTGTGAGATGGGTGATGGAGGTGCCGCAGGTGTTTGTATCTGTGTGTGAGACAGGTGATGCAGGTGTGTGTATCTGTGTGTGTGTGACAGGTGATGCAGGTGTGTGTATCTGTGTGTGTGACAGGTGATGGAGATGATGTAGGTGTGTGTATCTGTGTGTGAGACAGGTGATGGAGGTGCCGCAGGTGTTTGTATCTGTGTGTGAGACAGGTGATGCAGGTGTGTGTATCTGTGTGTGACAGGTGATGCAGGTGTTTGTATCTGTGTGTGAGACAGGTGATGCAGGTGTGTGTATCTGTGTGTGACAGGTGATGCAGGTGTGTGTATCTGTGTGTGTGACAGGTGATGCAGGTGTGTGTATCTGTGTGTGTGACAGGTGATGGAGGTGCCGCAGGTGTTTGTATCTGTGTGTGAGACAGGTGATGGAGATGTATGTGAGACAGGTAATTGAGGTGATGTAGGTGTGTGTATCTGTGTGTGAGACAGGTGATGCAGGTGCCGCAGGTGTTTGTATCTGTGTGTGAGACAGGTGATGGAGATGATGTAGGTGTGTGTATCTGTGTGTGAGACAGGTGATGGAGGTGATGCAGGTGTGTGTGTGTGTGTGACAGGTGATGGAGATGTATGTGAGACAGGAATTGAGGTGATGCAGGTGTGTGTATCTGTGTGTGAGACAGGTGATGGAGATGATGCAGGTGTGTGTGTGTGTGTGTGCCAGGTGATGGAGATGTATGTGAGACAGGAATTGAGGTGATGCGGGTGTGTGTGTGTGTGACAGGTGATGGAGGTGATGTAGGTGTGTGTATCTGTGTGTGAGATAGGTGTTGGAGGTGGTGCAGGTGTGTGTATCTGTGTGTAAGACAGGTGATGGAGGGGATGCAGGTGTGTGTATCTGTGTGTGTGACAGGTGATGGAGATGTATGTGAGACAGGAATTGAGGTGATGCAGGTGTGTGTATCTGTGTGTGTGACAGGTGATGGAGCTGATGTAGGTGTACTGTGTATCTGTGTGTGAGATAGGTGATGGAGGTGGTGCAGGTGTGTGTGACAGGTGAAGGAGGTGATGCCAGTGTGTGTATCTGTGTGTGTGGCAGGTGACGGAGATGTATGTGAGACAGGTAATTGAGGTGATGCAGGTGAATGTTTCTGTGTGTGAGACAGGTGATGCAGGTGCGTGTATCTGTGTGTGGGACAGGTGATGGAGTGGATGCAGGTGTGGATATCTGTGTGTGTGACAGGTGATGCAGGTGTGTGTATCTGTGTGTGAGACAGGTGATGCACCATATGGAGGTGTGTCTGGGTCAGGTGACGTACGTGATGCAGGCGTATGTATCCATGTGTGTGAGTGTGTACGTACGTGAAGTATGTGTGTTTATCAGTATGTGTGACATGTGAAGTACAGTGTGTGTGTGTGTGTGTAGTGTAGTGTAGTGTAGTGTAGTGTAGTGTAGTGTAGTTTAGTGTAGTGTAGTGTAGTGTAGTGTAGTGTAGTGTAGTGTAGTGTAGTGTGTAGTGTGTAGTGTGTAGTGTAGTGTAGTGTAGTGCGTGTGTGTGTGATAGAATACGTCCGTGATATAGATGTGTATATCCGAATGTGTGTCAGGCGATGAGCGTGATGTAGGTGTTGTATCTGCTCTTTGACAGGTGACGTTCGTGATATAGGTATGTGTGTGTGTGTGTGTGTGAGAGAGAGAGAGAGAGAGAGAGACGTGACGAAGATGTGTGTATCCGTGTGTGTGACTCGCGATGAGCGAGATGCAGAGATGTGTCTATATGTGTGTGCGTTTGTGTATGCGTGTGACTGGTGATGCGCGTGTGTGTGTGACAGGTGATATAAGTGTGAGTATATATGTGTGTGTGTGATAGGTGACTTACGTGATGTAGGTGTGTGTGTGCATGACAGGTGGCGTACGTGAAGCAGGTGTGGGTGGGACACGTGCTATGTCGGTGTCTGTCTCCTTGAATCTGGCGTTAGATGATTTTCTTCTGTAGATATGTTTTCGTGTGTGTGATAAGTGACGTACTTGATGTGGGTGTATGCATCAGTGTGTGATGACTCGGGTGGCAGGTGATGTTACTTCAGCGAATGATGGTATCCGTGACTTGATTGGAAGGTTACAGAGGTAATAGACCTTGATTTAAGATATGGTTAATTAAAAATCAATATAAATGCATCCAAAAGCTTTTCAGCTGCATTTATCTTAGTATGAGACTAAATTATTTTCCAGCAATACATGAAAATTAATCTCTGTCTAGAGTTAGAATTATCTTAGATAGTTTTATCAGTACAATTATCACAGGGTCTTCAAGCAAATACTCCGACATCAGTTGGATCCTCTTACTTGATGAAACATCAAACTGCAATATAACATCGGACGAAAGGTCGGCAAAAACACGCTCTACATGTTGTTGGGATTACCTGAAAATGCACTGGAATATGTAACGAAATACTACAAAGAAAGGTAGTTTTACACAAACACAAGAAAGACTACTTCCCTTACGCCAAAAGAAATAGAATTGATTCCTCGAGTTTCAGCATATTGCGAAATGAAGTTTGTTAAAGTTACAGTTTTTACACAGAGGTTTTACGTCAGCACTTTCACCATGTAGATTGTTAATAACTTTATTGACGCAGAGGTATTTAAATCTCATTTCCTTCTAGTACACACTAGTGCAGTATCTTATAATCAATCGTTTCAGTTTTTAAAAATTTGATATTTCTAATGTCAAAACAAGCAGCAACGTATCGCTATGACGTTACCAACCGGAAATCGTTGTGTTATCTATTTGCCCTGGCACATGTAGGTGGGTGGAACGTGATTCATGTGTAAATAAAAAATATCAATTCATGACCACCTGTCATATGTTACTGTACCTTGTTGACAGTGTTAGTAGGATGCTCTCATTACTGAGAATTAGCGCTGTGTGTAATCTAGCTAGCTCAACAGACGTATACGTTTGCAGAGCTAGCGGTATCGACTTTGTATGCAAATAATTTTAGTCTTAATGATGATTCTTATATATCTACTTATTGACGTCCTAACGTTTACTCCGTGTCTATGGATGTCGCCCAATGACATTATTTACATGGGGCAGAAAGAAGCCAGATGCCGGGGTTGTAAGGATCTGTTACTTGTTTAGAAAATGATCCTCGAAGAGGTTTAAACTTACCACCGTAACCTCTCAATGTGTTGGATAGACTACACAAATGCTTATGTACCTCATAAATGCATTTGAAGTCACTGGAATGTATTGACCTCCCCGAGCGACTACTTGTTACCTAAGTCTTTAATGAGTTGCTGGTCAACTCAACTTGAGATGTATTCGCAGGGGCAGGTGGTGACTTCGGAACCCATTTCTGGTAGAAGAGGAATATTTCGGGGCGAATATTTTAGTCCTTTGTTGTTCTGTTTGTCACTAAATCCTTTAAGCGTTTTGTTTATCAAAGAGGAAGGTTATCATCCCGGACCTCCTCAGCACAGATCCCCAACACCATTTACATATTGCCAATGGGGGATCCATACTAAAAACATTTTCTTTGTCGAGACCTTTTCTTAAGATATCGGCATGTTCTTTGGGCTCGACACATGCAACATTCTTCATCTAAAACGTGGCAAGGTAGTAAAGGGTGAGTCAGCTTACTGGTAGAGTAGTTATTGTCCATCTCGTGGAAGGACAGGCCTATACACACTTAGTGAAACAGGCTCGGAACAAATTCCAGAATGCCAATATCAAGGAAACGTGAAGGCTCTTCGTGATAGAATTGTATTGAACACTGTTGTAAACATTTATTTGTATGATGATCCTCTTGTGAAGCATGTTAAGAAAATAAGACATTCCACAGCTTATTTGCAGTTTGTTAAGAAGATCAGCAACCCTGCAGAGGCCTTCGCAATTGAGAAGGACAGTAACGGCATAGATTCTACATCATGTGTGTATGTGTTGGTATAATATATGAGTATGTGTCAATTTCTCCCGGCCTAAGCAGGGCGAGTACGCTTGGAGGGTTCACCTTACACATGTAATAATATACACCTAGACGCTACTAGTATTCATATCATGTGGGTTGATATCCATTACTGCATACAAAACGACCTTGATTGATGACCACCATGATGGCATTTGCTGGGTACATAAAGAACAATTATTTTTAATAACGGTTATCAGCCTTTAATGATTATGCTTTGTGATTTGTTGGTAAATACTGGAATCTAGATATGGTTAATTCCGTCAGACGTTCTCTAGTACCTTCTAGTACCAATTTAATATGTACCTAGAGTAATACGTATATTTTACGGTAGAATAATACCAGCTGAATACTCATACTTAACACTAAATATACAATGTATACCCAGTTTGAAACTCACATTAACTGTTGATTTTTACCCAGTTTGATACTCGCCTTATAAAGCAGATATATACCCAGTTTGATACTCATATTATACATACTTATATACCCAGTTTGATACTCACATTACACCGTACTTATATACCCAGTTTGATACTCGCCTTGTAAAGTTCTGTAGATATATATCCAGTTTGATACTCATATTATACGTACATGTACTTATATAACCAGTTTGATACTCACATTACACCGTACTTATATACCCAGTTTGATACTCACCTTGTAAAGTAGATATATACCAAGTTTGATACTCACATTATACGTACTTATATACCCAGTTGGATACTCACATTACAACGTACTTATAAACCCGGTTTGATACTCGCCTTGTAAAGTAGATATATACCCAGTTTGATACTCATATTACACGTACATATATACCCAGTTTGATACTCACATTATACGTACTACTTATATAACCAGTTTGATACTCACATTACACCGTACTTATATACGCAGTTTGATACTCACCTTGTGAAGTAGATATATACCCAGTTTGATACTCACCTTGTGAAGAAGATATAAACCCAGATTAATACTCATACTATTCACTAGATATACAATGCACATGTATATCCAGTTTGATACTCACATTATTCTGTTGATTTTTTCCCCAGTTTGATACTCACCTTGTAATATAAATAAAGAGCTATCTACCGACGGGGCTGTTACTGGTACTGAAATATGTCTTGAGACTGGTGAGACAGGGGTGATGCTATTGATAGTACCTTATACACTAGATAAAAACCAGGTAAAATAAATCAGAAAAGATCGTTTTTATATATTAATGAACATGATAACTTTATACATAAATACGAGAATCGAACTCTCAATAAAGAACACAACTCGAACCTCAGAACCACCGTACGCTTCGAAGTTCCGTCTTCCTGACGTCGGACTTCATATTGCCTGGACATTAATTCCCTGGTCTGCCGTAAAAGAACATAATGTCAGCCTTTTAAGGAACCATTGTCCTGGTCGCAACGTATCAGGAATCTTTGTCCGAGCTATAGGAACACAGGGAATTTGATACGGACAACGGTTCTGCCCCGGAGCCCGACTATGGGTACTTTATAACCCGGTTAGAAAGGCCCCCAGCAACCGATGCTGGTCGTAAGTAGGACTACTATAACATAATTAATGGACTTAGTTGGTAATTTGGTTGATTGCGTGTCATCATAGCCCGACGGCGCAGAATTTGCTCATAATGTTGATCACTATAGTTTCTGACCCAGACTCGATTACTTACAGGCCACCGTCAAATAAGTTTAAGGTAAGCCTGTACTGACAAGTTTCTAAATAATCATTTGATATGTGATGGTCTCTTGTTTGGTATACTAGTATTCGAGTAAGAACACCCCTAGGGCGATGCCTGTTATATTAATCATCACGCCAACTTGGTCGTGTCGCGCCCCCACCGGCCGACCCAGATATTCAGCTGATATCCTGACTCCGACATGAAGAGACGGGTGTCAGATTGCTACAACTTTATTTCTTAAGCAAATGGTTCCAGGGAAAGGCATACAAGTAATGGTGATTCTTCAAATAAGAAATACATTAAAGTGTTTCATTTAGAAAATATCCAGTGTCTATCAATCACCCAAGGCTAACCGGATGACGATAGTAATTGATATTTGCAGCTCGAAAAGGTTAGTAATTCTCGATTCCCTAATAGATGGGTTCATCTAAGTTAAGTTTGAACATAAAAAATAAATCTGGGAAAGTGGTTTATTCGAAATCGGAGAATGGCGATGACTGTTGACAGAGCCTCTCAGCAGCATTAACATCGATTAGTCTGCTGGATAATAAAGCTGTCTCGGGACTGTCACCAGAAGCAACACAAAGTGTCCCTTTCTTCTCTCTCATCGCCCCCTCCTAAACAATCCTGTGGTAATAAAGATAATAATAATGATAATAGTGACGCAGATACCAACACACAGAATTCCTCACACTGAGCCCTCCATACAGGCAAACCTCTCAACACGCAACCTTCTCTACGTACAGTCTTCAAAACACGCAACTCTCTCTACACGGAACCTTCCAAACACGCAACTCTCCCTAGATCGGACCCTCCAAACACGCAACCGTCTCTATACGCAACCCTCCCTACACGCAACCCTCCCTACATGCAACCCTCCCTACACGCAACCTTCCTTACTTGAACCCTCCCTATACGCAACCCTCCTTACACGCAACCTTCTCTACGTACAGTCTTCAAAACACGCAACTCTCTCTACACGGAACCTTCCAAACACGCAACTCTCCCTAGATCGGACCCTCCCAACACGCAACCGTCTCTATACGCAACCCTCCCTACACGCAACCCTCCTTACAAGCAACCCTGCCTATACGCAACCCTCCTTACACACTACCCTCCCTACACGCACCCCTCCTTACGCGCATCCCTCTTTATACGGAACCCTCTATACACGGAACCTTCCCTACGTGCAATCCTCTCTACACGCAACCCTCCCTACATGCAACCCTCCCTACACGCAACCATCCTTACACGCAACCCTCCTAACACGGAAACCTCTATACACGCAATCCTCCTTACTTGAACCCTGCCTATATGCAACCCTCCTTACACGCAACCTTCTCTACGTACAGTCTTCAAAACACGCAACTATCTCTACATCGTATCCTCCGAACACGCAACCGTATCTATACGCAACCCTCCCTACACGGAACCATCTTTATACGGAACCCTCCCAACACGCAACCCTCTAAACACGGAACCTTCCCTACTCGCAATCCTCTCTACACACTACCATCCCTACATGCAACCACCCTCCTAACACGGAAACCTCTATACACGCAATCCTCCTTACATGAACCCTCCCTATACGCAACCCTCCTTTCACGTATCCCTCCCCCCCCCCCCCCTCCCCTCAGGCAACCTTCCTTACAAGGAGCCCTCCCAACACACAACCCTCTCTACGAGCAACCCTCCCCACTCGAACAAATCCTTACACGCAACCCCCTACACACAACCCTCCTCACACGCACCCCTCCTTACAAGCAACCCTATCTACACACAACCCTCCCTACACGCAACCCTCCCAACACGCACCCCTCCTTACACGCAACCCTCCCCACACGCACCCCTCCTTACACACAACCCTCCCTACACGCAACCCTCCCAACACGCACCCCTCCTTACACACAACCCTCCCCACACGCACCCCTCCTAACACACAACCCTCCCTACACGCCCCCCTCCTTACACGCAAGCCTCCCCACACGCACCCCTCCTTACACGCAAGACTCGCTACACGCAACCCTACTTACACGCAAGCCTCCCTACACACACCCCTCCTTACACGCAAGACTCGCTATACGCACCCCTCCTTACACGCAAGACTCGCTATACGCACCCCTCCTTACACGCAAGACTCGCTACACGCACCCCTCCTTACACGCAAGCCTCCCTACACGCAACCCTCCCCACACGCAACCCTCCTTACACGCAAGACTCGCTACACGCAAGCCTCCCTACACACACCCCTCCTTACACGCAAGACTCGCTATACGCACCCCTCCTTACACGCAAGACTCGCTACACGCACCCCTCCTTACACGCAAGCCTCCCTACACGCAACCCTCCCCACACGCAACCCTCCTTACACGCAAGACTCGCTACACGCAAGCCTCCCTACACGCAAGCATCCCCACACGCAACCCTCCTTACACGCAAGCCTCCCTACACGCAACCCTCCCCACACGCAACCCTCCTTACACGCAAGACTCGCTACACGCAACCCTCCTTACACGCCAGCCTCCCTACACGCAAACCTCCTTACAAGCAAGCATCCCCACACGCAACCCTCCTTACACGCCAGCCTCCCTACACACACCCCTCCTTACACGCAAGACTCGCTATACGCACCCCTCCTTACACGCAAGACTCGCTATACGCACCCCTCCTTACACGCAAGACTCGCTACACGCACCCCTCCTTACACGCAAGCCTCCCTACACGCAACCCTCCCCACACGCAACCCTCCTTACACGCAAGACTCGCTACACGCAAGCCTGTCGATTTTTTTGATGGATGGAGATCTTTTGTTTTGGTTAGTGGTTTGCAGAGTACTTTTTTGATTTGGCTATTTGAGTTTAGATAAACCTCCTTACAAGCAAGCATCCCCACACGCAACCCTCCTTACACGCCAGCCTCCCTACACGCAAACCTCCTTACAAGCAAGCCTCCTTACAAGCAAGCATCCCCACACGCAACCCTCCTTACACGCCAGCCTCCCTACACGCAAACCTCCTTACAAGCAAGCATCCCCACACGCAACCCTCCTTACACGCCAGCCTCCCTACACACACCCCTCCTTACACGCAAGACTCGCTATACGCACCCCTCCTTACACGCAAGACTCGCTATACGCACCCCTCCTTACACGCAAGACTCGCTACACGCACCCCTCCTTACACGCAAGCCTCCCTACACGCAACCCTCCCCACACGCAACCCTCCTTACACGCAAGACTCGCTACACGCAAGCCTCCCTACACGCAAGCATCCCCACACGCAACCCTCCTTACACGCAAGCCTCCCTACACGCAACCCTCCCCACACGCAACCCTCCTTACACGCAAGCCTCCCTACACGCAACCCTCCCCACACGCAACCCTCCTTACACGCCAGCCTCCCTACACGCAAACCTCCTTACAAGCAAGCATCCCCACACGCAACCCTCCTTACACGCCAGCCTCCCTACACGCAAACCTCCTTACAAGCAAGCCTCCTTACAAGCAAGCATCCCCACACGCAACCCTCCTTACACGCCAGCCTCCCTACACGCAAACCTCCTTACAAGCAAGCCTCCTTACAAGCAAGCCTCCCTACACGCAAACCTACCTTACACTCAAGCCTCCCTACACGCAAACCTACTCGACACGCAAACCTACTCGACACGCAAACCTACTCGACACGGAACCTTCTCGACACGCAAACCTCCATACACGGAAACCTGTAATGCGCAACCCACCCAGCATAGTTATACATCGCCTGGGGTCACTGTCAAAGCAAAATGTCTTAGTTTTTACTATGAATAATATTATTACCATTTTTCTCAACATGGCAACGTACGTTGTAAGATCTTGTGATGACGTCTACGTGGTGTTATCGGTTTGTTCTCTTACTTACTTACTTACTTACTTTGGAGATTTAACGTGCGCTTTCCGACCGATGCGTATTTCGCACACGGGCCCGGCCAGGCCATTTAATGTGTTTCCGAAAGGGGCGAAAGTGGTGTGTGCAACCCAAGAGGGGGCTTTAGGGGTTGCTTATATAGAATTTTGGAATTTTGAGATTTGGAATAGGTGCCGATGGGGTTGGGGAGGAGAACTAAGGGAGCTGGGTATGGTGGATGTTTGTTTGTTTATGTAATTATTTTGATTTGGTAGATTTTAGTGTTTTTAGATGCGTTTTATTAGTTCCGTTTTGATTAAGAATACGCCTAAGGCCTTGAAGTTTTCTAGTTTATTTTGTGGGTTTAGTATTGCTTCTAGAGTGAGAGCCTTGTTTAGATTGAGGGTGGTTTGTAATGCGGTTCGATGTGTTAGGTAGTGTGTGCAGTGGATGAGTGCGTGTTCTGGGATTTCTAGTTGTTTGCAGTGTGGGCAGTTACCTGTAGTATGTTTTTTAATTTTTTTTAGGTGGTTATTTAGGTTGGTGTATCCTGTTTGGAGTTTAGTGATTACTCTGTCGATTTTTTTGATGGATGGAGATCTTTTGTTTTGGTTAGTGGTTTGCAGAGTACTTTTTTGATTTGGCTATTTGAGTTTAGATAAAGGTTATGCCATTTTTTTGTGATTTTTTGCTTGTTTACGCTTTTAATTTCTGATTTTGAGATTGGTAAGTTTAAGCTTATTTCTGGGATTTTGAGGTATAGTTTAGCTGCTTTATCGGCGTTTTCATTACCGTATATTCCTACGTGGGCGGGTATCCACAAGAAGGTTATTTGTTTGCCTGCCTTAGTTAGGTCGTTGGAGCTTTTAAGTATTTGATTTATTAATTTAGGTCGGTTTTTGGTATTTTTGTTTTGGAGGGCTTGCAGTCCACTTAGGGAGTCGGTAAGTATTAGGATTTTGTTTTTGTTTTTTGGATTCTTGATTATGGAGGGCTGAGGCCATGCCCATTAGTTCTGCCGTGAATATTGATTGGTTGTTTGGGAGTCTGAAGGATTGTGTGGTTTTAGTTGGTTGTGTGGTATGGACTCCGAAACAGGTGTGTTTGGAGTCGGATCTGAAGATCCGTCCGTGTAAATGTGACGCCAATTTGGCCAATTTTCGTGTATGTATGCTAGTGTGGTGGTTTATTTTAGCTATGTTTGGGTCGGTTTGTTTATTTATTTGGCTAGCTAGTGTTGTGTCTATTTTGGGTATTTTAAGTTTAGGGGTGAAGATATTTGATTGTTTGCAGTTTTGTTTAAGATTTTTAATTTGGTGTTCATTGAGGTAGTTTGTTATTCTTTGGGATATTAGGGTAAGTAAGGGGTGTTTACGACCTAGAGCTTGGTTTTTGGGGCTGATATTTTGGTTTATTAAGTTTTGGATGAGAGGGTTTGATTGGGACGCGGCCCAGAAATTTAAGCTTAGCTGTTCCCTGCGTAGACTTAGTGGCATTTCTCCTGTTAAGGCCTGAAGTGAAGTGTAGGAGGTGCCATGTTGGGTGCGTGTAATTAGTTTGAGAGCCTGATATTGTATTGAGTCAAGTTTTTTAGATAGAGAGTTGTTTAGGGTGTTGTATATGGTGCAGCCGTGGTCTAGTTTTGATCTAATTAGTGATATCTAGAGAGAGAGGAGGGTATCTTTGGAGGCTCCCCAGTTAGAGCCAGTTAGGCATCTTATTCGAAAAATAAGCTTCCAGTTAAACACGGTAAAAAGGCTCTTCTCCTAACACCATACGAAAAATATGATATTCGGTTCGACATGAATATTTTATCCTCGATGTATTCAATGTAACGGTAGCCTGTATAGGGTTCTGCTCTATGCTGACTATGTGGTGCTGAGGAAGATGGTGACGTCAGCCAATGATAAGTAATGTCTTTCCTTTCCACAACGGTAGTTATCAGTGAATTCCGATAACTTATTAATAGTATCACTAATAAACCTTCGGAACATTGTGTTTAAATATCCTGCAAATGATGGTTTTTATACGTATTTTCTGTTTTAAATACTTAGCAACAGACCTTTTATCTTTTATGGAGCAAACATCAATATGTACCGATTCATGAATATATTATTTAGAGCAGTAATTTTACTTTCAAATGCAATATTTCATAGTCGAGTTTGGGTGATGCTTACACTATAAATCCAGATTTAAACATGTCTTGGATCTAACTGTTTTAGGGACTGGTACAATTTTAAATTTGAGTTGAATCTCTAAACATGTTTAGGTCCACGCATATCAGGATTCTAAACACAAACCGAGACACGGGTGAAATAGGGTGTTTAGGTCTTTACTGCATTTAGTTGTTAGGTTTTGGATGTGAGTATCCCAGGTGAGATGTTCATCGAAAATAAGTCCTAAGAATTTGGTTTGTTTTTTAAATTTGATTGTTTGATTGTTTAGCTGGAGGATTGGGGAGGCGGGTTTCATGTTTTTATGTTTGAATACTATTCCTGTTGTTTTTTCTGAGTTAAGGGAGAAGCCCCATTTGTCAGCCCATTGTTGTATTTTACTAAGAGATTTTTGGAGTAAATTTTGGGCCATTTTAATGCTTTTAGTGCGGATCCAGAGGGCTCCATCATCCGCGAATTTCGATGTGTTTACTTTAGGGGATAGGCCCACGTACGAATAGATCGTTTATCATTATATTGAAGAGGGTGGGGCTGAGGATACTGCCCTGTGGAGTGCCATTTTCTAGGGGACATTGGTCCGATAGTGTTTGGTCTATACCCACGGTTATTTTACGATTGTTTAGGAAGTCCTGGATGTAGTTTATTATCTGACCTTTGAGTCCTATTTTTTGAAGTTTTTGTATTAGCCCGTCGTGCCATACCATGTCGAAAGCTTTAGAGAAGTCTCAGAAGATGCCTGTGGTATATTGTTTATTTAGTTGTCCTGTCTTAATTTCTTGCTCTAGTCGGGCGAGGTTATCTAGGGTTGAGCGGCCATGAGTGAAACCGCTTTGATCTGGGTTTATGATGTTTTTTTGGGGTTAAGTAATCTATTTTTAGCCATTGATTCCATTACTTTACATAAGTTTGAAGTTAGGGATATTGGTCTATATGAGTTGATTAGCTGGTTTATTAGGTTTAGGGATTGGTATGACTAGGGCCTGTTTCCAAGGAGTGGGAACCTGTCCGTTTAGGTAGATGAGATTGTATAGTTTGAGTAGTGCTTGGAGTAGTTTTAGGTGTAGTTTTTTAATTATTTGGTAAGAAGTTAGGTCTAATCCTGGGGCTGTGCCCTTTTTCCTGTTTTGGATTACGTAGAGGAGCTCCTCCATTGTGTAGGGTTGGTTTATTTCCAGATTGTTATTGTTTGGTTCTTTTGTGGGTTTGTTTTCTGTTTTAAGTTTTTCTTGGAATTTTTGGCTGAAGTTGGAGTTACTGCTAACGGCCGAAAAGTGGTTGGCGAGATTATTTGCTTTTTGGGCGGGGTTGGTTGAGTTGTTAATGCTAGGTTTGTTCTCACTTTGCCGGCAGATTATATGGATTAATTAAGTCTAATCAAATCTAATCCGCATTAGTCGGAGATCAGCAGTCACGCATTCCTAGAGACAGGCGTTTACTAATTAGTTGATATGAACCATGTTCACGTAACTTAAGGTGAATGTTAGGGATATGAGTTCACGTGTCAAAATGTTTAATATATAGTGTTTACTCAAAAATAATTAGAATAAAGTGAGTGAACACTTAGTTCAGTTTCGAAGTTTGCTGATTACGTAGCTGAGCAGTGGGTTGAGGGAGAAGACAGAAATATGTGGAACCATTTTGACACGCTAGGTCCACGAACCACGAACATGTTGAGGGGTGGCACGCAAGAATCAACAAAATGACCACCAACCATCCCCACATCTTCAGGTTCATCAGCCTTATAAAATCTGAACAATCAATGACAGAAGTGACCATCAGTCAGCTCCAGACTGGTGGTAAGAAACGCCCCAAGAAGAAACAGTATCGCCAACTGGAACATGAACTAGACCACCTGAAAGTCTGTCTTCAGAATAATAACAAGACAATGATGATATATAGAGATGCCGTCTCCCATCTAGGTGGATTGTAATATTTTATTGTTGTGATATACTGTATGATGTGCAAATGCAAATGTATGTGAAATTGTATATGAAAATTAAGAATTATGTGAAAGAAATGTGTTTGAAGAATTATGTGAAAGAAATGTGTTTGAAGAATTATGTGAAAGAATTGTGTTTGAAGAATTATGTGAAAGAATTGTGTTTTATGGTTCATATGGTAATCATTGTTTGTGGATTATCCCGGGAGATTACCTTAATTACCCTAGACAATACCTGCCGGCAAAGTAGGAACACCCCGTTTTATCATCGACCGGCTTTCCTTCACAGGTTCGTAAACAAGCCGAAGTGTTCAACAAATGTGAGTACTGCAGGTAGTAGAGAATAGCGTGCTTCCTGGCGAGCTTCTTGTTATAACCCTACCACTTGACAATGTGTGGCGGGACAGAGGAATACCACTGATAATCCAGCAGCTGATTCCGCCCACAACGCGCGTCATCGGGAGGAACCCAGAAGTCGTTGAATATACTGAATACTTGCAAGTTACATAAACAGATATAGAGCGGGATTCCATTCTTTTGCTGAGACTCGCCCCGTCGTCTTGCTGCCTCACTGGTGAGCAGCGCCGTTTACGACAGGCTGCAGCAGCATCACCACCACCAAATAAAGCCTGTCGTCACAACCGTTCAATAAACATGCGCACAACTCTTAAACCCGGTTTATTTCTTTTATAAACACTTATCGTTTAGATACGGAAACAAGCTTGTTGATGCAAAACATAATCATGTACTTATAGTGCGCTTGTAAAAAAACCTGTATCACATCTGGCGAAGCTGAAGTTATTATATACGCGCAAACAGTCCACAGACATCGCTTGTTAACAAGCACGGAGAAGAACAAGATGAATATTGATACATGCTTGAGTTACATGAGGCAGAGCAATAGTTGTTTTAGTTCCTTCGAACTGAATATAAATGTTTTGGAGAAAAAGAAATAGTAAATCCTGTTGCATTTCCTGACTGACGAGGACCACGGATGATGGTTTACGGATGTAATTACAAACCCGTGATAGGATCGATTTACGAGAGGTATATTTAAAACGCCTGAAGGAAAGAAGCGATAATATTTAACGAAACCCCAAATTTTCAAACAAATGATAATATTCTAAATTAGAGTTCGAATATAATATTCTGTGTTATTAGTAGAATAGGTTCGCCCGGGGTTACCTATCAGACAGCAATACTATCTCTGCGATTGATGTACTGAAATATTTAATACCGCTTTTATTATTCTTCAGGCCAATTGTGAACGAAGGTTCTAGGAATAACTGTTTGCCAGACATCAGTATCCGTCCTCGGTGAGGCGAACTCAGCCGATGTCGTCACATTATGTTCACTTTCAAAACCCTGGATGACCCATGTGAACTTGTGTTGAACATGTTATAGCCTTGGTTAGCCTTGGTTGACCAATGCCAGCGCATGTTAACTGATTTACGCCATACTTCGGTTAACCAGAGTTGTCTTTACCTACTGATCCCCCGGGGTGCGATGTCTTCATCAACCCCAACTTGAAAGAGGGGTCGGGTGGACAGGCTCGTATCCGAATTACGTAGATCAATGCTCATGATGTTAATCACTGAATTGTCTGGTCCAGACTCGATTATTTACAGAACGCTGTCATATAGCTGCAATATTGCACCACACAAACACACCTGTGCGATACTCCGGCTACAAGCATCCAACTGACGTCATCATTTAACCTTAAAAGTTTCACTTATTGATTTATCCATGAATAAAAACATTTTAATGATGATGAACTAGGTATATGTATTCTGATATACGTTAGGGGAAATTAACTTACGGTTGTTTATAAAAATAAACTTTATAATCATTTAAAGCGACTTTGATTGAGTCAAATATGATATGATTTTGCATACGGGTTGTGGCCTACTCATTAATTCGAAATTTTCTTATCGTTTTTAAGCGTATTAAATACAAGGCAGCTAAGTCAAGCAATGATACGCTTGTTAAACAGTTATAGTTTGTGTTATATCAATACGCATGGCTGTTGTGTTTCCCCTTCTCATGGCAGTCAATTAGTTTATTAGTGGATTTTATTACAAGTGGTGCCTCAATCATCCTTAATTAACAGCTGATTAACAGAAATATGGTAACCCCGGTTGACCCAGGTCCCTCAAATATTAATAATCAGTGGAATGTTGAAACTAAAGGTTACTCTGCTGACGTCGTCACTGAGAGGTGAACACCGCTGATGTCGTCACTTGGACCCGAGCGTTTGGCGTGAGGTGTACACCGCTGATATCGTCACTTGGAGCCAAGTGTTTGGTGTAAGGTGTACACCGCTGATGTCGTCACTTGGAGCCAAGTGTTTGGTGTGAGGTGTACACCGCTGATGTCGTCACTTGGAGCCAAGTGTTTGGTGTAAGGTGTACACCGCTGATGTCGTCACTGAGAGCCAAGTGTTTGGTGTGAGGTGTACACCGCTGATGTCGTTACTTGGAGCCAAGTGTTTGGTGGAAGGTGAACACCGCTGATGTCGTCACTGAGAGCCAAGTGTTTGGTGTAAGGTGTACGCCGCTGATGTCGTCACTTGGAGCCAAGTGTTTGGTGTAAGGTGTACACCGCTGATGTCGTCACTTGGAGCCAAGTGTTTGGTGTGAGGTGTACACCGCTGATGTCGTCACTTGGAGCCAAGTGTTTGGTGTAAGGTGTACACCGCTGATGTCGTCACTTGGAGCCAAGTGTTTGGTGTAAGGTGTACACCGCTGATGTCGTCACTGAGAGCCAAGTGTTTGGTGTAAGGTGTACACCGCTGATGTCGTCACTTGGAGCCAAGTGTTTGGTGTGAGGTGTACACCGCTGATGTCGTCACTTGGAGCCAAGTGTTTGGTGTGAGGTGTACACCGCTGATGTCGTCACTTGGAGCCGAGTGTTTGGTGTGAGGTGTACACCGCTGATGTCGTCACTTGGAGCCAAGTGTTTGGTGTAAGGTGTACTCCGCTGATGTCGTCACTTGGAGCCGAGCGTTTGGTGTAAGGTGAACACCGCTGATGTCGTCACTTGGAGCCAAGTGTTTGGTGTAAGGTGCACACCACCGTTGTTTTACAATTAATGGTAGAGATAATTTTAAAGTAAACTATTTAAGTAAAACTAAATGTTGCACGGAACTTCAGTGGTTTATGATTGTGTATCTCCGATGATAATGATAAGAAGGATGATCATAATATCATTTCAAATGATGTAGAACTACATTTTGTTATTTTAAACTGGCATTGATCTCTATGAATGGCTGGCTTCTTTCTTTGTAGTTTCGTGCAGTTTCCTTTTGGAGAATTTTGGTTTGTTGCCAGCAAGTGAGTTGAGGTGAAATGGGGTTTAACGTCCTGTCCAAGATTATTACGCTTATAAAGCGACGTGCGTGTGTGCTTGTGTGCATGTGTGCGTGTGTGCGTGTGTGCGTGTGTGTTTGTGTGTGGTTTTGATTGTACTATACCAGACTAATGCCTATTTTATAGTGCTTCCCACTGAGGTACCATGCCGCAGTTTAACATGAATACCCCTCTCAGACACAGTATACTGACTCCGAGCCGACCAGTCCTTGTTTTAGCCCCTTAATGCCGAGCGCCATTCAGGGTCACAGCAAGTACCATCTTTTAACGTCTTTTGGTATGACGCAGATCGAACCCCTGACCTGCCGCTCTACGGACAGGCGCTCTACCTCTAGACCACGGAGGCGGTCGGTTTCTAATAGACTCTATAGAAGACTCACGGAGTCCATATCGGAGTCCATCATATTAGAACGGAGACAGTATTCTGTTATTCGGGGGCCCTTCAGCCAGGCATACAACGTGTTGATCACAACACAGAGACCGGTGATTCTGTAATAGTTTAGAACGATGCACAATCTCATTACAATAAGATCTTTCCTAGTTCTCGCTGCGGATCTGAGAACATCGCATTATGTGTGAGTGGCCTGGGACATCAAAAGGGGGAGGACATTCTTACCCTCTCCGCGAAAACCTTGTGTCAGCCTTGATTTTCAGAGATCCATTCATATATATTTCACCTCTATTTTGCCTTTTACTCCGAATGGAATCTGTTTCGTCGGATAATCGAGGATGGTTATTCTCTGGCGTTGACGTTTTATATTTAGCTGGTTTCATTGATAAGTATCTACCATATTTGATATGCACAGCTACACCAGGAGCAAGTAAGCGTTCATCCGACAAACTTGCACATTTACCCGATAGGCAAATATATGTATGAAGGTAAAACCTATTAAGTGTCCACTTTTGCATACCTTTGTAAATACACACGTTTGTGTTTAGAAAGGTATGCATATGAGTACAAATATTAATAGTTCTTATGTCAATTATTTTACTGCACTTAGTTCAATACACCTTGTCATTTAGTTTCATACACAATATCAATTTGAGTATTACACAATACACTATTTTCATGCAGCATTTTCATTGTTAAAGCTCACCTTGCCACTGTTTAGGAGTATACTATGACAGTTATGTTTATTGTCACTTCGTTTTCTGAACGCTGCTGCTCTCACAAGGTGTGATTCATAATAGTATCGACTGGCGTCAAGCCATCAATTCTGGCCTCTCTCGAAGATATTGTCATCCGACCATGTATCAATAGGTTCAGACACATATATTGATTGTTTTCGAAGTGTCTCTGCCTACTACATAGCGTTGTAGGCAATACCGCACCAAGAAGCAATTCAAAGTCTTTGCCCTTCCTATACAAATCAAACTATACGTAAAAGCCTCAAGGCCCACAACTTTGAGCACCTTAGTGACAGCTTGATTTGTATACTCCCCGGGGAGCTGAGAATTATTACTTGGTGAGTTCGGTATATTACACAGGGATAGTAATATGCGCATTTGGAATATGCACGTAGAATATAGTGTACTAATTAACCTTGCCACAAGTTGCATGAGATATGCTTATAATGCCAGTAGTTCATCCTCATCAACATACAGTCCCAGGGGTTTCCGGGTTCGAAGAGGTGATGTTGATGCAGAGCTGGTCATGCTATGTAACTTGATGTATTGCGTGACATCGGATCTCCGAGGGGTGGAACGTTGCTCATGATGTCACGCACTGGTTCATCTGGTCCAGATTCGATTATTTACGTCCGCCAGGATATAATGAGTGAGTCAGTTAGGTTTAACACCGCTTTTAACAGTATTCCAGTTATATCATGGCGTGTCAGCTTAATGTGGGAGGAAAGCCCGAAGTGATGCAGGTCTCAGACGTTTACCACTTCGGTGAAACCCACGAGCACGGGTATGGTGCAGACAAACGTAGAAACATAAATGGGGCTAACCGAGATTCGAACCCACAATCTTAGGTTTCTGTCGTGCCCAAGGAAGGCAACTCTGCACAGCGAATCGCGGCGCCTTAGACGACTGGGCCACCCGCGCAAAGAGAGGATTTATCTCAACTTTCAGCACATGTGGAATAAGTGTCAAAGATCGATAATTCATTTACTAACAAGGCTGATGGAGAGAAGATGGCTGCTCAAGTAACGTTGTCCTGTCGGCGTTTGTTTGTTTTCACGCCCAATCTCCCCTCGAGCGCGTTACACGATAACCCCCTTCTTTAGGAGGGGAATGTCTACATAGATCGCCACTGATATGAGCCTTGGGTCATCATCATCCGTCTTCAAGTGACCTGCTGACTTGGTCAATGCATCCAGATTCCATCAATGGCGAAGGAATGCGACCATGTAAAGCATAATGTTCTTCAGCAATTGTGGAACTGGAGACCAATTTCAAACTGGGTGTTAAGATTCCTCATCAGATCCATAACATGTGGAAAAATCAATAAGTTTAGAAAACATGGTGTTAAGACTTAGAGCACATCTTTCACTGAAGTAGCTAAGCAGGGGAAGAACGGTACTGATATAGCCAAGCCCCAGGAGCTGCAATAGATCTCCGATTTGAAAAGGCTATGTGTTTGATACGCCATATTAAAACTGGACGTGCAAGGGAGTATGCCGGCCGCAAGAAGGACATTGGCACCTCTTTATAAGTATGATAAAATTATTAACCTGGTAATGGATCGGAGAAATGTGACCGATATCAGTTCTATTGGTTAAGCATAATTCGAAAAATAAGCTTCCAGTTAAACACGGTAAAAAGGCTCTTTTCCTAACACCATATGAAAAATATGATATTCGGTTCGACATGAATATTTTATCCTCGATGTATTCAATGTAACGGTAGCCTGTATAGGGTTCTGCTCTATGCTGACTACGTGGTGCTGTTGAAGATGATGACGTCAGCCAATGATAAGTGATGTCTTTCCTTTCCACAACGGTAATTATCAGTGAATTCCGATAACTTATTAATAGTATCACTAAGAAACCTTCGGAACATCCTGCAAATGATGGTTTTATACGTATTTTCTGTTTTAAATACTTAGCAACAGACCTTTTATCTTTTATGGAGCAAACATCAATATGTACCGATTCATGAATATATTATTTAGAGCAGTAATTTTACTTTCAAATGCAATATTTCATAGTCGAGTTTGGGTGATGCTTACACTATAAATCCAGATTTAAACATGTCTTGGATCTAACTGTTTTAGGGACTAGTACAATTTTAAATTTGAGTTGAATCTCTAAACATGTTTAGGTCCACGCATATCAGGACACAAACCGAGACACGTTCCCTGCCACAACGTTTACGCCCTCAGAGTGGCTTCAAAGGACGGTGGTTGCTCGTCATGCCGCAGACCCGCGTTTGATTCCCTACAATGAGTGAAGTCCATTTATTGTGTCCCCCGCCGGGATATTGCCGGAACATGGCTAAAAGCAGTGTAAAATTATACTCACTCACTCACTCACTCACTCACTTTATTGCAGTATTTGGTAACGATTTCTATATACACATCAGGCTAATGGATTTATTGCAGTATCTGGAGACGATTTCTATAGACACATTAGGTTAGTGCCTTTATTGCAGTATCTGGAGACGATTTCTATAGACACATTAGGTTAATGCCTTTATTGCAGTATCTGGAGACGATTTCTATAGACACATTTGGTTAATGCCTTTTTGCAGTATCTGGAGACGATTTCTATAGACACATTTGGTTAATGCCTTTTTGCAGTATCTGGAGACGATTTCAAGGTTATTGAAAAGTATGCAAAGGAACTGATAATACATAGCCTGATATTGTGAACTGAATTGTTTTAAGTTATGGATCGCTCTACCTGTCAAAACACGCGAAACATTTCTTAACAACACGGAAACTTTTTTCGTTAGGAATTTGTTAACTGTGTGCTGGAACATGCTTAACCATGGGTTTGGAAACACTTTTTTATGTTGGACTAACCGTCTGAAAACAAATATTCCTTAAAAAAGGTTAAGAACCTCCCGATCCTTTCATTTTACTATAATTAATCTGTGATGTCACCCAATTCTTTCATATTACTATGGTTCATCCGTTATGCCATAACACATAAAATATAGTAAAATGAAAAAATCGGGTGGTTCTTAACATTGATTGAGTAGTATACGTGAATATGAATTCTCCGGGGTATATTGTTGATGGGCTGACATTCTTGGCTTGGGAAAATTATTCCCGCTGACAAGAAAATTTATCTGCGTATGGAAGTTTTGGACCAATCATTCTGAGATAAAATAATGAGGATACCTTTTGAAAACAAAGCAAAGTTCAGCAATAATCCCGTTTCATTACACGCAGACATTTCATAAAATTTCATTCGTGTTTTCGAGTGGATAATTCCGCTTGTCATTACAGCCTATACTGTATGGCCTTGATGCTACCCTCGCAGACTTACGGCCTAACATAATATCCTTCACAGAGAAACTGCCTCATCATCAATTGGCACGCGAAGGGAGGCTTCTGTCTTTGCCAACTACACAGTAAAATACCCAAAGAACATAACGACCCAACATTAACTTTGGAGCCATTACGAATTGTTAGTATATCGTTTGTAATCGTGAGACTGGCAGACATGCTAGCTTACCATGATAAACCAGAGATGAAAAGAACCGATTAAAACGCAGAGAACGCTATGCAGGGTAAGCAAACTCTTACAGAGAAACTGTTATTGTTAATTACTTCTGTCAATTTAACGTTAATGTATAGGTGTAAAATATGGAGTTTACACGTGACGTTCATTGTGTTGACGTTTTAATGCAAATTGTCGATTAAACTGAGTTTTCCAGTGAACTAAATGCATTTGGTTTTGAGGAATAATTACTTCGAGGTATAGTTTGTTGTCTCTTGAGTTATATCAGAGCCAACGGTGAATGGATCTTGCTGAAAACGATTTAAACCATTGTAGACTAGTTGATAGAGTAGAGGTTGGGTTGATTATAGAAAGGTTATACAGGGATACGCGGGCAATCTGGTGGAATGATCAGTGCACGTTTGTCACCAATCGATTCTCATTTGTCACTTGGCAGATGAAACTGAAACCACTTGTATTATTAAACCAACATTGGCTCGACAAGTGTAATGGAACGTGACATCATATGCTCATTACACGTGGATTCCATTATGAGAATAATTCTTCTGAAAAATTGAATAATTGTATAGACTGATTGTATACGAATTTGCTTTCAGAATGTTTTGGTTTAAAAAATTACAAAAACGCAGCCTTAATAAGTTAGTGATCGGTGCGAAATTCAATAGAATGATTTATTCATTGGTTCCGCCATAAGTGTACACATGAGGCGTCCGTAACGGAGTATGGTGTCGTTTGTACCTCCTCTCAAACATCGTATTAATTGTGCCAGGAATGTTCAACAGTTTGAATACACGTGTTTACCTAATGCAACCACTTGCGACATCAAAGACGATGGAGGAGCAGCGAGGCTCTCGGCGGCAAAATACTTTCTTCACGAGTTTAACGGAAGTTCAGCTTTGGCCATATTTGTGCAACATACACGGGGTGCTTTGTGAGTGACACGTGCTGACATTTTCCTTGTCCATTTCACAACACTTTGATTACCTCAGACCCTACATTGATGATTTACACCAGGATATCAACAATTGAGTTCCATTAAATCCACCGTGAATACCTTGCTCAGCTATTCAGGGCATTGCCGGTATTGATCTGCACTAATGGCATATCAATATGTTCAAAGCATTCAATGTTGATTTCAGGTTTTTAGACGCGTGTTTTAATCTAGGCATCTCTATACAAACACAAATTAACTTTATCCTCTTACAGTTTGTACAAGACCACCTATAGCCCAACACTTAGCAGTTTATGTGAAGCCGTTACCACGAGAATACGATACACCAATAGGAAAAGAAGGAAGTCTTGTCCCTGTTCAATAAAGATAATCCTGACACCAAGGTCACCTATACACGAACCATTTACCATGTGTGTGTGTGTGTGTGTGTGTGTGTGTGTGTGTGTGTGTGTGTGTGTGTGTGTGTGTGTGTGTGTGTGTGTGTGTGTGTTATTCAACTTCCTGTGAACCTTGCCGTCCATGCCCACATATCATCTAACCTCCCGTCAACCAGATCGTCTGCCGTTCTGTAACACATTCTTTGTCATGAAGACGTGTCCTGTATAACCTAGACGCTATGAACACGTGTCGAGTGACATCCTGCTATGTCTAATCGCCGAGGACTCGTGCGGTCTTCCTGTTATGTCTAATCGCCGATGACACGTGCGGTCTTCCTGTTATGTCTAATCGCCGTGGACATGTGTGGTCTTCCTGTAACGTCTAATCGCCGTGAACACTTGTGGTCTTCCTGTAATGTCTAATCGCCGTGGACACTTGTATATTTCCTGTAACGTCTAATCGCCGTGAACACTTGTGGTCTTCCGGTAACGTCTAATCGCCGTGAACACTTGTGGTCTTCCTGTAACGTCTAATCGCCGTGGACACTTGTGGTTTTCCTGTAACGTCTAATCGCCGTGAACGCGCGTGGTCTTCCTGTAATGTCAATTCGACGTGAATAAGCACACCAAATCTATAGCAATGTTTCCTCAAAATGAGTTCAGCCGGCACAGAACTATAGAGCCATCAAACAACAATACAATCATTTACATTACAACTTCGAATTCAGAGCACCGTAAGGTCAATACACAACCAATCTACTAAACCATCAGTTGATTACACCAGGTCTTTACACCACCAACTCACGGCACCATCAGGTCTTTACACCACCAACTCATAGCACCAGCAGGTCTTTACACCACCAACTCACGGCACCATCAGGTCTTTACACCACCAACTCATAGCACCAGCAGGTCTTTACACCACCAACTCACGGCACCAGCAGGTCATTACACCATCAGGTTTTTTCACCACCAACTCACGGCACCATCAGGTCATTACACCATCAGGTCTTTTCACCACCAACTCACGGCACCATCAGGTCATTACACCATCAGGTCTTTTCACCACCAACTCACGGCACCATCAGGTCATTACACCATCAGGTCTTTTCACCACCAACTCACGGCACCATCGGGTCTTTACACCACCAACTCACGGCACCATCAGTTCATTACACCACCAACTCACGGCACCATCAGGTCATTACACCACCAACTCACGGCACCATCAGGTCATTGCGCCACCAACTCACGGCACCATCAGGTCATTACACCATCCGGTCTTTACACCACCAACTCACGGCACCATCAGGTCATTACACCATCGGGTCTTTACACCACCAACTCACGGCACCTTCAGGTCATTACACCATCGGGTCTTTACACCACCAACACACGTCACCATCAGGTCATTACACCATCAGGTCTTTACACCACCAACTCACGGCACCATCAGATCTTTACACCACCAACTCACAGCAACATCAGATCATTACACAGTCATCTCACAGCACCAACAGGTCATTAAACCGCCAACTTACTGAACCAACAGGTCATTAAACTATCAGGTTGCTCTGACAACCAGTATTTTAATAAGATGATCATGATAGTGGACGTACACACTATCGTTTATCCATGAACTGGTACAATACAACAATAGATATGCGCACGCCGATATTTCACATTTTGTCATATTCTAAGACATCATGAAACACGAATGAATTTTCTACATCCTGTTTTAAGTAAATTCAGTTTAACTGTTGTGAATGGTCGCGAAGCGAGAGACCATCAAGTTTTTGTCTTCCAAATATGGCATGGAGCTTACTGATTGTAAATGACTGAAGATCGCGTACGTGTATGAAGCGTTCGAGAGAGACGTTGACCGAATGTCGTCCACATTGGAACTTCACATGGAGCATGATTGAATTAACACACAGTGAATTAGCACCGTCCTCCCAAATTGCTGCACCTGCCACTTACTGTGTGTCCTTAACATTATATCTACAATATGTCAATATTTTTTTATCTATGAAAAAGTAAAAGGATCTTTTTTATCTTCCCACATCAAAGTAATTTTTATTTTTTTTATTTTTCATGTCATTCATAATTGTTGTTATGGCAGTAATGGATGAATCGTCTCGTCATTTCTAACTTTCAGTGAAACTTAACTGCCACTACCTTCACAGATCGCGTCACCTTGACATTCATATCATAAAGAAGGTTTTCTAATTATAAATCAACTGTGGAAGGAAGCTATCTCATTGTACAAATTATCTGTCGCTGAAAGTACATTTCTTACAGCTAAGGTAATTATTCTATAATGCTCAAAGGAAATCTGCCTCGGGCTGAGTGTCTTCAGGTTTGTAAACTAAACGACAAGTATACTCAACAACAAAAGTTCCTGTGACACCAATATTTTTGTGCATTTTTCAAACAAGTAAAGTTTGGTTTTCAATATTGTAGTACATGTATGGAATCAAGTCACAAGAACGCAACTGCCACAGAAAAGCATGCATTCCATGCAAAAGTTGACTTTTATGCAAGCCCTATGCATTTCACTACCCAAGAATGGATATATAAACGTGCGTTAACGGGATTCCATATGCATTGTTTAGCATCGTGCTGACAACAACCACTCAGAAAAACAACAAAATTACGCAATCATTCAACATTACGAAAAACCACACCTGTCCATTTTGACAGGAAACCATCGTCAAGCACGTCTACAGTGGTGCAGACAGCGTCTACGCTGCACGGCCCCGCAGTGGGAACAAGTTCTATTCACTGACGAGTCTCGTTTTCGCCTCATAGCCATTGACGAATTCGAGTGTACCGACGTCGAGGTGAACGTTACGTCAATCATTATGTCATGGAAGAAGATCGGTTCGGGGGCACCAGCGTTATGGTATGGGATGGGAT
Source organism: Haliotis cracherodii (assembly GCF_022045235.1). NCBI lineage: Eukaryota > Metazoa > Mollusca > Gastropoda > Lepetellida > Haliotidae > Haliotis > Haliotis cracherodii. The sequence goes on from NW_027266273.1 coordinate 22,807,275, forward strand.
TACAGCAAGACAGAAGACCCATTTGATAGTGGTAGAGGGAAATCTCAATGGGCAGCGCTACCGCGACGAGATCATCGGCCCTGTTGTTCTACCGTTTTTGCGTCGTCATGGCCCAGGCATTACCTTTCAACATGAAACGCCCGGCCTCATATTGCTCGACTTGTTCAGGACTCTCTTCAACAAAGCCGGCTCGCTCCCCTGATCTCTCACCAATCGAGCACATGTGGGATGAGATTGATCGGCGCCTTCGACGTCAACCACGTGTTCCACAGACACTCCAGTACCTTCGAAACATGCTCCAGCAGATATGGACAGATATCCCACGACGCCTGGTCCATTCCATGAGACGAAGATGTGTTGCTTGCGTCGCAACCACAGGTGGACACACATGCTATTGATTTGTAAATTGACATTTTGTCATGTTCATGTTTTTAATGAAATCATGCATTTTCTGAAGTCAGTATGGCAAATTAAACCATTTGAACACGTACAGGAGTCTTATCTGTTGCAAACCGAAATTGTTAAATCTTATTCAATGTCACAGGAACTTTTGTTGTTCAGTATATATACATGACGAATTGCACGCAGGGCAACCTGCGCTGTTAAAAAGTGTTTGGATATTAGGCAGATGATAAGCGTTTCAGCTTTCTACGTGTTCAGAATTGAGAAGAAAATCTAAACGGAAGACTAACTTTGCGTGTTTTAGGGCATTACAAATCTCTTAGGATCTAAAATTGGGGCATAAACTTTGTTTGTTTGTTGTTTAACGCCGCACTCAGCAATATAATCCAGCTATATGACGGCGGTCTGTAAATAAATAATCGAGCCTGGACCAGATAATCCAGTGATTGATATCATGAGCATCGATCCACGCAATTGGGATCGATGACATGCTTCAACCATGTCAGCGAGCCTGACCACCCGATCCCGTTAGTTGCCTCTTACGACAAGCATACCACGGATCTTCACTATTCCATAAACTTAGTGACGTTCCATAGTTACCTTCCTTTTGCTAGTCAACAGGAAGTGCATATCTATGTTTCGAGCAGATCTTCTTGCGTATCAGTTGGTATGTCAAATTCATGCGCCTTTATTGGGTGAGGTGGCTTCAACGCCACTGTGAACAGTATTTGATATAGAAAGGTAATCATAGGACAATTGAAAGGAATGCTACGAAAGAAACTTGATATTGCGTGATAGCATTTTCAAGAAAAAAATATAACACTGTGATATTATATTTCTGAGGAGGGTATCACATGTTCTGTTGTGCTCTTGGGAATTAGAATTTTTCTATAAATAACTCGACTTCGACTTCATTGTTTCGCCGGTACCACTTTTCATTTGTTCGTTCTTGATGAACTGCAGATTGGTGATAAATATTCCACATCCATCCATGCATCTTCATCCAGTGGCGGTGTGCAGGACAGGCGGTGTTTAATATTCGAAAATATTAAAATGAGCTACTGAGCCATTGACTTCGAAATATGTGCCATTATTTTACGCAATCTGATGTTCCCCGAAAAACTCACTTGTGTATAACTGGTTCCAGTGTTGGTACGTGGCGCGAGCTTAGCGCTTTTAGCACTTGTTTAGGTAGACAGAAATCCAGTCAAGGTTATTTAACTGTTGCGTAGGGATACTTATCCTTTGGGTGGCAGCTGCAAGAAATTTTAAAGGCGGTTAGAAGTAAGATCTAGAGACGTTTGCAATAATTCTGATAATAATAATTCTGATAATAATAATAATGATAATAATAATAATGATAACAACAACAATAATAATGATAATAATAATAATAATAATAATAATAATAATAATAATAAAGCGACAAACCCCTTTCCATTTCCAATTGAAATATCTGCATAACGCAGTGTCATATTGTACGATTCTGACGAGCTTGTATTTATGAATCAATATCAAAGAGTAATGATACCAGGTGTTTGCGAAAAGGTGAGCGAATCTTGCGTCATCGGTGGCACCCATCACAAACACATGTCAAGCTAATTGAAAACCTGAAAAACACGACAACATATGGAACAAGTTCAAATAGGGAATTGCATCGGACATCATATTTGTCTCAAATTTGGAAATGTGCTCTACATGTCTACCATAAAACTTTTTGAAAGCTTTACTGACGCCTTGAATGTTGTAACATTGATTAAAGAACTTCTGTGGAAGAGCCATATGACACTCTTTGAAATCTTGGTAGGAGGAGCATGCTCGGTTGTATCTCAAAAGTTGTGAAATGTAAACACCAAAGGCCGGAGCTGCTGGAATATTGCTCTACGTGAATGGAAGATTCACTATTGGAAAGTTGAAGTCATCCCTCTTGTGTTACAGTATTGCGGAGAGTGTTTTGTCACTCTGAATCTTTACGCATAGATCTAAATATGAAACAGATGAGGCGGTCTCACTGGTCTCCTTTATTTCTAGTTCAAGTTGGGTAAATCAGTGAAGGTGGGAATTGTCTGTTTGATTGTTTTTGAACGATATCACATCATCGACATACCTGAAGTTTAAGCTAAACTTCTCAGCCAAATTATCTTGTTTTGACTTTGCCAATCCGAGCAAAAATTCCAAGTCATATCCCTAAAGAAACAGATTCACAAGAAGGGGAGCACAATTGGTGCCCATGGGGATACCTACTTCTTGCCAAAATGTCTTACCCCTTCATTTTACGTAGATGTTATCAATGAGGAAGTCCAACATTTCACATATTGTTTTCTCAGTAAACTTCAGATGGCATTTGCTTTCATTTCTCAAATTTTGTCCTGACCCTCTGAATATAGATACGTAACTGTATCTGTGTTCACCACGTTTTGTAACAAAAGCCCCATGAATCAAGGAATGAAGTTTTTCCTGAAGTTTGTCATGTGGGTTAGTGGTGTACAAAGTTGAAAAATCAAATGTTTTGACAGAATGGAACTTGGTTCTCTTCTGAGATCGCAAAAGGTCAGGCAAATCCTTTTGAGGTTTTGAGAATCCACATGGTATTATTTCCACTTGTCTCAAATACTTTCTGTGAATATAAAGAAAGCCCTTCCTTGATTGTATTAAGGATTATCGTTAGCCTTTGAGACAGGGATTTGGTGGTACATTTGCTGGGCCCAGCAATATATCTCTCTTTTTATGGAGCTTTGGAATCCAGTACAAGAGAGGAATGGACATGTCTTCAGATTTTTAAGTCAACTAAACTGATTGACTACTGATTGATGGCTTCCCCATTTAACAAACTGGCCTTATATGTCATTTATACCAACACTGCAAGTTCTTTAATCAAACAATTAATGAAGTGATGTTTACATATATGGCTATGTTATTTGAGGCCTTGTCAGTGGGGACAACTTCAAACTTTTCATGTATGGCAGCCATACTTTGGATGACAGCTGGCTTGGACAGAATGGGTTTATTCCTATTCCGTTTCCTCTTTTAAAGATGTGCATTTTACCAATGACAACAGCACGCACTGACTTAACCCACTCTGAAAGACATTCAACATGTTTCTCTTCTCTTTGGACCTTTTTTTTGCATATTCATCGACAGCATCCATAATGATTTTAAAGTTGTGATACCAATTGGTATGAGGTTGCTCACGGTATCTTTGTCCATAGTTGAATAACTGACGAAGGTTGTTATTGTTAACAATAGAGAAGTCACCGGTGATTATATGACCTGCAGATTGATAGCAGTATGATGAGAGTCTTGGCAGCCACAAATAGTGGGATTTACGTCATGAGCTGCAAAAACCACGTTTTGGCCTTCGTCCTCTCTTGTGACGTCTTTGGGATGCCGGACTCAACACATTGACATTAGCAGTTCCTTGGTTAGAAAGACTACCAACGTCTTATATTTTGTCATTACACCCATATGGCATTACTGTAGACAACAGTCGAATCCAATGATTTTCTCTGGACATTCTATAAGGTCGACTGCATTTAAGGCTATAAGAGGCGTGGTATATTTTATCCAATATTCTAACTTTCATGTGCAGGATTAAGTGATTTTCATATTTGAAATGTTGGTAGACACAATTGGAAACATTTATGTTGATGCCTGACTTATGCTGGCTGACTCGTGTCGATAGTTCCTGTTGTGTCTCTCCAACATAATTCAACCCACAATGGGTACATTCAATGCCATATATGACGTTTTAGTTTGGCATGATAGGTCTTCAAAAGGTTTTGTGTGGTATGTTGTAGCTGTAAAGGTAGATTTGAATTCAGGATCAGTTTTCAAACTAGGACAAGTTTTGCAATGTTTTTTGTGCCACATGAATAGAAACTGCATGAAGATGAGTTTGAAAGAAAAATGTCCTCAATTTTACTGAACCTTTTTGATGATGTTTATAAATGAATCTTCGTTTTTTAAATAGAAGTTGCCTTCATGTTGAACATATGTCGATTTCATGACGTCCCGATGGACCAACCGAGGACTGCAATCTGAACTATATGGTAAGAAAGACATATCCAAGTCGAAACTCGGAATGTTATATCATTGAAAATAACAGCAACATATTTGGTCATTCATCTGGGGGGGGGGGGGGGGGGGGGGGGGGTTGGGGGGGCACGGGTGGCCCAGTCGTCTAAGGCGCCGCGATTCGCTGTGCAGAGTTGTGTCCCTTGGGCACGCCAGAAACCTATGATTGTGGGTTCGAATCCCGGTTCGCCCCGATTATGTTTCTAGGTTTATCAGCACCATACCCGTGCTCGTGGGTTTCACCGAAGTGATAAACGTCTGAGACCTGCATCACTTCGGGCTTTCCTCCCAAATTAAGCTGACACACCGTGATATAACTGGAATACTGTTAAAAGCGGCGTTAAACCCAACTCACTCACTCACTCACTCATTCATCTGATCGATGTTTTTCCATAACAACTTCATGGACAAAACCCATACCTGGTAACAGGAGACAGAGCGACACACCCTAAAAGGGGTGGGGTGTTACAGGTCATTTAACAATGTCAATATCGTGTGTGACCACCATTTGCCTTGATACATCTGAGGCAGCGGCGGCGCACTGAAGGCAACAGATGATTGAAAACAGCCCGGCGGATGATGCTCACGTCATGAATCGATTCGATTACCAGTGTAAAAGTCTCAATACATGCGGTAATGTTTCAAGCGGAAATGTCGAAAATCAGGCATCACAAGATAAGTAAAATGTCATAAAAATATAGTAAGGAAAATATTCAGCACAAACAACATTCGTAATCTAATAACAAAATGGTACTGCGCATGTTCATGTACAAATGGGTTAGTATTGGAAATCAATCGAATTGGAATATGGTTGTCTGTGCTGAAAACGTCAACGCCAGAGAATAATAAAGTCTCGAATATCTACGGAAGCAAATTCCATAGGGCGTAGAAGTTAAATATTGATGAAAAATATATGAATGGGTCGGTGAAAATCAGTGTTGACACCAGGTTTATGGGAAAAGGCTAAGCCAAGACGGTAGCATTCGCCGTGTCGTACATATACACACTTTTCACAAAAAATGAGTGTTTGTTGGTTAATGCCGCACCCAGCAATTTCCTTCCATTGGAAGGCGGCCTGGAAACAATCGAGTTTGGGCAAACCAGTGATCAGTATTATGATCGACGTTGTCGGGTACGATATCGCACTATCTTCTAAGTCACCAAGACTGACACTTACGTTTTAATGCTGCTTGTGCGGATGATACTGGTAGGGCAGGACATGCGTACCCTTTCGCGAACAGCTGGTGTCATCACAGTGATCCATTCACATAGTTTTCCCTGTTAATTTGCCTTATGCAAATGTTGACAGTGGACAAACGAACACAGGGAAGACTGATATACGCGTTATGACAAGGTTTGTTGTGGCGAGCTGAAAATACGAATTTCTTGCGAAACAGTTATGGAAGAAAATGTATGATTGTTATTTCACACCAGTCCAACAGAACCGTCCTACGTCTGTATGTCACGTGATCCTTACTGCATCATTACGCCCACCCCCCACCCCCAACCCCACACGCACCATCCCTATCAAGAAAACACGCCCCATGGTCGTATAATCGTTGGAACAGGAAGGTGAAGTCTACACAATTATAAAATATAAAAGAATTTCAAATGAGTTACCTTCATTCCATGTAAATAATAAAAGTCACATTTAACATTTCACGGAAGTTCTGGCTTAGACCTTTTAAATGGGTTTACGAGGGTCGGAAGTAATTACTTAATTTCCTACCACAAATCTCTCATTGTGGAGGACAGAGCTGTTGATCGCGGTCAAAGTGGCGTGTTGTTTGACACGGGAAGCTTGCTAAAGGATCAATACCAGGATTACTTTTTGTGCTCTCGTCCATGCAAATATGTCTCCGAGCTGAGATGGCGATGTATGCATCCTCCATTATAGTCACCCAAACGAGTCGTAAAGAGCTGCAGAATTGGTAATGAACACGAATCCCACCTGACTTGTGACTTGTGACAGCCATAGGGGAGTATGTACGCTAGAATAGCCGACCTTTGTTGAAGATATGTATATCGTTCACAGCTTTAATTTGTTATTTTCTGAGCTGATTGTCCACGGACATTTAACACAGTAGGCTTGACATGAAGTAGGTGCTGTGGTTTCTATTTGAAAGGCACGGTGATGCATACCGTGAGATTTCCCAGGTACTTTTAGTTCTTTATTGATAACTGTTACTGTATACTTGGATGGACAGATGGCAACTCTTGGTTCATACACGTTAGTATTGTGCTCTTTAGCGACAAGACGTATGCTGGGAGTGATAATGGTGCTTCCTGGATGAATGTGTCGTTGTCGTAATTCCTTGTACAAATTGCACTCGAGCATTTCACTCGTAATATAGCATCCCTTAAATGGAGAAGGAAGGCTCCACTCTATTACACTCATCAATTCTGACCATAATTCTTATTTAGATACACACAATTAACTGGGCAATCTGGGTAAATCTGTCTACACTGTCTGGGTATTGTGTCCAGCCAAGGTTAACACCATGGTGCAAACACGTCAGTAATCTTCTATTCATTGTAAAAACCTTGGTATTGTTCTAAAAGCCTTGTTTCACACACGTCAGTATTGTTCTATACCTTGAAAAAAGCCTGGTTTCAGACACGTCAGTATTGTTCTATACCTTGTAGAATCCTTGTTTCACACACGTCAGTATTGTTCTATACCTTGTAAAAGCCTTGTTTTACACGTCAGTATTGTTCTATATCTTGTGAAAGCCTGGTTTCAAACACGTCGGTATTGTTCTATACATTGTAAAAGCCCTGTTTCACACGTCAGTATTATTCTATACCTTATAAAAGCCTTGTTTCACACACGTCAGTATAGTTCTATACATTGTCAAAGCCTTGTTTCAAACACATCAGTATTGTTCTATACCTTGTAAAAGCCTTGGTTCACATACGTCAGTATTGTTCTATACCTTATAAAAGCCTTGTTTCAGACACGTCAGTATTGTTCTATACATTGTAAAAGCCTTGTTTTACACGTCATTATTGTTCTATACCTTGTGAAAGCCTGGTTTCAAACACGTCGGTATTGTTCTATACCTTGTAGAATCCTTGTTTCACACACGTCAGTATTGTTCTATACCTTGTAAAAGCCTTGTTTTACACGTCATTATTGTTCTATACCTTGTGAAAGCCTGGTTTCAGACACGTCAGTATTGTTCTATACCTTGTAGAATCCTTGTTTCACACACGTCAGTATTGTTCTATACCTTGTAAAAGCCTTGTTTTACACGTCATTATTGTTCTATACCTTGTGAAAGCCTGGTTTCAGACACGTCAGTATTGTTCTATACATTGTAAAAGCCTTGTTTCAGACACGTCAGTATTGTTGACTACATTTTTAAAACCTTGTTTCACACGCGTCAGTATTGTTGTGTTCATTATAAGAACCTTGCTTCACACACGTCAGTATTGTTGCGTTCATTGTACAAAACTTGTTTCACACACATCAGTATTGTACTATACATTGTAAAAGCCTTGTTTCACACACGTCACTATTGTTCTTTACCTTGTAAAAGCCTTGTTTCACACACGTCAGCATTGTTCAGTTTATTGTAAAAGCCTTGTTTCACACACGTCAGTGTTGTTTTTATACCTTGTAAAGACCTTGTTTCACACGCGTCTGTATTGTACAATACATTGTAAAAGCCTTGTTTCACACACGTCAGTATTATTCTATGCCTAGTAAAGACCTTGGTTCACAAAGATCAGTGTTGAGATAAACATCGTTAGGGGTTTCATTCATTGATAAGTATTGTGCTATTCAAATTATTAAGTGCTTGGTTCACCGCCAGAGTGTCGTACAATTTAGTGTATCGTGTGTTATTACTGAGCTCATAGACACATCTACGTATCGTACTATTGGGAAGACCTTAGCTCTTAATACAAGTGAACGCCATAATCCACATGTCTACGTGCCTGCAAACATATCTCTGTAGGGTCTAAAGCACGCGAATGCCTGCAAACATATCTCTGTAGGGTCTAAAGCACGCGAATGCCTGCAAACATATCTCTGTAGGGTCTAAAGCACGCGAATGCCTGCAAACATATCTCTGTAGGGTCTAAAGCACGCGAATGCCTTGTACACATATCTCTGTAGGGTCTAAAGCACGCGAACGCTTTGGCACATATATTTCTGGAAATATAAAATGTGATTTGTTCAAAATGTTATCAAAGAGAATCATATCGGTGGAGATGGTAAGACAAGAAAAAATGTTTTGCCAAATGTCATTCTGGAGGTCTGCGAGTTAAGCAGAATAATAACATCTCCCCTTACCTTATATACAATCAACTTTTCTCAAACATGTCTTTGAACTTTAAAACAATTTGAAAACGTAGAATATTAGTTTCTGTTTTCAAACAATATGAACTATTGGCATTTGTCTTGACAGTCATATCACTTGGTTATGTCCCATTTCTTCGATGTAGCGGCTCACACAGATGTTGGATGTCAGTATTCTTAGCAACTCATCACAATATTTCTAAATCAGAGAAGCAACAACCGGAAAATATATCGCATATAACAATAAAGAAGTGATGTTTGGATATTCGGAAAAACGAAATGACGTTCTTAATATTTAAATAACAGTTGTCAAATATAATCGTTTCAAAATAAGAACGTTTACAGATAGTCCTCGATGGGAATTGTTACAAAGTGAAGTAAATGCATAGATATATTTATAACATAGATAAATTCATTTGCCTTTTCTACTTGTAATAACATTTTGAAATTGTGGTCTTTATGTCTTCTTCTATTTCAATAACTATTTCCTATTTGAGTTGCCCATGATACAAAGATAAATCTTACGCTTCTTTTGTTACAACCAATAAAAGTAACCTTTGTATAGATCCACTGACCCATTTCAAGACGTGCACTTACGAAGTCAACGTATTTGCTTAACATGCCCCTATTATCTATTGTACTTAGTTTACCCTTAGACTTATTATGAACCTATTGTACAACGTGAGTATATATGTTTATGTACACCTGCACAAAATACCTATAAACACAAAAAACAAACTTCACAACAAGGTCAAGATGGAATTCAGTTTTATAGTTACATTGTGGTAACTCACAATACATAACGAAAACTAATGTCTCACAAAATATGCTATCGTTTTCTTCATTGTAACTAATTCATATACAAGTTAAGATTAACGTGACCACTTATTTAATTAGCACTTTTTAACTATGTTAGGATGACAAATTTGATGTCCTCAGCCAAGTAATGACTAGGTGGCCTTGATGCATTATAGTATTTTTATATCATCAATGACTATATTTAACTCCTACTTGTTACGAAATTACAACATTACTGATCTCTTTGCTGTTTCGTCATGATGAACTCAACTGACCTCGAACTATTTTATAGCTGTCAAACAGAATCTAAAATGAAATGAAACATTTTATGAACGTGCTCCAAAAGAGACACAACCACCTTAATAACTCATAATTCATAATTCATAAATTATTCCAAACAAATTGCAATGGCTTTGATGCAATGGAAGACTTCCGTGATAGCGACACACCTCTCTGTGCTTCCTTGTCAACAACACAGCCGCGCAGTATAAACGAGTGCGTGGCTTCTTCGTCACTGCGACATCACCACGACGCTGTGAGGCTGCAGGCCTTGTGTCCTCCCAACGTCGCCGCCATAGATAGGTGTGTTGGGCAATTAGAAGCATTGTAGGTGACAGCGGGATGGTGTCAATATAGTACTACATCACTCAATAACATCGATGAATTACGCACCTGAATGAACCGGACTCAAAGTACCATGGAAGAGTAAAGACTAAGATTTCTTTTGATCTCCTCGCTCGTACGCTGAATGTAAAACCATTCTCATGGTCTCTAATTCTGTACCCGGATCAATTATTAATTTGCGATTTAAAGAGCGTTGATGCCCAAGTTTCCATCAGCACTAATTCGGTGGTATTTTGTTGTAGTGAATGTGTTCTTGGTATAGGTAACTGAACGAGAAGCGTGATTGTAAGCAGCCCTATGGTTAGGCTGTGGGTCCTACTCCTTGAATCACTGCTGATTGACGGTTGGCAAAACAGTAATAGCTTCCATTCTAAGGCAGCCATATTGTTAGAAATGTTGACTGCTGAAAGGGTTTTGCAGCATTTCAAAACACCTTGTGATTAACAGAGGAAATATGTCAGAGATTAATGACCACGTCACATTCTAAATATTCTCGATAGCAGATTAAAGAATCAGGGGCGTGATTGACTTAAAGGAAGTAAGTGAAACAATTTGCCTCATGGAAAACAGTTTGTTTGCATCACATAACACCGGGTGGCTGTTTTTCTTTGACCGTGGACACTGTGTCACATCGGTTAATAAAATAAAACCCAGGACAGACCATAATAAAACAATAGCTTTTTCAATTAACTTGTTGATTTTATCTAAATATTAAGTAGGCGGGGAAAATTATATTAAATATAAATGTTCAACAGGTTTTAATCATAGTAACTTATAAAAGTAACTACATTCTCTTTACCTACGCTTATTCCTTGTCGGCGGAACAAAAACCAACTGCGTATTCGTGAACCAAATGTGGGGCATGTGAGGCGTATTATCTTTTTCTCAATGTGTGCTGAGAGATACCAGATGTAGCGTTAAATCTTTGTGGGGGAAAATACAGTGGGTCTCGTGACGTGTTCCCTGCCGGCTCATACATACGTTGTGCACAGACAATAGTGTTTCACATGGCAGTACGTAGTTCTAGCGTACCTAGACCATAGATAATAGTGTTTCACATGGCAGCACGTAGTCCTAGCGTACCCAGACCACAGATAATAGTGTTTCACATGGCAGCACGTAGTCCTAGCGTACCCAGACCACAGACAATAGTGTTTCACATGGCAGTACGTAGTTCTGGCGTACCTAGACCATAGATAATAGTGTTTCACATGGCAGCACGTAGTCCTAGCGTACCCAGACCACAGATAATAGTGTTTCACATGGCAGCACGTAGTCCTAGCGTACCCAGACCACAGATAATAGTGTTTCACACGACAGTACGTAGTCCTAGCGTACCCAGACCACAGATAATAGTGTTTCGCACGGCAGTACGTAGTCCTAGCGTACCCAGACCACAGATAATAGTGTTTTACACGGCAGTATGCAGTCCTAGCGTACCCAGACCACTGATAGTAGTGTTTCACATGACAGTAGGTTGTCCTATTGTACGCCGCCTGCAGACGATAGTGTTTCACAAGACACTTTATTGTACAGTATTCCGGCGGGTGGCATCACTTAAGATACAGTAGTGCCATTGATATCTTTATATATTTTAATTTCAACATTGGATACTGTAAAAAATATGACACGTTTTTGCCATTGAAAACGACTCTAAAGAGTCGTGTTAACATGGTTCGAGGTGGACATTTGGTGCGTGCGCATGTTCGATTGGCATTGGACACCATGTGTCAAGCAACAATTACATACATATATTTAAGCAATATGCTTAAAACAAAATTACAATCTGGCAACAAGTCTTTTTATCGTCCTGGGATACACTGACAACTGCTAGTTCGACGCATGGTGTTTGACTCGTTGTTGCCGTGGGTGGGGAAGTAACAGTTTCCCTGCCATGTGCTCGTCACTTGCAGGGCAGAAGAACAACACAAAAGAACTCTTTAGCAGCGGAGATAGAGTAAGGCACGAGCGGCCCTCAATGGCTCTTCGAGTGGGAACTAGATTGAATTAAATGCTAACGCAAACACTGGAGCCCCTCGGCTCGGTCCGGACAGCTCGGCAACTCCAGAGAAGCCTTGTTTAAGGGTCCTTCGACAACGCCAATTCCAGTCAACCAATTTCAGGCACTATTTTTTATGTACAAAGAGTAAATGGGTTCCCGGTGAATTTAACACGTGCGATTTCCCACTTTGATCAGTGATCGGTACATGTAAGAATATTCGCATTGCCCTCTACAAAGTCAGAATTGCATTCTATTCAATCTGTTGTCACTAATGTTGTCAAAGAAAAGAATGTAAGTTGACTTTGGAGTAGGGTTTGCTAAATCAATGTTCAGCATATGTCTACAAGCATAAAAGGGGATGTTTTACCTCTGCATCATACGCTGTAGTGTGCAGCGCAGTCTCGGAACCACTTCAACTGTACTGTTCACTGTACACGGTCATATTTATGTTAAAGGACACAGGAGAAATATAATTTGTTCAGGCCCTTCGTGTGTTTATATTTTGCTGAAAAAATATTTTTATGAAAAGGTATGTTTCTATATTGCGAGGATGGCGAAATTGTGACGGCTTTTGGACAGAGATCGGTGCACGTGGAAAAAGGCAACGGTTGGAGATCAGGATTTGTGAAAGAGGATGAAAGTTATAGGGTATAGGGTGAACAGGTGGCGTATTGGGGCCAGTGGCTGGGTCACAAGATGACGACATGGGGAAGGATGGGAGACAGTAGGAGAGTGGAGACGGGGACAGTGGTTCGGTCACAAGATGACGACAGGGTGAGGATGGGAGACAGTAGAAGGGGTGGAGACGGGCGACAGTGGCTGGGTCAGAAGATGACGACAGGGGTGAGGATGGGAGACAGTAGGAGGGTAGAGACGGTTGACAGTTACTGGGTCAGAAGATGACGACAGGGGGAGGAGGGGAGACAGTAGGAGGGTGGAGACGGGGGACAGTTACTGGGTCAGAAGATGACGACAAGGGTGAGGATGTGAGACAGTAGAAGGGGTGGAGACGGGCGACAGTGGCTGGGTCAGAAGATGACGACAGGGGTGAGGATGTGAGACAGTAGAAGGGGTGGAGACGGGCGACAGTGGCTGGGTCAGAAGATGACGACAGGGGTGAGGATGTGAGACAGTGGTAGGTGGTGGAGTTGGGATGGCACAAAATGACGCAAGGGGGACAGTGATGGGGGACACACAATGACGCCAGGGGGACAGTGATGGGGGGCACACAATGACGCCAGGGGGACAGTGATGGGGGCACACAATGACGCAAGGGCGACATTGATGGGGGCACACAATGACGCCAGGGGGACAGTGATGGGGGCACACAATGACGCCAGGGGGACAGTGATGGGGGGCACACAATGACGCCAGGGGGAGAGTGATGGGGGCACACAATGACGCAAGGGGGACAGTGATGGGGGCACACAATGACGCCAGGGGGACAGTGATGGTGGGGACCACAATGACGCAAGGGGGACAGTGATGGTGGGGACCACAATGACGCCAGGGGGACAGTGATGGGGGCACACAATGACGCCAGGGGGACAGTGATGGTGGGGACCACAATGACGCCAGGGGGACAGTGATAGGGGACACACAATGACGCAAGGGGGGCAGTGATAGGGGACACACAATGACGCAAGGGGGACAGTGATGGTGGGGACCACAATGACGCAAGGGGGACAGTGATAGGGGACACACAATGACGCCAGGGGGACAGTGATGGTGGGGACCACAATGACGCAAGGGGGACAGTGATGGTGGGGACCACAATGACGCCAGGGGGACAGTGATGGGGGCACACAATGACGCAAGGGGGACAGTGATAGGGGACACACAATGACGCCAGGGGGACAGTGATGGTGGGGACCACAATGACGCAAGGGGGACAGTGATGGTGGGGACCACAATGACGCCAGGGGGACAGTGATGGGGGCACACAGTGACGCAAGGGGGACAGTGATAGGGGGGGGGGGGGGCACACAATGACGCCAGGGGGACAGTGATGGGGGACACACAATGACGCAAGGGGGACAGTGATGGGGGACACACAATGACGCCAGGGGGGCAGTGATGGGGGGCACACAATGACGCAAGGGGGACAGTGATGGGGGACACACAATGACGCAAGGGGGACAGTGATGGGGGACACACAATGACGCCAAGGGGACAGTGATGGGGGGAGGGGGCACACAATGACGCCAGGGGGACAGTGATGGGGGCACACAATGACGCCAAGGGGACAGTGATGGGGAGGGGGGGGGGGGGGGGGCACACAATGACGCCAGGGGGACAGTGATGGTACTGAACACAATGACGCAAGGGGGACAGTGATGGGGAGGGGGGGGGGCACTCAATGACGCCAGGGGGACAGTGATGGTACTGAACACAATGACGCAAGGGGGACAGTGATGGGGGACACACAATGACGTCAGGGGGACAGTGATGGTGGGGCACACAATGATGCCAGGGGCACAGTGATGGGGGCACACAATGACGCAAGGGGGACAGTGATGGTGGGGCACACAATGATGCCAGGGGCACAGTGATGGGGGCACACAATGACGCCAGGGGGACAGTGATGGGGGGCACACACTGGTTAATCTCTTGCGTTGAAGTGTTATTGTTAAAGTTGATTTAAGTCGATACATTGAACATGCTTAATACTCCTCGCTAGAAGGTATCAAAATTTGTAAACTGGCCTGTCCCAACTGGACAAAATATGATTTGTAGTAACAACCCCAAAATATGTCGATAAGAGAACATTAGCCTTATTATTGTATACTAAGTATTTGTTTAAGTAAACATGATATCACAAGGAAAGATTTCTTCATTTAATAAGATAAATGTCTTAACAATAAGTCTTGAAAATGTTAGTCAGCTGTTTACTCAAGTTGCATGTAAACACTTTGGCGGCGTGGGTATTAATGATGGTGTTCGTAGGTCAAAATAGCAACTTTGAGAAGTAAATATTTAGCTCTTATCATTCCTAGTAAATGAGCATTCTGACGTTTTTAATGGTTAATGTGTTCATTGTAGCATATATATTAAGTACTAGGAGGTGACTGAGTGAGCAATATTTCAGCAATATCTATTGAATATTAGGTCACATGACTTCAATGAGGCCACCATCCTAAAATCCTGCTCGTGTCAGCATCCGTAGTTTCATGGATCGTGTGTATATCACAGTAGAATGCAGACACTTAAAACTAGATAATCAACCTTTCACATCAAATGTATAATATACTGATACTCTTTTAGGAGTCCATTCTTATTTTTCTGTTGGTACCTTGAAATTAAATACCATAGATCTACGTCTTCCTTCTTTTAGACTGTCCTACAAGAAGTAATCACCGTATGTTTAACCATCTGTTGTAATTTCTGTGGATTTAAAAAAATTATATTTCCAAAGAATTTGTGATGATAATGTTATCTTTGTTCTGCTTCTTTAGTGTCGCCTTTCTTGATATTTGGAATCCTTTTCATTACCGTACTGATATTACTCACATCGATTTACTTATTGTGAACCCGTGAAGATGCGGGTTAGAATTTAATTGGTATTCAGCAACCCATGCTTGTTGTAAGAGGCGACTAACGGGATTGGGCGGTCACGCTCGCTGACTTGTTTGAAGCAAGTCATCGCATCCCAACTGCGGAGATCAATGCTAATAATGTCAATCACTGGATTGTCAGGTTAAACAACAAATAAACTAACAAACAATTATTGTGATGATTTAAACATTGACATCGACAATGTATCTAATTATCATCCATAATATTTATGCGATATCCGGAGTATCGTATTCTTTAGAGAAGGTTTTGCATTGTATTGTTTGTTTATCACGATTGATCTAATGTTGTATGACTCAGTCTCACACTGTTTCTTTCCTGTCCACCTGTCGAGTGTCAAAACACGATGTTCTTTACTCCGTTGTGAAGAGATGGTAGGATTGAGTTGTCAATACACTCTGCGGAATATTATTAATAAACTGATATATACTGCAAAAGATAGTACAATCTTGAAAATTGCAGTTGTCCAAGAACTATGAAACGTTACTAGACTGAAAACATTCGCCGAAAAACTGCAAAACTGAAGTCCAAAGCACTACTATGATACCCGTATCAAATACGTCTGCTTCGAGTAACTATGGAATACAGTAAGGGACATTCTCGCGATCACGACCCTTAGAAACGAGCTAAATATGCCAAAAGTGCGAGAATGCGAGATCGCCAGATCTTACAGTATTCCATAAGTAACTATTTCTTGTTTGTTTCATTTTAAGCCACCATCAAACATGGTTATATAGTTTTTTCCCGTTTGTTTATAAAAAACTCGAACACTTTTAACTGATAAAATATGATATGATACTAAAGCAGACGTCAATCCTTTTTCAATGCGCAGGAAAACCATTTGAGTGATTGAATTTGAATTCTTATGCACTAAAATAATACTTTTGGACCGTCATGATACTGCACACTTGTTGCATAAGTAGTCTCGTGAAGAATATTATTTTTAAAACGTTGTGCGCGAGGCCTCATTTTAAAAAAGGCAACCTTACTTCACTCGTGCGGTGTCAGCACAATGCTCGTGTTGGTGTTATAATCCGTAAACATTTGCTTCTGGTGAGCTAAATATTGAATGCGTCTGAGAAACTCTGATATTGGCATGAGGTTGTGTGAACACTCGATTGTTTTGCTTCTGTTGCTTCCTGAGTTACACTATCTCTTTCACCAATTATAGGCTGAAAAGTATTTATCAATTTTGAAACAAATCCCATAAGACGGTAACATAATATGGATGCCCTTTCCATTTGATTTTAATGTCGTTGGAAAGAGATTATATTGACTTGTTTCAGTAAAAAGAAACCATCTCATTTGTTCCGACGACAGAATATATTAAGATTGTGGGCACGGTTTTGTTGGTTATTCAGCTATTCTTGGAATACACGTAAACTAATTGTACACAATCAAGGCCCCATTAAACAAAGCAAGCTTAGCTAATGTTCACCTTTACCACAAAGGTCCGATTTAAAGTTAATGGGTGAGTGAGTTGTGTTTAACGCCGCTTTTAACAGTATTCCATATATACCAGTATATTGGTATGGTGCTAACAAACCTAGAAACATAATCGGGGCGAACCGGGATTCGAACCCACAATCATAGGTTTCTGGCGTGCCCAAGGGACGCAACTCTGCACAGCGAGTCGCGGCGCCTTAGACGGCTGGGCCACCCGTGTCCACAGATTTATGACATCGCGTGCTGAAACTAAGACTCGATATGATGTAACATACACGCCAGTTTAGGATTTCTTTGCCTGTTTCTAACTCAGTTTGTGAGTTCAGATTTTTTGACCGATTTACATAATCGTCAAATGCAATTTCTCAACATGAACGGTTTCGAAACGTCAACCACATTGTAACATACGTTTCTTAATAGCATGCATACGCGTTGTTCCGAATTCATGTGTTAGAGCTCTATTTAATTCATTCTTGGTAAAATCAAGAAGCACAACATACTCTGGATAGGCAAAATAGAGCAGTTCCTCCTCAACTACCCAAAATGAATCCAATCGCGGAAAGAATTTCAAAACAAAAAGGACTAATGCCTCGACAGTAATCTGAATGATACGTTTCGTGGGGCAGGGTACGGTCACCCTGTTGCGAACACCCGGTATCATCCCCATTTAATAGTGATTCACAAACACATGCTCATGACATAGTCGGAATCGTACAATCGACTCTGACTTTGGCAGAGATTCCTTATGAATGTGGAAAGTGTTTTATATATTGATTGATAGTGTCAGTTTTCTTTGTACACAAGCGGAAATGAAGTAACTGTGCTTCATATAAAGTTCAGTGAAAATAAAATCATTCTGAAATTAAATAATGCATCTTTCAATAGATATTAATGAAAGCATCGATTTTGTTTACACATGCATGTTCATGCACGGCGCATAACTCTGATGTTTGCGTGTTTGTTGGGATCATAATACTCACACGCATAGTTTTTTTAATGTGATCAGCACACAATGATTTTGTAGCTATCAGTTGCTGAGTTTGACTGTAAATAACGCTTGCGCAATGCCACGGCCTGTCGAAGCTCAAAGTCTACGCATTGTGGCTACGCTGCAAACAGGAATGGCTTAAAACGAAGTTGTGAAACATTTAATGTTCATAGAAATGTTCATCATCCCTTTGGGGGGCAACACTCATGCCGTCCCCATGACAACCGGCGTCACGTCGATAAGACAACCATATTCGGTTGGTGCATCTAGGGAATCGACACCAAATTGTCACATCAACAGCTTGAACAATTCCTGGCTTGATACCAATCAGTGACAGAACCGGATGCAACCGGTTGAGGAAGCACAACATATGACCCCGACGTCCAGCGATACGCCCAATTGTCCTTTGACGTCACCGTCAATCACGCCCAGATTGGTGTAGACAGTATCTGAGGTTCAGGAACGGGACTACTGTTTACAGATGTGTCCAGGTTCCATCTTGACGGCTCTGATGGTCGTACAGGGGTCCACATGTGTCCAGGAGAATGTTTTTTTGGCGCATTACTCAACGTCGTCAGTTTGCCGGTGGATTTGTCACGAAAATATAATTCAGGAGAGGAGAACGCTTCATTGTTAATGGCAATTTGAACTGCGTATCCTACCGGGAAGTCATCGTTCAAAATCACGTTTTACCCTTTGTGCAAATGCAAATGTCACGGTGCAGCAGGATGAAGCCCGCCCACGTGGTGTACGTGTTGTAACAGTCTGTTTGAAGCATCATAACATTGCTATACTGCCATCGCCGGCTGTTTCTTCAGACTTCTTCCCCATAGAACATGTCTAGGATAAGATGGTAGGGCTAAGAAAACAGTCTGAAACCAATAAACAACAAAGAAATGATATACAGTAAACAATTGCTTCATAAAATGAACAAGGTGTACAAATCAATACAAATTACTGCACAGCAATTACAATGGCAGTACACAATAGAGTGGTAGTACAAAATTCAATGGCAGTACAATTGCAATGACAGTATAAAATATAATAGCAGGTCATAACATTCACCTAGCAGCAACAAAAAGTGGTCAAGCTTCCAAAATAGGCCTAGGCTGGATATCCAGGATGGAAACAATGATCTTCACACAACGGTTGGTCTTGATGTAATGTTAGATGAAATGTGAGACGAGAGAGGCACGTACTTGCCCCTTATATAGTCTAAATACCTCATAAAAAGTTTCTATACAGTGTTGGACGAGACAATCTGTTCCAGAATATTCTAGAATTGCGCCTGACTCCAAAAAGCATCTAAATGTCAACTGAATCTGGGCAGAAACAATGTAATATAATTACAACATCGTTTAACAACAAATTACTCTGACATATAACAATGGCGGGTACGTTATGGCCTTGGGACTGCGGGCAGAGATACTGTGGCCATCGAGACAGAGATGAAACGAAGTGGAAGATTTATTTTTATTTTTTGTTTCTCTTAAACCCACGCGTTTGGTTCAATATATCCGTGTGGCTTCAGTTGGCATGGACAGACCTTGTTGGCTTCTTGCTGATGCAGCCAGATTTGTAAATGTGACAAATCGGTTCATGTCTATATGTTCAGCAAATAAATAGAGGTTATCACGCGAGAGTGTTTGGGGATGGTAAATATCCTGCATTAGGAATAAACATTGTATTTAGCGAGCCTTGGCGAGCTAAATACATAGTGTTTATTCCTAATACAGGATATTTACCATCCCCAAACACACAAGCGTGATAACCTCTTTATAATATAATGTCATTCTTTAATTCTGTGTTTCAAAATCGCTTTCCCTCTCTCACAAACATTACCGAAACATTGTGAGTTTTCCTCGAATGCGCGCAGAAATATTTATTACGTCACAGGGTAAGTGATGTGTCAGTCGGACAGTGACAGTAGCCAATATAGTTCTAACTGAAATTTGTTTCTTATACAGTGGCGAGGCAACATATACGCAAAACAACAATTGTTTTTAATTGACTTTCGCGGCAATCCATCGATCTGTCCCTTAGAGTAACTGCCCTTTGTCAAAGGGAAGCTACTCTAACCCTAGTCTATGAGACGTCACGGCCACGGTCAGACCTTGTTGACAGTCGGTCTGTCCTGTCATAACGTTAAGAAGTGTAGTCAGATGTACACACAGCGACAAAACGAAACAAGGTAACAATTCAAACATATTTCGGCCAAATCCAACTATTTTAATTTGTGGAGAAGGTTTTAAGCCGCAGAGGTCTACAAGCACATATATGGCTACTGATCCCGCTTGGCTAGGCCTCGTGCCCTCGCAAAATTGTTTCGAAATTTATATCTCCAAAGTTGCCAAAACTTATAAAATGCCTTAGCTACGTCACAGTTAGAAAACTGATTTTCAGTATATTAGACTATTCTTTTGATAATGATAGCAATTATCCCTGTAGTTTATCCAGATTCCCGATGGTTAATACTGACTCGATCGCCGAATGACGACGGCGACGCCATGTTTGTTTATAAACAGTGAAAGAAGTCCCTACTTGACCTTTGATATTTGCATCTCTATCCGCATATGACCTCAACGGATATCGTTTTTATCCGTTGGCTTTATCCTGCCGAGAAACCTACCCATTATATGATAAATAATTTTATTCTGTTTAAGTCTTGCTGTCTATGAAAACTCTCTTGAAAACCAAAACGTCTAAAAGTCAAATGAAAATCTCAGACTACAGAAACATTACAAAAGCATCCATCAAATAGAAGCCAAACAGCAAGAAATCAGCATAAAACACTCTCTTGAAATGTCTAAAAGTCAATTGAAAATGACAGAAAAAAATAATCTTAAGATATACAGAAAACCGGAAACCATCTCGCGGTGGTGTAATATATTTCTACGAAGGCGAGGCGAGGCGAGGCGAAGTGAGGTGATTTGTTTGGTGTTTAACGCCGCACTCAGCATATTCAAGCTGTATGACTGCGGTCTGTAAATAATCGAGTCTGATCCAGACAATACAGTGATTGACCTCATGAGCACGATCCACGCAATTGGGATCGATGACATGCATCAACCAAGTCAGCGAACCTGACCACCCGGTCCCGTAAGTCGCCTCTCACGACAAGCATAGTCGCCTTTTATGGCAAATATGAGTTGTTGAATACCTATTCTACACCCGGATCTTCACGGGTCGAGGTGAGGTGAGGTGGGGTGAGGTGAGGTGAGTATGCCTGCGCCAGGCAGGGTAAAAACAAGTACCATATTTCAATGCCTGTTTGAATGACGCGGTCGGGGATCGAAGCACCGACCTTCCGTTCTCTGGGCAGACGTTCTATCCACTAGAACACGGAGGCGGCCGTCTGAGCTGGTAGCTCTGCTCGTCGTTGTGCCTGTGAAGCCAGAGAAGGTCTTCCCCATCGTGTATTTGTAGTTGTATTGTTTAAATGTTTGTTAAGTGTTCCAAAACAGAAATACTGATGTTTTGTCCTTCCTTTCTCCCCAAGAACTAATCCTCCGGGAAGAGTGGGGATTACCAAAAACATTACAAAGAGTACAGGAAGTGTGGACAGAACTGGTGATGTGCTTTTCTGATTTAGTATTATCCTGGATTACATAAGAGCGGTGTAGTGGCTTGAGCTTCACTCTCACTAAAGCTCAGTGACAAAAAACACACAAAACTGTATAACAAGAGGGATGACTTCAACTTTCCAACAGTCAACTTTCCCTTTATGTTGGGCAATATTCCAGAAGTTCAAGTGTTTGGTGTCTACGTTTCACAAAGTTTGACGTACGATTAAACATGCTCTTCCTACGAATATTTCAAGGAAAGTCAATTGACTCTGGGTCAAAAGTTGTTTGATTTCATTTACAACATTCAAGGCCTCAGTAAAGCTTTCAAGTTTTGTTTGTGGTAGAAAGGGGTCATTTCCAAATTTGACGTATCAGTGATCACAATGATGACCGGTGAAATTACCTATTATAACATATGTTATAGTACGCGTGTTTCTTCAGATGAACAATTGACTTGCCCTTTCATGTGTTTGTGACGGGGGATTCATAAACACATCATTGCCATAATCGGAAACGTGCAAAGAGATGAATATGAATATGGAAATGTTTTTGTCACTTTTATTACTATGACTCCGTGAACATCACAAAGGTATTTGTTGTTGCGAGTTCTGAGATTGTCTGTGTAGACATTGGAATGTTATTGAATCGTAGAATCTTCATGTGACGCCATTCTAAATTTGTAAAGCTGTTGTTTTGCACTTTGTTCTTCGTGTGTCTCTTCAATGACATTTAACTTTCAAATTAAATTATCTCCATGCTTCTACATATGATTATCTCGGATTTAGAGTGTAATACTTTTGAACTGAATCAGATTTGAATAAGACACTGTGATGTTTGCAGTACGCCCACCAGTCATGATTAATAGACAATTCTAAATTAAGAAGTTTCGTAATTGCCTCACACAAACAGTTCATATTGCACAAGGTCTACTGTTTAAACTCTTTCGGGTTTAGTAAGATTGCTGGTGTCGTTATCGGCAGGGTACTCCAGAAAGGTTACCCATGTACTTTTCTGAGTATACTTATACATATGTACTCCAGATACTTTCTGTATCTGTTCACGCGTACCCTTACAGTGCAAGTGAAGTGAAGAAAGTGATTGACGAAAGACGTCAGTTATCATGTTTTGTAAGTAAATATGTTTGTATAGGTGTGCATTGTCCAAGTTCAGATCTAATCTGTTCCCTGACATTTATTTTCTAATCAAACGGAGAGTCTGTCAATGGTCCTGAAATACGAGCGTTGAGCAAAGTGATATAAGACACCAATTAGTTGAGGCTTTTCCTGTTTACCCGTTTATACATCTCCGCAACATCTCGTCTACACGTCTCTGTAGGTATAGGGTTTCTGTTATACAAATTGTAATTGAATATTATGTTTACGAAATTATCGGAACTGTTTTTTATCACTGAAAACTGGTTTTGCAGATTATTGTCACGTCATCGTCACCATGACGTCACAATCAAATGACATCAATAATTCCTCTGACACTGATGCTGCATGGCTGTTCGTTCTGGACCCAAGACAGTACTTATACTGTTTGTTTCAAGCTGAAAAAGTTGGAGAAATGAACCAAATCACAGCCTCGTGTCTTTCGACCCTCGTGAGTGTGGAGTGTGTGAAATATGTAGGAGTTTAAGGTTCGACTGTGAGAGACATGTAGGAGTTAAAGGGTTAACTGTGAGAGACATGTAGGAGTTTAAGGTTGGACTGCGAGAGACACGCATAAGTTTAAGGGTGAACTGTGAGATACATGTAGGAGTTAAAGGGTGAACTGTGGGAGACATGTAGGAGTTTAAGGGTGAACTGTGGGAGACATGTAGGAGTTACAGGGTGAACTGTGGGAGACATGCAGGAGTTACAGGGTGAACTAAGAGAGACTTGTTGGAGTTTAAGGGTAAACTGTGAGGAGTTAAAGGGTTAATTGTGAGAGATATGTAGGAGTTAAAGGGTGAACTGTGAGAGACATGGAGAAGTTATAGGGTGAACTGTGGGAGACATGTTGGAGTTTAAGGGTGAACTGTGAGGAGTTAAAGGGTTAATTGTGAGAAACATGTAGGACTTTAAGGGTAAACTGTGAGAGACATATAGGAGTTAAAGGGTGAACTGTGGGAGACATGTTGGAGTTTAAGGGTGAACTGTGAGAGACATATAGGAGTTTAAGGGTAAACTGTGAGAGACTTGTAGGAGTTTAAGGGTAAACTGTGAGAGACGTGTAGGAGTTTAAGGGTAAACTGTGAGAGACTTGTAGGAGTTTAAGGGTAAACTGTGGGAGACTTGTAGGAGTTTAAGGGTAAACTGTGAGAGACGTGTAGGAGTTTAAGGGTAAACTGTGAGAGACATGTAGGAGTTTAAGGGTAAACTGTGGGAGACTTGTAGGAGTTTAAGGGTAAACTGTGAGAGACGTGTAGGAGTTTAAGGGTAACCTGTGGGAGACATGTAGGAGTTTAAGGGTAAACTGTGAGAGACGTGTAGGAGTTTAAGGGTAAACTGTGAGAGACATGTAGGAAGTTAAGGGTAAACTGTGAGAGACTTGTAGGAGTTTAAGGGTGAACTGTGAGAGACATGTAGGAGTTTAAGGGTGAACTGAAAGAGACATATAGGAGTTTAAGGGTGATCTGTTGGAAACATAGGAGTTAAAGGGTGAACTGTGGGAGACATGTAGGAGTTAAAGGGTGAACTGTGGGAGACATGTAGGAGTTCGGCAGATATTAGAGACAGATAGTTCTCCTGTTATGCCGCTTGTAGTCTATACTCCCAGGTGTTTCCTACATGTATGCGTTCTCGTTGTGTATCTAGTCTCCCTCTCCCTATCCTGGGTCCGCTCCCACATCAGCTCTCTGTACCTTATGTAAAGGAGTCAACTTGTGTGTATCTACCACGTGGAGCACTGCCGTCATTCACACCGCGCACCTGTCTAGAGGACACCTTTCTACTCGTACATTTTGAGACAACGCCAGTCTCTGATCTGCCGTACAATAGCGGCGTGCTGCCTTTTGACATTTGTACCGAGACACGTCTATTTAATATGCCTTTTATGTTTCCCATCAAGTTAGGCACCCCACATAATTCTCTCCTGTTTCGAAATGAAAGTTGCCTAATTAGTTCTTATTGCCCAAATGGTGATAAAGTTATTTATTCTGAGAATGAAAGATTTCTCTAAGAACGGCTTATTTCTGTCCCGAGCGTTTGATCATTGGCAACCTTGGGTTTCGTCACACAGTCCAGGTAGGGAGTCGGCCTCGACAACACCATCAAACTACACTTAACGAGGACAGTTACTTCACTCATGTCATGTCATGTCTCTCACAGTCCAACCTTAAACTCATGCATGTCTCTTTTACATCAAGTGTCAGGCCGCATGGCAGGGTACTAAGGGTTATTTGGAACAAACTTGGTATGAACCTGCTCAAACCCCCTTTGGATGCAATGTGGTGGCCTTCTGAACCTAGGTCGGACGCTTGGTCGGACGCCTTGTCCACATGGTCAGAAGGCTATCCCCGTCACCCAACTGGCTTGGTAAGGATGTCATCTGTGGGATGACGCCACGTCCTGGTAAAACATGAAACTGAACATTGAGAGGAAACGATTCCTATTGAACAAACAGTGAAACAAACACGATATATGGCAAACTAATCTCAACCTCATATCTTGATTATTAACTCCATATTTTTATTGTAAACATAAACACAACCTATATGTCACATATTGGCTGTCAGATTTTGTCAAATCTCAAGATACAGAAAAAACCAACTCGTGGTAATGGTGGGACCGGATCATTTAACCACAAACCGCCTCAGCATTGCAACACACGGCTGTTCCAGAGTCTTTTATATTATCTTTATGATCCTGACATACTCCATTAAAAAAAACATGGCACCCAAAATGACCCGTAGCACCTGGCTACTTGATCTACATAATTGGCCTGTAGTTTGGCAGAGCACATCCTTTCTTCCCTCTTGTGTTTTTGAGGTATCATGTTCCAGTCATCTGTGATAATGGTATACAAAATCAAAGAAGGATTTGTACAAACCGGATGATTTGATTTGTCCACAGTGCAACGATCTTGACACAGGGCTGTGATAGGGATCGATCTGGATCCGCTAGGCTGCGATATTAAGAATCTTCCAAACAACCTATTTTCTAATCATTTTAAATGGCCGTCTTAGAAGGAGGTGGAATGATTTACTCACCAAAATGCGCTTTGGCTAGCATTTGCTCGACAAGAAAAATGTCTCGACTCTTAAGTCTCGTGTCCTATCCGTGTAGGTATTGACGCGCCTGCCTGGAAGTAAGTAGCTCCTTACAGTGATGTGATGGATGACTACACTCCTTTGACATTTGTGTAGACATCAATTAAAAATTCGATTCGTAAATGTTAAGCACCTTATTTCAGTCAAGTACAAATAGCAGCAAACTTGCTTGTCATTCCTAGTGAAGCTGATTGATAAGTACACCAAACTTTATATCGATCTTAGTGATGTTGATTGATAAGTACACCAAACTGTATATCGATCTTAGTGATGCTGATTGATAAATACACCAAACTATATATGGATCTCAGTGATGTTGATTGATAAGTACACCAAACTTTATATCGATCTTAGTGATGTTGATTGATAAGTACACCAAACTGTATATCGATCTTAGTGATACTGATTGATAAGTACACCAAACTGTATATCGATCTTAGTGATGTTGATTGATAAGTACACCAAACTTTATATCGATCTTAGTGATACTGATTGATAAGTACACCAAACTATATATCGATCTTAGTGATACTGATTGATAAGTACACCAAACTGTATATCGATCTTAGTGATACTGATTGATAAGTACACCAAACTGTATATCGATCTTAGTGATACCGATTGATGAGTACACCAAACTGTATATCGATCTTAGTGATACTGATTGATAAGTACACCAAACTGTATATCGATCTTAGTGATACTGATTGATAAGTACACCAAACTGTATATCGATCTTAGTGATACTGATTGATAAGTACACCAAACTATTTATCGATCTTAGTGATACTGATTGATAAGTACACCAAACTTTATATCGATCTTAGTGATACCGATTGATAAGTACACCAAACTATATATCGATCTTAGTGATACTGATTGATAAGTACACCAAACTTTATATCGATCTTAGTGATGTTGATTGATAAGTACACCAAACTTTATATCAATCTTAGTGATGTTGATTGATAAGTTCACCAAACTGTATATCGATCTAAGTGATACTGATTGATAAGTACACCAAACTGTATATCGATCTTAGTGATACCGATTGATAAGTACACCAAACTGTATATCGATCTTAGTGATACTGATTGATAAGTACACCAAACTTTATATCGATCTTAGTGATACTGATTGATAAGTACACCAAACTGTATATCGATCTTAGTGATACTGATTGATAGGTACACCAAACTATTTATCGATCTTAGTGATACTGATTGATGAGTACACGTAACTGTATATCGATCTTAGTGATACTGATTGATAGGTACACCAAACTATTTATCGATCTTAGTGATACTGATTGATAAGTACACCAAACTATATATCGATCTTAGTGATACTGATTGATAAGTACACCAAACTATGTATCGATCTTAGTGATACTGATTGATAAGTACACCAAACTATATATCGATCTTAGTGATACTGATTGATAAGTACACCAAACTTTATATCGAACTTAGTGATACTGATTGATAGGTACATTAAACTATATATCGATCTTAGTGATACTGATTGATAAGTACACCAAACTATATATCGATCTTAGTGATAGTGATTGATAGGTACATTAAACTATATATCGATCTTAGTGATACTGATTGATAAGTACACCAAACTATATATCAATCTTAGTGATACTGATTGATAGGTACATTAAACTGTAAACAATACCGAACTGTTATTACAAGGTGATTTCTAAATTGAAACGCCCAGTTTAACTCAGGAACCGACGATCAATGATTAACACATACAGCTATGCTGCCACTATATTGTTTCAACTGTAGATTGTCTGTATCGAATTGGGGGCACGGGCGGCCAAGTCGTCTAAAGTGCCGCAATTCGCTGTGCAGAGTTGCGTCCCTTGGGCACGTCAGAAACCTATGATTGTGGGTTCGAATCCCTTTCACCCCGATTTCTATATTTGTCAGCACCATACCCCAGTTCTCGTGTGTTTTACCGAAATGGTAAACGTCTAAGACCTGCATAACTTCTGGCTTTCCTCCCACATAAAGCTGACACGCCGTGACATAACTGGAATGTCAAAAGCGGCGTTAAACCCAACTCACTCGCACACTCGCTGTATCGAATTGACACTCTACTGACCAAATTGCGGCAAGGCAAATGTTAAGCTCCTGCTTAAACTCTATAAGCACGTGTCTTACGATGTACTGACTACAATTATAACATCGCACAAAACACGTGTATTACGAATATACGGGCTAGTTGAAATGCTGTATATGAAGTCAGATAACGCACGCGTTACTGGACAAATGGCTGGCTGGTACATTATTTGAACTGAATGTCCAGTTATAGGTGTGTCATCTGACTTGCAATAACCAATACATTATACTGAATCACACAGTGTGAGGTTTACAATCATATTAGGCAACACACTGGTTCAATACGTGGCAGCAGCAATACATATCTGGTCCTATAATGTATATCAGTACACTCACAAATGTCATCAATTCTGGAGTGGATCGAAAGAGGTCGTGCTCCGTTCTTGAATACAAAACAGTGTCGGAAGCGTGCCAAATTCGGTGTTTACAAAATGGCATCGAATACGTACTTACCAAGTAGATACGACACAAGAGGCCTCGATCTTGCCATCAGACCGCCTTCCAGAAACTGTCCCATCGCGAAATTCTACAAACGGCCAAGCCTGTCAATTTTCATAAAGAACAACCAGGGGCGGGTAACTCTAATCACCAGTTGCCGTCCACAGCACTCGAAAGTTTACGAGCACTTCAATTATTTGCTGCCACTGACAATTGCTACAAATCAACAAATACATTTACATCGGGCTCTGTTGCCACATAACACTGCTAATAGATAATGAAATACACTTAGCGAGTTATTGTTTATTTGTTGTTTAACGCCGCACTCAGCAATATTCAAGCTATATGACGGCAGTCTGTAAATAATCGAGTCTTATCCAGACAATCAAGTGATTGATATCATGAGAATCGGTGGAGACAATTGGGATACGATGACATGCATAAACCAAGTCAGCGAGCCTGACCACCCGATCCCGTTAGTCGCCTCTCACAAGCATAGCGAGTTATTGAAAGCTTATACTTGGCATGCCGTAAAAAACTGCTGCAGCGCAAAATTTCATCAGCGCTGTTGTCGCGTTAAACGTGTTTTTTTAAAACATTAATTATGTCCTCAGGAATTCGAAATAACAGCCCCCTGAGGATATGTCAAAGAATAAGACTGAAACCTCTGTGTACCGTATACATGATAAACGACGGTTATGACGTTCATAGGCATTGGTGGCACGTGGTCCAAACCGCAGGTCACCAATCAGGTGAAGTTAGGCAACGTTGGTCGCCGAGAGCACTTGGGGATGAGTGACCGTGATCGGCAGCGTGGCTCCTGTAGTTGCTTGGGATTCGGTATTATAATCAACGTTCCGAGCAGAGGCCAAACCTTCGTGTCAAAGTCAAGGGACCAGGAACAATTTATCTTTAACAATGGGCAGTGACACATGCGTCATGTTATTATTAAGATCAAAGCAAGAGGAAAACCGAAAGAAACACATTTGTAATAAGTATTCTATTTGTCCTATATTATATGGTGGCTACTACATGCATGTCAAATATGGTGTATATTTCATAGAGCGGAGTGGATATAACCGTCAGATTGTGCATCACCCTAGGAAATATACATCACACCATGAAATATTCATCACTCTGGTAAATATACATCGCCCCATGAAACATACATCAACCCAGGAAATATATAACACTCCAGAAAGTATACATCACTCTAGGAATTATGCATCATTTCAGGAATTATATATCACCCGATGAAATATACATCACTCAAGGAAATATACATCAACCTAGGAAATATACACCACCCCCTGAAATATACATCACTCTAGGAAATATACACCCCCCTAGGAAATGTACATCACTCCAGGAAGTATTCATCACTCAAGGAAATATACATCGCCCCATGAAATATACATCACCCCACATCATTCTAGGTAATATACTTCACCCTTAGAAATATACATGACCCTAGGAAATATACATCATATTTGATGAAGTGCAGGAATAATCTATTTGATAGAATAATTCACGATATCTTATTAGTTACGATACTCGGCGCAATATTTTGCTGGCGTTCTTCCCGCGCTGAAACAATAAAGTAGCTATCACACCAGCTGATGAAGTAAAGTATTAGGACACTCGTATGTAGACAAGATCAGTCACAAGCATTGGTTGGTCGTCACTATTACGTTATGTACCTGCTGAAAACTTTTGCTTTGTCGATTTGTATGAGTTCAGTTAATGTGCCACATGGACGAGGTCTTTGTAGAAGGACAATAAATCCAACATAAATACCTGTATATATTTGACCAATCTTTCAAAGCATTTAAATGCAGCAACAGGTCTCCTGTTACTCGTTTCGGAGAAGGATGTGACCCGTTAAAAATGGAAACGATTATTGTTTTCTTTCTCAAATAACACCAATTAGTTATTGATTTGGTGTCAGTCATAGCCTCTTGGAAATGGAATTTCGATAACATGTGTTGAAATTTCCACATTTATAAAATGCCATTATTTTCAGTTCAACTAAAGGATAAACCGGCAGTCTTTGCAATTTTGGGGTTTCAAACTCAGATGCGATGCTTGTAAAGTTTGATTCAAATTTGAACCCAGTTGCTGAAGCGTTTGGTTTCAACTGAAAGTTACAGAAGAATCAGAAGAAGAAGCTTAAGGATGGTAAGCGATGAACATGACGTGGCAGAGGGGAGACCCCCTCTTATTCAATAGGCTCTTTCAGTCGTTTTGTGTAAAACAGTTGCCATGATGTAACAGAGTTGGAATCAGAGCATTTATCAAATAGTATAATCTTTCAGAAGAACCTACCTGTGGGGTTTAAAGTTGGAGTGATTTCTTTTACGGTCATCAGCTACATGTTCATCCAAAGTAGACACTTTACAACTGGCTTCCCAATCATGAGACAGGGATCTACAACTTCAAGGTGAATCAATGATAGCCATATGAAGAAGGATTACCATTAGTTCTGGCTTACATTATGTCCCACAACAGATGGACGTATTAATCACACTGTCAATAAACTGGCGGGCAAAAGAAAGTAAACACATTTGAAAATGGATTGCACCAAAAAAACTAAAATCGGTAACAAAACGTTATTAGACTGAAAACACTGCAAACCTAGCGTCTACAACACAACTATGATACCGAATCGCATGCATCACCATAGAGTAACCATTTGCGTCATGCTTAGCCACCAACACACGTGGATGTATACATTCTTGTGCCCGGCAGTTTAATAACAGTGTGGTTAATACGTCCATCTCCTGTAGCAAATAATGTAAGCTGAAACTTACTTAAGGAAAACTTTCTGCAAATGGCAATCATCTGTGGGATAGTGGATGGCCAACATTTGTCTTTCATATATTTGCAAACAAATCAGACCCACATGGCACGCCTTCAACTGGCTCATTCCGGTAGTTCTCGTAATCTGTCTGAAACCGACAGAGAATCACTTGATGTTTAAATCTATGTGCACATTATATATAATTGATAAGGACACTTTCGCTGCTCTTATTCCCGAAAGTGTGACTCCATATAAACAGTAACGTGAAATTCTTGCTTTGTATAAAACTTTAAGGGCACAGCAATCACAGTTTTGGTGCCCATTGGCCAACGTCTATTGGCCATTGTTAAAATAAATTAGTCTATTAGTTGTTTATT
Organism: Haliotis cracherodii; assembly: GCF_022045235.1. Classification (NCBI taxonomy): domain Eukaryota; kingdom Metazoa; phylum Mollusca; class Gastropoda; order Lepetellida; family Haliotidae; genus Haliotis; species Haliotis cracherodii. Next base: position 22,839,053 of record NW_027266273.1, read on the forward strand.
CATGAACCAATGAATATAGGATGACCTTTACTAGAAGTGGGCTGGTCCAGACAGACAGACAGACAGACAGACAATAGTTTATTTTCGTCACACTTCTGTACATACATTTAAAAGGCATGATTATTACAAACAATATTTGTAAAATTTCTTACAGAACCATTCATGACGAATTATGAGAGACGGTTATATAAATGATAAATATAAAGTATATATTGAAACAGTATAAAACATAAACCATATAATACATTTTTTCGCCGATTAAGAATTAAAAAGATTTTGGCAGTTAAGAAACAGACAGCATTATTACCCATTATAAAACAAAGCTTATACCTTATGACATATCTAAAAATATATCACATTTAACGACACATTCATTAAAAAGCAGAACTCTAAAATCATCATATAATGGGCAGTGAAATAAAACGTGGCATTCATCTTCAACACAATTTTTGCAATGGAAGCATGTTCTTTCATTGATTGGTAAATTAATGTATCTACCAGTTTCTATTTTTAAAGGGGTAATACCACATCTGAATTTCGCTAAGGCGGATCTAAAACACCATGGAATATTAAATACAACATAATTTTCTGTACAATAAAATTGTTTAAAGCAGCGATATGTTCTTAACTTATAAAAACCACTATTTCTATTTTCCCGTAAAAGCATATCATTCCGCTTTCTCAAATAATCATTCATACACACATCTTCTACAAATGAACATAGAAACGACTTGTTAACAGGACAGTTTGTATTCACAATATTGTATTCTTTTGTATTCTACAATTCCAATTTCTGCAATTATTTGCAGCACAATCATCAGCCCAAACAAATACATACTTATTTAGTCTAGAAGGCATATGTTTAAAACAACACCAATGTCAAGCAATACAAATCGAGTTTCTAACAATAGGTGGTGACCAGCCTACACCACCATTAACGCCTACATTTGGAGCATATTTACCAATACCAAGAAAAAATCATATTGCCCTATGATGTACAGCATTGACCGCAGACACCTCGTAATTGCCCCCTAGTTCAATACAGGCCATACCATAGTATCACACAACTTTGTATAGTATTGAAATGCATACCACCAATACTTTTAATTTAAGATATAAGCAAGCCCAGCACCCCTCTTACTGACGTAGCTGCTGCACGTGCCATAGTGGTATAATCTAGATGCGCTGTTAGCAGTAAACCTAGATATCTGTAACTACTCGCAACTTAACTATTGTTACCAACATTAAAATCAGACTGCGTCTAAATTTCTAAAATGTACAACTTTCGATTTTTCAGGATTTATTTCTAGCTATTTTTCGCAGCACCAATTGTGAATTACATCTAAAAGTAGATTACGATTATCCTCATTTTCAACCAGTATTGCAACGTCGTACGCATATCCTAAAGCTGCAATATTTATGGCACCAACCTTTATACCAAGATTCAAATCTTTCAGTGTACATAACAAATAATTGATAGCGACTGGGGGAAATAAACAACCTTGTTTCAATCCTCTATTGACATTAAACCACGATGATAAGAAACCATTCACTCTGACACAACACTTCACATCTTTATTCAATGATTGTAGAGATTCAAACATTTTACCACCGATACCACACTCTGATATTCTATTCCATGGGATATTACGATTTATGCAGTCATGTGCTTTCTTGAAGTCTATGAAGGCAACATAAGAGCACAACTTTTTGGATTTTCTAGTTTCTATAATTGATGTCAGGGACGATGCATGGTCTACAGTTGATCTATACATGAAACATTTTTTAGCGTCGTTGAGAATATTGTTAGATTCAGTCCAAACTTGTAGCCTCCGATTAAGAACACTGTAGTACGGTTTGCACATTGCCGTTGTCAAAGTGATTCCTCTATAAGCCAAAGGATTTCTAGGGTCCAATGATGAGCATTTTGGTATTGAATTTATTGATATCACGTGGCCATATTTTTTTTTTAATCTTTCCGGTTTTTTAAACACACAAGTTAAAAACATAATTTCGAACTTTGATTACAGTCTCTGATTTAAGAACTTCCACTGGAATTTCATCCACACCCACAGCTTTACCTGTATTTGCTTTAACAATGGCAGTCCGCACTTCAAACAGGCTTATAGCGTCGTTGAATAAGACATGATTATTATTGTTAGGTATATCCGCACTGATGGGTTTATTTTCACACAGTACATTTTAGTCAGATTTCCATGAAACGTCGCTTTTTACAGTATTAAAGAAGTTGTTATCCTTAGAATTGTGACTATCTTGTTTTCTGAGATTGCAAAAACTCAAGCAAATCCTCAGTTTTGAGAATCCACGTGATATAAATTCCATTGTCTCCAATAGTTTCTGTGAATATAAAGAAAGTCTTTCCTTGATTATATTAAAGATTATGGTTAATCTATTAGACGGGGATTTGGTGTTACATTTGCTGAACCCAGCAATATATCTCTCTTTGTACTGATTTGTAGAGAGTTTTGGAATCTAGTATAAAAGAGCAATGTACATGTCTATAGGTTTTAGAGTCAACGCAAAAGTCCATAGTACTGATGCAGATTTTGATTTTGTCAGATTTCTGCTTCACTTAACATACTGGCCATTCATAAATTTTGATGTTCTCAATGTAATATTTTATAAATTGGTAGTGCTAATTAAAAACTTAGATTGTTAGTGGCTGTAACCTCGAGGTGGTTGAAGTAGCGTTAAACTATTGTCCCCCGAGGAGGGTATGTACGTTCCATTTCATTCGAAATATTTTTATGCATGCCAGGCTTTAAAACGTAGTATATTCGTCATTTTAATCTTTTGCTTAATTGGTACACTGTCGCCAGTGACTGAAGTGACGCTATAAATCCTGCCGGGGTCCATGCATTAAGCATGGTCCATACTATGGTGATCTCCCTTTACTTACTGACGATCTCAAGCCTATTTTTATATTGTGTTCTGTGTAACCAATACGTTCTGCTTTAAATTGTCTTAACTAGTTTTAAATCGAAGCTGTGATATTCTAGTTATTGTACCGTCTATTAATGACAGGTTTTTATTTAGTCTGAAGGGCTGAAATATTGCCGATGAGACGTTCAATATTAACTCACTCACTTACTTTAATGTGGTATTATTTGACATGTCTCTAAGTCCTTTGATCAAACAATTAATGTTTGTTTGTTGTTTAACGCCGCACTCAGCAATTTTTCTAGCTATATGACGGCGGTCTGTAAATAATTGAGTCTGGACCAGACAATCAAGTGATTGACATCATGAACATCGATCTACGCAACTGGGATACGATGACATGCATCAACCAAGTCAGAGAGCCTGAACACCCGATCATATTAGTCGCCTCTTACGACAAGCATTATTGCCTTTATCGGCAAGCATGGGTTACTGAAGACCTATTCTCTACCCGGATCTTCACGGGTCTAAAGTTAATGAACCACGATGTTGAACGGTTGGTTGGTTGGTTGGTTTGTTGTTTAACGCCGCACTCAGCAATATTCCAGCTATATGACGGCGGTCTGTAAATAATCTTGTCTGGACCAGACAGTTCAGTGATTAATATCATGAGCATCGATCCACGCAATTGGGATCGATGACATGCATCAACCAAGTTTGTCGCCTTTTACAAGCATAGTCACCTTTTACGGCAAGCATGGGTTGCTGAAGACCTATTCTTCCCCGGAATCTTCACGGGTCCGATGTTGAACGGATCTTCACGGGTACAATTAGTGCAGTGATCCTTTCACGTTATGGTTGTGTTTTCTGAGGCCTTGTCAGTGGCAATAACTACATACTTTTAGGACAGCCAGACTTTGGATAACAGCTGGCTAGCACATAATGGGTCTATTTCAATTTTGTTTCTTCTTTTTCAATTTGTGCATTCTACAGGTTCCTTTTCCCTTTCGGCCCAATTTTGGCATATGCTTCATTTGCATCCATAATGGGAGGACATCTCGAAGTTCAGTGTAAAGGGCATATCCGTTACTATTTGACTGAGCAGAATGGCTTCTTTTGAAAAGATACATGATTAATATTTATAATGTGAAAGAATTTACAAAAACATCCCTTGTTCTTGTCAAGCCGAATAGTTTACTACCTTTTGGTATTACAACTGTAAAATGTTTTAAAAGAATAGCAACCTATATTTAACAATCAAAATGGGAGGGCGTGGATTGATTAACGTGGCAGCTCTTCATGATAGCATTGTATTGTGCACTTTTGCACACATTTATTTGTCTGATGATCCTCTTGTGAAGCATGGCAAGACTCATGATGAAAACAAGGCATTCCACAGTTTTCTTAAACGAGCCAAGGATGTGGGACATAATCTCAATGTCAGTATTGTTTTTGTTGATGGTTGTGTACTGCTGGACGGTACAGAAATGAGTGTCAACCAAGCGAAGTGCCAAATCGGTCCACAATCAGTATTTGTAAGGAGAGGCTTTCTGAACGACCACTGCATCGAGTTCATGTGCAGTGTGTCGAGAAGATCAGCAGCCCAGCAGAGTCCTTCGCATGGATGAAGTCGGCTGGCCTGAAAAGTGAAACAGAAGGTTTTCTGTTTGCTGCTCAGGACCGGTCACTTCCGACTCGAACCCGTCTAGACTGTCGTTTGGTCAGTCCAAACCAGACCAACAAACCTGAACTTGTCCTTTTTGATAAATCCAATTAAATCATTTATATCATTGAATTTTCTGTCCCTTTGACACTAATGTGATTGACAAGATTGAGGAAAAACATGGCAAATATGCTGACCTCGCTTTCGAAATGTCCAGCTTGCATCCCAAGTACCAACTTGTCCGACTCCCCATTGTTCTCGGTGCCTTCTGTTTGGTACCTTCCAATCTGTTGACTGATATTGGGAGAGTACCCGTGTTTGCTGCCAGGAATACAGCCCTTCTGACAATCTGGGTAATGCAGAAGGCTGCAGTGTTGGGGTCCCCTCGCATTTTCCGAAACATTCTCGGTGGGCTTGACGAGGCAGCGCTTCTTGGGAGAAGATCCATTCGCTGTCTAGGCCGCGTGTAGAGGGGGCAAGGGTCCTGAGCTGATGATGAGCCTAACCAGCCTGACTGTGCCAGGATCACCCAAACCCTCTATGCTGCATTTTTTTAAATGTTCATCTGTAAATAGGGGCGGTCGGGTAGCCTAGTGGTTAAAGCGTTCGCTCGTCACGCCGAAGACCCGGGTTCGATTCCCGACATGGGTACAATGTGTGAAGCCCATTTCTGGTGTCCCCCGCCGTGATATTGCTGGAATATTGCTAAAAGCGGCGTAAAACCATACTCACTCACTCATCTGTAAATAGTAATAAGAACAACTTATGTAACAAAGTTATAATATCAATACGACAAGACTTTATGCACTATTATTATGCAGATCATTCCATTTACATATCTTTTGTACCGAGTTAATGACTTACATATTGAATTTATGGTTATATATACAGGCTACAACAACATATATTAATTAGAATATAATCAGAATATTAGCAACGTAATCTGATACAACGCTATCGTTCATCTTCAGCACTGATATACTGAATGGACATACTTGTAACAAGCGTCCAACTTACACAAACCTTTTCACAGACATATGCTATTTCTGCCTCGTGAAACTGCTGAAATAAATACGAAAGTACTTCAAGAAGCTCATTCCTCTCAACCCATATGCATTATTCCCCATTAGTCTACTTTTATAAAAAAAACATAGTTAGCATTAATATGTCACTTAGCAATCACTGATCCAGATTCTTCCTCAAATCAGTATATACTCTCAGTGGTGGGTTATCGTGTGGGAAAACAGTATATCTACTAGAGTGTTCTAGTCTCACGTCATAAGTTTCATAGACCATGCTTTAGCAAAAGTATTATTTGCCAGCGTTAACCTATCCGAGGGATGTCACCTTTCTATGCTCATGTTTGTACATCAATATGTTATTAGTTCGAAACTGTTTTAAAAATTGCAGACAGTATCTGTGCATTTATTCACACGACGATCTCCATCGCGATTTGCATGCTATGCAGTGCTGTTGAAATAAATATTTGCAGTCGGACAAAGAACGTGGCCCACTTGTACCAATTCCCTTTGTTGAACTACAATAAAATATGTTCAGACACATCTAGTAAACACTATTAACACACTACACAGATTGGTACACATTATAACAGGTGATAACAACGAACGCATTATAAAGATAGCAAATACAACACGCATGCAGTGTTAAAGGGTTCACACTCCACACACAACAGGTGTGGTAATGAGACGTAATATTGTCACAAATGCGCGTTTCATTTATTTGAATGGCACATTGTAATATAGGTTCGTGTCAACTGTAATCTATTTCGTGGCTGCCATTCCTTGCGAATCCTTACTCAATAATAGCTTCAATCAATAGGTTCCTCCACTTCTGTGCCTGCTCCCTGTCCTAATCCCTGGTCGACCCGTGAAGACCAGGGGTAGAACATGTAGCAGATATGGACAGATATCCCACAGGACTTTGTGCGACGCCTGGTCCATTCCATGAGACGAAGACGTGTTGCTTGCATCGCAACCAGATGTGGACACACACGCTATTGATTTGTAAATTGACATTTTGGCATGTTCATGTTTTTTTTTTATGAAATCACGCATTTTCTGAAGTCAGTATGGCAAATTAAACCATTTACTAACTTTGCGTGTTTTAGGGCATTACAAATCTCCCCGAATCTAAAAGTGGGGCATAAACGTAGTGGTTGTCGGTTGGTTTGTGGTTGTACGCCGCACTCAGCAATATATTCCAGCTATATGACGGCGGTCTGTAAATAATCGAGCCTGGAGCAGACAATACAGTGATTGATATCTTGAGCATCGATCCACGCAACTGGTCTTCCATGAGACGAAGATGTGTTGCTTGCATCGCAACCAGAGGTGGACACACACGCTATCAATTTGTAAAGTGACATTTTGGCATGTTTTTTAATGAAATTATGCATTTTCTGAAGTCAGTATAGCAAATTAAACCATTTGAACACTTACAGGAGTCTTTTATCTGTTGCAAATCGAAATTGTTTTTTTATTGGTAAAAAGCATAACTTTGCATTAAATCTTATTCAATGTCACAGGAACTTTTCTTGTTCAGTCTTGTCCATGGTTGACCAAACTTCCTCAGCTGCAGAAAGGCCTAGCCACGCCCATTTTAGACATATTTTCGGCATAATAGACTTTTATTGTGATAATGATAACAATTATCGTAATAATTTGTCCAGGTTCCGCCTAGATCGCCGATACACAAGGTCGAGGGCATGTTTGTAAACACTGAAAGTAGTATCTATCTGACCCATCATATTTATCATCCCAAAATGGCCCCAACGTAAACCACTGTCTTAAGAACATTATTTGCTTGTACGTATTATCAATAGTATTCGTATTGACACTTCTGAAGTTTGAGCAGTGTTGGTATGCACCGTCAAGTAGCATCAATCCCGAGTTTGCTGATGTCTGTATGCTTCATTGATCTGGATGTAAATATGTCTTCAAAGTATATCGTACACAACAATGCCTTCCTACGTCACTCCTTCCACGTTCCCGTACTGTTTATATTACCTCTATTTCTACAAAAGAGAACCTTCAAATTGTCTTCAAAAATAACATTGGACGATATTTTCTTTTATTCACAAGAAAGTACACAATATATTCGGCACAAGAACAGTCAAATTCAAATCATACATAATTTCAACAAGGCCACGACATAAGAAAAACACCAGTATGTAAATAATTACATTAAACCCTCTGAAACGCAAACGAACACACACATACACACACGCGCATACGCACGCGCACACACGCACACGCACACGCGCACACACACACATATTCTGTTTTTGAATATATAGTGTATACCTGGTGTGTTTAATTCCATAACACACTGAGTTAGATAACTCCATATAGCAAGAATGCAATGGACTAGAGAGTGTTCATCTTTTTCACTGTCTTTCCACTAACCTGGCATGCCTGGAGAAATTGAAGATTGCTATGGTGTTAATAACGGATAATCTGATCATTAATATGGATACCTCCGACGTTCATACAGCATTAACCTCACTTTATGAAGATTATACTCCATCGAACTCATACAAAGTGAAAATATAATCTTAAATCTAATATAGCTTAATTTTCAACTTCTGAATTACACATTTTTCATATTCACACAATCAGGTTATAGGGGTTTAATATCTCTTACACACGCCGTTGGAACGGATACACTTATCAATGTTATGATATAAGCAGTGGAAACAGATCACTGCAATGGTGTAAGAACTGGATAATCAATTTCGTTTTCGGATGAAACTAACTGATGTTTACATATCAAATGTATTCATCTTTTAGTTGTGGGTATTATAAGTGACAAGTTTTGTGCAGTCTAAAACGTTTGCGTATTTTACTTGTGATTTTGGAGTGACTCATAAGATCTTAAAGAAACGAATTTCAAAATAAATGAATCACCGAATGGTAAATTGTGCTTGAATTGAATCTGTGTGTCGCATGTCCAAGATGTGTTGCGCGTCGTCGAGACTGTCACTGGAGGACAAGAGTGTCGGAATACTACCGCTTTACTGGAGGGAACATTGAATTGATATTGTGTCTGCCATTTATTTTATTTCAACCAGACATATTAAGTAAAAAAATAAAGTATTTTGATATTCTTCCTACAATTTATTTGTATTTAATCATAGTTTAATTTCATTTTAGAATTAAGTGGTATGGGTACTTTGTAACTTGTAATCTTTTATACATGTAAAATAATCCACTTGATGATGCAGGCCAGGCTCCCGTTCCACAAAACAATCTTGTAGCAACGACGATCGTTAGCCTACGTTAAAATATATTGCGATCATCTTTGCGCTGAGGTAACTTAGTGGGACTGGTGTCGTTTCAAAGTTTGATTTGGGTGAGGTGAGGTGAGGTGAGGTGAGGTGAGGTGAGGTGAGGTGAGGTGAATTACTGCACTTGTATGGCGATGTGCATATACGTGTGTGTGTGTGTGTGTATGTGCGTGCGTGAGTGCGTGTGTGTGCGTCCGTGTGTGTGTGCGTGCGTGTGTTTGTGTGAGTGCGTGTGTGTGCGTTCTTGTACTAGTCCGGACTCAAGTTGATTTTACAGTGCTAGCCCACTGAGATACCATGACACAGTTTAACATGATTACCCAATGGTCACTGAGACGCAGTATACTGACTCCGAGCTGACCAGGCCTTTTCCCCATAATGCCGAGCCCGAGGCATGGTAACAACAAGTACCATATTTTAATGTATTTTGGAATGGCGCGACCAGGACAAAAGTGAGAAGAATCCAAGTGGTTTTGGCAATATTGTGATACTACACAAATGTACACGTTACACAGGCGCAAAAGAAGATTCCACACAGTAGAGTCAATAAGAAACACGATACTCGTATGATTTCAGTGATGCACAGTGATCCATTCATATAATTGTCACCATCATTTTGCCTTTTACACCCAATTGAATCTGTTTCGGCAGATAATCGAGACTGGTTATTCTCTGGCGTTGATGTTGTATATTAAAATTATATATTTACTAACATTTGAGACAGGTATGTCATCCATCCATATTGCCAGGCAGGTGCTGACATTCGCTCGTCTCTGTCAACTGCTACATGCTGTCACCCGCTTCTGCTAAAGTTCTATTTATCTAAATGTGCAGGACAATTTTAAGCGAGAACACCATTTTTTCAAATTAAATCAATTATTTAGTTTTGAATGCAAATTCATGTGGAATGGTTTTGAATTACATTTTCTGTTCCTGGCCCTACTTTAATAAAGGGCCGTCACGTTGATGTTCGTGGGCGTTTGTATGTGTGCGTGTGTGTGGATAGGAGATCGTGTGCGTATGTTCATGCATGTGCATTATTTGTAACAAATAACATATTCACAAAATTCTGGGACAAAATCAAATTTGCCCCTAGGATTAATTACAAGCATGATGGAAAACGTGTTAACAGTCCAAACATCATGATTTGGCTTCTTCTTTCAGATGTAATGATTGTTTGTCACAAATCAGTGACTGACAACAATGTCCAGATTCCGGGTTACAACAGGTCGCCAGCAAATGGAAGCGACCAGTGGATCGGGACGTCCGGCAGTGTGACTTGGTTCAGAGCGTTCTTGTCCCCTACGGCGTGGGTCGCTGCTCACAATATCGATAACTGAAATGTCTGGTCGAGACTCGATTATTTACAGGCCGCCGTCATATAGCTGGACAATTGCTGAGTCCGACGTGTAAACAAACAAATAAATATCAACCAAACACACAAACACACTGTTTGACCACTGGATCACCTTTCAGCAGCAAGTCGTGAATATTAAAGTCAAGCACAAAATAACAGTATGAGGCAGCTTCACGCAAACATGGGCGAGACGCCATTCAGTTGTCCTTTAGCGATATTCAATCAATATCACAACAGGGTACACGGATCGCTCTCCCTTGGGTTGATTAGTCACTGAAATACAGTCGTGAATTAATTAAACATCAACTCGAAATATGTAATGAACATGCAACGCGAAATATAAACAATGAAGAACTAAGCGTGGTAAATTTCACGATAAAACATTGTTCTATCATGACGTCATTTTGGGAGATTCGAACATGCATATGCTCTCGCAACTTGATGACGTCGTATAAACGCAGATAAACGCGATGGCCGAACGACCGCATCCAAAACCCGTGGAGATATGACAATCGGTACAAAAGGTACAGGTAATCGACGCAAGGATTGTGAGAATATCCGGGAAAAATCCACCTGTGTAAAAATGGACTCTTCCGACACTGCCGAGGTCGGATTCTATTGAGGGAGTCATATATTTTTAAAGCTCTTATATTTTATCATCATTTTCACACAGGCTGTACATAATGTTGATTTCTAAATAAAACACAGTTCAGTTCAGACTTTCGTTACGGTATATATTTGACGATATTATATTTGAGTGAGACTCTAAACAGTACAATACATTATTGTTTCGGTTTTGGTTTAAATGTTTAAGATTTAAATACCATATCCATGAGATTACTTCCTGAGTGAGTGAGTATGGTTTTACGCCGCTTTTAGCAATATTCCAGCAACATCACGGCGCGGGACACCAGAAATGGGCTTCACACATTGTACCCATGTCGGGAATCGAACCCGGGTCTTCGGCGTGACGAGCGAACGCTTTAACCACTAGGCTACCCGACCGCCCCTCCTACCTGATGATGAGGGGTGAAATGGTCTTTAATATTAACATTAATTCACCTTTTAGCGACTCACATGCACGGGGAGTACATGTGGGTATGTTGCTTGTACTAATCGGACTTATGCCGCTTTTCTATTGCCCACTGAGATACAATAACGCAGTTTAACATATAACTCCCACTCAGACATTCCGGCAGACACTACATCAACTAGACCACTGAGGCGGTCACACCCCGGTAAAAGAAACTGAACACAGTGCCATGTCCAACAGTTCTGATATCTATGAATGTTCCAACGTAATAACTACCAATAACAGATATGAAGATCTACAGCATCATGGGGTCATGGGGTCAGACATGTTGATTTATCATAGTAGGATGTGGAGGAGGTATGCCTGCTTCGTTGAACATTTTCCTTGATGCATAAAGAACTGACTGGTAGATTGGTGAGACCAAATAGTACATAATTAGCATTACCAGTCAGCTAGGAGGATTTACAGGGGGAAGATTAAAGGGTCGTGGTTCTTTGACTGAAGGTCTGATGTCGTGTTACAGTCTTCAAACGTGAACCTGTAGCAAATTTACATTGTAACGTTGTATGATACTGCAGAGAATCCGATCTAATCGGGACTTTAAACTTCCATTTTATCACATACACCCCTCGTTCGTGCGTTGGCTGTTTTACAAACGCTTTCCAAAACGTTTATTAATGGTGGTTATATTCATATGGTCTTACTTAAAGTATTTGTTTCTTGTTTAACGCTGCTCTCAGCAGTAGTACAGCTATACTGACAATAATAACAAAAGTTCCTGTGACATTGAATAAGATTTAATGCAAAGTTATGGTTTTTAACCAATTCTAAAACAATTTCGGTTTGCAACAGATAAAAGACTCCTGGAAGTGTTCAAATGGTTTAAATTGCCATACTGACTTCAGAAAATGCGTGATTTCATTAAAAAAAACCATGAACATGCCAAAATGTCACTTTACAAATCAATAGCGTGTGTGTCCACCTCTGGTTGCGACGCAAGCAACACTTCTTCGTCTCATGTAATGGACCAGGCGTCGCACAAAGTCCTGTGGAATATCTGTCCATATCTGCTGCAGCATGTTTCGAAGTTCCTGGAGTGTCTGTGGAACACGTGGTTGACGTGGTCGCGGTAGCGCTGTCCACTGAGATTTCCCTCTACCACTATCAAACGGGTCCTCTGTCTTGCTGTAATCCCACCCCATACCATAACGCTGCCTCCCCCGAACCGATCTTCTTCCATGACACAATGATTGACGTAACGTTCACCTCGACGTCCATCGCTGTGGCTGAGGTGACAACGAGACTCGTCAGTGAATAGAACTTGTCCCCACTGCACGGCCGTCCAGCGTAGACGCTGTCTGCACCACTGTAGACGTGCTTGACGGTGGTTTCCTGTCAAGATGGGGGTCTTCTGGCGACAATCCCTACACATCTGAGGCGACGACGTACGGTTTGTGAAGATAAGGCCAGGGATGCTTCTTGCAGTCACTGTTCGTAGGTGTGTTGTTCGAATCCAGTTGTCTTGTCGATTATTGGTTACGCGTGGCCTGCCACTCCGAGGGTGGTCTCTGACTGCATTCGTCTGTTGCCAACTTTGCCATAAACACAAAATGGTGTTTCTGTGGACGTTAAATTGTCTTGCAACATAACTTTGACTCGATCCTGCTTCAAGCATACCATTGGCTCGCAGACGCTCATTTTCGGACTGGCGTGGCATTTCTTAATATTGAATAATAGCGCAATTTGGTTGTTTTTCTGAGTGGTTGTTCTCAGCACGATGCTAAATGCTGCATATGGAATCCCGTTAACGCACATGTTTTTATACCCATTCTTGGTTAGTGAAATGCATGGGGCTTGCATAAAGGTCAACTTTTGCTGCATGCTTTTCTGTAGCAGTTGCGGTTTTGTGACTTGATTCCATACATGAACTACAATATTGACAACCAAACTTTACTTGTTTGAAAAACACACTGAAATATTGGTGTCACAGGACTTTTGCTGATGAGTATATATGATGGCGGCCAGTAAATTATCGAGTCAGGATCACACAAACCAGTGAGTGACGACACGAGTGACGACACGAGCAGCTGCCCCCCCCCCCCCCCCCCCCCCCCCCAACACACGCACGTTATCAACCAAGACCGAACCTAACCAACCGATTCATGATATCGCCTCTTACAACAGGCATTCTGGGGATCTATTCCGACACGAAATCACAACCTGGATACAGCATTGGTCAGTTATCACAGTTATACATGTACATGCACTCTCTCCAGCGATGACAATACACATCTCAATATCCAAAACAATTTAGGTTTTATTTTAGAGAAATAAAACACATTCTATATTTTCAGTCGGCAGAATTACAGTGACGCTATTTTTTTTAAAAAAAAAAACCTTTATATGTTTTGAATCAATTATTAAGAAATGTCAATTTGATTAATCCATAAACTACCCAACCTTATCATTCCACTTGTGAAAGGTTGCAATTCATGATTTAGTAGGTCAAGAGTTAACTGATTTCACAAAACCTGTTCCTGGTAACTGTAGTACCGGTTATATTAACTTCGAACGTAAACTCTTTCCGCAGCAAAAATGGTTTAGGTGACCCTGGTACAGTCAGGCTGGTTAGGCTGGTTAGGCTCATCATCAGCTCAGGGTCCTTGTCCCCTCTACACGCAGATCAGACAGCAAATGGGACTTCTCCGTGAAGATCCGGGGTAGAATAGGGCTGTATTCCTGGTAACAAACCCGGTAACTCTCCCAATGTCAGTCAACAGATTGGGAGGTAACAAACCTAAGGCACAGAGAACAACTTGGTACTTAGGATGCAATTTGTTTTTCCTGAATCTTGTCAATCACAATTGTGTCAAGAGACCGAGAATTTTAAGATAGATATGATTTCAATGGTTTTATCATAAAGGACAAGATCAGGTTTGTTGGCCTGGCTATGTCTGTGGCTGTATAGGGGCCTGTTCCAAAGAATTCTACATTTCATATTTATATTTTGACGCAAAATCACACATTGACGGTTTTGAATGATAAGGGACTGGTCCTGAGCAGAGAACAGAAAGCCTTCTGTTTCACCTTTCAGGCCAGCCGACTTCGTCCAAGCGAAGGACTCTGCTGGGTTGCTGATCTTCTCGACACACTGCACATAAACTCGATGCAGTGGTCGTTCAGATAGCCTCTCCTTGAAAAACTGAGTCTGGGCCGATTTGATAAGGCACTTCGCTTGGTTGACTCTCATTTCTGTATTGTCCAGCAGTACACAACGATCAATAAAATCAACAGTGACATTGATATTGTGTTCTGCATACTTGGCTCGTTTAAGAAAACTGTGGAATGCCTTGTTTTTATCATGAGTCTTGCCATGCTTCACAAGAGGATTCTCAGACAAATAAATGTGTGCAAAAGTGCACCATACAATTCCATCATGAAGAGCCTCCATGTTCGTTAAACCACGCCCTCCCATTACCATTTGTAAATATAAGACAATTTAGGGAAGAGCGAGGGATAAATTGTCTAGCATGATTCTTCGTGTGAGGGTGTTAATACCGTGAATTTCTTAGCTTGTTTCGTGCAATCAACAACACCACAATTATACGAGAGACCTGGTACAGCCTAAGTATTTGTGGCTTTAACTTTATTGCGAGCGTTCAGCTCTGAACACAAGATTTTCTTAAAGTCTACATTTGTAGTCTGCCAGAAGTTTGTCTTGGACTCTGGAATTCTTTTCTAGCCTGCATCCCTAAGTACGCATAGGCCTGACCTTATACGTGATTATACGAGATTGAAGACTGACAGACTTTCTTTCTTCTACCTTGCCACGTTTCAGATCGAGAATGTTGTATTTGTCGAGCCCAAAGGACATACCAATATCATTAGACTAGACAATGAGAATCTGTTATTTCAGTGTATTCTTCTTTGGCAAGAAGTTCATCTATGTAAAGGATGTGAGTAGGAGGTGTTGGGGATCTGTGGTGCTAGACAAAATTCTGAAAGAAAAGCAGAGGACTAAAAGAATCGCCCTGAAATAGTCCTCTTCTAATTGAAATGCCCCTGCGAATACATCTCAAGTTGAGTTGACCAGGAATTCATTAAAAAATTACACAAGTAGTCGCTAGTAGAAATAAAATGCATGCCAGTGACTTCAAAATCCATTCGAGAGGTAAAGAATTATAAGCTTTTCTGTAGTCTATCCAATACGTTGAGAGGTTACGGCGGTAGGTTTTAGCCTCTTCAAGGATCATTCTTTGAACCAACAGCAACCCCAACATCCCGTTCTGGCCTCTTTCTGATCCATTTAAATGATATCACTGGAAACAGTACGATGATACCCTGGAAATAATTCATATTGAGTTTTCAGACAAGTAATTGGGCGGAAGATTTTGAGATCAGTCAAATCACATTTCTTTGGAAGAATTAGTGTCCAACCTTTGCACAACCAAGGCAGAACATCACCTGTATGCAAAAGAGAATTTAAGTGTAGTATGTTTCCTTGTATCCCAAAAACCTGTTTCGACTACTGGATTCGAATACTATCAGGTCCTGTTGCCGTATTAGGGCTGGACTTTAAATTACATTTTTCAAGCATTCGGCTGTAATGAAACGCAACAATGGTGACCTGGTTTTGCACAATATGTACAATATCATTGTAATGCTCTACCTATGGTTACTCGAGGTTACAGTTGCTGGGTATAGACCACAACTGTTTCAAAAACCTTCCACTGGAATCCATGGTGAGTCTTTTCTCATCACTGCCATTCGTTGTATTTAATTGCCTGTAAAGCTTTTTTTTCATTAGAATTGAACAGTTTATTGATTTCAACAGTTTGTTTTATGGTATTATTTATCATGTCTGACTTCTTTTTCATTCTGTCCAAACCTTTTACTTTACCTTCAGAGAAGCAAGCATTTGATGCAGAATGTTCTCTTTTATTGACTTTGATTGATTTGATTTTCCTAATTGATTTTTGTCTTTAGACATTGATTGCCCCGAGGAACGTAATTTCAAACAAAGTTCTATCCAGTATATATCTTCCCTTGCTTCATTTAGTTTGTTTTTAACCGGTTTTTCTTTTGATGGTGTTGTTTATTACCCTTTTATGGTTCAGTGTCTTTTCAATCAGTTTGGAGTTCCTAAAGTGTTCGAGCAGCAGCATACACACAACAGTTAACGCCATGCAAAGAACATTTAGAGTAGTAGAAATAATTTGCCATTTAATTTATGAAATTGATTCTGTGGAAATAATTGGTTTAATTGTTTTATTGGCCTCCGGAGGTTTCTCAATCAGTAAATCACAGATTTGATTATCAAATGACATGAACAAAATATACAAGGGGTCATTAGAAAGATCGTCGACAGAAGAAGGGGTCGGAATAGGAGGAACACTCAAAATCTTAGAGGCCAACATCAGGGACTTCATTTTGTGAGCCAATGAGTGGGTCATCAGTGACAACTGCATCAGATAATTTAGTGAGAATAATGCGAACGTCCATGTGCAATTTCGGGTTTGCTACTGTTGGGACTGAAGGTTCATGCAAGGGTGCATGACGAGTGTTGGCAGTAAGCTAACCAATCTCAAGGGGCATTTACAACTTCAGTCGCCAGAGCTGGTCGCGAAAAGTCTGCTCCGTCAGGTCTGCATACGCTGGCATGATTTGTCCCAATACTGCTTCAATAATTTGCCTTTTATTCGTGGTAGTTTTGAACATACTGTTGCTTTCGCACACCCAAGAAGTGTGGATTTCAGTTTGTGCATCCACGATATTCTTGGATGGGTTCTGTGCCTCCCCCTGGGGCAAGTCCCATATCACCCCTCGGGCAAGTCCCATATCAAGTTTGGGTGGTTTTCTCCTCCTTAACGTGACCATCATCATTACAAACAAGTAATTGAAATTTAGTATGAAAACAATACTATATTTTGATCTGAAAAGGCAGAGAGTATTGGTACAAATGCCAGTTTACTCATTCGTAAACCAATGGTAGACAATTCAGACCAAATTGTAACCCGAATTTCCGTTTTGGGTTTGCAGCGTTTTTCCATGTTTTCATTGTCGTAATTAATCTGCTCAGGAGAAATTGAATTTTGTCATCAACGAACATGGAACGTAATACAATAGTCTCACTTCTGAACACGGTCTTCAGCAACCCATGCTTGCCGTAAGAGGCGACTATGCTTGTCGTAAAAGGCGACTAACGGGATCGGGTGGTCAGACTCGCTGACTTGGTTGATGCATGTCATCGTATCTCAATTGCGTGGATCGATGCTCAGGATATCAGTCACTGGATTGTCTGGTCCAGACTCGATTATTTACAGACCGCCTTAATAGCTGAAATATTGCCAAATGCGGCGTTAAACAACAAACCAACGAACCAACCACTTCTGAACACCAGGGGCGGTCGAGTAGCCTAGTGGTTTAAGCGTTCGCTCGTCACGCCGAAGACCCGGGTTCAAATCCCGACATGGTTACAATGTGTGAAGCTCACTTCTGGTGTCCCCCGCCATCATATTGCAGGAATATTGCTAAAAACGGCGTAAAAACATACTCACTCACTCACTCTGAGACCATCGTACACCCCACCCCCCCACCCCCTCTGAGTACAAGATTTTGTGTGACCCCAGCTGCCTTTTTTCATGACCATTTTAGTGATCATTTTTTTAGGGAGAAACGTATTACCTTGATTTAATAGATAAAATAGTACTGATAATTGTTCATGTTCATGATGAAGTCCATGAATTGTGTAAGTCATCATGACGACGTCCGTCCGCCCTGACGCCGTGTCACATGGTGGCTGGCTGATTCTCACCTCACACATCATCCTAAGTCTGAGATAGATGCTCCATGGTCATGTGGTCCGCTCTCTGAACTCTGAATGTGTACTAGGTCTGCATACAACCATGATACCTATTCTCTGGAAATTTCACCTTTCTTCCCAATTATACATTTATGAGACTTGCAATTTTAATAGTAAGGTAAAACTAAAACAAAATTGAAGTTTGTGTGAACGTAATTAATTATTGAAATTGAAAATTAATTATGAACTTTTCTGTAAATAAAGTATCTGAGTTTGAAGGAGCAGTAAAGTTGCAGAAATCCTGCCCACGAACGCCATACAGCCCGATGTCATTCCGAGATGGAAGAATCACTGGCTAGCTGCAACTCGCACGCATTTCGCAATATGTACCGAATTAATTTAGATAATTCATCATGTAAAACAAACCCTTTTCCATGTTGACAAATGTCATAAGAATATCAGAATTTGATATTTGATGAATAAAAGCCATTATGCTCGGATAATGCGATGATATTTTCGATATTCAACACAATGTAGTCAGCGATTTAATCACGTCAGTAATGGTCAAGCACTTGAATTAGCAGGGAAATCAAGACAGGACAAACTTTCCCAGCCATTAGCCTTTCCACGGGTGTGGGTTAAGTTTCAAATATAAGGAAGGATGCGCGCCAATGATGGAACTGTATCTGTAGGAGAATGGCTTGTTCTGCTAATCAATCTCTCCAGCGAGTGTCGTCCTAGAGAGCGTGCCGTCCTCTCGCCGTATACCTGCCGAGCACTGGCTGCCACGCTTTCAGTATTGAACACTTTGCCTACCTTTCAGTCGCCCTATACATGTGAATTGGTCGCCGGCCAACACTGATCTCAAGGCGTTATTTGCATAGCATTCAAAGGCAAGTCACGTGATCTGCCTTCATCCTCCCACTAGGAAAGAGACTATTTAGTCTCCAGTCTGCAAGGGTTCCTCCATTAGGTGCACGATGTTGAGCTGGAAACTTCCCCCCGCCCGGCCCAAGGTAGGTTTCGCATGGGTACTTGTAATCACAGCTTGGGCCAGTGTCGCCAGCAGTTTAGAAGCAGGCATCACAGGCCTAGGATCAGGAGAGAACGAGGACTTATCGGCAGTTAGTGACAAGCGAGCAGCATTTAGTGCTTGGGCCGGAAAAAGAGACTTTCTTGAAAACTTTCCTGAAAGTGATTCTAAGGAAAAGAGGCCTGCGTTTAGCGCTTGGGCCGGGAAAAGAGACTATACCGAAGGCGATAAACGGGCGGCATTCAGCGCCTGGGCCGGCAAGAGAAGCTTAGGGGGTGAGCTTGACAAAAGAGCTGCTTTTAATGCCTGGGCCGGGAAAAGGGGCACAGGGGGTGAACTTTTACAAGATAAGAGGGCACCCTTTAGCGTTTGGGCAGGGAAGAGAGATTTCGAAGGGAGTTTCCTCGAAGGCAAAAGGGCAGCTTTTAATGCTTGGGCAGGTAAAAGGAGTACACCGGACGACCAAGAGTTATCTGGCGATAAGAGGGCTGCGTTCTCCTCCTGGGCAGGAAAGCGGGACAGTGGGGATTCCCAGAGTGAAGCCACAGACGAGTTCGACTCCGACAAGAGGGCTGCCTTCAGCTCTTGGGCTGGCAAACGATCAGTTACCGAGGCGCGACTAAACCTAAAACTGTTGGACTGGTACCTGTCGAGAGCTCTGGCCAAGGTGATGGAGAAGCGGAAGTTTAGTGTGTGGGCAGGGAAGAGAAACCGGTACAACAACATATTTCGTCGGAGGTTCGGTCCTTGGTCCGGCTAACCAGCTTCAGGTGAGGGCATCAATAGTCAACGTATCTTGTTAATCCGTCAGTAGCATATTGTCCAGGTTCTCCGGTCTTCTTAATTCCAGACTCTTGTTATGGCATTAACTAAAACGCATCTTAAACAAAATATTTAGAAGTGATTTCTCTGGGAAGAATATTGAGAAAAAAAGGAATCAGTCTCTCACTCACGGATGACTTAAACACTGAAGGACATATGTAACATTTCTAAATAAATGCACAGAATTGAAAGGAAATATGTAACATTTCTAAATAAATGCACAGAATTGATAGTGATGAATAGGAAACGTTTCAGAAAAGAATAAAGAATTTCATTTCTCAATAATGAACTTAAGCACGGATATTCACGCGCAACAAACCTTGATGCAGTCAATTTGTACAAATTTAACATTATTTCCCGACTATGGTAGTCAATTCATCAAAATAAAACGCTGCCAACCCGACATATGCCATCACGCATATCGGAATACAGGATTAACTGTGAAATGCTGCAATCATGTTCTGAAGTTTCACCCTTAAATATGTTTGATGAAGTCAAGAAACCTGGCGGTAGCGTCTGTAATGTAATCACATAAGATTTCACTTAGTTTTACAGCTAGACTTAACAGGAGTCGTGTGTTTTGGCTCAATTAGTATCTAATATACAGCCGAACAGACTCGTGCACTGTTGACAGCATAAAATATTCATTGTAGCATTTGATACATCTGAATATCTCAAAGAACTGTTGAAAGTACGAATGACTTTATGTGATAATAATAATAATATATGGAAACAATTTCTATTTTTCGACTATATGAATTAATATTTAACTTTGACTTCACTTGCAAACTTGAAGATCCGGGATAGAATAGGTCTTCAAAAACTCATGCTTGCCGTAAAAGGTGACTATGCTTGTGGTAAGAGGCAATTAACGGGATCGGGTGGTCAGGCTCGCTGACTTGGTCGATGCATGTCATCGTATCCCAGTTGCGTGTATACGGTATACGGTTCACAGAGGTTTTAGTGTTATTCTTTGACGTATCCTCAGGGGGCTGTTATTTCGAATTCGAGAGGACATAATTAATGTCTTCAAAAACACGTTTAACGCGACAACAGCGCAGATGAAATTTTGTGCTGCAGCAGGTTTTTACTGCATGCCAAGTATAAGCTTTCAATAACTCGCTATGCTTATCGTATCCCAATTGTGTCCATCGATGCTCATGATATCAATCACTGGATTGTCTAGTCCAGACATGATTATTTTCAGACCACCGTCATATAGCTTGAATATTGCTTAGTGCGGCGTTAAACAACACACAATCAACCAAATGACGTCCTCTGAATGAAGGGGGTGGAGGTTATATTGTCAGCTCGGTAGAATGCATTGTGAATGATCAACATACTGTTCTGAACTTGAATACGAAGATATGTATTTCTACATGTGCCTTACACAGTGATAATATACCAAACAAACTATACGGAATATACCCGGTTTATAGCTAAATGGTAATGCAAGGTTAGTTAGATTGCCTCGGAAATATAGAACATACAAAGTAGACAAGCTATTTATTGATAATAACTTCTTTATAATACTGTAATAGCGACGTTTCGGTATAGATCCTTATGTCGTTTGCCTTGCATGACAACGGTATAAGGATCGATATCGAACGTCGCTATTACAGTGTAATAAAGACGTTATCCATAAAATAATAGTGTCTACTTTGTCATCCGTTAACTTCTAAGAAATGCCTATCAAACAATTCAATATGGAACAGAAATGTGATAAGAATTTGAAATAAGGATTATGATGAAAAATTATATATGAGAAAACTGCAAAATACGTTTTTCAATTACGGATTGGGTCTTCCAGAGGTAGATAAAATTAAGTTCACACTGTGTATGGTGTTATTTTCTGTGTTGGGATTATATTCAATTACTACACACGTGATAACCGGTTGCAGCTCTAGCAACATCCGATAGCCCTTGTTCGTTGATGCAAAGGATTATTAAGTGGGCGAAAAAAGCCTACAAAATATTATTCTACGTAAAATACGACATTAATAATTCACTTCGCGGAAATATCACTTTTATCTGAACTGTATTTCCCCATGAAATAATCGTTAAGTTGCACGCGATAAACTTCAAGAGGAAAACCTGAGGTCCGCCTTCAGTGTACGCCTATCTGACCAACGACAGGTGCGTTTTCGCATTGTGACAGGTGGGGCAGGACAGGACACGTTCGCGAACACCTGGTGTCATGACTTAACGTTGACAGTGACTCTTGACTTTGGAAATGTGTTCGTATTTTACTGTTGTGACATTCGTGCGAGACCTCACCGTTTTAATATATTTCTATCGGAATAAGATGTGCCCCACTAAAGTGGGTAATAGGCGACTAACGGGATCGGGTGGTCAGGCTCGCAGACTTGGTTGATGCGGTCATTTTATCCCAATTGCGTGGATCGATGCGCATGATATCAATCACTGCATTGTCTGGTCCAGACTCGATTATTTACAGACCGCCTTCATATAGCTGGGATATTTCTGAGTGCGGCGTTAAACAACAAACAAACACTAAAGTGGAATAGGTGGTCAGACTCGGTGACGTTGATGACAGGTGTGGGTGGGGCGTGGCTCATCAATCGCTGACTTATCTGGTTCAGGCGCAATAATTTCGGATACAAGTCGAATTGATATTTTTCATGTTAAAATGACGAAACAAAGGTTACGTTATTTGATAAACCAAGAAAACTGATATCTCAGAAATAAATGTCATGCGTAGAAAACAGGGATAGCAGGGTAGCCTAGTGGTAACGGCATGCGCTCGTCACACTGAGATCCGGGTTCTGTTCTCCTATGCGGTGAGTGAGTGAGTGAATATGGTTTTATGCCGCTTTTAGCAATATTCCAGCAATATCACGGCGGGGGACACCAGAAATGGGCTTCACACATTGTACCCATGTCGGCCCTTGCGGTGAGTGTGCTGGAATATTGCTACAAAAGACCGCACTCCAAACCAACACATACTGTCAACCAATCACTTCATCGTACCTATTTCTGTATCGTTATAACCGTAGTTGGTTATAGGCATATATACAGCATAACTACAGTAGATTCTAGGGACAAAAAAGTAAGTTCGTTATATCCGTCAGTTCGTTATAAGCGTGTTCGTTATAACCGTAGTTTACTGTAGTTAAATGTACATTAGGTCACATACCATGCAGGAGGTAAGGTCAAATGGGGTTTCGGTGCGTTCAAAATAAACTCACGTATATAGAGACGTGAATTCCCATGTGTGGCTGTTTGTTTTAGCCCGGAAATATGTCGGTTTTATATTGCCAGCTCACTGAAATACTATGCAGAAGTTTAACATGAATTTACCACTCATACTGTATACTGACTGCGAGCTGACATTCCTAGTTATATCCCCTTAATGCCGAGTACCAGACAGGGTAACAACAAGCACCACCGTTACCACGGTGACGGCATCGCCCCTGCCTTCCGATCTCCAGACAGACTGTATACCCCCTACGTCACGGAAGCAGTTATATGCGTACATAATACTAAAATCTTTCAGTGTCTGTAAGGTATACAAAGTACATATATTAATGTAAATTTATTTGGATAAAAATCCATCTGTCATCATCACTGATCGCAATTTCATTTTTTAGAGTAGCATTGAAGAACATTATACGTCTGAATACATCAAGTTTAACAGTGACTTAAGGCGAGAAAGCTTACCCACTGCATAATTGATGTGACAGTGTCTAGGAATATGAACCTTACATATATTTTCTTTCCTGCCGTAGGGAAAATAAATACGAGCATCCCCGACTGCATTGTAGGCAAGCTGTGCTCAGTGCCTTAGTGCGTAGGGCTGGGAGTCTCAATGTCAATCATCATTTTTAAGCACCCAACTCTTGACGAGCAGATTATTTTGCAACTTTACACATAGTTGAGTCCGTGATTGTCTGACTGCCTCAAAGGCTACTCTAAATTTGAGATGTGTCATCTCGAAAGCTTGAATATGTTTGGCACATATCCAAATATCGTTTTATGTTAATTTAAAAAAAATAGTTTGATGTCTGGTATATCCAAAATTTATTCGAAAAGTTATAATTTCTTATTACTTGATCGAGTTTTATATTTATCAATCTTGCTATCGTATGCTACGAAAACGCGTGCGTGAAACATGCTACTCAACGTTTAACAGGGATACTTCACAGGAAAACCTTTCTTGGATAATAGCTCCACAAACTGTATCCTATCCAAATGGTAAGAGTAGACGTCAGTGGATTTAACCTGTGGGGATATATTTACTGTTTACTTGGAATATTGTGTGTTGGAAAACCAGCAGCCAGGACAGATTAGCTATGGTAATATAAAGATTCGGGTGTTGTTCATTCCATACTGTATTTAGTAACATGGGTTCCTGACACTCGCTGGCGGTCGGGTACCTAGTGGTTAAATCGTTCGTTCGTCACGCCGAAGACCCGGGTTCGATTCCCGACATGGGTAAAATGTGTGAAGCCCATTTCTGGTGTCCCCCGCTGTGATATTGCCGGAATTGTGCTAAACGCGGCGTAAAACCATACTCAGTCAGTCAGTCAGTGTTATCGAAAGACTGACATTAACTTGCAGAAGGCTATTAGCGGCATTCATTAAGCATGTATATATCTCTGTCTATCCCAACATACACGATCATACTGAGAAACACCTGCGTGCTGCATATTGTCTTTGGCGTGACGAGCTAACGCCTTAACCACAAGGCTACCCGACCGCCCCCTTTTCGATAACAGGAATGTTTAATTCAACATAACACTTCTACAGTAAGAGATGATTTTCCAAGTCGAGATCAGATTTCTGCCGTCTTAAACCCGGTGTGGAGAACAGAAGCCGTGTCTATATGTCACGTCGTACTTCTGTTAATATTTCATACATTAAACAAATAAACATTAATATTTTGAAAAGATTAGGCTCTCTGAGGGATTAAGAATTTGGCGATAAAAGTAATTGAATGTCATGAAAATTTTAAAGCAATATTAGACTCAAGTATTTGTTTGTTCATGGCCATCCAGGCAAACACTGTTTTGGGTCGAATGCTTAGAATGTCATTAGAAAACGAAATTTGGTATAAATGTGTAAATTATTATTGGGGATGTATTCACGTCAGCAAACACTTTTCAGTATGGCAGTCACGTGACACACAATACAAAGCGAATACAATGTAGATCCGTGAAGATCCGGGGTAGAATAGGTCTTCAGCAGCCATGCTTGCCGTTACAGGCGACTATGCTTGTCGAAAGAGGCGACTGGGATCGGGTGGTCAGGCTTGCTAAATTGGTTGATGCTGTCATCGTATCCCGATTGCGTAGATCGATGCTCATGATGTCAATCACTGGATTGTCGAGTCCATACTCGTGTATTACAGACAGCCGTTATTTAGCTGGAATATTGCCGAGTGCGGCGTTAAAACAAACAAATCTTCCTACAATGTTCACGGCCATTATGTTATGTTCCTCGGAGCGACTGTCAGGCTAAGAACATCGGCATGACTGAATAGTAAGTGAGTTAGGTTTAATGCCGCTTTGAACCGCATTTCAGTTATATCACGGCATTTCAGCTAATGTGGGAGGAAAGCCTGACGTTATACAGGTCTGAGACGTTTACCACTTTGGTGAAACGCACGAGCACAGTGGTGCTGAACACAAACGACCGTAAGTGTCTGGCGTGCCCAAGGGACGCAACTCTGCACAGAGAATTGCGGCGCCTTAGATGGCAGGACCATCACGTAACCGAGGGATTCAGCTGCAGTGACATTTAGGACGGCGGGTCTTTATTCTTTTGCTCTCTCTTTTTATGTATTGGATAGAGCCCGACTGAAAGGCGATAAGGAATTTAAACGCTCGAGGCGGTCTATTGGCCGCAGAGGGGCACAAACCGACCAACATCACGTGGGCCACGAACGCGTTTATGCCCGACGATGCAAAACCGCAAACTGAGGCTCACACCCTCTCGTCCGAAACGAATCGTCCGACCTCGTTTCGTTACGCGTGCGGAGTCGTTACGAGGAACACGACCCGTCGAAGCAGTGGTGATGACGCACCCACGTTCTTTGATGCCAATTTAGCAAGATCGGCTGTGAAGGAGATTGAATTGGCAGCAATACAGAATACTCAGAAAATGGTGATCAACAATGCGGTCAGCTTGGACAGGGGAATTGACAAAAACGATTCTCATAACATGACAAGTGCATTTTTAAATAGAATGTACCCGTGAAGATCCGAGGTAGAATAGGTCTTCAGCAACCCATAGTTGCCGTAAAAGACGACTATGCTTGTCGTAAGAGGAGACTAACGGGATCGGGTGGTCATGCTCGCTGACTTGGTTGATGCATGTCATCGTATCCCAATTGCGCGGATCGATGCTCATGATATCAATCACTAGATTGTCTGGTCCTGACTCGACTATTTACAGACCGCCGTCATATAGCTGGAATATTGCCGAGTGCGGCGTTAAACAACAAACAATCAATCAACCAATTAAATAAAATGACAGATTTGATTATCCGAATTAAAAGATGAGTAGGATATCATTAACGGCTGATGAGAATATGTGTTCTCAAAATAATCATCTTGTATGATGTTGATATTTCTGAACGACGACATGTTCTGTATCCTGACGGCTGTGTCAAATAGATGACACACGAATATGCAATTGGCCCTGGGAATTCCTTTTGGTAGGGTGGCTGGTATACACTAACCCACAACGGTAGAACGAATGGAAGAGTGAGTGATTTACGATGCTTTGAACAGTATTTAAGTTTTATCACTGTATGTTAGCTTCATATTTGAGGAAATGCAGAAGTGATGCAGGTCTTAGATATTTAACGTTTGTGAAATCCCTGAAAACTGTTTCGTGAATCTGAAACTAGAGATCAAGATCATTGGATCATAACACACAAAGGGAGGTAACTCTGAATTGCTGCGCCTCAGACGACAGTGCCTGAAACATCACTGCGTGGGCTGTCTGGTGCTGTCAGCTAGAGACTGTAACAAGCATCAAATATTGGGACAAAGGAAAATAGCCGAACACTGAAGCCGATTAGCTGTGCACATATCAAATGCTACAACTGACAAAGGACAATATTTGACAATTTCAAAATTTCTCTCATTTTTTTATGTGCCGTCCGTGCTTCAACCAACACGTGTGTCTACATCTTCTGTGTTCAACTAAATCCCCAAATATGAATCATAGCTTGAGGCATGTAATGAACAATTATTCGATATGCCCGTGGCTTCCAGTAAATCACGTGTTATTTCCTTTTCCCTGATGCTAATAAAAACAGAGTCAGCTCAAGTTTTGGCTAAATATAGGATATCAGAGTATTCATCTGCAAGGCTGTAGATGTTCTCATGTGACGTCAGTAATAGCGAAAGCACATTGTATGCGTTTGTTTGTTGTTTAACGCGGCACTCAGCAATATTCCAGCCATATGACAGCGGTCTGTAAATATTCGAGTCTGGACTAGACAATTCAGTGATTGATATCATGAGCATCGATCCACGCAAATAGGATACGATGACATGCATTACCAAATCAGCTAGCCTGACACCACTCAGACACAGTATACTGACTCCGAGCCGACCAGTACTTGTTTTAGCCCCTTAATGCCGAGCGCCAGACAGGGTAACAACAAGTACCATCTTTTAACGTCTTTTGGTATGACGCGGCCAGGGATCGAACCCCGGACCCTCGGCTCTCCGGGCGGACGCTCTACCACTAGATCACGGAGGCGGTCCAATGCTAGTTGAGGTAAATAGCAGAAGGGAATCGCCGAGAGCTCTAACCATGTGTGTATAACTAACCCTGAACTACAAAGATCAAATACATCTTTATATCATCGTTATATAATTTCGAATTGCTAAACTCGAAACTCTGCATCTTTGAATTTGTTAACATTGAAAGAAGAGATCAGTTTCTAATTATGCCTTAATGTTGCGGAAGGGTGGGGAGCGAAATACATTGTGACAGACATCGAGGATGATTGTGTATACATTGAGTTAGCTTTGATTTGCAAAGCATTTAGGGACCCGATCCCTTTAGTCGCCTTAGATAAGCATAGTTGTCTATAAAGCCTCCAACGGACATTATATATCACGATGAACATGTTACAGTCGCAATTTGTGTTATTGGAAATATTAAACGCTTGCTTTTTTATAAAAAATTGTGTGAGTAGAGGGTGAGTGTACAGATGGACACTCTTATCCTTTTCGCGGACACTTGGTGTCATTAATTATAGTGATTTATTAATATACTTTTCACCTGTATTTTGTCTTTTACGCCCCATGGAATCTGTTAATCGCGACGGTTCATCTCTGACGTTGACGTCTTATATTCTATTGATGTGAAATAGACAATTGGGCGACGTGATTGGCATGTGATTGGCTGTGGAGTGGGTGGGGCCGCACCACCTGAGCACCCTGGTGGACACGCCGACAACAATAACACCTGGCTGTAAAGGAAGTGCTCCAACAATAGGAGTTCAGGATAACAAGCTTGCTTGTCTCATTGATTGCCAACAGCCGTCAGCATATGTATACCCCAGCTCATTTACCCAGGTGTGACTTCGCCAGGTATCCGATATCGCCAAGGTCTCATTCAGAAAGAACAGACTAGCTGATACATCCCCAGTCAACTCCGGTGACATCCATGACCACAATATGAGCCCCACACCCACGTCTTGGGTAAAAGTCGACAGGATTAATTAACCTAAATCTATTCTATTGTTTAGTAACCGTATATGTTCTGCCTAAATGCAAATAAGTACACTTCAGACGCGGATTAATTAACCTAAATCTTTTCTAATAATTAGTAACCGTATGGAAGATATTCGGCCCAAAATGGAAATAATATATATTCCAAGTTGAACCCAGTTATATCTTAAATTACTGTCTATCTGATTATCCACTCATCTCTCTGGTATGTCCTGGTCTCCCATGTCTATCCCTTCAATAATCGATGCGTAAGACGTAATGTCTCTGAATGAAGAAACTTTAGAAATATTTTATTTTTATTTTATAGTTTTTATATTTTTTATGAATATACTGCTACATCCAAATGTCCCATTTTCAATAAAAAGTATTTGGTGTTATGTCTGTGTACACATCGAGAAACATCTATCTACAACGTATGGGCGCATGTACCAGTAGCCTTCCGAGCAACCAGCGACAGCACAACGAGGGAACATCATTTGCATATTTATCGGATTTGCTTATAGCATCGACGACAATGCCAATTGAGGTGAGGTGAAATGCGGTTTAACGTCGCGTCCAAGATTGTTGCACTTATATAGCGACGTGCATGTACGTGTGTGTGTTTGTGTGGATGCTTGTACTAGTCTGGACTGATGCCGATTTATAGTGCTAGCTCACTGAGAAACCATGCCGCAGTTTAACATGAATACCCCACTCAGACACAGGATACTGACTCCGAGCCGACCAGTCCTTGTTTTAGCCCCTTAATGCCGAGCGCCAGACAGGGTAACAACATGTACCATCTTTTAACGTCTTTTGGTATGACGCGGCCAGGGATCGAACCCCGGACCCTCGGCTCTCCGGGCGGACGCTCTACCACTAGACCACGGAGGCGGTCCAATGCTAGTTAAGGTAAATAGCAGAAGGGAATCGCCGAGAGCTCTAACCATGTGTGTATAACTAACCCTGAACTACAAAGATCAAATACATCTTTATATTATCGTTATATAATTTCGAATTGCTTAACTCGAAACTCTGCATCTTTGAATTTGTTAACATTGAAAGAAGAGATCACACAGGGTAAAGTTTCTAATTATGCCTTAATGTTGCCGAAGGATGGGGAGCGAAATACATTGTGACAGACATCGAGGATGATTGTGTATACATTGAGTTAGCTTTGATTTGCAAAGCATTTAGGGATCGACGAAAGGGTCATATGAATCATGGATTTGAACGTTCATAATTATTACGTCTCGTCTGACATTTACAGGTTCGTATTTTGGCTTTTTGTCATAAATACTTGAATACCCGGATATCCCTACGGCCCTATACCTGTGATCAACACGTCACGATACGTCATGAAAACATAGTTCCCGTAATGTGTTTCTTTCCAGGAGATGAAGATATGTATGTTTTAGTTGTTAGGAAACTAAGAGGGCAGATCCATAGATCCTTGCACTCTTAAACAGATCATTTTCGCGATATCAAAGAGATTCGTTACACCAGGCAGTTCCTATCGGTGTCGGTATGGATTACTATAATAGGTGCAGCTACAGGCAGTAACGCGGATAATCCCGTACGCTCCCCGGATGGCCGGATAGTCCCCCTCGATGGAAGTACTGACGGAAGATGCGGAGCATTCAGACTCATCTTTCATCACAGGCGTGTGATGTATGATAAGGATAATTTCTATCAATCCTTTTAATTTGGCTGCAATACCATTCGGGTTTTTACACTTTCTCCGTGAATTCTCCCACACAGTTAGCAGCAATCTACCACCGAGTTATGTCGGCTCATGGAGCGTTGGGTCATGACACTCTTAGGATTTTCAGCATCTTGGAGGATACAGTAATACCAAGGTGTCACAATTTGCTTTGTGCAGAGTTGCGTCCCTTAGCCGTGCCAGGAACCCCTGAACATGGGTTCGAGCCCCGACTCTGTTTCCAGGTGAGTCAGCACATACCTGGGTTCCAGAATTCATTAAAGTGGTCAACGGCCTGCTGTACTTCGGGCGTTCCCTCCAACAAAAAACCATGCCAGCTCTACATGTATCTGTTGACAACCCACTGTCAGATTCATGGTCAAGGTCTGTAGTTTGACTAAAAAGTGAGAAAACCAACTATTTCCATAGCCAAAAAGAAATCACTGCTAAAAGTAGAGTCGATTAAAAAAAGGAGAGTCAAAGCATGTGTTGATGAATAACCATAAAAACGTGATCGTACAAGTCAGCATCAGTTGTTGCTTGATCGACCGTATCTCCCTCTCTAACCTCACCTGATCACCACTCACTCACTCACTCTCGTACCCACCAACATCCAAATCCACCCACTCTCCTCCACACTCACCGCTCACTCACTCACTCACTGTATATGTGTCACCGTGATTCACCCTGCGATTTCGCCGCTGAAAACGCAATTTGCCGATATAATATCCACTGAAAATTGACTATAATAGCCAATGAGATAGGATTGTTCTTTAGATTGTATTGATTCGGGTTAAATGCGTGGAACATCCCATAAGGCCATGACACTGCAGCAATACGAGGAACTGATTGATAGATTAGATTCATAAGCCTTTCACAGGTTAATTAGACTAAGTATGGTAGGAATGTTATCGGTGGTATTACGCCTGATGGCAGCGCTAGCGGAGATAGAAACAGTAGTAGTCTAGAGTAGAGACAGCAGTGTGTCTCTCACTGCCGTCATGGCGGTACTAAAGTAGAAACAGAAGTGTGTCTCACTGTCGTCATGGCGGTACTAGAATAGAAACAGTGGTGTCTCTCACTGTCGTAATGACGGTACTAGAGTAGAAACAGAAGTGTCTCTCACTGTCGTAATGGCGGTACTAGAGTAGAAACAGCAGTGTGTCTCTCACTGTCGTCATGGCGGTACTAGAGTAGAAACAGAAGTGTGTCTCACTGTCGTCATGGCGGTACTAGAATAGAAACAGTGGTGTCTCTCACTGTCGTAATGACGGTACTAGAGTAGAAACAGAAGTGTCTCTCACTGTCGTAATGGCGGTACTAGAGTAGAAACAGAAGTGTCTCTCACTGTCGTAATGGCGGTACTAGAGTAGAAACAGAAGTGTCTCTCTCA
This sequence comes from Haliotis cracherodii, assembly GCF_022045235.1. Classification (NCBI taxonomy): domain Eukaryota; kingdom Metazoa; phylum Mollusca; class Gastropoda; order Lepetellida; family Haliotidae; genus Haliotis; species Haliotis cracherodii. The sequence goes on from NW_027266273.1 coordinate 22,870,761, forward strand.
CTGTCGTCATGGCGGTACTAGAGTAGAAACAGTGGTGTCTCTCGCTGTCGTAATGGCGGTACTAGAGTAGAAACAGAAGTGTCTCTCACTGTCGTCATGGCGGTACTAGAGTAGAAACAGAAGTGTCTCTCACTGTCGTCATGGCGGTACTAGAGTAGAAACAGAAGTGTCTCTCACTGTCGTCATGACGGTACTAGAGTAGAAACAGAAGTGTCTCTCACTGTCGTAATGGCGGTACTAGAGTAGAAACAGAAGTGTCTCTCTCACTGTCGTCATGGCGGTACTAGAATAGAAACAGTGGTGTCTCTCACTGTCGTAATGGCGGTACTAGAGTAGAAACAGAAGTGTCTCTCACTGTCGTCATGGCGGTACAAAAGTATATACGGTAGTGTCTCTATAACTGTCGTCATGGCGGTACTAGAGTAGAAATGTAGAGTATCTCTCACTGTCGTCATGGCGGTACTAGAGTAGAAACAGTAAGATATCTCTCACTGTCGTCATGGCGGTACTAGAGTAGAAACAGTGGTGTCTCTATCACTGTCGTCATGGCGGTACTAGAGTAGAAACAGTGGTGTCTCTATCACTGTCGTCATGGCGGTACTAGAGTAGAAACAGTGGTGTTTCTCCCTGTCGTCATAGCGGTACTAGAGTAGAAGCAGTAGGATATCTCTCACTGTCGTCATAGCGGCACTAGAGTAGAAACAGTGGTGTCTCTCTTACTGTCGTCATGGCGGTACTAGAGTAGAAGCAGTGGTGTCTCTATCACTGTCGTCATGGCGGTACTAGAGTAGAAACAGTAAGATATCTCTCACTGTCGTCATGGCGGTACTAGAGTAGAAACAGAAGTGTCTCTCTCACTGTCGTCATGGCGGTACAAAAGTATATACGGTAGTGTCTCTATAACTGTCGTCATGGCGGTACTAGAGTAGAAATGTAGAGTATCTCTCACTGTCGTCATGGCGGTACTAGAGTAGAAACAGTAAGATATCTCTCACTGTCGTCATGGCGGTACTAGAGTAGAAACAGTGGTGTCTCTATCACTGTCGTCATGGCGGTACTAGAGTAGAAACAGTAAGATATCTCTCACTGTCGTCATGGCGGTACTAGAGTAGAAACAGTGGTGTTTCTCCCTGTCGTCATAGCGGTACTAGAGTAGAAGCAGTAGGATATCTCTCACTGTCGTCATAGCGGCACTAGAGTAGAAACAGTGGTGTCTCTCTTACTGTCGTCATGGCGGTACTAGAGTAGAAACAGTAGAATATCTCTCATTGTCGTCATGGCGGCACTAGAGTAGAAACAGAAGTGTCTCTCTTACTGTCGTCATTTCGGTACTAGAGTAGAAACAGAAGTGTCTCTCTCACTGTCGTCATGACGGTCCCAGAGTAGAAGCAGTGGTGTCTATATCACTGTCGTCATGGCGGTACTAGAGTAGAAACAGTAGAATATCTCTCATTGTCGTCATGGCGGCACTAGAGTAGAAACAGAAGTGTCTCTCTTACTGTCGTCATTTCGGTACTAGAGTAGAAACAGAAGTGTCTCTCTCACTGTCGTCATGACGGTCCCAGAGTAGAAGCAGTGGTGTCTATATCACTGTCGTCATGGCGGTACTAGAGTAGAAACAGTAGGATATCTCTCACTGTCGTCATGGCGGTACTAGAGTAGAAACAGTAGTGTCTCTCTCTCACTGTCGTCATGGCGGTACTAGAGTAGAAACAATAGTGTCTCTATCACTGTCGTCATGGCGGTACTAGAAGAGAAAGAGTAATGTATCTCTCGCTGTCGTCATGTAGAAACAGTAGTGTCACCCCCTCGACCTTGCTAGTGTTTTTGTCCAACTGGTTTCACAAAATCTATTCAGTTTGAGAAATTATGATAGATTTAAGCTCTGTTAAAAATCGCGCTGTCGATTAAAAAGTTTGTTGTTGTTCGTAATGGAGGGATATCAAATTGAATCCATTTCACGCGAAACTATTACCAAAGCGATTTTTCCCTAAAACGGAAGATCCAAGATTAGATCGAGCATAATTCAGTGAGATTTCATTCATTAGTTACGAACACTGGGATGAGTTCGATGGAGTACATTTGTACCAAGAGCAAGAGGAACACTGACGCGGCTTTTTCCCTAACAGCATTTACGGGAAGAAATAATATTGTCATTTTGTTTACAAGAACAGAATAATTATATCAGTTGTACAATTTAGTGTCCGAGGATGACGGAAAAACTACAGAATTACATTCAAGTCGGTGACTGTTGAAACTTCTTATGGGGAAGATTACCGGCGTTAACGAGTACAGACGGATATGCTTTCAAAACGAGATATTTGCCTATTCACTGATGTTCAGCATCAAAACACAACGCTTTTTTCTGCAGTCGATCAGCAAAGGCGGCAGCTGGAGTGGCAAAAAGATTTCATTACAGAGAGGCCCCGCTGAGGCCAAACGTTTTAAATTGGTCTGAACAATTTACACTTGATAGATATTTGTTTCTGAACGGATGTGAAAGTGATGGATGACTCCGCGTCGCTTGCGTTGAGCGGGTTAAAACCATTACTTCATCTGCTGGCGTCAAGTGCATGGAGGCTTATGTTTCTGATATCACTTGGGGTGTGTTGTGCAGCCCGATGGGTTGTGCCGTCGCTTGGTTTCATTCCCTTTTAGGTTCCCAGAGAAACCCATTCTTGGCACAACTCATGTTTGCTAAAGGGGTATGGTGGCTTAGCAGCAATAACCGCAACTCATTTGTACTAAGGGGGTATGGTGGCTTAGCAGTAATAACCGCAACTCATTTGTACTAAGGGGGTATGGTGGCTTAGCAGTAATAACCGCAACTCATTTGTACTAAGGGGGTATGGTGGCTTAGCAGCAATAACCGCAACTCATTTGTACTAAGGGGGTATGGTGGCTTAGCAGCAATAACCGCAACTCATTTGTACTAAGGGGGTATGGAGGCTTAGCAGCAATAACTGCAACTCATTTGTACTAAGGGGGTATGGTGGCTTAGCAGTAATAACCGCAACTCATTTGTACTAAGGGGGTATGGTGGCTTAGCAGTAATAACAGCAACTCATTTGTACTAAGGGGGTATGGTGGCTTAGCAGTAATAACCGCAACTCATTTGTACGAAGGGGTTATGGTGGCTTAGCAGCAATAACCGCAACTCATTTGTACTAAGGGGGTTTGGTGGCTTAGCAGTAATAACCGCAACTCATTTGTACGAAGGGGGTATGGTGGCTTAGCAGTAATAACCGCAACTCATTTGTACTAAGGGGATATGGTGGCTTAGCAGCAATAACAGCAACTCATTTGTACTAAGGGGGTATGATGGCTTAGCAGTAATAACAGCAACTCATTTGTGCTAAGGGGGTATGGTTGCTTAGCAGTAATAACTGCAACACACTTTTACAAAGGGGGTTTGGTTGCTTAGCAGTAATAACCGCAACTCACTTTTACAAAGGGGGTTTGGTTGCTTAGCAGTAATAACCGCAACTCACTTTTGCAAAGGGGGTTTGGTTGCTTAGCAGTAATAACCGCAACTCACTTTTACAAAGGGGGTTTGGTTGCTTAGCAGTAATAACCGCAAGTGGATGAGTGAGTGTTTGGGTGGATTGGTGAGTGAGTGAGTGAGTGTGTCTGTTTGCGTGGGTGTTTGGATGAGTGAGTCAGTCAGCAAGCAATTGTAAATAGTCGAATCTGGAATATTAAACCTAATGGTTGATAGCTCGAACAACAGTCAACGCCGTCGTGTTATGATGAAACGCATCCTTCAAGGCCACATGTTATAACCAACTGCCCTCATCTTACTCGAATGTCAAGGACGTTTTGGAAATCATCAGCCCGGAGCACATCTTCGGTGTTCCTGGTGAACAAAGGGATGAGGACAGGGAATTATCCAAGCTCCATAAAACATGGCATACGCCATGGACGTAATGATCTATTTCAATAAATATATTTAACGTCAAACTGGAGTTAGTATTAATGCATCAAACATGTCCTCTTTAGTTTTGTTTGATCAAATTTAGTCTGGAAGCAATTGATTGCGTAATGGATGTCCCTACACGGACGTAACATTTCTCTTGGGTCGAAGGTGACGGTATTTGCCAAATAAATAATTTGCCAGAACTGCATTTTTTCCGCGAAGCACGGACGCCATCCATATCGTAAGTAGATAGATCAATGTTCGCCGGAGATCTCGGTAAAACTGTCAGTGGAGTAAATTTACTAAAAACTACCGTAACATGCTCAACGTCATTTTCAATAAAACAACATTAGCCCTCTGGTTATACGCACTATGGCCGTGAATGTGTCACTGCATCACTGACTTGGTGTCTGGGCAGTGTCACTGAATTTGTACATTTCAACTGTCGGTGACCGGAGAGTTTTGCCGTTGTCCGCAATGATGCAAGTTCATGGACCAGATCTTCACAAGATGGAGAGTTTGTTTTTGCTACTTACGGAATCCTTTGTAATAATTGTTTGAAAATCATAAGATATGTTCAATTGGTTGACACCTTGCCTATTGTCTTCCTTGCACTTGTAATGGTTCTATGTCTGACACGTTCAAGTAGACAAGAAAATGAGCGAAATAGGACCGTCACGATTCTTCCATCTTGAAGCGCGAGCGTTACTGTGAGAAAGCCTGCGTCTGATCATGTGCTGCTTCGGCTATTTATCTACATTGGTCTCAGGTCTTTGGGTTAAAGACATGCTCATGATCTTGTGAGTGAGTGAGGTTTTACTCCGCTTTCAGCAATATTCCAGCAATATCACGGCGGAGGACACCACAAATGGGCTTCTAATATGAGAATAAAATCTTCCTGAAAACCCCTAAAAGCAGGTTGTTTTTAAACATATTTGCCTTCCTATATATTTAGTGTTGTTATTATATTATAATAAGTCCAAAACATGCATTTGTTTAATTACACAAAGTTTATTTCTCATGTCAAAGTCAAAGTTAAAGATATTTATTGCATGTAAGGCCTCCGGCCCATATACAAGAGAGTTACAAATAAGTAGTTTACATATTTTGATATATACTTGTTTAACAATTTGTTTCTGGGAAAAATTGCACTTTTAACATGTAAAGCCAGTTTAAATATGACTGCATCATCTTTTGAAGAAAGAAGAGAAATAAAAGCAGGTACAGGATAATGGGACAGATAGCGTTCTGGTGTAAACTTTCTTCTTAGGTCTGATAATCATCATGATGGTTTGTATAGAGTTTCCCCATTTCTTCAATATGAAGATCACAAGGGCCAAAAAGGCCATATCTTACTTTGTCTTCAAATGAACGGTCCCTAAAGCAATTTCTTATCCTGTCTGTTTATGATTGTATCTGTAGGGTTTTGTTCCGACAATTCCTCTTGGTGGATTAGTGGTAAACGATTGCTTGGATAACTTACTTTGGTCTTCACCTATCTCCTTGCTTCTCGCACCTGCACGTGTGAATGTCTCCCTGTAATCGACCCTGTTCTGTCATATTAGCTTGAAACAATTTGCTGCGACTGGACCATGTAGGGATTCCAGAGCGTCCTAATGGCCTTCATAAAGTGTTTCACGCTTGTTGCGCTAAGCTGCGGAGTCTCTTGCCATGCGTTCAGATAGAGGCAATTATGACATAATAACCTTTATGCTATAGTATTACCGCTTCCACTAAACTATCGCTTATGCGTCAGTAGGAGAGAGTATTGCCTCGAACAGGGGCCTGGTTCCTAGTGAGAGACACATTACACTCCTCTCCTTCTCTCCTATTTGGTCATCCAGTTGACAGACAGTTGTCACCGAGAGCAATAACGGGCTGCCCCCGACTGTGGAAACAGCTCAGGAGGATCTGATGCTATGCATGATGAGGTTACCTCCAGTCAGATCCGTCCTCATCTTGCCCAAACACCCCGCAGCTAAACTTGGCATTTCTCTACAGCTTCTAATGATAATTTTTCGATTTTGATTTATTCCTAGAAACCCATGTCGCTCTCATAGCAACAGAACCTTTAAACAGTTAGATACATTATATTTGAAAGAGAAGCACAAGTATTCCAACAAACGTTTGGTGGTCGCCGTGATGCTCATTGACAGGCAGCAGAACGGACTGTTTTAATTGTTGCCAGTGGGGCTTCGAATATATATGTGTATAAAGCAGCCACGTATATCATATATTCTGTAAACGTGCATGGAATAATACCACTTTATTCTTAATACGTGGTGCATGGAAGTATGCCATATAAGCTGCATACGTGCATGGCATTAGAACTTCTATACTGTATACGTGTTTAGGAGAGGTTTCTCTCCCCCTTTCACTCTGACCCCCCTCTCTGTCTCTCTCACTCTCTCTCCCAATATATCCTTCTTTTTCCCTCTCTATCTCTCCCTCTCACTCTCTGTTTCTTTTTCTCTCGCTCTGTCGCGCTTCCTCTCTCTCTTTCTCTCTCTCCCAGACATACAGACATGGGTACAAAGGAAGTCCGTGTTTCTGGACCTACACTGACAAATAGAGACATGTTACCCACATTCTGAATTCACTTCCTGCATTTCTTCAGCATAGCCATATACATTTCAATGATAGATGAAGCTTGATCTGCGTGCATTGTATTGCACTAACAAGCTGACCAAAATACTTCTTTCACTTGATACCGTCTGTAAACGTGAAGCTGTAGCCTTTCTTCCATTTTGTAATCTACAATTACCATGAAATCCCTATTGTTCTTGTGCGTGGTGTATTAGTCAATATCCCAAAACAGCATTTATATTACGATCTAAATGAACCCTATTCGTTTTCGTTCATATTCATCTGTGAAAGTAAACATGTCACGTCTAAGGGGTGGTATCACGGAAAGCGTGACGGTGGTTGTCACCGATAGCCCCCAGGTCGGAACAGGAGGTGTATTGCCCGCCGATTACAACGTTGCCATTGTGCATCTGCATATAAGGAGAGCATTAATTAGAGGAAATACATGTAACGCCTCGGATATCGATACATAATATCGACCCACAACAACTTCAATCTGGCTTTTGTTCAAACTCAGTGACTTATTCCCTGTAATGTGCGTCGCGGTCTGTCTTAATTAATTGCGAGATGCTCGTACAATACCGTCCCCCTGAAACAACTTTATTAACTAGTGGAATTGCCGGCTGCATTCTTACGTGGGCTGTGGTTGTAGTCTTTGTTTGAACACTTGCTGCATATTTTGCCGGGATTGATAGGGACCCAGCCCGCCACAAAGGGAGCACAGATTAAAATATTGTAGCATACTTGTCGCCACACAATATGCACCGAAATTGATCAATAAGGATAAGGTATGAGAGTAAATGAAATGCAATAGTGGAGACAGTGATATGAATTGCCTTCCCTTCATTAGTCGGGAGTAGCAGTGGGACTTTCATCTGTGGAATGAGAGACGCTAGTTGACGTTAAATGTGTCCGACTGTCAGGCCCATAACGCCGCCAGCAGCAGGCGACACATTGGCCATCGGTCCTGGTAATAACACTCATGTACCCTCAAATAAAATATATAATATTTTGCATCCAAGGAACGGCTGTGGTATGGCATATCATATGTATGTACCGTATTCTACCGAACTGCTTAACGCATTCTACCCACATGTATAACGTGAATTTACTTAATAGATGGTGAAAAGTTAGTTTTGGAGTGGAATATTCCTTTATCAAAACGTATCCTACTCATATGAAGTGCCTGTTCTACCAAGACGTGTCAAGTGTATCTATCAGGTGTATCGCGTATTCTACTCAGGTATATACTACTAATTCTGTTTTGTTAACTTTACAAGTTATACGGAATTCCCATTGGACGAGAAACCATTCAGGTGACGGCGAAACTACACATTTGACGTTCCTACGTTTCCCATGGGACTGTAGTCTAGCAATGACGTAAATACTGTCGGACAACTTAAACATTCCCGGGGAACACCCTGTGAATTTCCTTCCATGAATATATACAAAACTGTTGTTAATTATCAGTAAGATAATTTCTTTCTCTGGGCTTTTGAAACATTCGAAAAGGTAATGTTTTTCTGAATATCCTTGATAGAATATCTTCGCAACGACCCATCCTAGTCAACAAAACGAAGGCAACAATCGACTCGTTGCCGCGCCTAGACCGACCGTCATCAGTATTCAGCTGTAGTATCGCAATGAACTTCAACGCCTTTTTGACAGACATATTTCATATCCCCTCTAAATGATGGGGCAATTCAGCAATGATGACCGATACATATTTATTGCCAAAAGTTCAGAAAAACATTAAAACCAAGTGAATTTCTCCAATGCGTTGATCGTGTCGGCCATCTTGCTGTCTTGTACTTTAAGTATATGTATAAGACGCAGTGTCACTTTGACAAACTTATTTCGGTATAATATCCCAAATTGTCTATCTAATGATGATATTATTCCAATGTATTTCTGTAACCAAACTACAAAGCATGTTACTGTAGGGCATTGTGAGGACCCATACGCTCATAGCAGCGCTCCTTTTAAGAAACTAGTTTTTTCGCGATACAGTTGGTTGTTAAATGGTTCTCAGGTCACACTTAACGATACACGTACCCAATTTAATGGCGTACGATTTATTCGAGGTACCAAATAATGACGTACAAGATATCAGAACTGACGTTCATTATACGCAGATGTATAACATATTCTACTGAGATGGACAACGTATTCTATTCAGATGTGAAACATGTTCTACTCAGATGTACCACGTGAGTTGCTTTTAACGCCGTTTTGATCCGTATTCCGATATCACGCCGTGTCAGCTTACTGTGGGCAAAAAGCTCGGAGTGAGGCAGGTCTCAGACGTTTACCGCTTTGGTGAAACCCACGAGCACGGGTAGGGTGCTGACAAACCTAATTACATAATCACGACGACTCGGGATTTGAACCCGCGATGCGGCGCCCTAGACAACTGGGCCACCCTTGCCCCCAGAGGTGTAACATGCTCATGCATTCTATATGATTCTCCCAAGGTGTATAGCGTACTGAGCCTGTTAAGTTTACACGTTATACAACATTCCCATAAGTCACCAAACATGTCAAAAGATAATTTCGTTTTCTGTATTCCAGGACGAGTATGTTAAACAAAAACAAATGCCTTCAGTCAAACAATAAATACAGGGTACGGTTTAATTTTAATAGATATTTTGTATAGAAATGCATAATACGCGCTTCTTTACTTTTGCAAGTGTACACTTAATACCTGATTCGTCTTGTAAGAATAATTAACAAAATGAAATTCTATAGTTCACTAACTGAGATATTAGCCTAGTCGACTTCAAATACAATATTTTGTGTCATCACGAACAAGAGATAACAATCTTGATATTATTTTTAACATTGCACAGACATACAGTCCGGATATCAGTGTGCCAGGTCCGCTTCAAAAAGTAATAAAACCAATGCAACAATAATCCCAACTATTAAAGGAAAAAATATTGTTGCTGATTGGAACCACGATCTCCTTGTCCTCATGGCAAATACAGTTTATGGAGATACCACACGAGTTGTGACAGATACATTTTATGAAGCAATTGGATTGTCCGTGGGATCTGGCTGATTGAAGGGGATATTAGATACAACAGAAAGTATATCAGTTTCGTAAAAAGAGTATCTAACAAAAACGAATTTTGCCTTTATTTTATTAACAATGATAAATGTCGATTTCAGTGTAAATAGTTAACAATACGTGTTCGCCTGACGGGCCATGATGATATGCCTCAACATGACCAGTGTTCTTTTTCTGTGCATGCTCATTAATAAAGTGCTTTGGTGTGTGCAAACACGGCAGTATCAAGCAGCATTATTTTTATCTGAGAATTGGTTTGAATATTGGTAATTGAAACATGGCTGCTTGTACAAAGAACAACCGACAGATTATGTTAAAAGTAGAAAACCGCCTTTCTTAGAGAGACCGCCTCCTTGGTGTAATGGATAGAGTGTCTGCTCGGAGTGCGGAAGGTCGGTGTTCGATCCTCTCTCGCGTCATAAGGAAATAGGTTAAAAAATGGTACTTGTTGATACCCTGCCTGGTGCTCGGCATTCGGGGAATGGAACATGTTCTGGTTGGCTCGGAGTTATAAAACCGGCTCGTACAAGCATTCACACACGCACGCACGCACGCACGCACGCACACACACACGCGCGCATACACACACACACGCACACACACGAACACACACACCTCATTTCATCCTAATCTTACTTGTCACTACCGCCGCCGTCTTTCATCTTATACCGTTTGCAGTTGCTGACATCCCTTGCCGCTTTGGGAAAGAGAAATGAAGGATTATTATTCCGCCTTATACTGAAGAACTACTAATCAACAAAGAAAGTAACGGCTTCAAACAAAGGTCAATGTCAACGTGAGAATAAGAACAGATAACCGCGCTCAACACACATCGGTTACGTAATGTCATTGTTCATATTGTTCATTTTTTCTGACACGAAATCTAAAATCAGACACATTATTTTTATGGAGTTGAAATTACTGTGGATGTTTCTTGTCAGTCATGTGGTCTGTCCGTGCAGTCGTGTCATTCAGAAATCGCTCACAAGCGGAAACTGAGGCCACAGCCTCAGCAACTAAAGTAAGTCAATAGCCTGTAGCTGTTTCTAGCATGGCTGTTTTCTCCATAGGAATTTTCACATTTAGTCAAATTGGAAAAGTGCTTGCAAACCCATAGGCCGCGACCCATTACCCTTAGGTTTAAATTTGCATAGATGATTGCAGATCGATTTGATAATGTCTGTATTAGATCTAAATTGAGATAATTAGAATGAATTGAGAATTTAGTCTTCCATCATTTCCGTAAGCGTGTGAAGTGATAGTTTGGTTTAGCAAAGCGTAGTGCCAGCGTGATCCATCAAATCTGAACAGAATCAATCCTATACGACATACATGCGACGTGACGTAAGATGCATTGTGTCTCTACCAGCCTCTTAAAATAAATGATCACCTTTAGCTCTGATTTAGACCGCCAACGTGGGGTCCTGGATAAAGCGTCGGCCCGGAAAGTCGGTGGTTGGTTGGTTGGATTCCCGATTCATATCAAAAGACGTTAACAGATACTTGTCGTTACCCTGCCTGTCACACGGTATTAAGGGGATAAAATAAGGACTGTGTTAGTGGGGTATCCATGTTACTCTGCGGCTTAAATTCGGCATTAGTCCGGACCAGTACAGGCAGACCACATGTGACTGATAGTATTGTTTTATACCTAATACATAATCTGATATACATTACGCTGATATATAACACGTCCTACACTGATGCATAACAGGCTGATGCACGTGGTTTATAAAGCATAGTTGTCTCAACTTGTCAATATGCTCGTCAACGTACAAAGTTGTTATTTTCACGCTTGCTAGAGGAAATGTAGCAATTCTTTTAAGACATAAGATAACACTAAAATGTCATATGTCAAGAAACAACTGCACTATCTATGATGTATTTTGTACCTGGTTTTAGTCTGATAAGCCGTGATTACAGTACTTGGCAGCGTGACATTACTTGACAGCGTGACAGTACTTGACAGCGTGGCTGTACTTGACAGCGTGACAGTACGTGACAGCGTGAAAGTACTTGACAGCGTGACATTACTTGACAGCGTGACAGTACTTGACAGCGTGACAGTACTTGACAGCGTGGCTGTACTTGACAGCGTGACAGTACGTGACAGCGTGAAAGTACTTGACAGCGTGACATTACTTGACAGCGTGACAGTACTTGACAGTGTGACAGTACTTGACAGCGTGGCTGTACTTGACAGCGTGGCAGTACTTGACAGCGTGGCTATACTTGACAGCGTGACAGCACTTGACAGCGTGACATTACTTGACAGCGTGAAAGTACTTGACAGCGTGACAGTACTTGATAGCATGGCAGTATTTGATAGTGTTACAGTACTTGACAACGTGACATTACTTGACAACGTGACAGTACTTGACAGCGTGACATTACTTGACAGCGTGACATTACTTGACAGCGTGAAAGTACTTGACAACGTGGCTGTACTTGACAGCGTGACAGTACTTGACAGCGTGACAGTACTTGACAGCGTGAAAGTACTTGACAGCGTGGCTGTACTTGACAGCGTGACAGTACTTGACAGCGTGACAGTACTTGACAGCGTGACATTACTTGACAGCGTGAAAGTACTTGACAGCTAGGCTGTACTTGACAGCGTGACAGTACTTGACAGCGTGACAGTACTTGACAGCGTGACAGTACTTCCGTAAAGGTTGCGATGTGAAGGTTGTGATGTGAAGGATGTAATGTGAAGGTCGACTAGTCCGATGACGTCATGGTGAACCGCTTGTGAGAGAGCGCTGCAGATGTAAAGATCGTGCACGTTCAGTATACAGAGAAATTAAACAATATGTATTTGAATGATATTAACGATTTCTGTAAATCATTATGATAAAACAAAGTTTGCTTTCATGGAGGGAATTTTTATTAGCTTGTGATTAATGATTCATGTACTTTAGTGGGTTATCAATAATGTTTGCTAATTAATAATATACCAGCAGATGGCGCTGTCGGGAAGAACCGTTTCTGAATGTGACATCAAAGGGGATGCCACACAAATGTAGATGATTTACTTGTCAATATATAACGAGGCTCTCGCAAGATGGCTCTCGTAAAACACACCTGCCTCATATAACAAAGAATATAATGAGAATGCATTGCAGGTTTCTAGTCCTCTCAATGTTTATTCTGTATTAGATAACGGGTTCTAAACCGACGGCACGGGGTGCAAATTAGCCATAGCTTGTCTCTTGGGGTACTGGTTCTATCTAGGTGGCAGTATGCAACATAGCCATAGCTTGTCTCTTGGGGTACTGGCTCTATCTAGGCGGGTAGTATACAACATAGCCATAGCTTGTCTCTTGGGGTACTGGCTCTATCTAGGCGGGTAGTATGCAACATAGCCACAGCTTGTCTCTTGGGGTACTGGCTCTATCTAGGCGGGTAGTATGCAACATTGCCATAGCTTGTCTCTTGGGGTACTGGCTCTATCAAGGCGGGTAGTATGCAACATAGCCACAGCTTGTCTCTAGGGGTACTGGCTCTATCTAGGCGGGTAGTATGCAACATAGCCACAGCTTGTCTCTTGGTGTACTGGCTCTATCTAGGCGGGTAGTATGCAACATTGCCATAGCTTGTCTCTTGGGGTACTGGCTCTATCAAGGCGGGTAGTATGCAACATAGCCACAGCTTGTCTCTTGGGGTACTGGCTCTATCAAGGTGGGTAGTATACAACATTGCCACAGCTTGTCTCTTGGGGTACTGGCTCTATCTAGGTGGGTAGTATACAACATAGCCACAGCTTGTCTCTTGGGGTACTGGCTCCGTGGAGTTTGGTAGTATGCAACGTAACCACAGCTTGTCTCTAGGGGTGGGTGGGTGGTTCCGTGTAGGTGGGTAGTATATAACATAGCCATGACCATAGCTTGTCTCCCAAGGTGATGGCTCCGTGTTGGTGGGTAGTATACAACATAGCCATAGCTTACCTCTCGGGGTGAGGGCTCCGTGTAGGTGGGTAGTTTACAGTATACCCATAGCTGGCCCCTCTATCTGTTGTTCCAAGTACAGAAAGGACATACATAAAGTATTTTCATATCTTAAAAAATAAATAATCCTAATTAACTTTTCTATCATAATGTACTTTCCTGCTTTGGGAGCTTAATGGAGATGGTGTTTTGTGAGTTATTCTGTAGCTAAATGGAGCCATAAGTCCGTTAGGGAGAATAAGAAATGGACTACCTGATGTATATAGCCTGTTAGAGACATATATATGGTGATGTGAACAGTCACTCAACGTCTTCTGAAAACAGGTACGCAGTACGCCTTATCTTCAGCACTTGTTTGGCGCTAATCTATCTACATCTCGTACAGCTCCTATATATATGTCATTATCACGTGGACGAAACAAGCGTTCATCCTATCAAAAACAGGTTATCACGAAGTCTCTGTTTCTGCGTTGCTTTAAGTTTGGAAGTTTGACCTCTATAACACGCTTACTGACCATATTCCGGGTCGTATAGTTTCAATATGACTGTGCTAAGATGAAATTATTGGTTTAGCCATTTTGTGTTGTGTTTATAAGGTATCCATGTGAATGTTTTCGGGTTATAAACGGCATTTACAAAAAACATAAATATCTATGGAATACTAGAAGGGATATTGCTGCGTTGTCGTTTCAAAATTAACTGACATGCGACATTTTTTACCATTTGTCGATTGTTGCATTCAATAATATTATTACTTTTACCGAAGTCCGGCGATGCGACAACGGCAATGTCTTTTCTAGGATTCCATACACATGGATAACAAAATGGTTGGAAGCCTCACTGGCTACAGTTACAATTCAAAAGGAAATCAGCCCAATGCGACTACACGGGAACACGTGTGTCTCCAACAACCTTGGTGACGCCACATGTTACATCGACCACAACTCTGCTCCGACACGGTCTTATTAACACTACAAGCCTCAAGTACCAACTACCACGGCAGTAGGGGCGACATATGGGAATATTCTCACACATAACAACTACAAAACTATTTTTAATTACCTGTTCAATAATTACGATACGGTTGAGTCATCATATGAAATATCAAATGATATTTCAAATATGAGCACTTTGCTTCCTTTGTAAATATACACTCGTCGCGCATCTCACGTAACGGTCCTTTATCACGAAGCAGAGATCTTTACTGAGCCTAGCAGACCGTGTAATATTGCATGCCTCGTTTGCCACCACCAGTGGGCGTCACACCTCGCCTGCTTCAGCCGTTGAAGACACAGCCGATATAAGAGGCGCCGGCGTCACGTTATTTCCTTCATCAGTGGTGGCCTTACGCCCCGTCACCCTAACATTATGACAGCAGCTTCCACTCCAGCGGTGGTGTTCACCGTTGATAAACCTACCTAACGATACGTACATGCATATCATCACATCACATAATTCAAGCGGAGAACTAACTCCCATCAACAGTAACTTCCTGGGGAAATACTTGGAATAATGATTTTCGAACAGATGTTGAACTACAGAGATTTTAGGAAATTACAATTGTAATATCTCAATGTGTAGAATTTAGATATTGATTCTAGAGAATTTGGCAGATGGATTTTAGCGAAATTCAGGATGCTGTTATGCTATTATTATTATTATTATTATTATTATTTATTTATTTTACTGTTGCAACATCGGTAAAGGTCTTGCGAAAATATATTGAGTACATTTATGTGTATAATCTAGGTTTACTTGCATTATTCGAGATGTCAACGCCTAATGCGCCGCCATGACAAAGGGTAATCGGTTGTCAGGATGTTAGTATCTGATACAAACGAATCACAATGTTCCGACTGGATAACCACATGTCTCTTCAAACTGTCTGTATATCTTATCCATAATGGTTAACGATTAACATTATTCATTAATTTCATTTCGTCTATTGGTACTATCGTTAGTGTAGTTTGGCATTGATAGTAATTATTGCTTTTTATATTGTAATCGATGGACAAATACGATGCAACGATTCACTCTACGGGACACAGAGGCTCGTTCCCCCAGCCAAGACCATGTTCCCTCGCGATACCAATTAGGGGTCTTAATTTATTAGAAACCCAGAAGGAAAAATCGACAGAGTTGTCTTCCCGTTCAACATTCCATTTCCGGCGCAGAAGTACCGCTGTAGTTTATTATGCATTTCTTCAAATAGCTCATCTACAAGTTCATCACACGTCTCTGTTGTGCAAAAGTGCGTGTAGGATTCGCTGATTGTTGCTGTTAGGGTGTATAATGTAATCTTATATTATGTAAGCATGTATAATGTGATCATGTGTGATCAAACAGGGATATTGCAGCCAACTCTAGCTATCTATTGGAGGAGGTTCATGTTACGTCGCTTTCTTGCTGTGCCTACGTTTTACCTTAACGTTTTACCGTGACGGTTTTACCTAGACGTTTGACCTTCGCTGTTTTACCTCAACCTTTTACCTTGACGACGTACCTAACCGTTTTACCATGACGGTTTTACCTCACCGTTTTACCTTGACGATTTACCTTAACGTTTTACCTTGACGAACTACCTTAACGTTTTACCTTGACGATCTACCTCAACTTTTTACCTTGACGACGTACCTAACCGTTTTACCATGACGGTTTTACCTCACCGTTTTACCTTGACGAACTACCTCAACGTTTTTCCTAGACGATTTACCTTAACATTTTACCTTGACGAACTACCTTAACGTTTTACCTTGGCGATTTACCTTAACGCTTTACCTTCACATTTCATCTCGGTGGTTTTACCTTCACGTGACGGGTTTGCCTTGACGACTTACCTTGACGTATTACCTTTACGTGGGCCGAGGAGATAAAAAACAACATTTCCTGAGACATCACACAGACGTCAGGCTTGGCGTCATGTTCTTCACGAGCACCGTAACAATCAGTTCGGCTTCACTACCCAAATCTATCATTAATGCGTAATGACCAGACGGTTTAGCTTGATGGTCGTGATTATCGATATGTCTAAAGATCAGGCTTTAACATTGTCTGAAGGTGTTCACTAATGTTCTTGGCATATTGTTATGAGACATCAACAAACGCAAGACAGAAAGGCGCAGATGGTGATTTTGAAGAACTAAATAAGATTTCGGAGTTCTCATGCATCGAGTATGAAGCCCACGCTATGGAGTACCTGTGGCTGTGAGTTGAGGGGTTGGGTGGTACGCCAATGAGGCCGGGGTAAACATCTTAAACGTACTTCGGGTTTGAAGGATACGGGAACGTACGTACTTGTTTAACAAATCGATGAAAGAAAGTTTTCAACAACAGAAAACATGCATCCATGGCAACATCTATGGTACCCGAGACCATAATTGGACACTTCTCTGACCCGGAGCTCGGACACTCCTCTGATCCGGATCTCGGTATACAGTGACAATTAGTCACTCGGCCCTACATCTGGTTTAATGATGCTACATATACGATGTCCACGTATTTGGCAGGTTTCCATGGTAACCCCTAAACCACGTTGGCCTCCGCGCAAACATGAAAACCACAAACTGCTGATGAATTTAAACACATTGATACAGAAAAACATCAACAAAAAAACAAGTTATCGCGTCTTTAAGATATTTAATCCCGGTAAGGACAAAACAAAGCTTTCTTGGCGTGTCTTTTTGTTTAGTGAACGAATGACCTTATAGACAGTTAAGTTATATATACTACTCAAAAGAAGATAGAGACCGATTCCTTCATATGACTATGGTTAATCTGTCATGGTATATGACACGATGTGCTCGGGCACGACTATGTACAGCGTAGTGGTAGTATTTAGTTGTATCACGGCCGTTTTGGTGTAATGTGTATGATGCTGATAAATCATGGATTAGAACCCGTGGCGTACGGATCCGTGCACGATAAGGGGACGCAACTCCACACATCGAATTGCGGGGACCATTAGGTGACCTGATATGTTACAGGATTTCACAGTTATTTGTCAAATACAAAGGCACTACATATATGCTCGCCTTATATAAGCGAATGGACTACAATAAGTGTGTTTGTTTGTTGAGTAATCCAACACTCAGTATTCCATCTACATGACGCCTGTTTGTAAATAATCGAGTCTTGAAGAGACAATCCACGGTGATTGACATCATGAGCATCGATCTACGATGACAACTTATCAACCAAATCAAGAGCCTTACCATCCGATCGTTTTTAGTCGCCTCTTACTAAACTTCTCTGGTTTCTTACATAGAAACAGCACGGGGCTACTTCCCCCCCCGTTATATTGCTAAGGTAGTGTTAAAAGCGGCGTAAAACAATTCTCACTCACGTCTGTACACTGGTTTGTCAACAGGTCCATTAAGTGAAGGACATGAGACATGATAGTATCGCCCTGAGGGTTGAAAGCACCTCGTGTCACATACCCCTTGGAAGCTGGCATCGTCATCTTTCCGCGGCCTTGACATTGCCCGACACTTGATGGGTGGGATACGTTTATCGACTGGTGAAATGAAGTTCGGTTTCATAAATCAATTAATCATGTTTACTGGTTTACATATATGAACCGTCAATCGACACCCTGACTACACTTCGCCCTCGGCTGTTACCCGAGCTCATTCTTCGTGCATGGCTGCGAAGAGTGGGCAGTTCGATCCTGACATGGTGATGAAGACAACATTGCCGCTCAACATAATTTAAAAAAAACTATTTTAGATATAATATCATTACATTGAACACATGTCTTTCTAAAGTGGCATCTGAAGTGTGGGTTATAGGCGTGGCTTGGAGGGTCAGTATTGACAACTCCCCGGACGAGAGTGACATCGCGGAAATTAACACGCCCTCCTATAGGCATGAGTAAATTCATATATGACAGAAAAGTTGATGATGTTGAAGTCGGGGTTGGGGATGTTGACGATGAGTATGTGCCGCTCCTGTCAATTCAATATTTAACCGCAAGCATTTCTTGATAGTTAACCATATTCAATATATGGATAAAACTAAATACTGCTCCCACATGTTATGATCAAGTTATATCTATTTCAGTCTCTTTTTTTGCGCTTCCGTGCATTTACATGTTTTTTACATGTAACATTAGTGTCAGATAGACTATGATTGAGAGACTGTTTTTTATTTGATTTCATTCTCGTTTTTGTCGATTGTACACTTTGTAAATCCTTAATAAAATCATGTTCTGCGTTGGAAGCGCCCTTTTTTGCTGGCTGAAGATGCGCCTCATCTCGGAGGAAATTGTTTTAAAAACAGGTATATGCATTTTTAACGATTAACGTCATAGTTTATAAAAATATGTTTTAACAATATTGTATTATTGATTCTCAACACATGCATACTCTCAGAAGTTGGTGTCAAGCTACGTTCAAATAATGTCCTAATGTGTTTTCTGTTTTTGTTTACTTCTGTTTTAAACAGCCAGAAAAACATCTCTCTAAAGATGCCATTTATACGTTCTTTACATATTTTGGGTACGCTTTTACAGCAGGGTTAAACGTGAAAGCTACTTGGGCCGTGATCTGCTGTGTCACAGCTAATGCTGCTCGGATCGATCACTCTTGCTGCCTCCGTGTAGTGAAATAGCCACTGTCTTGTACCTATTACCCGCGCCTGCTTACCGCTTCAGCGTGGCAGGCTGTACAAGTAAATCTGTCACTTCGCGAAATCATTGTCTGAAAGGTCGGTAGCAGATGCTACAACAGAGGCTGGCGTTAATATGTGTGCGCTATAATCCTGCTTTAAGGGGCCTCTAGTACTGGTAATGTATGTGTGTATAAGTGCGTGGAGAGGACGTGTAGCGCTTAGCAGTAAAGAGGCTTCGGTGTGATAGGTCAACGAAAGGGTTTAAGGGTGGAATGCATGTTCTCGGCATATTGGCAACATTACCTGGACTTAAATACCTCTGAGCCAACATCCAACATTGTCAGTAGACACCATCATATGGGTACAGGGAAGCGCTTTTCTTTATAACTCTATAACTTCTACAGGTGCGTGCGTGTCTACTATAGGGTGCGTGTGTGTCTACTGTAGGCTGTTCGTGTCTACTATAGGGTGCATGTTCGTCTACTGTAGGGTGCGCGTTTCTACTATAGGGTGCGTATGAGTGTAGTGTAGGCTGTTTGTGTCTACTATAGGGTTTGTGCGTCTACTGTGGGGGTGGGGGTGTCTACTGTAGGGTGTGTGTGTGTCTACGTTAGGCTGCTTGTGTCTACTGTAGGGTGCATGCGTGTGTCTACTGTAGGGTGCGTGTGTCTACTATTGGGTGTGTGTGTGTCTGCTGTAGGCTGATTGTGACTACTATAGGGTGCGTGTGTGTCTACTATAGGGTGGGTGTGTCTACTGTGGGGTGTGTGTGTCTACTATAGGGTGCTTGTTTGTCTACTGTAGGCTGCAAGTGTCTACTATAGAGTGCGTGTGTGTCTACTATAGGGTGCGTGTGTGTCTACTGTGGGGTGTGTGTGTCTACTATAGGGTGCTTGTGTGTCTACTGTAGGCTTCTAGTGTCTACTATAGGGTGCGTGTGTGTCTACTATAGGGTGCGTGTGTCTACTGTAGGGTGCGTGTGTGTCTACTATAGGGTGCGTGCGTATCTACTGTAGGGTGCGTGTGTGTCTACTATAGGGTGGGTGGGTGTCTACTGTAGGCTGCTTGAGTCTACTATAGGGTGCATGCGCGTCTACTATAGGGTGCGTGTGTGTCTACTATAGGGTGCTTGTGTGTCTATTGTAGGCGTCTAGTGTCTACTATAGGTAGCGTGTGTCTACTATAGGGTGCGTGTGTCTACTATAGGGTGCGTGTGTCTACTTTAGGGTGCGTGTGTCTACTATAGGGTGCGTGTGTCTACTTTAGGGTGCGTGTGTCTACTATAGGGTTCGTGTGTCTACTATAGGGTGCGTGTGTCTACTTTAGGGTGCGTGTGTCTACTTTAGGGTGTGTGTGTCTACTATAGGGTGCGTGTGTCTACTATAGGGTGTGTGTGTGTCTACTATAGGGTGCGTGTCTCTACATTAGGGTGCGTGTGTGTCTACTATAGGGTGGGTGTCTACCTTAGGCTGCTTGTGTCTACTGTAGGGTGTGTGCGTATCTACTTTAGGGTATGTGTGTCTACTATAGGGTTGGTGTGTGTCTACTGTAGGCTGCTTGAATCTACTGTAGGGTGCGTGCTGTCTACTTTAGGGTGCGTGCGTGTCTACTATAGGGTGCATGTGTGTCTACTAAAGGGTGCGTGTGTGTCAACTATGGCGTGTGTGTGTCGAATAGAAGTTGTGTGTTTCTATTGGAGAGTGTATGTGCCTACTGTAGGCTGTGTTTATCTATTAAATGGTGGGTAGGTCTCCTATAAACTGATATCTTGTTATAGGCTGGGTGTCCACTTTAGGGTAGGTATGTCTGCTATAGGGTGTGTGTTTATTTCAGAGATTGTCTACTGTAGGAAGCACGTGTGTCTGCTATACGGTGTGTGTTTGTCAACTTTATGGGTATGGCTACCAGAGGGAGTATGTGTGTCTACTGAAAGGTGTGTGTGTCTACTATATGGTGTGTGGGCCCAGTCTACGGCGCCGCAGTTCGTTCTCCCAGATTATTTCCCCAGATTTTCCATCACCACACCCGAACCCTAGGTTACAGTAAATGGTAAACCGATCCGTTCCCTTCAGAGCTAACACGCCGTGATATAACAGAAATACTGTTAACCCCAATTCCCTAGGTTCATTCGAGTGAGTGAGTGAGTGGGTGAGTTGTGTTTAGCGGCGCCTTTTAACAGTATTACAGTTATATCACGGCGTGTCAGCTTAATGTGGGAGGAAAGCCCGAATTGATGCACGTCTTAGACGTTTACCACTTCGGTGAAACCCAGTAGCACGGGTATGGTGCTGACAAACCTAGGAACATAATCTGGGCGAACCTGGTTTCGAACCCACAATCATAGGTTTCTGGCGTGCCCAAGGGACGCAACTCTGCACAGCGAATCGCGGCGCCTTAGACGACAGGGCCACCCATGTACCCAGGTTCATTCGAGGTACCACTTCACTTCTATAGGGGTTGGGGGTAGTCTAATGGTTTTAGCTTTTTCTCGGGTTCGATTCCTCATAAAATTATAATATGTAAAAACCAATATTGCTGGACTATTGCTGAAAGCGCCGTAAAACGACTCATTCATTCACAACTGCTGGAAATGGTCGTAGCTCAATTATGCATCGCATTACTAAGTCATCACGTTGGTATCTCCCTTAATCCAAGCTATTCGCTATAAGACATATATTGTAAAGCAACCACAATCCACGAAAATCATTGCTTTGGGACATAATTTGTATCGCGAGAGGTTCATCTCTCTCACCGCTGGCACTATGTGTCTGTATGCCATATTCCAGCCTTTCGACATGCCGATTCAATAAGGGGTAGCGAAGATTGCATTTTATATACTTTTAAACATCATTCGAGTATTTTCTGTTCATTTGTATTCCCAGACATACAGGCTAATATGGAAGCTATGAATATCCCGACGGATAAACTAATTATTAGATTCAAATACACGTATTTTATAGCATTAAGCACTGGCCTAAACAATATTAGCTCTCAAGTAGAATTTCTTTTTTTTCTGCCTGACTTAGTCTGCAATCGAGTCATCCCAATCCATTTCGTGAAGACTCTGCAAGAGAGGCAGTGATTAATCGCGGGCGTCATTTGATTGCCATAAGGGGGAGGTAATCCAACTAGGCCGTACACAGATACAGTTTGAGCTAGTCCAATAGCAGTGACAATCTTATAACGGTAAATTGCGCTGTGCTTGTCTTGAGGCTATTAGGTTTAGGGGCTACAACTGCGGTGACATTCAGCTAGAAGTAAATGATTAGGTTTTATCGTTATGATCAAACAGGTGTGAAAGCTCCTCACATCGTCTGCCCCCCGAAACAGCAGGTACAGATATGAGGGCCAGCGCACCCGCAAACACAGAGGACATTCAAAAGATACAATAACTTCAATTTTCGACTTGAAGATATTAATTTCCAATATCATGAACAGTTAAAGTACATGAACATGAACGTCGACCAAATGACGTTGGTTTAAACCTTCAGTAAACACCAACAATTAATGACACACATATATAAGATCGCATCCCAGATTATTACACATATATTGCGACGTGCATGCACGTGTGTGTGTCTGTTTGTTCTATTCCGCACAAATGCCGGTTTTATAGTTTATTCCGCAGCTTAACATAAGCACCCCACTCAGACACAGTATACTGACTTCGAGCCAACCAGTCCTTGTTTTAGTCCTTTAATGCCGTAGGCAAGATAACAACAAGTACCATCTTTTGACGTCAATTGGTACGACGAGGCCGGAGATCGAACCGCCAATCTACCGCTCTCTATCCACTAGACCATAGAGGCGGTCGTGTATATAATAGTATACATTTAACCTGTCAAAATACATATTCCCTGAAAATAATATCCTAATGGTACGGAAGCAAACGTGTTGATGTGTTTGCGGGGCGCCGATGACGCCTGTTGGTCCGAGCGTTCGCTCTCCAGATCCCCCGTGGGTACAAAGTGCCAGGTCGATTTCTGGTGTCCCGCCATAATGCTGATGGGTTATTGCTAAAACGGCGTAAAACAATACTCACTAATGGCAGTGTTGACCCTGTCTCAACATATTATCCACATGTTCGTTAATACACTGATAAGAAACATATCACCTGTACTACGATAAAAAGAAAAGTTATACTGTAACACTAAACACACTTTCTAAACCATGATAATAATCACTGTATCAATACTTTGATAATAATCATTATATCAATACTGTGGTAATAAGCATAATATCAATACTGTGTTAAGCATAATATTTATACTGTGATAATAAGCAATATATCAATACTGTGATAATAAGCATAATGTTAATACTGTAATAATAAGCATTATATTCATACTGTGATAATAAGCATTATATTCATACTGTGATAATACGCATTATGTTAATACTGTGATAATATGCATTATATTTATACTCTGATAATAAGCATTATATAAATACTGTTATTATAAGCATTATAATAATACTGTGAGAATACGCATATATCAGTACAATGGTAATAACAAAATCACACAAACGTCATTTCGACCGCCTCCGGGGTCTAGTGGTAGAGCGTCCGCCCCTGCCGCGTCATACCAAAAGACGTTAAAAGATGGTACTTGTTGTTACCCTGGATGGTGCTCGACGTTAAGGGGCTAAAACAAGAACTTGTCTGCTCGGAATTAGTGTACTGGTGTACTGTGTCTTAGTGAGGTATTCATATTAAACTGCGGCATGGTATCTTAGTGGGCTAGCACTATAAATCGGCATGTGCCCTGACGAGTACAAGCAGCCACACACACACGTGCATGCACTTCGCTATATAAGTGCACTAATCTTGGAAGAGACGTTAAACCCCATTTCACCTCAAATTACCACACATAAACGACTTTTCCTCTGACATGTATACTTGTCTTCCACCAAGGTGATCAAAGGGGTCCCTGTTTCTGCAATAATATTCCGTTTATCAACCGCCTTGGTTCACTGACAGGCCCTATGCGACTATTAACGAGGCACAGGTGTACCTGAGATGTATCACAACCACACAAAAAATCACCATTTAACACTTGCATCTTTATTTTCAGGATCTGCAAACTGGTTACAGTCCTTGCTCCACTGCACAAGTCACGTGCTATAGCTATCTACCCAATGACAGGCGTCGGAACATTGACCATTGAAACCAGAGCTAGTGAAACAATCCTGAATGACTCTTCGCCAACCCGCGTGAATCTGTTTACCCAAGTCCGTCACCATCAGGCCAACCGACCACATAGTTTGTGCTGACTTATTTTTATGAAAGTTTTTTTGTAAAACACCACGACTGCTCCAGTGAATTAAAATACCATGTGACCGGATATGGTCACACATTTAGTAAAATGCTCGTAAGTCCCAATGTCCTAACAACTAGATTTCAAGTTGTCTCACCATCAAGGAACAGTACATGCCATCTCAATAATCTGTCCTGTCATCACGTACCTCCAGACAGACCCACATGTATTGGAATAAGACTTCATAGAATCCAATAGTATACTTACAGGCTGACATTCGTATATAGTATTCATTCTCGTGTCGGAAGGTTGGCTGTGCTATGACAACTGTTTACATCCTGGAACATATGTTCATGAATAGCATCACAGCTCCCGCTGTTCAGATTATATAAGTATATATTGCATAAAATGTCACTATTTTCAAAAGCGATAAATAAATTAATCTTTGCATGTTTAGTTTGTTTTTCAAATTGTTAATGAGCCTCGTCAATAATTAGGTAAATGGTATCACAAACTGCCAAAATATTTAATTGTGGATGTCATTCTGGTTCTTTGTGGCTGTGGCCTCAGCTATCCCGACCCCCACCACCCATACCACCAGCGACACCGCCCCCGCCCCCACCGACTTTCGCTGATACCAGTGTCTGCTAACACTCGTTATGCATATATGTAATTCATTTCCTCATTGCAATTCATCGGTACGGGATCATTGTGATGTTTGATAGAGACTTGTAGCAGCTGTGTATCAGTTGGTGCAGTTGCATGGTGATGCTGACCCTGTTGTAAGGTCGGTTATGAGGGCGCCGTCATGCCTTTTCATTAATAAAATGAAGGACAGGTAAACTGAAAGTATGAATTATGTTTTCATTTTCTGTATGCTCAATTAATCTCGCCACCAAGCACAAAACGAGTTTCTGCAATTAGTGATGTGTCATTCTACATGCGAAATACGTACTAAATAACACGAGATAACTCCGTCTCAAGAAAATTCTAATAATTTTCGTTTTAAAATTTGTCCTTAGTCTACGCCCTTCTACTTGAGTACATATGCACTCGTGTCATCATGTGTTATGTATTTGACTTTCCTAATATATAAGGGCCAGTCGGGTAGCCTCGTGGTTAAAGCGTTCGCTCGTCACGCCGAAGACCCGGGTTCGATTCCCGACATGGGTACAATGTGTGAAGCCCATTACTGATGTGCCCCGCCGTGATTTCTGGAATATTGCTAAAAGCGGCGTAAAATCATACTCACTCACTCACTCCTAATATATACACGCAGTACAGCCGCTACGAGGAAATAATAGGTATTATCATATACGAATCAAGCACAGCTGTTATAAGGGATGCATTCGTAGTAATACACACAGCACAGCTGTTATAATGGAGGCATTCGTAGTAATACACACAGCACAGCTGTTATAAGGGAGGCATTCGTAGTAATACACACAGCACAGCTGTTATTAGGGAGGCATTCGTAGTAATACAAATAGCACAGCTGTTATTAGAGAGACATTCGTAGTAATACATATCGTGCAGCTATTACGAGGCAGAAACTAAGGTGAGTTAATGATTCATATTTGAGTTGACACAAAAGAAATACTGCTGATGTCCTGGCAAATCTCTCCAAGATACGAACAACAAACATGAAAAGCCTAACAAACATTTATTTTTAATTTTGACCATAATCTCCCTGCTTTTCATTACACTTCACATATCGATGGTGAAGCTTTTCAATTCCAGTGAGGAAGAAGTTTTCTGAAGCCACCCTGAAAACCCATTCACGGCAGCTTTGAGGTCATCGTTGTTGTCACAGCGCTTTCCACGAAGGTGTTCTTTTAGTTCAGGAAACAGGTGGAAGTCACTTTGTGCCAGGTCTGGCGAGTATGAAGGGTGAGGAAGCTCTTTGAACCAACATTATCGCACAGCAGCCTTTGCAAGTCGAGAGATGTGAGAAGAGGCATTGTCATGAAGTAGTACTCCAGCATTCAGCATTCCTAGTCGCATGTTTTGATAGAATCTCTCAGGCGATGCAGCAAATCAACATAGTAGGCGCCGGTAATTTTTGGCACCCAACGAGCAGATATCATATTCATCTGTAAATGTTCATGAATAATAGTTTCAATGGATCCATGGCTTAGACCTGTGTCTTCCTCAAGTTCAGCAATGGTATTACGTCTGTCTGACAGTGTAAGATTTTCTATCTCCTTGACTGAATCTCCATTGATGGAAGTTGAGGGACGTCAAGACCTAAGGTCATCATCATGGCTTTGGGAGTACTTTCTCTAAAGCTAAAAACGTGATGACTCCTCGATATCAGTTATTTCTGTGTCCATTTGGGCCCCTATCACGTTCAACTAGCTGCCCCTTATATACAAAACGGCGTCAAAAGACAATATACACTTGCAATGAACTACTCAAACAATGTACGACGTTGACTAGTTCACTAATTGCCCTTAGTTAAAAGTTAGTCCGGCTTGGAACATTTTGACCAGGCCTGGTATGATTAACAGGACGACCCTCCGCACTGATCTCCCTAGAAAGTCACACATCGTAACAGATAAACTGTAAATTAACAGGGCGAACCTATTACAGCGAGCTTCTTGGCAGGTCACACACATCATAACAGATAAACTGTGATTAACAGGGCGAAGCTATCACAGCGAGCTTCCTGGAAGGTCACACATCATAACAGGTAAACTGTGATTAACAGGGCGAACCTATCACAGCGAGCTTCCTGGAAAGTCACACATCATAACAGGTAAACTGTGATTAACAGGGCGAACCTATCACAGCGAGCTTCCTGGAAGGTCACACATCATAACAGGTAAACTGTGATTAACAGGGCGAACCTATCACAGCGAGCTTCCTGGAAGGTCACACACATCGTAACAGATAAACTGTGATTAACAGGGCGAACCTATTATAGCGAGCTTCTTGGCAGGTCACACACATCGTAACAGATAAACTGTTTTATTAAATACTGGAGCAGGGATATAACTGGAACAATGCAACATGGTCCTGTAACATTGTCTATAATATTAAATACTGGTGAAGGGATATTAAATCAGCGATGCAAGTCTGTCATTCAACACTGTCATGTTACATACAACAGCTCACCGTGCCCCGAAAGTTTGGTTTGTGAAATGTGCCAAATCGTTATATCATTGCTCTATGGGATTTGAAATCATCATGAAGGACTGTAACCGAATGACGTCTCTACAATGAATATATTTGTAGGTAATAAAGACCTCTTGAAACGCAGCTTTTTCAAATACTTACAGATCAGTAAACCCAGCAGAACCATGTCCCCTCTGGCTTGTAAGCTTACATTACATCAATTCTACGAGTGGAAAAGCGGTATTGAGAGTTAAATGCAGGATTTAATTCGTATAATATCATTCATTTTGATTACTCCTCCAAAACTTTAGAAGTTATATTTAAAAAATTATTTCCTACGGGAATAACTAGGGCAATGCCCTGAATTTACGACCTCGATGTTTTTATACGGATCAATGCCGGTAGTACGTGTATGTATATCAGACGCTGCTACGAACAAGTATTTTTCATAATTGTATTTATAACCATAGAAATAGCAGTAAAATACACGACAGTTGCACCATCTCGCATATAGTATTTACAATAACAAATATAGGCATGATTTCTTTCATTGTTTTTAAGAGAAAGTAAGGCTGTGTATTAAATTCAAATATCTTGATTTAAGGTATTGATACGTAAAAGAATGTACGGTAGCTATTCATCATGATGTTCTACTGTAAGGGCACAATTGCTGTATTGTGAGTCATCAAAGCCGGCCAGGTCGAAGATTTGTATCCTATGATGAAACCTAGAAGCATAGGTCGTGGGCGTGTATAATTGTGGCGAAACCCCAATACACATGCCGTCGGAATGTCTTACTCTGATGAAACCCACGAGCACAACTCACTGGCGTGTATCACTGTGATGAAATCCAGAAGCATAGGTCGTAGGGGTGTACCACTGTGATGAAATCCAGAAGCATAGGTCGTAGGCGTGTATCACTGTGATGAAATCCAGAAGCATAGGTCGTAGGCGTGTATCACTGTGATAAAATCCAGAAGCATAGGTCGTAGGCGTGTACCACTGTGATGAAATCCAGAAGCATAGGTCGTAGGCGTGTATCACTGTGATGAAATCCAGAAGCATAGGTCGTAGGCGTGTATCACTGTGATGAAATCCAGAAGCATAGGTCGTAGGCGTGTATCATTGTGATGAAGAAGCATAGGTCGTAGGCGTGTATCACTATGGTAAATCTAGGAGCATAGGTCGTAGGCGTGTATCACTGTGATGAAATCCAGAAGCATAGGTCGTAGGCGTGTATCACTGTGGTAAATCTAGGAGCACAAGTTGTAGGCTTGTACCATATAAGTAACCACTCCCACTTCCCAATCATAAGAACTGTCTTCTGAAAGCAGAGTCCTTTGTACGAGTCCGACTATTTCATCAGTCTGTGTTAATGAATCACTATCAGTCAGTGATGCTACCACGTGTTCGCGAAAAGGTAAGACACTTCTGTCCCACTGGTCGCAACATCACAAACACATATAAGGGCAGGTCACTAGATCACCTCAGATACAAGGAAAAATATGGTATATGTTACATTAGAGAACTTTATTGGACATCTTTTTCGTCATTTGGTTAATGTCGTCCACATTCACCGTTATAACTTTGAAAGCTTTAGGGCGGCCTGGAATGTTGTAACCCTGATCAAAGACCTTTTGAGCAAGATTCATATGACGCTGTTTGGAATCGTCGTAGAAAGACCATGCTCGATTGTACCTGAAAGTACTGACGTGACGAGGACAAAGATTGGAACTGCAGGAATATTGCTCGACGTAAAGGGCCTAATTAGAAAGTTGAAGTAATCTCTCCTGTCACACAATCATGTTAAGAGGTTCTTGTCACTCTGAATCTTTATGCATAGATCAAAATATGAAACAGATGACGCGGTGTCACTGGTCTCTTTTATTTCTAGTTCAGGTGGGTAAATCAGTGGAAGGGAATTGGCTATTTCACTATTATTAAATGGCTTAAGATGATCGATATACCTGACGCTTAAGTTGAACTTCTTTTTCAAAATTACCTTGTTTTGACTTTGCCCATCCGAGCAGAAATTCCGATTCATATGCATAAAGAAACAGATTCACAAGAAGGGGAACACAGTAAGTGTCCATAGGGTGCTTACGTCTTACCTGGCTGTCTTATCCTCACGTTTCAGATATTGTTTTCCCTGTAAAATTTAGATGACATTTCCTCTCATTCTTGCGAAATTGCCGTGAATCTCTAAACTTAGAGATGTAAGTTAAACTATAATTATCTATGGCCACCACGTTCTGTAACGAATGCCCCATACACCAAGGAATGCAGTTTTGTTTACCGTTTTCGTTTGGGATAGTGGTGTACAAAACTGGAAAATCAAATGTTTTGACATCATTGAACTTTTTTACTTCTTCTGAGATTTAAAAAATTCAAGCCAATTCTTGGATAATTTGAGAGTCGACTTGATAATAATTCCACTTGTCTCAAATACTTTCTGTGAATATACAAACTCTTTCTTGAATGTATTAAGAATTACAGTTAATGTATGGGACAGGGATGGTGGTGGTGTATTTGCTGGGCATACGTTATGAAGATTTGGAATCCAGTACAAAAGAGGTATTGAAATACCTTCAAAATGATGGGACTGATACGCTGTTTAGCGACATTTCTTCCTCGGTAGATATACTGGCCTTATATGTGTCAATACTTGACATATCACATAACGAGTGTTTGATTCAAAACAATCAATAATGTAGGAATGCTCTCTCTCTCTCTCTCTCTCTCTCTCTCTCTCTCTCTCTCTCTCTCTCTCCCTCTCTCTCTCTCTCTACATATTTACTTCTACTTCTACTTGCACTTAAACCCACGAGCACAGACAGTAGGCGTGTATCATTGTGGTGTACGCCACGAACACCGGGGATTTGGTGCTGGTCAAGGATTGTTATCAGAACAAATATCGGATTCGACTCTAAGATCGTCGGATCCTGGCACGGCTAAGAGACGCAACTATGTGCAGCGAAGTGTGGCGTCTTTTGCAACTGAATCAGCTCCTTGTGGATTAAAGATTGAGTGAGTGAGTAAGGTTTTACGCCGCTTTTAACACAACTCTAGCAGTATCACGGTGGGGACACCGGAAATGGGCTTCACACATTGTACCCATGTAGTGAATCGACCCCGGGACTTCAGCATGAAGACCGACCGCTATAACCTCTAGGCTACACCACCGGCTCTTTGGATTCAAGACGGTAATATAGATTTAGTTTGATAATAAATTGACGGTCATTTGAAACTGAACCACATTGAAACTGGAATCTTTGGGCATCTACCTCCTCTTGCTGCATCAGTACAGTGTCTGCTGCACCGATATCGTCAAATTGGAAGGAACCAAACAACTTTTACGAAGCATCACAGTTTCCCAATATGATGCGATAATTATAACACCGCTTGATGAATGGTAATACGACTAATAGTAAACCTTCATGTACATGTAACTAGTACGACTACCTGGTAAGAAGACACGCATTATTGAGTTTATTTGTAGTTTTACATCCGGTGCCGGGATTCGTCTGAACAACCTCGTGTCTGTGTTGATTCACTGTGGTTTACTATTTGAGTGTGAAGTCTAGCTGGACGTGTCATTCAGCAACACAAAAGGAATAAAGAAAGCTGCACCCACGCGTGTGGCAACATCTGACTTCTGTGTGGATGGACACAGTCCTGCTGATAACATCTGTACACACGACAGAGAGAGGGACACTGTATGTAGGGGCGGTGGGGAAACCTAGTGCTTAAATCTGTACACATCTGTATACTATAGAGGGATACAGTCCTGCTGATAGCATCTGTACACACGACAGAGAGAGGGACACTGTATGTAGGGGCGGTGGGGAAACCTAGTGCTTAAATCTGTATACATCTGTATACTATAGAGGGATACAGTCCTGCTGATAGCATCTGTACACACGATAGAGGGCGGGACACGGTATGTAGGGGCGGTGGGGAAACCTAGTGCTTAAATCTGTATACATCTGTATACTATAGAGGGATATAGTCCTGCTGATAGCATCTGTACACACGACAGAGAGAGGGACACGGTATGTAGGGGCGGTGGGGAAACCTAGTGCTTAAATCTGTATACATCTGTATACTATAGAGGGATATAGTCCTGCTGATAGCATCTGTACACACGACAGAGAGAGGGACACGGTATGTAGGGGCGGTGGGGAAACCTAGTGCTTAAATCTGTATACATCTGTATACTATAGAGGGATACAGTCCTGCTGATAGCATCTGTACACACGACAGAGAGAGGGACACTGTATGTAGGGGCGGTGGGGAAACCTAGTGCTTAAATCTGTATACATCTGTATACTATAGAGGGATACAGTCCTGCTGATGACATCTGTACACACGACAGAGAGAGGGACACATTACGTAGGGGCGGTGGGGAAACCTTGTACTTAAAACGTTCGCACGTTGCGCCGAACGCCCGGGTTCGATTCCCCAAAGAGGTACAATGGGTACAAAGCTAATTTAGGGTGTTCCCCGCCGTCACATTGCTGGAATATTGCAACAAGCGACGAAAACTCACTCACTGAAGCTCATACAGTCTGTTCAGCCGATTACATCTGTATACTACAACGGGATACAGTCAGATCTGCTGATTACATCTCTGGGCTGTAGTGGAATATAATCTGTTCTGCTGATTACATTTGTGCCGATTACATCTGTATACTATAGAGTGATGCAGTCTGTTGTGCCGATTACATCTGTATACTATAGAGTGATGCAGTCTGTTCTGCCGATTACATCTGTATACTATAGAGGGATACAGCTCAACCGATTACATCTGTATACTATAGAGGGATACAGTCCTGCCGATTACACCTGTATACTATAGAGGGATACAGTCAGTTCTGCCGATTACATCTGTATACTATAGAGGGATACAGTTTTGCCGATTACATCTGTATACTATAGAGGGATACAGTCAGTTCTGCCGATTACATCTGTATACTATAGAGGGATACAGCTCAACCGATTACATCTGTATACTATAGAGCGATACAGTTTAACCGATTACATCTGTATACTATAGAGGGATACAGACAGTTCTGCCGATTACATCTGTATACTATAGAGGGATACAGTCAGTTCTGCCGATTACATCTGTATACTATAGAGGGATACAGTCAGTCCTGCCGATTACATCTGTATACTATAGAGGGATACAGTCAGTTCTGCCGATTACATCTGTGTACTATAGAGGGATACAGTCAGTTCTGCCGATTACATCTGTATACTATAGAGGGATACAGTTTTGCCGATTACATCTGTATACTATAGAGGGATACAGACAGTTCTGCCGATTACATCTGTATACTATAGAGGGATACAGTCAGTTTTGCCGATTACATCTGTATATTATAGAGGGATACAGACAGTTCTGCCGATTACATCTGCATACTATAGAGGGATACAGTTCTGCCGATTACATCTGTATACTATAGAGGGATACAGTCAGTTCTCCTGATTATATTTCCCTACATTGGTCAAGTACATTTTGTTCTGCTGATTACATTCCCCTAATATGGAGAAATAATCCTGTTCTTCTGATTACATTTGTCCATTATGGTGTGAGACTGTCAGTGCTGCTGAATACAATATAATCTTCCCAAGAGTAAAATTAAACCTGTGCAACCTTTTGCGCGAAATGACAGTCGCACTTCTTTCGGTGTCTCCTTTAAACTTGAGTGGCAATTTAGAATATTGATTTATTTCACCTGACAGATCAGATGTGTCTTTTAGACAGGTTCAATTGACAAGCCTGATCGACTCGGTGATTAGCATTAGTGTTATCGCTCTTCTAACCGTGTGGACAGTGCCATGTTAATAATAAAACAATTAATTTAGAATAATGACATAAAGATAACTTTCATTTCAGCATGTACCATTTATTCCGAAGCCGAGTATGTTTGTCTTGGTAAGGGGAACAATGCAACGTTAAACCCGAAGCAGATCACCTTAATCCAAATCAGTCTTCAATGAACGAGGAATACGCAGTTGATGACAATGAGAGATCCTTCCTTGGCGTGAATGTGCCGAGAAAGAGATTTCCTAAGTGTTGTTCTGATGTGGAAGAGATGGATTCTGCCAAATTCTTGAATTTGATGAACGATTATGTTCGTCTATATAATTGGCGATTAGAAATCTTGTAACAAGAGTGTTGAAACACCCTAAGCTACTTCAAAGTGGCGTACCCTGGTGAGACTGTATGAGATCAATCTGTTTGGCAGATAATGACCTTACAAGGATGTTGCGACACCCTAACCTGCTCCTAAGGGGCGTACCCTGGTGAGACTGTATACTCTGTTTGCTAGATAATGACCTAACAAGGATGTTGCGAGACACTAACCTGCTCCTAAGGGGCGTACTCTGATGAGACTGTATACTGTTTGCCAGATAATGACCTTACAAGGATGTTGCGACACCCTAACCTGCTCCTAAGGGGCGTACCCTGGTGAGACTGCATACTCTGTTTGCTAGATAATGACCTAACAAGGATGTTGCGACACCCTAACCTGCTCCTAAGGGGCGTACCCTGGTGAGACTGCATACTCTGTTTGCTAGATAATGACCTAACAAGGATGTTGCGAGACCCTAACCTGCTCCTAAGGGGCGTACCCCGGTGAGACTGTATACTCTGTTTGGCAGATAATGAAACAAACAAGAATGGGTAAAGCACTTGTATACGCTGTCATGCAGTTGCGTTGCAAGAAGCAGACCCGTTGAGGGTATACATGTGACCATACGCATAATGTTCATAAATATTTTATTCAACAATGTCTGTCGTCACGATATGGCTGAAATTTTGCCGATGTGACGAAAGCTTTAACTCACTCACTCACTCAACAATGTCTGATTTACAAAGATATATTAAACAAAACTTCGTTTATTTACGGCTTATTCAACACAACCACGTTCATACGAGGCAGGGGGCACGGATGGCCCAGTCGTCTAAGGCGCCGCAATTCGCTGAGCAGAGTTGCGTCCCTTGGGCACGCCAGAAACCTATGGTTGTGGGTTCGAATCCCGATTCGCCCCGATTATGTTTCTAGGTTTGTCAGCACTATACCCGTGCTCGTGGGTTTCACCGAAAGGTATAGCGAGATTAGATATATTTCCTCCAAGATATTTTTTTACTCCAAACCATGAGCCTGGATTTCATTTTAAGAATCACACCTTCCAACAAAAAAATTATGTGTCGGGCTATTCCTTTTCTTCATCAGTCTGGAGCATAATAATTGTTTTCAAGATTTATCGGGGAGAATTTGTATGGTGGGTCCCTTTGCCAGTGTGACAGTTACTTTCGATGACTGACAATCAGGTGTGGTTTGACTGGAAACGAATTTGTATGTATAACAAGATTAATCGTTTTATTTTCTATTTTGCAAAACTAGCAAACATAGAAAAACACCAGAAAAAAATGATAATTTGAGATTGCTGTCTATTGCCTCCTGCAGATTTGAACTTCATACTTACATAGGCCACTATTTCACGAAAAACATTAACCTTGGCTGTTAATTCGTTAATCTGTTTGCTAGATAATGACCCAACAAATTATGTTGGATATCCATTTGGATCAGGATTTTTGTGACTCACTATTCACAGAATGTTTTTCCTGTCACCAGTTACCTGTGTGTTTTGATTGGCATTCTATATCTGAGAAAGGGTCAGCCCAGTGTTGGTAATTGTTTGTTTGTTTGTTGTTCAACGACGCACTGAGCAATATTCCAATATAACACTTAATGTCATAGGCATAGTTTCACCGAACATAAATGTGCTTTGTATGAACATAAATTTACAATTCGAAAGCAAAAAGAGCTGTTTAAGAAACGGAAATTAGATCATCTTTATTTCCTGACACAGAGAGATGCCTGTCATTTTTGTCTCATTTAAAGCGCATAAAGGAATATACCTGCAATTATGCAAGTGCTGAATGGTGGGAACAGTCAGTGGTCTATTGAGTCATGGTGTTACTGGGTCAAATGGTAGTCATGCTCAAATGCTTTAGTTGCCCCCTGCCAGGAACCATATGTTATACATATTTCAAGAGTGTAGGTACTGTTCCACACAAACGTAATTTCTTGTAGGCGTCAGTAACTTTAGGCGAAATTGGATGTAGGGAATACTCGTTGTTACCTTTCCATACAATGGTCACTTAAGATTTAATACTTATTTTACTGAGACTCTTGTTATCAAGACAGAAGTACATAGAGAGGGTACACTATGTTGCTTGCTAGCGGTTTCTCAATATAGGTAAGAACACTTCAAGTGCTATAGATTTAGGAATATGTGCAAGATACCTTGTACACTCTTTACTGAGTTGTATTAGGTTTTGGATAAGGATATGCCCATCGATATATATATATATATATATATATATACCCGTAGGATATATATGAAATGCATTATATCTTGGAGTGTGCTAATTGTGCTATGGACAACTTCTGTCAGGAATGTAGTGTTCAGTTTTGTTTTTTCTTAGATCTTCCAGGACGTGAGCAGTGTTAAAATATTTCTAATGGGTTTTAAACCAAAAAGATGTGTTGACCCAAGAGCGGTGAGGTAGCTTACAATCCAGTAGTGAATATGGATTACACTCGGCGTTAAAATTGAAGTTAGAACCTGAGT
This sequence comes from Haliotis cracherodii, assembly GCF_022045235.1. Lineage (NCBI taxonomy): Eukaryota > Metazoa > Mollusca > Gastropoda > Lepetellida > Haliotidae > Haliotis > Haliotis cracherodii. The sequence goes on from NW_027266273.1 coordinate 22,906,914, forward strand.
GATGTATAACAGGTTCTGTATTTGCTTTACATCGTCGCGAGTTGACAAGAGTTCGTACAGGGTTGCCAAAGGGATTTACATTTTCTAGAGGATGAATTTCATTTTGGTATCCAGCTGATGTAAAATCTTCGAGAGCTGTATCTCCCTGTGAATCAATCACATAGTGTTCTTTACATTATTTTGTGAGTCTTCACAAAAGAAGTATATTAATGAAAGCTACAAATATTTGCCCATAAAGCCTCAAATGTGAGGAGACAACTACTCTGTCTAAACAGGATATTTAAATGCAACCTCGGGGTACCGCGGTACTTGTCATGAACGCTAAACGGAACAAAATGCACTCACTAACCTTTATGATTATTCGTGTTCTCTATATCAGATATCATTTATTTTATCAAACAATGCATATTTTACTGATAAAGTTCATTATTTACATTAGTAGCTATGAGTAAAAGTCGGGCCTCACGCTCTGTTTGACAAGGGAGGGAACTCCATCGTATCGCGGTACAGAGAAAAGTTGTGTATGGAGGTCCGAATGGGACAAAAAGAGGACATAATTCTACCAACCACTTGGTATGATCATGCCAGAAATCAGTGATTTGTCCTGACAAGTGCAAAGACAGCACAAGTAGAATTCTAAATGTTTTAATATAGGTATTCAATGCATATTTACCGAAAAGTAAGAGAAAATTATTTTTATAAGTCAACAACAAAATTTCAGAAATGATATTGGATGACAATAATTTGTCAAAAATGGAAAAATGTTAAAAGTCAACAATAAATATATAAAAAGGACTCCTAGTATGCCCAAAGTATGTATTTATCTTTTGGCTACTAGTGAAGAACGCATTTCTAAGTTTGGCATTATGGCCCTTATGATCTCCTAATAGATTCTGGGCAAAGAGCGGGGGAAAATGTGCGGACTACGTAACTTCCGTTACCTTATTAGTCGCCATGAATATACAGATGATATAGTTCAGGTCGATAGAGAAAGTTTATTTCGGGAACTGCGGGTTATATCGTTGTCCATTGATAGATGGGGGTAAGGCAATATGAAAAATGATGCCAGAAGTAACTATCAACGCATTAATAACTCCTTACTTACAGCAGACGGAACATTCCGAGGAAATTGTAATTGTTTACGAAGTGAGCACTTCCTGGTTACTGATTTGCATTAATCGACAGCCGCTAAGAGGCTTGTCCCGCGTGAACTATCGCAAATCACAAATGCCGCGATACGATGAATGCCGCGGTACAATAAATGCCGCGGTACCACGGGGTCCGAGTATATAATATATATAAGATGCAACACGCTTCCCTTTATTGAAAGTGGTCAGTGTATTATTACAACCTGATATCTTATTGCTACTATATTATTAGTATCTACAGAATAAAATAAAAAATGCAGCACGCATGCAGTTTTTTAGACGCAGCCCAGACAGCGAATGGGAGGAAGTGTTGCCTAGTTGAACCCATCGATAACTTTTCGGAGAATTTGAAGACTCTCCAACACTGCAGCCTCCTGCATCACCCAGATTTTCAGAAGGGCTGTAATCCTGGAATCAAACCCGGGTACTCTCCCAATGTCAGTCAACAGATTGGGAGGTACAAAACCTAAGGCACCGAGAACAATCGGGAGTCGGACAACTTGGCACTTGGGGTGCGAGCGTGAGGTCTGAAGATTTGCCATGTTTTTTCTCTGAATCTTGTCAATTACATTAGTTTCAAAAGGGACAGAACCTCAATGATATAAAGAATTTCACTGAATTTATAAAAAAGGACAAGATCAGGTTTGTTGGCCTGGCTAGATCTGAAGTTGAAAACAGGCCTATTTCAAATAATTTTGCATTTATTTTTTTCCATGACGCCCGCATATTCTGGGTCGTACCATGGATAGACCTTTGTGTCAAAATGGACCGTTTCGTCAAAATCATTTCATAATCTACATTTCATATTCACATTTTGATGCAAAATCACACACTGACGGTTTCGAGTGGGAAGTGACTGGCCCTGAGCAGCAAATCCTCCTGTTTCACTTTTCATGGCGACTTTATTCAAGCGAAGGACTCTGCAGCGTTGCTGACCTTCTGAACACAGTGCACATGATCTCGATGCACTGGTCATTCAGATAGCCTCTCCTTCGACAAAAAGGTAAGTAAGAGGTGTTGGGGACCTGCACGTGCTGAGGAGGTCTAGGATCCACGGATCATAACATTCTTCTTTGCTAAGCAAAAAGCTTAAAGTATTCAGTGACAAACAGAAAAGCAAAGGACTAAAAAAATCGCACTGAAATATTTCTCTTCTAATAGAAATGGGTTCTGAAGTCACCACCTGTCCTTGTGAATACATCTCAAGTTGAGCTGACGAGCAATTTACTAAAGACTTGAGTAAAACAAGAAGTTGCTCGGGGAGGTCAATACATTGCTGTGACTTCAAAATCCATTCGTGAGCTACATAATCATAGGCTTTTCTGTAGTCTATCCAACACATTGAAAGGTTACGGTGGTAAGTTTTAGCCTCTTCAAGGATGATTTTCCGAACTAGCAATTGATCCTTACTACCCCAGCATCAATATAATGGCTTCTTTCTGCTCCATATATATAATGTCATGCAAAGCGCAGTATGATGACACAATAGTCTTAGACTATAGCGTAAACATTGCGCATATATGGCGTAAAATCTACGATCGTGTAAATGCACGACTGCTTTGTGTACCCAGGTCGCGGATGTTTTGTTCTGTCCAGTATGCATACATTGGCATGGCTTTGTCCCAATGCTACTTCAACAATTTGCAATTTACTAGTGGTATTTCTGGCCACCCTGTTGCTTTCGCACACTCAAGAAGTGTGGACTTGAGTTGCTGCGTCCAAGATATTCTTGAACGGGCTCTCTACCTCCCCCTGGTGCAAGTCCCATCTCCAGTTTGGTTGGTTTGTATAGCCGAGGGAGGCTGACTGGGCTGCTTAGTTAAAAGGTGTGTTTCTTTTTGGCTTTCTGTCACCCAGTTTTGAACCAGTTTTGAACCATTTTAGGGGGGTTACGTTTGGTTCAGTGGATTAAATCCTCCCTATCTAGGCCACCACGGAGAGGCGTACATGTGTATATCATCAGGTCGTTATTATTATTAAAATTATTACTTTTATATTATTATTATCATCATCATCATCATCACCATTATTATTATTATTATTATTATTATTATTATTATTATTATTATATGGTACAGAACGAAGATGCATAAACGTCGTTGGACTGGCATCGCAGATACGCCTCTGTAGCCAGAGAGAGAGTTGCTGCCTGGAACCTGTAATGAAGATGCATCATACGAATTCGTACTTCCTGGCGAGGGGTTGTCACGGGTGGGCAGTCATAATCTTTTTTGTTCTGTTGATAACGTCACCATAACTGAGATATAGTGTTCCTGTGGAGGTTGAACTAACGTAAGACATTAGTCTAGGAGCTACCAGATTCAAACATTCCTATAGCTCGCCTTCTCTCATTTTCACGTAGGCGTGACATGGTGAAATTTCATCAAAATGACTGCTTTTAGTGGGATTGATACGGAATTGATCTGGCAAATACATGTAGCAATTTCTCCCGAATATTCGCCATATTTGCGCTATTTGGATAGTTGCGTTTCTTCGAGCTATTTCATGAACATTTCCCCTGATTCAAATCAACAGCCTCCATGGTCGAGTGAATAGAGATATGCCCGGAGACCGGAAGTCCGGTTGTTCGTTCCCCCGTTACACCAAAATACCCTAAAATATGGTACTCGTTGTGAGACTGCTTGGCGTCGCCATTAAAGGGATAAAACAAGGATTCATCGATTCAGAGTCAGTATACTGTGTGTGAGTGGGGTATCCATGTTCAACAGCGGCATGGTGTCTCAGTGGGTTAGCAGTACATAACTTTAATTATTCTGCAAAAGCAGACACACACGCACACACACACACACACACACACACACACACACACACACACACACACACACACACACATATATATATATATAAGTGCAATAATTTTGAACGCGATGTAAACCCCATTTCACCTGGATCAGATGTAAACATTCTACGTCTTACAAAGTTAACTTTCACGGTGTGTGAGTGTGCGCCAATGAAATCACAGAAAGTGAAAGTCAGTTATATTTTTCATATCACTATTTTTCACCTCGAAAGATGTATATCTATACACAATTTCATATGAGTGACTTCATGTTTAAACCGACAGCCATAAAACAGCAAGCTGTGTCGCGGAATGAAGTAGTACCTCAAATTGAGAGGTGACGTTGGCTTATGTGTGCTCAGAGTGACATTTTTTTGTAGTTAGCTTACAACAAATATATTAAAAAAATATCATCATGAAAAGAGAGTGGTCTGTTAAGAAATAACTAAGTAAGTTACAACGGCAGTGCATCGTAACACATTTACATCAAGACATCAAATGGTCGACACGATCAACGTGACGGGAGAGATTTCCAAAGTTGTTCCTGAACCTGTGGCGATTACAAGTCATCATTCTAGCATGGCACTGGAGAATGCATGATTCTCTGGTTAAAAGGAGCTTTCCTTTTTGCAACAGAACCTCTGTTAAATATATTAGGCCTTGTCACACAAAAAACGTGGATATGAAAACATCAATAGCCTACCTATCGTTCAGTAGAAAGATGGCCGCCAATCACCGATAACAAGTGTATACTTATCGATATTTCCTCTATTAGACCCTGGGTCTCTAATGCAAGCCAGCTCTCTAATACACTCCAGGTCAACGGCTCTCGCGAATTTAATAGACGTCCAAGCGTCTAATATGGGGTGTTTTTAGCGAGGATTGTGACGTTGCAGGCTGTCACCCTCATTGTTTCGATGAGATTACAAGCCTTAACGAAGGCATATCTTTTGGATAGTAAAGATAACGTTCATAGAGACCTTAGGGACATGTTCGTTGGCGAACAGGTAATTTCCTCACTGAAACATACGATAATTAAAGGAAAATATAACGTTATTAAAAGTGTTTTAAAATACTTTATTCATGGCAACATGTTGTTTACAAGGCTTTTTGTGATCAATATTTATTGTCATCTCTCTCAACCACAAACGTTAGGATTTGGCTTGATGGGATTTAATTTGAAAATTTAAAGAGCCCGGCGGTGTTGTTTTGTACCGAGAGAGGCCAAAAGGTTTGAACATGTAATCTGATGTACAATCCCTCCTGTCAAGGCTCGTCTGCAGCCCGAAAACAGCTGTCAGTAACACCCCACGCAGTGCCATGGCCAATCACGTTGTACCAGCAGGCTCATTCCAAGTATATCCACAGGTTACTGTTGAACCACATCATATATCGGTTGCCATCTTGCTTCGTGTAACTTGTTACAGGAACGGGGAGTGAAAAAAACAACATTGGCAGCCAATGACAGTTGTGAGTTGTGAGTAACCGTGATGCAGGTCAAGCTCTGCCACATCCAAATTCGTGGTGGAGAGGAATTTATTTTGAATTTGTATTGTTTACTGGGGTAATTGCTAACTAATTAATAAGACTTACACATGTTACATAAATAGTAGAATATGAATTTATAAAGTTTGAAATATATTCGTTCAGATTTTTAAAAACTATTTCTACAACCTGTTACCCCTACAAAGGGAAATGGCACGTTCGATTTTAAACAAATGACTTTCTGCGTTCAAACAGTGCGCAGCAGGTTGCGATGAAATTAAAACATATATCTTTGGACAAAGTTTGGAGGGTTATTTGTCAACTTCTTTATGAAAACAACCATTTTAAACACTTTTTTGCACTTGTCAATATTATGATTATTTCAATGTTGAACTTTGTTACATATATAACTACATGTGACCCCTTTTTCGGAATGTTCTAAGATAGCGGAACCTTGTCCTATGTGTAGTAATGTTGCAAGAGAGCACCGTTTCAAATCGCTCTTGCCGTCATGGTCGTCTAAGGCGCCGCGATTCGCTGTGCAGAGTTGCGTCCCTTGGGCGCCACAATTATGTTTCTGGGTTTGTCCATACCCGTGCTCGTGGGTTTCCCCGATGTGGTAAACGTCTGGGACATGCATCACTTCGGGCTGTCCTCCCACATGAAGCTGACAAGCCGTGATATAACTGGAATACTGTTAAAAGCGGGGTTAAACCCAACTCACTCACTCACTCTTTCCGTCATTGTAGAATGGAGATAAACCTACCGTGTTTTTAAATTTACGTTGTTCCACTGTAGAGTAGATACCTCTTGTTGATACATTTAAAACCTCGTTTTGAAAAACGTATGAACGTCAATAAGCTTATGAACGTCAGTTTCGCGATCATGTGACAGGCTTTCGTCCAATGGGAAAACCGTATTTTACTTTACTTAAATAATATCACAGTGAAGATTCGGGTTGGAAAAGGTAATCAGCAACCGTAAAAGGCGACCATGCTTGTCGTCAGAGGCGACTAATGGGATCGGGTGGTCAGTCTCGCTGACTTGGTTGATGCATGTCATCGTACGTATCTCAATTGAGTAGATGGATGCTCATGATGCCAATCACTGGATTGTCTGGTGCAGACTCGACTACTTACGGTCTGCGATCGCGGTCGGCATTAAAACAAGCAAACAAATTTTGTTGATATTACTTGTATGAAACCTTTATCAACTATAATTCTTCCGTAAATTCTTGTGATTATTTAAGTGTAAGTGTTGCATTAAAATATCATTAAATTAGTTATCCCGTCTGGTGAATGACACTGGAGGATTATATTATTGATGTTCGTTGGGTGTTTGGGAGGTTTCGATGCTAAATACATGCTTTTTTATCGGGATGAGCTTTCGGGTGCCCTAATAGTTGACAGTCAACGTCAGATGGCAGTACGTTTTAACGTCACTCACATCAGTGTGGCGGCAATACCAAACCACTTGAAATGCTTCTGTTGCTCAATGACCGGCTATTCCTATGGTCACACACAGAGGTGGGATAGATACCTTGTTAGCACTACCCTGCGTAACGTATGGGATGAGCACTAATATAAAAGTAATGCGTTCTGCTGGTCTCTGTTCTTGGCGTCCACCAAAGATATCAAGCAAGCTCGTTTGCTATGGTGCTGACTTGTTTATGATTGGAATCAAGGTAAGTGATCGTCATTTGTGTTCACAGACGGGGCAGTTCAATCTCCCCTTACACGATAGCTTTAGCCGTATTTACGGGCGGCGCAATGAACGTTTTGAGGATGCTGAAATAGTGGCGCTTAATCGCTTTGTTAACGGTTACATAATGGTCTGGGTTGGATCACTGCTACTGTTGTCGTTGGTAATCTCATCGCAAAACTCTAGAGATGAGATACTGGCCCAAATCGTGGCACCACTCATAAGGACCATGTGTCGCTATAGAAGTGACCGATCTTTCAGGACAATACTGTTCGTCCATACGAAATGTGGACCTAACTTTCTTTGACAACACGCTACAGGATTAATTAGTCTGATGGCTCTCCTCACCCTGGTCTTATTTTATCAGTGCCACAAAGAACTCACGTCACACCACAGACTGTCATAATAAGCTGACGAAGAGTTGGGGTCAAGATAACCCGTCAGAATCAGAATCACTCTCAACAACTTCCAAAATGTGATAGCAGTTTGTGTGAACATGATGTTACAGAGTGCTCTTTGAACTGCTCCATTCACTGGCTTCCTGTTTCATTTGCTTCCGGTAGGGCAGGACACGGTTACCCTTTTCGCGAACACCTAATTTTCAGTGATCCCTATATATACTTTTCACTGCTATGTGCGTTTTACGCCAAATGGAATCGGTTTCGGCCGTTACTCGAGACAGGTTATTCTCTAGGGTTGAACTTATATATTTACTTGAACGGGATCGATGTTTCTGCTTATGAACTTTCGTCAAAAGCTCGGTAACATTAATCAATCATGCTGAGTCAACGTCAAAAGAAATGTTTTAACCAAGACATTTAAACTGCCCCTACTGTGTTGCAAAACGAATATATTTCTTGAACGATTTTCTACGCTTATCAGCAGCAGAATACCTGTATTTGTACGCAATTCAAAATTAACACGTCATTTGTAGTCTCCACACGCTATAAACGACATAACGTTAGAACTGACATACGTGATATATATGAAATACTGTATACCATATTAGTATAACGTACACACGCTTTGTGCCATGTATTTCTGTATTTGAAATATAAGGACTCATTGAGTAAATGTGCGCAAAAGATCAGAATTACCACTATTGAGTGAAACGGCAGTAAAATATATAGAAATATTGGTAAGAAAATGTGTTGCAGTATTTACTGCTTGTGTAACAGAAATGTTTTTTGTGATCCATGCCAAAGAATGAGTTACGGGGTTAGCGATCAAGGTATTGGTGATACCCTTAAGTGAAGAAATACATCAAGCAAAACAGCAAAGCCATAACAGATGAATTTTGTTGAAGATAACCAAAAGCCCGACATGCAACCTTGCACATTGAGACCATCTAAAGTCCAGCAGAGTGTGACACTGACGATCAGCAAGAACTACGGCATTAAACCAGTAAGTATGTGCTATGAATTTACACACTTATGATAAGCTTACCTTATAACGCTTGTATTTTCATACATGCTACATACGAATTTGTTGCTTTTAGCAGACAATTCAGTGATTTGAATACTTATTTTCGATTTTCCTGCGTGAAATGTATTTTATCAAGAATTTGGTACAAAAAATATATTGTGCGTCCCTCAGGATGCAAACTATTTTTTCTCCTGCATCTTTTCTATTCATTGTGCGTCGCGTTAAGCCCTGTTCTGACCCATCTAACATATCTCCAGACCGACTTCTACCGCCACTGGATTATCTGGTCCGCTGAGAGCGGCGTAAAACAACAGACCAATCAATCAACTTCTCCAAACCGATTTCTACCACCACATCATTCCTTCTCCAGACCGACTTCTACCACCACCTAATTCCTTCTCCAGACCGACTTCTACCCCTACACCATTACTTCTCCAGACCGACTACTACCACCACATCATTCCTTCTCCAGACCGACTTCTACCACCACATCATTCCTTCTCCAGACCGACTTCTACCCCCACCTCATTCCTTCTCCAGACCGACTTCTACCACCACCTAATTCCTTCTCCAGACCGACTTCTACCCCCACATCATTCCTTCTCCAGACCGACTTCTACCACCACCTAATTCCTTCTCCAGACCGACTTCTACCCCCACATCATTCCTTCTCCAGACCGACTTCTACCCCCACATCATTCCTTCTCCAGACCGACTTTTACCCTCACCTCATTCCTTCTCCAGACCGACTTCACCACCACATAATTCCTTCTCCAGACCGACTTCACCACCACCTAATTCCTTCTCCAGACCGACTTCACCACTACATCATTACTTCTCCAGACCGACTTCTACCCCCACATCATTCCTTCTCCAGACCGACTTCACCACCACCTAATTCCTTCTCCAGACCGACTTCACCACCACATCATTCCTTCTCCAGACCGACTTCACCACCACATAATTCCTTCTCCAGACCGACTTCTACCACCACATCATTCCTTCTCCAGACCGACTTCTACCACCACATCATTCCTTCTCCAGACCGACTTTTACCCAGGCGTCCACGCAGACTGCCATCCTGCCCTTCCTCAAACAAATGTATGAAGTCCACACCTGACCATCAACTCACTCTGTGTTCACCCCGATCACCTTTGTTTGTACCATGACAAGTTCATATATGACTCTAGGTCTCTACCCACTTCAAACTATTTAGAATCATCGGACTGCATTAACTGAAAAATGAGTTATCTTTATAGATAATTATATCTTGCTCGTGGCAGTCTTAACTTGTGGGTTAAATTACGTCGTGAGATTATAATCAGCGTCGTCGTATTATCTTGCCTCGTGGCATTCTGTCCACTAACACCCTCATTGACCGGTCAGCATCGTCCTACGCCGCCTTCAGCCGCTGATTCACATGGAAAATGGACTGTTGTGATGTATACAGAAAAGCAACATAACTGTGTCAGTTGGATTTCAAAGTCCTGGACGATCTCTGGTGAGCCCGCGTTGATCAAAGTTTCACTCAAATTATCTTAGGTTGACCAGTGTTAGCACCTGTTAACTGATTTACATGATACGACGGTCGACCAGATTTGCTCATGCCTACTGCACCCTTGAGTGCTATGAGTTGGTTAGCAGCCTCGAAGTGACGTCATCGTTAGTTAGTTTCACTAAGTTTATATTTGTACTCTGATCTGCCTTAGGGAAATTCAATTTTCGATTGTTGATATAAACTGTCAGGCATAATACATGTTTCATCCATGTTTGATGGTGGCTAAACATGAAACAAACAAGAAATGGTTTTTCAATGGTGATTTATTTGGTACGGGTATCCTAGGCGATATATGCATTATATCGATGAGTATCTCACAACGGATGCACGGGTCTCAAGAACCACGGGGATCGCAATTTCACAGTTTACAGTATTGAGCAGAGCGAAGCAGGAATTGTCAAGATCTGTTTGTTAGGTTCACAGGTACCATACGTTGTCAATAACGAATACAAGTATGACCACAACGCGCACACATGCACGATCAGACATCGATGTCGTCAGCCGCCTGATGACGTCAAAACTTGTGGTGTCACCCACTAGTGTCTTAGTTCAAATGTGCCTCTGTTCACCCTGCAGGGAATGGGTCCCGATGTGTGAGGTGGATGTACAAACTTTCTAGCGTCCCTAGGCAGCTTGGGTTGTATCCACCCCGGGGAGTTAAGAATGATAACTGGACTGCAGGGGATCATGTTATACCACATTTGAGCAGAGAATAATAAAATGATTGATAAATCCAATGAAATAATTTATTATTGAATTTTCTGTCCCTTTTGACACTAATGTGATTGACAGGATTCAGGAAAAACATGGCAACTATGCGGACCTCGCTTTCGAAATGTCACGCTTGCATCCCAAGTACCAACTTGTCCAACTGCCCATTGTTCTCGGTGCGTTAGGTTTGGTGCCTCCCAATCTGTTGACTGATATTAGGAGAGTACCCGGGTTTGCTGCCAGGAATACAGCACTTCTGACAATCTGGGTAATGCAGAAGGCGGCAGTGTTGGGGAGTCGTCACATTCTCCGAAACGTTCTCGGAGGTTTTGACTAGGCAACGCTTCCTGGGATAAGTCCCATTCGCTGTCGGGGGGCAGGGGCTTTCACATTAACCGTGATGATTTGTTTGAGAGCAATCCATGGCAATTTAGACTATTTCTGCGTTTGCACTTTAAGAGGTCACCGGAAAAAGGTGTTTAGCGATTGATCACCGTTGAACCTGCATATATACCAAACCTACCGGTTTTCAGCTCGTGACGTTTATATAACGTTTGTAATTGTATGTTCAAATCCAATTTTCAAGTGTATACGGTCTTTTGCCCGACAGTTTTCTAAACAATCAATAAAGCAACGTTGATGATGATTTTACATCTCTGTTTAATGTTCTTCGTGCAATTTCGTATTTACTGTCGTTCTACGTGCAGTAAATATACGACAGCTTTGTCACCTATTAAGCTCTCATAGTTGTATGTTACAGTAAAACACATGGCTGCTGTGTTTCTCTTTCTTCGAGAAGCAATTTTTTAATATGTCTAAGGTTGCATTTTATTCGTTATATGTCGGGTACGACCCTTATCATTGATAACTGGTTAAGTCAGATTCCCAGAAATGTAATAACCTGTGTTAACTCAGGTCACGCAACTTTTAATACTCTAACGAACGTTGTGTAAATAGGAGATGAACATACAAAATTGTCCCAAAAACGTTTTTCGAAACGGTATGAATTTGAATGCAAATAAGATCCTCAAATCTAAGTTCGAATCCGTACACCACAGTTGTCTTATATCCATTCGGCGCTACCTTATACTTCAGTTCCGGTGGTTGTATTTCAACCTCCTGAAAGGACACGGTTACCGGAGGAGGAAGTATTCAGAATTAACACGTTATCAGGCAAACATTCTTTTCTATTACACATACGATGCCCCTCGTATTTTAATTCATAGCAAGATTCCGTGTACAAGATTTCGGCCCAAGCATATTCTGATTGTCGGAAAAGATGACTAAATGGATTGGGTGGTCAGACTCAGGGACAAGTCATCGTATCCCAATTGCAACAGTCGATACTCGATTATTTCCAAAACGCTGCATATAGCTGAAATATTGATTATTGAAACAGCGAACAAACCAACAACAATCCCATTTCATAATTAATGATATCCAAAGAATATTGATATTGACCAAAAATTCCCTGAGTGTTTCTTGAATACCCATTCTCAATGATCGATCATGTTCTTGGAAAAGGGATGGATGGTTCCAATTTAAACATAAGTCTGTTAATTTTGAATTGATATAAATTGTCTATATGTGTCAGTCTGACGGTAATAATTCTCCGTCAAACAATGACTTAAAATGTCTCTAGTGTAAATAGACTGTTTAGAAAAATGGTAGGATACTATACTGATATCGACAATGTTTTTAAGTATTGATATTTAAAATTTTGTTTTAATATTTAAGTATTTTTTAAGTTAGAATAAAGAACTTCTTGAGTTCTTAGTGGGATTTCAACCTCGGTTTGGGTCGTTGCGTGCAGACGCTTTCCAACAGACTTATCAGACTTACGTTTTTGTCGGGAGATAAAATGAGACGGCAACGCTACCACCAATACTACGAGGGATATTTTACAGACGCTGTGATCAGTTCTCGCATCCGACAGTGCCAGAAGGTGTCCAGTGACGTCAAGTGTAGAACACACGATGGGCGTGGTACTTATTTGTCACATCCCACTGTGAGTGCACATGTATAGGTAGGTGTCCAGTGATGTCACGTGTAGAACACAGGATGTGCGTGGTACTCAGATGTCACATCCCACTGTGAGGGCACATGTATAGGTAGGTGTCCAGTGATGTCAAGTGTAGAACACAGGATGGGCGTGGTACTTATTTGTCACATCCCACTGTGAGGGCATATGTATAGGTAGGTGTCCAGTGATGTCAGGGGTAGAACACAGGATGGGCGTGGTACTCAGATGTCACACCCCACTATAAGGGCGCATGTACAGGAAGGTGTCCAGTGATGTCACCTGTAGAAGACATGATGGGCGTGCTCCTCAGATGTCACATCACACTGTGTATGCGGATGCGTAGTTTTTTTACCTTTTATTCTTCCTTTGTATAACTTAATGTAATATTGCTGAATACATTTTCCGACAGTCCAAAGGTCTACGCTTGTGACTTACATCGTACCATCACTCTTAGCTTAAAACAGTACTGACATCTGTATCATTTTCATAGTACTTCCACCTGTACCTTAAACACTGCTAACACCAAAAACTTTAATAGTACTTATAACCGTAGCTTACGCATATCTGTATATCATATATCTGTAAACTTCTGTGCCTTAAATCGTACTTACATATTACCTTACCCTCGTTCGTTTAACAAAATGTACACATGTACCATCAACGGTTCTTCAAACGGTACCCTAATCAATACGTTCACCCGTCCCTTAAACATTACTTAAACCTGTGCCGGAAACATAACTTACAAGTACAGTACTTACATATGTACCCTAAATCTAACTTACAACCGTATCAGAAACAGTTCTTACCGTGTACCTTGAACAGAACCTAACCCGTACTTAAATCACTTACGCCCGTACTTTGATGATTTGTTTTATCAGGACCTACCAGCAAAAGTAAACATTGACTTCAACTTGTTTTGTTTTCGGCTGCCGTTTGTGGGATTCCTTCGTAGTAATCCGCTTCACTGTAAACATAAAATAATACGCACAACAAACGATCAGGTGAAGAGCGGCCGTTTCACTCAAGAGTATTCCGCATCTTTGTGTCTTGATGGCCCATGAAAAGAAAGTTCCATACTACAATCAACCGAAAAGTATTCTTTGCACTACAGCTTTCACACATGGAACGCAATTACAAATGGCAAAATATAATATGAAAAAGAGCGTTGTGTTGGCTCAATATGACTATCGACTTCATGCTGATGTCTGTCTTGGGGACACAGGTGGCCCAGTCGTCTAAGGCGCCACGATTCGCTGTGCAGAGTTGCGTCCCTTGGGCACGCCAGAAACCTATGATTGTGGGTTCGAATCCCGGTTCGCCCCGATTATGTTTCTAGGTTTGTCAGCACCATACCCGTGCTCGTGGGTTTCACCGAAGTGGTAAACGTCTGAGACCTGCATCACTTCGGGCTTTCCTCCCACATTAAGCTGACACGCCGCGATATAACTGGAATACTGTTAAAAGGGTCGTCAAACCCAACTCACTCACTCATTGATCTATGTCTTTGTACGTTAAACTTTAAATACAGGGGCAATTAAAACCGCTGTGATTCTCTGTTCATCACAAACGTGAAATCAAGTACGGCTATAAGTATCTGGAACAAGAATGAAGTGTTTGTATCCGCCACAGGTAGGCAACGTATATTGATGCGCTCTGAACTGGAGAGGATCATTGGATCAGACATCCTAATGATTGTGTTGAGCATTATATTACATGGGAAATAATCTGTGATGAGTTCAGTAATAGTGTTCTTTTGAATGGCAAACAGATTCCATCTTGTATGGCATGTTTCAATATATGCGCTACCGATTCAAATATGATCATTGTTCTCAGGTAACACGCAGACAAGATCGTAACAATTGCTATAAGGACTGTTCTCACAACGGAAACGGCCCGCTACTTGTTGGGTCTTTTCCTAACAAAGTGATCACAAGAAAAAGATCAAATTGTATAACATGTAAAAACATTTTAATTACTCACTCTATTCAGTCATGTAATGTAAGCTACACAGAACCTCACATCCCTCATTGCATAAGAAGTCGTTCCATGCCAACATTGACAACACCTAGGTAATAGCATGTCAAGCTGTTTGCGCGCTTCTAATTTCTTGAATGCAAAAATAGACAATCATTGAAACTATTGCTGAAACAAATGTTAAAAAATTGATCAGTTTCACTTATTAACATACCAATTATAAAAAAACCCATCACTTTCAGAAAATTACATCTTTTCCTTTTCCGTGACAATATCATGACTATTACTTATTTTACTTCAAGGACTGACAACATTTAGTTTTAGGTACATTGCGCGGCACAAACGGACAAAAGAACGAACATCTGTTTTTCTTGAAAAGATATGTCGGAAGATTGCGCAGAAATCATCCTTCATCCTTCAAACAACGCCTGGGAAGACAAGGATTTCATTCGTAACCTTCGTAATCTGGTCACATTGTAAGAGCAAAGGTATATTATAGGCTCCATAAGAATCCGCAAAAAAGAGATATTTCTGGGTCCAGCAAATATATCACTAAATCCCTGTCTCAAAGATTAACCATATCAGCTTAATCAAATCAAGAAAGAACTTCTAAATATTCACAGAAAGTATTTGACACAAGTGGATTTTCAAAAACTCAAAAGATTTGCTTGAATTTTTAATCTCATATGAAAATCAACTTCAATTCAGTCAAAACATTTCTTTTGCAACTGCTATCTCACAGGACCAACTTCAGGAAAAACTGCGTTCCTTGATCCATGGGGTATGTGTTTCTAAACGTGCTGACCATAGATATAGTTGCACATCTATGTTCAGAAGTTCAGGAAAAATAGTACAAAATGAAAGCAAATGATATGTGAAGTTTACTGATGTAACAATATGTGAAATGTTGGACTCATTGTACATTAAGGAAAGAAGTAGGCACCCCTGTAGGCACTAATTGTTCTCCACTTGCTGATCTGTTAGTTTATGCATCCAGGTACAGGAATTTCTGCTTGGTTTGGCGAAGTCAAAACAAAGTCATTTGACCAAGAACTTTAACTTAAGTTTCAGCTTACCGATGATCGGATGTCGTTCAGTAACGGTGAAATAGCCAGCTAACTTCCACCTGAAATAGAAGCAAAGGAGACGAAATAGTCTGTTTCGTATTTAGATCTGTGAATAACGATTCCCAGTGAAAACAATACTCTCCACTAGACTGTATTACAAGAGGAATGACTTCAACTTTCCAATAGTCAACTTATATAATTACCCTCTATGTCGAGAAATATTTGAACAGTTCCCGAATTTGGTGTCGAATTTCCCGATTTTTTTTAGGAACACTCAAGCAGGGTTTTTGTCTGCGAAGATTTCCAAGAGCATCGTTTGACTCTTGCTCAAAAGTTGTTTGATCAAGGTTGCAGAATTCAAGGCTCCAATGAAACTTTAAATTTTTATGTCAGACATATAAAGAATTTTTTTTAAATTTGTCGTATCAGTGACAAAAATAATGTCGGATGCAAGTCCCTATTCTGACATCGCATGTTATTTCAGGTGAAATCGAACAATTGACTTGTCATTGTAAGTGTGTGTGATAGGTGCCACCGGTGGGGCAGAATACGCTCACCTTTTCGCAAACACCTGGTATCATCAATATTTGACCGTGATTCACAAGCACATGCTCAAGTCTGAATCGTACAATCGACTCTGCTTTTGACAGAGATTTCTTGTCATTGTGGAAAGGATTATGTCGTTTTCATTTATATTATCAAAGTAATATAATATAAAAAAAAATATTTCGGTAATTTCTCGACGTGTCAGCTGAATGAGGGAGAAAAGCCAATTGCGAAGCAGGTCTAAGACGTTCACAACTTAAGTGAATCATTACACCTATACCTACAACCATCATTACACCTGTATCTACATCCATCATTACACCTGTATCTACATCCATCATTACACCTGTATCTACACCCATCATTACACCTGTGCCCTCATCAACCATTACACCTGTACCTACATCCATGATTACACCTGTATCTACATCCATCATTACACCTGTATCTACATCCATCATTACACCTGTACCTACATCCATCATTACACCTGTACCTACATCCATCATTACACCTGTATCTACATCCATCATTACACCTGTACCTACATCCATCATTACACCTGTACCTACATCCATCATTACACCCGTACCTACATCCATCATTACACCTGTACCTACACCCATCATTACACCTGTATCTACATCCATCATTACACCTGTACCTACATCCATCATTACACCTGTACCCACAACCATCATTACATCTGTATCTACACCCATCCTTACACCTGTATCTACATCCATCATTACATCTGTACCTACATCCATCATTACACCTGTACCTACACCCATCATTACACCTGTATCTACACCCATCCTTACACCTGTATCTACATCCATCATTTCATCTGTACCTACACCCATCCTTACACCTGTACCTACACCCATCATTACACCTGTACCTACATCCATCATTACACCTGTACCTACATCCATCATTACACCTGAACCTACAACCATCATTACACCTGTACCTACATCCATCATTACACATGTACCTACACCCATCATTACATCTGTACCTACATCCATCATTACACCTGTACCTACATCCATCCTTACACCTGTACCTACATCCATCATTACACCTGTACCTACATCCATGATTACACCTGTATCTACACCCATCCTTACACCTGTATCTACACCCATCATTACACCTGTACCTACATCCATCCTTACACCTGTATCTACACCCATCCTTAAACCTGTATCTACATCCATCATTACACCTGTATCTACATCCACCATTACACCTGTATCTACATCCACCATTACACCTGTACCTACACCCACCATTACATCTGTACCCTCACCCATCATTACACCGGCACCTACACCCATCCTTACACCTGTATCTACATCCATCATTACACCTGTACCTACAAGCATCATTACACCTGTATCTACACCCATCCTTACACCTGTATCTACATCCATTATTACACCTGTATCTACATCCATCATTACACCTGTATCTACACCCACCATTACACCTGTATCTACATCCATCATTACACCTGTACCTACATCCATCATTACACCTGTATCTACATCCATCATTACACCTGTATCTACATCCATCATTACACCTGTATCTACATCCATCATTACACCTGTACCTACACCCATCATTACACCTGTACCTACATCCATCATTACACCTGTATCTACATCCATCATTACACCTGTACCTACACCCATCATTACACCTGTACCTACACCCATCATTACACCTGTACCTACACCCATCATTACATCTGTACCTACATCCATCATTACACCTGTACCTACATCCATCATTACATCTGTATCTACATCCATCAATACATCTGTATCTACATCCATCATTACACCTGCACCTACAACCATCATTACACCTGTACCTACATCCACCATTACCTCTGTACCTACACCCATCATTACACATGTACCTACATCCATCATTACACATGTATCTACATCCATCATTACACCTGTACCTACACCCATCATTACACCTGTACCTACATCCACCATTACACCTGTACCTACATCCATCATTACACCTGTACCTACACCAATCATTACACCTGTACATACCCCAATCATTACACCTGTACCTACATCCATCATTACACCTGTACCTACATCCACCATTACACCTATACCTACACCCATCATTACACCTGTATCTACACCCACCATTACACCTGTACCCTCACCCATCATTACACCTGTATCTACACCCACCATTACACCTGTACCCACACCTACCATTACACCTGTATCTACAACCATCATTACACCTGTACCTACATCCATCATTACACCTGTATCTACATCCATCATTACACCTGTATCTACATCCATCATTACACCTGTACCTACATCCATCATTACACCTGTACCTACACCCATCCTTACACCTGTACCTACATCCATTATTACACCTGTACCTACATCCACCATTACACCTGTACCTACATCCATCATTACACCTGTACCTACACCCATCATTACACCTGTACCTACATCCATCATTACACCTGTACCTACACCCATCATTACACCTGTACCTACATCCATTATTACACCTGTACCTACATCCACCATTACACCTGTACCTACATCCATCATTACACCTGTACCTACACCCATCATTACACCTGTACCTACATCCATCATTACACCTGTACCCTCACCCATCATTACACCTGTACCTACACCCATCCTTACACCTGTACCTACACCCATCATTACACCTGTACCCTCACCCATCATTACACCTGTACCTACACCCATCATAACACCTGTACCTACACCCACCATTACATCTGTACCTACATCCACCATTACACATGTACCTACATCCATCCTTACACCTTTACCTACATCCATCATTACACCTGTACCTACATCCATCATTACACATGTACCTACATCCATCATTACACCTTTACCTACATCCACCATTACACCTGTACCTACATCCACCATTACACCTGTATCTACAACCATCATTACACCTGTACCTACATCCATCATTACACCTGTATCTACAACCATCATTACACCTGTACCTACATCCATCATTACACCTGTATCTACATCCATCATTACACCTGTATCTACATCCATCATTACACCTGAACCTACATCCACCATTACACCTGTATCTACATCCACCATTACACCTGTACCTACATCCATCATTACACCTGTACCTACATCCATGATTACACCTGTATCTACACCCATCCTTACACCTGTACCTACACCCATCACACTTGTATCATCATTACGATTGAGTCCAAAGCTGACCGTTACGGTACCTGAGTTATACTGGCAGAAGATTGCGAGATGGGGGATCATGGTTTCGTATCACATCTCGATCATCAACACATTTAATCATGACCGATTGACTATAATAACACGCAACGTGTATTTCATAAAGCCTAACGCCAACATGATGAGAGAGAATGCGCTCCAACTTCTGAAAGTGTACGTAGTTGTCTGGTGAAATGGTATAAATATCTACTTAACTGATGTTTACGCTTCCCTCAGCGTATTCCCCCTGCATCCCATCATTCAGTTAGACTCGCACGTGCTCAAGGGGCCGGCAGTAAGCGGATTAGTATCTCTACACTTAGTATCTGGACAGACAAACAAGATTGATTTATGTTCTTGTATTACAATCCTATCAATTGGTAATGGTTAGTGTGTATCTCAGGGTATCTCACCCATCCCTTGGACACCAGGTGTCATCACTGTCACAGCGTGATTATAGTGCTGTTTGAAATCGACACAACACACACAACTTCACTCACAACATTCAAAGAGTTACAATTTGTCAAGGTACATAAAAGAAAAACATATTGTGATTTTTATTTATAGAGCTCTAGATATATCCGAATTCAGAACTGAAGGCTAAACCATATCTCCTCTGATACATCCCATAATTTTATTAGTAATATGGCACATCTGATGTAGACATTCATAGACGTCCTACTGTGTAATCTACGCGATAAATCGCACAGAACAATGAAGAAACCTTGCATTTTTCATTGTGATGATGTTTGTGAGAATATTCAGAAAATACCAAACTTTACCCACTTTTTCATTAACTGGACTTGTCAGACATTGCGGTGGTCGGATTGTATTCAGGAAGTCATATGTATTTGAATAAGGGTACATATCGCTGAAGCTTCTAAGAGGCTGTATATAATGTTGATAAGTCATATTAGAAATAAACGACTCGTGATCGTTATTTATCGTACAATAAAACACTGTGGGGAGAATAAACCACGAGGGGCGCAGCGTGATGTTCATCACTCTATATTGTGACGTTCATAGACGTATACCTATATAGTTTGACGTTCATAGACGTATACCTAAATAGCGTGACGTTCATAGACGTATACCTAAATAGTGTGACGTTCATAGACGTATACCTATATAGTGTGACGTTCATAGACGTATTACTATATAGTGTTACGTTCATAGACGTATTACTATATAGTGTTACGTTCATAGACGTATTAGTATATAGTGTTACGTTCATGGATGTATTACTATATAGTGTGACGTTCATAGACGTATCACTATATAATGTGACGTTACTGACAATTTGGCGACTAAACGTTGACATACAGATAAGCGCATCATAACAGATTCCTGACAGCCACCTCGGAAAGAATGTGTATTAAATGGGGATCTCAAGCACAGAATGATTGATACAAAAGAAAAGGAAACTAGGAAACCCGGTAAGATGAAAAATGCTGAGTTTGCGAAAACAGTCCACGACGCACATATATCACCGTCACATGAACGCCAGTGAGTTACCAAGGCTTGTATCAGGCAGACTCTTCTTACTCACCGAAAGAAACCTGAATATGTCTTTGCCAGGCATAGGACCTTTTCATCAATACCCACTCCCTCAAACACACCTCCTTGGGTATGAATCCGCACCCCTCAAAAATTTCATCTGCCACGGAATATGGGGTACAATATGGGCTGGCTGCTTAGACGCAGCTGCAGGTCCTGGCAATTCAGTTCCAGAATGATGGACAATATGAATGTGGTGATCCATAAACAGAACAAACTTGTTGTTGTTGAGGTAGCTGTGGGACATAAACACGAAACTAATTCATATAAGCCGAAGGACTGATAAAACAGCTGAAAACATAAAGGGTGTGCAAGACAGTTTTGGGTCAGTGAGAATTAAATATGAAGAGGGTGCATGCTCATCGGGTATGTCACTCAATAAGAAAGGAAACATGAAACAGAAATACATTATCAAAGAAAGAAGGACATCTAGTGCGTGAAATATCTCTCAAATGATCCCCACGATACAAGAGAAGAAATCTTCGATGTGCATTGAAGAGATATGAGAAACAACCTTTTTGTTCAATGGAATTCAAGCGGAAAATGAAAAAAACAAAGAAGAGACATATGTTATCAAAGAAAAATTGAAGATAAAGGATACAAAACTGTTGGGCAGGGTCACCGTCTGGGGCTCGACGACCTCCAAAGACGCGGCCGATTTTAGCGCGCGCTATGGCTAAGCCTGAACTGGTAAGGAGAGCAGCGCAGTCAGCGGAAGGAAACACAGTTTGGCAGTAGTGAACATCTACCGCGAGAATGAAAGAAGAAAAAGTTTGGTACCCATGTTCAGACAGTCGTAAAGCAAAGGACATTACGCCAAACTTGGAGGAGCCAAACTGATGAGCCCAAGCAGTCCATGGGTTAGGACAGTCCCTTAGGCCACTCTGACCAGGCTCGATATCAGGATGTGAACAGTAAAGCTGATGAAGACAACAGTATTCCGCAAAGTTTATTAGACAGTTGTAAACTATATCTACCTCATGTTTGCAGTCTAAAAACACGATAATTATCACCAAAGTTTTTTTAATAGATTGAAACATTTGATAACATTGGATTTGCAGACTAAACTTGATTGTCATGTCAAATAAAAGTGTACAATTTTCCCAGATTAAGTTCAGGTCCCTCGCGTTCAGGAGGAAGTCTGTTAGATGTCAAAAGTCTCATTCCTCATTGTGTTATACATACCATGAGCAGTGAATATTGGGTTATACATCCCATGAGCAGTGAGTATTGGGTTATACATCCCATGAGCAGTGAATAGTGTGTTATACATCCCATGAGCAGTGAGTATTGGGTTATACATCCCATGAGCAGTGAATATTGTGTTATACATCCCATGAGCAGTGAATATTGTGTTATACATCCCATGAGCAGTGAGTATTGTGTTATACATTCCATGAGCAGTGAATATTGTGCTATACATCCTATGAGCAGTGAATATTGTGCTATACATCCCATGAGCAGTGAGTATTGTGTTATACATCCCATGAGCAGTGAATATTGTTTTATTCATCCCATGAGCAGTGAATATTGTGTTATACATCCCATGAGCAGTGATGTTGCACGGACTTTGTAACCCTAGGTGATATTGACCAGGATGTTGTATGCCTGACAGTCTAGTCAGTGAGTTGCAACAGCTGGCTGAACTAGGAATCCTCACAACACAAAGTACGGCCAAAGGTCATGGAAATAGCCATGGATATAAATTATTTGATATATGTAAAAATCGTTGATTGTATGGCAGGATGGGCATGGATAAAGACTTGAGGCAAGTGGCGGGTAAAGGCTCTACAGCTGCAGATTATGCTCTTGCCTCTTCTGATGTTTCCCATTGCATCACTCACCTTCCATTTTCGATTTTGATCCTTTCGAGCTGTTTTCAGATATGCATTTTGCCATAACTCTATCTACTAACCACCCATACTGCCCTGGTCGTCCGATACTCCGATGACATTGTGTTATTAGCTGCTACAAAACTAGAACCACAGAAACAATTAGATGACGAATCAATATTATGATAGATTGAAGCTTCCGATACATGTTGACAGATTCTAAAATTGAATTGAAAGAAGAAAGAATATGAAAATATTTTTTCCTAGAAAACAACAATCTTCAGAATGTTGAAGAGTATAAATATCTCGGAGTAATATTCCGTAAAAAATGTATTTTCACATCTTCAAAAATTCTCTATGAGAAAAAGGCCTAAAAGACATGAACTTTATCATATCCAAAGATAGATCTTTCAAGTTAAAACAAGTTCCCATCTAAAGCTATTTGATGCCATAGTAACTTCTATTTGAACATACGTTTGAGAAATTTTGGGCTTTGAAAACCTAAGAATGATTGAAAAATCAGACTTTCATAACAAAATCATTTCGAGTAAAGGAAAGCACACCCCTATATGTTGTTTGGTGAAAGTGCAAGAAAACCTTTATATATTGATGTGTACTCTGAAATGATACCTACTGGGCAAAACCTTTAAATAGAAAACCTTTCTTGCCTCAAGCACAGAGTTCTACTATGTTATTTTGTGAAAAGTCTTAATGATAAAAAAACAAGACTGGCTTAAATTTATTCTCTTCCAGAAAGGTAATAATTATATTCGGACTTCTACAACAGAAAAAAACACAACTACCTGAACTTTAACTAAAATATTGTCTTAAACAAATATATTCAAAATGGAGATCTGACACAAATTCCTCATGTATGGATAACTTCTATAAAATAGACAAGGATACTATTGAAAATGACGTTTATTTACCAAATATGACCAATAATTTCATTTTAACATCAATACAGTTCAGACTTCCAAACCATCGATACCCAGTTTAGATTGGTCGGGAAAACCACATACCTACCTCTAATGTGTTTTATGCCGATCTAACCTTATTGGAGACGGGTATCACTACTTATTTGCTTGCTAATACTTTGTATTTTATAAGAAATAAATAAGTGACATTATACTCTCAACAGAGGCCTTCTAGGTTCAATGTGATAAATGTTTTTTATGAATTTATCAAAATATTTTGAAGAAACTTTTTTGATTTTGCTATCAAATAATTAATAAGTTTAAGTATTGTGTAATGTGTCGCCATATATTTGTATAATCATATCTGATAATCACGTCATTAGGCTATGCTATGCCGCCTTGAGTGAATACAATTCTGTGCTGTTAACAACAGCCATTGCATACTGAAACACGAAACGTTCTAGAACGAACGAGTGCACACAACAAAGTGTCAAACGAGGTATAAGCTGATAGGCCTGTCCTAATTATTAACTGCTCATGCTGATCGACCTCCTCCGTGAACCTTCCCGAAGAAGTAATGGTGTTAAGTCCATCATGGGTGTGGAAAGGGCTAAAGATAATCTAGTATAAATGGGAAAATATGCAAACACAAGATCATCAATTCATGAGCTTGTCGCCGTTAAGATTTGTCCTTAGCACTTCCTATAGAGCACTGAATAATCGAGGTTTTCTACGTAACAACATGGTATTGGGCCCGTTACTCGTAACACTAAACAGACAATTGCTCTCAGTTACTCGTCAACAGGGAGTTGGGTGTAATGTCTTTTTGGAAGGCATTTAGTTACATCACGATCTATCAGCCTGATGTGGGAGGAAAGCCCGAAATGAAGCAGGTCGTCGACGTTTACCACTTTAGTGAAGGGCGAGGATCTTTGCTGAGCTGACAATAAATAGAATCATAATCGGCATATCTCGGATTCGAATCTACGACATTCGTATTTTGGCACGACCGAGGGATTGTACAGAGAAATGGGGCTTCAGATAGATGAAGCAACCACGTGACATCAGGACAATGCAGGAAGTAGGGTGTATTGATATTATATTTTTTTCAGTTCATATTTGTTTTAATTTGGGTTTCTTTTATATTTGTTCCAACAGTTCATACGCGACATATACATATACAAATATCTTGATATAAAACATGAGTTGAAAGGGGATATTTGCACATGGCTAATATATGTATCAAGGCATGCATATTGTCCAAGAATAGTCTCATTATTAATTCATTTTCGTTTCAAACGTCTTACTTTACAAGCGCAAATATGCATTAATACAATGCTTCTATATGGTTTAAATGTTGCACTATGCAATACAACTATAATTATAGATCCATTTTCCTAGGGCCTTGATCAAAGGTGACCAATATCAATTGTAAAAGTTTACACTGTCCCCTTTTAAGGTATGTATTTCCATTCAAAAGCCATCCTTTAATAACTCTGATATAATTCTATTTCACATTAAATCCAATACAAAGCACATTAAAACACATTACACCAAATCAGCATAAGATTAAAAAGCATTGATACAATATATGGCATATCAAACGCATTATAATTTTTTAAGTGAAGTTTACACGATACGAGGGCTGGTCAAAAAGTTTTAAACCTGACTTACTTTCAACCATGGGTCATAACAAAGAAAACTAGTCAAGAAAGTACATTATTTGAGTAGTTCATTGCAAGTGTATTTGGTCTATTGAGGCCGTTTGAACATGATAGGTGTCCAAATGGACACAGAAATGGAAAAGAACGAGTACCCTAGTTATTCCACTGTTAAACGTTGGGCAGTTATGCAAGCCTTGATGATGACCCTAGGTCTGGACGTACCTCAACTTCGATCAATGAAGATTCCATCAAGGAGTAAGAAAAACTTATACTTTTACATAGACGCATTACCATTGCTGAACTTGAGGACGACACAGGTATAATGGCATTGAAACTATTTTTCAAGAACATTTACAGAAGACTACGATATCTGGTCGTTGGGGCCAAACTTACTTAAATTCTGATCTTAAGGAAAAACGAACTGACATTGCCAGAGAAACTTTAGAGCTAATTGAGGAGGATTTCGCCAAATACGAAAAGAGATTAGTAACGGGTGATGAAACAAAAAAAAATTAAAGTCTTCAAGATCAGAGAAGAAATTTATGGCCACTGTAGTTAAGGATGCAAAGGGTGAGATCCTTGTTGATTACTTAGAAAGTCAAAAGACGATTACCGGTGCTACTATGCTGATTTGCTTCAAAGCCTGAGAGATTCTTTGAAAAAAAAGCGGTGACTGCTGGAGTTCTACTTCATGACAATGCCTCAAAAGGTTGCTGTGGGACAATGTGGGTTCGACAGCTTCCTCACCATCCATACTCGCCAGACCTGGCACCAAGTGATGTCCACCTCTTTCCTAAACTGAAAGAAGACCTTCGTCTCTTTCACAATTGTTGATTTTGTTTGTTAGGCTTAGGCATACTTTGTCACCAGCCCTCGCATACAGCTTTTGCATTGAATGAGAGGTCTGTCACAAGACCTCAAAACTGAAGTGTATGAACGACACATGTTTTACGTTCATACTTTTTTCACGAGACTATTCTTGAAATGATGTAAACACTGACGGACTAAATCGACAAAGCCCTTAAAATTCCCCTACCATGCATAAATACAGAGGCGATGTTTCTGATCATCATGACCCTAAAAAACTCTGGGATAAGACAGAAAGTTTCACTGCTTGTCCGTTCAAGAATATCGCTACGACCCATCCCAGTGAACAAAACGAAGAAATGCACATCCAAACTATCGTTGTATCGACTCGATCTGTGTCTAGACTGATCGTGCCAGTCTACAGCAATTCATGACTTTACCTTACTGTTTAATTGTCCAATCTTTACTATCACCTTTCAATGAACAGCCAACTGATCAATGATGACTAACACTTGAAATCGCCACAGGTTCATTAACAACGTCGGAAATCTCCGTCGCCTCTATCGGATCGACCATTTTGACGTCTTCAACTTGATGTAGCTGTATTACGACGCTCTGTCATTGTGACCGACCTGCTCAGGTAGAACTTACAGGGATGACTTAACACTTGAGTAGGAGGGTGCTTATGTGGAATCTGGTAGTGTGGATATCTTATCTTCGTAGAGAGAGAGAGAGAGAGAGAGAGAGAGAGAGAGAGAGAGAGAGAGAGAGAGAGAGAGAGAGAGAGAGAGAGAGAGAGAGAGAGACTGCTGGCTGTGTGCGACGCATTTACCCATGTCTCATCTAAGAAGACGGGCTCATATCCTTCTTCACGTTTCTGCTTGATGGTACGAAGGTAATGATTTAGGAGACGAACAATGTCAGACCGTTCACACAACACAGCCCTATTTTCTCAAGTGATCTTTTTGTATTTGTGACCAAATGTATACAACAGCTGCCATAGATTTACTGTGTAACACGTAAATCATGGTCAGTTTCAAGGTGTTTCTTCAAAATTCTTAGGGACAGGTACTTTTTTTTTGAGTGCAGTTTAACAAATGCACGTCTGACTTGATCCCGCTAAAAATGTCCTATTTATCAACCTTGCGTTGTTTTGACATGTTCCCTACCTCCTTGGCCTGACTATTTGTATCTCGTCGACTAACAACATTTTTAAGTTTCTGAGGGGACATACCAAGAGCTTTTGAAGCTCGTTTCAAGAATTTATTAATTGCATAAAAAGGCTTTGCTCTTTCTGCTTCACTTCTAAAGAAATCATACACATTCAACATCAACTGTTTAACGTCTGCTGAGTAGCGCATCTTGTCATTGAATGAACACGGTCACTGTGTAGCACGTGCAAACCGTGCTTGCGCTGTTCCTTCCACGGTTTGTCCCCCTACGTGTCATGTACACATGTCTATACAAAATTACTTGGTAGTTTCCTAAAGAACTTCATCCGTCATGGGTCTTAAATTCAGATTGTGTTGGGTACAGGGTATTCATGGTCAAGTACCGTATTGATGTTTCATACACTTTTCTGGATTTCGAGTTATTTTGCAATTCATCGTTCACATTTGGAGTCAAACGGACTGTAGACATAAAAGCTTATGTATTACGTCATGATCTGGATAAAGTAAATTATGACATATACTAACACAAGGTTTAAAGTTAAGATTGTGTTATGAACACGGACGCAAGAACGCACCCATGTACGCACGCACGCACACGTATATGTGGGGTTGGAAAGCTTCATTATTTATACTGGTTAAGTAAATTGGACAAATATAACCAAAGAACAGATTCTCTAGACTAAGTACATTGATCTATTGTGTTGTACATAATCTTTAGAATGACTGACGAGGAGAGAGGGGGATTAAGATTAGTTTGTGCTCTGATGATTGACACTGAGATGATAATCCTCAACAGTAAGCACAAGACATACAACCTTCAGCATCCCCTCAGGAGTATGATCATGTTCAGTAAAACCATATACAATTGTATTGATGTATCAATCTCTGGATAATGTTCTCATTCATTATAATACCTCTCTTTATTTTTTGAATGTATAAATACATTTGGATACAAGCCCTCTATTTCAGGTAATCACTACATGATACGTATCGGGGAGGTTCCATTATTCTGGGATATAATGTCTTCCACTTCATGTAATTGATGATACTTTCAGCGATCAGGGATGTTCCATTATTCTAAGAGGGGAGAAAATCATAATTCATTGTGCCTACGCTACTTTCCGCAGGCACAATGGGTTGTAGGGACATTGTGGCTAGAGGCACAACGAGATGCTACCATATAACGTTATTCAAATAATTTGCAACATGAATATCCTTTAAAAAACCCCACTTAATTATCATTACGACAGTTTAATGCTGAACGAGTCCGCTACTTATCTGTAATCAAGGTATCCGATTAGCTTCTACGCACACAAACATCGTTGATTAGCCCTTAGTCTTGGTGAGTTGTGCTTCAGTCTACTGATGTATGAAAGCTACGCTTTGAAATTCCGTAATTATCATTCATTAGGAGCCAATGCATTATTATTATTATTCGCTATAGACGGGTTATCTACCATAGGCAGAAAGCCTCTCTATGAAGACCATCGATTTCTGTCAAGTGAAGTCTACCTTCATTATCCACCACCGTTATCCACCACCTTCATCCACCACCGTCATCTACCGCCGTCATCCACCACCGTCATCCACCACCGTCCATCTACCGCCGTCATCCACCACCGTCATCCACCACCGTCATCTACCGCCGTTATCCACCACCGTCATCTACCACCGTCATCCGACCCCATCATCCGACCCCATCATCCACCACCGTCATCTACCGCCGTCATCCACCACCGTCATCTACCACCGTCATCCACCGTCGTCACCAACCGCCATCATTCATCAGCGTCAATCTACATCCGAGCATAGTCCAGCATCGTCATCCACCGTCATCATTCATTAACGTCATCCACCACCGTCACCACCACTGCCAAGTTCTATGACGACCTGTTGAATTCTGCAAATCAAAACGTCAAATTACAGAAATCGTGCGTTGCCAAAGGGGGTCTACCGACTGGTGTCCTACACGCAAAATACGTGAACATGAACGTGGCAAACTTAAGACAATGAGGTGATGGATTTGTGTGATGAATTCGAGTTATATAAAGAATAGGAGGAATTTGGAGGTTAACTTGTGTGACTTGTCTTCATGACAAGGTCTAGCATCTATGATGCGGTGTGTATTTGCGATGTCTCCAATAACGCTGTCGGCGATTGCTTAGATCTAAGCCGAGGCTGTGTGGACGGCAGATTGTCCTATCAATCTAGCGAGTAATGTGAACCACTGGAGGAACACTACACACCTGCAGTCACATTCACCTACATATGTTATTAATAAACCCACTGTTTGTTATGCTCTCTGCTTACATTACAGAACTAGATACAAATTCTTTACCCTCGCAGACACGAGTCCGCTGACCGGTGCCTAGTGTTGTGTTTCTCAGTATTTCTAATTACGTTAGATCAAAAGCATACTTGGAAAGCTATGAAGGATAAAGTATAGAGATGAAACTACCACAATACAAGTATCACAGTAATACACATTCCGTTGTCAGCCTCTGCCCATGTTCTTGCCAGGTGAAATGACCATGTGTGGAACCAGCCTCCTCTGCAAATGTCATCGTGCAATAGATGCGGAGAACAAGACGGTGATGAGACTTGAGGAACATTATGAAAAACAACGTGCTCGAAATATCACAGCAGATAATGATAACTGTATGTTCGCTCTGTCTCAAGGCACATCCATGCCATTAAAGATAAATGTTCACATTAACTCCGGATAATAACTAATATTAAGCACATAGCTTGCCAATTCTGAAAACTTGGATTCTGAACATGGAGGATATTTCTATATAAACTCTATCGTGGTGTAATACTGCTCTGGTTAACCTGAAGTAACCTAGTCTGTAATTTCCTGTAATGAACTTCTACAAAGGTAACTGCCAAGCTTGTTAATCATAAGTGGGGAACTTTGTCCTTCAAGGCCCACTTTTGATGTTTAAAGCGAGTGTGCAAACGGGGTCCAGACGGTGAGGTCGGATGTACACGACAAAGATGGGCTACCGGAAGTCACAACCTATTGATTATACATGGCACCGGGCGTCGGTAGTCTCTTATCGTATCCCGTGATGTCAAGTAAGCAGTGTAGTGGTTACAATTCGTCTGCCAACCCCAATGTTCGGTTTTCTTCCTGACTTAGTTTTAAGGAAATATGTTTTAAGCTTGTGAGGCGCTTTATGTCATAGTGTGTACATCTGAACTAAAAAGAAAAGGTAGCACTGGAACATAGTTTCATAGTGACAATCCAGAATTAGGGATGACTTTCCAATAGGGATTTTTTTACGTTGACCAATATTCCAGTAGCTCCAGCCTTTCGTATTTACATGTTATAACTTTTGACATACAATTGAGCACGCCTTTCTACAAAGATTTCAAAGAGTGTCATACAATTCGTTGTCTGATCAGGACTGCAACATTCCAGGCATCAGTAAATCTTAAAATATGTTTAATGGAACCTATGTGGGGGACATTTCCAAATTTGAAGAATCGGCGACATCAATGATGTCCGATATCGATGTAATTCCCTATTTCCCCAAATGACTTTTACCAGAGGTTCCGTGTTTTTTTTCAGGGGATCAATGGTCTTGCCTTTGTATGTTTGTGACGGCTGCCACCGATGAGGCAGGATACGCTTACCCCTTTGCGAACACCTTTTATCATCACTATTTAATAGTGATTCATAAACACGTTCATGATTGTCGGAGTCGTCCAATCGACTATGAATATGGAAAGGGCTTTATCGCTTTTATTTAATCACCTGCCCACATATCAGGAACGCGATAATGCCAACTTACAATAATCACGGATAACACGATTAATGCTGATAACAAACGCAATTATAGAAACCAGCCATTGACCCTCTGTGTTGTGTACTGCTGGTGGTGAAGCATTTGACCCTTCATGGACAGGGCCCCGTGAGGAGTGAGTGAGTGAGTATGGTTTTACGCCGCTTTTAGCAATATTCCAGCAATATCACGGCGGGGACACCAGAAATGGGCTTCACACATTGTACCCATGTCGAGAATCGAACCCGGGTCTTCGGCGTGACGAGCCAACGCTTTAACCACTAGGCTACCCGACCGCCCCCCCCCCCCCCCCCCCCCCCCCATGAGGAGGGTGTTGGACACCAGTGAAGCATCTTGACACGTCATGGACAGGGCCCCGTGAGGAGTGTGTTGGACACCAGTGAAGCATCTTGACACGTCATGGACAGGGCCCCGTGAGGAGTGTGTTGGACACCAGTGAAGCATCTTGACACGTCATGGACAGGGCCCCGTGAGGAGTTTGTTGGACACCAGTGAAGCATCTTGACACGTCATGGACAGGGCCCCGTGAGGAGTGTGTTGGACACCAGTGAAGCATCTTGACACGTCATGGACAGGGCACTATGAGGAGTGTGTTGGACACCAGTGAAGCATCTTGACACGTCATGGACAGGGCACTATGAGGAGTGTGTTGGACACCAGCGAAGCATTTTGACCCTTCATGGACAGGGCACTATGAGGAGGGTGTTGGACACCAGTGAAGCATCTTGACACGTCATGGACAGGGCACTATGAGGAGTGTGTTGGACACCAGTGAAGCATCTTGACACGTCATGGACAGGGCACTATGAGGAGTGTGTTGGACACCAGTGAAGCATCTTGACACGTCATGGACAGGGCACTATGAGGAGTGTGTTGGACACCAGTGAAGCATCTTGACACGTCATGGACAGGGCACTATGAGGAGTGTGTTGGACACCAGTGAAGCATCTTGACCCTTCATGGACAGGGCACTATGAGGAGTGTGTTGGACACCAGTGAAGCATCTTGACACGTCATGGACAGGGCACTATGAGGAGTGTGTTGGACACCAGTGAAGCATCTTGACACGTCATGGACAGGGCACTATGAGGAGTGTGTTGGACACCAGTGAAGCATTTTGACCCTTCATGGACAGGGCACTATGAGGAGTGTGTTGGACACCAGTGAAGCATCTTGACACGTCATGGACAGGGCACTATGAGGAGTGTGTTGGACACCAGTGAAGCATCTTGACACGTCATGGACAGGGCCCCGTGAGGAGTGTGTTGGACACCAGTGAAGCATCTTGACACGTCATGGACAGGGCCACGTGAGGAGTGTGTTGGACACCAGTGAAGCATCTTGACACGTCATGGACAGTGCCCCGTGAGGAGTGTGTTGGACACCAGTGAAGCATCTTGACACGTCATGGACAGGGCCCCGTGAGGAGTGTGTTGGACACCAGTGAAGCATCTTGACACGTCATGGACAGGGCCCCGTGAGGAGTGTGTTGGACACCAGTGAAGCAGCATGAAGCTGTGGAAGCAGCAGGCTGTACAAGTATCATTCATCTGTGGAATAGGAGTAATGCGATATGAATAGATATACAGGACACGTAGATGTAGAGGGAGAAAATGAATAACGATAAAAGAGAGACTTGATTGTCTGTCCAAGTCGCAGAGTTCTTTTAAGCGTAGGCAGTTTACACTACAGTTTTAAGATAGTAATGAAATACATTGATACCCAGTTGAGTGATATTTTTCCATGATTGAATGAAGCTATTCTGTCAGGTGTAACTGGAAGTAGTAAACTGAACTGATGTTCATGCAGCTGCGGCAAGAGATACATGTGTGTATACGTCAACGCCAGAGTGAGTGACTCATTAACTTGGGTTTAACGCCGCTTTTACCATTAATCAAGGTTTATGTCACGGCGTGTCAGCTTAATGTGGGAGGAAAGCCCGAAGTGATGCAGTTCTCTGACGTTTACCACTTCAGTGAAACCCAAGAGCATGGGTATGGTGCTGACAAACCTAGAAACATAATCGGGGCGAACCGACATTCGAACCCACAATCAAAGGTTTCTGGTGTGCCCAAGGGACGCAACTCTGCACAACGAACCGCGTTTTAATCGACTGGACGACTGGGCCACCCGTGCAGGGAGAAGGGTTAGGGTTGAAAATGGATCACTGAAAATCTATGATGACACCATGTGTTAAAAACACATGCAAGGTATATAAACTTTTAAGGGCACAAGAGAGTATACCTGGTTTATTAGTTATGTAATTAAATTGTTGTTGAACTTGATTATGTCCATTTAACCATCACTCATTCCTGCAACAGTGTGTTAAAAGTACAAATGTGACTGGGTACTATTGTCTACCGAAGAAAGCAAATATATTTACTTTCAGAGATAAATTGTCTTATAAACCTATCAGCAGTATTATGCATGCGACTGTCTAAATTTTTATACTTAAAAGTTTAACATCAAATTGAATTAGCAGAAGTATTGTTTCAATGCTGGGTAAGCGCCGGTATTGTTTATTCTTTGGATATAATATCGCTAACTTGAGATATTTTCGATTGAAAATAAAACATATGATGAAATCATACGCTCCTAAGTTTACATATAGTTCATCCGTTTCGTGACGTCTCGTTTTAGATATTGAAGATTTGAGTATTCTGTTCTAATATCCATTTTATTACCAAAATGGTTGACAACGTCATTGGAAAAAAAAAATCTCTTTCAAATGTATATTATTACAGTCTATGTTTGCTTATTACACCTCATATCATTCAATTATATTTGTCATCGAGCTAAAAGCTCCAATAAACTAAAGGTCAAAACTTAAATTAAATTTCAATTTAATCTTACAAACATATCTAATGTATTTTTGCTACTGTTTGAATTGTTGATCGACACACATGCCTTTGATAGTTTACTTTAATTAACAAATAACTCGACTAGAACAACAAAATAGTGATAATAATAATTGCTTTCGGGATGTCATGCTTGCACCCTAAGTACCAAATTGTCCGACTCCCCATTGTTCTCTTGGTGTCTTAGGTTTTTTACCTCCCAATCTGTTGTCTGAAATTGAGAGGCTAGGATAACCGGGTTTGCTGCCAGGAATACAGCCCTTCTGAAAATCTTGGGTAATACAGAAGGCTGCAGTGTTTGGGAGTTTTCACATTCTCCGAGAAGTTCTGTGTGGGTTCGATTAGGCAGCGCTTCCTGGGAGAAGTCCCATTCGGTGTCTGCGCTGCATGTAGAGGGGGGAAGGGCCCTGAGCTGATGATCACCCAAACAATCCTTGTTGCATTTGTTTATGTTAAGCTGTATAATAACCTCTATGGAAACCTGAATTTATTTATTTCAATCTGAAAATAGTCTGTACAAACTTGTGTTTTAATGGAGATGCGATTATTATCAAATCTATCTTGTACTGAAAGGCTTTTTCGAGGTGTGGTGTTTTCCGTCGTCAATGACCAAACGTACGTTTCCACAATTTTAGTAATCAGCCTCATCAACTGCAGACAATAACATGGGGTCCTTATCGAGTTAGCTTATTGTAGTGTGTAGATTATATTGTCATCATATCATAGCTGATAATCCTACAGGTTTGAATAAATCTCTTTTTCAGATACTAGCCATGAATGAAAACGTAAATAAATACGACGAAACCTTTCAATACTCAAAAGAAATTTCTGCTAAAAGCAGAGTCCATTGAACGGTTCCGACTACATCATGAGCATGTGCATATGAATCAATATCAAATAGTGATGATTCAAGATCCGTCACGAACATATGCACAGGCACTGTCCGCATGAACAAAACACACACGAGAACATATGGTAGAAGTCAAAAGACATATAAATGTTTCCACTGATGCGTCAAATTTGTAAATGTCCTCCACATATTTACCATGAAACATTTTGAAAGCCTTACTTAATGAATGTTGTAACCCTGATCAAGCAACTATTGAGCATGAGTCATACGACGCTTTTGAAATCTTCGCAGAAAGCTCGATTGCATTTCAAACGTTCTGAAATGACGAAGTCAAACACAACTGGAATATTGGGAGGTAAAAGTACACAATAAGAACGCCGGGATGTCAGTAATCTTAGCTTGAATAAGTCAATACAAATTAAATTAGTCATGATTTCAGTTAACATGTAGGCGTTTCTACCAGTACCTATTGTTACCACAGCGTGCCCCCTCTGGCTTGAAGAAGTCTTTGGATCTAATCTTGTGGCATAAGCCCATCCTTCGGGCAATGAGTATTACAGTTGCTGGAGTGTCTTGGGCGGACGTTGACGTACCTGTCTATCGCAGTCAACCCACAATTGTTCTATGAGGTTGAGATTTGGAAGGCCATGGGAGAACTGTTATGTTCTCACTCTCGAGAAAGTCAACAGTGACGCATACAGTGTGCGGCCTGGCACATCCCTCAGTCGGTCAGTAAAGGGAACGATGTTACGTCGTTAAATTTAATCCCTTCATCGAAAAGCAGTTTCATTTCCCCTGACAAGGTTCTTGATCTCTTAAAGTAGGATATAGTCGACGTCGATGTAGATGTCTCAGCAATGGGCCAAAAAGGGGTATTCTGGCTCGAAATCAATCCAGATCGTTTGTGTCGATACGCCTCTCAAATCAGGTGTTCTAATTTAGTTTCAGTTGCTGTGACAGTCCGGTTACGCTAATGAAGTACCCTGATGTTCAAGTCATGGACGTCAGTGCAGATCCCACATCTGCCACTTCTTTTCGCGCGTGGAATGTTATTGCTGATGTCTATTCAAAAGCAATAAATGGGGCCATGGTGAATGGTGATGTGCAACTGCAGACTGGTACCCTAAAGCTGGCCTCCGGGCGTCCGATGGCAATGTTTCGATTTACGTGGCGTGACGGGTTATTTTGTCTTTAGAGGAAACAGTTGTTAATAATGTTTGAATACTGCTCATGATTCATGGTGCACATGGATATTGTAACAGATTCTTTCTCCAAGACATTTTCAGGCAAATTTACAGTACCTCGCGAAGAAATGCATTCCAGTTTAAATGGGTGTTTTGACACGCCTACCCTATCATGAACTTAAAAGAACATATTTGATACATAGATGAACATAGATAAGTGGCACAGAATTCATGATCATATTGTCAGTTATTAGCCAGAGAGCAGTTTCGTGGAATTATAACCAGCTGGTAACCAGATTCGTTCAGTCTTTGATATATTTTCCCCTCTCAAAAGTCGATGTGCCTACAGACTGGTGTGCTCCTATGGTAGTAGTGCATAAGCCTCGAGGGGATGTCAGGATATGTGTGGACTTACGTCGTTTGAATCAGTATGTGCAGCGGAAACGTCAAATGTTCCCACAGTTGATCACACTCTAGGTCAGTTGACTGGTCAGTTGACTGATCTTTTCGGAGATAGACGCTAACTCAGGATTTTATCAAGTGAAGCTGACTGAGAGATCCGCACTGTTGGCAACCTTCATGATGAACGTTTAAAGGACACTCCGACAGCTTTTGTGAAGTTGGCATCACACTCAACCAGGATAAGTGTGAAAGTCACAGATCCAGTTCCTGGGACAAACTGTAAGTGCCAAGGGAATCAAAGACATGCCAGGGCCTAAGAATGTAGGCGATGTCAGACGCTTTCTTGGAATGGTCAATCAAGAATGGTCGATCTTGCTGATATGACAAAGCCACTCAGAGATCTTCTCAACAAGAAATCTGTCTGGATATGAGATACGCCTCAACAAGAATCATTCTCTCAGATCAAGCAAGCCCTCAGTAGCAGTCCAGTGCTAGCACTCTTCAACCCGATCTTACCAACCAAGGTTACAGCTGATGCATCTTCGTTTGGTCTTGGTGCAGTCCTCACTCAGAAGACCACAGGTGGCTGGAGACCAGTAATATATGCATCAAGGTCCCCCTCTGAATCAGAATCACGCTATGCACAGATAGAAAAAGAAGCGTTGGTGCTGACTTGGGCGTGTGAAAGATTACATGACTTTCTTGTTGGAAAAGACTTTCTTCTCGAAACAGATCACAAACCTCTCGTCCCTCTGCTAGGTATGAAGGATCTTGATCAACTCCCTCCAAGGATCCAAAGATTCAGGATGAGACTAATGTGGTTCTCCTATATGGTTGAACATGTGCCTGATCGTTATCTCTACACAGCTGATGCTCTATCGCGAGCTCCAGTAACATCTCAATCTAGTTCAGACAAGACTCTCGAAGCAGTGTGACAAGTGTATGTTGTACATATTCTCCACTCGTTTCCAGCTTCAGATCGGAGACTGGAAGAAATCAGACTTCATCAGAAAGAGGATGACATCTGATGGGAGATCACTCGATATTGTCTGGAAGGATGACCTGAAAAACACATGATCGAAGGCATTGCTAAACACTACTGGCCTTATCAAGCTGAACTTACCATTCAAGATGATGTCTTGCTCTGTGGTGAAAGGCTTGTGATTCCTGAAACACTAAGGCCAACTATCCTGTAAAAAGCTTCACGATGGACATCAAGGCATCACAAAGACTCGTAAACGTGCAATGCAATGTGTTTGGTGGCCAAATTTAAGCAAACATTATTGCTGAATTTGTGTCTAAGTGTCATGTGTGCTATAAGAAAAGTGGACAACCGCCCTGAACCATTGATAACTTCTGAAACCCCCGAAAGACCTTGGCAAATAGTTTCCTCCGATCTCTTTGAGTTTAAAATGAACCGAATGTTTTAGACCGAAGCGATTGTTTCGTTTGCAAGCGGCTGAAAGTTAGCGCACTGTTGTACCGCGAATCGCTGTACATCGCTCGCAAGCGATTCGCGCATGATGTTCTTGAAAACATTTTAAAAACATTTCAATAACATTTTGAATAATTATAAAACAATTACACCTTATTCGGACGATTTTACATATGTGTTCACAATATATTTGAAACATTTCTGCAACGTGTTCAAAACATTATAATAACATGTTATGAAATAATTTCGCCTATGTTATAGCATGATGTTCTTGAATAAAATTTTGAAAACATTTCAATAACATTTTGAATAGTTGTAAAATATTTCTAAAACGTTTATTAAATGTTTTGACAAAATTGTTTTTGAAAAACTACTATGAAGCCTTTGGAAATGTTTTGGAAATGTTGTGTTAGATAGGATGACTACCCGAACACAAATATCATTGATGTGTCATGCAAAGGCATGTTTCAAACCCAATAAATATTATAATCAATAAGTGTAGTGTTACCACACTATAGCTATTGGAATTGAAATAATGTGCAAAAAGATACTTCACCATTTCCCTTCAAATGGTCCTCTCGCGAGCGCGCAGAACTTTATGTTAAGGCCAACATCAATTATTATATGCAAAATTCAAAGATTATTATGGTGAAAATGTCTATATTATTTTCATCAGTAAATTTCATTCAATAAACATTTTCTGCGGAATTATATTGGAAACTGAATTTTTTTTACAGTGTTCAAAATATGTTACTTGACGACATTTTAAACCCAAACGAGCAGGGGAACCCATTTTTTACTTCATTTTTCAAATCGCCAATCTCGAAAAAATACGATTAAAAAATATGTGCTTAACTTTTGCTGTCAATATATCAATAAATTGCTATATTTAATTGAATATATCTATGCCGTTAATCACCTTTGTGTATAGAATGCAATTATTCAACAAACAATATCTAATCACTTGTTATCAAATATTTGCCTTTCAAAAATATTGATTGTTTTAAAACGAACAAAAACAACAACAATTACTTTTGACAGAAAAAGTTTAAATATACTCTTTATACAAATACACTATACACTTATTTGATCACATATATTCCCTTGTTAAATCAATAAGTACAACACTGTGTAGTTAAAACCGCACGTGCCACACCATTTTAAATGTAAAAACTTCGTCACACATGTAGAGTGATATAATTTTATAGATTGAAAAAAATAAAGACTGAAGCATTGTCACAAATGTGATACAGCAAATATAATAGCGGAACTCTGCGCTATGTGAAACCTGTAACATTGAGCAGGGTTTCGCTGGGCGAATACAAAGAGAAACCACTCTCAGTTAGAGTATGACCGAAGATTAGCTGCCCCTGAATTATCACGGTGATTACTATAGCCTGCCGACACCTTCCGTTTTTATCCTTCCCAAATTTATAGAAAAGGTATGCTGTTTCACACTTCTTCAGCATGGAATCGGATAGAAGTATATTGTAGGCTATCGACTCTATAGTTATGTGGCTCTCAGTTGCGATAAAGAACATTTCTGACGTGAAATCTTTGATGCGTTCTTCGTCTTTACGAAGTGTCAAATACGAATCACACAGTTCAACAAAATGAAATGTCAATGTTTGAAGGTAAAGCAGATTATTTGTTTGAAGAATATATATGGCAAAGTGTGCCGCCATCTTGGACGAAGATAAAATAAGCTTACGACAGGTATGGGGGTATCTTAGATTTACAACAAACTAAAGAGATCTCAGGGCTACGATAGTTTCGAAAATAGGCTACGATAGCCTACGATTTCCTTAATATAACTTTACGATATTTTAGGGCAACGCTCGTTTCGAAAATCTAGGTCCAGGCTTTGAACCTTTTGACAAGCCCTTGTACTATGCAAATAAAAGTAGTTGCAATCATCAAGACATATCTTATGACCTATATGGTATTCGCAAATGGAAATGATATGATGATATCTACTGGAGGGTAAGCGATCAGATATAAAGGGTTCTAAACGGTTGGTGTGATGAGATCGGGGATCAAATTCGAAATTTGCGTTTTGCAGCCAGCGTCACTAATATTGAATAAAACCACCGTTGTTGGCCAGACATGCACGAATCCTTCGAGGCATGCTTCTGATAAGTCGACCAATGTCATCTTGACTCATGTTTACCACTTACCAGTGAGAGCAACACCAAGTTCATTGAGGGCGGTGGGTGGATGTTTACGTTGACGAACACGTACAATAACGTCCCAGACGTGTTCAATGGGGGGAAGGTCAGGACTGAGTGATGGTCATGGCATGACATGGATGTTTTGTTGTTGGGGGAATTGGGTTACAATCCTGGCACGATGAGCACGTGCATTGTCATCTTGAAAGTTGAAACGTTGCCCAGCACGTTGTGCAAATGACACCACGGGTGGTGCAATGATATTGTCCCGATAGTACTGACCCGTGACTCTGCCATGGACAATATGGAGTGCAGTACGACCAATCATTGTGATACCACCCCATACCATTATGAACCTACCTTTAACTGATCATGCTGTACGACGCTAACGTCCATAAAATTCTCATTAAGACGTCTCCAAAGTCGATTCCTTCGGTCATGGAAGTAGATAGTGAACCTCGATTCCTCAGGAAACCTGACATGAGCCTGACGCTGATTATCCTAGTGATGACGTTCCCTACACGACTCTGATACCTCTGATTCAAATGACGTGCAGTTTGTTGTGGAGTGACACGTGGACATTGTGCACGCAAATGCCATCTGTGCACACGAATATATGAGACACTGGTGACGTATCAGGCTGTAGTACAATATCACCGAAAACTACAGATTAACCTCCTCTAAATCTTTGGTTCAGGGACCTTCAGACTGTCATCATACCCCGATGACGTGGATAGTTTGACATGCTTTCTCTCGATCGTGTACCTGCTCCTTGTTATTTACACGTAGTCGTAATATAGCTGAAATAATGGTCAATAGTTAAACACTACGCATTACAGTTCTTAATTTAAAAATGTAATAATCTTATCTCATTTCTAGTGTTCAATTCTATTCTCGATCTGCTATTAATCTCCATATTGTCAAACTATCTCTGTTCACTTACATTTCTTAATTAAAAAACCGACATGGGTACAGTATGTGAAGCACGTTTCTGGTGTCCCCCGCCGTGATATTGCTGGAATATTGCTAAAAGCGGCGTAAAACCATACTCACTCACTCAATCACTTAATTAAAAAAAAAATTTTTTATTAATGTTATCCCATTACTAAGTACTTGGATAAATACAATGCTGTTAATCTCTATATCATAGCACTATTTTAAGTTGTCCCAACCCAAACACGACGCCCATTGATAGTCTCTCCCAAACAGTGACTGCAAGGATGACACTGATCCATGGAGAAACCACCCATGCATTGTTGAGATGTTCGCGTTATTTCAAGTTATGTTTAATCACGGACGTTGAAAAAATGCATAAATTTGTATTTAAAGATGTTACGCATAAATACAATGGCGGGCGGGTGTCTCAGTCGTTTTAGGCGCCGCAATTCCTCAGTTACGATCTCGGACACGTCTAAAACCTAGAATTATGGGTTCGAACCCCGGTTCCTCCCAATTATGTTTCAAGGTTTGTCAGCACCGTACCCGTGCTCGTGGGTTAACGTCTAAGACCTGCATCACTTCCGGTCTTCCTCCCAAATTATGCTGTGATATAACTGGAATACTGAGGCTCTCCCACTCACTTAGATACAAAACTGCAACTATTAACCTGTCCGAGACATTGAAATAGTTATAGTTTATCGTAGTTTTAGCTTTGATATTTGATAAGCGCGGGGGTCATCATCAACGAGTGTGGGCGACTTGCCGTCTCAAATGACTCTCGTGTCTGTACCACCTTTGGTGATTTACGAGAAATAAAGTGTATTGCATCGAATGTGTGTGTCAACACAAACATGTGCTCGATGATGTAAGTGATAATGTTGAAATTGTCGTGAAACAAGGACATGCTATTTTTAGTATATTTCGAATGAAAAGCACAGGGTGGTACAGGGTACAGTGAATATGTGCTGTAACAGTATGCGTTAAACTGCCATGTGACATGTTCTGCACTAAGCTTCCATGTGAC
Source organism: Haliotis cracherodii (assembly GCF_022045235.1). NCBI lineage: Eukaryota > Metazoa > Mollusca > Gastropoda > Lepetellida > Haliotidae > Haliotis > Haliotis cracherodii. The sequence continues at coordinate 22,949,281 of NW_027266273.1, forward strand.
ATGTTGCATGTTAAACTTTCATTTGACATGTTGTTCGTTAAACATCCATGTGACATGTTGTTCGTTAAACAGCCATGTAACATGTTGCAAGTTACACAAACCAGCCATGTGACATGTATTACGTTAAACGTTCATTAGACATGTTGTTCGTTAAACCGCCATGTGACATGTTGTTCAGTTCAACTGCCATGTGACATGTTGTAGGTTAAACTGCCATGTGACATGTTGTTCGTTAAACTGCCATGTGACATGTTGTACGTTAAACTGCCATGTGACATGTTGTGCGTTAAACTGCCATGTGACATGTTGTACGTTAAACTGCCATGTGACATGTTGTACGTTAAACTGCCATGTGACATGTTGTACGTTAAACTGCCATGTGACATGTTGTAAACTAAGCTACCACGCGATTTGTTGCATGTTAAACTTTCATTAGACATGTTGCACGTTAAACTGCCACGAGACACGTATATTAAACTTCCATGAGACACTACATTAAACTGCCATGAGACACGAACTCGAAACTGCCATGAGACACGAATATCAAACTGCTATGAAACACGAATATTAAACTGCCATGAGACACGAATATTAAACTGACATGAGACACGAATATTAAACTGCTTTAAAACACGAATATTAAACTGCTATGAGACACGAATATTAAACTGCCATGAGACACGAATATTAAACTGCCATGAGACACGAACTCGAAACTGCCATGAGACACGAATATTAAACTGCCATGAGACACGAATATTAAACTGCCATGAGACACGAACATTAAACTGCCATGAGACACGTACATTAAACGTCCCTGTTACTTTTACATTAAACTGTCATGTCTGTCTGTCTGTCTGACCACCTTATGATGTCTGTTTGAGAGTGTCTCTATTTGTTGCTGTGTTCTGCTCCTTACTCCACCGTATAATGACATATGTAATATATTATAGATAAAATAGATACTTCATATAATTATCATTAAACCGCCCACATGTTATCAAAAATCAGCGAGCCACTGTAACTTGATAATGGCCTCATATTACTCGACGACGGGCCATTATCACGCCCGTTGTTAGGTGACGTCATAGGATAGGGATAGGTGACGTCACGTTCAAAAGTGATGTCATCTGGTTTGTTCTATGACGTTTCCTGTTTGTAAATGTGGGTCAGTGACATTCGTGTTGATTGCAGTAAATGTTTCAAAACCGATATTGTTGTTTCTCTTTATTTGATAACAAATTCTATCAATTGAAACTATAATAACGGTAACATTATTTTTCAGGGCATTATCCTTTGCAGAAGCCCTCGGTCTTTTCTTTTTAATGGAAGACCTCGGGCTTCTGCAAATGATAATGTCCTGAAAAATAGCGTTACCCTTATAACAGTGTGTAATTCACAACAGAAGACTCTACCTGTACCTAAAATCCTATCCATGACTCATGTCCTCCCAGATTTGGTGGATATCCAGAGTCAGGTTGACTTTACACGCAGACGACTATCTTCATTTTCTTTATGATTGTTTACTCGCATTTCCCCTCCCCCAATCACCCCCTCACATCCCCTCGGCAGCGACTGTGACAGCTAAAGGAAGCTACGCCATCGTCCCCGATACCCACTATTTACCTCCGTCGCCAGCAGCTCCGCGGAAGGTTGACCTGAGCCAATCTCTGGTTCGCTCGCTCTCCGCTCACTATATAACAGCTGGGAAAGCTTACCAAGAACCCTTCTACTCTGTGCTTCCGTGATGCGCCCAGTCCGACGGGAGACGGGACTAACTTCATTGTGAGCGCCAGTTGCCAAACACAGGGACTAACGCTAACATAAGTCTCTGCAGGTAGGTGTTGTATTTACTTGTCCTCATTTTATGCTGTCTATGTTACTGAAACTCCACCTCGATACACTTACAAGAACTTATGTGGTTTAAGTCCGCTGAATGAGTTGCTTATAGACGTGTTTTGTTCAACTAGTTTTAATGCAAGTATGCAAAAGACAGAGGAAAGGATGAACAGACAAAATAATAGTACACACGAAACAGGTGTGCTATATCAGTTACTTATGACAGATTATTTAAGATTTGTGAGTAAGGATTCACGCCCCATTAAGCGATATTCTAGTACTATCAAGGCAGGATGCCACCAGAAATGGTCTTCACTCAATGTACCCACCCGTGGAATCGAATCCGGGCCTGGCCACTAGGCTAACAAACCGACTGTATAAATAGTGTTGTTACACATCTTGTGACTGGATATAAACTGTGTTCTAACACACCTGATGATTGGGTATAGTGTTCTAACACACCTGATGATTGGGTATAGTGTTCTAACACGCCCGTTGATTGGGTATAGTGTTCTAACACACCTGATGATTGGGTATAGTGTTCTAACACACCTGATGATTGGGTACAGTGTTCTAACACACCTGATGATTGGGTATATCAGTGCTGCTGGAATAGCACATGACTATTGTGAATGTCGTTGACAGCTACAAATAAGAGATCGTGTGGCAGCGCTATTGTAATTGTTTCCGTGGGTAATATACATGATAGTATAAGAAGTACGCATATATTTTCGTTAAAATTACGATGTAACGGTTTGGAAATGGTAAACGATTCTGCAGATAGTGAACATGGAGAACCACGCGGGTAGGCGTTAACACACATGTCGATTGTATGTCCAAATGGTATAGGGGCGGTCGGGTAGCCAAGAGGTTCGCTCGTCACGCCGAAGACCCGGGTTCGATTCCCGACATGGGTACAATGTGTGAAGCCCATTTCTGGTGTCCCCCGCCGCGATGTTGCTGGAATATTGCAAAAGCTGGAATATTGCAAAAGCGGCGTAAAACCGTACTCATTCACTCACTACAAATAGTTCGTTTGGATATTTCACTATACTGACCATATAAGAATATGGAGCACCGTATGATTAGTACAGTTCAAAACATTATGTGCAAAATAGCATATTCAAATAAAAACTAATCTACACTATAATACAAATAGTTTGACGTCACGAAAAGCGTTATATACTTGGCAGTTTAAACAATAACCATACCACTTTTACACATTTGTTGCTGAATGCCGCGTGGGTGTCAAAAGCGGATTGAATGGGTTGAGCACATCCATGTGCGAGGGTGGAGCGTCTAGTAGACGGGTGAGGCGAAACGTCACCTTATTGAGGCCAGTCTTTTGACGAGTTGATTGTTCATGCTCAGTCAACTTCGTCCACTTTGAAACTGATGCCTGCTTCCATTACCCAATGAAAGTAACACAGTACATTTGTTTTTCGTCATTGATTCAATTAATAACTCCACCTTTGCAAGAACCTTCCAGTATTAGTTAAACATACAGACACGATGTTTGTACTTCCAGTATTAGTTAAACATACAGACACATGTTTTTGTCAGTTGTACTTCCAGTATTAGTTAAACATACAGACACATGTTTTTTGTCAATTATACTTCCAGTATTAGTTAAACATACAGACACATGTTTTTTGTCAATGGTACTTTAAGCATTAGTTAAACATACAGACACATGTTTGTTGGCAATTATACTTCCAGTATTAGTTAAACATACAGACACATGTTTTTTGTCAGTTGTACTTCCAGTATTAGTTAAACATACAGACACATGTTTTTTGTCAATTGTACTTCCAGTATTAGTTAAACATACAGACACATGTTTTTTGTCAATTGTACTTTAAGTATTAGTTAAATATACCGACACGTGGTGTCCGTCAATTATTCTTCCATTATTAGTTAAACATAAAGACACGTGATTTCTTTCAATTGTACTTCCAGTATTAGTTTAATATAAAGATACGTGGTTTCTGTCCGTTGTTCTTCCAGTGTTAGTAAACTATACAGTTTGGTGGTGTTTGTTCGTTGTCCTTTCAGTATTAATTAAAAGTACAGACATGTGGTTTCTGTCAGTTGTCCATCTACTATAAGCTACATCAATAGACACGTGGTTTCTGTCAGTTGTCCATCCACTATTAGCTAGATCTATAGACACGTGGTTTCTGTCAGTTGTCCATCCACAATTAGCTAGATCTATAGACACGTGGTTTCTGTCAGTTGTCCATCCACTATTAGCTAGATCTATAGACACGCGGTTTCTGTCAGTTGTCCATGCACTATTAGCTAGATCTATAGACACGTGGTTTCTGTCAGTTGTCCATGCACTATTAGCTAGATCTATAGACACGTGGTTTCTGTCAGTTGTCCTTCCACTGATGTCAGTTGAATTCAGGTTTGAACCTATCATTTAACACACGTTACCTCGACATGAGTATCGAACCATTTTAACTTAACTCACAGTTGGTAAACGTACTTACAAATGTTACTGAAGAATATTTTAAGTACCCCAACTTTTTTGTGCTTCTTTCAGAGAAACTGTATCAAATACTGTAATGGTCACGTGAGATACCTAATTGTGATTGACGACTGGACTTTCATTTGTGTGCGCTTATTAGAGCGGAAACCTTCAAAGAGTGACGAGGATAAAATGTTTTATGAAACACTTTTAAGATAAATAACAAAACAGACTATAGAACGTCAACGTCAGAGAGTCATCGGTCAAAATGTAACCGCCGAATAAGATTCCGTCCGGAGTAAAAGGCAAAATAGCGGTGACAGTTGTATGAATGGGTCACTGAAGATAAGTATTCCTCGTAAGTATCTCGCTCACAAAATAAGTCACTCGATCAGTACTTATTCGCTGTACGTTAACCATACATTCTGAGCTACACATTGCTGCTAAGTCGTTCAAGCAATAAACCAAACCTCCAAGCATACATCGTCTCCATTAAATTACTCTTCAAAAGTAAAGTTGAGCACTCAATGTATTTTAAAGAAAAACTTCAAACTTTAGAGAATAATTAGTTCAGTATAGCACTTACCCTCACAGTTGCAAATTGCCATCGACGCATAATATTTTTTGGCCTCGTTATGTCACTTGCCTAATTGATAACCTCAGCTCTCCTCGAATTTATCGATCTTTCCACAGCATGATAACTCAACTGTATCTGTGCCCGCTTCTGAAGCACGGTGTAAAACCTGAAGCAAGGTACTTGTCAACGGGTAGTGCACTTCAATGTCCAACCTGGTAGCTCCTCTTTTGCTGGTTGGTCTTCCTGTACTGACAGTATTTCCTTGACTTGTCTTGACTCCTCTCAGGGTTGTAACTTTCAGATTATGTGACGTTTGTGTAACAGGGAAGTGAGAACACGACAGCATTTCAGAGTTATAGCCACTTAGGTATTAAGGTGTGTTTTATACGTTGACGCAACGTTAATCCACACGAAAAAAATCAGTACATTTTGAAAGCAGTCAATGTTGCACTTTGTACTGGGTCATGGTGACTCTAAAGGTCAGTAGGTCTTTTACAGACGCTAGCTTTGTGCAAAACACAAGGATAATACAGGGCAATGACGTCTATATGAATATAAGATATCTACGTGATAAATCGCAAAGAACAATAAAGAACGAGGCGTGGTTTATTTCTGGATAAAACATTCTCTATCATGACCTCATTTCTGGAGTTTCGAAAATACCCTCACAAATTGGACGATGCTATTTTTGAGAGGGTAGTGAGTTATCCCCCTCAGATATAACTGGAAAAGGCATATAATTGCTGCACGATCGCATCCAAACGTGGGAGAGATAATTATGGCAATGTGTAATGGTAGAATGTACCGATAATGTCCTCAATCGTCCACTTGGCACGCTTTCTTTTTGTACAGTTAAATGTTCACCTGTTTATTAAATGGACATGTCCGACATTGAAGGATCGTATTGTATATAGGGCCTCATTATTATTTAAATACGGGTAAAAAGTTTTTAAGCTTGTAAATTTTATTAACATCATAAAATACGCTGTAAATAATGTTAATGATGTTGATATTTCATATAAGAAATAAACAACGCCACATCGTTGTTTATTTCTTAAATAGTATGCTTTGCTTTCTACATTTACCGACGAAACATATATTATATGTTAGTATCTTTATTTTGTAACCTAGGCGTCAGTGTATAAGGCAACATCTATAACATTGAGGAATATAGAGTAATTACGTCTTGTTTTGATACAAGATGCACAGATATTTGTACATAAGGGACCGCCTCCATGGTCTAGTGGATAGAGCGTCTGGAAAGAGGAGCGGAAAGTCGGTGGTTCGATCCTCGGCCTCGCAATACAAAAGTACGTTTAAAGATAATACATGTAGTTATGGCATTAAGGTGATAAACAGGTACTGGTCGGCTCGGTTTGTTTGTTAGTTTGTTTGTTGTTTAACGCCGCACCCAGCAATAGTCCAGCTGTCTGAAGGTTGTAAATAATCGAGTCTAGACCAGACAATCCAGTGATTAACATCGTGAGCATTGATCTACACAACTGGGATACAATGACATGCATCAACTAAGTCAGCGAGTCTGACCACCCGATCCCGTTAGTCGCCTCTTACGACAAGCATAGTCGCCTTTTACGACAAGCATGGGTTGGTGAAGAAACACACACACACACACACACACACACACACACACACACACACACACACACACACACACACACACACACACACACACATTGTATAAAGTAATTGTATGTAAGTCGTGTAAACACTGCTTGCCCTTTCATCAACTGATATTTTTAATACATATATTTTTTCTATGAAATAATGGCTACTGCCTCTCAGCCCACATGGAGAGATGACTCAGCTTGCTATCAATGCAGCGGTGTAATGTTACCACAGACTACACTGCTGACATCACATGGGTCAGTGAGCAACTAAACAACAACGTGTATTAAGACTCCTTCTAAACATTAATAGACCTAGACGTTAAATGATACATATAACGGTAAGTTGGTTTTAGAGTGGTAAGATTTCATCTAAACGTGCAACCCTGACACGCGTGTTGAGATACAAGTATTTCCGTACCTTTAGATCCTTTATTGGCTGCTTATTGTGGAACTGAGCAGTAATCAGTCTGCCGAGTCCGATCAAGATTCTATCCAGGTGACAAGCATCCAATACTGATGTTTTATGTTGCATAAGAGTTATCTTCCTTCCCTTAAGGTTAAAATGTTACTTCAGAGTTGTCTACCTCACTTAATGTTGTTTTCAGCCGGGGCATTTTAAATATCAGCCCAGCCCAAAGTCAAAATGTGTGTGTGTGTGTGTGTGTGTGTGTGTGTGTGTGTGTGTGTGTGTGTGTGTGTGTGTGTGTGTGTGTGTGTGTGTGTGTGTGTGTGTGTGTGTGTGTGACATTACACTCTTTTCCGTATGAATCATTGTCATTTTATTGTTGTGAGTTTTAATGCGAGACACAGAAATGAACTATTTATCTCTCTCTGTATTGATTAGATAGAAACTTTAGTATTTAATAATCAGAGACTAACGTCTGGAAAACAAGTATCAGTATCAGCTCGAGGGGAGACGGGATTTGTCCACGGTGACCTGTCATGATCACACGTAACACCCTGGTGCTGAATCTTCACGCTGGGCCTCTACAGCGTTATCTACGCCATATTTGACGCAGGGGAGGAGAGTCGGTGAAAAGGCCCGATGGTAAATCAAAGGTGTACAGGCGACGTAACGACCGCTACATCCTGCCTGCTGTGATCAGCAGTCTGATCATGTTTGTGGTGGGAGTGGTGGTGGACAGGGCATCCAGCATAATTTGTCGTACAGGGCTGATGTTGCCCTGTTGCGGCTCGGTACAGGGAGTACATTCTGCTTGTGTTCGTGAACCGGCGTAGGGGACTGTTCCAACTACAAGTAGTAACCTACAAAGGTTAAGGTGTTCGCCGGGTTCGATTCCCCACTTGGGTACATTGTGGCATGCCAATTTCTGGTGTCCCCCGTCTTCATTCTCTCCAACTACATAACGTCAGGCCCCGATATTACCCGCGTGAGCCAGGATTTTCGCAACAAGAATGGTGGTCGAATACTGCCATCTTCCCCGTGTCTAGCCGAGACATCCATCACCTGAGACTCCCAATGTCCCCAGCTGTGGCAGCTTTGAAACTTTGATTATCATTGAATTCAATCAGTTTTGCTATTTTAATCGACTGGCTACATCTGCTAAGTTGAAATTTCCAGGGCTGATATTCAAATATCGCTAAAGATATCAGCAACGATCAGTAAAAATTATATTGGTCTTTCAAATTTGACACCATCTAGCGTCGTGCGCGACTCGTCTGTTTCATGATATCCCATAATGCTGACATTGCATCACGTGATCTTGCGGAATCACATCCGGTTGCCGGCACATACCCCGGATGTAACTTAATGGCGTGTTTATCGTAGGCAAACTTACTTAAAGTACATTTCTCTGCCTGTTTGTGCAGGCAGTCTAATTACTGCCATGTAGGATAGGTTTGAAATCTCAACCTGCTGCCGGAGGGCGACGTTAGTTGACAGCGTGATGAGACGGTGTGCTCCAGCTGCCCTGAGCCCCAAGCTGAACAACTCCTCGCACAGGTGCCCCGACGCCAGGAATGGTCCTGGGGATGTGTGACATAGATGTAACCAGGTTCAAGACAATTCGCATTTGACAGGATTTTCACACATCCTTTTAAATAAAGTGGTTGGAAACTCCCTTCAACTGGAAGGTACTCATTCCTGCCGGAGGTTCATGCTCCAACATGGCGTCACTATAGCAACCAGACAGTTTCATGTAGAATGTACATTTATTATATACTTCAGTGTAATAGACTGAGTTTTCTGAAGTTGAGAAAAGTGATATTTTCATTGCAGTGAACATAACACTTGATATTTCACTGCAGTGAACATAACACCTGATATTTCACTGCAGTGAACATAACACGTTGACGGAACTATGTTGGCCTACACGAGACAGCTCGTACACAAACTGTTGATTTACGTCAGTTAACGTTGACAAGTCATATAATGACAGATGGTCATTTATGTAGTTAATACCGATTCTTACCGTGTTATTTTGTTGAAAATGATTTGTATTAAACTGTGAATTTCTCTTATGATGTGTCAGTCGATACTTTACGTTTCGCAAAGCGCCATTTTGTTACTTGAATTGCGTGTATTCTTTCGCATCGAACAACCGTCTCATTGATTTGAAATTTATTTTTTGATGAAGTTGATTTTGTATATAATCATATCCAAATGTATACTAAAGAATTTTAGTGACATCAAATATTTGTGGTTACTTTTGTTTATATTTTTTAAGATTTAGCAAAGACGGAACTACATTTTTAGTCGTACTTACAGGGGGTGGAAAACCGTCCATGTGTGTTATGTAGGGAGAATTTACGCTTGAAGGTTTTACATTTGCAATTGTAATGAAATAATTTAATCTTCCTGCAGACAACTACACCAAAAGTATATAATAAATAGGATATTTCATGTGTCGAGTGAAATATCATGTTTCTCTCATCTCGTGACGGGGGGAAACATGATATTTCACTCGACACATGAAATATCCTCTATGTTCTCGACCACGTCAGGAATTGGTTTGAACCTGTTTGTCGTACGAGGAGTCATAATGTATGGATGGTCAGGCTCCCGGTTGCGTGGTTGTTGATGATAATATCAATCACTTGTTAGTCTGGTCTCGTTTATTTACAACTCGCCGTCATATTGGACTTTTGCTGAGTGCGGCGTTTAAAAGTAAACTAACAAAAATATCGCGGACACGTCATTGACGGACATTGCATGTTGAGATTAGCCTGGTTACAGCGGCTGCTCCCCGACCTCACGGGGGGTGGCGACAGAGGAGTAACTCCCACGTGGTAGGAATAAATTATTCATGCTCGATTAGACTCTTTGATTTTGTCACCTTGCCAATCAAGCCACAATTTACTATAATTATTTCCACTGTGTGTAAAGGCTGCATCTTGTTGATTGACCTGCTTCGGAGAAGTGAGGTCACGCAGGGTTTGGCGTTCGCTCAGCTTCCCAACATGAATCCAGATTGTGTTATATTATCCCTGGTTCGTCAACCACCAAATTGAAAAAGCATTGAGTTGTATTGTATTCCTCCCCAGCGCCCTCTCTCTCACACACCCTCACACGCGCCCCCACACACATATACTCTCAAACATCCACCCACACACCCACCCTCGCTCTGAATAGTCTCACGCTCTTACCCCTACTTTCCCTTCATGTATCTCGCTTGTTTTGTCTCTTTGTTTTCGTGTCTGTAGTTTACGAAGGAAGCACAACTGATCAGTTTCCCACAGCCGCAGTTTCTTGTTAATAGTTGCGTGTATTATCCGCAGGTCATGAGTTCGAAGATTAGATAATGATGATACGTCCTCTGTCAGCACCAAATGTGCCCACGTGGGTTCCTGATGCACGTCGACCCCGCCTCGTGTCCCCACCGACCTGCCCTCAAATAATTGGATATGACGACCGCGCTGAGCCCAACTCTCTCATTACTTAATGTAAATGGGGAAGTGTGCGTTAGATTGTGATGTGCTGTGTATTGATTAATGTAATGCTGGATCCTTAAATTAGTACGGTGAAAACAACCTGTCCTTTCCCTCTTTTACCTCACTTCTCACTTCTCTCGGTCTCTGAATGCCGTGGTCATAGTATCAAACGAGTCTCTCTTTATATACCGGATATTCTGTGTAGTCAGTTCAATGAACTACAAATTGTCTGTGCGTTTCTGTTTTTGAAGAGAGTATATATATCTCTTTCTCCCCCCCCCTCTCTCTCTCTCTCTCTTTCTCTCTCTCTCAATATATCTAAATGTAAATGTATACAGCCTTTTCCATGTCCGCGATTAAACAAAACTTGAAATAATGCGAGGGTCTTAAAACCGTACCATTACACTCTGGAATTATTTTATCAACCAAATAAATTTAGGAACTGAAGATGACAACACGAAAAACGGCAGGAAATTTGAAGAAGAGCTGTTGAAAAATCTAGCCTCTATTAATTGCAAACTGTCACAGATGGATACCCTTATGGATACGTTGAACACATCCCCGAGAGAGGTTGCTCGCACTAGAAGAGAGGGTTTACCATTACATGGTGCAAGACCGGAATACCAGACAGACTCAGCGGCAGGATTCATTGAAGGAAACAGGTGAAAACCTACAGAAAAGGGTGAGTGACATTGTCTCGGCTTTTGAAGCCATTCTTCAAGCAAACCTTATTGAAGATTCAGCAAAATTAAGAACAGAAAGAAAGACGTCTGAGATAAAAGTATCCATGAATAAAGTATGGAATTCCACTCTAACGAAACGGAAACAAGCATACTGGGGTTATGTAAACAATTCCAATCAAGCAGACACGTATCTTAAATGGCTCATAGTGGCAAAAACGGATTATCATAAATGTGGCCCGACACACAGCGTGTCCTTATAGAAAAACGCGGTATGGACTTCATGAAAACTGAAATTGAACTTTTACTACTGCGTGCGGAGTCCAATTAACTGACATTCAAAGAAAAGGATGCATAAATCATTGAAGAACTTGTGAAAACAACACAGGGAAGAGTTCTTGAATTGTTAAAGAAAGTTGGTTGGTTGGTTGGTTGGTTTGTTGTTTAACGCCGCACTCAGCAATATACCAGCTATATGAGGGCGGTCTGTAAATAATCGAGTCTGGACCAGACAATCCAGTGATTAATATCATGAGCATCGATCCACGCAATTGGGATCGATGACATGCATCAACCAAGTCAGCGAGCCTGACCACCCGATCCCATTAGTCGCCTTTTACGACAAGCATAGTCACCTTTTACGGCAAGTATGGCCGGGGTTGCTGAAGGCCTATTCTACCACGGAATCTTCACGGGTCTGTTGAAGAAAGAATGGGACAGAGTCTGTCAGATTGAAGAAGAAATCTCCAAGAAGCGACCAGATAAAAACAAAATGGCATACAAACTATGCCTTGAAAGTCAACTTAAAAGAAAAACATACCTACATTAAAAATCTAAGAACTGAGCGGAAATCCTATGCTGATGTGGCCAATATAAAACCATCTCATTTACATTCTGTAAAAATAACTCGAAGATGTCCTCGAACACAGAACTGTACATTCAGAGGAAGCAAAACTATACGAGTACGAAGATCCTCCCGAACAATCAACATCACTCAAGGCAGATCTTCAAACCAAGGGCGACAGCAAGGCCAAGGTCGCCAAAGAAGTCCAAACTACAATCGTCGGGGCGAAGGACATGCCCGTGATAACAGGCGAAGACATTTCCAAACTTAGGGACGTGGTCGAGATCGAGATATCAACCCTTTAATAAAAAAACTATAGTTCTTCTTTAGTGACAGCGAGGTTCCCCCAGGGAGGGGAAACTCAACAACAGAACCGAAAGTCATCATCTTATCGTGTGTAGATCTGACAGAGGAGGACATTTCTGTATTACCCAAAGGTATAAAGTTCACCCCTACTCCAATGGAACAGGATTTACATGAACTAGAAACAGATATGTCTGATTTTTGTAAGACATTGATATTACTAAATCATTTTGATATTGATGCCAATAACGAAGAAACTTCACCCCAAAACCTGGTAATAACAAAGTGTTAGACAAAGTTATTAACCGCCTCAAAGATTCACCCTTTACCGTAAACCCTCAAAGAGATAAATCAAACAGTACCCAAAAAATATGAGTGGTTCTAAACAGATTATCAAACAACGATTCAATTGTTATTAAAGAAGCTGATAAGGGAAGCGCTATAATGATTATGGATAGTAATTATTACCAAGAACTCTCATAAGATAATTTAAAAGATGAATCTTGTTTCAGAAAGCTTTCAGACATTTCGGAGAAATCTGTATTACTTAATCTTAAAAGATTAGTATATTCACATTTTCAATACATGACTACAAACGAACAGGATTATTTATTGTTTGAATGGAACGAAAGTCATTTTTAAGGCCTCCCTAAAGTTCATAAGAGCGCACAGATCCAAAACAAAATGTCGAACATTGAATTCTACTTATGTCAAATACACCGTAAATGATTTAAGCTAACGGCCAATAATTGTGGGACCCAAATGTACCACACACAGAATCAGTGACCTTATGGATAGGGTGCTAAAACCAATAACTGAACATGTCAAGAGCTACATAAAGATACCACTGATTTTCTGAAACAACTTCCCGCCTCAGTCGAAAATGGTACAACGTAAGTTTTGATGTAGCTAGTTTATATTCAAACATTCCCCATGATCTTCGCATAGAATCTATTGAATACTGGATAAATAAACACCGTTCGGAAGTCCGAGAAGACATTACCTCGGAATTCATTATCGATAGAATTAAGTTTATTTTAAACTTTAATCCTTTTAATTTTGATGGTTCTCATTACAAATAAGTTAAAGGCACAGCAATGGGGACAAAAATGGCCCCTACTTATGCAAATCTTGTACGTGGTATTTGTAAGTGTACACAAAAATTGAAGAAAAATTCGGCATTCAATTTGGACAGGGATTAAAGATAAATGGAAAAGGATTTTAGAGGATTGTTTTGTTCTGTGGAATCGGAATGAAGACGATCTACCGTGTTTGATAGATATTTTACAGACACCCCTTCCTAGTTTAACCTTTACTTTAGAGATGAGCGATAACAACCTTTCGTTTCTAGATGTAACGGTTACAATTTCAAAAAATAACATTGAAACAGATGTATATTACAAACCAACAGATTCCAAACAATACCTCAATTAGTATTCCTGCTATCCCCGTCATACTAAAAACAGTGTAGGTAGAATCTGCGCGATAGTATCTAATTCAGATCGTGCACAATACGGACTCTATGAACTGAGGGGGTCACTATTATAAAGAAACTACCCTAGACAGTTGGTATCTGCAATACAGAAGGCTAAATCACAAAACCGTTGTGATCTTTTCGAACCTAAAGATGAACCTAACCAGAGTGTTCTCCCTTTTGTTACAAATTTAATCCCCCAAACCCGGAAAAGTTTGAAAATATTCGGGGGACACTGTATTCTTTAAATAAGTGTAAAGAACTAAAACAAAAATGTCACTACATAAACCTATTAAAAGTAAAAGACAGAGCCAAAATATGAAACAGATTCTTAGTAGGGCTTCTTTCTCAAAAGAAATACAAGAATGTAAAACAGTACAAACGTGTATCAGACCTAATTGTGGTACTTGCCCTCATATTTTACAATTTTGTTCTTTTACATTCAAAAACTTTCCATGTCCTCGAAAATATGAATTGTGCCTCGAAAAACTTGATTTACGTCACACAATGTGCTGGATGAAAAGCCGAATACATTGGACAGACAGGGGACACCCTAAGAGCGAGAGTTAGAGTCCACCGTCAAGGGACCCCTCTTGCCGGTGTATGCCACTCAGTCAACACCTTTATCAATGAATACAACACCAAATTTTGTGAAATTTTCCTTTTACAAATGTGAAAATGAAAAAAAAGCAATCTTTTGATCAAGAACCTACATTATTTCAAAAATAGCAATATTTCATTCATAAATACACGCCTTAAATGTAAAGGCGTAAGTTATTCGTCCATTGTCACCTTAGTATTGTGACGTCTTAGTTCTTCTAAATGTTATGACGTCATGTAACTATATGTTGCAACTTTATGTCCGTTATTCATTTATGGCCTGATGAGACTCGTACGTGGTACGAGTTGAAAGCGCTAGCCAATAAAGACTGTGTTCAATCTTACTCCACTTATTTAATTATTACTATATTGTGACTGAGAGTTGAAACTATACTGTGCTATTTGTTCCATTGTTTACGGGAATGATGTTAAAACTACCCACCTTGAACAGAAGGCGCTTAGTCTTGAGAAACTTAAACTGAGACAAAAGTCTGATGAAAACAATATAGACACGTCTAAATGTAAAGGCGTAAGTTATTTGTCCATTGTCACCTTAGTATTGTGACGTCTTAGTTCTTCTAATTGTTATGACGTCATGTAACTATATGTTGCAACTTTATGTCCGTTTAGAAGGAGCTTAGTCTTGAGAAACTTAAACTGAGACAAAAGTCTGAAGAAAACAATATAGACACGTCTAAATGTAAAGGCGTTAGAACTTTACTGTGCTTTATCATATAATGTCATTCTTCAATTCTGTGCTCGAAATCCTTATCCATCTCTCACAAACATTACCTTACATTGCAAATTTACTAGGAATGTGCGCATTAATATATAGTACGTCAGAGGGTACGTGATGTCAGTCGGACAGTGACAGTAGCCGATATAGTTCCAACAGAAAAACGTTTCTTATACAGTGGGGTAACTACATGTATGCAAAACCACAATTGCCTACCAAACTTGTTTTTACTTGCCTTTCGCGGCAATCCATCGATCTGTCCGACAGAGTAACTGCCTTTTATCAAAGGGAAGCAACTCTAACCCTAGTCTATGAAACGCCACGGCCACAGTCAGACGTTGTTGACAGTCGGTCTGTCCTGTCATTACGTTAAGAAGTGCAGTCAGATGTACACAAAGCGACGAAACGAAACAAGGTAACAATTCGAACATATTTCGGCCAAAGCAAACTGTTTTTATTTGTGGCAAAGGTTCCAAGTCGCAGAGGTCTACAAGCACAGATATGGAAAGTGATCCCGCTTGTACCCTCGCAATATTGTTTCGTAATTTATATCTCACAAGTTGCGAAAACTTGTAAAATGACTTAGCTACGTCACAGTTAGACACTGATTTTCAGTATATTAGTCTATTCTTTTGATATATGATAGCAATTACCCCAGTTGTTTCTCTTGATCCCCGATGGTTAATTGTAACTCGATCGCCGAATAACAACTTGACCAGCGATATTTGCATCTCTATCCACATATGACTCCAACGGATATCGTGTTTATCCGTTGGCTTTATCCTGCCAAGAAACCCACCCATTATTGCCATGTCACATAAGGCCACAAAGTTGCGCTGAACTCAGCATCTCGTGTGACTCAGCAATCTCGGCTTTGCATCTCCTCGGCACTGAATTTATAAGTGTACGATTTCTGTCCTGCGGATTTCTGCGCCATTCTGGAGTGTCTGCTGCGTGCTCTGACGTTGACGTAGACATCAATCGAGTTCATCCCAAAGGTGTTCGACCTGGAGATCTCGACGGCCAGGGCAAGACATTGATGTTGGCATTATGGACCTCAACAAAGACAGATCTCATGGTGCATGATATGGCCCCCACACCATGACACTTCTGCCACCGAACTTGTCGCATTCACGTACACAATGTGGGGCAAAACGCTCATTTCGACGACGATAAACACGTTGTGTTCCATCTCACCGGTGAAGAAGAAATCGTGATTCATCGCTAAACCATACTCGTCTCCAGCTTCTCAAATTCCCAGGCTGTAAGGTATGGCACCAACGCAAGCGTCGTCATCCATGGATCTTTTGCCAAACAGGGACGACAACTGCTCTTCTGGGTCGGATTCCAGCCTCGCAAAGATGGTTCCTGACAGTCTGGTCCGATATCCTCCTCAAACCAGGGATGCGTCCTGCAGTCTCCGTAGCTGTGGCATTGCGATGACGTAGCCGGAACAGACGAATGTAGCGATCGTGTGCAGGGGTGGTAACTCTTGGTCTGCCGGTTGTCGGACGGTCTGCAGTGGAATTGAACTGTGTGTATTGGTCACAAAGGCGGCAAATGGTGCTGTTGTGGACGTTGACAACAGAACCCTGCGAATCCCCTCTTTGAATACGTCCTGTGGCGATGTTTCGATCGGCAGCTGAATGCAAGGTGCGCTTAAATGGGATATATGTTGCCGGGTAGCGTAACGTTAATGAGTGCTCCACGTTGAACACTATTTCTGTTTGTGTCAGATAAATGTAGGAGGACCGCCTGGCGAGATGCAGGTCTCAGACATTTGCCAATATGGTGAAACGCACGTGGACGGATATGGTGATGAATGAGTGAGTGAGTTGGTGAGCCACCAACATTTTCCCATAACATATATCCAAGTTATATACCGGATTTTTTATGTAGTCAGTTCAATGAACTACATACTACCTGGGCGTTTCTGTTTTTGAAGAGTGTAACAGCTGTTTTGTTTACATATATGATTTAACTGTTTGTTCAACAGGTATCACTTAATTAAAGTTCAACGGAAATGTTTTATTGCATATTCAAGTGCAGATTGAGAGACGTGTTATATGATAAACATCAACCCACATTTCTTATTTAAGAATATCTTCAACTACTGGGGTGGTGGGGTGGCCTTGTGTTACGGCGCTTGCTCGTCACGCCGAAAATTGCGTTCGATTCCCCAAATGGGTACAATGTGTGAAGCCCATTTCTTAAATATTGTTAAAAGCGGAATAAAACCATAGTCACTCACTCACTCACTGCACTACTCTTGCTGCTACTACCACAACTGCTACTGCTCGGATGGAGTGCTAGTATCGTCCCATAGTATTATAGTATTCCTGACCTGGGTGATTACTAGCGTCCTATATTATTACAGTTTTCCTGACCTGGGTGATTACTAGCGTCCTATATTATTACAGTATTCATGTATTGGGTGATTACTAGCATCCTATATTATTACATTATTTCTGACTTTGGTGATTGCTAGCGTCCTATATTATTACAGTATTCCTGACCTGGGTGATTACTAGCGTCCTATATTATTACAGTATTCGTGTATTGGGTAATTACAAGCGTCCTATATCATTACAGTATTCCTGTATTGGGTGATAACTAGCGTCCTATATTATTACAGTATTCCTGACCTGGGTGATTACTAGCGTCCTATATTATTACAGTATTCGTGTATTGGGTAATTACAAGCGTCCTATATCATTACAGTATTACTGTATTGGGTGATTACTAGCGTCCTATATTATTACAGTATTCCTGACTTGGGTGATTACTAGCGTCCTATATAATTACAGTATTCCTGTATTGGTTGAGTACTAGCGTCCTATAATAATTACTGTATTTCAGTAACGGGTTAAGGAAGTACTTTGGTACTGTGTGCAAACCTGGACTGACCAGCAGATGTCTCGTGTAGATTATGTCAGTCGTATTTTGCAAAAAAAACGTCACATTTTGTCAGGTCCACAGCTTCTTCTCGTACCAACAGTGAAATATTACTTTATTGTCTGTTTACTGATATAACAGTTCACGTTTGATGTGTCTAGTTTACTGTTTACCCACACTTGTAACAGTCAGTTGAAAGCAAGGCGCACTTAAATTGGATATATGTTGCTGGGTAGCGTAACGTTAATGAGTGCTCCACGTTGAACACTATTTCAGTTTGTGTCAGATATATGTCAGATATTGTTATGAGTGAGTGAGTGAGTTGGTGAGCCACCAACATTTTCCAATACAATGTGTGAAGCCCTATCTGGTGTATTTCTTGAATATTATTAAAAGCGGAATAAAACCATAGTCACTCACTCACTCACTCCACTACTCTTGCTGCTACTACCATAACTGCTGCTGCTCGGATGGAGTGCTGGGTACAGAATTCATCATCAGATTTAGCAGAAGGAGAAGCATGTAAATTACAGTTGTGTACAAGGTGAAAGGAAAAATATCGTCCCATAGTATTATAGTATTCCTGACTTGGGTGATTACTAGCGTCCTATATTATTACAATATTCCTGACCTGGGTGATTACTAGCGTCCTATATTATTACAGGATTCGCGACTTGGGTGATTACTAGCGTCCTATATTATTACAGTATTTCTGACTTTGGTGATTACTAGCGTCCTATATTATTACAGTATTCCTGACTTGGGTGATTATTAGCATCCTATATTATAAAAGTATTCCTGACCTGGGTGATTACTAGCGTCCTATATTATTACAGTATTCATGTATTGGGTAACTACAAGCGTCCTATATTATTACAGTATTACTGTATTGGGTGATTACTAGCGTCCTATATTATTACAGAATTCATGACCTGGGTTAGTACTAGCGTCCTATATTATTACAGTATTCCTGTATTGGGTGATTACTAGCGTCCTATATAATTACAGTATTCCTGACTTGGGTGAGTACTAGCGTCCTATATTATTACAGTATTTCTGACTTTGGTGATTGCTAGCGTCCGATATTATAACAGTATTCCTGTATTGGGTGATTAGTAGAGTCCTATATTATTACAGTATTCCTGACTTCGTTGACTACTAGCGTCATATATTATTACAATATTCCTGACTTCGGTGACTACTAGCGTCCTATATTAATTACCGTATTCCAGTAACGGGTAAAGGAAGCCTCCTCGACTGAACCCCCTGTCCACGACTGGGACCTTCCACCCCCAGCCGTCCAAGCTGCTGACACTAGGTGGGAGACTGGGTCGATTCTGGCAGAATTGGGAGACCCTGGGGGGACCCATACGTCACCAACTAGACGGACACGGGTACAAGCTGACGCTTATAGACGACCTGCCACTCACATCGTCCCCAATAGTTGCGCACCTGACTCCAACTCTCCACCTACCACTCCTGGGCGCAGGACTTGACATACATAGGAAGGCTCCAACTGCGTCCATACGCTAAAGTGTAATTTAATACACGCGGAAAGCGCACGTAAAATCTCCAAATGAACGAAAGCGTTCATTTCAGATGTTCCTGGCTCCCTACTTCAGGCGCCAGAACCCACAGTATCCATCGTCCTCCCGGATCATCCCAAATTAGCATCTCTGGTGGTGGACGGTGGAATCGTATGTCTTAGGCAGCGCATCCTTGACAGGGCTTACGACCTCTCTGCGCCTATACGTAGACGCGTCCTTGCAGGGATGGGGCGCACACCTCGGGGTTGTGGTCCGCCGATCAACCTCGAACTGGAGGCGCTTAACTTGGCCATCGTCCACTGGAAGCAGGCCCTCAGACACGCCCGGCTCTCCATCTCGACGGACAACATAACCGTCGTATGGTACCTACGAAACCAAGGAACGACTCATTCGACCTCGCTCCTTCATCAGACGTTCCGATTGTTTCACCTGGTGGATCACATGGGGATTCGGTTCCAGGTTCAACACATTCCGGGCTGCCGAAACATCCTAGCGGATGCTTTATCTCGGCCAGGCAAAGTCGCTCCCACAGGGCGGACGTTTCTACCAGACGCCGTCGTTCTTGTTTGACGAGGTCACGGTCTCCCCAACATAGACCCTTTCGGAACCAGCCAGAACTACCAGATCCCGACCTACATATCTCCGGTCCCGGATCCACTGGCTTGGGCAGTCGACGCTTTCAGCGTCCCCGGGGAAGGACTAAAAGCATACGCTTTTCCACCACCTGTACTCCTTCCCAAAGTCGTCCAAAAGATCAGATCGACACAGAACCTCGATCTGACTTTGGTCACGCCCTGGTGGCCAGCGAGGGCTTGGTTCGTCGACCTCAGAGAGCTGTCCGACGCCAACCCACTGCCACTCGCTGAGAGACGCGCCCTCGAAGCGACGTCATTCTACAATCTGACGAAAAAATGGTCTTCCTACTGGCGCTCGCCACAGCCGCCCGTGTCAGGGAGCTATACCCTTACACGCCTCATCCCTCCCCTTCGATTGTGGGTGCGGAAGATGAACTAAAGCTCGGTCCGAATTCGGCTAGAGCGTTCCGTTGCTACATCAGACGATCCAAGGAACGCCGTAGACAATGGCGACGCCTCTTCACTCCGGTATAGAGTTGCGACCTCGCAAGCGGAAGGTAGACGCAACACAATCGCCCTCTTGCTACCAGCCTTCATTTTCCAGGCCTACGAGGCCGCGGGATTGGACCCCCAGGTTCCAACAACCCGCATGAGACCCGGGCGATCGCCTCCTCCATGGCGCTACACAGCAACTGAGTTCTACTTGCCATCATGGAGGGGGGTTCTGGCGATCAAACACGTTCGTCGCCAGTCACTACCTGCGAGACGTCGCATTGGAAGATGTGCTAGGCACGCACAACTTGGTCCATCGGTAGTGCCGAACAGGCCACCACTACTACACGTCACTGACCTCCCCTCCAAGCCCAGAGCCGGTCTTTCGACCTAGAAGGTTCATTCCCCACTTGCATACGGCTCGGTACCCCAGTCTAGACCTAACCGAGAGTTATTGTCAGGCTGCGCAGTACCAGGACACAACGCATACCTGACCCTTCCCTTTCATCAAGGCCGACCTTACAGCCGAAGACGATCTGAGGGAAACGGAGTTTTCCCATACATGGAGTGGTCACCTGACGTCGACCACACAGCCGAGGACGGGCCGATAAAGATGCATTAAGGAGTAAAAAATCTAGTAAAATCTTAGATATCTTTTTATATTTGTATACTAACCCTGCATTACTGCGTCTAAAGGGACCCACCCATCGCAGATCTACCTCCACACAATGCCTTCCGAAGTTTCGGACTCCAGAGTAATGTGAGGATCCGTGACATCACTTCCTTTGGTCACGTGGGAGCTGCGTGATAGGGTTGGCCTCTCAGCTGGTTGGAACAACTTCAAGCAAAAACCTAACACACAGCTCTTTCTCTGTCAAGAACAAGCAAATAATACGCATTAAGGAGTAATGCAGGATAAGTATACAAATATAAAAAATATATAGGATTTTACTAGTATTCAAACCGCGTTTAAAACTACAAGAACATAATACTGGTTAAAAAATGAACTGACTACTTTTCTCGAAATATGACAATATCAAGTATACGAAAATGTTTTATGAACTTGAATTTGTGTTACCAATAATTAAGGGGAACCAGAAAACAAAACCATCAGTATGTTATGGTAGGACATGACAAGAGACATGCTCACGTATATTGTTAGCGGGGATATGTAAATGGGCAAGTGATTATTCGGTGTTGTATTTCATGTTATTGTTTTCTTGTACTTTGCGCAGTTGGTCATTGCAGCAAATAATCTATCAGTGCAGAGGGGACATTACAGTGTGAGTGACTTGACTGCTTGTGGTGTATCAGATGTACCATAAAGCTGCCAGCAATATCACGGTATATGTAGCATGTTACAGGACTATCAACATTGTACGACAATGTTTGTGTGTGTAGGTTGGTCCGATTCAGTAGTTTATTTTGTGTATTTTTGTCTCTGCGTGTTGTGTATGGGTCTTTTTATATACCGTGGTGGATGCATCTCAAGATGTACATATTCTTTTCGGAATGTCAAAAGTAATAACCCTGAGTATTCAAGGCAAGTTCATCACAAGACTAAATCACTTGTCTAAATTGTTTTCTCTTTCTAGACAAACTGCAATGGTCGGGTGCAACGTCGCTGCTCTGCTGTTGATGGCGATGTGTGCCGTCACGGTACACGCCTTCTTCCTGGTCCCAGACGCCAGCCGATGGCAGCAGCCCAATAGGATGACCGACATTTACGAACAGTTAGAGAGGAAGCGAGAGAAGGCGCATAGCATTGCGGCGGCAGCAGCAGCAGCAACAGCAACAGCGGCGGCGGCAGAGGAGGCTGCAGCAGCAGAGGAACTTGCCAGAAAACAACAATCAGTCGGAGACAAATCTAGGGTGCTGGCATTCTACCCATGGAGGGGGAAGCGAGATGGCCACACATTAGGCTCTGTCTACGTGTCCTTAGGAAGGCAGCCTATTGGGATCTATTACCGTTCACTTACAGCCGTGTAACGTGCAGGTATTGACTCATGTGCAGTGAACCAACAACCGATTTCGCTCTGATAACCTTTCGTGTTTGTGTCAAACAGAAAATAAATGGGGCATCTGCTAAAATACCTGTACATGTGTTTGGTTTGGTTAGAAATGTTTTGCTTTATTGATGATGGACACTGACACCATCTGGTGGACAAAATGGGTACTTCCAAATTACCATGTGACTAAATAGACACAATTCATGGATAACAACTTCTTTAATACTGCAAAGGCGACGGGTCGGTTGTCAAGCAAGACTGAACGAGGAACATGGTACAGAATATATATAGTGGGTGGAGGATTCCATATGACTGTTTTAAAACCAGACTAACCTGAGGGGCCGGCTCATTGAACCTCGACATGGAATTTGACATTTTGACGGCCGCATCACCGCGGGAGCTAATATTAATAGAAAGATTCCTCTCAGCCATTGTCAGTAGACATTTTTTAATAGTTATGTGTACAAGTATAGGTTGCGGTACAATAACCACAGTGTGTGGGAACAAAATGGTACTCATCCTCTATTAGATGTAGATTACTCATTTTACATAATCTAATTTCCTTAGGGATTTTGCAATATCTTCCCGTTTCAATATCTAATTCATGTGATGAACATATGAATCTAGAAAATGCAATTCTATATTTGTACAAGAGTGGTTTCAAAAGATATTCTGCAGTTATTAAATGTGTTTTAAACAAACTAAAGTACTGACATTTTGACGATAAAGCTAACAAACAATACCACTTTTGTATGTACGTATTTATGAGTCTTTGTGTACACAATTTCACAAAATGTTCAGGACAATCTACATTTTGACTTTGCCAAGCATAACCAAAGCCTAAATCATTAATGAGCTTTTAGCTGAAGAAACCCAGTTTTGCTTTCCATTTTTGTCATACAATACCATCATTTCATAACACTTTCTTGGGTACCTACCATTTGGCATCCTTTATAGCCTCAACCAGTACTTTATGACTTTAATTTGTGCATTTATATATAATGGAAATCTACCACATTCACCATATACAACTACATTGAGGGTGTTTATCTTTACTCCTAAATATCTTTTGCATGCGTATACATGCACCCTTTCAATCAATTCGAGCTGATGTACTCCCCAAACCTCAGCTCCATATAGTAGAACTGGCTTTATTTTTGTGTCAAAAATTTAAAAATAGATTAAAATTTACACTCTCAATAGATCTGAGACTTTTAAGTATCCCATAGAGAATATTCTTTGCTTGTGTTGCAGCCTGTATTGAATGAAAATTCCAAGATAATTTGATAATAGAAAAATGTACTCCCAAATATTAAAAGCTTCTAACTACGTCCAGATAACTGTCTTTATATAATCATTTCTCCCTTTTTGATAACATACCGCCGTTTTTAGAAACAATAACTTTGGTATTTTTAGTGTTAACACTTAAACCAAATTGTTCACAAAATTGCTTTGAAGTCCGGGTACAGTATTCGAAATCATTACATCATCGGCAAACAGACGCAAACATATTTTAACAATATGTGGGTGTAGCTGTATACCACCTTTACAATTGTTTTGTATTTCTTCTGCCAGCAGAAAGGAAAGAGAAAAGGACTTCATATACATCCTTGTCGAACGCCTACATTGCATTCAAAATTTTCTGAGTACTTACCATTACTTCTTACACAAGCCTTTACTTGTTCATAGATACATGTACTTGATAATAGTTTCAACATCTTGCTGCTAACTCTTCGTAATTTAAGCAAGGACCAAAGTTTATCACGGGTGACTTGAGTCAAATGCTTTAAAAAATCTGCGAAAATCGCATAAAGTTCCCCCCTTTACTTGATAAATAACGTTGAATTATGGAAGGTAACACAAAAATGTTGTCTATAGTTGAGTACACCTCTCTAAAATCAGCCAGTGCCTCATCTATTTTCTTAAATGATTCAGACCAAAATACTAATCTTCTATTAATGATTTCTAAGAATATCTTACTCATAACGCTTAATAATGTGATGATTCTGTAGTTATTGGTATCATTTATATTACCTTGTTTGTTCAGAGGAGTGATAAAGCCCACTGACCAATCTTTGTGAAAATTTTAGTTTTCATAATTAGCATTAAACAAGACTTCTATATATGGGACAATTATATCTGATAAATTCTTAAAAAACTCGGGTATTACGTTGTCAATACCAGGATACTTTTCTTTTTTCAATCTTTGTATACTTGAAGTGATTTCTTCTCTTGAAATAGGAAAATCTAATATATCAGCTTCTAAACTATCCTCCTCACTGTCTTTTTATCTTCCTGCAAATCTTCACCCGATCTTATACCAGGTTTCTTTGTTTATGCCATTTTTATAAACCTGACTTTTACCATCCAAGTATTTGAGAGTAGACCAGAACTTTTTTGGATCGTTTGTGCTACTTTCTAGTTTTTCTCGCTGTCTCGCCTTGTATTCCTTTTTTTTACTTCTGCATGTACTATTATAGTTATTTCTATCCTGGTTGTAAATTGATAGGGATACTGCATCGTTTGTTTTCCTAATTATATAAATGTATTAAAGCACCTCCTTTCCTTTTTGAGGTATTCACACTCAATATCAAAAAATTTCTTATCTGTAATACTTCGACCAACTTTCCTTCTCATACACATGCCAGACTTACACAATGCTTCAACAAAACATTGCACACTTTCATCTTTATCAGTTAATGTCACTTCCCTTGATCTGTGAAGTACTTTTGTACAGTATAAGAGTAAAAAACATCTTGAAATTGCTCGTTCTCATCATAATCCCACACAAACTTGAAGCAATCACCTGTATTACTAGGTGTGTTACCTAAATGGCCAGGAAATGTGACATCTGCTGATTGTAGACTGACGGTGACAGGTAGATGTGAAGATTCAGCTCTTGATGTAATAGTAAAGTCAGTACAGCAATGAAAAGGTTGTGGTGAACATTTAACATAATCAATGAGACTAGTCCCATTATGGCCTACGTACATAAAATCACCAACATCCAAGCCAGAGCCACATCTCCCATTGATTATGTGAATGTTAAGTTCTGAGCACAAATACAGCAAACATTTGCCCAGCTTATTAACAGTAGTGTCACATGAATATCGCCTGATACGAAAATGATCAAGCAAATAGTCCATAAGGTTGTGTTCATAGCCATGAATGTGTTCAATAATGTCTTCAACATTGTCCGGGTAATTGCCTGTGAGGGCATTACAATCTCCATCGTAAAAGGGTATGACGCCCCCTTCTATATCCATAAGTATATCAAGAATATCTTCTTGAAAAGGGGGAATACCATTTCTACTTTCTAATCCAGTTTAGTCAGGGTGAATATACACTGTGGAATATAACACATCTAATGCAAGACCAAATAGTGTCCTGTTAAATAAAATAAATATGTATTTAACAAAATCCTTTCTTAACAAAACAGTTATTCCACCTGATAATCTCCAGTTTGGGCTATCTTGTCTGCCTCCTTATTTATCATGGAGAAATTATGTAACATAGATTCAAGTTTGTTTTTTGTTTTTTGTGGTATGTCTTTAATCCATGTTTCAGTAAGGCCTACCACATCAAACGTGTTCAAGTAGTTTATTGTATCTGTATCCTCAATCTTTGAAGTTAATCCTGAGAAATAAAAAAACTAATGTTATTTCCTATCTCATTAACATATGTTGTTTGGGACAATTGATGTTGATGCGTCGTAAAATTGTCCAAAGCCCTGGACAGCACCCCTATCTAGAGGAGGTGTAAACGCTCTAGCGTCTCTCCGACAATAAAAAATAGATTAAAATTTACACTCTCAATAGATCTGAGACTTTTAAGTATCCCATAGAGAATTTTCTTTGCTTGTGTTGCAGCCTGTATTGAATGAAAATTCCAAAATAATTTGATAAGAGAAAAATGTACTCCCAAATATCAAAAGCTTGTAACTACGTCCAGATAACTGTCTATATACAATCATTTCTCCCTTTTTGATAACATACCGCCGTTTTTAGAAACAATAACTTTGGTATTTTTTGTGTTAACACTTAAACCAAATTGTTCACAAAATTGCTTTGAAGTCCGGGTACAGTACTCGAAATCATTACATCATCGGCAAACAGACGCAAACATATTCTAACAATATCTAGGTGTAGCTGTATACCACCTTTACAATTGTTTTGTATTTCTTCTACCAGCAGAAAGGAAAGAGAAAAGGACTTCATATACATCCTTGTCGAACGCCTACATTGCATTCAAAATTTTCTGAGTACTTACCATTACTTCTTACACAAGCCTTTACTTGTTCATAGATACATGTACTTGATAATAGTTTCAACATTTTTACACCGTTTTTAGCAATATCACAGCGGGGGACACCAGTAATGGGCTTCACTCGTTGTACCCATGTCGGGAATCGAACCTGGGTCTTCGCCGTGACGAGCAAACGCTTTAACCATGAGGCTACCCGACCGCCCCTAAGTGCTACGGCTATGGTTATAATTATTCTAGATATATATATATAGTAAACAGTGCCACTAGAATAACACATTTGAATGTATAACTCCTGATACAGCAATGATTTCCGATACAATTTATTTCATTGCACCAAAATAACTTGAACTTGTATTCTTGGGAATTGTTTTTAATCGAATCACCGGTAGATTGGGAGAAAACTTGTGCACAGGTGATTGCTATTTCCGGCGTGGGTTTACGAGAATATCCACAAGGTTATCTCTGCATATAAATCATTGTCTAACAGAACAGGAAGTACAATTTATATGGTCAATCAGTATGTCTGGTGATATTTTATCGCAAATTTCGCAAATATTTTTTACCATGTTTGTTATCGCCTGTTCGTTCACCTGACTTCGCTGACGGGATACGATGCAATTTTTTCTCTGCATAACATTCGAATGGTCTTTCCCATTATATAAAAAAAACGCTTCTGTAGCCTCCGTAGAATATAAGAAGGTGCGGTAATTGATAAGGGCTTCAGTTATCTGAAAAATGACATATATTGCATAATTGTATATAGTGATATATAGTGTATATGTTGATGTATCAATGCGTTACATCTAATACCGCTGATAGTGGCCTGAGTGTGATATATCAAAGTGCAGTTCAGTTCAGTTCAGAGAAAACGCAAGTGCCCGCATAAGCGAGATTCGACTGTATGGGGAACAGAAGGGAGCGAGAAAGGGACGCTATTGTTATTACTTTGTATTTTTTTTGTGTAGATCACAGTTATCTGTTCTTATTCTGAGGATGGTCTTGACCTTCGTTTGAAGCCGTGCTGACACAATATCCATGCCGACCTGAGTATATATCATGGTGGACTTAACGTCTTTGACGTCAGCACTGAATTTCTTGTTCCTGAAGATCCGGGTTAGAATTGGTCTTCAGCAACACGTGATTGTAGTCACAGGCGACGAATGGGAACAGCTGATCGGGCTTGCTGACTTGGTTGATGTATGTCATCGTATCACAATTTCAGAGATCGATGCTCATGATGTCAATCCCTTGATTGTCTTGTCCAGACTCGATTATTTTCCAACTTCCTCCTTATTACTGGAATGTTGCAGAGTAAAACGTTAAACAACAAACAAACAAACAAACAAACAAACAAACAAACAAACAAACGTCCCTATACTTAAATTGTGAGGACAAGATGATCATACAGGAAGCTGACCAATGCAGCATGTTTAACAGGTATGCGAGAAGGACATTTCAACCAATCAGCTGTTAGCTTTGTTTACTGGTATAATTTAACTGTTTATTTAACGGATATGATTTAACTGTTTGTTTAACCAATATGATTTGACGATGATTTAATTGCAAGTTCAACGGAAATGTTTTCATTGCATAGTCAAGTGCAATATTTGAGAGACGGGTTATCTGATTAACATCAACCCACACATTTCGTATTGAAGAATATCTTCAACTACATCTACTGGGGTGGTTGGGTAGCCTTGTGTTAAGGCGCTTGCTCGTCACGCCGAAAATCGCGTTCGATTCCCCACACGGGTACTATGTGTGAAGCCCATATCTGGTGTGTTTCTTGAATAATGCTAAAAGCGGATTAAAACCATCGTGACTCACTCACTCACTCCACTACTCTTGCTGCTACTACAACAACTCCTGCTGCTTGGATGGAGTGCTGGGTACAGAATTCATCATCAGACTTAGCACAAGCAGAAGCATTATCTATAAATTACTGTTCTTCACAAGGTGAAAGGAAAAATATAGTACTATATTATTACAGTATTCCTGTATTGGGTAATTACAAGCGTCCGATATTATTACAGTATTCCTGTATTGGGTGATTACTAGCGTCCTATATTATCAAAGTATTCCTGTTTGGGTGAGTACTTGTGTCCTATATTATTACAGTATTCCTCTATTTGGTGAGTACTAGCGTCCTTCTATTATTACAGTATTCCTCTATTTGGTCAGTGCTAGCGTCCTTCAATTATTACAGTATTCCTGACTTGGGTGAGTACCAGCGTCCCTTATTATTACAGTATTCCTGCATTGGGTGATTACTAGCGTCCTATATTATTACAGTATTCCTGACTTTGGTTAGTACTAGCGTCCCATATTATTACAGTATTCCTGTATTGGGTGGGTACTAGCGTCCTATATGATTACAGTATTCCTGACTTGAGTGATTACTAGCGTCCCATATTATTACAGTATTCCTGACTTGGGTGATTACTAGCGACCTATATGATTACAGTATTCCTGACTTGAGTGAGTACTAGCGTCCTATATTATTACAGTATTCCAGTATTGGGTGATTACTAGCGACCTATATTATTACAGTATTCCAGTATTGGGTGATTACTAGCGTCCTATATTATTACAGTATTCTTGACTTGGGTGATTTCTAGCGTCCTATATTATTACAGTATTCTTGACCTGGGTGATTACTAGCGTCCTATATGATTACAGTATTCCTGTCTTGGGTTATTTCTAGCGTCCTATATTATCACAGTATTCCTGACTTGGGTGATTACTAGCGTCCTATATTATTACAGTATTCCTGACTTGTGTGAGTACTAGAATCCTATCTTATTACAGTATTCCTGACTTGGGTGAGTACTAGCGTCCTATATTATTACAGTATTCCTGACTTGGCTGATTACTAGCGTCCTATCTTATTACAGTATTCCTGACTTGGGTGAGTACTAGCGTCCTATATTATTACAGTATTCCTGACTTGAGTAATTACTAGCGTCCTATATTATTATAATAATCATGTATTGGATGAGTACTAGCTTCCTATATTAATTACTGTATTTCAGTAACGGGTTAAGGAAGTACTTTGGTACTGTGTGCAAACCTTGTCTGACCAGGCGATGTCTCGTGTAGATTATGTCAGTCGTATTTTGCAAAAAAACGTCACATTTTGTCAGGTCAGTGAAATATTACTTTATTGTCTGTTTACTGATATAACAGTTCACGTTTGATGTGTCTAGTTTACTGTTTACTCACACTTGTAACAGTCAGTTGAAAGCAAGGCGCACTTAAATTGGATATATGTTGCTGGGTAGCGTAACGTTAATGAGAGTTACGAATGCTATATTTTGCACGTGCATTTTGCTTTACTGTTTTCCTCCATGACAACAAGTGTGAAAACAATGCCGTTTAAGACATTGCAAATCGACAATGGCTGCGTTTTGACGCACCGTTTGTCGAATATCACGTTTGATGTGTCTAGTTTACTGTTTACTCGCACTTGTTAACAGTCAGTTAAATCCAAGGTGCACTTTAATGGGATATATGCTGCTGGGTAGCGTAACGTTAATGAATGCTCCACGTTGAACACTATTTCTGTTTGTGTCAGATAAATGTAGGAGGACCGCGTGGCGAGATGCAGGTCTCAGACATTTGCCAATATGGTGAAACCAACGTGGACGGATGTGAGTGAGTGAGTGAGTTTGGTTTAACGCCTTCTTTAACAGTATTCCAGTTATATCGCGGTGTCAGCTTAATGTGGAAGGAAAGCCCGAAGTGATGCAGGTCTCAGAAATTTACCAATTCGGTGAAACCCATGAGCACGGGTATAGTGCTGACAAACCTAGAAACATAATCGGGGCGAACCGGGATTCGAACCCATAACCATATGTGCCTGGCGTGCCCAAGGGACGCACAGCGAATCGCGGCGCCTTAGACGACTTGGCCAACTGTGCCCCGGATATGGTGCTGACAAACCACTGGTCATGATACGGGGAATCTGGGATAAAAGCCCAATGTATTGACATCATGTTACAACTTAGGGACGGAACAATACACAGAAAAAAACGGTATCTTAGACGACATGGCTACTCGTGTTCTTGGTGATAAATATGCCCTGCTTAGTAGCATTACAACCGTGTACCACCAGCTGGGTAACATAGAGAGAAGCGTAATTCCCTGCTGGGTAACATAGAGAGAACCGTAATTCCCTGCTGGGTAACACAGAGAGAACCGTAATCTCCTGTTGGGTAACACAATGCGTACAACATCTGCTGGGTAAAACAGAACCGAACAACACCTGCTGGGTAAGTCAGAACTGGGTGTCGTAAAACTGTACAAGGTTTGCTTGGTAACATAAAGAGAACCGTACATCAATTGTGGGGTAACATAGAACCGTACAACACAAGCTGGGTTACATAAAGTGACCGTACTTACGGTGGGTAACAGGGGAATTCGCAACCTGCAGCACTACCATGATAACAAGGAGAGCAGCCTGCAGTACTACCAGGATAACAAGGAGAGCAACCTGCAGCACTACCAGGATAACAAGGAGAGCAACTTGCGTCGCTACCAAGATAACAAGGAGAGCAACCTGAGACACTACCAGGATAACAAGGAGAGCAACCTGCATCACTACCAGGATAGCAAGGAGAGAAACCTGCATCGCAACCAGGATAGCAAGGAGAGAAACCTGCATCCCTACCAGGATAACAAAGAGAGCAACCTGCATCACTACCAGGATAACAAAGAGAGCAGCCTGAGACACTACCAGGATAAGAAGGAGAACAACCTGCATCACTACCAGGATAACAAGGAGAGAAACCTCCATCGCTACCAGGATAGCAAGGAGGGCAACCTGCGTCGCTACCAGGATAACAAGGAGAGCAACCTGCATCGCTACCAGGATAGCAAGGAGAGCAACCTGCATCGCTACCAGGATAGCAAGGAGAGCAACCTCCATCGCTACCAGGATAGCATGGAGGGCAACCTGCTTCGCTACCAGGATAACAAGGAGAGCAACCTGCATCACTACCAGGATAACAAGGAGAGCAACCTGCATCGCTGCAAGGATAACAAGGAGAGCAACCTGCAGCACTACCAGGCAACCAGGATTTGAGAGAAACTTGCCAAAACAAAACGCAGAACGTATGTAAGAAAATAGTTTATTATATAACAA
This sequence comes from Haliotis cracherodii, assembly GCF_022045235.1. NCBI lineage: Eukaryota > Metazoa > Mollusca > Gastropoda > Lepetellida > Haliotidae > Haliotis > Haliotis cracherodii. The sequence goes on from NW_027266273.1 coordinate 22,981,253, forward strand.
AATTAATAAAAGATTGTGTAAGAGTTGAAAGGCGTGCGGGATATATACCTTAGTCTCGGCTATCTATAGGAATCTTAGATCACTTAGCGACTACTTGTTGATCGTGGTGTGAACCTCAGATTTCAACCTGATAATGTTAGCATTATTGATCTCTTGTAGGCTTTAAGATTAAATCGCCAACGACATTAGTTTGGGTATGGACCCCACAGAAGCCGTGACTGCTGACTATTGTTTCAATAGGCGTTTAGCCATCTCTCGAACTGCATACATCTTTTACTGATTCTGTGTAGACAAACAGATTATATTCTCTGACTCGGCACAATAAAAACATATCGGTGATGCATGGGTCATCACACAGGGAATACATCATGAGGATGCAGAGATCTCCAGTTAATACAATAATATGTAAATGAATCTCTACCGATGAAGCTAATGAAGTCGCCAACAGCTGCTGTGTATATTCACTTCCCCCTCAATATTCCAGCAGTCGTAGGTGACTCTGGTATTCCGGCGACGATCTGCGCATCCCTAGTACTGACTAGTCACATAGCCTGTCCCTAAATACAAACTAAGAGGTGTGTCACAGGATTGGCTATCATGTGTGAATTTACTAGGTTCCAATATAACATTGTATGTTTGAAGAATCGGGGATGACATGTCGGCTATTTAAGATCACATTCAATAAGTAGTTAAATATACTGAAATGTATATTATGTAAACACGTCATCGTGACGTACACATTACCATTGCAGTCATTTCATAAATCATTGGATTCATTCATCAGATAACACTGCTGTGCTTCAAGGCAAAGTCACTATACACGTGTACTATAATTTCGTGCACTACATATTTGACCCTAAACGGAAGCTATTCTCTCGATGGATTCGGAATAAGGCTGCTTCTTCGGGAGGTCACTCGAGGAAATACTTCCGGTTCGCACTTCTATGTCCTTCTCGATGGTGCTGGGCTCGTCCATGCCGACGGCTTGGTATGGGCGGCTCTTTACGCAGCTCAGCAGGCCGTGCTTCTCTGCAGCCACGGAGAACACCTTGTCATACAGCAGTCCCCCGAGCACAGAGCCGACCATTGGCCCCACCCAGTAGATCTGCCGGCAAGACACGCATCATTATCACAGTGAAATCATATCCAGCAGTCTAGAGCAATGAAACTTAAACATCACGCATGAACTCACAGCCCTGAAGAAACAAGGGGAAAGTGACAGGGGTTGTGAGCTATATGTGAGAGTAATATATCATAGGTGAGGTTGAAATGGGGTTTAACGTCGCATTCAAGGTCATAACACTTATATAGCGAGGTGCATGCACGTGTGCGGGCATGTATGTGAGGTTGCTTGTACTAGTTCGGACTAATGTCAGTTTCATAGTGCTAAACCACTGACATATCATGCCGAAGTTTAACAGGGATACCCCCAATCAGACACAGGAGCAGACCAATTCCTGCTTTATCCCCTTAATGCGGAGAGCCAGGCAGGGTAATAACATGTATAATCTTTTAAGTCTTTTGGTATGATTCGGGCTGGGATGGAACCACCAACCATTCTCTAGCAGACGCTCTATCCACCATGCTATGGAGGCGGTCTGGATATCAAAAGTGGCAGCTGGTTACAAATGAAGTTTTGTAAATATACTTACCCACTGATGCTTGAGGTTTCCCAGTACCACGGCGGGGCCGAAGTTCCTTATAGGGTTGATGCAGCCGCCGGAGATGTGACCCTGGAAATAGATAGGAATCAATGTTGAGTGCCTGACCGTTATTTTACGCCTTCGTCAGCGATACTCAAGCTATATACAGGTCACTGTAATTATTCGAGTCTGGTTCAGGAAATCCAGAGGTTAATAGCATGAGCAATGAGCTATGCATTCAAAAAACCCAACACGTTTGCCACTATAGTGCTGTGCACATGATTTTGATCGATTCACCTGCACAAAAACGGGTGTTATCTGAAGACAATACGTGGCCATTACTGTTTAAATACACAATAAGGGCCCACAATGATAACTGGTCAAAATGTTAAAATTTTAGGATTGTGAAGTTTTTAATTTGGTTCAGTATATTACATTACTTAAGACACATTTTGTAATCCCCAAACCCCATATAAGATACTGTTTATTGTTTTGTTTGTTTGTTCACACTCATATTCGAGCTATATGGGCGTAGTCTGTTAATAATCAAGTCTGGACCCTACAGTCCAGTGGCTCACATCATGATAATCAATCTAAGCTATCTGGATACGATGACATCACCACTAGCACTTAGCAGTGACGAAACATTTTTTCTACCTTTGACTTTGATAATAGACCAAACTGAATGTGTTTGTGTTACTATAATGTATTACTTTCTTGATAAAGTTGTTAGCTCATAAAAAAGCCTGTCATTGCGGAAAAGTAGTTAGGGATTGGTAAATGTGCTCGCGTTGGTCCTTGCCAACGGGACATGCATTTTTTAACCCGAATCGCCAAACAGCGAGGTGCAGATATTAATTACACTTGTATCACGCTGAGACGAATCACAGTGCACTTGATCACCGAGGTCTTGAATACAGTTTTAAAAATATCGATATTGCAACATGTTAGGTATTAATGATCTTTTATTGTTGGCCATGGTTGAAATGGTTTGGAGCACTTCGACCTCAGGTATGCTAATATTTCAACTGTTACCTTTAGTCCGAGTTCGGCTGACCATTTCAACGCTCAGATACCGGATCCGAGGCCTCTAAATGTTACATCTAAGTTGAACAATTCCTTTCTAAATGTGACCACGTTGGGTTTACAGGTTTTGAGTAACGACACAGGCTACGTAACAGGTGGGCAGTCTCCGTGACTTGTGTCATCTTACCCCGCCGGCATTGCTCATGATAGCAACCACTCGTTTGCCTAGTTTAGAATCAATTACTTATAGGGCGCCGTGATATAATAGACTAATCCTGACTCCTGCGTTAATCAATATTCACTCGCAGACTTTTTTCAACAACACGTTGATCACCAAAATACGTAAAACAAAAGATAATGTTGTATGGGATATGACCCAATTCTAAAGGGTAGTCCAGCTGTCATGAACTTGGCTCCCGTCTTCAGCTACCGTTCTCACACGTATCCATTGCAACTGTAACTTGTCTTCAGCAATTTGTTTTGTCAAGAAAATATTCCAGCATAACTTTTGGCACATGTTACACAATGTACGTGTATAACATCAAGAACAAGCTGTCAGGAATACATGGGGCTCCCACGAAACAGGGCATGACGGGCCACATATTGTGTCATCTCTGTCACGTGACTGACAACCACGACAGGTTACATCAGCTACCAGTGTCGCACAAGGTGTTCGACAACGACAGCGGCGACTATACCACTGACACACAGCTAAGCCTTTCTGTGGAAGGGCCCTGTGTTGGCTTAAAGACATCAGCTGTGAACAATGGGAGCCGTATCGGACGACACTTTGCTTTCACTGAGAGAGGGTCATTGCCCACAATCCTAGCATGTAGAATGAGTCGCCGTCGGTCACAGACCTGTCCAGATGACTCCCGGGACATACTAGTCCCAGTGTCTTTACTTGCTGTTTTGTTGTTTAACGCCGCACTCAACCATATTCCAGCTATTAGACGGCAGTCTGTAAATACTCGAACCTGGACCTGACAATGCCTTGATTGACATTATGAGTGTCGATTCATGCAGTTGGGATACGACATGCACTAATAGTCGCTAGGTCTACTGGGACATACTAGTCCTGTTGCCTTGCTACTCTCTGGACTGCTGTAATCAACGTCATTGACGGCTGTCTGGGACGACATAGGAGACGTGGAATACACACTTCATCCGCACTGGAAAAATAAGCAGAGGTTCTGTGTGTCAAGCCGCGCCGCTCAGCCATGATGGGTCAAGGTCTAGATCAATCTGAGCACACATGACTGTATTTGGGACATGATGGTCAACATCACTCAATGACCGATCTGGAGAATCTGATTTGGTACGTCTGGTTAACGATGTCAAGGGATCCAGGCTTTAATGTTGTTTGTACTTACATTGGTGCAATGGCATGACAACCTGGAAGCAGATTCACTCCCTCTGTTCTATTGTGATTCGAACCCGTGAAGTCTGTTGGGCAGACTTGCACCTAAACCACCATGCCACGCTATGACCCAGACACTGCTGTGTCGACGACAAACTAACAGATAAATAGACGATTTATTACTGTAATTACTCTGCTGTGGGTGGGCGAGTACACACGCCTTCTGTCATAGTGTCCTGACACTGAGTGTTTGATAAAATAACTCGAAAGGTCAACATGATCGTTTGAATATGTCATGGTGTTCTTTAGCCGTACAAGGCGCCGTTCATCGATAAAAGAATCTAATCCTGTGTAGAACATTGAAATGAGCTCCTTCACTGTCACTGCGCTGTCGATGTCAAAAAATGTTTACTATAATCAAAACGTATTGGTTCTCATTTTACACCATGTACAGTCAGGCGATTAAATGTGAAATATTAACTCCAACGTTAAACATGCCTTCTCTGTGTATAAAGATGTGCAAGACGACAAGGAGAGTTAATGACTCCAACGCATGTGGACTTCTCGCAGGAAAGAATAGCCCAACGAGGGAGTTGGTTTAACGCTGCCTCTAACAGTATATCAGTAATAAGAAGGTCGGGCCAACTTCGGAGGAAAGACCCAATCTGGTGAAGCTGGTGAATCTGTAGAGTGCAGGCAAACCAAGGATCACACATACACCCCTTCCACCCTCCATACCCGCCACACATCCCACCTCTTTATTCCATCCATCCACCCCTCCCTTCCGACCACACATCTTATCTCTTCACAACCCTCTAACTCACAAGACCGCCTCCGTGGTCTAGTGGTAGAGCGTCCGCCCGGTAGTATTTTATTCTACTTGAGTAATTACCAAAAGACGTCATACCAAGGACCGATCGGCATAAAGGGGATACAATAAGGACTGATAGGCTCGGAGTCAGTATACTGTGTCTGAGTAGGGTACTCAGTTAAACTGCGGCATGGTATCGCAGTGGGCTAGCACTATAAATCGGCATCTGTCCGGACTAGTACAAGCAGTCACACACACACACACGTGCATGCACGTTGCTATATAAGTGCAATAATCTTGTACGGGACATTAAACCCCATTTCTCGTCACCCACCTCAAACACTTCTCCCTTTCTTCAAATCTTCTCCACCCCCAGACATCCAACCTCTCACAACATACACCCCACATCCTCCCCTCCCCCTCCCCTTTATGGGTTTAATAAATTACACGTACATATTTCCCCAAGCAAGGACAAGTATGCCACATGTCAGACATTCCCTCCAGCAGACCAAGGTTTTATGGGCCTACCTACTGGTATATGTGATTACAAAGATGAAATTAACATTGTTCATGTCATCAGCATTGTCCCCGGGGCGATGGTACAAAAGGCGTCTCCATTGTCCGTGGTTACATATCGCCGTCGATGTCCCCTGCCTGAACTTCAGCGACATCGCCACTCTTCTCTCCCTCAAGTAGCGACTAATGTTGGACGACATCGGCTTGATAAATTCAAAGGGTCGTGTAACACTACCTTGATCCCCCCGGGGGTGAGGAGAGGCCTGGGGGACGTGGAGACAGCTGAGCCTGGGAGACCCTGCTTGATGTCGGTCACGGAGACTTGTCCGCTTGATGGATCTGGTCACCTCTGTTCTGGCACGTTGTGATCAGTCAGCTGTGCCGTGTCTTCTCTGGACATTAGGTAAGCGCGGAAATAGATTTTGGAAAAGGAAGGATGGATCGTGTTATTTGGGGTTTGGCGTCCAGTTTTGTTGAAAATATATTAGCAACTGGAATAGTCCCTGGGTTGTTAAATTTATACACATAGTATAGCCGATGTCTACAAAAGTTTCGAATGTAGTCATTTTTAGGATTCTTAAAACAAGGGGTATCGTGAATATGTCGTCATGCATATGTCACGACAGCACAGCACACATTGATAACGCTACGGTATCTGAACATTTAGTTGCATTGGCAAGGGGTCATAGAAAGGAATAATCTAATCGAAAATCGAAATTACGGATTATTTGTCCTTCGAAAATGAATGAAGAAATTAAAGGTTTCAAAACCCTTCCTATATCCAATCCGACGATACTGTAAGCATGTTTTTAAGAATCGCTATCAAATAGTGGTGTTTGCAGAAAGGTGAGCGTGACCTGTCCCACTGGAGTCACATGTCACAAACACATGCAAAGGCAAGTCAATTGTTAACCTAAAAGACACACGGGAACATTTCAACGAAATCAACATTGAAAATGACAGTTATACAGGATCCGATATTGACATGACATTTTCCCGAATTGAGGTGAGATAGAAAAAACAAACTTTCAACGTAAGGGACAAAGGGCACACACATCTAAAATCGATCAAGTTCAATGCCACGTCACCCCCTAATACAAGACATGCAAACACCTCCCGGGGCCGTCTGATGACGTAACGTGGGATACATCGCCATTCTCCTTGGAGGACCTTGATCAGTTGTTGTCGGATGGCTGGAGGATGTGGTCACCCCAGAGGTGTTCTATGGGGAACATGTCTGGGGAGCGTGCAGGCCACGGCAACACGTTGACGTTATTGGCTGCAAACAAGTTCTGTACGATTCGGGTTGTATAGGGTCTGGCGTTGTTATGCTCATAAAAGACACCATGTTGTAGAAATGGTAGGGCAGTCGGAAGAAGGACGTCATCCATGTAACGCTGAGCTGTCACATTTCCGTTAACGATGACAAGCGGTGTTCTCTCTTGCCCGCAAATTCCTGCCCACACCCCCTCCACCATACGACACGACCTCCTGGACGCAACATGTCGTCGTTTGCTCTTCCCTTTGACGGTACACAAACTGTCTTCCATCAGCTCTGAACAAACAGAACCGGCTCCCATCAGTGAAGACGACCCTCTGCCTGTCACGTTGCTGCCAACGTTGTAAAGTCCGGGGCCATCTCAATCTCTGACGACGATGTTGAGCTGTCAATAACAGCACTCTGTAAGGTCTTTAAGCCCTAATTCGTTGACCACTGACTGTCGTCCACCCATATGCCCTAAGGCAATCTGCGCTGATGACATCACTGTCAGGAATCGATTCCGGAGATGCAAAGTATGCAAGTACGCAACTTCGGAACAGCCAAATGTTCTTGCATGTTTGCACAGGTGGCTTCCAACTCTGTCATACTCAGGGTTGTTTGGGTGTCAGTCCTGGCATTATTGTGGTGTTTTTTCATCAGTGTGAGTGTCTGACATGCAGTCAGTATCATTCATATACCCTTATTGCACGTGTACTTTCGCATTTTCTACGAAACAACGTGCCGTGGACGTGCGTCATTTTCTACACAGAGCATTGTTGTGTTTGGCCGATGTACTTTTCATTGATTTAGTTTGAATTTGTGTTTTTAAGTTTTTGCAGTAAAGTGGTAACGTGTCTTTTGGCCGTTAGTTATCTCTATTGACACTGAAACAGTCATTCGGATGAGCGAATGCATCAGTTAAGCGTTCCCACAAACATAAACACCTCTGGTAAACCTATTTTTAAACCGGCAATATTATCTCAAAAGACTGACTGATCGGGACCTCTCGGGATCCTCCTTCACAAACACAATATATATATATATATATATATATATATATATATATATATATATATATATATATATATATATATCCAGGCGGTTAGGGGCGGTGGGGTAGCCTAGTGGTTAAAGCGTTCGCTCGTCACGCCGAAGACCCGGGTTCGATTCCCGACATGGGTACAATGTGTGAAGCCCATTTCCAATTCCAACTGAATGTATGAATGGTTTCAGCTAAAACGTTATCGCAACATCTTCATGAATGAGCAGAAGTTTCAACTGCAGTGATACGAACTAATAGCATTATTTTTTTCAGTTGAATTGATGTTAATTGTTTTACACTCCAGGCATCAAGTTACATGTATCACGTATACGGTCATCAACATTCGCCGGGGGGTGACAGACGGTGATCTGATACGATTAGAATCGCTCCAGAAATCTCTATGTAGATTGTATTGCCAGATATTCGACCATCAAGTACAAAGAAGTTAATTAGAAATAGGTTTCTACTCCCAAGGCCATGTAGTGGTTCGTAGTGCTAAAACATTCCACCATGTAGGCCGGATCCGGCCGTCTTTCATGTTCTGGGAACCCGACACGACACCCCAGAAGTGAAGGAACTCCCTTTTGTGTAGCTCCCCAGCTGGAGGACGTGCCGTGATGTAAGCCACACTTTAACCGGGACTGTTTCACGCCTTGCTGGTCATCAAGAGCCGTACAAATTGTAGCAGGCCTTGTTTCATTCAAGCAGTACTAGAGTCGCAGTGCCTAGTCTTGAATAGTATCTTGTCAACGCTATCTACTAAGTAATGATCGTTAAGAGGAACCTATATATATTTATACCCTACCCATTTGGAAATAGCTCCTTTTGAGTTATGGATATTAAAAGGGTTGTTTTGATAAAAGCATATTTATACTGAAACAGGGTATACAGACGTTTATTTAGAAAACCATGGTGCCGGTTAAACGGTGTTGGGTATATTCGGTATGGTGTATAGCACATCACCGCTTTGAATCCTCACCCTTTCATATTGGCGAGACATACAGGAATGACATACAGGAATGACATACAGGAATGACATACTGGAATGACATACAGGAATGACATACTGGAATGACATACAGGAATGACATACAGGAATGGCATACAGGAATGACATACAGGAATGACATACAGGAATGACATATTTGAATGACATTCAGGAATGACATACAGGAATGACATACAGGAATGACATACAGGAATGACATACTGGAATGACATACAGGAATGACATACTGGAAAGACATACTGGAATGGCATACAGGAATGACATACTGGAATGGCATACAGGAATGACATACAGGAATGACATACTGGAATGACATACAGGATTGACATACTGGAATGACATACAGGAATGACATATAGGAATGACATTCAGAAATGACATACTGAATGACATACAGGAATAACATACAGGAATGACATACAGTATATTTGAATAATACACACAGAACTACTACAAGATCAGAAAACGCATTATTGATTTTATGACAACAAAGACGTTTTGTTGTCAACGTTAAGCAAACATGCATTCTCGAGGGAAAAAAAGGTTTAATTAAAAGACAAGTGGGCTTTCACTTTACGTATTAAAATTTGACTGTTGTGATTAGCTGTTACATATATGGTAACACGAGTTTGCGTTCACTGACGCGCCTACTTGGTAGGATATAATACGGTTACATGTAAATATAGGTTTCTTTTATCTTCAAACCCGAAGGTGTTGTGGGCCCTTCTTTAGTGTATTCCTTCAACGTAATGCCCAATGAAAGAAGTATGATATGTGGGATTGTTGGGGCAGACACTCGAAATACGAATATATAATCATTGCAACCGTAAAGCGTTGTGCCCATACAAAGACATTCACACTGTAGCTGGTATACCAATATTACTTGTAGGAATTATGTATGGTGGACATAGAAAAGAAATAGACATAGAATGGAAGGAATATCTTGAATTTCTCAACAAACGGTCTTCCATTTTCAGAAGTTTACAGTTCTGTCAATACCTATGTTTTTGCTTTTGCAAACTCTGACATAAACAGAACTCCAGACACTGACACAGCTGTTAATATTGCTGTCACAAGACACAAACACAGAAGCAGCTTCAACAAGGGGATCACAAGACATAGACACAGACATAGTCTTACACAAGTCTCTTAGGCAATGATTATTAGTTTAATTCATAAGTTCTAGATTATGTAAATAATAAGAACAAGCTGTCCATATAAGAGACTGGAGTCCTTAGACTGTCCATATATCTAGACTTACTACACATCCAAGAAGGACTTTTCTTTCAGTACAGCCATGGAGCAAGGCTAACACAAACACAACTGTCAATAGTGAGGTCGTCACAAACACAGGTGAGGTAATGTGAAATGGGGTTTTAACGTCGCTTTCATGGTTATTGCACTAACATAGCAATGTGTATTGTGTGTGTGTGTGTGTGTGTGTGTGTGTGTGTGTGTGTGTGTGTGTGTGTGTGTGTGTGTTCTTGTACTTGTACTGCCGGTTTTATGGTCAGATATGAGATACTATGCCACAGTTTAACATGAATATCCCACTCAGACACAGTATACTCACCACGGCTCTATTTCCTAATGTCGTCAGGCAGGGCAACAACAAGTACTATATTTTAACATATTTTGGTATGACACTCTGCTCACTGGGCTGACGCTCTATCCACTAGACCAAGGAGGTGATGTCATAAACACCGTCTCAAGCAGGGACACACTACAGTGACCACAATTGTCAATACTGAGATGTCAAAGATACGACTCAATGTCAATATAGAGACATGTTGTCACAGACGCAACAATATACAAAGCTACAGCCACTACCACCGACTCGACAGTGGATAGCGACAAAGACCATTGTACCAAGACTTAACAACAAGGTGCAACTTTCTCAGGTTTTCCTGTCCTCTTCGTAAGATTTGGTTCAGGGTAAAGGGCGTGCTATTATTTACGCCGTTACGACTTCGTAAAACATGTAGGAAATAGAAGAAGTTGAGAATAATTATCATCCATATATCATCAAAATCAGATCTTAGTTGTCGGTACCGCTAAACAAGGTCAAAGGACATTCCATTATGGGTCACGTCAGAACGGCCTGTCATCCGACTGATTCCGTCAAAATCATTCGTCTATCTCTCGCTTCAATGAGATAAACATTTGAAACGGAAGAGACTTTCCATACCCTGTGGCAAGTACTTCCATACAATCGCGGCTTTCAATTAGACATTCCAGAATGTTCTTATGTTCAGTTTTCAAATTGTTAATTGATATTGTTCAAAGGGTCGTCTGGAATGAAAGTCGCCAGTTTGAAACTTTCTGATTGGCTAATATCCACACCTTGGTAGTCATTTTATTGGTCGGTCAAAGTTCCCGTAAGGTCGTTCTGACGTGACCTGTAACCGGACGTCCTTAGATCTACGTGCATCGGTATCGAGCATATCCGATTTTAATGAGATTAAATATTTGAGAAACATATCACCACGTAATTTTTTTTCACAAAATGGTGCTTCAAGGCCGTGTATCTGTTTGTGCGATGTACTCACGGAGAAGAAAACGTTGACGCAGACGGAGAGGCCGATGATGAAGGGGACGGAGCCACCGACGTCCTTCCTGCCCTTGTCGACGAGGGAGAAGATGACGAACACCAGGAAGAAGCTGATGATGATCTCCACCACCAGAGCCTGCTCCGAACTGACGTACTTCCCCGGCTGCAGCAGCCCGAGGTTGCCGTGCATGTTAGCGGGGGTGATGAACTTGAGGAGCGCCGTCCCCGCCACTGACCCCGCGGACTGAGCCACAGAGTAGAAGAAGAACCTGCAACACGTGGTCAGTGACGTCATATGTGCACTGTACATTATTTTCTGAAAGCATTACTGAGATATTTCAGAGTTTGTGGACAACTTGTCGAAATCCGCATTATGTATATATGTATAAAAAACGAGTGGATGAACAATATGTCATCAATATCACGGTGAGGAACACCAGAGTGAGTGAGTGAGTATGTTTTTATGCCGCGTTTAGCAATATTCCAGCAATTTCACGCCCGTGGACACCAAAAGCTTGCTTCAAACATTGTACCCATTTTTGTAATCTACGACAGATTATTGGTTGGACCAGAGAAAGATTTAACCACTGGAAAACACTAATATAGTTTTTACTTGGAATAATTTAATAAGTAATAAGAAGTATGTGATAACGATATGAGGGTTCTCTGAAGGGATAAGTTGTACTAACTGATTGGACAGTGGCCTTATGTAAGCTAACGTTGTCCTTTACGGCCATGACTCAAGTGTGCGAGTGGCTGTACGTTGTTAGGCTGTTCTGCAAAGCAAGCTTCAGGTTGTGAGCATGGTAATTCCATTACGCGTAGATACACATAAACAGTAAAGAACAAACACGCTGAAATTGTGCGGCAAACACGCTGAAAATATGCTGCTCAGATAGTTTATTGTAAGTGCTGTGATATATATAATGAATATGTACGGGGACTTCCGTTGATGAGGGGCGGTCGGGTAGCCTAGTGGTTAAAGCGTTCGCTCGTCACGCAGAAGACCCGGGTTCGATTCCCGACATGGGTACAATGTGTGAAACCCATTTCCGGTGTCCCCCGACGTGATATTGCTGGAATATTGCTAAAAGCGGCGTAAAACCATACTCACTCACTCACTCCGTTGATGGCTTATGAGCTTTAACGGTCAAGAATCCGTTTAAGTAAGGATAAGAATTTATGGATGAACAACTTCTTTATTACAATAAGAGCTACGTTTCGGTGTAGGTTCTACCACCGTTTTCAAGCAATTGTTAGAACCTACACCGAAACGTAGCTCTTATTGTGATAAAAACGTTGTTCATCCATAAATTCTTATCCTTACTTGGTACTCCAACTTCTAAATGCAAAGAAGAATCCGTTTCAGAAAGCGACCATAACGCTGCGATTGTCGCAGCTCCCATAATTTAACATAAACTTACGACTGCTTCGTGAAATGGGGCACATGCGTTGACATGACTGATGCCATTCACTACCTGTGATGCGTGTGTAAGTGTGTGAATATGTTTACCGTCTAGTCGAACATGTGTCAGACATGCCAGGATCTCACAGCGAGATGTCGGGTGCGTGTCGACTCGAAGGGAACGTATAAACGTAAATGTAAATGAGAAACATGTTTGAAAAGCCATTCCTAAAATTATTGCTGCCATTTACGACCCGTGACGATCCGTGGTAGAAATGGGCTTCAGCAACCCATACTTGCCGTAAAAGGCGACAATACTTGCCGTAAAAGGCGACTATACTTGTCGTAAGAGGCGACTAACGGGATCAGGAAGCCAGGCTCGCTGATTTGTTTGAAGCATGTCATCGATCCCAATTGCGTGGATCGATGCTCATGATGTCAATCACTGGAGTGTCTGGTCCAGACTCGATTATTTACAGACTGTCGTCATATAGCTGGTGCTGCGTTAAACAACAAACAAGCAAAATACTGCCATTTACAAGACCGATATTTTGTAAACACGAACGCAATTCATCAACCATGTCGTCCAATTGTACTTCCATTCTCACCTTGATCATGCTGTGATTTGACTATCGCACAAACTATAACACTAGCTCTGGCAAGAAACTGCTGCCATATCTCTAGTATACTGCGTGATAGAGGTCAAAGTTTACATGTGTGGATTATATACAGGCCCAATATTTACATGTATTAAACGTACAGACTTGCTGAATGGATACATAAGTGTGTCCTATAAGTAATTCGCATTCCACTAGGATACGAAGGAACAGAGCTCTGTGTAGGTAGGTGTTGCTACTACCATTTGATAACGATGTATAAGCATATACTATCACAGAGTCGGAATCCTTCAATCGAGATTATATTATTTTCAGAATTACGGAAAACGTCTTGTCGCCGTTGTTTACAAAAGTTATAGCGAGTCTTTCACAGACGAGCAAACGTGGGCTCATATCATTCCTGACCCAAGACCTCACAACGATAGCAACGGCAATTGATCGCAGATCACACTTCGGCAACACCCGGCACGATCTATTCATTCTTTACAAGAACTGTCTCTGAGGGCTTGGGAACAGGATTACCTGTGGATCTCCACTGCTTGTCACGTTCTTCGTATGGCCTCGTCATGGGTCAACAATAGCAAGTCAATGAACGCCAACTGCTGGGACTGTTGATGTCTACGTTTGGATTCGTATAGGTTAATATGATAACATAGGTGCATTCAGCTCCAGCTTGAAAAAGAATGTAAATTTTCAGCCCCAACCATGGCTCATACAGTCTCATGGATTTCTCATCTTTAACCTTCTTAAATTTGTGAAAAAAATAAGGATAGGCAACCCCTTAGATGTTGAATTTGTGAAATGTTCCTTGAATGCTCTCAATCTCTAAATTGTTTCAAAAATATAATGGACCATATATATCAGAGAATAACTTACACGATACGGAAACATTGGGGATTTGGTCCTCAGAAAACTATGCTGGTCGTAAGAGGCGTCTTAATGGATCGGGTGGTAAGGCTTGGTGAATTGGTTGGTAGCATTTAAACATGCTCCTGCGACGTGGATCGTTGCTCATAATATCAATCACTGTACTGTGGATTACTGATAATCTATCGCAGGTGAATCGGCTGATGACTTCTGTCATTTCCGTCATTTCGAGTTTCGGTCAGTCTATTCTTTATCTTAACCATTGCCATTTCAGGAAGCGGGTTACGTTGTTGTGTTGTCAGGTCATAAGCAATGGGTGACGTCGTTCACTCAAACACACCAACGCCTACCCCTACCCTACACATCACAATCGCCACACCTGCCATCACCGATCGCATCACAAATAACATCTCAAACGCTATCCTCCCAACGCCCAAATACTCACATACTGCACCCAAAGTACAAACTTCATTTTGTTTCTCAACCATATTGATCAGTGTGAAACTTAACGCCTGATCCTACTTAAATCTCATAAGGCAATGCTGTGTGTGATGTATGATGCTTGATGGGTTTGTTTCAATGAAAACCTCTAAACGTTGTTCACTGTACACATCAACAATTAATTACATAAACTATAAACACGGCAAAAAATAATTTTCAAATGTATTAAATTTTACATATACTCGACACACAGCACTGGTAAATCTCGACAACATGTCACGCATAATTTAACAACTACCAGTTACTCTAACATGTCCTGACAATAACAGCTCCTGCATAATTATCTCGATAATCACCCCTCAAGTCGCATATCTTAACAACATGCCCTAAATCATGTATGTCTCAACAACCCCTCATATATTCATAACCGTCTCTGTGGCCCGGAGACGATAAAATATGGTACTTGTTGTTACCCTGTCTGACGCTCGGCATTGAGGGGATAAACCAAGGACTGTTCGGCTCGGAGTATACTGTGTCTGACTGGGGTATTCATGTTAAACTGCGGAATGGCATCTCAGTGGGCTAGCACAATGAATCACACACACACACACACGCACGTGCACGCGCACACGCACGCACGCACGCACACACACACACACACACACACTTTGGTTATTATATAAGTGCAAAAATCTTGGACGCGACGTTAAACCCCATTTCACCTTACCTCACTTCAAATATTCATATCCCGACAAACCCCCAAACATGTATATCTCGATTAGGAAATCTTAAACTATATACATATATGTCCCTACAATAAACAAATCCCTCTCAACAAATCACCGAATGCGTATGCCTCCACCATTAGCGCTCAAGCACGCAAGTCTCTACAATAACCATTCAAACACGCATGTCTTGACAACAACGCTCCCTTCCTGTGTGTCAATGAAGGAAACAGCATACCCTATTTAATATACGGCCTTATTCTTCTCTCTGAAAACAGACCCGCCTATCGTCGTAACATCGTGTTTCACGGTACAGAACATCACCATGGACAAGCTTGACTGCTGCACATATTTTTACTTACTGAGTGTACGAGTTTAGTTTAATGGCGCTTTGGACCATGGTCAGATTATGTCTCAGCGACTCGGCGTTAATGCGTTTGGTAACATTCAATATTGTACTCACCGTGCGAAGCTTATTTCCCTTGTGACGGCGAATGCGAGGCTGAGAGCGGGGTTGACGTGGGCACCGCTGACGTTGGCGAGGGCAGAGATGATGACGGCGATGAAGAATCCTGCAGTGAGGATGTTATGCACGCTGCTGTGCCCATGTGTTCCCTCCACATGAAGACCCGCTCCTACACCGAAAACAATCAGCAAGAAACAGCCAAGAAACTCCGCGAACACAGCACGCCAAAACAATGGCTTTTTCAAGTCATCGATTTCTTCCGCCATAATCTTTTTCAAGGCACAACCGATTCCTGACTGCGATTCAGCTCGGCTGTTCAACGACATTGGAGCATGTCACTGTCAGGTTCAGAGTTTGATGTTACACTTGATGTTACTCTTGATGTTTAAACTTGATGTTACACTTGTCTATGACCAGTTCCCCCGAAGCACGTGTACCCTTCTAGCGTCTGTCACTCTGTGTCGGTCCGGCCAATTCTAACTGTGCAGTGGTGACACGGTCATGAAACCTCTTTTCAAATACCTGAAAAAACATAGGTCTAGTCTACGAGCTATAAAGGGGTGAAATCGGGACTAGTCCATTGCCCACAGAAAGGTACATGCCTATCTTATTTTTTAACTATATACAGTGTGAAAATCTAACACCCTATTGGACGGTTTATGTGTGAATAAACATCAGTAGTAACGATATATTGCATGACGTCCACCACCTAACCGGACCTACCTGGTTCCGCGCTGCCAATCAGATTAACGCCGTCAGTTCTGCCTGACTGCCGCTCTGCTTGTTATGTGGGGAGCAGCTACAAACGCTGGAAGGGGCGGGGAGAGACAGACAGATGATCGCACTAGTGAAGGACGAGATATCCACAGTGTTCAACAGTCCCAAGCCAAGCAGAAACGTTACCTGTCCGTTTGGTTTTAACAAAATCGCCACAGAGATGTATACATGGAGTACCTACCTACATGTATACACCTTTGCATATGTGTACTTATATACATGTACCTGTGAGCGTCCATGTATATATATATATATATATACACCTGCAGCCACTTGTATGTATACATGTATATCCACCGTAATGTGTACGTGGTATATACTCGCATACCCACCTCTAAGTACGTGTATCTGCATATACCATCCTATGTGTATACGTGCACATGCCTACTTCAAGTGCACCTGTTGCATATGTTGGTCTACTAATGACAGTACGCTTCAAATGCATGTTATATTCTTGTCATCAGTAATAACACCATAGCTCACGCCACTCTCTTCAGTAACGCTATAGTAATGTCATCGGCAATAACGTCATATCGCTGGCCGTGTCATGTCATGAGTAATAACGTTGTCTTACGCCATACTCTCGTCATCAGTAAAAACGTCTTATCACAGCCCAGACTCTCTTCATCGGCAAAAACGCCACATCTCGGATGAGACTTAAAAATACATAAAATATTAAGCACACCACAGACGTATATACGTCCGTGAGCACACTTACCAGCACATAAAAAAAATAATTTCATCTCAACGGTTAGCTACATGTATTGCATACCTAACACAAGTGTTAGATGGCTCACGCGGGGCTAATTATAACACTCGCTCACCTACACACTCAATCATGTCAATACATGAATCGTGACAATTGTGTACTCGCATGGAGTAACTTTTTTGCTTTAATGTCCCCTCTGAATGAAAACTTGCAATTATTTGATTTATTTGCCGTAACTGTGACGTAAATACAGAAGTGTGATGGTAGCGTTGTAGAGAGTGTACTAGCTTCTCAAAAGCCCGTGTTTGTATTCCCTCCACTCACACTGTGGTGGGGGTGGGGGGGTGGGGGGATGGGGACTAGGGAGGGGGGGAGTAGAAAGGTCATATCAACCTGCACCTGATGACTGGTATTGGACAACAACCAAAGCTGAATAAGCCTTTAGTAAATCTGTTTTTTTCTGAATATTGACATGACTGCGATATTTGACAATAAATTACCCCTTTAAGTGACTAGTCTGTACGTTGCGAGGCAATGACTCCGGCTGAAGTCACCTCATGGTACTAGTTTACGTTGACGGCCGAGAAAACTTAAGCGCCGCTCATACATTCAGAGTATATTTTTTTAGTTTTAATAAAATATTTCATATTCTTTGTTGCCTGAGGTTTCAAAATGAAATCAGACATTTTGCAATGTCGAGAAACGTGATTCAAAAGTTATAATGGTAACATTCAATGTCGAGTTAGATTATCTACATTATTATTCATGTCATGCCTGTTTTATAACATATTTTTTGTTTCATAATGCAATGAATATTTAGGTATAGTATTTACACCCAGACTAGTTTAGACTAAAGCACAGTCCTGCCTTGCATCACAAGCAAATAAAGCCATAATGGCAATATACAGGTATCAAAAGAGAGTAGGTAATAGTAATTGTACTCATCTTTTCAGGATTTTTGATGCAATGGTTACACCAATATTGTGCTATGGGTCAGAAATCTGGGGAACAACATATTGTAAAACTACTGAAAATGTCCAGATGATAATGTGCAAATATTTCCTGAAAGTTGGTAAAAGTACATGCAATAGTATGGTACTGGGTGAATGTGGTAGAGCTCCACTTCAGCTGACATACGTGTCACGGCCAGTTAAGTACTGGTGTAGACTAATCACTCTAGAAAGAAATAGGCCTAGGCTACCTCATCAATGTTATTTAATGTTAAAGTCTCTTGATGATGCTGGCAGAGTCACATGGGTTACACATATCAAACATATTCTTTTTCAATTTGGGTTTTGTTTTGTATGGATTAGCCAGGATGTTGGAAATATTAACTGTTTTATCAGATTATTTAAAATAAGACTTCTTGATAATGTTAAACAAAACTGATATTCTACACTGCACTCTTCTCATAAATGTGCTAACTATGTGTTGTATAAAACACTTTTACATGTGGAAACATACTTATGCATTGCTATTCCTTTACATTTGAGAATCTATTTCACAAGATTTGGTGTGGCAATTTTAGACTTATGACAGAAACAGGAAGATACACTAATATACCATACCATTTAAGACTATGCCCTCATTGTAGGCTAAATGACAAACTGTACTTAGAAGACGAGATTCATGTTTTACTTGTATGTGATGCATATACCTATATTAGAAAAAAGTATATCAGTAAATACATCAGAAATGACAGTGCAGTAAACATATTCATAAATATTATGAACACTCAAAATACACAAACAATAAGTGATCTCTGTTTATACCTATTCAATGTGCAAAAATAAGAAATATGTTCAATACCACTTAACATAGTTACCTATTTTCCAAGAATGCTACATACGGTATGTGTGTATGTGTGTGTATATGTATGTATGTATGTATGTATGTATGTATGTATGTATGTATATATGTATGTATGTATGTATGTATGTATGTATGTATGTATGTATATGTGTGTGTGTATGGATGAAAAATAGCGCTAAGAAATGAAACCTTTAAATCTGTATTTTGGGCCACTGGCCTCTATACTGAATAAAACTTGTCTTGAATAACCATGTCTAGCTTTGTTGTAAAGGTAAGTGCTGATATTGGGTCGTGTCATGTCGGGGATGTTATTGGTATTT
The DNA here is from genome assembly GCF_022045235.1 of Haliotis cracherodii. Classification (NCBI taxonomy): domain Eukaryota; kingdom Metazoa; phylum Mollusca; class Gastropoda; order Lepetellida; family Haliotidae; genus Haliotis; species Haliotis cracherodii. The sequence continues at coordinate 23,000,611 of NW_027266273.1, forward strand.
GGTGTATGAGTCAAGGTACATTAGCGACACACCTAGAAGATGTTTAGAAGGATGTTTAGTACCACATGTGGCAACCGAACGCAGTACAGACACCTCCGTTACGACATGATTATACCAACATTTACCAAATCCACAATATTGCTCAAAAGTCATTCCCCTGGCGGTTTAACTCTTAATTCCTGTTCCAAAACAGGCAGTATGCTTTACCGAATACATTCAAATTATTCTAAGTCCTACGTAATATGACGTATCCAACAACTGCTTGCACACACTGCCTGTGGCTGCCACTCTTACAACGGTTTAAATACAATAGTGGTATCACTTAGGGCGAATAGTCAAGTAGGCCCTAAGTCTATTATTGTGGGGCAGTGTTTTCTTCTACCGCATGGCCTACGGTCATGACACAACAGTAGGCACATTCTGTGGAGTTGGTGCACGGTGCGTATGTGGTGCATCAGATGGTGTGTGTGTATGGCGTTTCACATGTTTTGTGTACGGTGTGTGTATGGTGTATCAGATGGTGTGTGTATGGCGTTTCACATGTTTTGTGTACGGTGTGTGTATGGTGTATCAGATGGTGTGTGTATGGTGTTTTACATGTTTTGTGTACGGTGTGTGTAATGTGCATCGGATAGTGTGTGTATGGTGTATGAGATGGTGTGTGTATGGTGTATCAGATGGTGTGTGTATGGCGTTTCACATGTTATGTGTACGGTGTGTGTATGGTGTATCAGATGGTGTGTGTGTATGGTGTTTTACATGTTTTGTGTACGGTGTGTGTATGGTCTATCAGATGGTGTGTGTATGGCGTTTCACATGTTTTGAGTACGGTGTGTGTATGGTGTATCAGATGGTGTGTGTATGGTGTTTTACATGTTTTGTGTTCGGTGCGTGTATGGTGTATCAGATGGTGTGTGTGTGTGGCATTTCACATGTTTTGTGTACGGTGTGTGTATGGTGTATCAGATGGTGTGTGTGTAGGGCGTTTCACATGTTTTGTGTACGGTGTGTGTATGGTGTATCAGATGGTGTGTGTATGGTGTTTTACATGTTTTGTGTTCGGTGCGTGTATGGTGTATCAGATGGTGTGTGTACTGTGTATCGGATGTTGTGTGTATGGTGGTTCACATGTTTTGTGAACGGTGTGTGTATGGTGTATCAGATGGTCTGTGTATGGCGTTTCACAGGTTTTGTGTACGGTGCGTATATAGAGTATCAGATGGTGTGTGTATGGCGTTTTACATGTTTTGTGTTCGGTGCGTGTATGGTGTATCAGATGGTGTGTGCATGGTGTTTTACATGTTTTGTGTACGGTGTGTGTATGGTGTATCAGATGGTGTGTGTATGGCGTTTCACATGTTTTGTGTTCGGTGCGTGTATGGCGTATCAGATGGTGTGTGTGTATGGCGTTTAATATGTTTTGTGTACGGTGTGTGTATGGTGTATCAGATGGTGTGTGTGTATGGCGTTTCACATGTTTTGTGTACGGTGTGTGTATGGTGTATCAGATGGTGTGTGTACTGTGTATCGGATGGGGTATGTATGGTGTATCACAAGTTTTGTGTACGGTGCGTATATAGTGTGTCAGATTGTGTGTGTAATGTGTATCGGATGGTGTTATGTATGGTGTATCAGATGGTGTGTGTATGGTGTTTTACATGTTTTGTGTTCGGTGCGTGTATGGTGTATCAGATGGTGTGTGTGTATGGCGTTTCACATGTTTTGTGTACGGTGTGTGTATGGTGTATCAGATTGTGTGTGTATGGTGTTTGACATGTTTTATGTACGGTGCGTGTATGGTGTATCAGATGGTGTGTGTGTATGGCGTTGTGTGTACGGTGTGTGTATGGTGTGTGTATGGTATTTTACATGTTTTGTGTACGGTGCGTGTATGGTGTATCAGATGGTGTGTGTATTGTGTTTTACATGTTTTGTACACGGTGCGTGTATGGTGTATCAGATGGTGTGTGTAATGTGTATCGGATAGTGTATGTATGGTGTATCAGATGGTGTGTGTACTGTGTATTGGATGGTGTATGTATTGTGTATCAGATGGTGTGTGTAATCGCGTTTCACATGTTTTGTGTACGGTGTGTGTATGGTGTATCAGATGGTGTGTGTACTGCGTATCGCATGGTGTATGTATGGTGTGTGTATGGTCATTTACATCTTTTATGTACGGTGCGTGTATAGTGTATCGGATGGTGTGTGTATAGTGTATCAGAAAGTGTGTGTATAGTGTAACGGATGGTGTGTGTATAGTGTATCAGAAAGTGTGTGTATAGTGTAACGGATGGTGTGTGTACGGTGTATCAGAAAGTGTGTGTATAGTGTAACGGATGGTGTGTGTATAGTGTATCAGAAAGTGTGTGTATAGTGTAACGGATGGTGTGTGTATATTGTATCAGAAAGTGTGTGTTTAGTGTAACGGATGGTGTGTGTATAGTGTATCAGAAAGTGTGTGTATAGTGTATCGGATGGTGTGTGTACGGTGTATCAGATGGTGTGTGTATAGTGTATCGGATGGTGTGTGTACGGTGTATCAGATAGTGTGTATGGTATATCAGAAAGTGTGTGTATAGTGCATCGGATGGTGTGTGTACGGTATATCGGATGATGTGTGTATAGTGTATCGGATGGTGTGTGTATAGTGTATCGGAAAGTATGTGTATAGCGTATCGGATGGTGTGTGTATAGTGTATCGGATGGTGTGTGTATAGTGTATCGGATGGTGTGTGTATAGTGTATCAGAAAGTGTGTGTATAGTGTAACGGATGGTGTGTGTATAGTGTATCAGAAAGTGTGTGTATAGTGTATCGGGTTGTGTGTGTATAGTGTATCAGAAAGTGTGTGTATAGTGTATCAGATGGTGTCTGTATAGTGTATCGGATGGTGTGTGTATAGTGTATTTGAAAGTGTGTGTATAGTGTAACGGATGGTGTGTGTATAGTGTATCAGAAAGTGTGTGTATAGTGTAACGGATAGTGTGTGTATGGTGTATCAGAAAGTGTGTGTATAGTGTAACGGATGGTGTGTGTATAGTGTATCAGAAAGTGTGTGTATAGTGTAACGGATGGTGTGTGTACTGTGTATTGGATGGTGTATGTATTGTGTATCAGATGGTGTGTGTAATCGCGTTTCACATGTTTTGTGTACGGTGTGTGTATGGTGTATCGGATGGTGTGTGTACTGCGTATCGCATGGTGTGTGTATGGTGTGTGTATGGTCATTTACATCTTTTATGTACGGTGCGTGTATAGTGTATCGGATGGTGTGTGTATAGTGTATCAGAAAGTGTGTGTATAGTGTAACGGATGGTGTGTGTATGGTGTATCAGAAAGTGTGTGTATAGTGTAACGGATGGTGTGTGTATAGTGTATCAGAAAGTGTGTGTATAGTGTAACGGATGGTGTGTGTATGGTGTATCAGAAAGTGTGTGTATAGTGTAACGGATGGTGTATGTATGGTGTATCAGAAAGTGTGTGTATAGTGTAACGGATGGTGTATGTATGGTGTATCAGAAAGTGTGTGTATAGTGTAACGGATTGTGTGTGTATGGTGTATCAGAAAGTGTGTGTATAGTGTAACGGATGGTGTGTGTATGGTGTATCAGAAAGTGTGTGTATAGTGTATCGGATGGTGTGTGTATAGTGTATCAGAAAGTGTGTGTATAGTGTAACGGATGGTGTATGTATGGTGTATCAGAAAGTGTGTGTATAGTGTAACGGATGGTGTGTGTATGGTGTATCAGAAAGTGTGTGTATGGTGTAACGGATGGTGTGTATATAGTGTATCAGAAAGTGTGTGTATAGTGTATCGGATGGTGTGTGTACGTTGTATCAGATGGTGTGTGTACGGTGTATCAGATGGTGTGTGTATAGTGTATCGGATGGTGTGTGTACGGTGTATCAGATAGTGTGTATGGTATATCAGAAAGTGTGTGTATAGTGCATCGGATGGCGTGTGTACGGTATATCGGATGATGTGTGTATAGTGTATCGGATGGTGTGTGTATAGTGTATCAGAAAGTGTGTGTATAGCGTATCGGATGGTGTGTGTATAGTGTATCAGAAAGTGTGTGTATAGTGTATCGGATGGTGTGTGTATAGTGTATCAGAAAGTGTGTGTATAGTGTAACGGATGGTGTGTGTATAGTGTATCAGAAAGTGTGTGTATAGTGTATCGGGTTGTGTGTGTATAGTGTATCAGAAAGTGTGTGTATAGTGTATCAGATGGTGTGTGTAGAGTGTATCGGATGGTGTGTGTATAGTGTATTAGAAAGTGTGTGTATAGTGTAACGGATGGTGTGTGTATAATGTATCAGAAAGTGTGTGTATAGTGTAACGGATGGTGTGTGTATGGTGTATCAGAAAGTGTGTGTATAGTGTAACGGATGGTGTGTGTATAGTGTATCAGAAAGTGTGTGTATAGTGTAACGGATGGTGTGTGTATAGTGTATCAGAAAGTGTGTGTATAGTGTATCGGATGGTGTGTGTATAGTGTATCAGAAAGTGTGTGTATGGTGTATCGGATGGTGTGTCTATAGTGTATCAGAAAGTGTGTGTATAGTGTAACGGATGGTGTGTGTATAGTGTATCAGAAAGTGTGTGTATAGTGTAACGGATGGTGTGTGTATGGTGTATCAGAAAGTGTGTGTATAGTGTAACGGATGGTGTGTGTATAGTGTATCAGAAAGAGTGTGTATAGTGTATCGGGTTGTGCGTACATGATTATCAAATGGTGTGTTTATGGTGTATCGGATGGTGTGTGTATGGTGTATCAGAAAGTGTGTGTACGGTGTATCAGAAGGTGCGTATATATGCAACTGAAAAGCTTAAGGACCCCTAGATTCTTTCATATTACTATAAAGGATCTATCATGCCATGAAATACTAACTTTCGAAATTTGAAAGATTCGGGCGGTCCCTAATTTGTTTAATAGTTTATAATCACTGGGTGTATGCATGGTGTGTCACAGCAAAAATACCAACGGCACTTGGCATGTCACATTGTGTAAAACATTGTGTGTTATATCTCTTCGTATGTGGTATGTCATATAGCAAGTTATTGCGTGTCTAATAATTCGGTGTAAAATGTACACAAGAGTTTGTCAGAGATTTAAAGAAACAAATGTTGTCACTCGATGAACCTCACCATTGTCCAACAATGGCGGGTGGTGGTTATTGCTTGTATGTAATATATACAGTAACGGAGGTCAACAACGCGGTCAGTTGATATAAGGTATTCACATGGCCGGAGATGAAACAAATGTCAGTCAGGGTGTGTAAATACCGCCAAGTTGAATGCCCTTCGTAGCAAGGTATTGTTTGCCGTGTTCAGGACTGTTAGTCCAGCAGAAGAGGTGCTCCTGTCTGGCGAGGTAGTAAGACCGAGTTAATATTCACCTGCCAGGATTTGTTTAAAAGTACTGATATATATGAACACTTTCGTGTGTCAGTGTATGAATGTGTGTATATATTACTCTCAGTTGTCAACAGGAATGGGCATTTAAAAGTGACTGAAACGTTCGTACAATCACAGATGTAATTGCTTTGTTTTCGTTGTTGTTTAACGCCCCACTCAGCAATATTCCAGCTATATGACGGCGGTCATATAATCGAGTCTGGAGCAGACAACCCAGTAACTGATATCATGAGCATCGACCCTCGAAATTGGGATACGATGACATGCATCGACCAAGTCAGCGAGCCTGACCACCCGATCCCGTTAGTCGCCTCTTACGACTAGTACAGTCGCCTCTATCGCAAGATTGCAACTGTTAAATCATTGTTACCTCCGTTGTGGTCGAGAGTTCAAAAGGATATGATACTTGATAGTGTTTAAACATAAAAATGATGACATGCTTATTTCGAAGGTGTTAGGGAACAAATAGTCATCTTTTATGGTATTTTTTGTATTATAAGTAAACATTAATGTTTACAGAGGTCGGGAAAATCTTTGTATTGACCTCTATCAGTTGCTATCTTGAGACAAGAATAAGCTATGTTTTAGAGCAGTATAAGCGATGTATAGAGAGCAGTATAAGCAGTGAATAGAGATCAGTGTTTTAAGAGCAGTATAAGCAGTGAATAGAGATCAGTGTATAGAGAGCAGTATAAACAGTATATAGAGATCAGTATAAGCGGTGTATAGAGAGCAGTATAAACAGTGAATAGAGCGGTATACGCAGTGTATAAAGAGTAGTATAAGCAGTGTATAAAGAGTAGTATAAGCAGTGTATAAAGAGCAGTATCAACAGTGAATAGAACAGTATAGGCAGTGTATAGAGAGCAGTATAAGCTATGTATATAGAGCAGTATAAGCAGTGTATAAAGAGCAGTATAAACAGCGTATAGAGATCAGTATAAGCAGTGTGTAGAGATCAGTATAAGCAGTGCATGAAGAGCAGTATCAACAGTGAATAGAGCAGTATAGGCAGTGTATAGGGATCAGTATAAGCAGTGCATAAAGAGCAGTATCAACAGTGTATAGAGAGCAGTATAAACAGTGCATAGAGATCAGTATAAGCATCGTATAGCGATCAGTATAAGCAGTACATAAAGAGCAGTATCAACAATGTATAGAGAGCAGTATAAGCAGTGTATAGAGATCAGTATATACAGTGTATATAGATCAGTATAAGCAGTGTATGGGGATCAGTATAAACAGTGTATAGAGATCAGTATAGGCAGTGTATAGAGATCAGTATAAACAGTGTATAGAGAGCAGTATAAGCAGTGTATAGAGATTAGTATAAACAGTGTATAGAGATCAGCATAAGCAGTGTATAGAGATCAGTATAAACAGTGTATAGAGATCAGTATAAACAGTGTATAGAGAGCAGTATAAGCAGTGTATAGAGATCAGTATAAACAGTGTATAGAGATCAGTATAAGCAGTGTATAGAGATCAGTATAAACAGTGTATAGAGATCAGTATAAACAGTGTATAGAGAGCAGTATAAGCAATGTATAGAGATCAGTATAAGCATCGTATAGCGATCAGTATAAGCAGTGCATAAAGAACAGTATCAACAGCGTATAGAGAGCAGTATAAGCAGTGTATAGAGATCAGTATAAGCAGTGTATAGAGATCAGTATAAGCAGTGCATAAAGAGCAGTATCAACAGTGTATAGAGAGCAGTATAAGCAGTGTATAGAGATCAGTATAAGCAGTGTATAGAGATCAGTATAAGCAGTGCATAAAGAACAGTATCAACAGCGTATAGAGATCAGTATAAGCAGTGTATAGAGATCAGTATAAGCAGTGTATAGAGATCAGTATAAGCAGTGTATAGAGAGAAGGATAAACTATGTATATAGAGCAGTATAAGCAGTGTATAGAGAGAAGGATGAGCTATGTATAGAGATCAGTATAAGCAGTTTATAGAGAGAAGGATAAGCTATGTATATAGATCAGTATAAGCAGTGTATAGAGAGAAGGATAAGCTATGTATATAGATCAGTATAAGCAGTGTATAGAGAGCAGTATCAACAGTGTATAGAGAGCAGTATAAGCAGTGTATAGAGATCAGTATAAGCAGTGTATAGAGATCAGTATAAGCAGTGCATAAAGAACAGTATCAACAGCGTATAGAGATCAGTATAAGCAGTGTATAGAGATCAGTATAAGCAGTGTATAGAGATCAGTATAAGCAGTGTATAGAGAGAAGGATAAACTATGTATATAGAGCAGTATAAGCAGTGTATAGAGAGAAGGATGAGCTATGTATAGAGATCAGTATAAGCAGTTTATAGAGAGAAGGATAAGCTATGTATATAGATCAGTATAAGCAGTGTATAGAGAGAAGGATAAGCTATGTATATAGATCAGTATAAGCAGTGTATAGAGAGAAGGATAAGCTATGTATATAGTGGATCAAGGGCAGTACATAAAGAGCGGTATTATCTGTCGTTGATTTCCTAGAGCCAAGAGATGCAGCAGCGAATGCCACACTAACCCTAGTTCTGAGAGATGGACAGCTGCTCGAACGTATTTAAACAGAGCAGCCAAAGATAAACATGAAATCATATTAATACATGTATACAAAAATAGAAATCCTATCAACACTCGCAATATATATGTGTGCCCTACTCACATACAGTAGTCCCAAAGAGGGACAGGTCAGCCGAAATTGCTGAGACAGAAGGCGACCTTTTCAACACTTAAAGCAATAACAACAACGGTATTAGCAGTGCGCGGTTTTCATAGTGAGTGAGTGAACAGCCCTATGACATATGTCGTAGTATTATTCTCTACTGTATTAAAATACAACTCATGAACACTCCTGCAGATTGGTGTACGACATCACTCACAGTGCCTGTTTACACGGCCTGGGGGTGGGGGGGGGGGGGGGGGGGGGGGTGGGGGGGGGGGGGTGGGGAGCGTAGACGTGTTCATGTCACTGGGGAAACATGTAAGGAGGACTCACTCATCACTGGAGTGGGAATGAGAATTCATACGTTTAGGAAACAAAGCTCGTCGAGTAGGAGAAACACATCGCAATATCTGCAGTAAACTACGGTTATAACGTACTCAAAGGGACTACTAATTTTAGTTCGTTATAACCGTAGTTCGTTATAAGCATATATACAGCATAACTACAGCAAATAGCCGGGACCAAAAAGTAAGTTCGTTATTTCTGTCAGTTCGTTATAAACGTGTTCGTTTTAACCGAAGTCTGCTGTATTTTATAAAATAATGTAAAGTTAATCCTCCGATTTATATTACACCTCTAAATACGACTTGAATATAACAAACACTGTCCTTGGTAAGGAAGAGCATTAATGGATGTCAACTCCTTTATTATGAGGAACACAGCGTATATACTTCCTTCGCCAGGTGAATGAATGCTATGAGGCAGAGAGCATATATGTACATGTAAGGACAACAAAAGTAATAAGATAACAAAAGGTAACTTAACAACGGAAGCGAACAAATAATAGTTAAGTCACCTTGTGTTCCTCATAATATAGAAGTTGATCTTATAGCTAAGCATGGGTGTACGCAACTCCTGACTGACTCGGGCTGAAAATATACATTTAAGTGTGTCTGTACACGGCTCCGGACTGATATTATAGTTAAGTGTGTCTCTACACGGCTCCGGACTTATATTATAGTTAAGTGTGTCTGTACACGGCTCCAGACTGATATAATAGTTAAGCGTGTCTGTACACGGCTCTGGACTGATATTATAGTTAAGTGTGTCTGTACTCGGCTCTAGACTGATATTATAGTTAAGTGTGTCTGTACACGGCTCCAGACTGATATAATAGTTACGTGTGTCTATACACGGCTCTGGACTGATATTATAGTTAAGTGTGTCTGTACTTGGCTCCAGACTGATATCATAGTTAAGTGTGTCTGTACACGGCTCCGGACTTATATTATACTTAAGTGTGTCTGTACACGGCTCCGGACTGATATTATAGTTAAGTGTGTCTGTACATGGCTCCGGACTGATATTATAGTTAAGTGTGTCTGTACACGGCTCCAGACTGATATAATAGTTAAGTGTGTCTGTACACGGCTCTGGACTGATATTATAGTTAAGTGTGTCTGTACTCGGCTCTAGACTGATATTATAGTTAAGTGTGTCTGTACACGGCTCCAGACTGATATAATAGTTACGTGTGTCTATACACGGCTCTGGACTGATATTATAGTTAAGTGTGTCTGTACTCGGCTCCAGACTGATATCATAGTTAAGTGTGTCTGTACACGGCTCCGGACTTATATTATAGTTAAGTGTGTCTGTACACGGCTCCGGACTGATATTATAGTTAAGTGTGTCTGTACACGGCTCCAGACTGATATAATAGTTAAGTGTGTCTGTACACGGCTCTGGACTGATATTATAGTTAAGTGTGTCTATACTCGGCTCCAGACTGATATTATAGTTAGGTATGTGTGCACTCGGCCCGAGACTGATATTATAGTTAAGTGTGTGTGTACTCGGCTCCAGACTGATATTATAGTTATGTATGTGTGCACTCGGCCCCAGACTGATATTATAGTTAAGTGTGTGTGTACTCGGCTCCAGACTGATACTATAGTTAAGTGTGTGTGTACTCGGCTCCAGACTGATATTATAGTTAAGTGTGTGTGTACTCGGCTCCAGACTGATATTATAGTTAAGTGTGTGTGTACTCGGCTCCAGGCTGATATTATAGTTAAATATATGTGTGTACTCGGCACAGGACTGATATTATAGTTAAGTGTGTCTATACTCGGCTCCAGACTGATATTATAGTTAGGTATGTGTGCACTCGGCCCCAGACTGATATTATAGTTAAGTGTGTGTGTACTCGGCTCCAGACTGATATTATAGTTAAGTGTGTGTGTACTCGGCTCTGGACTGATATTATAGTTCAGTGTGTGTGCACTCGGCTCCAGGCTGATATTATAGTTAAATATGTGTGTACTCGGCACAGGACTGATATTATAGTTAAGTGTGTCTGTACTCGGCTCCAGACTGATATTATAGTTAAGTGTGTGTGTACTCGGCTCCTGACTGATATTATAGTTAAGTGGGCCTGTACTCGGCTCAGGACTGATATTATAGTTAAGTGTGTGTGTACTCGGCTCCAGACTGATATTATAGTTAAGTGTGTGTGTACTCGGCTCCTGACTGATATTATAGTTAAATATGTGTGTACTCGGCACAGGACTGATATTATAGTTAAAAGTGTGTCTATTTGGCTCCAGACTGATATTATAGTTAAGTGTGCGTGAACTCGGCTCTGGACTGATATTATACTTAAGTGGGCCTGTACTCGGCTCAGGACTGATATTATAGTTAAGTGTGTGTGTACTCGGCCCCAGACTGTCCTTGTGGTGGTGTTCTGCGTGGTCTGTTTCATCTGATCACGTGATATGCTATTTTTGAAATTTGACATGTATACGAGACGCAACGAGTGCGCTCCGCTGACATACTAGCCAGACATGGGGCTAGATATATAGGGAATAGACTGACTGGGCCCAGAGATAATATGTGCACACAATGCAACCACATTGATATGTCACAGTTAGTACACCTCGGGTTGCGCACTTAAAGTTCAATGATTGAAGGTATCACACGATATCAGTAAGCTTTCTGAAGCAAGTAAAGATTAATGTATGTGAAAGACATATGCAATTCGTTTTAATGTTGGATATTGTAGATATATTTGTTGGACAAACTATGACACAACGTGATGCAATTTTATTGGGTGATAATAATTTTATAAACTTGATTATGATATTCGGTGTAATGGGATGATAATTGCTACAAACGTGGACAAGTCTTGTCATATTACACCTATTCTAAGGTTAGAACTGAATCTTCGATTACAGTAAACTACGGTTATAACGAACTCAAATGGACTACTAATTTTAGTTCGTTATAACCGTAGTTCGTTATAAGCACATATTCAGCATAACAACAGCAAGTCGTCGGGACCAAAAAGTAAGTTCGTTATATCCGTCAGTTCGTTATAAGCGTGTTCGTTATAACCGTAGTTTACTGTATATGTATAATAATATGTATAATATCAGCCCATTGAGATGAATAGATATGAATTGTAGCCTGATCACAGTAAACTACGGTTATACCGAACTCAAAGGGACTATTATTATTATTTCGTAATAACCGTAGTTCGTTAAAAGCATATATACAGCATGTATACAGCAAATGGCCGGGACTGAAAAACGTTCGTTAAGTTCGTTATATTGGTCACTTCTTTATAAGCGTGTTTTTTATAAATGTAGTTAACTGTATTATAACGCAATATGTTTAACGTTGATGTTGTCGTCGATATCATTTGACTTTTGTTTGTTTGTTGTTTTACGCCGCACTCAGCAATGTTCCAGCTATATGACGGTGGTATGTACATAATCAAGTACCAGATAATCCGATGATTGACATCATGAGCATCCACCCACAGCATTTGGGATACGATGACATGCATCAGTCAGTGAAGTAGATGGGTACCCATCAATGTTTTACGGGTAAATGCTACACGATATGACTTGAATGTTTACATCCTGGTAACCCGACCTCCAGGCAAAGGTTGCGTTCGTATTGTGCCCGTGTAGGTTTGTATAGTATCTCAAGTAATATGTACTCCAATATAAAATCACCAAGGACATACATCAACACTCAGCTTTAACGAATGAGAAATATACCAAATGATTAACGCAAAATTAAAACGAGTTTAAATCTCCCATTTGTTATAAAGGGAATTAATTTGAAACCACTGAGGTAATTGTGAAAATCAGCATTCATCAGAAAAAGATTTTTTTAACATTGACTGATGTGAATAATTAGGAAATACGCCCTCCGTATCGAAATAGTTATTCTCAACATACCTGAATATCTGTAGATATCCTATAGATGTGAACGGGTATAGCACTGGTCGCGAGTACCCAAGTTACACTAGTGAAATAGCGCTAATGCTCGCCACTCCCGTATGCAAATAACCTAGTCTTCTTATTACAGGGTTTAGTTGAATCTTACGTATTTGCTCAGTAAAAGCTTAAGCGAAACATACACCGGCTAGAAAGGCAGCCCAAAGATATAATGGGCCTTTTAAACTACGTGTGTCTTGACGTCATATGTGATTCATGTACATATTTCATGACTGAATGACCCGCGGCAATACAGCCAGCAATTTTATGTGTTTTCACTTGTGTTGTCTTCGCAAGCTCGGAGGTTCACACAATTTAAACTGCGCTTTTAGATGGTTCACACTTCGATGAACCCATCCAAACTGACATTCAAATCTCATAATTTCATAATTTGTAGTTTACTGGCTGAATAATATCGTAACAATGTTTGCTTAAGTTTGAAGTCCTGTGGTTTCGCCGAAGAACACTGCAACAATGTTTCTTTGTCGGTATTTGTCGGCTCTCGGTTACATACGTTTCCCTACTCATACTCGGTTACGCAAAGAAAAATAGTTCTACGAATATATACAACATAATCTGCAAATATGTCAACATCAACATAATTTTATTCTCTGTACAAATTGACAAACAATATGTGGGATTAATCAAATCTTAAAAATAGGTAACAGGAAAGAGAATACAAATATAACCATGACCTCGATGCACAGAGGCGAGGTCAACCTTCAAGCGCGGATTTATATATGACGTCACATAAGTTTGAAAAGTGGTGAATTTGTAGTCGAACGGGAGCATGAGGACGAAATTTATACTTACTGCTATTGAAAATGATGTTTATGGAACAGTTATAGAAAACACCCCGACGCATGAACCCTCCCATAGCACTAGCAAATTGGGAATATCACTGATTTATGAATGTGTTGCTTGTGTTTGGATAATCGCAAACCTATTCGGACTATGTTGAATTGACAGGTGGGGATTGAACGGAGTGCTCTGAAACTTGTGTTTTGTGTTAATTTTCAACATCAGGGTGTGTTATATTTGGAGTTTGGGATTTGTCGCGTGTGCTGTAATACTTTGCTTAGCTAGTGTTTCTTGTCAACAGAGATTGACCTACAGTATGACCTGATGCCAGCTTCATTTCTGTGCCCCGTTATTCCTCATGTGCCGCCGCTTCTCAGCCTGGAATGTACGGAGAACTCAGAAACCGGAATAGTAATTCCGTCCACACATATTTTCTCGTTTCCAATGACCAATCGGTAAAACAGATAGGCAATTTAAGTTTCTTTCCTAACCTTTTTATGTTTTACGGTTTCCCAAAATCTTGGATTTTGTACCCGATACGATAGTGAACCGGGTTGAGTCGGCGGCCACATCTGACAAGGTGCAACATTGTTTTCATTCGCATATTGTCTTGGTGCTCGATTCCTGTCATTTCCGAAAACAAGGCATCAAAGTCAATATCGCTCAATAAATTAATATCGTTCATCGCAGTAATTTTACAAAATTCATAAAGTACTCACGGAAATGAAAAAAACCTGTTTTTTCGATCTCAGATTTTAAATAAATGCATTTAAGATTCAAAATATATAAATATTCAAACAACTCAATTAGTACTAATTGGGCCTTGGCACAAATACAGCGTATCAAAGTTTTTTTTGTCTTTTTACTCGTAAAAGTGTGTAAAAATATGAACAAAACAGACTATTGTGAAACTTAGCATAACCAAGTGTTAGCAGATCAAGGTGAATATCCATGACCTATGACACCTTAACGACAGGTGGAAACAGGTGTTTGAAACCCACGTGCAGCCTGCATGTGATTTGTCAGTGGTTAGTGATTTGTGAATGGCATTGTGGGTTAGTGAATCATTGTCAAAATATCAGAACGTAAAAGTAACATATTCCCTTCTCAAACAATAACTTACATTTCATTATTATTATGTACATAAACATAGCTGTTATTTTTATTGTTGTTTTGATAACTTTTTTCCAGGCTAATTTGCATAATGCCTATAGCCTGTTTCTGCCATGTCAATTTTGGACTTAGTTTTATATTTGAATGTTGAAAGTGCCTGCAAATTACCTCCTGTAAAGTACATTTTGTATTGAGCACTGAGATAAATCTAGCAAATCCAGACTAGTACTTTTCAAGTTGTTTTGTTATTTCGTATTTACATCTACGTAATCCTTTGTGTCGATTATTAAATCCAGTAAAACAGTTTTTTTTCCATTTTCATGAGTACTTTAGTATTGATAGATAGCCATTCCATATCCAAATCACCGTAAGGACAATCCATTTTGTTTCATCTAGCGGCTAGACGACATTAAACACCAGAACCAACCATTTATTTATTTTTTAGTCAGATGAAATGTTACAAGACCAGGCAAAAATACTAAATTAATTATATTGCTGATAAATGCAGGGATTAAAAAAAATTAGAAAAACCGAGTTGATTTTAAACACCGATCGAGGATTCGGGGAAACCCCGGAAAGTAGTTCCGGCAAAAGTTCACACGATCAATTTCACAAAAAATTGTTTACATCGTGTGAATTTTTCTGTCCGTTCACAGGTGTGTGAACTCCAAATATCAGATCACGTGACTTCACATTCAGCCATCAGCATGAAAGAAACAGTGTAAACTTCAGTGTAAACGTATGAAATTATTCCAGAGTATACTAAATTTTCTAAAATGTCCCCCATGAATAAAAACATTCAGGGCAGAAGATTAATAGGGAGTTATTCATTGTTTGATGAGAACTACAATTACATTGCAGAAAAAAAAGAAGAAAGAAGAAAATTATTTTATTCAAATGTCCAGCGGTGTATACATGGTAAAATAGACAGCATATCACAATAAAATAGTATACAACTCCCGGGCCTACTGGTCACTCCTAACCGTGTTACGGTCAAACATATACCGTATACGACCGCGTATAAGCCGAATTTTGAGGACCGGAAAAAAGATTCTGTAGAAAGGAGTCGGCTTATCCACGGGATATACTTTCATGATAGTATTTTTCAGATCGTTTTCCGACAGAAACATCGCCTGAAGGTCGGTCCGATAGATTACAACCCGAAAGTTTGGAATAAAATTAAATTTATCAATAAAGTTGTAATTATACACCAATGTTGTCATTATTAAAAAAATGTTATGCATATTACTACTTACGATAATAAGTTTTCAATTGAATGTTCAAAGTTTATCGTTATTCATAAACTCCACAATCTTTACATTTAACAATATATAATTCACAGATGAAATCGCCATAGCTATTACCGGTACGTACGTTTTGCAAAAATCAAAAATTGATAGTGAACAAGTATCTACCTTCATTGAAAGGGACAAATAAACAACTGTAACGGCGAGTTATGTCGCATACAGCGGTGTATACATGGTAAAATTGACAGCATATCACAATAAAATAGTATACAACTTCCGGGCCTAGCACTCACTCATAACCGTGTTACGGTCAAACATATACCCCGGTATATAAGAAGTATATTTCGCGAAGACTAAGTGGTGACAGATTGTGTTAAATGAAATAACTACCCACTAAGAAGAAGTATGGAAATATAAACTATCATGTAGAGCTGACCTGTCTCGATATTCTAAAATTCACACAACACTTACTACTCATGTGTTATACAGCATTGTAATGGGGCTTCCACGAGTCCAAATTTTTGGACTCGAGTACCCCAGGGGTGAAACTCAACTCGTACTCGAGTACCCGAAAATAGGATGTCCTTTAAGAATATTGGTTCATTAGATCAAAATTGCCATCTAAAAGTATTAACACGTGTTATAAGTATAATTGAACTGCACTGAAATGTAAATAAAAAGCGTCCAAGGAACTTAATATCTGTCAAAGTGTATGGAAGTGTTCAGTGTTAATGTTTGCTTGTAACTGTAATCTTAATCACGACCTTCAAAAACATTACGTCACTTCTACAAATATTACAATACATATTGAACACAAACCAATCTGTGTTTCATTCGACACCTGCCATCAAGCACGAACAATAATTCGCAGGAAGAAAATCAATAATGTGCATCACGTGATATACACGTATACACAGCTGATGGGCTGCAAGACTAAGTCCGCTAAATATGGAAATGTAGTACTATAAGTTCATTCATTCATGAGTTGGTCACGTTTTCAAACTGTACCAAAATGTCTACCTGTCGCTTGATTTGTAAGCACTGAAATAGCACATATATACCAGCAAATCAGTTGTTAATCCGTGAAAGGGAATACACTTCGGCATTTGAGTCGGAGCAAAGAAGCAATACATTCCTTAATACATTCAATTTCTTAAAGTCGGGAAGGAAAAACAATAATTATGTCTATTTTATGTGACATTCTCAATTGTTCTAATGTACATCCAACACAGAATACATTATTCAAACAATATTAAAACAGAGTGATCTCCCCTTATCGAGTACTCGAGTCCTTGATAACGGACTCGAGTCCCACTAAAACCGACCCGGCCCCGAGTACTCGAGTACTCGTTGAAGCCCTACATTGTAATGTTATATCCAGAATTGAGAGAAGAAATACAGTATGTAATAAAGATTGGACCCAGACGCAAAATATCAAAAGAATGTACAAAATGTAATACTTTTGCTCATGATTGTTATCACCATGTCATCTTAAACTGTGAATGTCTACTTTCAGAGAGAGATGTATTCTTTTCCACTCTCATTGATAATCTTGATGTTGAAATGTATGTTCAAAGAGAGATGATGGAAGACCATGATATGTTAGCATTCTTTCATGGTGCAGATAACAAGACATTGATGAAATAACGTGGCATTTCACTATTATTGAATTATTTCTCATTTTATATATATGTCTTGCATATTTACAGGCTATATATATATATATATATATATATATATATATATATATATATATATATATATATATATATATATATATATGTTTGATTATTTTGTTTTTTAATTATTTAATTACATAATCTAAATGTTTTGAGAATCTTCGGATTTATTTGGAGGAAATAAAGACATTCATTCGTTCGTTCGTTCGTTCGTTCGTTCATTCATTGCCAATATGTCCTAGCATGACATTGTAACCATAGTCACATGAAAGAATCGGGTGCTCTCTAACTTTCCCCAAGCAAGATAAATGACAATATTGTAATATTCTAATATTACAAATATGAGATGTTAAAAGAAAATAGATGAGTCATTATTTGCGGTCATAAACTCTACGCTTGAACACGTGGTTGATGAGTGCAGCTGAAGAAGTTGATAAGTAATCACGCTGCATATTGAATATGGTGTCGTCTATGGGAGTTAAAGGTATGAAGTTTGTGTTAATGGACGAGGCATGGTTCAAAAGACGTGTTCACAAGTCCGAATAACGAAAAGTTATCAGAAAATGTTCTTCCTCTTCAATATTGTGAGCGTTACAGTTTTCACATTAACGACTTAATTCCTACAGGAGCACTCACGTGTAGCTTGGCCGTACTTCTGTAAAGGCTGTTTATGAGAGATAACATATTGTGTTACAACACGTACATTTCTTAAGGGTTGTGAATATGAGAGCTCCGTCGTTTTATAAAAGGCATGTGCGTAACAAGAATATCATTAAGTCTTTCAAAGGCATTTAGAAGGGATTCACAGAAGGAGGAGAATTTATGGATGTCAACTTCTTTATTATGAGGAACACAACGCTTCGGGGTATATGCTTACTCCTTCATCAGATCCTTGTTAGTTTCCTTGTTAGTTTCCACCTTTCGTTATCTTGTTAATTTTGTGGTCCTTACATGTACATATATATGCTCTCTGTCTCATGGCATTCATTCACCTGATGAAGGAGTAAGCATATACAGTAAACCTCGGTTATAACGAACTCAAAGGGACTTCTAATTTTAGTTCGTTATAACCGTAGTTCGTTATAAGCATATATACAGCATAAATACAGCAAATAGTCGGGACCAAAAAGTAAGTTCGTTATATCTGTCAGTTCGTTATAAGCGAGTTCGTTATAACCGTAGTTGACTGTACTCCGAAACGTTGTGTTCCTCGTAATGAAGAAGTTGACATCCATAAATTCTCCTCCTTTAAATTTTTTTTAGTGTATTGTCCAGCACGTGTAACTCAACATTTTACAAAGCCTCATATCACGAAGTTCCTCATATATCCTGTGAAAATCCGGAGATGGAATAGCTGGACAGTAATGATGGAAGACCTCAATACCAATGTCCACTGACTGACTGAAATAGGAGATTTTACGTGCGCTTTCCGACTGTAGCGTATTTCGTACACGGGCCTGGCCGGGCCATTTAGTGTATTGCGAAAAGGGTGAAAGGGGTGTGTGCAACCCTAGAGGGGGCTTTTAGGGGTTGCTTATATTGATTTTTTGGAATTTTTAAATTTGGAATAAATGCCGAAGTGGGTGGAGGAGGGAACTAAGGGAGCCGGGTGAGGTGGGTGTTTGTATGTTTATTGGATTTTGGATTGGTAGATTAATGAGTTTTTAGATGCGCTTAATAAGATCTGTTTTGATTAGGAATACGCCTAAGGCCTTGAAGTTTTCTACTTTATTTTGAGGGTTTAGTATTTCATCTAGATTGAGGTGGTTTGTAGTGTGGTTCTGTGTGTTTGATAGTGGGTGCAGTGGATGAGTGCGTGTTCTGTGGTTTCGGGTTGTTTGCAGTAGGGGCAGTTTCCTGTGGTGTGTCTTTTAAGCTTTTTAGGTGGTTATTTAGGTTCGTGTGTCCTGTTTGGAGTTTTGTAAATAATCTGTCAATTTTTTAGAGGGGTGTAGGATTTTAGGTTTGGCTAGTGGTTTTCTGAGTACTTTTTTGATTTGGCTATTTGAGTTTTGATATTGATTATGCCATTTTTTGGTAATTTTTTGCAGTTTTGTTTAAGATTTTGAGTTTGGTGTTCATTGAGGTAGTTGGTTATTCTTTGGGATATTGGGGTGAGTAAGGGGTGTTTGCGAGCTAGAGCTTGGTTTCTTGGGCTAATGTTTTGGTTGATTAAGTTTTGGATGAGAGGGTTTGTTTGGGAAGCGGCCCAGAAATTAAGGCTTAGATGTTCCCTGCGTTGATTTAGTGGCATTTCCCCTGTAAGGGCCTGAAGTGAGGTGTTGGGTGCGTGTGATTAGTTTAAGGGCTTGGTATTGTATTGAGTCAAGTTTTTTAGATAGAGAGTTGTTTAGGGTATTGTATATGGCACAGCCGTAGTCTAGTTTTGATCTAATTAGTGCTGTATAGAGTGAGAGGAGGGTATCTTTGGAGGCTCCCCAGTTAGAGCCGGTGAGACATCTTAGTGTGTTAAGGTCTTTGCTGCATCTAGTTTTTAGGTTTTGGACGTGAGCCTCCCAGGTGAGGTGTTGATCGAAAATGAGTCCTAAGAATTTGGTTTGTTTTTGGAATTTGATTGTTTGGTTGTTTAGCTGGAGGATTGGGTAGGCAGGTTTCATGTTTTTATGTTTGAATACTACTCCTGTTGTTTTATCTGAGTTAAGGGAGAAGCCCCATTTGTCTGCCCATTGTTGTATTATATTTAGAGATTTTTGGATTAAGTTTTCTGCCATTTTAATGCTTTTAGTGCGGATCCATAGGGCTCCGTCATCCGCGAATTTTGAAGTGTTTAGTTTAGGGGATAAACCCTCGAATAGATCATTTATCATTATATTGAAGAGGGTTGGGCTGAGGATGCTGCCCTGGGGAGTGCCATTTTCTAGGGGACACTGGTCCGATAGCGTATGGTCTATACCCACGGTTATTTTGCGATTGTTTAGGAAATCTTGGATGAAGTTTATTATTTGGCCTTTTAGTCCTATTTTTTTTAGTTTTTGTATTAGCCCGTGGTGCCATACCATGTGTCGAAAGCTTTAGAGAAGTCGAGGAATATGCCTATGGTGTATTGCATGTTTAGTTGTCCTGTTTTTATATCCTGTTCTAGTCGGGCGAGGTTATCGAGAGTTGATCGGCCAGGAGTGAAGTCACTTTGGTCGGGCTTTATGATGTTGTTTTGGTCTAGGTAGTGCTGTAGCCTATTTTTAGTCATTTAGTCATTATTTTGCAGAGATTTGAGGTTAGGGAGATGAGCCTATACTTCCTAGCGTCAGTGTGGTGGTTTAGCTCCTCACAGAATTTTTTCCAGTTTTTGGTTTTAGCAGTTTTAACTAGGTTTTGGACTTGGTGGTTAAGTTCATGGGCTGTTTTGAGATGAGAGGGGTCTCGTTTAGCTCTGTTGAAAGCTGATTTGTGTTTTAGTCTAGTCATCTCTATTTCCTCATTCCACCAAGGGACAGTGGGTTTTCCTAGGTTGGATGATTTGAAGGGGATTGCGGATTTGGCTGCGTTGATTATGAAGTTAGTTAGGTTTTGACAGAATGATTCGGGGTCTTTTGTTTCTAAATCGTTTAGATTAGCTCGGTTGCATAATTCTTGGAATTTGTCCCAGTTGGCGTTTTTGTACTGAAATTTAGGTTCCTGTTTAGGGGTTTGATTTGGTATTTTAAGATTTCCTAGGGTTATATCTATGGGGAAGTGGTCGCTGCCTAGAGGTACTGGGTGGACGTCCCACATCAGACTTTGTGCTAAGTCTGGCGTACATATTGTTAAGTCGATAGCCGACATGGTGTGGTGGATTTTGTCGTATCTAGTTGGTTGGTTATTGTTTAATAGTATTAGGTCATTTTTTTCGATCCACTCTGATATTAGTTGTCCATGGTTGTCTAGTTTATCTGCAATGCCCCAGGTAGGATGATGGGCATTGAAGTCTCCTAGGAAGAGATTTGATTTATTTCCTAATTGGTAAAGGATGTCTAGGTCTGTATCTTTAATTGGTTTTAGTGTTGAGTGATAGATGTTAATGATTTTTATTTTTTGGTTATTGATGGTGACTTGGATTCATTAGCTTCTAGATTAGGAGTGTTTACTTTAACTTCCTCGTAGTTAATATCCTCTCTAACGTAGATGATAAGACCTCCTCCTGCTGTGCCTAGGATGGTTTTGGACCTGTCGGTTCTTACTGCGTTATAATTTGGTAGGTTGAATTTAGTTTTATGTGAGAATTTGGTTTCTTGAATACAGGCTACATGGGGGCCTTTATCTATTTTGAATTTAGCTTTAAGTTTAGAACCATGGCCGGCGAGGCCATTGGCATTCCATTGAAAAATGTTTAGGCCTTCCATTGGGATTTATGTTTGGTTTAGGCTTGGTTTAGGTATTTACTTTAGTAGGTCATTATGGTTGCTGCTGAAACGGTCGAAAGGGGTGGTGACGAGTTTTATTTTATGTGCTACACCAAAGAAGGCTTTGGATAAGATTGCTTTAACATGTAAGCTACGTTTTGGGTGATTTTTTTTCTATAGTTTTCAGTTTTGGGGGCTGACATGGTTAGATCGTTTATTTCTTCTGAGGATGTGTACTCGTCCTCTTAGGTAAAGTTATCTTTAGTTTGGTCACTCTCTTCGGTGGTGGGTTTCATGCTGGGTTTGGGTGTCTGAGTCTGAGTGGTTTCTGTAGTTTCCCTGTTGACTGGATGTTCGGGGGGTGCTTGTAGGTTTTGGGGTGTTGTTGCCCTTGTGGTTGTGATGGCTTGTGTTGGTGCTGGTTGTGTGGTGGTCGTTGTGCGTTGGGTTTTGCATGCTGGTGTAGATGTGGTAATTGTGGGGTGAGAGGCGGGGAGGGTGAGAGTGTGAGTTTGTGGGATGTGTGGGGTGTTTGTTTCGTTTGCGATGTATGCGTCTTGCTGATTTTGGCCCCATACGGAGTCTGGGTATACTGTTTAAACAAATATTCCAATTCACCGTATATAGCTCTAAACCTAACTGGCAAATATACACTAGGGGGGTTATTCGAGTGCACCCAAGGGAAACCGACGAGGACCTCAACATATACGCCCAAGAAGCTAACACTATCCAAACCCAACCACAAATAACTAGCCTCTGCAGGATTAAATCAAACAGAAACGGGAAAACCACCCCCACACCTATTGCAATAATAAACTTTAAAAAACCCACAACTAACCACCCTGAAGCCCCCAAACATATCACTTTCGGCGCTAACCATAACTTAGAGGTCAAACCATACATCAAGCAAGTAAAGCAATGTTCTAATTGCCTACAATATCATCACAGCGCTAACCAATGTACTTTCAAAAAAACCAAATGCAAAAACTGTGCCCAAACGGACTGCTCAGGCATATGCACACCCTGGTGCATCCATTGCAAATCCATAAAACACTCACCACTCTCCAACCAATGCCCCCACAGACTATCACTCACCCAACAGGCCAACAAACATATAGACATAAACACGGCCAAAATCCAAACCAAAAAACCCACACCGCAAGCATATATACAAACCACTACTACCAACACCACCCCCAAACAGCAACACTCACACATGCAATGTCCACACGCGAGTGTGATATAAATAGAACGACCGCGAGGGCTATCTTGAAGGGGGCTAACTCGTGATACCTTATCTACAGCTGTCGCCCTATCGACGATAATGGCGATTAACTTGTATACCCGGAAGTGTTGTTGACGATGTGATTGGTTGAAGAGCCCCGTGTACGTGTGCAGTGAATGTGTCGTTCTGTCATGGTAGTTACTGCATAAAGGTGTGTGCTGGCGGACTACTGTGTGTCGTCAAACTGTATCAAACTTTCTATACAAGAGAGGGATGTTCATTCGTTTAACTGATCGCCAGAAGCGATAGGATTTCCAGGTGAGTGAGCACATTACAAAATGTCGGCCATGTCTCGGCTGGAGAAGTATGATATGGGTCATGCTTGACGAATCGTAACATTTATGGTAAAGTCAGTTCGAACATGTTTTTTTCAGCAGGATTATTGACTGGACGATATGTCATAAATATTTCTGAATATTGTTGACAGTGGATTAACCAGCCTACGAGTTACTTGGCATATGCACTGTTTTATTGTATTGAAAAAATGACACTGTTCTATTTTTTTTATATTTACTAAATTAGTAGGGACTGGTAATTCATTTATGATAACGTGTGTGTGTGTGTGTGTGTATCTGTGGGAGGGGGTGGGGGAATCTTTGTTACATAAAATGCTTGGGCCCAGCAAAATATGATTCAGTACTGGTCTATTGAACAATTCCCCCACCTCCTTCATATTAAATGACCAGTCCCTAAAACTATTTGTGGAACAGACCCACATTGTGACGCACTGTCTAGGTTGTCACTCAAGTGACAGTTTGATACGCATGGTTGGTAGTCACCTCTCAGTGCCAACTTAAACCACTATCATTTTCTACATAACTTGTACACTGTACATGTGTATAAAGCTGATTGATCCTACACTGTACAGGTATGTTCAGGTAATTAATTCTACACTGTACAGGTATGTTCAGGTAATCAATTCTACACTGTACAGGTATGTTCATTTAATCAATTCTACACTGTACAGGTATGTTCACGTAATTAATTCTACACTGTACAGGTATGTTCAGGTAATCAATTCGACACTGTTCAGGTAAATTCAGGTAATCAATTCTACACTACACAGGTATCATCAAGTAATCAATTCTACACTGTACAAGTATGTTCAAGTAGTCAATTCTACACTGTACAAGTATGTTCAAGTAGTCAATTCTACACTGTACAGGTATGTTCAGGTAATCAGTTCTACACTGTATAGGTATATTCAGGTAATTAATTTACACTGTACAGATATGTTCAGGTAATCAATTCTACCCAACACAGTTATGTTCAGGTAATCAATTCGACACTGTACAGGTATGTTAAGGTAATTATTTCTACCCTGTACAGGTATGTTCGGGTAATCAATTCTACACTACACAGGTATCATCAGGGAATTAATTCTACACTGTACAAGTATGTTCAAGTAGTCAATTCTACACTGCACAGGTATGTTCAGGTAATCAATTCTACACTGTACAGGTATGTTCAGGTAATCAGTTCCACACTGCACAGGTATGTTCAGATAGTCAATTCTACACTGTACAGGTACTTTCGGATAATCAGTTCTACACTGTACAGGTATGTTCAGGTAATCAATTCTACACTGCACAGGTAATCAATCTTACACAGGTATCTTCGGATAATCAATTCTACACTACGTCTACGTATTAACTTACTATCTATTTGACACATCTCAATAATCACCTTTCAATGGTCGGCCTACTGATCAATAATGACACATTAACCGCCACAGATACATTAACAACTTCGGAATTCTCCCCCGTAAGGTTTATTGTGTCGGCCATTTTGACGTCTTGCACTTGATGTAAATGTATTCTGACGCGCTGTCATTGTGACTGACTTACTGAGGTGGTTCTTAACAGACCTTTCCCACCAAATGATGATATTATCTGAATACAGTTCTTGTAAACGAACTACAATAGATGTTCCTGTAACGCAAGTTGAGGATACATACGCTCAAGTCGCCTCTCTCTTGGGGGGAATTATTTTTAGTCGCAGTAGAGCTGGTTGTTGTTTGGTTGCCAGTGTATCACGGAAGGATCTGGCGCCACATCCCTCGAGGTATAAAATAGTGATAAAAAGATATAAGAATTCACTTCCACTTTCTGTTCGTTCATAGGAGTATGAACCTACATGGGCCAAACACTGTATATGTACGTCGTCCAATGAACGAACAGAAAGTGGAAGTGAATTCTTATAATTTTTGTTGCGTTTAAATACATTCATTTGTTCAGTCTCGGTTTGTTGAAGAAGACGTTTATTCAGGAAATATGTAGAGGCCATGGGCTCATTACGCATACAGGTTGAAAACGTCATATTGGAGAGAGGTCAGTACATGTTATGTTAATCCAATTTACTTTTTTTTTCAAAAACATGGCATGATGTACGCGAATTGCGAGATTTCTAATTGTACATGGATCAGAGGAGGACATCAGCTTCTTATGTTTATTGACTTATCATAATGAGATTGATAATTATAAACTTTTCACAAACATAGTATGGCCTGATCACATTATAAGCATGATTGCAAATCATAACAAAGTGAACTTCATCGTCAATAGCGTTACGTAATACACACACTCGCAGTTGCCGACAATGTCTTTCTTCCTGTTTCTAATTTTAGTTAGCGAACTGCATTTCAACCGAACCAGGGATTTTCTAAATTTGAAAACAGTTATGACTTTAAGGTACAATTCCGAGCAAAAAGAGAGTTTATAAAGGATATAACTATTGGTTTTGCTGCCCGAAGGAGCATCGTGCCAGTCTTGTCGTATTTTGCCTTCACACGAAATACAAAGATGAAAGCTGAAATAAAAGTATTAAACACAAAATCACGCAGAAAAGAGAATGAGTTTTACTTTTGAAATCCAATTCATTTCATCATTTCATTTTAGGACATTCGTAAAGAACCGCACCACTACTTGAAAACGCGTTTAGGTGTACAGATGTAAAGAGTATCAAGTGTATCCCTCAACTAGGACTTAGGGTGGAATTCGGCACTTTCATCGAAAACAAAAATTGTTCCATTAAATACTTGAAGAAAAGAATTATGTTTCGGACTGCTGGTTGCCATGACGTCACAATCACATGACATCACTAATGACTCTGCTACTGAAGCTGTTAGCAGTACCTTTTACACTTAAGACACTGCGTATAACTGTCTACAAACTGCAAAAGTTGGACGAATGATGTTGGATGATAAATATAATCTCACCCTCGTGAGCAAGCCTCGCCTCAGAGTTTTTCCACTTGTATCAACTCGTGTTGATATATCTGATATCAATAGTCACTCGGGTGAGATTCTATATATGTAACGTCTCCCAACTAGTATTTGATAAAAAACCTGGAGTTTTTAGCAATCATGTAAGGTATACATTTGCACAACTATATATCTGCATGTTCCTGCAAAAAAGCTGTTATTCGCCTACACTGTACTACAGAACTCATACGATCGATATGCGCACCATTCCCACCCTGTCCTTTGACAACCAGCCTTCACCACAATGTATAAACTCAGCCTTCTACACAAGGATATATAAGCCTTCCCAACCGTTGTATAATTTTAGTTTTCAACGCAAGGATATATTTGCCTTCTCTTCGTAGTATAAACTCAGCCTTCTACCAAGGATATATAATCCTTCTCCACCGTTGTAAAATTTCAGATTTATACGCACGGATATATTTGCCTTCTCTTCGGTGTATAAACTCAGCCTTCTATGCAAGAATTTATAAGCCTTCTCACCTTTGTATAAAATCAATCCAGAGTTAACTTCTGTATTTATGTTAGAGCTGTAGTTGTGACGTATACCCATTCATGTTCACTTAATGTGAAAATAATATGCTTATATCAAAAACATACCTCCCTCTAAGTCCTCAGTCAGACTGAGTGTTTGTCACAAGATGGTAGAGGTCAGCTCTCTCTGCAACTGATGGAAACTATTCGACTGAATATTGGTGGTCAGTGCTCTGTGACAGTATCCCACTAGATGACAGTGGTCAGTTTTCTGTACATTACTGTCGCCCTAAACCATTCAGGATAATGTATTTCTCTTCCTTATTGATACTACATATTGACAGCTATCCAGTGACGCTTTATGTCAGCTCCTACAGCAAGTGTTTCATTGAGTTCCAGGTCATTACATCATTGGTGTTCAATGGCGTGCCTTATATAGAAATTGTTTCTCCCTCTTTAAGGGCGTTTAATTCTCTCTCGTTACCGACAACACTGCTACCTGTGATATGCCTATTTTACCCCAGAACGTATCAATTGTCGATATGAGAGCGCCACCTAGAAAATATGTAAAATTTGAAACATAATGGATGTTTAATTACTGATACTGTATATAAATGTAGCTCCATGTATGTTTCTCAAATTGTCAGAAGTTATATTTGGTGGCATTCATATGACTGAATGGTCATGACTGGTAGCGACTTTGATTACTTTCTTGAGTAACACTACTGCCATTTCTTGGAGAATGCGGCAGAGTAAAGAGTTCAAGGTTGACATAGTTCCCATCACTGACAGAGTTCACCCCGATCTACAAGAACGACGGCTACTTCACCATCAGAGCCTTAAGACCAGCTTCTGGAGAACCAGGTGTCATCATTATGATATTACAATGAGAAGAGAACTGTGTGTTATATTTGTTATTTTGTCTCATTTATTCGAATTACGTTTCTTTTATTTCTGTGAAAAGAGAACACTCGAGGCAATGCCATTCGGATTATCATGTTCTGCTGTAAACGATGGTATGCACATGTGATAGTTAATTGTGATATCGCTCAATGTTTAAATGTAAAACCAAATCTTTTTGGGTTCAATGAGAAGATTGAAAACAATTGCAAAATACAGTTCATGTTGGAACGTTTAAATTATATAGAATAATTTCGTAATTCCATGACATTTTTATATCCAGAGAAGCATTTCATAACCGGTATTAATGCCGGAAATCGTTGTAATTCCTCTGTCAAATGTAAAATTGCTCTCCGTATGATCATTCTTCAACATCACAGATAGATATCAACCGTTATGATAAGACAGCCCAGAAGACAATGTAAATGAAATCAAGTTGTAACTGTGACATCGAATGTCTACTCTACAGAGTGATTCGATCTACGTCATTAATTAATATAAAGACCCGTGTTTTAATCTTTAAAATGTCATAGAATAAGTTTGACAATTTCTATAAAACAGTTTTTATTAGAATATATTTTATAATATTGTATTTCCCCCGCCTTGCTGGTTTAGGTTGGAGATGAGAAACACATAAAAACATATGGATTGTCTGGCAAACATATGCACTACAATAGTTCCTGAATGTATACAGTACACACATAAACTATCAGTATAGAGATAGGTGAGGTGAGGTGAAATGGGGTTTAACGTCGCATCCAAGATTATTGCACTTATATAGCGACGTGCATGCACGTGTATGTGTGTGTGTGGCTGCTTGTACTAGTCCGGACTGATGCCGATTTATAGTGCTAGCCCACTGAGATACCATGCCGCAGTTTAACATGAATACCCCACTCAGACACAGTATACTGACTCCGAGCCGACCAGTCTTTGTTTTAGCCCCTTAATGCCGAACGCCAGACAGGGTAACAACTAGTACCAGCTTTTAACGTCTTTTGGTATGACGCGGCTGGGGATCGAACCCCGGACCTTCCGGTCTACGGGCGGACGCTGTACCATTAGACCAGGGAGGCGGTCGTATAGAGATAGGGTACCCGTACAGATGGAAACCATGTTTTGAATTTGAATCCAGATATATCAGGTCACGATCATTTCCTGGAACTGGTTACGCTGGCCCAAAGGGTGGAGATCAAAATCGTGAAAGGGACAGTTTTTTACAGTGTAGAAATCTGGGTATTTTTAAATCACATTTCCGTTTCTAATCATAACTTATATTTTTGATAAATTTCAAATTTTAATATTTGTTTCTTATATTCTGATTAACAACTTTCATATACCTTTGATGGGTAGCGTAAAGGCCTAGTAAGGAATGGTGTGACCTTGATGGACTGCGTTGATGAAGTTGAAGGCCATGTCTGTTGTGTACGACTTTTTACACCACCGGGAGTACATCTTCTACACTATAGGGATCCAGGCACTCCAGCACTATAGATAGAAGTGTGTTGCCCTCATCGGGGATTACGTTTCAAGACTAATAAGCGGCCAACACCATCAACACAGCTCATCATAGTTAGACTCATACGTTTTCAGTTCATGAACATATTCAGTGGTATGGTATTTTTGTATTAGTTAAATAATTGTGAATTTTGAAATTATGAAGATTTCTAAAATATATTAACGATATAAATTTATAGTTAAGATATTTGTCTGCAAGTTGTTTGTTGAAATACTGATTTGTTATCTTTCAACCGGACCAAGTTTGTTGAACCACTTATCTCAGTGTCAGGTCATATCAACTTTGGTTGTCATACCATACAGTGATTGGCTCTGTTGGAAATGTTCATGTTGTTGAGGTAAACTGTAGGGTTATCAAATATAAATGGCCTTCTGTTCGATCTTAAACCTACAGTGTTGACATTGCAATTGATGTTCCTCTTACCTTTTTCCTCAAGGGCAGGAAAAAAAATACTACGTCTAGAACTTCCAATCAGCATAGGTTGGTCCAGTCATGACAGATTTTTTTATTTACATCCAGATGTTTCGTAGTAGCTCCTTGAGCTCGTTTAGAAGAGCTGTGAGCTTTTGTAGCTGTGGTTGTTTGGTTGTTCATTAATGTGAAAGGAGAAATTTGACATAATCGTCCTTTTCGTTGTAAGTTGTACAAAGTCAATCTCACAAAGTGCAGCACGAAAGAGGAACAACTACAACAGGATATCCTTATCCTTTTCGCGATCTCCTGGTGTCATCAATGATTATTAGTGATCCTCTTATATAATTTTCGCCGTTGTTTTGCCTTATACGCCCAATTGAATGTTTCGTCGCGATCGGATAGTGAGTGAGTGAGTGAGTGAGTTGGGTTTAACGCCGCTTTCAATAGTATTCCAGTTATATCACGGCGTGTGAGCTTGATGTGGGAGGAAAGCCCAAAGTGGTAAACGTCTAAGACCTGCATCACTCACTGAATAACTTGAAACCTACGGGCACGGGTATGGTGTCGACAAACCTAGAAACATAATGGGGGCGAACCGGGATTCGAACCTACAATCATAGGTTGCAACGGACGCAACTCTGCACTACGAATTGCGGCGCCTTAGACGACTGGGCCCCCAGTGCCCCCGTTTCGTCGGATAATCAAGTCTATTCATTGGCGTTGACGTTTCATATTTACAAGATGAGCTGTAGGTCTTTATCACGTTTCGGGAAAACGCTTTCCTCAATTATATTGTGTTTGTTTGTTTGTTTGTTTGTTTGTTGTTTAAGACCGCACTCAATATTCCAGCCATATGACGGCGCACTGTAAATAATCAAGTTTGTTACAAGCCAGTCCAGTGATTGATACTGTGATCAACGACCCAAGCCGTTGGAGTAAGATGACAACCATATAACCGAGACTGACCACCCGATCGATAATTACATCGTGACTTTACTACAAGTACGCCGACACTTATGACAGAACCTTGTACTTATTTTTGCTGCTTGCTCCGGTTGGTACTGAACCACACTATTCGACCTTTTCCCTATGTTATAAGAATGGTTCGTAGTTCTATTGAGAATGTAGTGACAGAAGCGTACGGTCATAAGCAAACACATAGCATAGATACCAACACACATACGCTACCATATGGGCAGTGAATCATATTCATACAGGTAGCAATGAATGTGTTAATGCATGCTCTCTGGTTCGCAGGCTGTGTGTCGCCAGCAGCTAATGAAGAAGAATCTATCCCAACAGAAGAGCACATTGTTACACTTTGAATGTACACATGTATCTTCATCAGGAGCTTCACAATAGGATGTCATTAGTATCTCAGATGAGGACAACATATGCTAAAGATCACATGGGAACACCAATCAATCTTCTGCTGATGTTCCAATGATACGGTCTACATGAGTGTTTCCCCAAGTAGACTACATTAGTGAGCTGCTATGAAGCTATGGAAGCGCCACCTGAGATAAAGAACGTGTCCATCTTGGTGCTGTCCCAAACAACAAAGAAGGAACTGTCTCTTTTATTAAATAATACATCAGAGACACTTGTCTCAGGTCACGTAATGGACTACCGAGGACTGGCAGAGATATACGGGAAAACCTTCCAGTTCATCTCCGAGCTGGAGGAGAAGAAAGACCCCATGGCCCATCTGCTGGCGTCGCTGGCGGGGAAGGAGGCGTTATTGTCGACATTGTGGGAGAAACTGGGGCAGCTGGGAAGGACCGACGTTCAGAGCAGATGCCGTAACCTCTTCTGTAAGTTGAGACTTGAAGCTTCATGCATTCAATATGTCACATATGTTGTGTATACGGGATGTAAACGGTACTTAATAATGAAATCGTTCTTTTGATACAGTTGGTTTGATATTGACAACGGGTTCTTCCTCTTCATCTTGGCATCTGTCCTGATAAGATACTGAAACTTTATCATGTTTTCTTTATCAGGTAAAGATGTGTTGGCATGGCAGCATCGTAAGCCTAGAAACAGGGCAGAAGGTAGGTACAGAGAGTAAACTAACTTCATGCCAGCCCCAAAACATGTTTTTTCCTTAAATCTATCCAACTAGACAGTGCAAATTAGCCATGCCAGGATCCGCTGATTAGGGGTTCGTGTATTTCATCGAAGGTTAAATATCTTCCAAGTGAGATATGTCTGAAATGTTGTCTCCGGTAGTTTTGTACTTTTTAATCTTTCAGAACCTGTGCATTCTTACTCGAAGCGAAATGAGCGAAATCCTTCTTGGATGTCCATTTTGGTTATTCCGTTAATCCTTACGAGCGCTATTTTCTAATACACGTTCGTTTTTTGTCCTAAAATTTACCCTCTGATTAACTTTACAATTAACTGAAAGAAATTTAAATCTTCCATTCTCGTGCTATTTGTACACTATCCTTTATTTCTAATCTGGGTGTTCATTCAAATTATTGGTGTCTATTTTTTGTCATTTTAAGCGGAACAAATTAGGAACGAAAAGAAAAGGAGTACGATTCAAGCATTCTTTAAAGACTTATCTCCTGGCCATTCTGGAGCAGCTGTTCAAACCCAAGCTGTGGAGCAAGGAGACGTACGGAATCAAGAAATGTGTGCGTCAGGTTCTTCAGAGTCGAATCCTATGTCAAGACCAATCGCATTAAATACACAGAGCGAGGAAAAAGCATCTACGGTCACGAAATCGGGTTCTAGACCATCAAATCGGAAGATTCTCAGCACTGACGATGGTGAGTAGGCCTGTTGGAATGTTGAACTGCCGTACATATCTGATGAAGCGAGATGCGTTGTGTTTTGGGTTTAATGAACATTGGACATAATCGGAATACTGATTAGACAAATATGTTCGACCTTAATGGTTTTGGTTAATAAGTGAAAACATGACTTTGACATATTGTCAGCACTCTCCTAGAAGCCATTGTCAAAGAACTGGGATAGATCCAACTCTGTTGTAAACCATGCCCGTGGATACCTGATGATGTCGTCACTGCAGCGAGTGGTGGTATCTTATTATTTGAGATTTATTGTTATCATGTTCTAAGGACTACAACTATCTGGGTGATGTTTCAGTGATACCATCGAGGCGTGGTGTTTGTAGGCTTGTACTTGATTCTGTGAAGGTAGTGCAAAGCATAGGAATACACGAAAGTCACTCCACTGTACTTGATGGACAATTAGCGGCAGTGTAGCATGTATCCGCACTGAATGCCACATGTCCGTGGCACATAATCTTATTTTGAATGGTTGTATTATACAATTTGATATACCATTTCGTAATGGCACACACACACACACACACACACACACACACACACACACACATTCACACATACACACTTATGTCTATATCTCATATACATATCTACATATTCTTATCGATTTCGACTTATACATAGTATAACTATATATTTCTCCTTATAAACAGTATAAGTATAGATTTGTGCTACGAAAGGAGTATAGTTCATTTATGCATTAAACTCTATCTATTATCTTCTATCAAGTCTTTGAATGGCATTTAGAAGTGAAACACATAAGGAAAAATAATGGATGTCAACTTCTTTATCATGAGGAGCACCCATAAAAAAGCCGTTGACATCCATACATTCTCTTCCTCATCTTCTATTAGATGTAATTAAAGCGACAAACCCCTTTCCATAGCAGGGTCAAATGTACTATTCCGACTAAGTCCCAATGTTAACACGATCTTATCTTTTGGTACAGTTAAGCGGCTTCTCTGTTCAATCATTAAGCCATGTGAACGTCATTTAAACTGGGCCTGTGCATCTCTGAACATTTTCAGATTTATGTCAAACAGGTATTTGAGAATATATATCTATGTTTCCATATATAAGATATTATTTAGTGATAACTGATCGTACCAAGTATAGCCAAGTCTACACTCTTTTAGTGGGAATTGTACGTGATAAGCCAAATAGTATTTTCATACGTTCATGATATTTTATGCTGCAGAATGATCGTTTGTACAATATAATCACAAATGTAATGGTTTATGACAAGAACTGCAAGATCCGTATCATTAGAAATGTTTATTTTTCAGATATCATTGTGATTCTGTTGTCATATATTGTGTTGTACCCAATTAATACCGAATAAAATATGTTCAGGCTTAACGATTAAGGGTAGACTGACATGTGTTAGTTACTATGAGAATATTCTATCTTGGAAGAGACCAATTCTAGGACTGTCTTTGTATTAATTCCACATGTTTAGTCGAATGAGCTGACACACTTTCTTGGGCGTGCAGAGTCTCGGCTGCCAGAATCCGATAGTCGTGGATTCAAATCCTAAATCAACACCAATTATTAAAATCGTTGGGTTGTCTGCACCAAACATTTGCTCACCTCTAAAACGTCTTCAACCAGCATCACTTTGATCATTCATCCAACATGAGGCACTTGCCCATTTATTTGAACAAAATAGAATGGCAAAATCGGCATTGAAGCTAGCGCACAGAAAAAACAAACCAAACACACTTCCTTTGTTGCCTCTCTGAATTGGACATAAGTATATATACTGGCAACCAAGTCGTCAAGTGTAAATGGTTACGATCAAATTATTGGTTGCCAATTCATGGGAAATGAGCTTAATATGGAGTAATGGTGATATGTCTTTAGACGGGACAACATGTGCCATGTACGACGCTTACATC
Organism: Haliotis cracherodii; assembly: GCF_022045235.1. NCBI lineage: Eukaryota > Metazoa > Mollusca > Gastropoda > Lepetellida > Haliotidae > Haliotis > Haliotis cracherodii. The sequence continues at coordinate 23,034,748 of NW_027266273.1, forward strand.
AACTGCGCCGAGAAGGACATCTTTTTGGCGAAGGAAATGCTGAACATCCTTGAGTCCTCCCCTCACAACCTCCGTCTCTTTCTCCCGGAGCGGCAGTTGATGCCTGGGGGGTGCAAGTACGAGGACATCGCTGACGTTCTGGAGGATAGGTGAGGTGATCTTGCAGTAGGGTGGAAGGTATGGACACAGTTGGTGCCTGTGGGTGCAAGTACGAGGACATCGCTTACGTTCTGGGGGATAGGTGAGGTGATCTTGCAGTAGGGTGGAAGGTAGGTTGGTAGACTGTGTGTGGCTGTGTCCGGACTGGTTTTATAGAACTACCCCACTAAGATATCATGCAGTAGTTTACCGTGGACTCCGAGCTGACCAGTCTTTTCGTTCATCCCCTTAATGCCAAGCGCCAGGCATTGTAACAAATGCTTTAACGTGTTTTGGTATGAAGCAACCGGGAATCGAACCACAGACTTCCTGCTCCCCGGACAGATGCTCTCTCCACTAGACCACTGTCTTCAGGGGACTGAGGTTGATGTATCTTTAATCTTGTCCCATCGGTACAGCACGGCTCCTCTACCTCGGATGGCGTAACCATGTAGCAGCTGCTAGTGCACCTGTAACACCATGACATTAGCTGTTAATTATAGTGTTATCATCTAAGTTACAAAGCAACCAGTGTTTGCATGCAGCCTAAATACACACTTCAAACTATGACAGGTCAAAGCATATTAAGCGAATATACATAACAACAGTACACATACTCTTTGTATGGATTTTTTCAAGCCACGTGCAGCCTGTTAATATTTTCAAAACACAGTATTGGACTTCAACGATCCATGTATCAAAGACAATATATATTTTAACACATTGAGCTAGGTTTCACAGGGAGAGATACTAATGGTTACTAGTAGATCTGTAATCGTTTCTCATTTTACTATTCGCGGTTGTCATATTTATGAAGCGTATTAGCCCGGAGTGATTAACAGCTATTGACCTGATGTTTATTTCCGCTAGGTGTCGCCGCAAAGTCGTCATCATCCTGACGCGAAACTATGTGGATTCAGAAGCATGTCAGTTTGTCACCAACTTTTCCAGAGCGTTAGATCCAGGTGGGCTATCTCTGACATCTTACTGGTTGGTTTGTTCTTTAACGCCGAATTCAGCAATATTCCAGCCATATGACGGCGGTCTGTAAATAATCAAGTCTGAACCAGACAATCCCGTGATTGACATCATGAGCAATTGGGATAAAATGACATGCATCAACCCAGTCAGCTAGCCTGACCACCCGATCCCGTCAGTCGCCTCTTACGACAAGCAAACTTACTGTCCCGATGCGAATTGGTTCGTGTTTCCAGCTGCAAAAACGTATTGACGCCCCTGAGACCCGGTTTGGGGATAAATGATATTAATTAACACCAAATAACGACCCAATATGTCACACTGTACTTTCGACTCATCATATAAATGGTCCATTTTGAATAGAAGAACTTTATATGTGAATTGTATTCTGATTTGAGAAAAAAATATTGGTAATAAATGCTGTTTAGTTTCAAAGTCGCATCACAATATATCCATTGAAACTAGTCTCTCCTGATTCATATCTTATGTTGGAAACAGGCCAGAAAAATTTCATTTTCAGATTCACTTGAAAGATTAATAAGTTGTTTCCTGTATAACGTTTATCACATTTGCGGCACAGTCAATAATGTGCTTTTTGACTGAACAAGCCATCTTATGAGTATCGTGGAGAGGTATTATTCTGGGGTCATAGGATTGCACAGATAACATCAAGGAAGCCTTTTATTTACCCTGCTGTGAGGGGCCGGACCCCATGACCCACCCCACCCCACCCTTCCCCCATGACCCACCCACCCCTTCCCATATGTAACTAACCATTGGTTAGAAAGGCAACATTTATACTTGTGGTTGTCATGTGCAAATTTACTTGTAACTTAAAGATCGAGAATCCTATCTAAACCAGTTCAGTTATGTATTTCATGAATAGATATTCAAGATGTAGATGTAGGTTTCAATCAAGTATATGTAAGGTCGACGTCCGACAAGTTGTAGATTTAGACAACTGCGTGGAAAGTTATTAGGGATGCATTTTTCAGTCATGTCTTATGGTAAACAGTTCAAGGGAAAAGTGGATGATACGTTCATGTTGAGTCTGTCCTTCATAGGTTTTCGTTTTAATTTTCATAACATCTTTCTACAGGACATCCCGCATGTCAAGCGACAAGTGATGTTTTTATCACCAGGAAAACAATAAAACGAAATCAATGTAATTCCAGTAATTTTAAGGCATTTCTTAGCGTTTATAAATTTATGAAAACTCCTTCTAGGTGCCAGAGAGAAGCAGATCATTCCGATAGTATACGAGGACATTGACGAAACGCCGCGGATGTTGATAGGGCTTCAGTTCATCAGGAAACAGAGAGACGAAAAACGAGGGTGGTTCTGGTCAAAGCTGAGGGAAGCCATAAAGAATAACCAGAGATGATGAGCTATATTTCATTTTTTGTTGTTGTAATCAGCCTAAGGGTTTAAACGATTGATTGTAGGTGAATCATGTCCCAGACACATCAAATAGTAGTTGCAAGGTAGGGATGGGGCCGAAGAAGGATATGTGATGGTCAGTCAGATCACTGGTGATGTTGCAGTCCAGAAGAACGGCTGGTGATGGTGCGGATGTCGGATATATCATGGTCCAGAAGGACGGCTTGTGATTGTGCAGATGTCGGATATGACATGGTCCAGAAGGACGGCTGGTGATTGTGCAGATGTCGGATATGACATGGTCCAGAAGGACGGCTGGTGATTGTGCAGATGTCGGATATATCATGGTCCAGAAGGACGGCTGGTGATTGTGCAGATGTCGGATATGACATGGTCCAGAAGGACGGCTGGTGATTGTGCAGATGTCGGATATATCATGGTCCAGAAGGACGGCTGGTGATGGTGCGGATGGCGGATATGTTATGGGCCAGAAGGACGGCTGGTAATTGTGCGGATGTCATATATGTTATGGTCTAGAAGGACGGCTGGTGATGGTGCGGATGGCGGATATGTTATGGGCCAGAAGGACGGCTGGTAATTGTGCGGATGTCGGATATGTTATGGTCTAGAAGGACGGCTGGTGATGGTGCGGATGTCGGATATGTTATGGGCCAGAAGGACGGCTTGTGATGGTGCAGATGTCGGATATGTTATGGCCAGAAGGACAGCTTGTGATGGTGCGGATGTCGGATATGTTATGGTCAGAAGGACGGCTTGTGATGGTGCGGATGTCGGATATGTTATGGTCCAGAAGGACGGCTTGTGATGGGGCGGATGAACCAGAGTTAGGGACGGCGATTATAAAGATCGTACGTTCAGTTACGGAGAAGATTGCTTCAGGCATAGACTACAATCTTTCAGTCACTTGGTACAATATTTCAAGCTTGAAGAACAATGCTTCAGTCACGTAGAACAATTATTCTGTCAAGGAGAACAATGCTTCATTCACGTATGCAATGCTTTGGTCATGCAGTACAATGCACATTAAATGTCTGTCATATGAGAACATTATTAACGAAGGCAGTATCAAGATTGTTCAAAAGGAAATAAAAAAATGTTATGCTTAGATCGGAGCAAGATCATGTTCCCGTGCATTCCAATCAATCTCCGGTTTTCCCATGTCCATGTGGGCTTACCCAGTAGAAAACAATGTTGTATTCAATGCAATGTGCATGGCGATCTTCCGTGTTGCACACAAAACGATACGTGCGCTTACAGATAATGGGGGTGTTCTTATGAAGTGACAAGGAAGTGTATCCAAGCAGCGAGGACATCAACAAGGAAGATCAACTCGTCTTTCTTTGTTTGCCACTGTTTTAAATAAAGTATCTGAAATAACTTGGAGATACAATCTTGTTAATCTGCTTTCCTTCTTAGCACTATCTCTATTACATCCATTGCCCCTCCTATCATTACTACATCGTCAACCGACCCACCATCACTACCACAACATACATCCAGCACCAGCACTACAACATATATCCCCCCACTACAACATCTCCCACCACCACTACAACATCTTCTCCCCTACCACCACCACTACAACATATATGCCCCAACTACAACATCTCCCACCACCACCACTACAAACTCAACTCCCCTACCACCAACACTACAGCATCTCCCTACACCACCAGTACAACATCTACTCCCCTACCACCACCACTAGAACATCTCCCACCACCACTACAACATCTACTCCCCTACCACCAGAACAACATCTACTCCCCTACCACCACTACAACATCTCCCTACACCACAACATCTTCTCCCCTCCACCACCACTACAACATCTCCCTACACCACCAGAACAACATCTACTCCCCTACCACCAGAACAACATCTACTCCCCTACCACCAGAACAACATCTACTCCCCGACCACCACCACTACAACATCTCCCTACACCACCAGTACAACATCTACTCCCCTACCACCACCACTAGAACATCTCCCACCACCACTACAACATCTACTCCCCTACCACCAGAACAACATCTACTCCCCTACCACCACTACAACATCTCCCTACACCACAACATCTTCTCCCCTCCACCACCACAACAACATCTCCCTACACCACCACCACAACAACATCTCCCTACACCACCAGAACAACATCTACTCCCCTACCACCACCACAACATCTACTCCCCTACCACCACCACAACAACATCTCCCTACACCACCAGAACAACATCTACTCCCCTACCACCACCACAACAACATCTCCCTACACCACCACCACAACAACATCTCCCTACACCACCAGAACAACATCTACTCCCCTACCACCACTACAACATCTCCCTACACCACAACATCTTCTCCCCTCCACCACCACAACAACATCTCCCTACACCACCAGAACAACATCTTCTCCCCTACCACCACCACTACAATGTATCCCTCCACCACCACCACAACTCCCTACACCACCAGAACAACATCTTCTCCCCTACCACCACCACTACAATGTATCCCTCCACCACCACAACAACATCTCCCTGCACCATCAGAACAACATCTTCTCCCCTCCACCACCACTACAACATCTCCCTACACCACCACCACCACAACATCTCCCTACACCACCAGAACAACATCTTCTCCCCTACACCACCACCACTACAACATCTCCCTACACCACCATCACAACATCTCCCTACATCACCAGAACAACATCTCCCTACACCACCACCACCACAACATCTCCCTACATCACCACCACAACATCTACTCCCCTACCACCACCACTACAACATCTCCCTACACCACCACCACAACATCTCCCTACATCACCACCACAACATCTACTCCCCTCCACCACCACTACAACATCTCCCTACACCACCACCACAACATCTTCTCCCCTACACCACCACCACAACATCTTCTCCCCTCCACCACCACTACAACATCTCCCTACATCACCACCACAACATCTTCTCCCCTCCACCACCACTACAACATCTCCCTACACCACCACCACAACATCTCCCTACATCACCACCACAACATTTTCTCCCCTCCACCACCACTACAACATCTCCCTACACCACCACCACAACATCTCCCTACATCACCACCACAACATCTTCTCCCCTCCACCACCACTACAACATCTCCCTACACCACCACCACCACAACATCTCCCTACATCACCACCACAACATCTTCTCCCCTCCACCACCACTACAACATCTCCCTACATCACCATCACCATCACAACATCTCCCTACATCACCATCACAACATCTACTCCGCGTGTTATTTACATACCAGGAGGTAACTCTACGTGTTATTTACATACCAGGAGGTAACTCTACGTGTTATTTACATACCAGGAGGTAACTCTACGTGTTATTTACAGACCTGGAGGTAACACCACACGTTATTCACATACCTGGAGGTAACACCATGTGTTATTTACATACCTGGAGGAAACACCATGTGTTATTCACATACCTGGAGGTAACACCACACGTTATTCACATACCTGGAGGTAACACCACACGTTATTCACATACCTGGAGGAAACACCATGTGTTATTCACATACCTGGAGGTAACACCACACGTTATTCACATACCTGGAGGTAACACCACGTGTTGTTTCCATACCAGGAGGTAACTCTACGTGTTATTTACATACCAGGAGGTAACTCTACGTGTTATTTACAGACCTGGAGGTCACACCACACGTTATTTACATACCTGGAGGTAACACCATGTGTTATTTACATACCTGGAGGTAACTCTACGTGTTATTTACATACCTGGAGTTAACATCACGTGTTGTTTACATACCTGGACATACACTACGTGTTGTTAACATACCAGGAGGTAACACTACGTGTTATTTACATACCTGGAGGTAACACTACGTGTTATTTACATACCAGGAGGTCACTCTACGTGTTATTTACATAGCTTGAGGTAACACTACGTGTTATTTGCATACCTGGAGGTAACACCACGTGTTGTTTACAGATCTGGAGGTAACACCACGTGTTATGTACATACCTGGAGGTAACACCACGTATTATTTGCATACCAGGAGGTAACACCACGTGTTGTTTAGGGACCAGGAGGTAACACCACGTGTTATGTACATACCTGGAGGTAACACCACGTATTATTTGCATACCTGGAGGTAACACCAAGTGTTGTTTACAGACCTGGAGGCAACACTGCATGTTGTTTACAGACCTGGAGGTAACACCACGTGTTATGTACATACCTGGTGGTAACACCACGTATTATTTGCATACCAGGAGGTAACACCACTTGTTGTTTACAGACCAGGAGATAACACGAGGTGTTGTTTACAGACCTTGAGGTTACACCACGTCCTATTTACAAACTTGGAGGTCACACCACACATCATTTACATACCTGGAGGTAACACTATGTGTTATTTACATACCTGGAGGAAACACTAAGTGTTATTTACATACCAGGAGGTAATTCTACGTGTTATTTACATACCTGGACATACACTATGTGTTGTTAAAATACCAGGAGGTAACACTACGTGTTATTTACATACCTGGAGGTAACTCTACGTGTTATTTACATACCTGGAGGTAACACTACTTGTTATTTGCATACCTGGAGGTAACGCCACGTGTTGTTTACATACCTGGGGGTAAAAGCACGTGTTGTTTACATACCTTGAGGTAACACCACGTGTTGTTTACAAACCTGGAGGTAACACCATGTGTTATTTACATACCTGGAGGTAACTCTACGTGTTATTTACATACCTGGAGTTGACATCACGTGTTGTTTACATACCTGGAGGTAACTCTGCGTGTTATTTACATACCTGGAGGTAACTCTGCGTGTTATTTAAATACCTGGAGGTAACACTACTTGTTATTTGCATACCTGGAGGTAACACCACGTGTTGTTTATATACCTGGGGGTAAAACCACGTGTTGTTTACAGACCTGGGGGTAGCACCACGTGTTGTTTACAGACCTGGAGGCAACACCACGTGTTGTTTACATAACTGGAGGTAACACCACGTGTTGTTTACAGACCAGGAGGTAACACCACGTGTTGTTTACAGACCTGGAGGTCACTCCACACGTTATTTACATACCTGGACGTAACACCACGTGTTATTTACATACCTGGAGGTAACACCACGTGTTGTTTACAGACCTGGAGGTCACTCCACACGTTATTTACAGACCTGGAGGTAACACCACGTGTTATTTACATACCTGGAGGTTACACCACGTGTTGATAACATACCTGGAGGTAACACCACGTGTTGATTACAGACCTGATAGTGACACCACGTGTTGATAACATACCTGGAGGTAACACTACGTATTATTCACAGACTCGTAAGCAACACCACGTTTTATTTACAGACCTAAAGTTAACACCATGCATTAATTACGTTGAAGCACCACATTGTGCTATATGCAGACCTGGAGGAACCACCTGGGTGGATGAGTTTGAGTGAGTGTATGATCCAGCAAAAACAGTGTCGGGACATAAAAATACGTTTGGTATCAATCTGGAAAATCAAACCCACTGAGCTGCTCCGCATGTCTACTTCCAAAGAAGGTAGAGCATGAAGAGAATAGATCATTGCCAAACATTATCTTGACTGCGTGTCGATTTAATCACATAACTCACCAGGTACACATGAAGCCCCTGTGACTCACACAAATCGTTATTTATACACCTTATCAACGCTGCAATCTAAGTCCCGTAATCATACAGGTCAGACTGCATGTTGGACCTAATGCGTCGAGTATCTGCTTCCGTGATGAAACATCAAATCAGTGACTGTTAAAATAGTCTGGCTCACATTATACTCGATCAGGAAGTAAGTGTTCCCTCAGTGGTCACGAGACGTTGACATGGCGGTGTGTCCCCTCTGATCAGCCCGGTGAACTTAGGGGAACTCGGGGGATCGCGGGGATTACAGGTGAGAGTCTTTGTATAATCTGTTAACACAGAATCACTACACTGCTTCAGGATCCTTCTACGAGTCGATGGTTCATTGAGTTGATCGTCAAATAGTGTAACCAGTTTTATACGACAACCATATTTTACACAAATTACTGCATGTGAGAGATTGGTGATTGTCATTGGGTGGAGGATGTTTGTGAGTAAATATGTGGGTGAGTGAGTTATTGAGTGAACTGGTGAGTTGGTGAGCGCTTCGGTACATTTTGACGCTCCTGATGACAGTACTGCAGCAATTTACACCCGTTAAATATTATCTTCTTTTTGACAAAATGTGGTTTTTTTCGTGAGTGTTATCTGGGTATATACTTATAATTATAATTAATGATATAAATAAAGCGACAAAACTCATTCCATATCCAAAAGAAACCTCTGCATAAAGAAGTCGATAGGATTCCGACTATATCATAAGCATGTGTTTTATGAATCACTATCAAATAGTGAAGATACCAGGTGTTCGCGAAAAGGTGAGCGTATCCTGCCCGGCGGTGGCACCCGTCACAAACACATGCAAAGGCAAGTCAATTGGTCACCTGAAGCGTGCATTTATGTCTGATAAACATACGAACGCACGTTATAACTATATGTATTCGTGAACGTATGGACAAAACACTGGTTCCCATATATAACTTTCTGATCCTGGAATAGCTTCCTTGTTTTCCATGCAGATGAGATAAGATAACAGACCTTACACACGGCCCGTCACAGGTGTTCATATCTGGGAATCACTTGTCTGACAATAGAAGTTACACGTATGTGACTTCTTTGGGGGTGGGGGTAGCTGGAATTTTGTATGGAGACTTCCAACAATGTATTTTTGTGCCGACAATTTCATTCAAGAGACGGAAGTTAAAAAGAAATTGCAAGATATTTCGAGGACAAAACACGAGACATTTCCCAGGTCTCGAATATAATGTGAGTTTCAGTTTGAGTAACATGACTTATTTAAAATGTTAATATTTTCATAAGTTGGCTAACTTGTATGTATTATCTACCAAGCTTTCCTCGGGCTGTGATATTGGGAACTGATCTATTAAGATGCCTTTGCAAACACGATCATGAACGTTAATAATATGTCGAGAAGGATTAAATCCCGGGATGTCAGATGAATACAGAAGACTTGGCGAGATCTCAACATCAAAGATATCAAAGAGTACATCATACGGTAGATTAAAAATTATCTAATTCTATTTTTCAAAGTATTAAAAACCTTTGTGGCATGTTGAGGAAGTGTTTTGGTGCTGTATACCAGCTACCTAATAATGATAGATGAACTAAATTTATATAATTTAGGGAAATTTCATCATTTTCCTCCCCAAAGAAAATGCGTTTGTATAATATTGATAAACGCCCATCCCTCCTAACGACAATACTTAATTTTCATTTATTGCATTAAGCAACTAATTTAGTTTTTGCATTCCCAGCAATGTATCTATAAAGATGATGTCATCTGCAAAAAGTAGTATACAAAGTAATATTTTACGCAATTTTACGTATACATCTCTGATCACCTGCATTTAAAACCTTTTTATATTATTCACACAATATGAGAAAAGAAAAGGTGATAACTTGCATCCCTGACGCACCCCAAAAGAATGTGTATATCCTCCATCAAAGGATAAACATGATTTAACATCATTGTACATATTTTCGAGAATTCGATTTTTTTTACCTTGAAGATTGTTAATCCAAATTTTATACACAAGACTTTTTCTACAAACAGAATCGAATGCACCTTTAAGAACCATAAATGTACGATAGAGCCTTGATTTATGTAGAAACAAATGTCGTTTTTTTTCAATTATACTGTTAATGATATATATATATTGTATATATTGTATTGTGTTTTATAACTCGTTATAAAACCGGCTTATTCAGGGATAACGAAATGTTCTCGTGTCGCTCAAAATTATTATAGAGTCCTTTGTATAAAATATTTGCCATGTACTTCTAACAAAGATGTTGGTTTAAAATTACATGGTTCATCTCAGCGTCCATCCTTTAAATATTGTTCTACAAAAAAATTAAACATTTCAAGACAATAAGATGCATGCTTGAAGAATTCTATGAATAAGCCGCCATATCCAGGCACCGCTACAAATATTTTTAAAAATTAGACTTAAACGAACAAAGCTGTTTGTAATGCTTTAGAGCATCAACACGTGCCGAACTTGTTTAGCACGTGCAGAACTTGTGCAATGAGATACGCGTGGTAGACGTATTGCCATAAATCTCAAGAATTCGTTTAACAAATACTTTCTTCTTTCCTTAGCATAATAAATATAGAAGCTTATTACTTTGATTTCTTCCGTAACGTTTGTGGCGGCAATTATCTTGTTAAAGCATGCATATTTACATTAGTGATATATGACTTTAGTAAGAGCATCAAAACTAGCACATACAAGTTAAAAGGATATTCATCGTCTGTACTTCGATCACATAAAGGACAACATATATGTTTACCCACCTTCATTGCTTCTCAACCGTAATTGTCCCCCTCAAAACATTACTAAAACGTTACTACTTGTTTAACACAGTATACCTTTCCTGTCTTTACAATCTATAGTAAAAATATTTTTGCTATGATGAGACGGATAAGACATAATGTTGTTTTATTGTAGGATAACAATTTATAACAAAATTTAGCAATCAATAGTAGACCTCTTCTGCTTGAATCGTGCCCATGGTAAACATGTGCTGTTTGTGTACAGTTCATATCTTTACACACAACACGTAATTGGGAAGGTCTATGAAGGAAAACTCACACCAATCAATAGACACCAGTTTCTCATAGGAAACAATATACTGATTACTACCTGTAGTCAAATGCAAACGCCGACAACATATCTTTAAATGTAGATCCCCGATAATGTAACATTGCCCTGATAACGTTACACTAACTGTGTTAGGGACCGCTCATTTGTAATGCTTTGTGGTGCATGTGTGTTTGGGGTGTGGGTGGTGGGGGGTGGGGGTGTCGGGGGCGGGGTGTGTGTGTGTTAGGGGGTGGTGGATATGGTGGTTCTTTCACGTAATGAGGGGGCACGGCACGGGTGGCCGAGTTGTCTTAGGCGCCGCGATTCGCTGTGCAGAAATGTTTGGGCACGCAAACTGGTGTTGGGCACGCAAGAAACCTATGATTGTGGGTTCGAATCCCGGTTAACCCCCATTATGTTTCTAGGTTTGTCGGCACCATACCCGTGCTCGTGGGTTTCAAGTGATTCATTGAGTGATGCAGGTCATCAACTCATCACTCACTCACGCACCATGAAGCCAGATATTAACATCACGTACTCACGCACCATGAAGCCATATGTTAACATCACTCACGCACCATGAAGTCATATAATATGACTCACTGACGCACCATTAAGCCATATATTAACATCCCTCACTCACGCACCATAAACCATATATTAACATAACTCACTCACGCACCATGAAGACATATTTCAACATTACCCACTCGCGCACCATGAAGTCATATATTATGACCCACTGACGCACCAGTAAGCCATATATTAACATCACTCACTGACGCACCATAAACCATATATTAACATAACTCACGCACCATGTAGCCATATATTAACATCACGCACTCACGCATCATGGAGTCATATATCAACCTCACTCTCGCACCATGAAGTCATATGTTAACATTACGCACTCACGCACCATGAAGCCATATAATATGACTCACTCACGCAACATTAAGCCTTATATTAACACCCCTCACTGACGCACCGTGAAACCATATATTAACATCACGCACTCACGCATCATGAAGTCATATATCAACTTCACTCAAGCACTATGAAGCCATATAATATGACTCACTAACGCACCAGTAAGCCAGATATTAACATCACGCACTCACGCACCATGAAGCCATATGTTAACATCACTCACGCACCATGAAGTCATGTAATATGACTCACTAACGCACCATTAAGCCTTATATTAACACCCCTCACTGACGCACCGTGAAACCATATATTAACATCACGCACTCACGCATCATGAAGTCATATATTAACTTCACTCAAGCACTATGAAGCCATATAATATGACTCACTCACGCACCATAAACCATAGATCAACATCACGCACCCACGCACCATGAAGTCATATATTAACATCACGCACTCACGCACCATGAAATCATATATTAATCTCACTCACGCACCATGAAGCCATGTGTTAACATCACTTAGGCACCATTAAGCCATATATTAACATCATGCACTCACGCACCATGAGGTCATATGATATGACTCACTGACGCACCATTAAGCCATATATATACATCCTTCACTCACGCACCATGAAAACATATATTAACATCCCTCACGCACCATGAAGTCATATATTAACATCACGCACTCACGCACCATGAAATCATATATTAATCTCACTCACGCACCATGAAGCCATATATTTACATCACTCACCCACGCACCATGAAGTCATATGTTAACATCACTCAATCACGCACCATGAAGTCATATATTAACTTTACTCTAGCATCATGAAGCCATATATTATGACTCACTCACGCACCATGAAGCCATATAATTAACATCATGTATGCACCATGAAGTCATATGACTCACTGACGCACCATTAAGCCATATATTAACATCCCTCACTCACGCACCATGAAACCATGTATTTACATCACTGACTCACGCACCATAAAGCCATATGTTAACATCACTCACTGACGCACCGTTAAGCCATATATTAACATCACTCACTCACGCAAAATGAAGCCATATCTTAATATAGATCACTCACGCACCATTTATGTACTGGACCAACATCACATCCAATGGATAATGGATGACACAGCATACATGTGTGAATATTCATGGATGCAGTACATCGTACACTAAATTACACTTCATGCGATAACACTAAAATGACAGTGAAAAGTGGGGCGCGAAAACATAAATACAAGTTATTTATAAATTGTTTAGGAACGCCGTCTAAGAGCCCTTGAGCTCTTGTCATTTCCTGCCTTTACATAACATAATGAGGTCTTTCACTGTCAGTATGAAACTGCAGTTTACTATTATTACCCTTCTATATTTCCACTGTTCATGATGTTATACTTAGACCACATAATCACGACCCAGAACAGGAAGTACAGGACTAGGTCATGCGGTTCTTGGTCGCGTCCGTATATGTCTCTTTCCCAGGCAAGGCCTCAGCGCTACGTTTATCGAGAGGTACGCTTATTGAACACGCGCGTATAGTTCAACTTAACTGTATTTGAGCTTCCGCACGACAAAACGAAATGCGCGACTAATATTAGACAAATCCCAGTCAAATTATAACACACTGTTTTACACATTTATGTCTGAATAAATATTTGTGAAAAGCGAACGCAGTATTCTGGGACAAATTTTTCATAACATATAACGGTAAAGGAGAATATCTTTTTTCACTAAGCCTTAAAATACAGACTGTAACATGTTTTTTGGATGTGCAAATATATATTTAATTCAAGATCACTTAATATGACACATTTAAAGCTATTAATTTTGTTATCTGTGTTAAGAAGGTGACGATTGAGATCATCTGTAGTTGGATTTAATCTCTTTAGACATCATCGTAATTAATGTATCACACTACAATAAACTGATAAATACATGCACGTTTGTAAAATCCGTTTGACTAGATACTTGAACGTATATATACACATTCATATTCTTCATACACATTCACGGATTCCCCCTAACATAGCTGACAAACGATGGCTGAACTTTCTTTTCTCAACACAGTCGACAATGTTTTGCTCTAATTCCTTTTTTTTCGTTTTTCTAGAGGTAAGTCATCAGAGAGGAAAACATATATTAAAACTGGTTGGCTCACATTTATTATGCAATATTTTCTGTTGACCCTCGGATTTAAATAATTTTGAATAATCAAAGTGGAATCTCGACTTAACATAAGCTTAACCACTGAATCCTGGGTTGTCAAATTCTCATATAAATAATTAAACATAAAGGAAAATACATGTTTACAGCTGGAGGATATTCGAAGCCAGTGCCTTTAATCTATTCAACGTTCTTCAAAATGTTTTAATTGGTAGAATACAATCTTTTTTTATAGATTTACTCCACTGATATGTTATTCTTCCACATAATTATAGAGAAAGAGTCTTGCATATACCATACCATTTTATACGTGCCACGAAAATTAGTCTGGGGAAGGGACAACTGCAGACGGTTTATATTGCCTCATAAAGGGTGTGGGAAACTCATCGACGCTACCCCCACAGTTGATATACATGTATTACATATATTGTTTTATATTTACGCCACACATATTTCACACTACACATTATTATATGAAAGAAAGAGCCTTTCTTATGTTCCCTATCATTATACTCAGGTCTGGGAAAGAGACAACTACAGACTGTTTATATTGCCTTAAATATCGGCGTGTGAAAATCCTAATCACTACCAACACGTGAAGATCCGGGGTAGAATAGGTCTTCAGCAACCCATGCTTGCCGTAAAAGGCGATTATGCTTGTCGTAAGAGGCGACTACCGGGATCGGGTGGTCAGGCTCGCTGACTTGGTTGATGCATGTCATCGTATCCCAGTTGCGTGGATTGGTGCTCTGGACTGTTTGGTCAAGACTCGATTATTTACAGACCGCTGTCATATAGCTGGAATGTTTCTGAGTGCGGCGTTAAACAACAAACCAACCAAATTGCTACCCCTAGAAGTGATATAATACAATTCACTTGTTTATATTTAGTCCACTGGCATGTCACTCTTGCACATTATTATGCGTATTTTCCATATTATTTCATTTTCCCCCGGGAAAGGGACTACTGTCTGTTCAGATTGCCTTGCCACAACTAGATTAATACAACAAATGTCATATTTGGGATAACACTTTCTGAGTAAAGTACAGATTCTCGTACTTCTTGGGTTGAGTCCCATCCGGGATTCGAACCCACACTGTCAGAGTGAGGCACCTAATCGCCAGCACACAAAGTCAGCGATCTTACCCACTCAGCCACCGATAGATTAATACAGTTATTATTTGTATATTTAAGCCACCGATTAGTCACTCTACACATTAGTATATACACGGACTTGTATATAGGTCCGTGGTATATAATAGAAACATATCCTTGTGTATTTTCCATACCCAGTAAACGGGAGATGGAAACCGCTCTGGGAAGGGACAACTACAGGCTTTTCAGATTGTGTTGCATATATAGGATGTGGGACAATCATGGCCGCTACCCCACAACTGGTATAAATGCAATTATTATTTTTAATATGTATGACTCCTACTGGTCACTCTACACATTAGTATATATTAAAGAAACATCCTTGTGTATTTTCAATATCAATGAAACGTGAGACGAGCACTGGTCTGGGAAAGGGACAACTACAGACTATTCATATGACCTTGTATAGGGGGTGGGAAAATCATCGCCGTTACCCCACAACTAGATTAATACAGTTATTATTTGCATATTTAAGCCACCGATTGGTCACCGGATCGCAACGACGGTGTCACCAAGCTTGCAGTGTCACGAGTAAAGGGCCGCAACTCGTAGTCATTTTGATGTCGTAACAAGCAAGATTACTTTCTGTAATAGTAAATTAACGTAATAAATAAACATATTTAACGAATTATTATACCAGTGCAATTACCAAGACGTGTGTAAAAATGAAGACAGGAAACGGCCAATAACGACAATTAGACTTATTTCAATTTCGCACTTTACTTCCTGGTTGGGCGACACAGGATATGAGCGAAGTTCTCAACAGTCTATGAAAATACGCAGTATACAGACGACAACAGGTATTAGTAAACACCGCCACCAATAGAGGAGTGGCATTTTCTTACGAACTGTATGTGTCATTACAAGATTCAGAAGTCATCATATTGATTTCATTCCTCCCTTTCAGATGTAGAGCTACCCTCGACAGTTCAACCGCGACCAATGTGACGGATTGTGCAAGTGACGTAGGCTAAGTGACATGGCGTCCAACTCGGACGACGATGATGTGTCGATTCCATCACGATACAGGTGAGAGAGACACCACAGACCCGACCTTTAACCTAATGATCGGGCCAACCTCTTAAACAAAGAAATCCAACCCCACCCACTGGCTTGGCCTAATTTCAAAGATAACCCAGAAGACAAGGACCAAGCGAGGATTGCTTGGCACACTGCGATTGTGACCAAGAGAAAATACTCGGCCCTTCCTACAAAATAGACCAAACAATTAATAGCCATATGAATACTTAGTATGACTCTATATTATAGCTGTCTATATTATGTCTGGCTCTATATTATGGATGGCTCTATATTATCGCGGCATCTGTAATTCTCATAATCCACACACCCCTGTCGACTGTTTACTTATGCAAATCTAAGCACGATGTTTCATCGCATGATCAAATACAGGACTTGTTCAGGTTTGTCACAGCTCCTCGTAAGAACACACATTATGATAGTTTCTGGAATGTGTTTGAAGTGGAATTACCCCTACCTTATTTCGAAATTATTATTGGCCCAGCATCAGATTTTCATTGGCCCAATGTCAACGATAATTATCGGCGCAGCATAATGCATTGGGTTGACATTGGCCCGACAGTAATTATAGGTTTAGAATCATCCTTGTCCAAGCTCTCAGGTTCTATCACCACCCAAGCAGTGGTCATTCAGACTTCATCTTCTATTCTATGCTCATTTACAATATGGGTACAATGTGTGAAGCCCATTTCAGGTATAGCTGAGATTTTGCTGGAATATTGCTAAAAGCGGCGTAAAACCATACTCAGTCACTCATTTACAATTGCAGCTGGGATGTTCAGTATTTTTACCTTTCATAATATTTGGTGGCAATTTTTGATTTTCTTAAAAAGAAATGCACAAATTATGAAACAAATGGCGATCAACATGCAATAATCGTTTAGAATTATCAGTATCTTCAAAAATAGTCCAAAACATCCAAACTTTCATTGTTTCTTAATACTTCGTTATAGTTTCCTCATCTGCCATTGTGTTAAATAGACTGATGTTCTGTAGAGTAGTTGCCTGCAGTAGTCATTACTGAGAACATCTCATCTTAATATTTCATGCGCAATAGTGCCACAAAAGAACTTTTCCAAGTGTAGTGTTAGGGCACATAAACTAAACATTTCCAAGTGTAGTGTTAGGGCACATAAACTAAACATTTCCAAGTGTAGAATTAGGGCACATAAACTAAACATTTCAAAGTGTAGTGTTAGGGCACATAAACTAAACATTTCCAAAGCTACAGCTCTGACGTTAAAGTTACGAGGAGTACAGGAAAAATTAAAGAATACTGAATTTTTTAAAAGATAATCATTTGTGATCATGATTAATACTTACACAAGAGTTTGAAAAGGAACCGTAAGTAATAATTATGTATCTCAAAACCAGTCCCTCATGTTAGCGTGCAAAATGTCCTTTATGTGGCTTCAACAGTTTGTGAAAAACACTAGTTTTCCCCATCAGTGATGCATCAGGTTAAAAAAGCATGAAGCAAGGGCCATAACTCCATACAAAATACATTCTCAAAACCAACTTTTGAATTTTGCCTGACATATGTCCCTCAGATTAGCATGGAAAGTTTTATTTATGTAACCTCAGTCTATGAAAATACGCATATTTCGTAATAATTATGTATCTCAAAACCAGTTTTAAGACTCAGTCTAAACATATATCCCTCATGTTAGCGTGCAAAATGTCCTTTATGTGGCTTCAACAGTTTGTGAAAAACACTAGTTTTCCCCATCAGTGATGCATCAGGTTAAAAAAGCATGAAGCAAGGGCCATAACTCCATACAAAATACATTCTCAAAACCAACTTTTGAATTTTGCCTGACATATGTCCCTCAGATTAGCATGGAAAGTTTTATTTATGTAACCTCAGTCTATGAAAATACGCAGCGAGGGTCATAACCCTGTGAGAGATAAGTTGTCAACACCAATCTTTTGTCATATAAAGTGCAGAAACAACTTTGGATTTCCTTGTGCCTTTACAATTTAGCACTTTTGTTTACAGATTCCTTAGCTGCAGTTTTGTTTTTCATTTTACGTTTTCCTTGCGCCTTTTTGAGCCTTGGGGGAGGTCGGGTAGCCTAGTGGTTAAAGCGTTCGCTCGCCACGTCGAAGACCCAGGTTCGATTCCCGACATGGATACAATGTGTGAAGCCCATTTTTGGTGTCCCCCGCCGTGATATTGCTGGAATATTGCTAAAAGCGGCATAAAACCATACTCACTCACTCACTCACTTTTGAGCCTTGCTTCTGAAACTCGAAGCCATTCTTTTCCATGGGTCCCCATGTCCTTGTCAGTGGCTTTTGAGACCAGCCACAGGCTTCCTCCTCAGCTTCTGTTTACAAATGATAGCAAATAAATGTCAGTGTGCATATCAAAAGTAATTGTTTTGGCAAACTCTTTCCCAAACTGTTTGATGTATTGTGACAATTACAAAAAGTGCAAATAAATGTTTATCATTAAAAGATCTGCAACAAAGGTATGTACAAACATTGTATGCCAAAAATAGCAGCAGAGTATCAGGGACAAGTAACTTTCTACACAATTATATTGCTGGTATACACAGGACTAGGGCCCTTGATAAACTGAAATAATATATCTTTAGTTAGAATAGATCAAATTTGAAAAGGGGCTCTGGAAAGTATTTTTCTACAAATGGGTAATGACCTGACCTGTATACTGCAGTATCTGTTTTTCCTCATCAAATTATTACCATTATTTGGAATTTTGATTTAATAAATGGAATCTTGTCTTGATATATATATTTATATTTAGCATCAATCACCTTTGAAATAGAGCTCTGGAAATATTTTTTAATCTATTATTTTCAGTATTTCATCACAAATGTACATAAATTTCTTAACCTGATGTCCCTAGAGGAAATTTCTGTGGGATCCCAGTGGGAAATTTGGTCAGGATCCCGGTGAGATCCCACTATTATTGTCACTTGTGAACACTATAGTACGTCTCCCCTTTGTCGGGGAAAAACTGTACGATAGAAGCCCTTCCCATATAAACCTTTTTAAAAATAAATGTTTATGGTTTACTTCAACTCTCTATGGCATAGTTAATAACTTCTTAATATAAACTAATAATCGATCAGGAAATAACCATATCTCGAAATGAAACTACGTGATCACACCTTTATCGATTGATGCAGATTCCATACATCGGTATCTGATCTCTGATCTATATAGGCCTTAAAGGTATCCATATAGATCTGGATAAAACTGCCCAGACCTGTGATACATAGTGATCTTTAACAAGATCTTTTACAAGTGGGCTTTTGTTTCGCCCTTTATCCAATAAACATGATAAATGGGCAAAATTCACAAGTAACTATGACATTCCTGTCAAATAACATCAACTCCAAAACAATTTTTCATTTACACTTTGTGGTGATAGAAAACCGGACTCGTAAAATTACTTCCTGCAAACGGCAGTGAAGCTCCGTTCATCCACCGTTTGGCATCCACACGCAAAGCTAAAATTTTTAAAAAGCCTCATTATGAATTTTATGTTCACCGCTTTTAGCCTAGTGATGGCAGCAGTCACAGAATTGACTTGTTAAATCAAGTTTGTTATTAGTTTCCTAACCTTACTCGTCCCCACACGTAACAAATACGACTGCGGCAATGCCAAATGAAGCAATGTACATTCCCAAATACCATGTAAGAAGTTGTTTTTTTCTGCTGACCCAGGATCTCTACTCGTAGGGCACGGGTCGTACATGATATTTGAATAGTGAGTATGGTATGCAGTGTCACAACAAATCTACAGATTTTGTCATTGACGTAAGATAAGCAGGATACATTGACAGGAGTGTGTTTCACTTTATTTCCAAAACATATACTCACGTTGATACTTTTCAATGAACATTGTTTTTCTTTTCAATTGTAAGGATTGAAAATGATTTGAACACCCCATAAACACATTGATGTGAACATTTACCGCAAAATAGGTTATCCCTCAGCCCTCAAAGTATCCTTTCGCGTGGTCTGCTTGAGAGGAGTAATATGTTGTTGCAGCGAACACTGAGCCGGAAACTAGCACGGAAGCGACTTTTGGACACTCACTTATATCATTTCAAAAGGAGAGTTATCACCCTTTGGGACATAAAAATTATCATCAGCCATCTTTACTCATCAACACTTACAGTGAAAACTTCTCATTAATATATCATCTCTTTGTAAGTGAAAAGACCCTGGCCTTGTTGGACATATGAACACTGTACAAAAAGATGCTGTTACCCCATCCCCTGGGTTGCCACATGTAGCAGTGTTTGTATTTATATAGCGGCTAATACCTTCACATGACTAAGTGAGGGCCTTGTGACATTTTGTATGGCAGTACTACGCACTAGGGCTGGGACAGGTAACCTCGGTACGCAGGTCGGGGGGGTATCTCCATGACGACCCATGGTTAGTCACATGATATATTGTATAATGACTGTAACACTAAAAATGTTTCGTCCATGGTTACACAACAAGTCGCTATCTAAGATTGCAAGTCATTTTTTTCTGATTATGCTCACATTTTTTCTGATAGTAAATGTTTGAATAAAGCTTAGGGTTCAGCCAACTTCAGTGTGGGCATGATAAGAGCTTTTTATTCCAGGAAGCAGATAAAATAATTCTCAATTGGACATTTTGTACTGAAGACAATTTCTTCCAAAACTCGTCCGAACATCTATGATTGGCGACCTAAATTTATCTACCAGTACTGCTTGCCACTTGGCAGCCTAAAAGTAAAAGTAAGTGATATTGTACCAAAAGGAAATATTTACATTATTATTTAATGTACCTGTCTTTTACAATTGAATTCCCATCATTAGACTTCACACAATGAAGCCCCTGCATACATATGCCCAACCCCAAATGAAACCTGGGCAAACATATGTCCCATCTCAGACTCTCCATCTGGCTCTTTGGAAAAATAGGTTGGCTCCTATTATGATCTACGTTTTAGACAACAGTGAAAGATAAACAGTAATGTTAGAGTACTTGTTCATCATTTGCCTAAAATATCTTGTCCACATACAATGTTACATCGTCTATTTATTTATTATCTGAATGTGAAGAGTGTACTTCGAAAGCCGAGGTCACTCTGAAGACCTGGGTTCGATTCCCCACATGGGAACAATGTGTGAAGCCCATTTCTGGTGTCCACCACCATGATATTGTCGGAATGTTGGTAAAAGCGGCGTAAAACCATACTCACTCAATCAAAAACGGAGGGCCCTTTGAATTTACTTGCTCCAACAAGAAGATTACTTTGAACCACCTCTGAACTTTATGAATGCCATTTTACCATGAGCAAGATAGTAAACAGTCGTAATTTAGAATGATTTTCAACATCCACTTTACTGAGACATGCCAATCATGTCTTTGCTTGAATATTGCTAAAAGTGATACAATACCATACGCATCACTGATTGTGAGGGGACATGTGTGGCCAAGTCATCTAAGGCGCCGCAATTCACTTCACAGTTGCGTCCCTTGGGCACACCAGAAACCTATGATTGTGGGTTCAAATCCCGGTTCGGCCCGATTTTGTTTCTAGGTTTGTCAGCACCATACCCGTGCATTGTGGGTTTCACCGAAGTGGTAAACATCTGAGACCTGCATCACTTCGACCTTTCCTCCTTTACTTTGTTGACATGCTGTGTTATAACTGGAATGATAATAAAAGCGATGTTAAACCCAACGCACTCATTCACTGATTGTGATATTACAACTATATTAGAAGGATTTTATTATGATTGATGTTTTAATGCAGTCTTCAGTAGTGTTATTTAAGACTAAGATGTGTCATTGCAGCAGTTGAATGCCTACTGACACATGCCTGTACACACATAAACAAACCCAAAACTTAAAAAATAATCCCCTCCCTCACTCCCTTTTCTGATCCGTGAAGATTCCGGGGTAGAATAGGTCTTCAGGCGTAAAAGGCGACTATGCTTGTCGTAAAAGGCGACTAACGGGATCGGGTGGTCAGGCTCGCTGACTTGGTTGATACATGTCATCAATCCCAATTGCATGGATCGATGCTTATGATATTAATCACTGGATTGTCTGGTCCAGACTTGATTATTTACAGACCGCCGTCATATAGCTGGAATATTGCTGAGTGCGGCGTTAAACAACAAACCAACCAACCAACACTCCCTTTTCTCTCGTGCTGCAGGAATGTGTCCCTGGATGCACTCCGGGTGTCAGCTCGAAAGAAGCTGTCTCTCTACCTCAACATCGAGAGGCTGCTGAATGAAGATGGCATTGTACCAGACTATAATGGACTGGCCGAGCAAATTGGCTTCTCCTTCCTGGAGATCCAGAACTTTGGCCGACAGAGAGACCCTACAACGGAGGTGCTGAACGAGTGGACGAGGAGACCAGACTTGTCCCCGACTGTAGGCCAGCTGTTTTACTATCTCAAGGTGATGGGCCGTGAGGATGTGCTGACAGACTGCAAACGTAGCATTGGTGAGTCACATTCCAATTGCCCTAGTCCTGTTATTGTTTGAAATTTTATACATCTTGACTCTATTGAAATATCTGATTGGTTGTAATTTGATGATTAATGTGTCTTTGAAATTATGTAAAAATTGCTTGGGTACAGGGCAACCAGAAAATTATCATCAAAGCGCCATTAGTGATGGTTCCAATAAACACAGGGTTGTAGGAAAAGTACCTGTGTTACCAACAAACACATGGTCGGTGAGTTGTAGGAAAAGTAGTACCGGTGTTAACAACAAACTCAGGGTCGGTGAGTTGTAGGAAAAGTAGTACCGGTGTTACCAACAAACATAGGGTCGATGAGTAGGGTCCGTTCCTCCGTCCTTCCGTCCGAGCTTTTGTGCGGCCCATAACTTTTTAACCATGCACCCTAGCTTCACCAAACTTGCTAAACATATTTACCACAATGAGTACTTGTGCCTTTTGCTAGTTTGAAGATTCTGAACTTTTTAATTTTTGCCGTTTCCATGGAAACATGGTGAAACAAATTTTGGGTAGAGTTTTTGTACGATCCATGTTTACAATATTATGTATCCTAGATTCAGCAAACTTGCTACATTAACCACTATGACTATTTTTTTATCTTTTATAAGATTCTGAAAGTTTTCTCTTTTGCTGTTTTCATGGAAACATGATGGAATTTAGAAATTTTGATGACTGGTTTTGTATAGCTAATATGTTTTCCAAAATTGTTTCCACACATGTAGACCATCATAAGTGTCTGTGCTTTGTGTTAGTTAGAATTTATGGATTCTTTACCATATCTGTTAAGGCTAGATGGAAACTATTAATTTACTGATTTTCTTATATGATATTGTTCCATTTTTTATGTGTTTTTATATCAACAATTTTTGGTCCTTTTGATAATTCTTCTTATGTAACTCCTCAATCAAATTTTTATTCAAAGGTGTTCATGGTGATCTACTTCCTCGTAGTGAACACTGGTAACATGGGAGATTTTTTTTTGGGGGGGTGTCAATTGTCACTGGAAGTCAATCTTAGTTTTTGAAACATTGAAGTTAAAATCAGTTAGAAATATGTAATATTTCATTAATTAACAAACTATTTATCATATGTTGTTGACAAGTGGGGATAACGGGGGTATGTGAGCTTTGCTCACTTCTTTCTTGTCTTGATACTATCACATTGATACTTTTGTGTTGTGATACATATTATATGTAACTGATATGTTGGGAAGTGTTTCATACAGATGCCCCTCTCATGGTTTCAGTTCTGGATATCGAGCACTACGTGTCACAGCAGGAACGTCGCCAGGACGCCGTCGTACCTCTCCAGGATGACACCATATCCCAGAGTTCCACACCCGAATCTTCTGATTTCACAGATCATGACACTGATGAATACAGATACATGACTGTTCAGGATGGTAGGAAGCTTTTCTGTCTACACAAACTACATCGACTTGGTAGTGATGTTTGAAGCTGCACATGGAAGTCAAAGGGACGCTTGTCATAATCATCATGATTAACATAAAAACATGAGGTGGTCACTTGATCAAATAGTAGACCAATACCACAGCAGAGAAAACTCACAAACCATGGCCTCCCTTAATTTCAATTGAAAGGAAATGCATACTCTGAATCAATTGCTTGTCTGATAACAGGGATGTATAAAAGCTGTGTGGGGTCTTACGGTTTTTTACCACCTTTGTATTATTGTTTTGAGAAAAGGCACTGACAAACTACAAATCTCATCATGTTTTTACCATAGTAGTACCTAGGCCACAGTAAATGATATCAGCATACAATTTAATATGTAGATAATTTTGCTGTGGTACATTTCTCTAAATGGATCTTGTGAATGAACAAAACTTGCTGCTTCAAGTGAAGGTTATTCTTGAAGATCCATTAATTTAAGACATCATTCTAATAACGTTCACACATTATAATAACATCACACGTATACAACGAAAGCCAATATGATGTATCGCCCACACATACAGTCTCAGCTGAGTTTATCCAGTTCAGGTGAGCTCCTTCAACATAGAAGTGACATCTTCGTCACAGAATAGATTCTTGTCTCTTCCTTGGGATTTAACTTTGAAAGTCCAGTTACCACCCTTGCCGGAGTAGCATGGTATTATGGAGTTATATTTTGGCGGGACTAATGAGTTTATGCATAGTCCAATCAAAATTGCGAAATGAAATCGAAATCTGGTTTGTTAACTGTTGTGCTGATTTCGGTCGATTGCAAGATTTGCAAAGCATGTGCACCTCCAACACGACATCAACAGATATTTTCCAAACCTTTTCATGTTTTTAATCAAGGTGCTTACGTGATTTGATGCACTTTGTGATGTAAGGCCCGTTTTATCACAATATAGATCTTGATTATTGATCAGATTGTCTTGACTGGGTACTGCCATTTTGTTTGAAGCAAACAAATAACATTCTCACATTGCAACAACAAAAGCCAATACGATGCAACTGACAATAACATCGATTCTTGAATTCACATAGAATAAACGCTTCAGACAATGAATGTTATCTCACTTGTATCACTTGTTTTTTTTCAGTTGAGAACAACTCACCAGCTTTTTATGATGCGTTCGTGTGCTACGACCCGGAGGGCTATGACCTGCAGTTTGTGAAGAAGATGCTGTCGGAGCTGGAGTCTGTGCGGTATGGGCTGAAGCTGTTTGTTCCTTGGAGAGACGATCTGCCAGGGTCATCCACACACACGGTCTCAGCTAAGCTTATCCAGGACAGGTAAGCTCCTTCAACATAGATGTGACCCCTTCATTACGGAATAGATTCTTGTCTCTTCCTTGGGATTCCAGAGAAGATTGTAGGTCCCAAATACTCTATGCTTGTCTCTTCCTTGGGATTCCAGTGTAGATTGTAGGTCGTCAGTACCCCATACTTGTCTCTTCCTTGGGATTCCAGTGTAGATTGTAGGTCGCCAGTACCCAATACTTGTCTCTTCTTTGAGATTCCAGAGTAGATTGTAGGTCCCCAGTATTTCATGCTTGTCTCTTCCTTGGGATTCCAAAGTAGATTGTAGGTCCCCAATACTCCATGCTTGTCTCTTTCTTGGGATTCCAGTTTATATTGTAGGTCCCCTGTACTTCATGCTTGTCTCTTCCTTGGGGTTCCAAAGTAGATTGTAGGTCCCCCAGTACTCCATGCTTGTCTCTTTCTTGGGATTCCAGTGTAGATTGTTGGTCACCAGTACTCTTTTCTTGGCTACTCCTTGGGATTCCAGTGTAGATTGTAGGTCCCCAGTACTCTTTTCTTGGCTACTCCTTGGGATTCCAGTGTAGATTGTAGGTCCCCAGTACTCTATTCATGGCTACTCCTTGGGATTCCAGTGCAGATTGTTGGTCACCAGTACTCCATGCTTGCCATAATAGAACTGAAATAAGGACTTGGCGGTTACAATGTGTGATCTGTCTGACTTTGTGTCATGCCCTGATGTGATGGATCATTGTTTCTGTTGTCAACAATAGATTCACCCTGCTCCATCTAAAATGTGTTATTGGCCAACTTGATGTGGCTGTACAATGGCTGTAATGTAGTACCCACTCCATTTAAGTGGTCAGTAAATTGGGAGTTGGGTGATCACTATGTTTGGGCGTGTTGATTGTGTTGTCATGACTGTCTCTAACAGAATTAACTCATGGTCTTATTGACATGACAAAAAGCCAAATTTCAAAGCATGCTGATGGTGGGTGTAATTTGTGTATTTCCCCTGATATTGCAGATGTCGAAGAATGGTGATCATTATGTCTCCCCGCTTCTTGAAGAGTCCTGCCTGCGACTTCCAGACGAAGTTTGCCCACAGTCTCTCGCCAGGTGAGGATCAATGTATTTCAGGGCAGTAATGGGTTCAAAAGGGTTAATCTTAACCAATCATAATATATCTTCCCAAGACAAGTGAGTTAAGTAACTTTGAAAGTCCAGTTACCACCCTTGCAGAACTAACCTGGTACTATGGAGTTATATTTTGGCCGGACTAACGAGTTTATGCATAGTCCAATCAAAATCGCAAAACAAAATCGAAATCTGGTTCATAAACTGTTGAGCTGATTTTGGTCGATTACAATATTTGCAAAGCATGTGCACCTCTAACACGACATCAACAGATATTTTCGAAAACTTTTCATGTTTTTAATCAAGGTGCTCATATGATTTGATGCACTTTGCGATGTAAGGCCCATTTTATCACAATATAGATCTTGATTATTGATCAGATTGTCTTGACTGGGTAGTGCCATTTTGTTTGAAGCAAATGTAAGTGATACAAGATGCGGAATCTGATTTGTCAATAGGAGAGGCATAGATGGGACAACTTGGGACAACTCGTAATAGTGTGAGTGAGTGGGTGGATTGGGTGAGTGAGTGGGTGGATTGGGTGAGTGAGTGAGTGAGTGAGTGAGTCCTAAAGTGGTGCAAGTCTCAGATGTGTCATACATATAGTGTTGTACATGATGTATATGTTGCAGTCAGATGGGATCACATGTTTAAACCACTTCCAACAAGTACAAAAGTTGTTGTTTTCATAGCGCAAGGTGTGATAAGATCTAAAAATTCCATTTTTGCATCTGTGCATGTATTTTCTTTGTTTTGTAGGTTCCCGCAGCAAGAAGTTGGTGCCTGTCCTCATCACACCCTGCTTTATACCCCAGATCCTTCGCCACGTAACTCTCTGTGATTTCACAAAACGAGACCTGATGGAGTGGTTCTGGCACCGGCTTGCCCGAGCAATTAAGGCTCCCCTTAACTTTGAGGAGCTGCAGATAAATGACAAGATTTCATTGGAAGACATCACCCTTAGCCTGGATCAAGAACAATATCGCAACAGTGGGAGCAGCAGCAGCAGCAGCAGCAGCCAACCGCTACCCATCATCCACTCTCCTCCCTCCTCCTCTTTATCCTCCAGGCCTGCTGCTGCAGCCAACTCCCCTGGATCAAGCGGCGACCACACTCCAATGGAACCAGGGTCCCCAGTGCAGAGTGCTTCTCCAGGCTCCCCCATAGCATCAATGTCCTCATCCACGCAGTCATCAAGCCCCATTCCCCCTCGTCGCAGACATCGACAGGCTGACAGAAGCATCCCTCAGCTGTTCCCATCCAGTCAGTGTTGATTAGTGTCTGAAAAGATTGAGAGAATTGGGCCTACAGAGCAAATATGTTTGGAAAGGAACTTTTGAATTTAGTTTAATTCAGGTTAAGTTCAACTTTTCAGCATCACGTAAATGTTCTCATCCAGTCAGTGTTGACTTTGGTGGAAATAATCATTTGAAGAATTGGACCTTCAGAGCACATATTTTGGCTATGGAACTTCTTCATCAATTTGATTATGTTACCAACAGCTCAGCATTCCAGCAAGATCAGTTACTTGGTTGGGTGTCAGATTCTCCTGTGCGTACAAAACATTGTCAGTAGAAACTGGATTCTGGAAATGAATTGGCAGGCTCCATTCTAAGTTTGAGATTTATAATCTTTCTATTTATTAAAACAATTAAAGGTGTCAAGGCGTAACTATACAAAGACAGTTTGTAATTGGTTAGGGTTAGAACTTGTTCCCAAATATGACATGAATCTGGCATGATCCTTCACAATGGATTACTGGGGTTCTTGTGTTGTAGTGTAGCGAGCTGGCTTGTGCAGGCACAAGTCTGTCTTAGAGCTGCATATCAGTGATGGACCTGGGGTAACTGCAACCTAGCTCTAGGGCCACAACATTGTCTTTGTTAACCCTGTTGTGTAACAGATGCCGTTATAGGACCATGGCGACCATGCAGCTGCTCGTGTAATGAACTCCGGCTGAAGTCTCAGTTGTCCTCACTCAAGTTCAGAGGGAAATTGTGTTCACTGTTTCAAGAGATCATGTGGAAATAAACACACTGTGTGAGCAGACTACCCAGGATCTTCAGTTCAACTGGAAGAGTAATCTGAGTGAGATCTTGTGTTGTATCACTTGCTTGCAGGCTTCACAAGAGAGGGAAGTGAAATCTCCAAAACAGACATATACGTTCACACAGTTACAAAGAAGTGTTTCACATTGTTTATCTCAAGCATTTGACATGTTTCAAAAAACCTTGTTGGAAACTGTAAGATTAACTTTACTTTGTTTCAGAACAATATGTCTGAGTGACAGATGCGAAAAAGACTGGATGTATTTCTTCAGTTGAAAATGACAAGGACAATACTTAATTACCGGAAATAGGGAGCCCTTTGTACATGTGGAAGTTCTGACAGATTAAACACATAGGACTTGCCCTACACAATGCGAGTATATCGAGAAAGCCACAAAGGTTAAAACAAGGCAGGGATGAACAATCCTTTAACAGATGAATGCAGGTTGGATAACAGATCAAAGAGCTGTTTGTGTTGAGATGTGGCTGAACGTATCATTGACCGGAGGATAGGAGTGTTTACTCATTACTTATAATTTTATGAGATGAATTTAGAACTTGTTTGTCATATAATATGGTAAGACTGTCGAAGTTGTCCTCACTCAAGTGCAGAAAGAAATTGTGTTCACTGTTTCAAGAGCAATGTGGAAATAAACACAGAGTGTGAACAGACTATCACAGGACCTTCAGCACAACTGGAAGAGTAATCTGAATGAGATCTTGTGTGGTATCACTTGTTTCTTACAGGCTTCATTTAGAACTTGCTCTGGTAGAACTGGTAAGACTGTCGAAGGTACCCCAATACAAGTTATATGTTCATTTGTCCTTACAGGAACATACCAGTTGATCAGTGTACGAGAACGAAAGAGAACAGTTCTTTAGTGGTACATATGACAGTGGTACATATATTTGACATCGCTGGTGGTGGGACAGTTGCATTTATATTTGAGAGTTTGGTTTATACCATAAAACTAGTTATTGGATAATACTACATGTATTTGAGAGTAGGGTCTGTACCACACAACTGGGGTCAGGACAATAGTACATATATTTGAGAGTTTGGTTTATACGACAGACAAGTGTCAGTACTTAATTATTTAGAGTATGTTATATACCACAGAACTGTTGTTGTTTTGAGAGTTTGGTTCAGGTCAAACTCCATTCTGTAATCATCTATGAGAGTATGGCGTTTATATAGTCGCTTGCTGGACAATTGTGAGAATACGTTTCTCTGTTATACATGTGAAGGGAATATATCTCGTAATAGAAGATCTGAGAAATAATACCACATAGGGCAGAGTTCTGAGTTTATCATTTATGTACCTGAAAACTGGCCTCTCAGGGCATGTTCTACCACTTACAGGGCTGTTTCAATCTATTGGGTAGAGCATCTGCCAGAGAGCAAAAGGTCTATAGTTTGATTTTCTGGTTGCATCATACCAATAGATGGTGAAAGACTGTACATGTTGTTACCCTTCCTGGCGACTAGCATTAAGGGGATAAAACGAGCACCGGTTGGCTCAGAATGTTTGAGTAGGGTTTCCATGTTAAATTGCTCTTACATTTCCATGACGAGTCCTGTAGCTTCAGTACTGTCTGTAACGTGTCCAGGAGGGCTCAATTCTCAAACACGTTTTAATACAACATGGCACCACTGAATCCTATTTTGTGTTGACAGGTTTTATAAGTTGTGTTAAGATTCTAACATTGGTGGTGATGATTCCTCTATGTTGTAGTCATGTACACCAGTCACGCCTCTTGCCACTGAACTGGTTTGTTTACAGATCATTAATGCAATGTAATAGATTGTCATGATCATTTAGAACAAATAAATATATTTAGATATTGGAAGTTGTATGTAGTTTGCACTTGTCAGTGGTTTTCATTCAGGGACAACCAACCAGGGTAGCTGTCAGTTAATATGGGTTATTCAGCAGACAGACCATGCAACCAGTAGTTACTGACGAATTCCTACATACTGGATCTAACGGTGCCAGGGGCACGGTCTTCAGCTGACAGGATCCGCTGGTGGTAGATTCGAACCCAGAATCATCCCGATTATGTGCCTCAGCCTGCCCTAAAGAAGTCAACGTTGAAGCAGGCCCACCACTGCCGTGTTAAACCGAATTGAGTCAAGCAGTGATACCTTGTTTCTAGCACATATACATCTCTTTATAACCTTACAACGACTAAGTATAGAATGCGTGGTTAGGGAACAACACTCACTCACGCACCATGAAGTCATATAATAACATCACTCTCGCACCATGAAGTCATAAAATAACATCACTCTCGCACCATGAAGTCATATAATAACATCACTCACGCACCATGAAGTCATATAATAACATCACTCACGCACCATGAAGTCATATAATAACATCACTCTCGCACCATGAAGTCATATAATAACATCACTCTCGCACCATGAAGTCATATAATAACATCACTCACGCACCATGAAGTCATAAAATAACATCACGCACCATGAAGTCATATAATAACATCACTCACGCACCATGAAGTCATATAATAACATCACTCTCACACCATGAAGTCATATAATAACATCACTCACGCACCATGAAGTCATATAATAACATCACTCGCACCATGAAGTCATATAATAACATCACTCACGCACCATGAAGTCATATAATAACATCACTCTCGCACCATGAAGTCATAAAATAACATCACTCACGCACCATGAAGTCATATTATAACATCACTCACGCACCATGAAGTCATATAACATCACTCACGCACCATGAAGTCATATAATAACATCACTCTCGCACCATGAAGTCATAAAATAACATCACCCTCGCACCATGAAGTCATATAATAACATCACTCACGCACCATGAAGTCATATAATAACATCACTCACGCACCATGAAGTCATATAATAACATCACTCTCGCACCATGAAGTCATAAAATAACATCACTCACGCACCATGAAGTCATATAATAACATCACTCACGCACCATGAAGTCATAAAATAACATCACGCACCATGAAGTCATATAATAACATCACTCACGCACCATGAAGTCATATAATAACATCACTCACGCACCATGAAGTCATATAATAACATCACTCACGCACCATGAAGTCATATAATAACATCACTCTCGCACCATGAAGTCATATAATAACCACTCTCGCACCATGAAGCCATTTATTAACATATCTCACACACGCACCATAAAGTCATATAAAACCATCACTCAATCACGCACTATGAAGCGATTGCCCAGGATATGGACCAAACCCTGTGTTGAGGCCATACATCAATGCAGTCGCTGTTGGCGATGTTGTCGACTCAATATGACGCGTCGAACAGGACGTCTTGCTCGTAGACCTGCTGCTATTAAACGGTTTCGTACGGTCTGGTCGGAGATTCTGCGCAGTCCGGGTATTTTGGGATGCGCTTGAGGTGGCTGTGGTCGCCCTTTCACGTTGGTGGCGCAGTCAGATGTAGCGATCCTGGGCTGGGGTGGTTACTCTTGGTCGTCCCGACCTTGGCCGATCACGTGTTGACCTATGCTGTTGAAAACGACCCCATAGCCTTGTGATAGTGTTGGGCGCTACATTAAAAAATCTGCGTGCAAGCGGCCAATGACATTGTTTAATTGCACTTCTGTTAATCTTGGCATGTTGTTGAACTATATCTGTTCGATTTACGCAGATGCCAGGCATTCAAAAATCCTGCACGTAAATACCGTTCATAGTACAGCTGCACGTGCAGTACGTGCAGCTCCTTGGCCCTTTCGTTAATCCACTGGTGCGTTTTTCAGAATCCTAAGTGTTTTCCGACTAATGGGTTGCATGTCCTTGTTGTGATCATTTTGATCCGGGAAATGTGTCACTGTTAGTATAACATATTAAACCTCTTCATTTTGCACCTCTTTGTCATCAAATTTCGTTTTTATGGCCAAATATATCCGTATTGTGTTTCTTGTTTTAAGAGTATATTAACTTCATACACTCACACAACATGAAGTAATATATTAACATCACTCAGGCCTCACGAATAGTCAAATCTAAACATCGCTCACGCACGCATGGTGCATACTTGTAGTCCTATATTAACATCACTAGGGCACCACGAATAGTCAAGTGTAAACATCACTCACGCACGAACCATACATACTGGTAGTCCTATATTAACATCACTCAGGCACCACGAATAGTCAAGCGTTAACATCACTCCTGCGCCATGGATAGTTCTATATTAAGGTTACTCGCTCAACCTGTATGGTTAATGTACACACTATTGCATATCCCACGCATAATGATTACACAGCATATTTGTAAGCTTATTCAGGAATATAGTATATTGCACACTTAATGACATTTCATGCTATAACATTGAACCCAAGTTTGTGTGGCAATATTATATGTGGTAACAGTTTTGTATATATACTTATATATTGTAAAATGTGTTTAATTAACGTTAAGGTATGATATTTAATGCGTACAAGATCTCGTTTGAATCTGATGAAGACATGTTGACAAAGAAAGGGGTGACAAAGTCCCTTAAATTATTGCTCATTGGAAATGTCAAATTCAAAAGTTAGGGGAAATGTTGAAATGTTGACAAAGATAAAATGCATGACAAGTAGCCTATTTTTTTCTTTCTGACACTAGCAAGTGTTTGACTTCTGGTTTGATCAAGTACAATGTACATGAAAAAGGCTGAAATATGCAAACGGTATCTTGTTCCAGCTTCATGAGCAAATATTTCCGTTTTAGCACAAAGCATCCTGTGTTTCTATACATGCACAGAGCATTAATTGTCCTGTGTAATTCCGACTATATGCAATTCCCTTGCTTGATTTGCACCACAAATGTACCTGGTTTTTTTCAGGTGAACAGTTGATCATTAAAAAATGGTTTTGCATATGTTTGTGGCTGGTGCCATCGGCTGGGGCAGGATACGCTCACCTTTTCACAAACGCCTTGTGTCATCACTGTTTGACACTGATTCATAAACATATGCTCATGATATGGTCGGAATTGTACCATCGACTCTGCTTGGAGCAGGATTTCCCATGAATATGGAAAGGGTCTTTCTTAGATCAAAGACTTACATTATCATATCATCACATGTTTGAAAGAACAATTCCTGTCTGAAAACCCAAACAATAATCCTTTTTGACACATTTCAACCTCAGCTATACACTGCTGTTATTGGCCCAAAACAGGCACGTTTTAAAATGGACAAAGTCGATCTAGCTTTTATTACATATATTGTGAAGTCATCAGATAAAATTCGTGTCTTATATTATGAAGATCCGATGCGCCGAATAGAGCCCTTGTCGTACCCCAGCTGTCCTTCCATGAAATGATATGGTTTATGATTACAATATGTAACTGTAACTTACTATTATTATCCTTCTATATTTCCATTGTTCATGACTGGGATTTCAGCCTAGATGCTATAAATAGAACACGCAATCACGACCTCGAACAGGAAGTAGGACTGGGTCATACAGTCGCCTAGCGGCGATACCACCAACCTGTTAGGACGACATTTACATTAAAGTGTCGCCGGGTTTGAGTGAAGGCGCACAACTCCTGTGAGCTTTTTCGCATGTCGTAAAATCAACGGTTACTTTCCGCATGAGTTAATTTACATAAGTTCATTGAAACGTGTAATAACGACAATCAGACTTATCGAAATCTCGCATTTTACTTCCTGCTTTGGGCAAAACAGGGCACGAGAGAAGTTATCAACACTATATGAAAGACGCTTACAGGTATAAGGTATGAAAGACGCTTCCAGGTATCAGGTATTAGTAAAAATCGCCACCGTACGAACTGTATGTATCATTATAGGATCTAGAAGTGACCATTTTGATTTAACTCCTCCCTTTCAGATGTAGAGCTACCCTCGACAGTTCAACCGTGACCAATTGTGCAAGTGACGTAGGCTAAGTGACATGGCGTCTAATTCGGACGACGATGATGTGTCGATTCCATCATGATGTAGGTGAGCGAGACACAACAGACCCGACCTTACTGCCTACCCCTAAGTTGAATCCAAACGGCGGGTAAGCTCCATTGGATGCCCAAGCCCAACACACACACACACACACACACACACACACACACACTCATGAACGTGCAACCCTATTCCTTCGCACCTTTACCCTGCCATGAAATCAGATCTCCTTTTCATATCCCACATCCCGTTACTAGCAACCAACATCCATCATTTTTGCAACCCACATCATTTATTTTCCAATTGAAGGCTTCAGTCGCATTTTGTTACAAAGAAACTGAATAACCTTATTTATTATCTTTAGGAAACGGAAACCTAGAATCGTGTAAGTAGAATAAATATGGAATTAGGACATTTCCTGTGTTCCTAGTCAATGAATCATTTAACCAGAAAGTGAACTTTTGTTAACAAACACCGTGTCGGTGCATATGAACACATAGCAACTGATCAGAATATTGAGAGACAATTCATGTACCCGACTCACATTGGTAAGCCACGTTACTCATCAATACTTACAGTGAAACAACTCATTAATACATCATCTCTTTGTAAATGGTTTTAACTAGAAGAAAGAAGACCCTTTACACATCCTTGTCGGATGTATGGAACTGTGGATGCGATGATGCTTATTGCTCGATCACACCACCAAATGTTGATATACATATCAGCTCATACCACGACATGACTCATTAGGGGCTTCGTGTCAAGTATTGTTCCATTACGACTGTGTTATGAACATGTGTACACCATGGATCACCATCATGTTG
This sequence comes from Haliotis cracherodii, assembly GCF_022045235.1. Taxonomy (NCBI): domain Eukaryota; kingdom Metazoa; phylum Mollusca; class Gastropoda; order Lepetellida; family Haliotidae; genus Haliotis; species Haliotis cracherodii. The sequence continues at coordinate 23,070,552 of NW_027266273.1, forward strand.
AGACTCTTCGGTGGCACCAGTCACAAACACACGCAAAGGCAAGTGAAGTGCCACATTATATCGGACATCGTTTGTGTCAATGATGCGACGAATTTTGAAATGTCCTCCCCATGTCCATCACACAACTGTTTAAAGGTTTATGCCTTGAATGTCGCGGGGGCACGGGTGGCCAAGTCGTCTAAGGCGCCGCGATTCGCTGTGCAGAGTTGCGTCCCTTAGACACGCCAGAAACCTATGATTGTGGGTTCGAATCCCGGTTCACCCCGATTATGTTTCTAGGTTTGTCAGCACCATACCCGTGCTCGTGGGTTTCACCGAAGTGGTAAAAGTCTGACACCTGCATCACTTCGGGCTTTCCTCCCACATTAAGCTGACACGCCGTGATATGACTTGAATACTGTTGAAAGCGGCGTCAAACGCAACACACTCACTCACTCACTCACTTGAATGTCGCAACCTTGATCAAACAACTTTTTGGCAAGAGTCTCATGACACTCGTTGAAATCTTCGCAGAAAGAGCATGCTTGAAAGTATCTCAAAAGTTGTGACATGTAGACACCAAAGGTTGGAGCTGCTGGAATATTGTTCGACACAAAAGTAAAGTTGACTATTGAAAAGTTAAAGTCTTGTGGACAGTTTTTGTCACTCTTAATCTTTTATGCATAGATGTAAATATGAAACATTGCTTATTATTTGTCTCCTCTATTTCTAGTTCAGGTGGGTAAACCAGTAAGTGAGAATTGGCTATTTGACCATTATTGAACGATATCAGATCAGATATAAACTTGAAACATTATTTAAACCTTCCTGGCCAAATTATCTTGATTTCATTTTGCCAGTCCCAGCAGACTTTCCGATTCATATGGAGCACTGTTTAACCTGAAAAAGCTCTTACGTAAAACCGATTCTAGTACTAGTTCCCTATTGAGAATTATTGCCCTGAAAACATGAACAAATAACAAGTATTTCATGATAGTTAAACAACAGTCATTGACGAAAGTTTTTGCCAAAGCTGATTGGATCTATCATTGAGCTCGTTAATAATGTATTTCGCACCGGACCAGGTCATACTTGGGTTACCAAATTACAAGAGCGCACAGACAAATCGTGGCCGCAGTTGTATCCATGCTTGAAGTTCCCCCTGTTGAGACGTCAGCTTCCGGTAACTTTTTCTGCGAATTGTGCATGTCCCAAAACAAACAATACTCTTCAGATTGGAAAATTGCATAGTCTACCGAAAAAAATATGTTTAATAAAACATAACTTGTGGTAATCCTGACATCATCATCATCATAAGAAGAAGAAGAAGAAGAAAAAGAAGAAGAGGGAGTGAGTGAATGAATGTGTTGCGTTTAACGCCGCTTTTAACAGTATTCCAGTTATATCACGGCGTGTCAGCTTAATGTGGGAGGGAAGCCCGAAGTGATGCAGGTCTCAGACGTTTATCATTTCGGTAAAACCCACGAGCACGGGTATGGTGCTGACAAACCTAGAAACATAATCGGGGCGAACCAAGATTCGAACCCACAATCATAGGTTTCTGTCGTACCCAAAGGATGCAACTCTGTACAGCGAGTTGCGGCTCCTTAGACGACTGGGCCCCCAAAACGAAGAAGAGGAAGAAGAGAAGAAGAAGAATTTAATGTACATTTAGGAGATAAATATTTCGTTTTGTAAGATTTGCGTGATGTTATGCTGAATGGATGTACGGAAATTTCATTTGAACACGACGCCGTAAGGCGGAGTGTTCAAATGAAAAATTTCCGTACATCCATTCAGCATAACATCACGCAAATCTTACAAAACGAAATATTTATCGACATTGTAACATGAACGTTAATTATATCGATATTTAGGAGGAACTAATTTACTGAGCGCATGACACAACAAAACTGTCGTTAGTAATACGTCTCCTCGTGCTCACCTTCGAAAAGATGCATGATATGGGGTGCCGCGAAACCGATCAATGGTTTCGAGGTACTCCAATAATGAGGGTCCATTTTACGAAAGGGGTGGTCACATGTTCAAGCTCATTTCTCAGAAAATAAACAAACAACAGGAAATATCACAAATTCAATTCTTTATCACAGTTCCTCATCTTACTTGTAATTTGTAGTTATGCGTAACTATGAAATTCAAATAATCAAAATTAGAAAAGACGTACATACTGTTTGGCCCCTGTACAAGATAGTGTCAACTCGCCTGAAACTGAGGTGGTGACAAGAGACGTCAAACGTGCGAAATTTCAGACATGCAGCTTAGCTGGGATTGAAAAAGTTGTTTACTGTTACAGTGGAATAACATATGTGAGAGAGGCCGTGGAAATTAGCAGAAGAATTAACCTGGAAATTACTCACGGGAGCAGTGGACAGTGGCAGGATATTTGTATCTATGATAGGTACCAAATTACGTTCGTTAGCGAGCTACTCCTGTCACTGAAAAATGTTCGAATAATGTCGTTTTTGAGACGAGCACGAGTCAATGGAATACGACTTCAACGATTCATCGGATTTGTGGCCGGTAATTCTGCAAATCTCGCGATTCAATACCTGCGTTTGACAGTAAAGTGACGGCAGTTTGCAGTGTGAAATTCCCGGTCTTGGATAATGTTTATGCTGCGCTCAAATGGCGGCCCCCTGATGTGCCTGTGTATGGCAGCACGCAACCCAACAAAACTCGATTTTGAGTAAAGTTCTCCCTCAGCATTTCTGACTTCGGCATAAAAGAACCTCAGTCTCTCATTCAGTTGAAAAGCAGGAAGCTCTTCGAACGTGGGTTCAAAACCTCGGAAACCAAGCCATTCTGGAAGTGAAAAGATTGCTGTGTTCAGGGTACAAATGTGACGGTAAGTGGGAGTATTTCGTTATTATTACGGTGTCGTGTTTAAATGAAATTTCCGTATATCCATTTAGTATAACATATCTCAAATCTTACAAAACGAAATATTTAATTTATGTTAAGATTTTGGTCAATCTCGTTATATTATTGCCAATTTTTGCGATGACACATTGGTCACGCTTTACATTGCTATTATGGCAATGGTGTAAGGGAGGTAACTCTCGCTGATGTTGATCGAATCTGCGTAGGAATTTTTTTTTATTTGTTTATGTATTCTTTCATGTTTCAATGGCTTACGTCGAAATATTTTAACTCCCAGTAGATTTGGAGAGGTTCCTATCCACGATGTCCTGTACTGCTTTTGTATCAAGGGACGCGAAGCGGTGACTGGACGCTTGAACTTTGGGCTCGCTGGCTGTATTTCCTAGTTCGGGGGCCATCTCAGAACGGTTTTCAGCTTCAACAGCTTTTTGTGGGTTATAATAAGAACAAAATTAGGTGGATGTATGAAAGTCATTATAGAGTTGCAATAAATGTTTTTTACTCTGTTAAAAATTGATTTTGTTTTGTTTTTTCCTTTGGCCAAGCCCAAGAAAATTACATTATTTATGATTATGATTTTGTAATTAATGGAAAAAGGTAAATTTCATTTACCTTCAAATTCTTGTATTATCTCAGAAAATGTCTCGTCGCCCTATTCACTCAATATTTCATCGAAATCTCCGATGTGGAAGTCAGGGTAAATTTCCATCTGTTCCTCCATGTTGATGATTTCAAAAATAGTTCCATTAATTAATGTATACATACACGGTGATGAGACCCCAAAAATTCAGCGATGTTATGCTCATTCGACAACACTTTTTAACCAATCAGATCAGGGAACATACCTACATTTATGTTACAATATGCAATATTTATATGTAATTAACACAAGTCCAACCGCATTACATTGTAGATAAATGTAGCTATGTTTTGAACAGGGATACATCATTTGAAGCCATCAATCTAATTATCCTACATAATGTAGGGTTTAAGTATATATACAAATGATAACGATAGAAACTACAGTTATTACAAAATGATATTCATCTTCAACTTGGCCCTATTTTCAATCGAAACACAACCTTTGATATGTTAGGTCTTGTTTGTATCTCAGTGTCAATGTTAGGCTGGTGGGTACAACATTTGAACTGAGCAAGTACTGTCCTATTCATGAATGTTGTAGTTTGCTTTCTTTTAAATATTATTCTGAACTTAATTAATTTTGAATAAACTCAAAAGGGTTAATGCTAAGGCTAATGCCAATCTTGCTAAAAGGAAACTTCAGACTAATTATATATTCAGACATGAAGCTGACAATGCTGCTTATAAGTAATTGCAATTCCCATATGTACCCAAAACCACTACAGAATAGAATGTGTTAACGTTTGATGCTAAGTTGGTCTTACCTGTTTCACGGTCTAACATTAACAGATCATAAAAGTTCTTTATTTCAGACCATTACTTAACAACATGGTTTGAGGAAGGCTGCTTTAATTTACACATAACGATCGATTACACGCAAACATGTGTACAACTTCTATATCCTGGTATTTATCAACATCTTATAGTTCAGTCCCTAAATTGGACTGATTTTAGAATCAGATATTTATAAAAAGGCTGCAGAAAATATAACGATTTTATGAGTTCACTATTTTTTAGATTCTTGACAAATTCACCATCTTTCTGAAAACGACAATGCTATTGTTATCTACATTAACTGACAAATGGTAGTTGTCACGAAAACATACTTCAGACATCAATACGTTTTTGTACCCCTTATGTTTACAGTATCAGGAAAATGGACAAAATCATCTGCAAATAACAACACAACTTATATAATATGAGCGTGTAGCTGTACACATGGGACACAAGACGATTCTATTTGTTATGCAAGTTCTTTGACAAACATTGAGAAAAGGATATAGAGCGGCAGCCCAGAGCACTTTGGTCAAACGAACAAGGTACCAATATCCGAACACAGAAACATTTACTGTGTAACCCAACATATTCATATATGGATGTCTGCGTGTGGCCCCTGGCCCCCCAAAAGAAGGGGCCATTCAAGGGCTGGATCAAACATTGGACGTACCACATGAAAGTAAGTGTAAATGAACTGGTACATCTCACAGAGTACAGAATGGGCCACGCCAGACAAATCTTCCTCTGCAAAAGGCCTGCCAGACACCCCCAAGGAGGGTTCCGAAAATTTGGGCTGGGTTAAACATTGGAGGTACCACATGAAATCAACATAAAATGAACTATTTCACTCTACTAAGAATAAAAAACCCATTGCCAGACAAATCGTCTGCTGCAAAAGGCCCGCCAGACACCCCCAAATGTTGACCCTTAATGCACTCAGTGAACACTCTGGTAAAATTTGACTAGAGTATACATTCAAAGTACCAGATGGAAGTAAGTTTAGATGAACAGGTATATGTTACTGAGTACAACACGGCCCATACCTGACAAATTTTCCTCTGCATAAGGTCCGCCAGACCCCCCAGAGAGGTTTGTAGGAATCCATAGCCAAGCTATCAGGCTGTAGCTTTGAGGACTTCATAGCTGATCAGATATATATTCACAAGATTCAGATTCATGCCATTTTTCATTACATTTCAACGATAGGCCTAATCTATGATATCAATACTAGTATTCAAAGACCTGATTTTATAAATACGTGATTTTAATCTCAATAAAATCCTTCCATCTTTAAGAACAAAACATAAATTTGACCATCTGTTGACTCTCAGAGCTGATGTCCAATGTTTCATTATGCACACTGGGATTACAGAGGGTCAACTGTGTGGGGTGGGGTGAGGGTGTGTCTAGCGGTCTTTATGCAGAAGAGGATTTGTCTGGCAATGGGTATTTTGTAATAAGTAGAGTGTAATAGTTCATTTTATGTTAGTTCCATGTGATACCTCCAATGTTTAAGCCTTATACAGAGGAAGATTTGTCTGGTGTGGCCCATTCTGTACTCTGTGATATGAACCTGTTCATTCAAACGTACCTTTATGTGGTACAATCGATATATATTCCACACCAATTTTACCCGTGTATACCTGAAGGGTCAACTTTTTGTGGGTGTCTGGCGGGCCTTATGCAGAAGATGATTTGTCTGGCAATGGGTATTGTGCAATAAGTAGAGTGCAATTGTTCATTTTATGTTGATTTCATGTGGTACCTCCAATGTTTAACCCAGCCGAAATTTTGGGACCCTCTCTGGGGGGTCTGGCGGACCTTATGCAGAGGAAAATTTGTCAGGTATGGGCCGTGTTGTACTCAGTAACATGTACCTGTTCATCTAAACTTACTTCCATCTGATACTTTGAATGTATACTCTAGTCACATTTTACCAGAGTGTTCACTGAGTGCATTAAGGGTCAACATTTGGGGATGTCTGGCGGGCCTTTTGCAGCAGACGATTTGTCTGGCAATGGGTTTTTTATTCTTAGTAGAGTGAAATAGTTCATTTTATGTTGGTTTCATGTGGTACCTCCAATGTTTAACCCAGCCCAAATTTGGGGACCCTCTTTGACATCCATATATGAATATGTTGGGTTACACAGTAAATGTTCCTGTGTTCGGATATTGGTACCTTGTTCGTTTGACCAAAGTGCTCTGGGCTGCCGGTCTAATAGGACTCATCACACAGCCTTGGCTAACACATATTGCACAATTGAAATGTTCCCAAACATTGTCATTAGACCTAACACATCCATTCACACAACTATAAATAGATTCGGGTGCCTTTATCATGTTTGATTAAACTCCCTATACTTTAGAATATACCATCAATAAATTTAGATAGATTTTGTTGAATAACACTTTAAAACATGAAGATATTCCTTCCCGGAATTCAACTTGTGATTCGATATATTTTTATAAAAATGAAAATAATAACATTGCATTGAGAAAGCATGGATATAGCTAACTGAAAATGCTTAAAAGTGACAAACCTCTATAAACCTTAGGAGTAGAGAAGTCATCCTTTTATCGCAAGTAATGATGACACATGTACAGCGTGATTCAGGGAAATTAGATGTAAACATAACATAAAACAACGATTCATTGTATGGCAGTTACATATCCACTAAAGATTTATGTAAATTCTGAAATAAGATTATCTTTGCCAGAACTTCTTTAATTCACGGATTGCTTTACATTTTTCTTAGGGGCCAGTAGCGTCCAGTAAGCAACTGGTCGTGTCATTAACAGTAAAATCCATATTAAAACCCCCAGTCTGTTCAGTGGAGTTGGCATTGCATTCTGTTGTAACTTCTTTTGTTAATGTTTCCTTAATACAGCCAATAACTCATTCTTTTAATAAGTATTGACTCACAGATGTTCTCTTGAAGAGGCATTATTCTGTCTCTTGTTAGTCCTATTTAGGTCTCTATATCTAATGCCGCCGAGAAATATGGGATTGAAGTGATGCATTGTTATTTGAACTTCTAAAAATGTCAATAACCTTTCGGATCTGTTATAATCACATTCAGAATCAAACCATGGTTGGTCAGATATTACACAGCTGTACGTTTTCCTAGTTTGGAGAATGTCTTCATTGAATACATTTATTGCCTTGTTAATATCTGTTAATATGAGAGCGCAGCAGAAAAAAACCACTCAAATATAGATGATCCATCTGTTGACAGAATGTTTTCTCTTAATAGTTCCGCAACGTTTATATCCCAAAGAAACTTAAAACAATACCGATGGTGGCGTGCATCTCGCGGAGGGCCTGATCCGATATCAGAGTCACGGGATTGAAATGAACAGCTGATGGGGAAGTATGGCGAGACACTCCGAGATCCGATGTAAACAAATCACCTGACACGATGAAATAATCAACACCACTTGTTCCTGTTGATGCAAGAAATGTAAAGTCATCAAATGATGCATCCGTTCTAGACTAACGCCTAGTCACTGAAACTATATTATTGTGATATAAATGAGCAACTACATATAAATTGAAAAGGCACCCCAGTGAGATTGGAGATTCCGAATCTGTTGAAAATCTAGACTTAAGGATGTAGCATTACCGTAAGCGACTGGGCGGAAGGGATATAATTAAGGTTCAGGGATATCAGACAGATTACATCCGTTCGACAATGACCGATTTAGAACTTTCAGGTTCAATACGGAAGTGGAATATATAAAATGCCAAATTTCAAATAGTCAGTTGCTGTAAAACATCCACAATGGCTGTTGTTGGTGTTGTGTTGCCATGACAATCACAGGCGTATATTGTACAGACTGCGGTTGCTCTTGGAGGTTATGTGGAAGCTGGTCTTTACGTCTACTGTACGACTCCTGTCTATCTGTCTGCATTCCTAAGTACTTATCTATCAGCTGAGACACATAATCATCGTTCGATAAAATAAATGAAGAGTCACATTGAAACGGTTCTTGTCCGACGTTGATACCAACACCATCAACACGAAGACACCTTGCTGGGACCGAGCTGAGTTCCTGTTGTAATCACTTTAATTAATTTAGTCAATGAGTTGATTTCGGAGAAGAAAATCAGATATAACTTTATAGAGTCAATACTTGTGTTGGTTGTAGTGAGTGTGCCTGGGTTACGCTGGGGCAGGATACGCTCACCTTTTTGCTAACACCTGGTGTCATCACTATGTGATATTGAACCACAGACACATGCTTATTATTTAGTCGGAATCGTATAATTTCAACATCCCAGCATAGTATGAGAAGGAGGCCGCATGATTTGAAAAGAATGTCATGGTTTTCCTTCTCAATGTCGATTGTCTAAAATAGTGTTTGGTGATGATTCCATGAAAAAGACACACAACACACGCTGATATAGCTTTATTAACGTGCACCCAGCAATCGGCACACCGAATATATGATAAATGAATATGTTTTCGTCATAAAAGAAAACCGTTTTGAGTTACTTCATTTATGAAATGGTACTCTACAATTGTGGCGCAATTTGTTGTCTCTGAAAACAACTCTCACGTTACAATCATATGTGATAGGTTTGATAACAGAAAAATAAAAATGTTCATTTTGACATGTGCTGTAAATTAGCCTGGCACGTTCAACCTGCGAGTGCTCCTATGTAGTGCTCAAACAAGAAGAATCCTCTGAACCATCTACGAACCATCTACGAACCATCTACGAACTCTCTGGATGTCTTTCTATAAGGAGCAAGATAGTAAGCAGTTACAATTATGAAAGTTTGTCCAGATCCATTGGATTGAGAAGTCCTCCACCGTAATGTTCCTCGAATACTAGTATTTCACACCTACAATTCCACGACTAAAATAACCCCCTCCCTCACTCCCTGTTCTCTCGTGCTGCAGAAACGTGTCCCTGGATGCGCTCAGAGTGTCAGCTCGAAAGAAGCTGTCTCAGTACCTCAACATCGAGAGACCCTACGACGGAGGTGCTGAACGAGTGGACGAGGAGACCAGACTTGTTTCCGACTGTAGGCCAGCTGTTTTACTATCTCAAGGTGATGGGCCGTGAAGATGTGCTGACAGACTGCAAACGTAGCATCGGTGAGTCCCATTCAAATTGTCTGTCAGGATACATCATCCCGAGGCAAGGGAGCTAACTGACTATAAAAGTGGAAACTGGACTTTTACAGTCAGTTAACTCCCTTGCCCCCGGAAGATGATCAGGATATATTGTATTGTTACTTGTAACTACACACAAAACTGATAACTTTAGAGCAATACTTTACATTCAGTTGAAATGCTTGATATAACTGAAATGAATGTGGTGTACTGACAATTCACAAAGAGGTGTTGCCTCTTTCTACCAATATTTGGAAGTTTGATATTTCTGTTCATTGTAATTATGCATTTGTTATAATCATACCCAGATGATACTTGTATAGGGGCAGGGGAGATGACTGACTGGATTTATTGCCTTTGACGAACTTGCCCAAGAAAGAAGATGCATACAAAATTGAAAATAACTAAACTTAAATGGACATCGGGAGACAATTCTGTTTTACCTGTAACTGATATATTGGGAAGTGTTTTACACAGATGCCCCTCTCATGGTTCCAGTTCTGGATATCGAGCACTACGTTTCACAGCAGGAACGTCGCCAGAACGACGTCGTACCTCTCCAGGATGACACCATATCCCAGAGTTCCACACCCGATTCTTCTGATTTCACAGATCATGACACTGATGAATACAGATACATGACTGTTAAGGATGGTAGGAAGCTTTTCGTACTGCAAAAACAACAAGATGTGAGAGACACTCAGTACAGTGCTCTACTGACAGCCATTGTAATTAATTTTGTTTGTATACAACATATAGGATGTAATTCTACCCCGTGCATGTGATGTAGACAGTGTTTGGAGGTGCCTTGATTAAATGGTACAGCAGAAAGCCTCAAGGACCCTAGTCACACCTTGATTTAAGGGAAGGGCCCACGAAGTGAGGTTGCCAATGACAAGAGGTACAAATTTTACCATGATTTTACCAAAGTATTTGCTGTGCCACAAGGTTACGAGTATACAATTTATGTAGGTGATGTTTTTGTACATCACTCTCACTGAATCTTGTAATAGAAGACAGAACGTGCATCATTTATTTTTTTCAGTTGAGCGTGACACACCAACATTTTATGATGCGTTTATGAGGTCTATGACCTTCAGTTTGTGAAGAAGATGCTGTCTGAGATGGAGGCTGCGCGGTATGGGCTGAAGCTGTTTGTTCCTTGGAGAAACGATCTGCCGGGGTCGTCCACACACACAGTCTCAACCAAGCTTTTTCAGGACAGGTAAGCTCCTGCAACATAGAATCGACCCCTAAATCACGAAATAGTTTCTTAGCAGTGATACCTCCTTGTCCACTTCCATGTGAAGCGTCGTTTCGAATTGGGGAAAAGCAGAACTCAAAGCATGCAGTTGGATGTTTTAACTGGTGTATTTTCTCCGATGTTGCAGATGTCGAATGATGGTGATCATTATGTCTCCCCGCTTCTTGAAGAGTCCGGCCTGCGACTTCCAGACGCAGTTTGCCCACAGTCGCTCACCAGGTGAGGTTCCATGTATTTCATGGCAATATTGGGGTCAAATGGGTTATGTCACAAAAACTCCTTTTGAACAATACTTCAGTTATATCAGTGCGTGTCAGCTCGATGTTCGAGGAAGACCAAAAGTGGTATTTTAGATGAAACCAATGAACAGGAGTATGGCGTGGTCAAAGGAACAACTATATAATCAGAGCGAATCTTCCATTCAACCCGCATGTTTTTGGCGCCTATAGACTACAGAGCCACCTGGCCCTCCACCAAACACTTCATAAGCTGTGCACCTGTCACAGCTTCATGAGCAGGATTCGGCTTCTAATTAGACAGAGATCGACAGAAGTAGGCTACAGAGTAGACAATGGTAGAGATACAGAGTTAGTGTGTTTATCCAACATGAGTTGAAGGATAGGCCATTTTGCAGGAAACTGAAACAGTTTCTATTTGTAACTAGAATGCAAAAAAAACCACTGTTGATGTGGAGATAATTTGTGTCTTTGCAAAGCTGACAGGTGTTTCTTGTATATTTCAAAAGTTCTACAGAAAGGTGTTATGAGCAGCAAGCTTTAAGGAGAATATCATCGAATGTAGATACATTTATAGACTGTTCTGGGGTAGTTGTGTGTTCATAAATATAAAGGTACCTTATATATGCACAATTCAGACTTATCACAGAAATACATCAATATTTAGGGAATATCTATATTCAGCATAAAGGAGATAATGGGACAGGCAGTGCTTGTTTCATCATGGACAGTGTGTTGTACATGTTACGTTTGTTGTAATCAGATGGGATCGCATGTTTATATCAGTGCAGAGAAACCAAACGTCAAAGTCAAAACATAAGTTGTTTTCATGGGGCAAAGTGTGTTAAGATCTCAAAATTTACCTTAATTTCCTGCAGCAAGAAGTTGGTGCCTGTTCTTATCAGACCCTGATTTATACCCCAGATCCTTCGCCACGTAACTCTCTGTGATTTCACAAAGCAAGACCCAATGGAGTGGTTCTGACACCAGCTTGCCCGAGCAATTAAAGCTCCTCTCAACTTTGAGGAGCTGCAGACAAATGACAAGATTTCATTGGAAAACATCACCCTTAGCCTGGATCAAGAACAATATCGCAACAGTGGGAGCAGCAGCAGCAGCAGCAGCAGCCAACTGCTTCCTATCATCCACTCTCCTCCCTCCTCCTCTTTGTCCTGCAGCCAACTTCCCTGGATCAAGCGGCGACCACGCTCCAATGGAACCAGGGCCCCCAGTGCAGAGTGCTTCTCCAGACTCCATGAAGTCATCAATGTCCTCATCCACGCAGCCATCAAGCCCCAACCCTATCCCCCCCCCCCCCCCCCCCCCCCCCCCCACACACACACACACACACACAGAGGTCGCAGACACCGACAGACTGACAGAAGCATCTCTCAGGTGTACCCATCCAGTCAGTGTTGACATTAGTGTCTGAAATGATTGGAAGACTTGGGGCTACAGAGCACATATGTTTGGAAAGGAGCTTTTGAATTCAGTTTAATTCAGGTTAGAGACAGTTCAACATTTCAGCATCATGTAACTGTTCTCATCCAGTCAGTGTTGACATTGGTGGCTGTAATCGTTTGAAGATTTGGACCTAAGAGTACACGTGTAACTTCTACGTTCAGTGTAATATGTTACAGTCAGCTCAGCACACCAGCTGTGATCAGTGCCTTGGCTGGATTTCAGATTCTCCTGTACATACGAAACATTGTCAACAAAGGCTGGATCCCCAAATGAATTGGGAGGCAGACTCCAAACCAAGTGTCAGATTAAATATATTTCTATTTTGTGAAACAATCACAAGTGTCACATGTGTGACTGTACAAAGACTGTGTTTGTAATTGGTTATGGTTAGAACTTGTTCCCAACTATTACATTAACCTGCCATGATCCTTCACAGTGGATTACTGGGGATCTTGTGTTGTTGTGTAGCAAGTTGGCTTGTGCAGGCACACGTGAGTCAGGGGAGCTCCCAGGTACAGTGTCTCAGAGCTGCATTTCAGTGATGGACCTGGAGTTACTGCTGCATAGCACAAGGGCCACAACATTGTCTTTGTTAACCCTGATGTGTAACGTATGTCGTTTTGGACCATGGCGATCATGCAGCTGCTCGTGTAATGAACTCGGGCTGAAGCTCTCAGTTGTGTTCACTCAAGTGCAGAAACAAATTGCGTTCACTGTTTGAAGAGATCTTGTGGAAATACGTTTCCAGTAGGGTTCCTGGAGGCCTATTTGCGTTCTGTCATTATCAGATTCGAGATTCAAATTACGTTGGCTTAGCTTAAACACTATTTGCAACATGTCGCCGAAACCTACTCCCTATTTGTGGGATGTATACATGCTTACATTAGTGATGATGTTTCTCTCTGTTTTGATCATGTACATCAGTTGCACATCTTTCCACCGAACTGGTTTGTTCACAGATCACTAATGCATTGTACAGTATTGTTCTTTTGGAACCAATAGATATATCTAGATATTACAACTTTTATGTTATACAAACTTGCAGTGTAGCTGTCAGTTAAACATCAAAACAGTTCAAATGTACATCAACTCATGTCAAACAGGAATTTTCAACCGCTGCGATTGTCAGTTAGCCTGGGATATTCAGGGACCACAATTAAATGGATGTGGCAGTTATCCTGGATCAGTTAAACGGGGTCCTTCACGAACACCCAACCGGTGTATCTGTCATTGTAACGGGGTAATTCACGAAAACCTTACCAGTGGAGCTATCTGTTAGGAGGGGTCATTCACGGACACCCAACCAGAGCTATCATTTAACAGAGTCATTCACGGACATCCAACCAGTTGAGCTATCAGTTAAACAGAGTCATTCACGGACACCCAACCGGCGCATCTGTCAGTGTAACGGGGTAATTCACGAAAACCTTACCAGTGGAGCTATCTGTTAGGAGGGATCAATCACGGACACCCAACCAGTGGAGCTATCATTTTAACAGAGTCATTCACGGACATCCAACCGGCGTATCTGTCAGTGTAATGGGGTAATTCACGAAAACCTTACCAGTGGAGCTATCTGTTAGGAGGGATCAATCACGGACACCCAACCAGTGGTGCTATCATTTTAACAGAGTCATTCACGGACATCCAACCGGCGTATCTGTCAGTGTAACGGGGTAATTCACGAAAACCTTACCAGTGGAGCTATCTGTTAGGAGGGATCAATCACGGACACCCAACCAGTGGAGCTATCATTTAAACAGAGTCATTCACGGACACCCAACCAGTGTATTTGTCAGTTTAACGGGGTAATTCGTGAAAAACTTACTAGTGGAGCTATTTGTTAGGAGTCATTCACGGACACCCAACCGTTGTATCGGTCAGTGTAACGGGGTGATTCGCAAAAACCTTACCAGTGGAGCTATCTGTTAAATGGAATCATTCACCCAACCGATGGAGCTGACAGTGAGAGTACGAGCAGACGGAGACCTAGATTTACGTGTGGTCCTGTTTGTGGAACACGACTGGGTGACACACCTCGATTCCGGAGAGGAACGGTCCTTATCTGAGAAACATTTGGCCACGTGATACTCATGACTGTTTATTTAATCTGCTTGTCCCAGTAAACGTCTCTCCTGACCTGTTCATTTATTAGGTAGGCTGTTTCATTCACTGAACTGATTACACTCGTTTGTAATAATGATAAATTGTTACCTACTAACATTGCGTATCTCAATTGCGTGGATCGATGTTCATGATGTCAGTGACTGAATTGTTTGTTTCAGACTCGATTATTGACAGACCGCCGTCATATAGTTTTTCACAAACAACAAACAAACACCATATTGCTACTTCCATCTTTTAACTGTTCTGAAAATGTTTTAAAATTCTATTGACGTGTTGAATGGATGGTGAATGGCTTCCAAGAACAAGGCTAACAAACAGGTTAACCCAACGACTTGATTCGCGTTTATGTACACACAGTAGCGCAAGAACATATTGACATGAACATTTTATACAATCGATAACGCATGCTTTGTATGAAGAAATCGGAACATCTCTTATTGTAGCGTTGTGTAATATAAGGACTTCATTGCAAAGAGTTGCTCTTGTGTGGCGAGATCACTTACTAAGTTGCAACTAGAATCAGTCCGAAATTGGAACATTCATTAACGGTACATTTTGGCATGTCTTACTTGGTAAACAAGGCGTTTAAGACGATGCTATTCTAAGGTCACGGTGGAATCTCTAAGAGTCCTAAGGTTTGATATGTATACCCTTTACAGTACTTCTGAACTACCGATGACCACACGTGTTTCACTGTCGGTAGGATTCAAGTTAACGCAGTTTCACATCAGGTTTTGCAAACGTATTGAGTGGGCAAATGTTTCTACATTGTATTACTTCAAAGGTAATTACCTACCTTCCTCCAAGAGCTCTCAAAACTATGAAAAGTCCCAAATATATCCCCAATAAGTCTCAGCGCAAAATAAGAAGTAAAATTGGTAATCGTTGACACAGAGTATCGTCTGTTGTGCTCCATCTGTGGGTGAGACATACACTTATCAACATAGGTCAACATTGTGACAATATTTCCGCCGTCAAGATAATGTCAGATTGTCATCTTAATTATCAAATGCTAAGAAATATAATTTTCTCATATTGGTGACAAAACGGCAATTAACGTTCATGTCTTGTTGTCTTGTATTAACATAATATTGCTTAGTAAAACAATGTTCAACCGTAACACAACAGAAATGAAAGAAATAGCTTCCTCAAAGTCCTCTGACCAACCCCTAAACGCCACGAGAGGCGTTATGACGTCACTTCAAAAGATGAATTACAGAAAGTTTAATTCAACCCATCCTTTCCATGTATAATCGTTTATCATAGATAGGTTTCTCGGCAGTTGACCATGAGAGCCCGCGAATAAAAGCGGAATTCGTTTGGGTCATTTACGGATAAATATTAAATCTAAAGGCTATGTAGGTACTGCTGTCAGTGTTTTCAAACATGGCGTCGTCCTTGCCGATCGGACAAACTACTGGGATAATTGTTATCATTATCAAAATTAAAGTATACCACATCAAAAACCAGGGTCTTAGAAGGGCGTAGCTGAGTGTAGTCTGGAAATATAGGGGATCCGTGCTCAGTTCCTATTACATTTGTGCTTGTAGAACACTGCAGCTTAGCTCTTTTCCAAGAACAGTTGGGTTTGGCCGAACCAGTGTACTTTGTTTCACTGTGTCGTTGTGTAGGACATCTGACGGCATTTCGGAACGATATGACAGGTCAGGTAGACTCTAAACATACGTGACGTCACATAGAGTAGCTTCACTTCGACAAAGGACCGATGAATTGCCACTAACAAGGACAACTTGCAAACTTTAGGTATCATGAGATGAGAATACATTTTTAATGATAGAGTTTAAAAACGTCATTATATGATCAAGGGGTTATCGTGCTTGTGTGTTTGGGGATGGTATCAGTTAGCTCGTCAATACTTGTTAGATGCGATGTTTAATTCCAATACAGAATATCTAAAATCCCCAAACACACATGCGTGATAACCATAAGTCATGGCTTGCTAAATACAATGTTTATCATTGACACAGGATGTCTCAAATCCCCAAACACACATGCGTGATAACCACAAGTGATGGCTTGCTAAATACAATGTTTATCATTGACACAGGATGTCTCAAATCCCCAAACACACATGCGTGATAACCACAAGCGATGGCTTGCTAAATACAATGTTTATCATTGACACAGGATGTCTCAAATCCCCAATCGCACTCCCGTGATAACCACAAGCTAATGCTTACTAAATACAATGTTTATTCCTGACACAGGATGTCTCAAATCCCCAAACACACTCCCGGGATAACCACAAGCTAAGACTTACTAAATACAATGTTTAATCCTAATACACGATGTCTATTTATATCTCACAGGATGAAAACCTCATTGCTTTGTGTTTCTCTCATGGTCGTTGTGGCCTTGACCTCGGCTGACCTTCTGTCGACCTTGAACGCTATCCACGCTTCAGACGCCTTCAAGCACCTGCCACCGCAAGGTCAGCTGCTGATGGTGGAGTTGATGAGTGAAGCTGCAGCAGGGCAACTTCATGCTTACGTGGCTCAAGTTGGAATTGACAAAATATTTCTCCTCCTCTCCCGTGAGTACCACGTTAAGTATCTCACTCAAACCGGATGTAACCTCCTCTCTCTAGTTAAAACATCTCGACAGCAATCTGTCTCACGCAAACAGGATGAAACCTTCCCTATCCAGTAATAGTCATTCGACAAACGTTTGTCTCACTCAAACAGGATGAAACCTCCCCTATCCAGTAATAGTCATACTGCAGACGTTTGTCTAACTCAAACAGGATGAAACCTCCCTTATCCAGTAATAGTCATTCTGCAGACGTTTGTCTCACTCAAACAGGATGAAACCTCCCGTATCCAGTAATAGTCATACTGCAGACGTTTGTCTCACTCAAACAGGATGAAACCTCCCCTATCCAGTAATAGTCATTCGGCAAACGTTTGTCTCACTCAAATAGGATGAAACCTCCCCTATCCAGTAATAGTCATACTGCAGACGTTTGTCTCACTCAAACAGGATGAAACCTCCCCTATCCAGTAATAGTCATTCGGCAGACGTTTGTCTCACTCAAACAGGATGAAACATCCCCTATCCAGTAATAGTCATTCTACAGACGTTTGTCTCACTCAAACAGGATGAAACCTCCCCTATCCAGTAATAGTCATTCGGCAAACGTTTGTCTCACTCAAATAGGATGAAACCTCCCCTATCCAGTAATAGTCTTTCTGCAGACGTTTGTCTCACTCAAACAGGATGAAACCTCCCCTATCCAGTAATAGTCTTTCGGCAAACGTTTGTCTCACTCAAACAGGATGAAACCTCCCCTATCCAGTAATAGTCATTCTGCAGACGTTTGTCTCACTCAAACAGGATGAAACCTCCCCTATCCAGTAATAGTCATTCGGCAAACGTTTGTCTCACTCAAACAGGATGAAACCTCCCCTATCCAGTAATAGTCATTCTGCAGACGTTTGTCTCACTCAAACAGGATGAAACCTCCCCTATCCAGTAATAGTCATTCTGCAGACGTTTGTCTCACTCAAACAGGATGAAACATCCCCTATCCAGTAATAGTCATTCGGCAAACGTTTGTCTCACTCAAACAGGATGAAACCTCCCCTATCCAGTAATAGTCATTCGGCAAACGTTTGTCTCACTCAAATAGGATGAAACCTCCCCTATCCAGTAATAGCCATTCTGCAGACGTTTGTCTCACTCAAACAGGATGAAACCTCCCCTATCCAGTAATAGTCATTCGGCAGGCGTCTGTCTCACTCAAAAAGGATGAAAAATCCCCTCTCCAGTAATAATATCTTGACAGCAATCTGTCTCTCAAACAGGAGGAAACCTCCCATCTGTAGTAATGACATTTCGGCATCAATCTGCCTTACTCAAACAGGAACTCGGTAGGAGTCGGCTGTAGACCTCGATAGAAATATGGGTGAAAGCAATTAACTCAGATAGGAGAGCATTTACAAGATGTGTCATCACATTTGCTTTACTTGGGTGGGGACATGATGAGGCTGATGCTTTGTATCTGCTGAACAAAGAAGAGTTTTTAATGAGTTACACACAGACATAATCACAGAGCTTAATAGTGTCTTAGTTAGATGGAGAAACCTACATCCAGTAACGCTTTCTATTCTTATTTCTATAGATCTTCCAGAACATGAAGAGGCCTTGGTTGTCAACGCATTGAACAAGGTACGACTGTTCAGATGTACAGATACACGCAGACGCACACACACGTACACACACACAGACGTGAACGCACACGTACAGACACACACACACTTGAACACATACACACATGTACACACAGACACACACAAACACACACACGTACACACTCATTCAGGCACGTACACACACGCACATACGCGTACAAGCAGACTTACACACACGTACACGCACATATTCACACAGACATACACACACATACACGCACACTCACACGTCTACACGTACACGCATATACGTGCACTCGCACACGAACACACACATACACATGCACGCAGGCACAAACGTACATACACACGTACACAGACACACAGGTATACGCAGAAGCAGGCGTTTTCGTGGTACCCTTTTGAATGCTCCAGGGAACTATGGACAAATAAGCACTCAGGCAAGGTTTTCTCGAAGCAAACTATTGGGAACTCGGGGATACGGGTGTCCGGACGGCAAAGGGGCTGTCCTCGCTGTGTTGTGTTGCGTCCTTTTTGGTTCGAATCCAACATTTGCACTCATCAAGCTTCTTGGTCTGTTCGCACCCTATCCGTGGTAAAGACTAAGACTCGCATCAAATCGGGCCTTTATCTGACACCCAGAACACACGCTGTCACTGGCATACTGTTACAGGCGGCGGTAAAGCTAACTCATTTAATCACTATTGTCCCAATCCATGCTGGTATATTGAGGACCTACTATTTAAAATCCTAGTGGTGGCGGGGAGGTGTGTAGAGACAGTATACTTCATCGATTAATTCTTCAAAATGGACATGTCGTGATAAAACAGGCGCAATGAAAGACACCCTACTCAAGCTTCACCTGATGCTTGTTTAAGGCGAACAAGTTTACATGCAATTCAGTATGTGTACCAGTTCGTTTATTAATCATTGTTTTGCACTTAATATTGAATAATTATAATAAACACGTGGTGTATTTCAGGCCCTGCAGCACGAGTCTCACCCCGGCAACTAGGACGTCATCACTACGTCATTATTCAGTCTTCCAGTAAATAAACATCCTTGACTCCGGAATGTGTTCAAAGTATTGTTTTTAGAAATGTAATTTGTAACAAGGACAATTTGATTAGGTTTTCTGATTTGGTCAAGTGCTGTACATTATCATTAAGTATGATAAGAATACCCAGGTGCCCGCCATAATTGAAAGAAACCCTATTATTTTACTTGCTTTGTAAGTAATAGTGATACAAACTTGCAATATATATCATGAATCGAGGATTATGACATGTGGTTCACTGGCTGTATTCAATGGTCTGAAGCGAGCGTTTAATATAGGCTAAATGTGAATCATTAAACCTATTGATCCAGACTACATGCAGTGATTATTAATTTGGCTGACCTATAACGTCACCTATATATGTCTCCATCCCGTACAGTCGTGTGAGATACTAAATCTAAAAAAGTCGTCATATGATCCGCAATTCAAACAGGAAACTTCAGATGTGTAAACGGGATGTAATAGTAATGCTGAAATACGTGTCATTCAATCTTCTTGCTTGAGGGAATCTATAAAAACTGGTTGTTTTCAATTTAATTTTTGTGCAATTAGTTTTCTAACAATCTAAAAATCTCACATGCAGATATACGTCTGCTGATAGATAACAGTTTTACTAGGTCAATTGCATGTTTAAAAGTCAGTGCTTTGCAGGGTCATTAAATAAAACGTTTGACATATGTTGGTCAAATCCAGTTGTATATATTGTTTGGTCCGACAATTTATATTACAGTGACCTACATATGACCTACATATGAGAGAATAACAGTGAAAACAATAATGTACGAGCTATACCATTGTTCCCTAAGTGGCATTGTGCAGTGGCTGGTGCCACATTGTCAAGTTCTACCTGTATGCTAGTGGACCCGCATCAGTAGCAGAAGAAGAAGGAGGTCAGCACGCTGTGTGACAACCATACACGTTCCACTACATGTAATCTGCCTTCAATGTAGATTGATTCTTCTGGCAACTGTGATTGGGTGATGTTGTGTAAGATATTAATGGATTTTTTTATATGTACATCCTTCCAGTACCTAAAACTGACCATGTTGTTCTGTATTTGATTGTGTCTTTTCGACTTATGTTGAATGTGACCACATATATTTTCAAGCAGGGGAATTTGGTGAGGAACTAGGGGTGGTGTGTTTAGCATCCTCGGGAAAGGAGCTGGCTAAGCTAGTCATTTGTTCGTTTGTTCGTTTTATTGCTGCTTTGAGGAATCACTGTGCGCACATGTAGAAGTAACAGCTGTTGAATGCTTAGTTATTTTCTCATAAAAATATAACGTTACTATGGAAGCCTATGGGAAAACATTTGGTTGGAGAGAGAGAGAGAGAGAGAGAGAGAGAGAGAGAGAGAGAGAGAGAGAGTATATCAATTTACCTGGGGTTGTAAGGCTTTGAGGCTATAAGGCTACGTTTGTCGTCAATAATGCTCCCACCACCACCCCCAACATATGACTATGAAATCCTCCTTTGATATTAGAAGGTCCGGTACAATTGGTTACAGGAACTGAATATAGCATATACAAACACGACGATAATCTTTAAACTCCTGGAACCTAGATTCGTTTTTATTTTTGATAAATTTGATAAGTTTAACACAATCACGTGATACAACTTCAAGTAAGACTGCTGGGTATAGCAAAGATTTCGGACAGTGAACCTCTCCCAACAACTGGTGAGTTAGTTCATACAACATACTTGATTTATTCCTACGAAAATGAAAGAAGTAATGTAAGACTATGTGTGTGGTTACATACGCCTCCTTTAACTCTGAATATTTCTGAAACAACCTGATTTAATAAAGAACAATAGCTTCAAGTTCTATTATTTTAGCGATGGACGTTCATCTGTCGTAATTAACGTTTATATTGTAAAAACTCTGTTGCACAATTGTCCATAATTGTTACGTTTACAATGTACATCAAAATATTTACCTGCTCTTTAAAGGATGTGTGACAGTTCACGAACTTACGTGTTCGTCTTGTATGCTTATCGTATCTAACTCTTGTTTACATACGAACATCAATTTACATTCAACCCCACAAATGCTCGTTGTAGGAATCGCCCTCAATCCAAAATGATATGACCTTTGTTCTACTTGGAATGACTATCTCGTTCTGTTTTCAACGAGTTCAAGTATAATATCACCCTGGAATTTAAATATAACATTATGATCAAAATTCTCAACAAAATTATTCAACGGACCATGACATAATATTGACACTATTTACAGCGTTGATTTACGTGGGACGGAAGCTTTGGTGCTACACTTATAATTACACAGTCTTGTTCACACGATGCCATCATCACGTGTTCCCCTCCATAGCCTTGTTCACACGTTCCTAACATCACGTGTTCCCCTGCATAGCCTTGTTCACACGTTCCTCACATAACGTGTTCTCCTCCATAGCCTTGTTCACACGTTCCTAACATCGCGTGTACTCCTGCATAGCCTTGTTCACACGTTCCTAACATCACGTGTCCCACTGCATAGCCTTGTTCACACGTTCCTAACAACACGTGTTCCTCTGCATAGCCTTGTTCACACGTTCCTAACATCACGCGTTCTCCTCCATAACCTTGTTCACACGTTCCTAACATCACGTGTCCCACTGCATAGCCTTGTTCACACGTTCCTCACATCACGTGTCCCACTGCATAGCCTTGTTCACACGTTCCTAACATCACGTGTCCCACTGCATAGCCTTGTTCACACGTTCCTAACATCACGCGTTCTCCTCCATAACCTTGTTCACACGTTCTTAACATCACGTGTCCCACTGCATAGCCTTGTTCACACGTTCCTAACATCACGTGTCCCACTGCATAGCCTTGTTCACACGTTCCTAACATCACGCGTTCTCCTCCATAACCTTGTTCACACGTTACTAACATCACGTGTTCCCCTGCATAGCCTCGTACACACGTTACTAACATCACGTGTTCCCCTCCATGTCCTTGTTCACACGTTCCAAACATCTTATGTTCCCCTGTCAGCCACAATGCGAGCCCTGCTGACCTGTTTCGGCCTCCTGGTGCTCCTCGTCTGCATCTCCGCCGACCTGCCGGCCACGTTGAAGATGATCCACAAGTCCCCTGCCTTCCACCAACTCCCCCCTTCCGAGCAGGTACTCCTGGTGGAGCTGATGGCCGAGGCGGAGGCTGACCAGCTGCACGCGTACGTCAACCACATCGGCATGGACCGCCTCATCGTCCTGATGGCCCGTATGTATAGCGCTGCTCCCAACAATATATGAGTTATGTCAAGGCGTGGCAGTGTAATGTGGGGTCAAAACCTTAGATCCTAGACGTTTACCATTTTGGTTACCCCTGCCCCTCACCACCTGATGTATTAAAGCTAATATAAATGAGTCCAGGTTCCATCCTTACCGTACTAGGCTGGATTTTTTGGGCTCGATCGTAGCGCCACCAATGGCTATTACGAGTTATGTCTCTTCTATGTCCCTCCAACTGACCAATCAGATTCCATCTCTCACAAAATGGCGGCGCCCAGTCAAGACGATCTGATCGATAATCAAGATCTGCATTGAAATAAAACGGGTCTTACCCTGCAAACTGCATCATATCACTTGAGCACCTTGATTAAAAACATGAAATGATTTGGAAAATATACGTCGACGGCCAGTTGACGCTACACATGCTTTGCAAATCCTGCAGTCGAACTAAATCTGCCCTTTGAAAATCCATGATGTAATTTACGTGGACGTATACAAATTTACCCAAATGCATTTGTCTAAGGTGTCGTCTTTGAACACAATTATTATTTATTGAAACATTATTCCTTTGAAGATTTGCCCGAGCATGAGGCTAGCCTCCTCTTTAGATACCTGAATGCTGTGAGTATGTTCCTGTGGTTCAAGTTTAGTGCTTCGAATTCTAGACCTTTTTATGTAACGACCAGTCTGGACCACATAGATCAGTAATGTCGGAAAATACAAGTAAACATATGATAAGATGTTGATGCAGTTGAAAATACTTTAGTGGGTGTAGACTGGTGTGGCGTGTGTGTGTGTGTGGGTGGGGGTGGGGGGGGGGATGGTCTGGTAGTAAAGGTTAACTGGTAAAATTGTCTGTATAAGGGGTGTGTAAATCGGCAGGGGTAAACGGGTGAGTGGGGAATCGTTTGGGTTGTTCTAGTGTGGGTAGGATCGTGTGGCAGGTGTAGGCTGGTGGGAGTAGACTGGTAGGAATAGACCTGTGGGGGTAGAATTGTGGAGCAGACTTGTGAGTGTAGACTGGTGGGTGTAGACTGGTAGGAATAGACCTGTGGGGTAGACTTGTTGAGCAGACTGGGGGGTGTAGACTATTAAGTGTAGACTAGCGGGAGTAGACTGTTGTTGGTAAACCAGTAGGTGTAGACAGGTTTCGATAAAGTATGGTCTAGAATGGTGGGGATAGCCTGATTGTGTAGGGATAGATAGGTGGAGTTGACTGATGTGGATAGACCGGTGGGGGTAGAGTGCTGGAGTAGACCGGTGGGGGTAGAGTGCTGGAGTAGACCGGTGGGGATAGAGTGTGGGGGTAGATAAATGGGGATAGATCAGCTGGGCAAGGGTGATGCAGGTGACTGGTAGGGTAGACCGGCGGTGGGTTAAACTGGTAAGGTAGAGTGGTTGTGTAGACTGGTGGAGTAGAATGACAGGGATAGACCGGTGGGGGTAGACCGGTGCAATTGACTGGTGGAGGAGATTGGTAGGGATAGACCATTTGGGGCATAGTATTTGTGAAGACTGCTGGGGTTGACTAGTAGGGATAGACCGGTGGGGGTAGGCTGATGCAGTAGAGCGGTTGGGTAAACTGGTTGGGGTAGGCTGATGCAGTAGAGCGATTGGGTAGACCGGTAGGGGTAGGCTGATGCAGTAGAGCGGTTGGGTAGACTGGTGGGGGTTGACCATAAGGGTTAGACCAGTAGGTTAGACCAGTGGGTTAGACCGGAGGATAGTTGGGATAGACAGGTGGGGTTTAGAGTGTTAGGGTAGAGTGGTTTTGTAGACTTGAGGAGTTGAGTGGTTGGGATAGACAGGTGGGGGTTAGAGTGTTGGGGTAGAGTGGTTTTGTAGACTTGTGGAGTTGAGTGGTTGGGATAGACAGGTGGGGGTTAGAGTGTTGGGGTGGAGTGGTTTTGTAGACTTGAGGAGTTGAGTGGTTGGGATAGACAGGTCGGGGTTAGAGTGTAAGGGAAGAGTGGTTTTGTAGACTTGAGGAGTTGAGTGGTTGGGATAGACAGGTGGGGGTTAGAGTGGTGGGGTAGAGTGGTTTTGTAGACTTGAGGGGTTGAATGGTTTGGATAGACAGGTGGGGGTTAGAGTGTTGGGGTAGAGTGGTTTTGTAGACTTGAGGAGTTGAGTGGTTGGGATAGACAGGTGGGGGTTAGAGTGTTGGGGTAGAGTGGTTTGGTAGACTTGAGGAGTTGAGTGGTCGGGATAGACAGGTGGGGGTTAGAGTGTTCGTGTAGAGTGGTTTTGTAGACTTGAGGAGTTGAATGGTTGGGATAGACAGGTGGGGGTTATAGTGTTGGGGTAGAGTGGTTTTGTAGACTTGAGGAGTTGAAGGGTTGGGATAGACAGGTGGGGGTTAGAGTGTTTGGGTAGAGTGGTTTTGTAGACTTGAGGAGTTGAGTGGTTGGGATAGACAGGTGGGGGTTAGAGTGTTGGGGTAGAGTGGTCGTCATTCAGCCGTTGTAGTGGTCGTCATTCAGCCGGTGTAGCGGTCGTCATCCAGTCGTTGTAGCGGTCGTTATCCAGCCGTTGTAGCGATCATCATCCAGCCGTCGTAGCCGTCGTCATCCAGCCATTGTAGCGGTCGTCGCCCAGCCGTTGTAGTGGTCGTCATCCAGCCGTTGTAGCGGTCGTCATCCAGCCGTTGTAGAGGTCGTCATCCGGCCGTTGTAGCGGTCGTCATCCAGCCGTTGCAGCGGTCGTTATCCGGCCGTTGTAGCGGTCGTCATCTAGCCGTTGTAGAGGTCGTCATTCAGCCGTTGTAGACATCGTCATCCAGCCGTTGTAACGGTCGTCATCAAGCCGTTGTAGTGGTCGTCATCCAGCCGTTGTGTAGCGGTCGTCATTCAGCCGTTGTAGCGGTCGTCATCTAGCCGTTGTAACGGTCGTTATGCAGCCGTTGTAGCGGTCGTCATCCAGCCGTTGTAGCGGTCGTTATCCAGCAAATGTTCTTGCATGAAATTGGTAGGTCCGTTTGGTCCACGTTTTGACAGGACGCTGCAATTGTTATACATGTTATTATAACAAATGATTAATACTATTCGCGCGAACACTGAACACACACACATGTTTCATTAGGAGAGGTATAGGTGATAACGTTTCTTAGCACTGCTACAACATCACAAGATGTTACTGAATCCGCCATTGTTAAGTGTGAAGCCAGTGAAACAAGTCAATGTTCTCATAACCTACTGTGACTAATTAGGACTTGATACCATTCTGTGTAAAAAATGCTCCATTTAGGACTCATTTATATCATATTTTTAAATTAAGATTAATACATGTATGCCGTTGATGGAAAGGTGGTCAGTTACGAAGAAAAGCAAGTCTTTAACTATTTAATACTTAATACCTATATCAAAATATGAATTAAGTCTTAAGTTATTACATGAGTGCAAATCTACCAGAGCACAGGATGTACATATGGACCTAATTCAAAACATCTAAATTGACAGATTCTGTTTCATTTCCATTCCCATATAGCACTGAAACTGTAACCTTTCAAGAAGAAAAACGAATCGTTTCCTGAAGTATGGTATATCTTCAAGGGGATAGTCACAAGAGCATGATGCATTGTCTGAGATGTATCTTTCAAGCCGATGGGAGTTTAAATCGCTACAACCGAGTCTGAGGCGAGAATGGATTATCTGACAGAATCTGGTACCATGGTTTAAGTGAAAATGTATATCAGCAACATTGTCCAAGTTAAGTTATCCTTATAACGGCAATACAGTAACGTAGTATTACACACAAAGCCCGCTTGTCAGTCCTTCACCTTCACTAAACAGCACCAACTGTGGACATACCCAGCATGACCCATGATGTTAAACTTACAGGGGTAAATGGTGATAAACCTTGTTCAGTTTTGAATATGTAGATGTAGGTTTAAAAGAAAGTACACGTAAAGCATATGCCTTTGTTGTCGAATGACAGCTTGTTTACTCCTGCTGTGTAGCACGTACGGGTAGGAGAAGTCCATGACACCCGAGGCAATGTCGGTCATCTTCTATCTGCAACATAAATTGTTTGGCCCGTGTGTCACTCCAAATTTCACCTCATGAAAAAAATTGATTGTGATATGGATGAAAGTAGGGACAGTTTATGATGACAACTTCTTTATTAACTGTAAAGGCGACGTTTTGGTATAGATCCTTATACCGTTGTCAAGCAAGGCTGAATAATGAACATTGTTCACAATTCAGCCTTGCTCGACAACGGTATATGGATCTTTATACCTTTACAGTAATTGTCCCTACTTTGTCGTCCGTCAACTTCTAAGTAATGTCTATCAAACATTTCTTGATACGGATGGTCTAATTCAAATCTGCCTTCAAACGATTCTACACCGTGATGTTGCTTTGGAAAGATGACGTTGGTAACGTTTCCTTGACAACAACCTAGATGGCTGAAAAGTTTTAGGAATTATGTTTGTGCGTGTGATGGCTCTGTCGGAAGACCTTATTGTGTCTCCCAACTGAAGATGCCGACCACACATTGGCACATGTGTCATGGGCTAAGCCATTCTTTAATGTTACAAGGATATATGTTTTTATAAGGATCGTGATAACTCAAATAAAAATTTAACAAGGATCGACTTTGTCGTTTTCATTAATTATTTATAGTTACATATGTTCAAAATTTATCTGGGTCATGAAGTGTCATCACACTGTCTCAGCAGATGGAGGACAGAAGCACGTTTTTCGAAAATGTTTACACTAGGATTGTTGACGGGACCATGTTTAATGACATGGTCATCTTTGGTGTTGACGGTTGCGTCACCGATGCTCACCGCGTATGTTCGAAAAGAAACCGTAGGTTAACCTGAACATTATTCCAAACGCCAAGTGTATATACAACAAAATGAGTGAATATCACTGATGAAATTGAATAAATACCATCAATATGAAACTGAAGTTCATTCTCTTGTCAGTTCCTTCAAAACTTGGTTGACTTTAGTTCACCATCGTTAACTTAGCTCAGTTTCCTGTGAGACGATTCCTGTAATCCTCTATTGTTTTACCAATCAACCCGCTCGCTTCATTGGCTTGTCTACCTAAAGTAAAGGACGCAGGCATTCCAGGGAGATCCCGTTAGCTTGTGACATGTTTACTGCATGCTCCATCCCCGGATCCGGCTGACAGCATGGCTCATCCTCCACCTCCATCCCTGTATAAGCATCAACGAAGAGACAAGACAATACCTTCCGCCATGAAGCCAGTGAAACAAATCAATGTTCTCATAACCTACTATGACTAATTAGGACTTGATACCATTCTGTGTAAAAAATGCTCCATTTAGGACTCAATTATATCATATTTTTTAAAATTAAGATTAATACATGTAAGCCGTTGATGGAAAGATGTTCAGTTACGAAGAGAAGCAAGTCTTTAACTATTTAATACTTAATACCTATATCAAAATATGAATTAAGTCTTAAGTTATTACAAGAGTGCAAATCTACCAGAGCACAGGATGTACATATGGACCTAATTCAAAACATCTAAATTGACAGATTTTGTTTCATTTCCATTCCCATATAGCACTGAAACTGTAACCTTTCAAGAAGAAAAACGAATCGTTTCCTTAAGTATGGTATATCTTCAAGGGGATAGTCACAAGAGCATGATGCATTGTCTGAGATGTATCTTTCAAGCCGATGGGAGTTTAAATCGCTACAACCGAGTCTGAGGCGAGAATGGATTATCTGACAGAATCTGGTACCATGGTTTAAGTGAAAATGTATATCAGCAACATTGTCCAAGTTAAGTTATCCTTATAACGGCAATACAGTAACGTAGTATTACACACAAAGCCCGCTTGTCAGTCCTTCACCTTCACTAAACAGCACCAACTGTGGACATACCCAGCATGACCCATGATGTTAAACTTACAGGGGTAAATGGTGATAAACCTTGTTCAGTTTTGAATATGTAGATGTAGGTTTAAAAGAAAGTACACGTAAAGCATATGCCTTTGTTGTCGAATGACAGCTTGTTTACTCCTGCTGTGTAGCACGTACGGGTAGGAGAAGTCCATGACACCCGAGGCAATGTCGGTCATCTTCTATCTGCAACATAAATTGTTTGGCCCGTGTGTCACTCCAAATTTCACCTCATGAAAAAAATTGATTGTGATATGGATGAAAGTAGGGACAGTTTATGATGACAACTTCTTTATTAACTGTAAAGGCGACGTTTTGGTATAGATCCTTATACCGTTGTCAAGCAAGGCTGAATAATGAACATTGTTCACAATTCAGCCTTGCTCGACAACGGTATATGGATCTTTATACCTTTACAGTAATTGTCCCTACTTTGTCGTCCGTCAACTTCTAAGTAATGTCTATCAAACATTTCTTGATACGGATGGTCTAATTCAAATCTGCCTTCAAACGATTCTACACCGTGATGTTGCTTTGGAAAGATGACGTTGGTAACGTTTCCTTGACAACAACCTAGATGGCTGAAAAGTTTTAGGAATTATGTTTGTGCGTGTGATGGCTCTGTCGGAAGACCTTATTGTGTCTCCCAACTGAAGATGCCGACCACACATTGGCACATGTGTCATGGGCTAAGCCATTCTTTAATGTTACAAGGATATATGTTTTTATAAGGATCGTGATAACTCAAATAAAAATTTAACAAGGATCGACTTTGTCGTTTTCATTAATTATTTATAGTTACATATGTTCAAAATTTATCTGGGTCATGAAGTGTCATCACACTGTCTCAGCAGATGGAGGACAGAAGCACGTTTTTCGAAAATGTTTACACTAGGATTGTTGACGGGACCATGTTTAATGACATGGTCATCTTTGGTGTTGACGGTTGCGTCACCGATGCTCACCGCGTATGTTCGAAAAGAAACCGTAGGTTAACCTGAACATTATTCCAAACGCCAAGTGTATATACAACAAAATGAGTGAATATCACTGATGAAATTGAATAAATACCATCAATATGAAACTGAAGTTCATTCTCTTGTCAGTTCCTTCAAAACTTGGTTGACTTTAGTTCACCATCGTTAACTTAGCTCAGTTTCCTGTGAGACGATTCCTGTAATCCTCTATTGTTTTACCAATCAACCCGCTCGCTTCATTGGCTTGTCTACCTAAAGTAAAGGACGCAGGCATTCCAGGGAGATCCCGTTAGCTTGTGACATGTTTACTGCATGCTCCATCCCCGGATCCGGCTGACAGCATGGCTCATCCTCCACCTCCATCCCTGTATAAGCATCAACGAAGAGACAAGACAATACCTTCCGCCATGAAGCCAGTGAAACAAATCAATGTTCTCATAACCTACTATGACTAATTAGGACTTGATACCATTCTGTGTAAAAAATGCTCCATTTAGGACTCAATTATATCATATTTTTTAAAATTAAGATTAATACATGTAAGCCGTTGATGGAAAGATGTTCAGTTACGAAGAGAAGCAAGTCTTTAACTATTTAATACTTAATACCTATATCAAAATATGAATTAAGTCTTAAGTTATTACAAGAGTGCAAATCTACCAGAGCACAGGATGTACATATGGACCTAATTCAAAACATCTAAATTGACAGATTTTGTTTCATTTCCATTCCCATATAGCACTGAAACTGTAACCTTTCAAGAAGAAAAACGAATCGTTTCCTTAAGTATGGTATATCTTCAAGGGGATAGTCACAAGAGCATGATGCATTGTCTGAGATGTATCTTTCAAGCCGATGGGAGTTTAAATCGCTACAACCGAGTCTGAGGCGAGAATGGATTATCTGACAGAATCTGGTACCATGGTTTAAGTGAAAATGTATATCAGCAACATTGTCCAAGTTAAGTTATCCTTATAACGGCAATACAGTAACGTAGTATTACACACAAAGCCCGCTTGTCAGTCCTTCACCTTCACTAAACAGCACCAACTGTGGACATACCCAGCATGACCCATGATGTTAAACTTACAGGGGTAAATGGTGATAAACCTTGTTCAGTTTTGAATATGTAGATGTAGGTTTAAAAGAAAGTACACGTAAAGCATATGCCTTTGTTGTCGAATGACAGCTTGTTTACTCCTGCTGTGTAGCACGTACGGGTAGGAGAAGTCCATGACACCCGAGGCAATGTCGGTCATCTTCTATCTGCAACATAAATTGTTTGGCCCGTGTGTCACTCCAAATTTCACCTCATGAAAAAAATTGATTGTGATATGGATGAAAGTAGGGACAGTTTATGATGACAACTTCTTTATTAACTGTAAAGGCGACGTTTTGGTATAGATCCTTATACCGTTGTCAAGCAAGGCTGAATAATGAACATTGTTCACAATTCAGCCTTGCTCGACAACGGTATATGGATCTTTATACCTTTACAGTAATTGTCCCTACTTTGTCGTCCGTCAACTTCTAAGTAATGTCTATCAAACATTTCTTGATACGGATGGTCTAATTCAAATCTGCCTTCAAACGATTCTACACCGTGATGTTGCTTTGGAAAGATGACGTTGGTAACGTTTCCTTGACAACAACCTAGATGGCTGAAAAGTTTTAGGAATTATGTTTGTGCGTGTGATGGCTCTGTCGGAAGACCTTATTGTGTCTCCCAACTGAAGATGCCGACCACACATTGGCACATGTGTCATGGGCTAAGCCATTCTTTAATGTTACAAGGATATATGTTTTTATAAGGATCGTGATAACTCAAATAAAAATTTAACAAGGATCGACTTTGTCGTTTTCATTAATTATTTATAGTTACATATGTTCAAAATTTATCTGGGTCATGAAGTGTCATCACACTGTCTCAGCAGATGGAGGACAGAAGCACGTTTTTCGAAAATGTTTACACTAGGATTGTTGACGGGACCATGTTTAATGACATGGTCATCTTTGGTGTTGACGGTTGCGTCACCGATGCTCACCGCGTATGTTCGAAAAGAAACCGTAGGTTAACCTGAACATTATTCCAAACGCCAAGTGTATATACAACAAAATGAGTGAATATCACTGATGAAATTGAATAAATACCATCAATATGAAACTGAAGTTCATTCTCTTGTCAGTTCCTTCAAAACTTGGTTGACTTTAGTTCACCATCGTTAACTTAGCTCAGTTTCCTGTGAGACGATTCCTGTAATCCTCTATTGTTTTACCAATCAACCCGCTCGCTTCATTGGCTTGTCTACCTAAAGTAAAGGACGCAGGCATTCCAGGGAGATCCCGTTAGCTTGTGACATGTTTACTGCATGCTCCATCCCCGGATCCGGCTGACAGCATGGCTCATCCTCCACCTCCATCCCTGTATAAGCATCAACGAAGAGACAAGACAATACCTTCCGCCATGAAGCCAGTGAAACAAATCAATGTTCTCATAACCTACTATGACTAATTAGGACTTGATACCATTCTGTGTAAAAAATGCTCCATTTAGGACTCAATTATATCATATTTTTTAAAATTAAGATTAATACATGTAAGCCGTTGATGGAAAGATGTTCAGTTACGAAGAGAAGCAAGTCTTTAACTATTTAATACTTAATACCTATATCAAAATATGAATTAAGTCTTAAGTTATTACAAGAGTGCAAATCTACCAGAGCACAGGATGTACATATGGACCTAATTCAAAACATCTAAATTGACAGATTTTGTTTCATTTCCATTCCCATATAGCACTGAAACTGTAACCTTTCAAGAAGAAAAACGAATCGTTTCCTTAAGTATGGTATATCTTCAAGGGGATAGTCACAAGAGCATGATGCATTGTCTGAGATGTATCTTTCAAGCCGATGGGAGTTTAAATCGCTACAACCGAGTCTGAGGCGAGAATGGATTATCTGACAGAATCTGGTACCATGGTTTAAGTGAAAATGTATATCAGCAACATTGTCCAAGTTAAGTTATCCTTATAACGGCAATACAGTAACGTAGTATTACACACAAAGCCCGCTTGTCAGTCCTTCACCTTCACTAAACAGCACCAACTGTGGACATACCCAGCATGACCCATGATGTTAAACTTACAGGGGTAAATGGTGATAAACCTTGTTCAGTTTTGAATATGTAGATGTAGGTTTAAAAGAAAGTACACGTAAAGCATATGCCTTTGTTGTCGAATGACAGCTTGTTTACTCCTGCTGTGTAGCACGTACGGGTAGGAGAAGTCCATGACACCCGAGGCAATGTCGGTCATCTTCTATCTGCAACATAAATTGTTTGGCCCGTGTGTCACTCCAAATTTCACCTCATGAAAAAAATTGACTGTGATATGGATGAAAGTAGGGACAGTTTATGATGACAACTTCTTTATTAACTGTAAAGGCGACGTTTTGGTATAGATCCTTATACCGTTGTCAAGCAAGGCTGAATAATGAACATTGTTCACAATTCAGCCTTGCTCGACAACGGTATATGGATCTTTATACCTTTACAGTAATTGTCCCTACTTTGTCGTCCGTCAACTTCTAAGTAATGCCTATCAAACATTTCTTGATACGGATGGTCTAATTCAAATCTGCCGTCAAACGATTCCACACCGTGATGTTGCTTTGGAAAGATGACGTTGGTAACGTTTCCTTGACAACAACCTAGATGGCTGAAAAGTTTTAGGAATTATGTTTGTGCGTGCAATGGCTCTGTCGGAAGACCTTATTGTGTCTCCCAACTGAAGATGCCGACCACACATTGGCACATGTGTCATGGGCTAAGCCATTCTTTAATGTTACAAGGATATATGTTTTTATAAGGATCGTGTCAAACGATGGCCCCGACGCGATAACTCAAATAAAAATTTAACAAGGATCGACTTTGTCGTTTTCATTAATTATTCATAGTTACATATGTTCAAAATTTATCTGGGTCATGAAGTGTCATCACACTGTCTCAGCAGATGGAGGACAGAAGCACGTTTTTCGAAAATGTTTACACTAGGATTGTTGACGGGACCATGTTTAATGACATGGTCATCTTTGGTGTTGACGGTTGCGTCACCGATGCTCACCGCGTATGTTCGAAAAGAAACCGTAGGTTAACCTGAACATTATTCCAAACGCCAAGTGTATATACAACAAAATGAGTGAATATCACTGGTGAAATTGAATAAATACCATCAATATGAAACTGAAGTTCATTCTCTTGTCAGTTCCTTCAAAACTTGGTTGACTTTAGTTCACCATCGTTAACTTAGCTCAGTTTCCTGTGAGACGATTCCTGTAATCCTCTATTGTTTTACCAATCAACCCGCTCGCTTCATTGGCTTGTCTACCTAAAGTAAAGGACGCGGGCATTCCAGGGAGATCCCGTTAGCTTGTGACATGTTTACTGCATGCTCCATCCCCGGATCCGGCTGACAGCATGGATCATCCTCCACCTCCATCCCTGTATAAGCATCAACGAAGGGACAAGACAATACCTGAGTGAGGGGGGTGAGCTGGGTTAAGGCCGCTGTGGACATTACTTCAGTTATCAGGACGCGTCTGCTGAATGTGTGAGAGAAGCTCGATGTGATGCATGTTTTGTAACATTAACCACATCGATGATTACCCACAAGCATGAGTATGGTGCTGACAACCCGATAATCATAATCAGAGAGACAAACCTAAGGGACGCAACTCTGCACAGCGAGATTTCTTCTTCAGAAGATATAAAGGGGAACCTGACAGAGGTGTAATGATATCGACATTTGTGGAATGACATTGCCTCTGTAAGAGTATGTTAAAGACATTTAAGGTGTGAGTTTGATCTTTACAAAATACCATACCTTCTCAAAATACTCATACAAAGATATATATATGTGTCCATTGCATAAACTTGGTAAACACTCGTTTTATACTCACACGTCCTAAGAGTAAAAAAATGTACACAAACCAAACTGGATGCAAAGGGCTTATTAGACGATCTACTATCAACAAATGTATGACAATCTGGACGTGAACAATAATGAACTGGTTCTTCAATGTATGCACAGAAACACTTTTATTTTGTGTAATCCATAATTTCATTAGAAATAGTTTACATACGTTACCTTATCAGGATGTTTCTGATCCACTGGCACATTTTATAACACAACTATTGGAATTAATTGGGGTGAATGTGTAGTAGTCTGAGCTGTTGTGCAATACATATAACAGTAGGTAATTGAACCATGTCACATTCACTTGGTGCCTGGCTGTACAACTGCAGTCCTAAAGGAAATCTGAAAAACAATTTCAAATAATATTTAGGAAATTACTGTCTTTCCTTAAACACCCAAAACGCCTTATCAAAGTGTATTAGTTCTACTGCCATTTGCATAAGTGATTCTCCGGCTTGATTTTTCCAAACAATTTTTATGGAACTATAACCCACGGATATTTAGATACATTTACAGTTTCCATGTTAAGGGTGAAGAAGGAAATACAATACTCACGTCTCACGGAGATGTCTGGCTGTGTTGAGTGAATGTATAAACTACAGCTATACCGAACTCAAAGGGAACACTAACTTTAGTTTCTTATAACCGTAGTTCGTTATAAACATATATGCAGCAAATATCTCGAACCAAGAAGTAAGTTTGTTATATCCGTCAGGTCGTTATCAGTGTGTTCGTTATAAACGCATTTTTAAAACTGTTTTTTTCTAAATTTTCAGGTTAGTAATGACTGGCAAGATTGCATGTGCTAGTCACTGCTAAAAGAGGGAGTCATAATCATGCAACATCTTTTCGATGAAACAAAACAAGCGAATTGACTACACAGGTAAGCTTAAGAGAAAATGCAAAGATCAAGATTGAGAGATAGAGCTTCACATGTTAGGGACATTCAGCCGCAGTATCTCACCATCTCACACATACACAATCAAAAACATCAAGGACATATGGACATATGATAACCCATTCCACAATCAAAGGAACATTTTTACATATCAAGGATATACAAACACAACACAACCCATCTCACTCTTACACAACCACATTTACACTAGACGTTCGTAATCAGTGTTATGAGTGATAGTGTTATTATAAATCTGAAATAAGATGTATCAAAAGCTTTGCAAATTTTAATTTTTACAAATCTTTATTCGTTTCACCAATGAAGAGCTATGACATCACTTTTGATATATTCAATGTTAGATCACCGTCAAGCGATGAGACATGCACCACCAGGGTAATTCCGGATAGATAGGTTGGTTGGTTGTTTTTTTAACGCCACACTCAGCAATATTCAAGCTATATGACGGCGGTCTGTAAATAATCGAGTGTGAACCAGACAATGCAATGATTAATACCATGTGCATCAACCAACGCAATTGGATTGATGACCGTGCATCAACCAAGTCAGCGAGCCTGACTACCCGATCCCGTTAGTCGCCTTTTACGACAAGTATAGTCGCCTTTTAAGCCAAGCATGGGTTGCTGAAGACCTTTTCTACCCCAGAAGGATAGATAGATACCCACTCAGTACCCCGACGTATTCGTGGCAAGTTTCAGTATACCCCGTATTCAGTCAGCTAACGTTGGTCGAGAGAATTCTTTGTATTTTCCTTATGTTCTTTAAATAATTTTGCATAATGAATATTACGCATGTGCACGGGCAGTTTCTAAAACACGAAATCGCAGGAAGGCGAGAAAATGAAATGTCGCCCTCACGCGAGAATTTGCAAATGTAAAAAATGTTGTATTTGGGATAACACTTTCTTATTAAAATACAGATTCTCGTACTAGTTTGGGGGTTGAGTCCAGTCCGGGGTTCGAACTCACACTGCCAGAGTGAGGCAGAGTGGTCTTTACCCTTTATCTAATACCTTCATTATTCAATTGACTTCTGATTTTGTTTATTGGTATTTTCCAAAAAAATTAAATATTGTATACTTGGTAGTGAGTGAGTGAGTAGGGTTAAAGCCGCTTTTAACATTATTCCAGTTATATTACGGCGTGTCAGCTTAATATGGGAGGAAAGCCCAAAGTGATGCAGGTCTCAGGCGTTTACCACTTCGGTGAAACCCACGAGCACGGGTATGGTGCTGACAAACCTAGAAACATGATCGGGGCGAACCTGGATTCGGACCCACAATCATAGGTTTCTGGCGTGCCCAAGGGACTCAACTCTGCACATCGAATCGGCGCCTTAGACGACTGGGCCACCCGTGACACCCGTACACATGGTAGATGTAGTGTGTGTGCTGTGTATATATTCTACTTAAATATTAACAAATATTATACAATAAATACTTACTTGTTTCTTTGTTACAGGCCCACTGAAAGAACACCGAGTCAGTTTTAGCAGTGAGGCTTGTCTCCGTCAGGTAGAGGTGACATGTGTTCGTGGTGGACAGGAATTCTCCCGCTATACACAACTCAGTCGTGTTACAGAAAGTCTTGCAGACACTCAGGCTTGTGACGGCCGCCGAGTCACTCCGCAGGCTGTCAGAGCCCTTATGTCCCGCAACCTCACTGAAGTTACATGGTTGACCTGACGTACAAGAAGTCAATGGATTTTCGCTTCTTATAAAGACTATAAGCGTCATATCTCTACACACCATGATAACAAGGATAGGCTCCACAGAGTATTTATGCTTGGCTACACAAAGACACATGAAAAAACAAACCAGTTTTAGAAATCCCCCAGAGAAGATACGCCTCACAAAGTTCAAAAGTAAAACCGTCAGCTTCAATAAACCCTGATTGCTCTTTGGGTTTATTCTTTAAATATTAGCTTTGGTCTTTAGGGTATTTTGATTATTAGGGATTTGTCATGTCTTCAGACAAAAATGACAAAAGATAAGGTCGATTAGAGGTTTAAACAAATGTATCATTACCTTTGGACACCAGACACATAATAAGAACAAGTAGAAACATCAGCATTCTTCTTGGCGTAATGCTCGAAGACGCTGAAACAGAAACACTGGTCTTAAACGGATCAGGTGAGGCGAAGGTGAAATGGGGTTTAACGTCGCGTTCAAGATTATCGCACTTCTATAGCGAGGTGCATGCCTGTGTATGTGTGTTTGGCTGCTAGTACTAGTCGGACTAATGCCGATTTATTGTGATAGCCCACTGAGATACCATGCCGCAGTTTAACATGAATACCCCACTCAAACACAGTATGCTGACTCCGAGCCGACCAGTCTTTGTTTTAGACCCTTAATGCCGAGCACCAGACAGGTGAACAGGTGAACGTCTTTTTGTATGACGCGGCAGGGTGTCGAACCACAGAACTTCCTCTCCCCGGGCAGACACTCCGTCCAGCAGACCACAGACTACAATTGTAAGGTTTACATACATACGCATGTCATGTATGGTGTCGACACTGAGTGTTCTCTGATTTCCGAAAGGCTTTTGTCCTTTTGCTTCCAGTTTTATAGTGTCTTTATATAAAGTACAGCGTCTATTATTGCTGTCATATGCTCACCGACTTTCCAAACACCCCGATGACATCATGAAAAATGTGCAACGATTCGTGAGGACTGGTTGTTTGGGTATTAATCACTTTCTTCTCCTTTTATCGAGGATAATGAGAGTACAATGTTCGGAGTATGAATAGCTGTTTGATATATTTTTATACGAAGGTAATTAATGTGCATTCAATGTATTGTATACCTGTCATCGTGTATCCATCCCGGTAACAACATTGAAAACCGGCCCTTCAAAATATGTCATAATGAGGTTGTTAAAACGCTGATATCGAACCCGATAGGCCCTGAGAACATGATGTTATATTGAGATGTTGTTTTGCGGAAACCAGAGAATAGATGGTAGATCAACTTCATTGAATTATGTTACTATTTTACGAACATTAAACATGGCTTTTTTTACGTAAGAGAACAAACAATATATCTTTTAATGTTCTTTAGACAGGTGATACGTGATATTGTGCATTATCACATTGTCTATTTAATTCATCGAAGTCTTTGAAGGTATACAAATTCAGTGCACGTTTGTAGATCATAGACTTATACGTCTTATTAGCATTTGAATGTGGTAATTATTTTATTCTTTGTTTCTAGTGAGGATAAATAAGAGAAGATAACATTCTTCTTTACAAAGCTGTATGGCGACTATCTTCCAGGGTTATCTGGTAATGATAGGTGAGATGAAATGGGGTTTAACGTCACGTCCAAGATTATTGCACTTATATAGCGACGCGCATGAACGTGTGTGTGTGGCTGCGTGTACTAGTCCGAACTGATGCCGATTTATAGTGCTAGCCCCACGGAGATATAATGCTGCAATCTAACATGAATACCTGACTCAGGCACAGTATACTGACTCCGAGCCGACCAGTCCTTGTTTTAGACCCTTAATGCCTTAATGACAGGGTAGCAACAAGTACCATCTTTAGACGTCTTTTGGCATGACGCGGTCGGGGATCGAACCCCGGACCGTCCTCTCTCCGGGCAAACGTTCTACCACTAGACGGAGGCGGTTCCGGTAATGATAAAACACATTGTTTTTAATTCATTTCCAGTTGAGGTCATGTATGCCTGCGTAATTGATTTTATCCAAAGTCAAAATGGATAATAGTATTTGATAACTGTTGCAATGTTTACTTAATTACCACGGTGGGTATATTTTCAAACGGACTATCTTTTGAAAGTGAACGTGTATATTATATCAGAAGCCCATCATTGAGAGTGTCCTCGTGTCATGGAAGTTCGATCACTTACGAAAAGTCGCTGAATATGTATTGTAACATTCATATAATTTTTTTTCAAATATCTTACCTGTGAACTTTTTTATTAATGACAAACATTTCCCAAATCCAGGTATTTCCATTGATATTGACACTCGCGGCATGGCCGCCCTCTCACTGTCAACAGAAGTGACCCAGAAAGCTACGTCACACAAGTTCGATCATTTGATTGGTTGGCTTGTCGCATAACCAGGATGACATGTATGGACGATCTCTGGTGTCAAAATCCGAATTAGAACAGTCCACAGTTGTTTAATGATATATTTGTCCATCAAACGTTAACGTTAAAGATTTACTTGGTTTAGGTGCTTGCTTTCCTTTTTGGGGTGCCGATTTCACAGTCTGGTGGGAAATAATTTTATTCAGAATGACGTCTTCGGTGATGGCCTCGACAACAGCGCTCAGAACGTTTCTCTTTTAAGTAGGCACAGCTTTCTTGAAAAGTACAGTCGTCTTGTCTTTAAAGAATCCTGCTACATTGTCCTCAGTAGGTGAAGTGGCATCCTTGTCTCCATCTGGCACACTTGAATCAATAACACCAGTATCAGGATGCAGCAAACGTTCAGTCGACTTAAAAACTGTTGATGGCGCAAAGTTGATATTGGCGGTGGTAGACTTGTCAAATGGGTAGAATCCACATTTCCTGAAAGAGGATTGCATTTTTGTTGGTGTCAGCGACAGGTTATAAGCTCTACAGCCAAGTTCACAAACAGAATGTTTATTTCCTGAACTTGTAGCATTTCCCGCATATACGTATGACGGAGGTTGTTGTAAATTATAGCAAAAGGTCCAAAGCAACCAACATCCATTGGCTGTAAAACATGGGACGTGTGTGCAGGCAGTACGAACAAAATAATGTGATGCTGACGTGCCCATTCGATGAGTGGAATAGATACGTGGGATCTATGACCATCGTACACAATAAAAAAGTGGACTATCTGCAGACGCGGCGACAGCATGCTTCAGGAGATGCTCTGTCAGATAGTGCTGAAACATCTCCGTGTTTGACCAGCCAGAGTCGCTTACAGTGCCTGCTGCTCCAGGGGTACTTCATGAAAGGAGTTCTTCCCGCATCCTCTTGCCCTTGAATACAAAATACGGTGGTATAGAACTACCAGACCCATTGCCGCAATCTATAACAGTTGTAGTACTTGATCTTGTTGTTGTCACTGCAGCTGGAATACTCTGACTCGATGTAACAACTGATGGTGGGGTATGATGCTCCACATGTCGATGAGGACATGTCTTCAGGTTGTACTTATCCATGATGTGCCCAAGCTCATTAAAATAATGAGTGACCGTCTCCTCTGAGGTAGCTCTCGCTCTCTGTATCTCAAGGGATCGTGGCTTCTTCACTGATAGATCAGGCCATCGCTTCATAAACCCATAGAAGCACTGAAGTGATAGGGGTTGTTCATCCTTTGACTTCTTTCCAACATATATTGCTAGGTCTGTGGCAATAGTAGTAACTTAAGCCTTTGTATAGCCATACCCAAAATTTGCCATGGCTTCAATATGTGAAACAAGTCCCTGTTCTTCTTCCATGGACAATAGTGGTTCTCTACCACTGGTACTACATTCAATAGAAACTTTCCCACTAATCCTGTCATGCAGTGTAGCAAATGGAACAGCAAAGGTAGTGGCAGCTTTCCTAATTGCCATTCCATCTAAAACAGCATTATATGCCTTGTCTAGGGCTGCAGACAAATATTGCCTTTATTGGCCTCTTCTGGTTGGTTCGCCATTGGTCAAAACCTGTAAAAATAAAGCTTTATTTTACATACATCAAAACTCCAGAGACAGAAGTTCTCAAAAAGCATAAAGTTTTCAATAAGAAATGACCCTAATTTGTTTCCACAGTTTTATATTTTGGCGAGCACATCACGTGTCTGATCACGTGACATTTACACCATGAAAGTAAACAAGCAGACGACAGGTGTGCCGTCGATTTACAACGTGGGCATTTATTACAATTGCCCTTATATTTAAGCTGATCAAGGTACATTTGTGATCTCGGATTAAAAAGTAGTTGTTTGCTGAATATGAGCTATTACTTACGTTTGGTAACTTGACAAGAAGCATTTTCAGACCCAAGAGAACGAAAGCGGTGTTGTCAGAAGAACAAAGCTGCAGTTACCGTAATTTCTCGTTACATATCGTGAGAAATATCATTCAAAATGGCCGATCGAAGTTACATGTCGATCGAATTTGTGT
Organism: Haliotis cracherodii; assembly: GCF_022045235.1. Taxonomy (NCBI): domain Eukaryota; kingdom Metazoa; phylum Mollusca; class Gastropoda; order Lepetellida; family Haliotidae; genus Haliotis; species Haliotis cracherodii. The sequence goes on from NW_027266273.1 coordinate 23,112,398, forward strand.
TGTTTGCATATATGTCTAAACATAAAACTACCGTGCTCAAGCTGACATACATTATGCATAGGTTGCGTTGCCGTGTAAATATAGCGTGCCAAGCTTTGCATGATCCATGGCAACTGGTTTGATGTTAAACTTACCATGCATAGTAAACACCTCCAATGTTAAGCAACAACGTGCCAGATTACATTGTCATGTGTACTATAGACGTTAAGTAAGTATGAAGTGTCTGAAGGAGAACAATGTATTAGGCTGTTTAATATTTAAGATTGCCATTTTCATACAATCGTGCCTCACAGGGTTATACTTGCTGAACATGTGGATAATAGGAGAACCGAACACTCCACACAGTACGTGTAGATTCACCCTCTTCTCCAATTGCATTGGGAACCCCAGAAGATTTTGATTATGGGTTCGAATCCCGGTTCGCCCCGAATGTTTCTAGGTTTGTCAGCACCATACCGTGCTCGTGGGTTTCACCAAAGTGGTAAAGGTCTGAGACCTGAATCACTTTGGGCTTTCCTCCCACATTAAGCTGGCATGTCGTGTTATAACTGGAATACTGTCAAAAGAGGCGTTAAACCCCACTCACTCACTCTTTTCCAATTGTCGTTGCATCACTGACTTTTCGTTCAGATTTATGATTTTTTAATCGTTTGAGTATTTTTCTGTATAATCTCTGTCATTACAAAGGCCATATATAGTACTAACTTGTCATGGAGGATGGTCATATTCTGACTTCTAGATTATAACTACATTGGATGAGGTTTCCTATTTCACTGTTAAATTATTGTTGCATCTGATGACAGTTTGACCTAAGTGAAAATAAATTTGCAGGAAGCCAATAGAAATAATGGACATAGAAGGAATCATGATGATATAGATAGTCTGTCTCACAGTCCCTGGACCATATTATTTTCCTTTCCGCCATCCGTTTCTGTAATGCAAAAGCCCTAAATGAATCAAGTCTAGATTTTCCACAAATTCACTGGGGCTCCTTTCAATTTAAATGGAGTTCTTTGTTTCTATTAAAATTATATATATTCAGAGACTAAGCGTTAGTCTATGATATTGACAATGATTTGTTTTATTAATACAGGTAACTGTAAATTTATCCATCGTCCATCCAAAAGATAAACAGGTATATATATGAGAAGGCAGACGACCAAGGCCATTTTTTCCTCTCATTATGCGATTGAAAACGTATAAGGAATGTAAATTCCTTTTTACAACCCTAGAAAATTACATCTTAGATTTTACAACGAATACACATCGAACAGGAATGACAAATTCACCTCTTCAAACATAACATATTACACACACACACACACACACACACACACACACACACACACACACACACACACACACACACACACACACACACACACACACACACACACACACACACACATAACTGTTTATAATCTACACTATAGCGCAGTCAAACCTGAAAGGCACAGTCATTGAGTGTCAATGCTTTGGATGGTTTCAGTTTTATTTTCCATTGGGATTTCCATGACAACTTTGTTTTTTGGGACCCCATGTTTGTCGTGGTATTGTAACTATTTCAATGGCGTGATTTCCCATTTGAACCAGAATAAACATGATCACACAAGAATGTCGTGAGCGCCGTCTCTTGGACCCGTCTGGTTTGTATGGGATTTGTCATGATCTGGATGGTGTGACTTCCAACCGGTGGTGGTGTGATTAATTCAAATATTTCAAGATTGGTCATAAGATCCTATCGACCAAGCAATCGAACGCAATTTTCAATAATCGAACACAAATCTTTTTGCCAACTTTCTCAAGTTCTCAGCTGTTCAAGGTTTATTCACTGCTTACTACCAAGTGCTTGGAAAAAAATATAACCAGTGACTTATTTGAAGTAAGTAATTGTGTTTTAGTTACGTGTGATCTAGATTTGATGAACGTTACATTAAAAACAGCAACGTGGCGCTGACAGATAAATTTCAATGATTGATGAATTGACACTATAACAGATCTGTTCAACAATGTCGCGATCGTCCAGCTGTTACAGCTACTCTCACTACTTCTAGTTCTACTACATAGTTCACTATGTAATTAATATAAATACATAATAAGTTTATTATACATAAAAATATGAAAAGTCAACGTCAGAGAATGGACAGTCTCAAATATCTGCCGAAAAGGATTCAATTTGGCGTTGAAGGCAAAATAGCAAAAGGGTAAGCATGTCTTTTTCTACGGGAAGACGTGTCGGGAACAAATAATAGCTATATTGACAGTCTTCATAACTGTCATGTGATGGCATACTCTGACGTCCAAAAGAATATACAACAAAACTATACCAATTACTTCTATTCTTCTATAACCTGGAAAATGGAAATGAAAGCCTTAGAGATGTAGCCCAAATACAACCAAACATACCTGATAACTTAAAGCTGGTGAAAAAGTGAATTACTAAAACAAAATGCATTTTGTCATGATAATGTGTGCTTACGTTGCACGAAATACACGTGCTATACTGGTATAAAAGTTAGCTGACACCACCGTCAGGATCGCAGTATTCGAAAGCACACAGAAAGAAGGTCTCGTCTGTCAGCGAACTGGGAGACAGAGAGAGAGAGCACTGGTACGGCTCAGCTTGGAGACCACATGACCACATGGCAAGAACGATCGCCGTGCTCAGAATGCTCATAAAGCAGGTTGATAGAACGTTTACAGCAGACATGGAAGAGTGCGGGAGACCACGACCTTTTAAGACCATCACTTGCGCCTTCTCCATCTCTGAAGCCGCTTCCTACCCGCGACGATACATGAATTGTCTGCACTCGAACATCTTGTCAGTCCACAATGGGATTGAGGAAACGTGGTATCAACACTACCATGGAGTGACGGTGGATACATACAGGATGTTCAAGCGTATAGAGGGGGGTGGGGTGGGGTGTTGGGACTTGAAAACAAGGCTGATTATCATTTGAGGCAACCTTAATGCACAGAGATGGGTTTGCTCGACCCGATCTGTTGCCATTTTCTGGGTCTAGCAAAAGTACCACCAAATCCCTGTCTCAAGGATCAACCATAATCCAAGGAAGGACTGTCTTTATATTCACAGAAACAAGTTGAATTAATAACAAAAAGGATTTGCTTGACTTTTTATAGTCGCAGGAAAGAACCAGGTTCCATTCTATCAAAACATTTGATTTTTAAGCTTTGTACACCACTATCCCACGTGACAAACTTAAGGCAAAACTTCATTCCTACAAAATGTGGTGAACACAGATATAGTTACACATTCATCTTCAGAGGTTCAGGTCAACTTGTGAAAAATGAAAGCAAATGCCATCTGAATTTTTTTAAGAAAACAATTTGTGAAATGCTAGACTTCCTGATTGATAACATCTATGTAAAATAAGGGGGTAAGACATTCAGGCAACAAGTAGGCATCCTCTTGGGCCCCAATTGTGCTCTCTTCTGTTTATAACACATATGAATCAGAATTTCTGCTCAGATGGCAAAGTCAAGGAAGGGTAACTTAAGCTTCAGGTATATCGATGATCTGATATCGTTATATAACAATCAAATAGCTAATTCCCTTCTAACCTGAACTAGAAATACAGGAGACGAGTGAGACCGCCTCTTCTGTTCGCTTTTTAGATCTATGCATAAAGATTCAGAATGACAAAAAACTCTCCACACGACTGTATGACAAGAGGGATGACTTCAGCTTTCCAATGGTCAACTTTCCCTTCAGGTCTAACAATATTCCAGCAGGTTCAGCCTTTGGTGTTTACATTTCACAACATTTCTGAGATACAATCGAGCAGAAGCCCGTTCTATGACCCCTGCTCAGAAGATGTTTGATCAAGATTACAACATTCAAGGCCTCAAAAGTAGACGTGGGGGACATTTCAAAATTTGACAAAAATGATGTCCGATGCAATTCCCTATTTTGACTTGTATCAAATTATCACTCACTCGCTCCTTTGCATGTGTTTGTGACGGGTGCCACCGTTGGGGCAGGATACACTCACCATTTCGCGAACACCTGGTATCATTACTATTTGATAGTGATTCATTACACATGGTCATGACATGGTAAGAATCGTACAATCGACTCTTATTTATGCAGAGATTTCTATTCGATATGGAAAGGGTTTTGTAGCTTTATTTAAAGTTTCCAAATCTAGAACAAACTATATTCATTTTTGTAGAAAATACAAACCTCACACAGACACGGATTTACTTTTAGATGACCCTCCTATTAAAGTTGTTAAAGAAGCCAAATTTATAAGAATAATTTTCGATCACCATTTAACCTTTTTACCCACTATTAAATACTTAAAGAATAAATGTCTGAAGGCCCTTGATTTATTAAAAGTTGTCTCTAATTCCATGTGGGGAGATATTTACATCAGATTTTATTGCACTTTTTTCGGATGGATACTCCTCAAACTGACCATTGTTTCTGGTTTATATTTAGACAAAAGCATCGGTGAAATATAAGGTTGTAAAATAAATACCATATTTATTATCATATACAAGTATTTAAGAAGTGGATACAAATTTGAATTACACTGATAAATACAGTATTTCACTTGTCATGTCATTTTCTTAATATATATTTTAAGAAATGTCATGACAGGTGAAACACCATATTTATCAGTGTAGTTCTAATTTTCGGGGTAGAATAACTCTTCTGCAACCCATGCTTGCGACTATGCTTGTCTTAAAGGCGTCAAACGTGATCGGGTGGTCAGGCTCGCTGAATTGGTTGATGCATGTCATTGTATCCCAATTATGTGGATCAATGATCATGACGTCAATCACTGGATTGTCTGGTCCAGACTCGATTATTACAGACCGAACCCGAACTAAACCCTGTGTATAGACAGGGGACTTGGTAGAGTTGCAGTTTATTTTTAGCTGAGTTTCACTATACCTTGCTTCCTGAATGATTAGAACCATCTTGTATAGCTGCTTTGTATTCATGTAGTAGGCCCAAACGTGTTGCTTTTGTTTAAAATCGCCCACCATTATCGCGACAGGAAAACTTTCAAGACAGGGTGTGTCGGCAGTAACGATGACGCATACTCCTAAATGATGCATTGTGCCATTGCAATAATGATGACTGATATGGCTCCATGGAAGAAAGCCACAGTTGATATTACAGTCATTTACAAACAGGTGACAACGATTTCAAACAAAATGTCTTCACACAATCCCAGGGACTAGCTCTCCATGACATCACATTTTGACACCAGTCAAAGGGACGCTCTGTATACGACAGTTGTACTCGCTTTTTTATATATATTCCGGCGTGTCTAATCAATATGTAAGTAAACATAGCAGTGATCCCTCGTTTTGATAGACTTAGAGTTTAACGGTTTTTTTAAATAAATATGGCAAGTATCAGGATCGGGCCATTGGAAACGTTTTCTCCTGATCCTCAGTCAACCTCATAAGTATTTCCTGATCTAATATTGTTGTAAAGTGTGCCTGTCCACTTTGAGTAGCAATCAATGTAATGCTGAATAACATTGGGGCCTCTATGTACTAACGCTAGTCAATAGTATTCCGGATTCGAACAAACTACCTTGTAACAAAACTTACTACAGATACCCAGTTATGTTTACATTATCATCAAACCGCTTTAACAATTTGAAACATTGCAGAGGATATCTGCATTCTTCCATTCTTATTAACTTTATCCACAATTTAGCTACTCTTACTTGTCTATGTACAATCATATTGCAGCGACCAGTTTCGCCAAGAATTGCTTTATTTGAGGCGTATTTACCATTACCTAAAAAAGTTTGAAGCACGTGGTACTTTTTCAATGGCAGCAAATTTTGTTCCCCAATTTCTGAACCATATACAGTAAAAAATGTTATAAGCTGTAGCAAATGAATTTTACTTTTTTTAACAATCTATACGCAGACATACATGCTTTTAAAGCTTGAATAGCAAGTTGTTTACAAGCACCTGTCCACATTAACCTACAAGAAAAGAGTGAAAAGCGCATCACTTCGAGCCATGTATCAGTCAATAATTAATCATACATCTATGGGCAGCGTAGTTTATTTATATTTTATAGTTTCTATCTTAATGTTATGGAAACTGTAAAGACAAGCGCATTTGGATATCTATAAATAGAAAGTCAACAGTTACAATATTGCCTACGTTTCATATCTGGTGAACTAAGTTAAACCAATAATCTGAAAGGCACAGAGTTAGTATTTTTCAATGAATAAAAATCAAAGAGTAGTGATAAATATTATTTTTGTCAATTCTATTGATTCTGTTATCCCACAGTTGTGATTTACTTGATTTCATTTTTTGTTTGTGTATGAACTGGCGATGCAGCGTCGTCAATGTGGGGGATGTCCACGGTCTATTGTTTTGCTGGGAATGGGCAGAAGTCAGCTGCAGTGGCCAATACGTTCAATGTTTCACAATCAGTGATTAGTAGACAATGGAACAGGTACCAACAAACCCCAAATGCTGATGATCGACCCCGTGCAGGGCGCCCCCGGACAAGCGTACAGGATGGACTGACCCGAAACCAGGCTCCACAAAGTCGAGCTCAAACCGTGAATCAAACTTTCATCAGTCTACGAGTTACGGGTCAGACGATTGGACATCGTCCGCATGCAGCTTATCCATGATCGACGACCACATGTTGTGCCGCCTCTTACAAATCGTCATGTTGCCAACAGACGTCAATGGTGTACACAACGTCGAAACTGGTCACATGTCATGTTTTCAAATGAGCCCTGATTCCATTTTCACTTTCTTTGCTGGGCATGGTCGTGCATGCCATGTGCGGCTGGTGTCATGGCAAGATTCCGTTTGGCTTGACCATTCAGAAATTGGCAGCACATCATGGAGTTTTTCACTTTAATCTATTGAATCCATCCACATCTTCTGAAACTGCTCATTGGCTTCTCCTTAAGCCAGGATTGCGTTATAAACTCAATTTTACTGTCAGGAAGACTACGACTCCAAATATAGTGAGAACAATTTCTGAAGATTTTATACCAGAACGTTAAGCTGACTTTACACACATTCACAGTGACGCCTACAAGAATGTGTCCATGATTCGTACTGCTGGGTCTTTCTGGATTCCTAATAATTCTATCTCCGACGTGTTCGGCTTCATGATTACATATCGGGTTTTTTTGCAGCAGAACCTATGGCAATTCTATTTTTACTGATTCATTGGCAGCCGTTAAGGTTATTGGGTCTGGAGGTAATGGGTCCAGGAGTGACATTGTTTATGAAATGTTGAAACTGAACTCATTTTTGATTGCTAAATATATGTCATGTGATATTGTATGGTTCCAGCTCATGCCAGTTTACAGGGTAATGAAATAGTAGATAATTTTGTTCAGTCAGGATTGCTAAAGGATGCGGTTGATCATTTTGAATTCAGGCCTTGCCAGAGAGATTTTGAATATGTAATTGCGAAGTCGGTCTCAATAAAAAGGCAACAATTGTGAAATGATGGTATTACTGGGAGATATATGCACAAAATCTGTTCACCAGTTACACAAAATTGTCAAAATTGCTGTCGTAAGAGACGTGATGAAATTGTGTTAACTAGACATCGTCTTGGCAACTGTGCACTAAATGCCTACACGAGTGATGTTGGTCCCCTTTGTGTGGCAAATGCAGTGAACATACGCTTGAACAGTTAAACATTACCTTTTGTAATGTCATCGTTATGTTAACTGACGACAAACTCTTGTGGTGTTTGAGAAAAGTGATTCAAGTTAAATGGCAATACTAGAGTGTGTGACTGCATCAGGCATGTATGAAACAATCTTATGATATGTTTACGTAGTCTCGCAGAAATAAACATTAAACCAACATGAAATATTTTTTTCTGTTAGACTTTTTGCTTTTTATAGAAGGAGCATAATCTGACAAAACTGTGTTTGCTTCATGTTTTGATCCATTCCATTAAGCAGAGGATCCTGTCATCAGAATAACCGTGTACAGTGTCATACATTGTTACACATGGTAAACTTATTCCTTTGGTGCAGTAAAACTACTTGCATTTATGACTGTAAAACATCGTTTGATGTGTTGGGGGCAAATAAACTTTATCTCTGGTCCAAGTCCCACTAAGCTGTACCACAACCACCGCTGATGCACAACGCTTCGTAACATACCGTTCTCGCCTACAGCCGGAACACAACGCCCCGTAACATACCGTTATCGTCTAGGGCCGGAACACAACGCCCGGTGACATACCGTTCTCGTCTAGGGCCGGAACACAACGCCTCGTAACACAACGTTCTCGCCTACAGCTGGAACACAACGCTTCGTAACACAACGTTGCCACCTGCAACCGGAACACAACGCCCCGTAACACAACGTTCTCGCCTACAGCCGGAACACAACGCTTCGTAACACACCGTTCTCGCCTACAACCGGAACACAAAGCCTCGTAACACAACGTTCTCGCCTACAACCGGAACACAACGACCCGTAACATACCGTTCTCGCCTACAAACGGAACACAACGCCCCGTAACATACCGTTCTCGCCTACAACCGGAACACAACGCCTCGTAGCACAATGTTCTCGCCTACAACCGGGACACAAAGCCCCGTAACATACCGTTCTTGCCTACAACCGGAACACAACGCCCCGTATCATACCGTTCTCGACTACAAACGGAACACATCGCCCCGTAACATACCGTTCTCGCCTATAACCGGAACACAAAGCCTCGTAACACAACGTTCACGACTACAACCGGAACACAACATCCCTTAAATACCGTTCTCGCCTACAGTCGGAACACAACGCCCCGTATCATACCGTTCTCGACTACAAACGGAACACAAAGCCTCGTAACATACCGTTCTCGCCTACAACCGGAACACAACGCCCTGTATCATACCGTTCTCGCCTACAGTCGGAACACAACGCCCCGTAACATACCGTTCTCGCCTACAACCGGAACACAACATCCCTTGAATACCGTTTTCGCATACAACCGGAACACAAGGCCCCGTAACATACCGTTCTCGCCTACAACCGGAACACAAAGCCTCGTAACACAACCTTCTCGCCTACAACCGGAACACAACGCCCCGTAACATACCGTTCTCGCCCACAACCGGAACACAAGACCCCGTAACATACCGTTCTCGCCTACAACCGGAACACAAAGCCTCGTTACACAACGTTCTCGCCTACAACCGGAACACAACGCCCCGAAACATACCGTTCTCGCCTACAACCGGAACACAACATCCCTTGAATACCGTTCTCGCCTACAGCCGGAACACAACACCTCGTAACACACCGTTGCCACCCGCAACCGGAACACAAAGCCTCGTAACACAATGTTCTCGCCTACAGCCGGAACACAACGCTTCGTAACACACCGTTCTCGCCTACAACCGGAACACAAAGCCTCGTAACATACCGTTCTCGCCTACAACCGGAACACAACGCCCCGTAACATACCGTTCTCGCCTACAGTCGGAACACAACGCCCCGTAACATACCGTTCTCGCCTACAACCGGAACACAACGCCCCTTAACATACTGTTCTCGCCTACAGTTACAGTTGGAGAGATAGTTTTAACGTCCCCACGGCTGGACTTTCCTTAACCAATCCGAACGCGCCGCGGCTGTCGGTTCCTTGGCTCCTGGTGTAGAATTGACTTTTTACTATCATCATATACATGTATGTACTTTATGGATTGTACACAATCAGTGCTCTGCTATATACGATCAGAGTAAAATATACACATGTTAACTAAAACCACACAGTGAGTACAGTTAAATGCTTATTTGGCGGTCTCTATATAATTACTGTCACTAAGCATACAAACATCAAGCATTGTACTTACCCGTCGTATCCAGCATCTATAATCAAATGATTTGTCTTGATCGGCGAAATCTTTCTGTGGATATTCGTTCGTATCAAATGTGATTATAACTCGTCAGTGTATATCGTCCTAGAGATCTACACTGCAATGATTTCACCAGGGGTTCCAGACACCCATGATGCCCTGGGGAAACTGTCAACACTGACTCAGTTGTTAAGTTATAACCAACTCCACCAACACAAAGCCTGTTAACACAACGTTCTAGCCTACAGCCGGAACACAACGCCCCGTAACAAACACCGACGGCCTATTCTTATTTATCTTTTTATCTATTTTTCTATGCAGTTCCCTAGGCAACTAGGCTTTCAAGTAGTATTGCGTTGAAGCCTGCATGTCCCGCTTCAGAAGTGAATTCTATGCAGGTATTCAGTGGGGGAGGCTTACCTGGTGTCCCTGATATGTCCTGCATTGTCCACGTATTGCCGTGTACGAATATTAATGTGGATATTATAATTTCACTGTAATGCCCCAGCCCAACCATGGTATTATATACAGAAAATTAAAATTGTACAATGTCTGAAACAGTGATAGGTTGCATCTATCGGATAGCAGTCAAACATGCTATCTCTGCTGAACAATCAGTATTCAATCAAATATCCTGTTCACTGGAAATACTTTAATGTGGTAGGTTTAAATTCAGCATATTCATACATTTCTGTAGTCAGGAAAGATTGTTTGTACATTAAAAGAATAACGCTTGATATTGACCGAGAATGACCAAGTCATCTGTACAATTTGACATACAGCACAAACTACGTATAGAGACATTGAATAACGCTCCATTCCTAGTTTGAATAAGTACTTCACCTGTACAAAATACTCTCCATATAGATATGGAACAACCTGTCCAAACTTGAAATATTACAGCCTATATTATCTTAATAACTAATTACAGACTGGAAATACACACGCAGGTACCCACCCTCACCCACCCTCACCCACCCACCCACCCACACACACACACACACACACACACACACACACACACACACACTCACACTCACACTCACACTCACACTCACACACACATACACACTCACACACAACCAGCCTCGCAACCATACCACAGTCAAACTCACTTACACACCCTCACACACACATACACACTCACACTCTCTCACACACACACACACACACACACACACACACACACACACACACACACACACACACACACACACACACACACACACAAAACACACACAAACACACACACATACACACACACATACACACACACATACACACCCTCACTCACACACACATACACACTCACACACACACTCACACACACATACACACTCACACACAACCAGCCTCGCAACCATACCACAGTCAAACTCACACACACACCTTCACACCTACACACCCACCCTCACACCAAAACCCACCCTCGCACACTCCTACTCACAACCTCCTTTATTCCTACACTCATACCCATACCCCAAAACCCATAATCATACGCCCCACCCCACCCCCCACCCCACCCCAACACACACACACACCTTTACACCCACACAGCCATCCTAACACCCACATCCACACTCACACACCGATCCAAACAAACACACCCCCATCCACACCTCCACATGTAAACATCCACCCTAACAAACACACCCAGACACACACACTCACTCACACGACCACTTTCACACCTATACAACCACCCTCATACCCACACCCACCCACCTTCACACCAAAACACACACACAGACCTTCACACACACCATAACACCCACAAACACACTCACACCAACACACACACTCAGACACACCCTCACACCCACACACACACCTACACCCACACCCACACATTCACACCCACAGACCCTCACACCCATACCTACCCTCACACCCACACATTCACACACACACCATCACACCCACACATTCACACACACCCTCACGACAACAGCCACAGATTCACCCACCCACCCACACATTCACACACCCTCACCCCCACACCTACACATTCACACCTACCCACACATTCACACACACCATCACACCCACAACCACACATTCACACACCCACACATTCACACACACACACACACACACCATCACACACACACACATTTACACATCCTCACACCCACATTCACACACACACATTCACACGCACGCCCTCACACCCACACATTCACACACACACACACACATTCACACACACACCATCACACCTACACCTACATCCACAACCACACCCACACATCCACATACCCTCACACACTCATTCACATACCCTCACAGACGCATTCACATACCCTCACATCCGCACCTACACATTCACACACACATGCATTCACACACATACCCTCACCCACACACACGCATTCACATACCCTCACACACGCATTCACATACCCTCACATCCGCACCTACACATTCACACACACATGCATTCACACACACACCCTCACCCACACCCACACATTCACACACCCTCACACCCACGCATTCACACCCACACACCCTCACACCCACATCCACACATTCACACACAAACCCTCACACTTACACATTCACACACACACCCTCTCACATCAACTTCCTCACACCCACATCCACACATTCACACACACACATCCACACATTCACACACACTCTCACACTCTCACTCACACCCACACATTCACACACACACACACGCGCGCGCGCGAGCACATTCTCCTACAACTTTCAAATAAACTGGAATACACCCCCATAAAACGTTGACTGAACAAACATCTACATGTATCATTAGAAGCATAACCCCTTGTGGTTTGGCTGGTACCACATGCTGACTGTTTAACATGTCAGGTAAAGTCAGTCGAAGCTACACGATTGAATAAATTACAAGTATTGAAGAAAGCACGTTTGGATTCTGTAATTGCTATGAGTTTTTTACTTTGAATAAAGCTTGACTATGGTGGGCTGCTCGGTGATGTGTAACAACGAATGTTTATAGGTGCCGTGGCAGAAAAAGCGTATTGAAAATTAGTGTATGAAACATTCATAAAATATCCATGTGGTAAATTTCGGTTACAACGAAGTCAAAGGGACCGCTAATTTTAGTTCATTATAACCCTAGTTCGTTATAAGCATGTTGAAACAGCAAATGACCGGGATAAAAAAATAAGTTCGTTATATCCGTCAATTCGTTATAAAAAACGTGTTCGTTATAAACGTAGTTAACTGTAGATTACTTTGGTGGGTTCACTTTCACCTTCATGGGTAGAGTTATATCGTATATTTATCATGCATTTTCACTATGGTCACTGAACTTAGCCGTCAAAAACGTGTAACTACGATAATGTGAGAACGTAGGAGTGTTTTCAATGGACTTGATACATTTGCAAATAGGAAGGGGTCTCAGTTGAATTGGTTTGTGCTTATGTGGCATTAAGAATATTGGCTGCCGTCACACACAACTGAAATCCCAACCCAACCGCCACACATTTGATTCAAAAGCACTCAAGTCGAATACCACGCTCTGAAGACGAATGGGTTCGATGTGATAACAGTTTGGGTAGTAGTTCAGGGCCCACTTGCACAAAGCGATCTTAGCGCTAAGATGATCGTTACTCCCATACCTTAACATCGGCTTACAACAGTTGTAGTGCTAAGATCGCTTTGTGCAAGTGGGCCAAGATGTATACCGGCGTGTCTGTTTAATGTTGGCGAAGACACAAAGAAAACAGGTTGTAAGCGTGTTCTTGAGGGTTCAGTGCTCACAAACCAAGGTTCATAACCAGAACATGCCTTGCGGGTCCTGACATAATACATCACCTTCTAAAGAGTACTGACAGGCACTTGATAGTGTAGGCTTCACAGATCATGGCCAACAGTTCAGAACTACATTGTCATCCAAGATTTACTGAGATACTTAAGGTATATATGTACATCCTTAGGTATTTACTGACACACTTTAAGGCAATAATGCCTTTTTACTGCACCAGCTTTACTTATTGCTGTATGAGACTGATAAACATATAGTCATTGTGACGTATCTGTGCGGAGTAAACACCTTATTAAATGTTGCGAAGTCACCTTTCTTCTGTCACATACCACGCGTGTCTCATGTCATCTGCGCTACTTATGAAAATAGCAACTCTGCCCTCTTACTCGATGAGATAAATACCTAATGTGACAAAAAAGGCTAGTTTGTTTTAAAAATCAGTTCGCTGAAATCTAGACGAAGCACACGTATAATAATTATTTCACGCCTTCTACGGTATTGTTGACGTAACGCGTAAGGACGTTACAATGGTACAATTGGCGGCTCAAATTATAACTCGTGGCAGAAGTCACTGAGGTTCTCCTTATTTTCCAGACCAATGTACGCTGTAAGTTCAGACACTTGATTACTTATCTTTTGAACATGTGTACACGTCTCTGAACACGTGGCATTGGCCCAACAGGTGGGGTCAACCTGCTATTTATATCTTTATCAACAACACGCAGTTCGCTATGTATATCAGACAGTAACTCAGATTGTTCTGCTGTACACGGTAAGTGGCTGGGGTTTGTACTCCGTCAGTGTTGTCTTTACTAGCACCACCCACCTACTGTGAGTTTCCGAAGGTATCGCGTATTGTCAAACCCCCACCTGTCTTATTCTAAAGGCGATATATCTTTCTAACAACCACCCACCTGTGGCTATCTAGCGGCAATATTACTTGCTAGCAACCACACACTTGTCTTGAGGTGTTATTACTTGCCAACAACAACCCACCTTTCTTAATCTAGTAGCGATATTACTTTCTAAAAACCACCCACCTGTCATTTTCTAAAGCGTTGATAAACATCCGTCCGTTCTACATCCCATTGCGTTTTATCGGACGGAACACAGCAGGGTCCCGAAATATCTGCCTCTTTTGGTAATGTGGTGTTCCCATGACCAGAATCCGTGCACAGAACCATCACACGACACAGAACATCGCATATTAGCTCATAATAGCTATCCGTTCACAAATGTACTACACGGTTTTCTTTCTAGACATGATCGCTTGCGAGTACGGTCTGGAGGTTGTGAAAACCTTGCGTCTTCTATTCCCAAGATGTCCCGGATGTACATAGCGAAACAGTCCACACCAACTGCCTTTCGCGTCACTATAGTAACACCTAGACAGCTTCCCGAGAATAGGAACACAGACCATAGCGTTCGTTATTAAGTCACGAGGCGACTTACCTTACGACATCCTCGGTCAGCCAATGTTTTGTGTCTCCACTCTGTTGTGATAAATATTCATTCACAATTCACCCATTCACAACTGTAGCTTCGTGTTCAGCCCTACATGAATGTCTCATGCTGCAACTAGATTGACACGGTGGCGTCACTTTCAGAACGAGGCTATTGTGACGAATGGGTCCAGGGTATTTATCAATATAGATTGCAGATTTAGCAATATTCCATCAATATCACGGCGGGGGACACCAGAAATGGGCTTCACACATTGTACTCATGTCGGGAATCGAACCCAGGTCTTCGGCGTAATGAGCGAACGCTTTAACCACTAGGCTACCAGACCGCCCCACTACAATTGGAAATTGAGGATGCGTTTATGGCGGCTTAATGGAAGTTGCATGTTGGGCTATGTTCCTTGATACTGAATCAGGGAGTATATATACAATACGATATAGGATCCCTGACTGAACACATCCGAAATACGCGTCAGTATTCCCGGAACTTGTCTTCTGTATGTCGAGTCCAACTCGCGATCTTGTAGGACGTCCCCGTTTCGAATTCTAAAGTCAGAAGGAAATATTAGGGTCGCAACTTGGACGTGGAACTCGCTCAAGAACGGACCTCTGTCAGAAGCTTGCATCGCCGTCTGAGCCGTCGTTGGTGTATACGGCCTCAAATCCAAGGGGAGGGGTGAATTAAGCGTTGACGCGTCATTTAACTCTTTCTGGAGTTTCGAGAGCCCTTTCTATTTTGGTTGCAAATGTATCAACTATTATTCATGGCAAAGGCTTATAACCAAATTTAGATGAGGAGAAAAATCTCTTGGTATTCAAGTTGTCGGCAGAGATGTTGCTAATATTGAGGATGATGCTGTCTCATGTAAACACTGTCATGTCATTGAGAACGTACGCCATGTTATATACAATTGTCCTCTTTATGCACGTCGGCGGGATATGTTTATCTAAAAGACAGTTAACCATCATTATTATTGCTTAGGAAGACTCTGTCAGTTATCCAACAATGATAAAATCATAAATTTGGCTAAATTTCTAATGTACGTTTTCAACACAAGAAAATATTAATTAGGTAGCTCGTAGAGAGAAAAAATATATGATGTGAATGTATTTTGTACAATGGGTCAGTCGGCCTTCATACAAATAAATATGTCTCTCTGTCTGTCTGTCTGTCTGTCTTTAAGGTTCATGTAGTTAATATACAGCGTCCTGCTCATGTACAAGGAATTAAATTGGATAGTTAAAGTATATCGTACTTACCTACCTTTTATGTTAAAAGACACATATCGTTCATTTGTATTTTGGATGATGTTGGGTAGCCTAGTTGTAAAAGCGTTCGTTCTTCAAACGGAAAACCCCGGGTTTTCTAAAATGGAACATGGGTAAAATGTGTGAAGTCTGTCCAAGATTTCCCCAGCCGTGTTTTGTCTACAATATTGCAGATACAGGTGTAAAACTCGTTCACTCTACATTATGCAGTAGCACGACGATGAGGTTCCTTCTACTGGTGGCGTTGGCGGCGTTGTTCCTGGTGGTGAGCGCCGACTTCCTGCAGCTACTGAAACACATCACGCACCAGGACTACTTCCACAAACTGCCCGCGGGGGACCAGGTGATCCTGGTGGAGCTGGTGGCGGAGGGCGAGATCGGTCGCCTCTCTGAGTACATCCACAGAGTTGGGCCGCAGAGGATCAGACAGATTGCTAATAGTTAGTACATTATGGTCCACGTCCATACCGTCGCGTACCGTGCCATCGACATATGATATAAAACAACTTTGGTTTATATAGGTTGATAAAACTCCACGTTTATTTATTGCAGGCTTACCACAACATGAAGAGCAGCTCCTTGTGCATTACATACAGCAGGTAATGTAGGTCTATCTCACCTGTCTCATACACCGTATACACCAGGTAATGTAGGTCTATCTCACCTGTCTCACAGAGACACTATATATACCAGGTAATGTAGGTCTATCTCACCTGTCTCACACACTGTATACAGCAGGTAATGTAGGTCTATCTCACCTGTCTCACAGACTGTATACAACAGGTATGTAGGTCTATCTCACCTGTCTCACACTCTGTATACAGCAGGTAATGTAGGTCTATCTCACCTGTCTCACAGTCTGTATACAGCAGGTAATGTAGGTCTATCTCACCTGTCTTACAGACTGTATACAGCAGGTAATGTAGGTCTATCTCACCTGTCTCACACACTGTATACAGCAGGTAATGTAGGTCTATCTCACCTGTCTCACAGTCTGTATACAGCAGGTAATGTAGGTCTATCTCACCTGTCTTACAGACTGTATACAGCAGGTAATGTAGGTCTATCTCACCTGTCTCACACACTGTATACAGCAGGTAATGTAGGTCTATCTCACCTGTCTCACAGTCTGTATACAGCAGGTAATGTAGGTCTATCTCACCTGTCTTACGGGGGCACGGGTGGCCCAGTCGTCTAAGGCGCCGCGATTCGCTGTGCAGAGTTGCGTCCCTTGGGCACGCCAGAAACCTATGATTGTGGGTTCGAATCCCGGTTCGCCCCTATTATGTTTCTAGGTTTGTCAGCACCATACCCGTGCTCGTGGGTTTCACCGAAGTGGTAAACGTCTGAGACCTGCATCACTTGGGGCTTTCCTCCCACATTAAGCTGACACGCCGCGATATAACTGGAATACTGTTAAAAGCGGCGTTAAACCCAACTCACTCACTCACTCACTCACCTGTCTTACAGACTGTATACAGCAGGTAATGTAGGTCTATCTCACCTGTCTCACACACTGTATACAGCAGGTAATGTAGGTCTATCTCACCTCTCTCACAGACACACTATATATACCAGGTAATGTAGGTCACCTCTCTCACAGAAACACTATACACAACTGGTAATGTAGGTCACCTGTCTCACAGACACACTATACACACCAGGTAAAGTGGGTCACCTGTCTTAGACACTGTATACACTAGGTTAAGTAGGCCACGTATCTCACACACACTATATACACCAGGTAATGTAGGTCACCTGTCTCACACACTATATACAGCAGGTAATGTAGGTCACCTGTCTCACACACTGTATTTACCAGGTAATGTAGGTCACCTGTTTCACCTATATACACCAGGTAAAGTAGGTCACCTGTCTCACACACTATAAACACCAGGTAATGTAGGTCATCTGTCACACACTATAAACACCAGGTTATGAAGGTCACTTGTCTCACACTCACACTATGTAAATCATGTAACTTAGGTCGCCTGACTACCTGACACATTTACACCGAGTAATTCATGTCACTTGTAATATAGCTGTGGAGGTAAACTCTAGAATTATAGTTGCAGTTTAGTGACACCAATGTCTCCTCCTGTTTCAGCACGTGCACCATCCAAACACGACCGCATCTACATAACGTCAGCAACATGCCACCTCCGCTCGTGCTTCAACTGCAAGTGTGGTAATAAAGGCATCATACGTCTCGCTGTGTGTGAGTTGTTCTTGACATCGGCTGGCAACTGAAGCGGCTGTGCAATATCCCGGAAGCTGTCCTTGTCACTGTGTCCTTCTCTCAAAGCCCATGAGTGAACTTTGAGTACACGTTGACGCTTCACCCTCTGTTGCGGAGGGTGTAACCATTGGCGCTTTTTTTAAACACTGCCTACAGCATAAGGGGTATGCTTTGATGATTCATTAAACAGTGTCTACAGTATAAGGGGTAACCATTGACGCTTCATTAAACACGACCCGTGAAGATCTGGGGTAGAATAGGTCTTCAGCAAACCATGCTTGCCATAAAAGGCGACTATGCATGTCATAAAAGGCGACTAACGGGGTCGGGTGGTCAGACTCGCTGACTTGGATCGATGCTCATGATATTAATCATTGGATTGTCTGGTCCAGACTCGATTATTTACAGACCGCCGTCATATAGCTGGAATATTGTTGAGTGCGGCGTTAAACAACAAACAAACAAACACACAAATTCATTAAACACTGTCTACGGTATAAGGGGTAACCATTGGCGCTTTATTAAACATTGTCTACAGCATAGGTGGTAAGCGTTGATGCTTCATTAAACACTGTCTTCAGGATAAGGGGTAACCATTGACGCTTCATAAAACGTTGTTTACAGCATATGGGGTAGCCATTGACGCTTCATGAAACAATGTCTACAGCATAAGGGGTAACCACTGACGCCTCATAAAACACTGTCTACAGCAGAAGGTGTAACCACTGATGCTTCATAAAACACTGTCTGCAGTATAAGGGGTAAGTGTTGACGCTTCATAAAACAATGTCTACAGCATAAGGGGTAACCACTGACGCTTCATTAAACACTGTCTACAGCAGAAGGGGTAACCACTGACGATTCGTGAAACACTGTCTACAGCATAAGGGGTAAGTGTTGATCCTTCATATAACACTGTCTACAGCATAAAGGGGTAGCCATTGACGCTTCATAAAACACTGTCTACAGTATAAGGGGTAGCCATTGATGCTTCATTAAACACTGTGTGTAAATGGCAGGGGGCACCAGAAATGAGCTTCACACATTGTACCCATGTGGGGAATCGAACTCGGGTCTTCGGCGTGACGAGCGAACGCTTTAACCACTAGGCTACCCCACCGTCCCCTATGTTGATGCTTCATTAAACACTGTCTACATCATAGGGGTAATGGGTTCTTTTATATCGTCACACACAATGTTAGAGGTAGAATGGGTTCTTCTATATCGTCACACACAAGGTTAGAGGTAGAATGGGTTGTACTATATCGTCACACACAAGGTTAGAGGTAGAATGGGTTCTTCTATATCGTCACACACAAGGTTAGAGGTAGAATGGGTTGTACTATATCGTCACACACAAGGTTAGAGGTAGAATGGGTTGTACTATATCGCCACACACAAGGTTAGAGGTAGAATGGGTTGTACTATATCGTCACACACAAGGTTAGAGGTAGAATGGGTTGTACTATATCGCCACACACAATGTTAGAGGTAGAATGGGTTGTACTATATCGTCACACACAAGGTTAGAGGTAGTATGGGTTCATCTATATCGTCATACACTCAGTGAGGTGAGTGAGTAAGTGTTGCTTTAAGCCACATCAGCAATATTCCAGCTATTCGCGGCTAGAAATGCAAAATTTCCTTCAGACAACATTATACAAAAATGATGACGAAGATCACTAAAAACTTAAGTCCCTTATCACAGTAAATATTAAAAACTGACATTCAAAATTTAAGATCTACATCTTTTCATACAGTTTAATTTCTTTCAAATAGGCTAAAACTAAGTGGTTAGAAATGATATTGAAAAGTTCAGAAATAAAATTTAACAGTATAAAAGCGTTGCCGAATAAGTGCAAAATCCACACATTCCAACAAAATGTGCTTAATAGTCAAAGAACTATTGCAAGGAATACATTGAGGGTGGTCCTCTCTCTTCAATAAAAAAGAATGAATCTCATGGCTTTGTCCAATACGACGTCGTCGGATAACAATTTCATCTTGACGACTTAATTAAGTCAGTGCATGATTTCCAATCGAGGTTTAACGGGTTCTTCTATATCGCCACACACAATTTTAGAGGTAGTATGGGTTCTTCTATATAGTCACACACAATGTTAGAGGTAGAATGGGTTCTTCTATATCGCCACAAACAAAGTTAAAGGTAGTATGGGTTCTTCTATATCGTCACACACAATGTTAGAGGTAGAATGGGTTCTTCTATATCGTCACACACAATGTTAGATGTACAATGGGTTCTTCTATATCGTCACAAACAATGTTAGAGGTAGAATGGGTTCTTCTATATAGTCACACACAATGTTAGAGGTAGAATGGGTTCTTCTATGTCGTCACACACAATGTTAGAGGTAGTAAGGGTTCTTCTATATCGTCACACACAATATTAGAGGTAGAATGGGTTCTTCTATATCGTCACACACAAGGTTAGATGTAGAATGGGTTCTTCTATATCGTCACACACAATGTTAGAGGTAGAATGGGTTCTTCTATATCTTCACACACAATGTTAGAGGTAAAATGAGTTCTTCTATATCGTCACACACAATGTTGGAGGTAAAATGAGTCCTTCTATATCGTCCCACACAATGTTAGAGTTAGTATGGGTTCTTCTATATCGTCACGCACCATGTTAGAGGTAAAATGAGTTCTTCTATATCGTCACACACAATGTTAGAGGTAGAATCGGCTGTTCTATATCGTCACGCACCATGTTAGAGGTAAAATTAGTTCTTCTATACCGTCACACACAATGTTAGAGGTACAATGGGTTCTTCTATATCGTCACACACAATGTTAGATGTACAATGGGTTCTTCCAATCGTCACACACAAGGTTAGAGGTAAAATGAGTTCTTCTATATCGTCACACACAATGTTAGAGGTAAAATGAGTTCTTCTATACCGTCACACACAAGGTTAGAGGCAGTATAGGTTCTTCTATATCGTCAAACACAATGTTAGAGGCAGTATAGGTTCTTCTATATCGTCACACACAATGTTACAGGTAGAAGTGGTTCTTCTATATCGTCACACACAAGGTTAGAGGTAGAAGTGGTTCTTCTATATCGTCACACACAATGTTAGAGGTAGTATGGGTTCTTCTATACCGTCACACACAAGGTTAGAGGCAGTATAGGTTCTTCTATATCGTCACACACAATGTTAGAGGTAGTATGGGTTCTTCCATACCGTCACACACAAGGTTAGAGGCAGTATAGGTTCTTCTATATCGTCACACACAATGTTAGAGGTAGTATGGGTTCTTCTATACCGTCACACACAATGTTAGAGGTAGTATAGGTTCTTCTATATCGTCACAAACAAGGTTAGAGGTAGAAGTGGTTCTTCTATATCGTCACACACAAGGTTAGAGGTAGTATGGGTTCTTCTATATCGTCACACACAATGTTAGAGGTAAAATGGGTTCTTCTATATCGTCACACACAATGTTAGAGGTAGAATGGGTTCTTTTATGTCGTCACACACAATGTTAGAGGTAGAATGGGTTCTTTTATATCGCCACACACAATGTTAGAGGTAGAATGAGTTCTTCTATATCGTCACACACAAGGTTAGAGGTAGAATGAGTTCTTCTATGTCGTCACACACAATGTTAGAGGTAAAATGAGTTCTTCTATATCGTCACACACAATGTTAGAGGTAGAATGGGTCCTTCTATATCGTCACACACAATGTTAGAGGTAGAATGGGTCCTTCTATATCGTCACACACAATGTTAGAATTAGTATGGGTTCTTCTATATCGTCACACACAATGTTAGAGGTAAAATGGGTTCTTCTATATAGTCACACACAATGTTAGAGGTAAAATGAGTTCTTCTAAATCTTCACACACAGTGTTAGAGGTAAAATGGGTTCTTCCCATATAGTCACACACAATGTTAGAGGTAGAATGGGTTCTTCCTATATATCGTCACACACAAGGTTAGAGGTAGAATGGGTTCTTCTACATCGTCACACACAATGTTAGATTACAATGGGTTGTTCTATATCGTCACACACAATGTTAGATGTACAATGGGTTCTTCTATATCGTCACACACAATGTTAGAGGTAAAATGAGTTCTTCTTTACCGTCACACACAAGGTTAGAGGCAGTATAGGTTCTTCTATATCGTCACACACAAGGTTAGAGGTAGAAGTGGTTCTTCTATATCGTCACACACAAGGTTAGAGGTAGAAGTGGTTCTTCTATATCGTCACACACAATGTTAGAGGTAGTATGGGTTCTTCTATACCGTCACACACAAGGTTAGAGGCAGTATAGGTTCTTCTATATCGTCACACACAATGTTAGAGGTAGAATGGGTCCTTCTATATCGTCACACACAATGTTAGAATTAGTATGGGTTCTTCTATATCGTCACACACAATGTTAGAGGTAGTATGGGTTTTTCTATGTCGTCACACACAATGTTAGAGGTAGAATGGGTTCTTCTATACCGTCACACACAATGTTAGAGGTAAAATGGGTTCTTCTATACCGTCACACACAATGTTAGAGGTAAAATGAGTTCTTCTATATCGTCACACACAAGGTTAGAGGCAGTATAGGTTCTTCTATATCGTCACACACAATGTTAGAGTTAGTATGGGTTCTTCTATATCGTCACACACAAGGTTAGAGGTAGAATCGGTTCTTCCTATATAGTCACACACAATGTTAGAGGTAGAATGGGTTCTTCCTATATATCGTCACACACAATGTCAGAGGTAGAATGGGTTCTTCTATATCTTCACACACAATGTTAGAGGAAGTATGGGTTCTTCTATATCGTCACACACAAGGTTAGATGTACAATGGGTTCTTCTATATCGTCACACACAATGTTAGATGTACAATGGGTTCTTCTATATCGTCACACACAATGTTAGAGGTAAAATGGGTTCTTCTATATCGTCACACACAATGTAAGAGGTAAAATGAGTTCTTCTATATCGTCACACACAATGTTAGGGGTAAAATGAGTTCTTCTAAATCTTCACACACAGTGTTAGAGGTAAAATGGGTTCTTCCCCTATAGTCACACACAATGTTAGAGGTAGAATGGGTTCTTCCTATATATCGTCACACACAATGTCAGAGGTAGAATGGGTTCTTCTATATCGTCACACACAATGTTAGAGGTAGAATGGGTTCTTCTATATCGTCACACACAATGTTAGATTACAATGGGTTGTTCTCTATCGTCACACACAATGTTAGAGGTAAAATGGGTTCTTCTATATCGTCAAACACAATGTTAGAGGTAAAATGGGATCTTCTATGTCGTCACACACAATGTTAGAGGTAAAATGAGTTCTTCTATGTCGTCACACACAATGTTAGAGGTAGAATCGGTTCTTCTAAATCGTCACACACAATGGTAGGGGCCGATTGGGTTCTTCTATATCGTCATACACAATGTTAGAGGTAGAATGGGTTCTTCTATATAGTCACACACAATGTTAGAAGTAGAATGGGTTCTTCCTATATATCGTCACACACAATGTTAGAGGTAGAATGGGTCCTTCTATATCGTCACACACAATGTTAGAATTAGTATGGGTTCTTCTATATCGTCACACACAATGTTAGAGGTAGTATGGGTTTTTCTATGTCGTCACACACAATGTTAGAGGTAGAATGGGTTCTTCTATACCGTCACACACAATGTTAGAGGTAGAATGGGTTCTTCTATACCGTCACACACAATGTTAGAGGTAAAATGAGTTCTTCTATATCGTCACACACAAGGTTAGAGGCAGTATAGGTTCTTCTATATCGTCACAAACAAGGTTAGAGTTAGTATGGGTTCTTCTATATCGTCACACACAAGGTTAGAGGTAGAATGGGTTCTTCCCATATAGTCACACACAATGTTAGAGGTAGAATGGGTTCTTCCTATATATCGTCACACACAATGTTAGAGGTAAAATGGGTTCTTCTATACCGTCACACACAATGTTAGAGGTAGAATGGGTTCTTCTAGACCGTCACACACAATGTTAGAGGTAAAATGAGTTCTTCTATATCGTCACACACAAGGTTAGAGGCAGTATAGGTTCTTCTATATCGTCACACACAATGTTAGAGTTAGTATGGGTTCTTCTATAAAGTCAAACACAAGGTTAGAGGTAGAATGGGTTCTTCCCATATAGTCACACACAATGTTAGAGGTAGAATGGGTTCTTCCTATATATCGTCACACACAATGTCAGAGGTAGAATGGGTTCTTCTATATCGTCACACACAATGTTAGATGTACAATGGGTTCTTCTATATCGTCACACACAATGTTAGATGTAAAATGGGTTCTTCTATATCGTCACACACAATGTAAGAGGTAAAATGAGTTCTTCTATATCGTCACACACAATGTTAGAGGTAAAATGAGTTCTTCTAAATCTTCACACACAGTGTTAGAGGTAAAATGGGTTCTTCCCATATAGTCACACACAATGTTAGAGGTAGAATTGGTTCTTCCTATATATCGTCACACACAATGTCAGAGGTAGAATGGGTTCTTCTACATCGTCAAACACAATGTTAGATTACAATGGGTTGTTCTATATCGTCACACACAATGTTAGATGTACAATGGGTTCTTCTATATCGTCACACACAATGTTAGAGGTAAAATGAGTTCTTCTATACCGTCACACACAAGGTTAGAGGCAGTATAAGTTCTTCTATATCGTCACACACAATGTTAGAGGCAGTATAGGTTCTTCTATATCGTCACACACAAGGTTAGAGGTAGAAGTGGTTCTTCTATATCGTCACACACAAGGTTAGAGGTAGAAGTGGTTCTTCTATATCGTAACACACAATGTTAGAGGTAGTATGGGTTCTTCTATACCGTCACACACAAGGTTAGAGGCAGTATAGGTTCTTCTATATCGTCACACACAATGTTAGAGGTAGTATGGGTTCTTCTATACCGTCACACACAAGGTTAGAGGCAGTATAGGTTCTTCTATACCGTCACACACAAGGTTAGAGGCAGTATAGGTTCTTCTATATCGTCACACACAATGTTAGAGGCAGTATGGGTTCTTCTATACCGTCACACACAAGGTTAGAGGCAGTATAGGTTCTTCTATATCGTCACACACAATGTTAGAGGTAGTATGGGTTCTTCTATATCATCACACACAAGGTTAGAGGTAGAAGTGGTTCTTCTATATCGTCACACACAAGGTTAGAGGTAGAATGGGTTCTTCTATATCGTCACACACAATGTTAGAGGTAGTATGGGTTCTTCTATATCGTCACACACAATGTTAGATGTAGAATTGGTTCTTCTATATCGTCACACACAATGTTAGAGGTAGAATGGGTTCTTTTATGTCGTCACACACAATGTTAGAGGTAGAATGGGTTCTTTTATATCGTCACACACAATGTTAGAGGTAGAATGAGTTCTTCTATATCGTCACACACAAGGTTAGAGGTAGAATGAGTTCTTCTATGTCGTCACACACAATGTAAGAGGTAAAATGAGTTCTTCTATATCGTCACACACAATGTTAGAGGTAGAATGGGTCCTTCTATATCGTCACACACAATGTTAGAATTAGTATGGGTTCTTCTATATCGTCACACACAATGTTAGAGGTAGTATGGGTTTTTCTATGTCGTCACACACAATGTTAGAGGTAGAATGGGTTCTTCTATACCGTCACACACAATGTTAGAGGTAGAATGGGTTCTTCTATACCGTCACACACAATGTTAGAGGTAAAATGAGTTCTTCTATATCGTCACACACAAGGTTAGAGGCAGTATAGGTTCTTCTATATCGTCACACACAATGTTAGAGTTAGTATGGGTTCTTCTATATCGTCACACACAAGGTTAGAGGTAGAATGGGTTCTTCCCATATAGTGACATACAATGTTAGAGGTAGAATGGGTTCTTCCTATATATCGTCACACACAATGTCAGAGGTAGAATGGGTTCTTCTATATCTTCACACACAATGTTAGAGGAAGTATGGGTTCTTCTATATCGTCACACACAAGGTTAGATGTACAATGGGTTCTTCTATATCGTCACACACAATGTTAGATGTACAATGGGTTCTTCTATATCGTCACACACAATGTTAGAGGTAAAATGGGTTCTTCTATATCGTCACACACAATGTAAGAGGTAAAATGAGTTCTTCTATATCGTCACACACAATGTTAGGGGTAAAATGAGTTCTTCTAAATCTTCACACACAGTGTTAGAGGTAAAATGGGTTCTTCCCATATAGTCACACACAATGTTAGAGGTAGAATGGGTTCTTCCTATATATCGTCACACACAATGTCAGAGGTAGAATGGGTTCTTCTATATCGTCACACACAATGTTAGAGGTAGAATGGGTTCTTCTATATCGTCACACACAATGTTAGAGGTAAAATGGGTTGTTCTATATCGTCACACACAATGTTAGAGGTAAAATGGGTTCTTCTATATCGTCAAACACAATGTTAGAGGTAAAATGGGATCTTCTATGTCGTCACACACAATGTTAGAGGTAAAATGAGTTCTTCTATGTCGTCACACACAATGGTAGGGGCCGATTGGGTTCTTCTATATCGTCATACACAATGTTAGAGGTAGAATGGGTTCTTCTATATAGTCACACACAATGTTAGAAGTAGAATCGGTTCTTCTAAATCGTCACACACAATGGTAGGGGCCGATTGGGTTCTTCTATATCGTCATACACAATGTTAGAGGTAGAATGGGTTCTTCTATATAGTCACACACAATGTTAGAAGTAGAATGGGTTCTTCCTATATATCGTCACACACAATGTTAGAGGTAGAATGGGTCCTTCTATATCGTCACACACAATGTTAGAATTAGTATGGGTTCTTCTATATCGTCACACACAATGTTAGAGGTAGTATGGGTTTTTCTATGTCGTCACACACAATGTTAGAGGTAGAATGGGTTCTTCTATACCGTCACACACAATGTTAGAGGTAGAATGGGTTCTTCTATACCGTCACACACAATGTTAGAGGTAAAATGAGTTCTTCTATATCGTCACACACAAGGTTAGAGGCAGTATAGGTTCTTCTATATCGTCACACACAATGTTAGAGTTAGTATGGGTTCTTCTATATTGTCACACACAAGGTTAGAGGTAGAATGGGTTCTTCCCATATAGTCACACACAATGTTAGAGGTAGAATGGGTTCTTCCTATATATCGTCACACACAATGTTAGAGGTAAAATGAGTTTTTCTATATCGTCACACACAATGTTAGAGGTAGAATGGGTCCTTCTATATCGTCACACACAATGTTAGAATTAGTATGGGTTCTTCTAGACCGTCACACACAATGTTAGAGGTAAAATGAGTTCTTCTATATCGTCACACACAAGGTTAGAGGCAGTATAGGTTCTTCTATATCGTCACACACAATGTTAGAGTTAGTATGGGTTCTTCTATATCGTCACACACAAGGTTAGAGGTAGAATGGGTTCTTCCCATATAGTCACACACAATGTTAGAGGTAGTATGGGTTCTTCTATATAGTCACACACAATGTTAGAGGTAGAATGGGTTCTTCTATGTCGTCACACACAATGTTAGAGGTAGAATGGGTTCTTCTATACCGTCACACACAATGTTAGAGGTAGAATGGGTTCTTCTAGACCGTCACACACGATGTTAGAGGTAAAATGAGTTCTTCTATATCGTCACACACAAGGTTAGAGGCAGTATAGGTTCTTCTATATCGTCACACACAATGTTAGAGTTAGTATGGGTTCTTCTATATCGTCACACACAAGGTTAGAGGTAGAATGGGTTCTTCCCATATAGTCACACACAATGTTAGAGGTAGAATGGGTTCTTCCTATATATCGTCACACACAATGTCAGAGGTAGAATGGGTTCTTCTATATCTTCACACACAATGTTAGAGGTAGTATGGGTTCTTCTATATCGTCACACACAATGTTAGATGTACAATGGGTTCTTCTATATCGTCACACACAATGTTAGATGTACAATGGGTTCTTCTATATCGTCACACACAATGTTAGAGGTAAAATGGGTTCTTCTATATCGTCACACACAATGTAAGAGGTAAAATGAGTTCTTCTATATCGTCACACACAATGTTAGGGGTAAAATGAGTTCTTCTAAATCTTCACACACAGTGTTAGAGGTAAAATGGGTTCTTCCCATATAGTCACACACATTGTTAGAGGTAGAATGGGTTCTTCCTATATATCGTCACACACAATGTCAGAGGTAGAATGGGTTCTTCTATATCGTCACACACAATGTTAGAGGTAGAATGGGTTCTTCTATATCGTCACACACAATGTTAGATTACAATGGGTTGTTCTATATCGTCACACACAATGTTAGAGGTAAAATGGGTTCTTCTATATCGTCAAACACAATGTTAGAGGTAAAATGGGATCTTCTATGTCGTCACACACAATGTTAGAGGTAAAATGAGTTCTTCTATGTCGTCACACACAATGTTAGAGGTAGAATCGGTTCTTCTAAATCGTCACACACAATGGTAGGGGCCGATTGGGTTCTTCTATATCGTCATACACAATGTTAGAAGTAGAATGGGTTCTTCCTATATATCGTCACACACAATGTTAGAGGTAAAATGTGTTCTTCTATATCTTCACACACAATGTTAGAGGTAGAATGGGTTCTTCTATATCGTCAAACACAATTTTAGAGGTAGAATGGGTTCTTCCTATATCGTTACACACAATCAGTGGGATAGAATGTCTTCCCGGAGATCTCACATGTGACTAAGCAAAAAACATAGGATTCGTGTCATTATCATCGTCGTGTCAAACAGTCAGTCTGCTATTGATTAGACAATCTGTTAGGTAAAGATAAAATTATCATGTCTGAGATCCAACAATTATGGTGTGATAAAGAATAAAGCTCATTGTAATCAGCACAGTGTTATCACGTGTACTCCTTGAGGGCAAAAAAGACTCCATGAGTGACGATACATTCATGCTTCAGTTTATTGTATTCATTAAAATGTATGTTCTGATTAAATTTTGGACAATATAAAAAATTTTATTCATAGTACATCGTTGATTTGGACGAACTCGAACTAGGTACCTTCAGGCAATGTCACTTATGCATTTGACATCGAATACGTAGAACACCGTATTTTACATGACTCGGATTAGAGTAATGTACTAGTATATATGTATTGAGTGTATACGTTTGCAAATGTCTGCTGACATATTATGAAGACATGGGAAATAACCTAGTCGTTTGAACTTTAAGGTATCTTAATATACATTAACATTACCCACCATGGGAAACAAACACGTCTGACAAATGTACTATCATAAAAATGCTTTGACAAAACCCATACCTGATAACATGAGACAGAGAGACACGCCCTAAAATAGGGTTGTGAAACAATGTCTAGATCGGGCGTTACCACCATTTCGGTTGATACAGGCGAGGCAGCGGCGTCTCATTAAAGACACCAGATGAAAGAAAACAGCATTGGGGATTTTGTTTCAAATGTCAACCAAAGATTTGCCCAAGTGAATCTGGTCGTGTCGTGGGCGTCGGTCCATCTCATTCCAGACATGTTCTATTGCGTTGAGGTCTGGTAAAACAGTCGGACCTGGCAGGACAGCAATGGCATGCTGCCTTAAACAATCTGACATTATCCTGCTCCAACGTGACGTCATATGGGTGTGCATGGGTGTGTCTAGATGCGGTCGGCATGCATAGATATGTCCAGATGTTGTCAGCGTGCATGGATGTCTAGATGTGGTCAGCGTGCATGGACGTCTAGATGTGGTCAGCATGCATGGGTGTGCCTAGATGTGGTCAGCATGCATGGGTGTGTCTAGATGTGGTCAACATGCATAGATATGTCCAGAAGTTGTCAGCATGCATGGGTGTACCTAGATGTGGTCAGCATGCGTGGATGTCTAGATGTAGTCAGCGTGCATGGACGTCTAGATGTAGTCAGCATGCATGGGTGTGTCTAGATGTAGTCAGCATGTATGGGGGTGTCTAGATGTGGTCAGCATACATGGATGTCCAGATGCTGTCAGCGTGCATGGGTGTGCCTAGATGTTGGCAGCATGCATATATATGTCCAGATGTTGTCAGCCTGCATGGATGTCTAGATGTGGTCAGCGTGCATGGACGTCTAGATATGGTCAGCATGCATTGGTGTGTCTAGATGTAGTTAGCTTGCATGGGTGTGCTTAGATATTGGCAGCATGCATGGGTGTACCTAGATGTGGTCAGCATGCGTGGATGTCTAGATGTGATCAGCATGCATGGATGAGCCTAGATGTGGTCAGCATGCATAGATATGTCCAGATGTCAGCATGCATGGGTGTGTCTAGATGTGGTCAGCATGCATGGGTGTACCTAGATGTTGTCAGCATTCATGGATGTGTCTAGATGTGGTCAGCATGCATGGGTGTGCCTAGATGTTGTCAGCATGCATGGGTGTGTCTAGATGTGGTCAGCGTACATGGATGTCTAGATGTGGTCAGCATGCATGGGTGTGTCCAGATGTGGTCAGCATGCATGGATGTGTCTAGATGTAATCAGCATGCATGGGTGTTTCTAGATGTTGTCAGCATGCATGGATGTGTCTAGATGTTGTCAGCATGCATGGATGTGTCTAGATGTGGTCAGCATGCATGGGTGTGTCTAGACGTGGTCAGCATGCATGGGTGTGCCTAGATGTTGTCAGCATGCATGGGTGTGTCTAGATGTGGTCAGCGTGCATGGATGTCTAGATGTAGTCAGCATGCATGGGTGTGTCTAGATGTTGTCAGCATGCATGGAATGTCTAGATGTGGACAGCATGCATGGATGTGTCTAGATGTTGTCAGAATGCATGGGTGTGCCTAGATGTGGTCAGCGTGCATGGATGTTTAGATGTAGTCAGTATGTATGGATGTGCCTAGGTGTGGTCAGCATACATGGGTGTGTCTGGATGTGGTCAGCATGCATTGGGGTACCTAGATGTGGTCAGCATGCATGTGTGTGTCTAGGTGTGGTCAGCATGCATGGGTGTGTCTAGATGTGGTCAGCATGCATTGGTGTACCTAGATGTGGTCAGCATGCATGGATGTGTCTAGATGTGGTCAGCATGCATGGGTGTGTCTAGATGTCGTCAGCATGCATGGATGTGTCTAGGTGTGGTCAGCATGCATGGGTGTGTCTAGATGTGGTCAGAATACATGGATGTGTCTTGATGTGGTCAGCATTCATTGGTGTTTCTAGATGTGGTCAGCATGCATTGGTGTTTCTAGACGTGGTAAGCATGTATGGATATATCTAGATGTTGTCAACATACATGGGTATGCCTAGATGTTGTCAGCATACATTGGTGTGCCTAGATGTAGTCAGCATGCATGGGTGTGTCTGGATTTGGTCAGCATGCATGGGTGGGCCTAAATGTGGTCAGCATGCATGGGGGTGCCTAGGTGTGGTCAGCATGCATGGGTGTGTCTAGATGTAGACAGCATGCATGGGTGTGTCTAGATGTGGTCAGCATGCATTGGTGTACCTAGATGTGGTCAGCATGCATGGGTGTACCTAGGTGTGGTCAGCATGCATGGGTGTGTCTAGATGTGATCAGCATGCATGGTCGTGTCTAGATGTAGTCAGCATGCATGGGTGTGTCTAGATGTAGTCAGCATGCATGGGTGTGTCTAGATGTGGTCAGCATGCATGGGTGTACCTAGGTGTGGTCAGCATGCATGGGTGTGTCTAGGTGTGATCAGCATGCATGGGTGTGTCTAAATGTAGTCAGCATGCATGGGTGTGTCTAGATGTAGTCAGCATGCATGGGTGTTTCTAGATGTGGTCAGCATGCATGGGTGTGCCTAGGTGTGGTCAGCATGCATGGGTGTGTCTAGATGTGATCAGCATGCATGGGTGGGTCTAGATGTGATCAGCATGCATGGGTGTGTCTAGATGTAGTCAGCATGCATGGGTGTGTCTAGATGTAGTCAGCATGCATGGGTGTGTCTAGATGTGGTCAGCATGCATGGATGTGTCTTGATGTGGTCTGAATTCATTGGTGTTTCTAGATGTGATCAGCATGCATGGGTGTTTCTAGATGTGGTCAGCATGTATGGAGATGTCTAGATGTTGTCAACAAACATGGGTATGCCTAGATGTTGTCAGCATACACTGGTGTGCCTAGATGTGGTCAGCATAGATTGGTGTTTCTAGATGTTGTCAGCATACAAGGGTGTGACTAAATGTTGTCAGCATACATTGGTGTGCCTAGATGTTGTCAGCATACACTGGGGTGCCTTGATGTTGTCAGCATACAAGGGTGTGCCTAGATGTTGTCAGCATACATTGGTGTGCCTAGATGTGGTCAGCAAGCATGGATGTACCTAGATGTGGTCAAAATACATCGACATGCCGGGCTAAACATATGGACCTACAATACGTTTGCAGAGTTATGTCCCTCAGTAGCCCGGATCTACTGGCCGTGGGTTTGAATGCCAGTTTCGCTCCGATATTTAAGCGGGGTCCGTCGCCGCCATAATTCCCAATAGGCTTTTAACCAAACTCACTCACTCACTCAGGCCCACGCATGTGGTCTACCTTCTCTTCTACCCCTTCTCTCATCAAAATGTGTTTACCGCCTATCCACTCTGTGCAGTCTACACATACCGCTTGCTGGTCACTGTCCTGTAGACACTGACAAAAGTGCCCTTTTCACAACTTTCACTCCTGCTTGATGAAGATTTTCGTACACCGAAGCACCGCCTATAGGTATGAACAGTAAGGCACAGGCAATGTGATAATCAAGGGGTCGGAAACCCGTATACCTTGAAGCAGTAACAGAATGCCTCAAACAAACGTATATAAAATGGGCCACACGGTTCATGAAGAAGTTGTCACCATGCAGTGCTGTTGTTTGTGACTATCTGCGTCAACTTCTAGAACACCTATCAACCAGTCAGCGACTCCCCCAACTTGCCACTCACTCATCGGAGTGTGTATGTGTAATTGAGGGTGGTGATGACTCCACTCCAGTGTTCATCTATTTAAAGGGGCATATAGCTTAGAACTCGGATATACAGAGGAGGGGCATATAGCTTAGAACTCGGATATACAGAGGAGGGGCCTTTACTAATCCATCTTAAGTCCTCTGAGGCGTGTTTGTAAAATATATTCTAATAACAATAATACAATTGAAAACAGGTCCCTCAGTAGTACATGTGTGGAATTGTATTTGTTTTACTTAGGTATATATTAGGTATGTGTGAGTGTGTGTGTGTGTGTGTGTGTGCGTGCGTGCGTGCGTGCGTGCGTGCGTGCGTGCGTGCGTGCGTGTGTATATGTGTGTGTTATGGGCTGGTACTGACCTCTGACTGCATATGTAATGCGTATCTCCACTAGCTACCCAATTGCCGTATATCGAGTACAACCAGGGATTCAACATATACTCCCTGATATAACACGAAGAACGTACAGTACAGTCAAGTATATACCTGTGAAGTAAGAATGTGAGTTACGTCACAAAATACCTGTCTCGAACCTTTGAACTTACCGCCACGACAAGGTAAGGTGATTTATTTGTTCTCGGCGTCCACTTCTCCGGTAATACCCAATCAGTTATCGACAGACACAGCCGCAGTTGTACATTGACAACTGAAGATCACGTATTGTGATATGTACAATAAGTAATTACTTGTAAACATGTATGGGCCGCTTGCGGCTAAGTCTATCTCACAGTCCTGGAACTCTGTTGTTTTCACTTTCACCCAGCCCTTACTGTATTGCAATTGTCCCGAATGAAGCAAGTCTAGGTTTTCCACATGTTGAATCTTCCATTCCACGTAGTCTCCTTTCAATTTAAATGTAGCTTGTTTCTATTACAATTCTATATTTTCAGATATTCTGTTTGCGGCTGTACTTACCAAAGTGGAAGTGGAAAAGACGCGTTTATACAAAGAGGGGCTAGAATATATGTGGCCAGTGTGATAAAATATAATGTATTAATAATGTATATCATATACACAAAGTAAGGAAGAGAATACACAAAGTAAGACTTTACAAATATTTTTATTTTTTTTAATGTTTCATGATAAAATGACATAAATTAATCTTCAGTTATCTCTCACGGAGAAATGATCAACCTTTCCTCCGTTTACCATATATGAAGTGACATTTCACATGTGATAAATTTCTAATAGGGGAATATATATGCTCGTGAAAATTGCCGTCTCGGCAAGTTTAAATCAAGTTGAAATACTCACTTTTTGCTCTGATGACTCAAATTTAAATATGCATATATATCAATCTATTCGTTATTGATTTATTTTATTTTATACAAATAATGTCTCACACACGGAACTGAAAACGTCTAGACAAAGACTGAGGCGAAACAGGTCATGTCACATAGTCTCTCTTAAAACTGCTTCATAGTTAACAAACAAATAAAAATCATAATTATATTACCGAAGCCACTGTCGTGGTGTCAAATATTTGTTGGATAGTCAGTAAAATTGAAAGTCGAATAGAAAGTATTGACAAATCACTGTCTAGTAGATAGAGTGCAACTGACGAGCCAGGTAAGAGTTGCCCTGCTCTTAATAGAACTACAAATCATCCCTGTCCCATCTTCGCTACATCGCGACCCAGGGATGTTGAAGCATTCAACAGGACAAAGGCTATCTGAAGATGGGTCTGCCGCGTTTGCCGACACCGCTTCGTAAACCACCTGCCACAACTAAACGGGAAGTTGAAAATAACAATAGCGAAACGAAAACAGAAATATTCAGGAATAGGACTCCGTATCGGAAATCGATCCCAATAAGCCTAGATATAAAAGAAATTCAACATTGTTTCAATTTCTAATAAATAATTGATTAATCCTTACTGTCTTGACAAAGAGACCGCGTAACTTAGATTGAAAACGAGGTTGTGACCTTTGACTCAGATGGTGGGTGGTAAAAATAACCACCAATCAAGATAAAGCATTGACAGGAAATAGCACACGTGGTACTCCCATACATACTGTACTGACGAGCTGAAGTTCGCGAAAAAAGTTGAAAAATATTCAAGATAAATCGGGTAAGTACACTTTCCTTATAGTATTTCCATAAAACGATGCAGGGGGGTCGTGTGCATCTTTTGCGATAGGATTTGCCCGTCGAAAACCATAAGATCTACGAAATTTTGCTTCGAGCCCTACACCCTTTGAAGTGCTGTGAGCCCGACTGGATTCATTCATACAGATTTGCATACAAGTGTTGACACAATCAGCAAGGGAACCTAAGGAATGTACAGTCACCTTAGTCAAAGGGGCACCTGTTAGCCGTTGAAACGTTGTACTCAGACAAAACGACCTGGCAGTTTATACGTGTATATCAGCTATTTGTGTTCCGATTTTGTCAAGCTCAAGTCAGAGCGCCGAGGAATTTCCAGTTATCGACCCGTATGAAGATAGATCTACCGTCGTGTCGATCAGCGTTGTGTGGTCGGAGCATGGGTGTCGTACTTTCGGTCAGGATAAATGTGTGACCACCTTCGCTTGATTGGACATCAACATTGATACCGTAAGATTATTACACATGTTTCAGTATTATATTGTCAGGTATTATGATGACGGGAATGTTCCAGAGCCAGAACCTTGTCAATGTCACACGGTACTGTTGACATTCTCCACAACAATAACGTGACAATACAATCACCGTTTCTCGTGACTTAGTCAAATAGGAATCGAACAACAAGTCGCTCCATGGCGATCTTCATGATAATCATGTACATTGGACTTGGGAACTACATCTATATTTGCGACAATTCGAACCACGAAATATCCTTGAGGACGTTGCTCGAAATAACACATAACAGCAGTACACACAATGATCGGTTCACCATAATCAATGTAGTTGAGGTTAAGATAAAGCCTTCACTCAGAAATAATTATTCATTTTTAGGTCAATCTGTCAAAGTTCTTCATAGTGGATATGGAATCAGTTTGCTAGAATCTACTCGAAATTGTCACAAATTTACTTTTACATTAGAATCTACTAGATATCTAGATCTAGATCTATTCATTGTGGAAAAACAAGTGAAGTATGAACCAAGAGATGGATTCAGCCAACCTCTATCTTTTAAAGCGACATCATTTCAGTTTAACAGGTCCGATATTTATAATGCCATTCAGCTGACATCTGATCTACTGTGTCACTACTTCCTCATAATCTGCGGAATATTTGGCTTTAACTGCAACGTTATTATCATACATGGTTTAGATTGCACAGTTCAGAAATCCAATTGCCAGACAGTCAGTGACACCTGTGTCTAATGAATATTTTTTCAGGCATGCAAAATTGTGCTGTCACTACTTGTCTGTCTCCGTGTGAGTAATGAAATTGAGTTTGCACTGATCAAAATGCGACTTACTTTCGCCTCTATGTATTGATTTCCTTGCTGAGGTGTTTAACCTCAAAGGTAAGAAATATAACAGATGTCATATTGGATTCGACTATTTAAAAGACTTGGAGTGAGAATATCCATCCTATCCATGGCTCAATTACAATTTATCTTAGATGTAATTACTTGCAGTTAGTGTGCGGTAAAAGTCTCATCAAGGGAAGGAGGCTTGGACCAAACAACGGTTATTGAAGGATTTGCAAAGTTTAGAATGAGTATGTAAAAGTTCATGGTTTTGACATTCATGACCCATATCTATATCACTATCAGCACGGAGCAGTGGGGAAGCCTTGTCGTATAAGTGTTTGCTCATCACGCCAGAGACCCAGGTTCGATTCCCCACTTAGGTACGACATGTGAAGCCCATCACTTGTCTCCCCCGCCATGATATTGCTGGAATATTGCTAAAAGCTGTGTAAAACCATACCCACTCACTCACTACCAGCACAGTGGTGTGAACTCGGGTTTCTTGCAGATTACATGTGAAACATTGTCCAGTGTGGTGGACACAGAGAGAAACTTATTCAGTGCTTCAGAACATGGACACAACTGTCACTCACTGACAAAAAGGGAGGTGCAATACAATGTCATCACAAATGTCTTTCACTTTATGGAATGAAAAGTTCTGGGCATGTTGAAATTCAATCTTGCAGGTGATTTTTTTCGGATTGATGTGGAAGATTTTGGCCCCAACACCAGTGTCCAAAATAACTGCCTGCCTGACTGGTAACATTTCTGTCAGGATACATGAAATTTTCCACCACCTGTCCGTCTGTCTGGCAGATTATTTTAAGACTACTTATGAATTCAGTTTTATTATAACTGGTTGTAGATTCTTAAGTCTGTTTATTTCAACTAAATCAAGGCATGATTTTTCTCTCAGCTTTGCGATTTTTCAATGTTCATAATGCCTGAATGTGGGCAGGTAAATTAAAAGTTGGGCAGGCTGCACTTATGGGTCACCTGCTCGACTGTCTTGTCAGGTTTTAAAATCATTTCAAACACTGCAGTATTCCCATATACACTCTGGTGTGGTGTGGTAGAAGTCATCTGTCAGTTGTGGATATCAGACTGGCAGATCTAACAGATTTCAAACTCAACTAGCAAGTGATTAATGCATGGTTCATCAACATGATCACTCAGACTTCAGGAGGCCGGACAACCAAGGCTTGTATCTTTCAAATTTATCATTGTAGACAGGGAGATAACCCTTGCTATCTGCATGAAGGTGTGTGTTTCAGACCCCACATGTGGAGATGATGGCATCGCCTGAGTGGCAGTACCATGGTGACCACTTCATCCCCCACACGGGGGATGCTGCTAGGGATATCACAGACAGGATGCGATGTTAAGGGGGAATCCTTAATGTTTTTATGATTTAATCCAGGGACCTCTTGAATCTGTATCTTTTAGTGTTCAGGTTATGGCAAACAAAAACCAATACTTTAATAATTTATTTCAGAAGTCACATTATCACTCGCTTCAGGGAACTGTAAATGCTTCGTCTGTGAAAACATATGATTTTGATAGAAACAAGCAACTTCATTTCAATGAAAAGGAGCCCCAGTAAGCGTGTAAGATAGGAGTAGCTGTGGAAAATCTAGAAAAATATCTTAAAATATGTGAACCAGGGCCAGACAATCCTGTGATTGACATGAGCATTGATCCAAGCAATTAGGATTGGATGACATGCATCAACCAAGTCACAGATCCCGTTAGTTGCGACAAGCACAGGTTGCTGAAGATCAATTCTTACCTGGATATCTTCATGGGTCTGACCAGTTTTTCAGAAATGGTACAGTTGTTCAAGTGTCTTATCAAGGCACTTTCTATTGTAGATATTCAACCCGTAGTCTTCAGAAAATTTAGCTACACTTCCCAATGGGATTTAATGATAATTCATTTTATCAAAACAATAATATTTAATTAATCGGCTGTGCAAAGACAACTCAAGCTTACTTACAAGAAGACCAATGAACATGATATTAAAGGAATTGAATGCCCTGTTTTGATTTATTAAGTATTTAGAAAGGAAATCTGCATTTATCTGATATGTATAATGTATATATATCTCACTTGAGTGATGTAACACTGACGCGCACAAGGGTTTATCTAGACTTGCCCAGAACTTGATAATCGCTCCAAGCCTACAGCAGATGTCAGTAAACATTCCCTCATTGGAATGAAAAAAGTTCCCAATTCTTGTTAATATAATCATTACTAATCTTATGTTTGTGTAAGATAACTTGTATATCACTGATAACAGGACCAGTTACGAGGAAGAGGTTTCAATGCTAAATTTTACTTTATTTGCACACAATGAGTGTCAAAATACCTCAGAATTTTGGAAAATTAGCTTTATGAAAATCTCAATTTCGATGAAAATTTTGAAATTTCTTTTGGGGGGGGCCGATTTGCCTGCCAATGGCATGTAGTTCTGAATTCTGTGGTTTTAAGAGTACAATGGTTAAGAGCAGTAAGCTAGGTAAGAAAGAACAATAAATATGTTTAGGGGTATTGAAGATTTTTTGTCTTTCTTGTCAAATAACACATTTATTTCATCTTGTGACAGTCTGTCACTCATAAAAATATCATTTTTGGCAGGTCATTTGATAAGATATGTATGTTATTTGACAAGAAGAGATATATATCTCCTACTTTGTCTATACCACCAGACATAATGAAACAAGAGCTTGGACAAAGAAATGGATTTGTTCAATTAGTTATTAATCCCAGAAAATCCACGTTGATCCATCATGTCTATATCATGATTAGGATATATATCAGTACAATAGTTTCACTTTGTTTTGTTTATATGACAAATTCTAAAATATACCTTTTCTATTTCCCTCTTGACATATCCCTAGTCTGATAATCGTCTGCATATTGTATTGGAAGGCTATTTATAGCACTGGTCATAATAAGGTGGGACAATACACCAACTGTGCGATCCGATACGTATCGCGATGCCTTGCATACGATCCGATACGTATCGGGATACTTGCATGTGCACTTATCTGTGGTGCGTAAGCCATCTTTTCCATAGACAGGATTGGCAAATACCTGGCACACTAATGATTAACAGTTAGCAGTGTCAGGTATGGTGCAATGGCTAAAAATATATACATTTTCACTAGTATTAAGTGTTTGGTGTTACACTTATTCAAGAAAACATTTATGGTAAGAATCAATACTTTTTACTTAGTGTGCGACTGTGATTGATACTTGTATCGAGAAGTAAAAAATCACGATCCCATGATGCATCAGTGTATCGTCCTACCACGTGTAGGCTGTTGCTAGTCCCGTAGGTAGAGTCGGAACTACCTGCCCCTGATTGTCCAGAATGAACATGAAGCGACAGGTGAAACACCTCATGGACTTTTAATGTTGAACAAAGCTGGAACATTAATCCGCCATATATCAGTGTATCCTCTCCCATGTTGCATCTGTATGTTCTAGTTCGCTGAGTAGCTTGTGTGTTAGAAATCCAAGGGGATGCTGGGTTCTTGTCCTTGGTTTGTCTGCACCATCCCCATGCTTGTGGGTTTCACTAAACACAAAAGACCTGCATCACGACAGACTTTCCTTTCACATCAAGTTGGCACGCCATGATATATCTGAAATGCTACATAAAAACTCACACAGAATTAGGATTGAAAATTAAGATGTTAATATAGCTTTTTTTTAACCCATAACTCATTAAGTTTAGTAGATGAAATAGAGGGTCCGTAGATTGTTTTGGCCATAAACTTCAAGAACCCACATGACTGCTTATTTTCAAACACTGAATGGTATGGTTGCAAAATATCGGGGCTCCGTTCCACAAACTTTCCATACTTTAAGATTAACAAGTTTAACATAGACTTACGACATTCATTTTTTATTTGTTTTGATTGTTGTTTAACACTGCAATCGGCAACATTTCAGCTATCTGACGGCGGTCTGTAAATAATCGAGTCTGGACCAGACAATCCAGTGATTCATATCATGACCACTGAATCACGTAATTGTAATGTCAATACTTACATCGACCAAGTCATCGAGCCTGACCACCCGATCCTGTTCGTCGCTTCTTACGATAGGCATAGTCGCCTTTTACAGTATGGAATACTGCATAGAATAACATGAAACTTACTGCATCAACACATATTTCAGCGTTCATAAATGGATAAACGTCTTCACAGGTTTACAACGGTAGTAGCACTTTTATTGCTTTATGGAACAGTGCCCAGCTGATATGGTCGATGGAAAGTCACAAAGAACTAAATGCATTTGATAATGCATGTATCCTATTGGGTCATAGTTCTGCAGATATATTTTTTGTCTCAATGGAGAACTTTTTGTCTTCTTCCAGAAACTGCTACCATGGATGCCAATTGTTGACGATGTAAGCAATGAAAACAGCAGCAGCTTCCAAATACCATGTTAATCAAAATGAGTCGTCAAATCGGACGCGGAGTCGTCGAGACAGTAGTGAGAAGAAGTATGAGGAGGTAGCAGTGGTTGGTAATGGGGCGTACGGGACTGTGTACAAGGCCCGAGACCTCAAGTGTGATGGGCAGTTTGTTGCCATGAAGAAGATTAGGATCTCCAACACCGAAGAGGGCATGCCCATGAGCGCCATCAGGGAGATCGCTTTACTCAAACAGCTGGAGAAATATGAACATGAAAATATTGTCAGGTATGTGTTCTGTTACCATTGGTTAATAATAATAATAATGTTAGAAAATCAATTACTTTCGATATTAGTTAGACGTGTTAAAAATTTGACAGAACTTTTTGACCAATTGAGTTTTTACTCGAAAGTTCCTATTTTAATTGGGTTATTACATATATTTTTTTCGGTAACCAATATTTTTTCACTCATCTGTTTATCACATGAGTAAACATTTTGAGATTTAAAATATAATGAAATGATGTTTTAGATGTATATAAAGGTTCTAAATATTGGCTTGACTCGGAAAGTAAATTAGCTTGTAATTGTGTTTAGGAAATGAGCGCCATTGTACGCATGCTGAAAAAGCTTCATTTGGTATTTACGCGTGCTGTTTTTACATTGAATATTTTTGGGGGGTATTTTACGCAAATATGCAGCTTATCAGTAGCTCTGATTTGACATTTTACACGACTGTTGCTATGTTTTGCAACACAGACTCATTTCTTGTTAAATATTCCTTGATTCACTTGTACTCATCATGGTTGGCCAAGATACATTGACTTCAGACATTCAATGTTTATCAAATCATATCTTAGAAACTGAACCCCACCAATAATCTATCAAATATTATTAATCAGAACATCATTATTATTTACCCATATTTCATTATTACTGACCAGCGTATGTGGGTCAAATGGCGCCAGGAGGTGTCATAAAAGCAACAGGTTAGTTGAATATCCATTTTCTTTGTTATCATGGTTAGGTTGTAGGTGCAATAGCTGTGTATATTACAGGGCATAAGGTCACGGGAGGCCCAGTCATCTAAGGTGCTGCAATTTGCTGTGTAGAGTTGCGTTGCTTGGACATGCAAGAAACCTATGATTGTGGGTTCAAATCCCATTCGCCCTGATTTTGTTTCTAGGTTTGTCAGAACTATACAGTGATTTATCAAGGACCGCTCAAAGGCCGATATTCGGCCCCAAGTCTGCAGCAAATGTCAGTAAGAATTCCAAATTGGAATTTAATAATTTCATAATTCATGATACAGTTTTAACTGATGTTATGTCTTTGTAGAGTTGACTTTTACATCACTAGCAGCAGGACCAATACAGAGGGGGAGGCTTACATGCTTAGTTTAACTTCATTGCATTGAATGCAATGTTAAACTTAAATGTTGAAATTCCCCTGAATTTAAGAAAATAAGGACCTTAATGTAAATCCCAATTTTGACACAAAGAAAAATTTTTTCTCTCAATTTGCCTCCCATGGGCTCTTACTTTGGAATCCTATATATATGACTGCCATAT
This sequence comes from Haliotis cracherodii, assembly GCF_022045235.1. Taxonomy (NCBI): domain Eukaryota; kingdom Metazoa; phylum Mollusca; class Gastropoda; order Lepetellida; family Haliotidae; genus Haliotis; species Haliotis cracherodii. Next base: position 23,155,428 of record NW_027266273.1, read on the forward strand.
CTCCTGTGTTTTGCCATAGTGGTAACTGGTAAGACCTGCATCACTTCGCCTTTCCCCCCACATCAAGCTGACCTGTGGTGATATAACAGAAATACTCTTCAAAATGGCATTAAACACAACTCATTCATTCTGGGCCCACTTGCACAAAGCGAATTTAGCGCTAAGACTATTGTAAGCCTGTGTTAAAGTATGGGAGTTACGATCATCTTAGCACTAAGATCGCTTTGTGCAAGTGGGCCCTGGAGTCTGGAATCCCAGCATTGCTGCTCCTCATTCTCTGTGATGCATGAAGTCAGTTACATGCGGCTGTAGACTGTAGAGTGATTGTTTCCATGTCCTGCTCCTGCGGGAAGCTGTGCATGAACCCGACATGTCCCGAAGCATAGTCCAACACATGACCCCTTCATTAATCTCCCAGATGGGAGCACCCTGTGAAGATCCAGGTTAGAATACGTCTTCAGCAACCCATGCTTGCTGCAAGAGGTAACTTTGCTTGTCGTAAGAGGTGACTAACAGGATTGGGTGGTCAGACTCGCTGACTTGGTTGATAGTCTGGTACAGACTGGATTATTTACAGACCGCCATCATGCCAATGCAAAGCTTTGAAGAAGCCTTCAGTACTTGACAGTCCCGATGTGATATTATTTGCTTGATAACAGTGTTAGTATCTACACCGAAACGTCGCCCAATTGTAATAAAGAAGTTGCTCATCCGTAACAATTTTGTCTTAGTTACCATTCCAACTTCTAAATGCCACTCAAAGAAGTTAATGATTACTTGATTCCAAACGTGCTGAATATACTGAAACATTATCATGCCAACTTGATCAGTGTTGGATCAGTCACTGGTTACATGTGTGACATTCATGCGTCACTGGTTACATGTGTAACATTCATGCGTCACTGGTTACATGTGTGACATTCATGCATCACTGGTTACATATGTGACATTCATGCATCACTGGTAACATGTGTGACATTCATGTGTCACTGGTTACATGTGTGACATTCATGCATCACTGGTTACATATGTGACATTCATGCATCACTGGTTAGATATGTGATATTCATGCATCACTGGTTACATGTGTGACATTCATGTGTCCATGGTTACATGTGTGACATTCATGTATCACTGGTTACATGTGTGACATTCATGCATCACTGGTTACATATGTGACATTCATGCATCACTGGTAACATGTGTGACATTCATGCATCACTGGTTACATATGTGACATTCATGCATCACTGGTAACATGTGTGACATTCATGCATCACTAGTTACATGTGTGACATTCATGCATCACTGGTTACATATGTGACATTCATGCGTCACTGGTTACATGTGTGACATTCATGTGTCCATGGTTACATATGTAACATTCATGTGTCCATGGTTACATATGTGACTTTCATGTGTCCATGGTTACATATGTGATATTCATGCGTCCATGGTTACATATGTGACATTCATGCGTCAATGGTTACATGTGTGACATTCATGTGTCCATGGTTTCATATGCAACATTCATGCATCACTTGTTTCAAATGCAACATTCACGCATCACTGGTTACATATGTGACATTCATGTGTCACATAGTCTTTAAATTGTCTGCCAGACAATTGGGCAGATGGAGGAAAATTTCATGCAACCTGAGAGAAAAATTACCAGCCACGGGCAGCCGAGCAGGCAGATATTTCGGACACAGCACATGCCAGTAGTTACATATGTAAGGTTAAAGTGCCCTGTCACGCCGTCATTGTGTAATGATCTTTTGCCGCTTCATTTTGCTTGCAAGGGATCGGTGATCTAGTAAGATGGTGATGGAAATCACGATGCAATCCCTCTGTGATCACGCCGACCATCAAGGCATGGATATTGATCTGACATGGCTGAATGTGGGTCTGTGTGCCACTACCTCCACAACTCCATTGCTCGTGCTGGCACAACACAATAGCATGCCCCGCCTGCAAACACATCTATGTTTCTGTCACAACATTGGCACTCCCCACTCCCCCTTTCAGAGACAAAGGTCCTGTCACAAGTCACGAGAAAGTCGTACTAAGACATCTACTGCAAGAGCCTGAGACACATGTCAGGGTCTTGTCACAACTTAACACTAGGTCCCCCACACACATCTACTACCACTACCAGAGACAGGGTTTATCTTCTATATCATAGTAGAGGTCCTGCGACAACACTACAGTAGGACAAACATCTACTACCACTACCAGAGACAGGGTTCAGCCACTATATCATAGTAGAGGTCCTGCCACAACACTACAGTAGGACAAACATCTACTACCACTAACAGAGACAGGGTCTAGCCACTATATCATAGTAGAGGTCCTGCCACACCACTACAGTAGGACAAACATCTACTACCACCACCAGAGACAGGGTTTAGCCACTATGTCATAGTAGAGGTCCTGCCACAACTCTACAGTAGGACACACATCTACTACCACTACCAGAGACAGGGTTTAGCCACTATATCATAGTAAAGGTCTTGACACACCACTACAGTAGGACAAACATCTACTACCACTACCAGAGACAGGGTTTAGCCACTATATCATAGTAGAGGTCCTGCCACACCACTACAGTAGGACACACATCTACTCCCACTACCAGAGACAGGATTCAGCCACTATATCATAGTAGAGGTCCTGCCACAACACTACAGTAGGTCCCCCACACACATCTACTACCACTACCAGAGACAGGGTTTAGCCACTATGTCATAGTAGAGGTCCTGCCACAACACTACAGTTAGACACACACATCTACTACAACTACCAGAGACAGGGTTTAGCCACTATGTCATAGTAAAGGTCTTGACACACCACTACCGTAGGACACACATCTACTACCACTACCAGAGACAGGGTGTAGCCACTATATCATAGTAGAGGTCCTGCCACAACACTACAGTTAGACACACACACATCTACTACCACTACCAGAGACAGGGTTCAGCCACTATATCATAGTAAAGGTCCTGCCACAACACTACAGTAGGACACACATCTACTACCACTACCAGAGACAGGGTGTAGCCACTATATCATAGTAGAGGTCCTGCCACAACATTACAATAGGACACACATCTACTACCACTACCAGAGACAGGGTTTAGCCACTATATCATAGTAAAGGTCCTGCCACACCACTACCATAGGACACACATCTACTACCACTACCAGAGACAGGGTGTAGCCACTATATCATAGTAGAGGTCCTGCCACAACATTACAGTAGGACACACATCTACTACCACTACCAGAGACAGGGTGTAGCCACTATATCATAGTAGAGGTCCTGCCACAACACTACAGTAGGACACACATCTACTACCACTACCAGAGACAGGGTTTAGCAACTATGTCATAGTAAAGGTCCTGCCACACCACTACAGTAGGACACACATCTACTACCACTACCAGAGACAGGGTGTAGCCACTATATCATAGTAAAGGTCCTGACACAACACTAGAGTAGGACACACATCTACTACCACTACCAGAGACAGGGTTTAGCCATTATATCATAGTAGAGGTCCTGCCACAACACTACAGTAGAACACACATCTACTACCACTACCAGAGACAGGGTTTAGCCACTATATCATAGTAGAGGTCCTGCCACAACATTACAGTAGGACACACATCTACTACCACTAACAGAGACAGGGTGTAGCCACTATATCATAGTGGAGGTCTTGCCACAACACTACAGAAGGACACACATCTACTACCACTACCAGAGACAGGTTGTACCCACTATATCATAGTGGAGGTCTTGCCACAACACTACAGTAGGACACACATCTACTACCACTACCAGAGACAGGGTTTAGCCACTATGTCATAGTAGAGGTCCTGCCACACCACTACAGTAGGACACACATCTACTACCACTACCAGAGACAGGGTTTAGCCACTATGTCATAGTAGAGGTCCTGCCACACCACTACAGTAGGACACACATCTACTACCACTACCAGAGACAGGGTGTAGCCACTATATCATAGTAGAGGTCTTGCCACAAAACTACAGTAGGACACACATCTACTACCACTACCAGAGACAGGGTTTAGCCACTATATCATAGTAGAGGTCCTGCCACAACATTACAGTAGAACACACATCTACTACCACTACCAGAGACAGGGTTTAGCCACTATATCATAGTAGAGGTCCTGCCACAACATTACAGTAGGACACACATCTACTACCACTACCAGAGACAGGGTGTAGCCACTATATCATAGTAGAGGTCCTCCCACAACATTACAATAGGACACACATCTACTACCACTACCAGAGACAGGGTTTAGCCACTATATCATAGTAAAGGTCCTGCCACACCACTACCATAGGACACACATCTACTACCACTACCAGAGACAGGGTGTAGCCACTATATCATAGTAGAGGTCCTGCCACAACATTACAGTAGGACACACATCTACTACCACTACCAGAGACAGGGTGTAGCCACTATATCATAGTAGAGGTCCTGCCACAACACTACAGTAGGACACACATCTACTACCACTACCAGAGACAGGGTTTAGCAACTATGTCATAGTAAAGGTCCTGCCACACCACTACAGTAGGACACACATCTACTACCACTACCAGAGACAGGGTGTAGCCACTATATCATAGTAGAGGTCCTGCCACACCATTACAGTAGGACACACATCTATTACCACTACCAGAGACAGGGTTTAGCCACTATATCATAGTAGAGGTCCTGCCACAACACTACAGTAGGACACACATCTACTACCACTACCAGAGACAGGGTGTAGCCACTATATCATAGTGGAGGTCTTGCCACAACATTACAGTAGGACAAACATCTACTACCACTACCAGGGACAGGGTTTAGCCACTATATCATAGTAGAGGTCCTGCCACAACATTACAGTAGGACACACATCTACTACCACTACCAGAGACAGGGTGTAGCCACTATATCATAGTGGAGGTCTTGCCACAAAACTACAGTAGGACACACATCTACTACCACTACCAGAGACAGGGTTCAGCCACTATATCATAGTAGAGGTCCTGCCACAACACTACAGTTAGACACACACATCTACTACCACTACCAGAGACAGGGTTTAGCCACTATATCATAGTACAGGTCCTGCCACAACACTACAGTAGGACACACATCTACTACCACTACCAGAGACAGGGTGTAGCCACTATATCATAGTAAAGGTCCTGACACAACACTACAGTAGGACACACATCTACTACCACTACCAGAGACAGGGTTTAGCCATTATATCATAGTAGAGGTCCTGCCACAACATTACAGTAGGACACACATCTACTACCACTAAGAGAGACAGGGTGTAGCCACTATATCATAGTAGAGGTCCTGCCACAACACTACAGTAGGACACACATCTACTACCACTACCAGAGACAGGGTTCAGCCACTATATCATAGTAGAGGTCCTGCCACAACATTACAGTAGGACAAACATCTACTACCATTACCAGAGACAGGGTGTAGCCACTATATCATAGTAGAGGTCCTGCCACAACACTACAGTAGAACACACATCTACTACCACTACCAGAGACAGGGTTTAGCCACTATATCATAGTAGAGGTCCTGCCACAACATTACAGTAGGACACACATCTACTACCACTAACAGAGACAGGGTGTAGCCACTATATCATAGTAGAGGTCTTGCCACAACATTACAGTAGGACACACATCTACTACCACTAACAGAGACAGGGTGTAGCCACTATATCATAGTGGAGGTCTTGCCACAACACTACAGAAGGACACACATCTACTACCACTACCAGAGACAGGTTGTACCCACTATATCATAGTGGAGGTCTTGCCACAACACTACAGTAGGACACACATCTACTACCACTACCAGAGACAGGGTTTAGCCACTATGTCATAGTAGAGGTCCTGCCACACCACTACAGTAGGACACACATCTACTACCACTACCAGAGACAGGGTTTAGCCACTATATCATAGTAAAGGTCCTGCCACACCACTACAGTAGGACACACATCTACTACCACTACCAGAGACAGGGTGTAGCCACTATATCATAGTAGAGGTCTTGCCACAAAACTACAGTAGGACACACATCTACTACCACTACCAGAGACAGGGTTTAGCCACTATATCATAGTAGAGGTCCTGCCACAACATTACAGTAGAACACACATCTACTACCACTACCAGAGACAGGGTTTAGCCACTATATCATAGTAGAGGTCCTGCCACAACATTACAGTAGGACACACATCTACTACCACTAACAGAGACAGGGTGTAGCCACTATATCATAGTAGAGGTCCTGCCACAACACTACAGTAGGACACACATCTACTACCACTACCAGAGACAGGGTGTAGCCACTATATCATAGTGGAGGTCTTGCCACAAAACTACAGTAGGACACACATCTACTACCACTACCAGAGACAGGGTTCAGCCACTATATCATAGTAGAGGTCCTGCAACCACAATACAGTTAGACACACACATCTACTACCACTACCAGAGACAGGGTTTAGCCACTATATCATAGTACAGGTCCTGCCACAACACTACAGTAGGACACACATCTACTGCCACTACCAGAGACAGGGTTCAGCCACTATTTCATAGTAGAGGTCCTGCCACAACACTACAGTAGGACACACATCTACTACCACTACCAGGGACAGGGTTTAGCCACTATATCATAGTAGAGGTCCTGCCACAACACTACAGTAGGAGACACATCTACTACCACTACCAGAGACAGGGTTTAGCCACTATATCATAGTAGAGGTCCTGCCACACCACTACAGTAGGACACACATCTACTACCACTACCAGGGACAGGGTTTAGCCACTATATCATAGTAGAGGTCCTGCCACAACACTACAGTAGGAGACACATCTACTACCACTACCAGAGACAGGGTTTAGCCACTATATCATAGTAGAGGTCCTGCCACACCACTACAGTAGGACACACATCTACTACCACTACCAGAGACAGGGTTTAGCCACTATATCATAGTAGAGGTCCTGCCACAACACTACAGTAGGACACACATCTACTACCACTAACAGAGACAGGGTTTAGCCACTATATCATAGTAGAGTTTCTGCCACACCACTACAGTAGGACAAACATCTACTACCACTAACAGAGACAGGGTTCAGCCACTATATCATAGTAGAGGTCCTGCCACAACATTACAGTAGGACACACATCTACTACCACTACCAGAGACAGGGTTTAGCCACTATATCATAGTAGAGGTCCTGCCATAACACTACAGTAGGACACACATCTACTACCACTACCAGAGACAGGGTGTAGCCACTATATCATAGTAGAGGTCCTGCCACAACACTACAGTTAGACACACATCTACTACCACTACCAGAGACAGGGTGTAGCCACTATATCATAGTAGAGGTCCTGCCACAACATTACAGTAGGACACACATCTACTACCACTACCAGAGACAGGGTTTAGCCACTATATCATAGTAGAGGTCCTGCCACAACACCACAGTAGGACAAACATCTACTACCACTACCAGAGACAGGGTTTAGCCACTATGTCATGGTAAAGGTCCCGCCACAACACTACAGTAGGACAAACATCTACTACCACTACCAGAAACAGGGTTTAGCCACTATATCATAGTAGAGATCCTGCCACAACATTACAGTAGGACAAACATCTACTACCACTACCAGAGACAGGGTTCAGCTACTATGTCATAATAAAGGTCCCGCCACAACACCACATTAGGACAAACATCTACTACCACTACCAGAGACAGGGTTTAGCCACTATGTCATAGTAGAGGTCCTGCCACACCACTACAGTAGGACACACATCTACTCCCACTACCAGAGACAGGGTTCAGCCACTATATCATAGTAGAGGTCCTGCCACAACACTACAGTAGGACAAACATCTACTACCACTACCAGAGACAGGGTTCAGCCACTATGTCATAGTAGAGGTCCTGCCACACCACTACAGTAGGACACACATCTACTACCACTACCAGAGACAGGGTTCAGCCACTATGTCATAGTAGAGGTCCTGCCACACCACTACAGTAGAACACACATCTACTACCACTACCAGAGACAGGGTTCAGCCACTATGTCATAGTAGAGGTCCTGCCACACCACTACAGTAGGACACACATCTACTACCACTACCAGAGACAGGGTTTAGCCACTATGTCATAGTAGAGGTCCTGCCACAACACTACAGTAGGACACACATCTACTACCACTACCAGAGACAGGGTTTAGCCACTATGTCATAGTAGAGGTCCTGCCACACCACTACAGTAGGACAAACATCTACTACCACTACCAGAGGCAGGGTTCAGCCACTATGTCATAGTAGAGGTCCTGCCACAACATTACAGTAGGACAAACATCTACTACCACTACCAGAGACAGGGTTCAGCCACTATGTCATAGTAAAGGTCCCGCCACAACACCACAGTAGGACAAACATCTACTATCACTACCAGAGACAGTGTTTAGCCACTATGTCATAGTAGAGGTCCTGCCACACCACTACAGTAGGACACACATCTACTTCCAGTGACTGTGATCAGGGTGCTGCCATTGACCGTGATCAGGAGCCATTGAGGTGTGACGGCCTATTGAAGACATGGCAGTGTTCGATCCCACTTGATGTAAACAAAGTCAATAGCCTGCCACATAATGAGGCTATTTATAGTGACTCTGGTATGTGGTTGTCAGGTGTGGTATGTGGGACATTGTGCTGGCTAGATAACGAAATGAAACAGTGCTGGACTCGAAGTAGTCTCGGGTGGTTAGTCCGATCTAATGATTTGTAGCACAGGCCTGTGTCAGTCTTTCCCCCAAATCTAGTTATGTTGTATAATCCATTACTCCCAGTTGAGCTCAGGAGCTGTTGGACGCATGGTTAGGGACAAACCATTTGATATTCTGGTGGGAGACCTGGGGTTTTATTGAAAAAAAAATTGTCCCAGAAAATCCTTAAAAAAATAGATATGCTTCAAACTGTTAAAAATAATTGTCTGTCGTAAATAATATTGTTGAAAAAAAATTTGCTTTAAAAAAATAAAGTACAGGCTCATAGTTTTCTTTGAAATAATATATGGTTTGGCAGATGAAGATGAAAAAATATATAGTCTCCATTCATCCAAGCCACCCACTCAGAATATCAAATGGTCGTTACTTACCTCCCTGATGTTGGATTATATACATATACTCAAAGCAACTATTGATGGGTCGCCGATGTAATATGGGGTAGAAAACTAATTTATATAAATAATGAGGACATATTGACTGAAACTGAATGTATTGTATTTATTACAAAAGAAAGAGATGCAGGCAATGGTGATTCAAACAGATACCTAGCAGCATCATGTCCACATACACTGCTGCAACACTCAGGAAATGTCAGAATCAGGTGTTACCTCCCCTTCTTCCCATTCCCTCTGTGAACCATGTCCTCATGCTCCTGACCAGGGTCATATCACAGCCTGCGGTATGGCCTTCCACTCTCGGAGCAGAGCTTCTTGCTGAGTCCCAAGATCATGTGGAACAGGGTGACTCCTCCAAAGAAGGCACCCTAGTTGATCCCAGACATTTTCGATTGGGCTATAGTTAGGAGAGCAAGCTGGCCACTCCATCATGCGTATTCCTACTTGATGATTTAAGGTGTTGACCACGTTAACGCGATGAGGATGTGGGTTATCATCCAGCAGCATGGTTCTTGAATGGTACCACAATTGGGGCCAGTATCTTGTCTTAAAGCATCGTTAAGTGAGATTTACTGGCCTCCTGGACGTCCAGAACGGAGACCAGCAGAACGCGGTCTGCTTCGTACGGTGGTCTTGCTAATGCGGATATATTTGGTGGTAAAGTGTTTGGCACTTGTCTGACGTGAAATCAGAAATCAATCACATTGGGCAAGATTCACAAGGTACCCATCCTGCCTCATGGTTATGACCCCAGGACGACCTGGTCTTCCAGCATAGGCACCTGTTCCAGTGGCCTAGTGCTGCTGCTGCTGCTGCTGCTGCTGCTGCTAAAGCCTCCCAATCACACTCTGAGTGACGTTTAGAACTGAGACGACACACTAACTGTGGGATCCGATACGTATCACGATACCTTGCTCACGATCCGATACATATCACAATACTTGTATGTGCTCGTATCTGTAGTGCTTAACCCATATTTTTCATAGACAGGATATTCAAATACCTGGCACACTGATGATTTACAGTTGGCAGTGTCCAGTATCGCTCAATAGCTGAAAATATTTAATTTTTCACTACTTATTAGTATATTTATTAAAGAATACATTTAAGGTAAGACTCAATACTTTTTACTTAGTGTGCCACTGTGATCGATACTTGTATAGGGGAGTGAATTATCGCGTTCACCGATGCAGTGGTGCATCGTCCCACCACTAGTTTTAATGTGCTGCCACCTGACTTTGACTATTGCCAGGTTGGAGCATCCCAATAGCCCTGCTTCCATTTTTAACACTCAAAACTTGACACATTGTCACAGGTGTTTCCTGTGAGTTGGTTTAAAACCATGTGTCCATATTCTGATTTGCATGTGCAGCTACTGAAAATTGGCTGTGATCGGGCGATACAATTGTGACCATGAACACAAACACAGTGATTAAATTAATGAAAATTTGGTCAGTGTTTACTTGCTCCTGCATTAATTACCATGGCTCAAATATTGTTTTCACTAGTACAGTCACAAACATGTGGTCTGAAACAACTGGGGTTTGCAAATTATTAGTCTTAGATTTGAAAAGGAAACCTTCATTTGTATCGTCCTTAACTGTATGGGGGACCCTTCAATAGTTTAAGATGTCAAAATATTCTCTTAGCCCCTGTATGTAAGATAAGAGTTGAAAATCAGTCAGGTTCAAAACCCATGTTCAACTACAGCTAAATATATTAATTGCTTTTAATGCTGAATATAATTTTCAGTGAAAATTAATGATGGTTATTTTGGAGTGTTCCTTTGAACTCTTAACTAATGACCTATCAGTAAATGGGTAATTGTACTCAAACATTTTGGTAAACCCACAGGTATTTGAATCTTTGTCGTGAAGTGTGGTTCCATGATCAGCATTTCAGACTTTTTGTATATTATGTTACATGAGACTTCTGTAAGCAAAGGTATCTGTTATTTAATGTTGTAATATCTGCACTTGATAAAAATACCCTCCAGATTACCCAAATTCTGGAAAGGATATGCTGTAGAACAAGTATCTTTTTACCATGTTTGCAGCTGGTTAGTAGGGTCATCTGGTATTTCATAGCATTTTCAAAATCTGTTGTAAATCAAAACACACACAACATTGGTGACAGATGTCTTTGCTAAAGGCGTAAAGCTCTTCAAAGATCACGATGAACACCCAGGGTTGCTAAGAGTGTCATTAAAACCGTAAATTACCATCACATTTTCAGCAATATAGCAAATATTAATTGTACTTATGGAGTAGAGAAATGTTTACCAATGTTGGAGAGTGTATGTTTGCCATACTCTGTGTTTGACATATATGAGATGGATGTTTTGTCAACTTGTCAGGCTTCTGGACGTGCGTCACACTCCGGTCACGGACAGCGAGATTCGGCTGACGCTGGTGTTTGAGTACATCGACCAGGACCTTGCAACCTACTTGGAGCGTTGCCCCTCCCCGGGGCTGGGGCCCGATCGGATACGGGTAGGTGACAGAACTGGCTGACACAGAGGCAGGAAAAGCACATGCTTGTTGGGGGATGGTCGGAGAATGTCTGGTCAGCCAGATGGTGTTTGGTGGTAGTGGTGGTTTTGCCATTTTGTGCTGTTTTTCTTAATATTGGACGTGTTTAACTTGCTACAGATTATATATATTTACTCAAACATAACTGGAAAAAGACTTATCTTATAATGTCAGATGATATAATTAAAGTTTGTCCTTCCCCAGACAATGTTAGCAATATGTATGGAGTATTTCTGTCCCAAGTTTATTTTCTGATTCTGTTCAATTGTAAGGAAAATTATTTTCTTCTTTTCATTAGATAGAGCTGATTTTTAGATGATTGTATTTCCCATTGTACAGATGAAAGTTTACCAGGCTTGAGTCAGATAGACTGGTTCTCTCGTCCTGGCCCTCGGCTTTAGCTTGCAACTACATTGAAACCCTTTTTGTCCTTACTGTTCCAAGTGCCCTGTTAAGATGAAAGGAATGAACTCCTAGTGTATATCACTAATATTGCAACCAATATCGTTAACTGAAGCAAAAAAACCCAACTCCCTGACACTGACTGAATATGGTGCAACAAGGAGCAGGTCATCGAGACGGCCATGTCTGGCTAAAGTCGTGTACTCCTACCCTAGAGTGGTGTACTCCTATCCTAGAGACGTGTACTCCTATCCTAGAGTCGTGTACTCCTATCCTAGAGACGTGTACTCCTATCCTGGAGTCGTGTACTCCTACCCTAGAGACATGTACTCCTATCCTAGAGTCGTGTACTCCTATCCTAGAGACGTGTACTCCTATCCTAGAGACGTGTACTCCTATCCTGACACTGCCTGAATATGGTGCAACAAGGAGCAGGTCATTGAGACGGCCATGTCTGGCTAGAGTCGTGTACTCCTACCCTAGAGTCGTGTACTCCTGTCCTGGAGACGTGTACTCCTATCTTAGAGACGTGTAATCCTATCCTAGAGTCTTGTATTCCTGTCCTAGAGACGTGTACTCCTATCCTACAGTCGTGTACTCCTATCCTAGAGTCGTGTATTCCTGTCCTAGAGTCGTGTACTCCTATCCTAGAGTCGTGTATTCCTGTCCTAGAGACGTGTACTCCTATCCTAGAGTCGTGTATTCCTGTCCTAGAGTCGTGTATTCCTGTCCTAGAGACGTGTGCTCCTATCCTAGAGTCGTGTACTCCTATCCTAGAGTCGTGTATTCCTGTCCTAGAGTCGTGTATTCCTGTCCTAGAGTCGTGTACTCCTATCCTAGTCGTGTACTCCTATCCTAGTCGTGTACTCCTATCCCAGAGCCGTGTACTCCTGTCCTAGAGCCGTGTATTCCTGTCCTAGAGACGTGTACTCCTATCCTAGAGTCGTGTACTCCTATCCTAGAGCCGTGTACTCCTGTCCTAGAGTCGTGTACTCCTATCCTAAAGTCGTGTATTCCTGTCCTAGAGACGTGTACTCCTGTCCTAGAGACGTGTACTCCTATCCTAGAGTCGTGTACTCCTATCCTAGAGTAGTGTACTCCTATCCTAGAGACATGTACTCCTATCCTAGAGCCATGTACTCCTGTCCTAGAGTTGTGTACTCCTATCCTAGAGTCGTGTATTCCTGTCCTAGAGACGTGTGCTCCTATCCTAGAGACGTGTACTCCTATCCTAGAGTCGTGTACTCCTATCCTAGAGTCGTGTACTCCTATCCTAGAGTCGTGTACTCCTATCCTGACACTGACTGAAGTGTGGTGCAACAAGGAGCAGGTCATTGAGACGCCCATGTCTGGCTAGAGTCGTGTACTATTATCCTACTACTGACGCTAAACGATACATCACGATTCCTGGTAATTGTCTGGTCATGCTTGTCATGGTTACACTTGAGATCTAGCTTCTGATAGCTTATTGACCCTCTGAAGTGCACATGCACCTCACCATCAATCAGACTTCAGAGTGCCTGAAAACCTGAAGGACACCAGGCCTGTCTTTTATGTTGAATTATGTTCTCACAGTCAGTTGTGACTGGACTGGTATCCTTTATCCACAATGGCTTGATTGACTTTTTTCTCATGTGACTGGGATGGTTTAATGTGTCAATGGATCCTGATGATGTCACACAGTGGTCCCAATAGGTTGCCACCTCATTGATGATAACTCGTTGGCTGTAGTGTCATGTTGGCTTTAGATATGGTTTGGATCATTTATGACTCTATAAGTCTGGGGCCAGTGACCGGGCGACTCTTTGCAATATGGTTCCCTGGCAAAATACTTGTTGCACGTTGGTTCAAGCTACTCTCAGCGGTAGCCCGTTTGCAGAGCTCTCTACAGCATCACCGCTTCCCACTGTACTTGGAGGCGACAACCATGCTTGAACTTGAACTCCCAAATGTCTGACAATTATATTTCGACTATCATGACATCAAATACTCTAGTTTCTATTTTTGTATTTTTGGATATAGTATTCACGTCCGTCCGTCCGTACGTCCCACCTGTTTGTTGCCGCGATATCTTCATATTTGGAACTATGGTGTATATACAGACTCTGCAGACACCAGTCGGTTTTGGTGACCTTGACCCCATTTTCAAGGTCACAGCAGGCAAATCTGCTTTTGGAGTTGGAAAACGGTATTGCCGCGATATCTCAAGAACTAAACACTGGATTGTTTTCATATTTGGAACTATAGTGTATATACAGACTCTGCAGACACCAGTTGGTTTTGGTGACCTTGACCCCATTTTCAAGGTCACAGCAGGCAAATCTGCTTTTGGAGTTGGAAAACGGTGTTGCCGCAATATCTAAAGAACTAATCGCAGGATTGTCTTCATATTTGGAACTATGGTGTATATACAACAGACTCTGTAGACACCAGTCGGTTTTGGTGACCTTGACCCCATTTTCAAGGTCACAGCAGGCAAATCTGCGTTTGGAGTTGGAAAACGGTATTGCTGCGATATCTCAAGAACTAAACACTGGATTGTTTTCATATTTGGAACTATGGTGTATATACAGACTCTGCAGACACCAGTCGGTTTTGGTGACCTTGACCCCATTTTCAAGGTCACAGCAGGCAAATCTGCTTTTGGAGTTGGAAAACGGTATTGCCGCGATATCTCAAGAACTAAACACTGGATTGTCTTCATATTTGGAACTATAGTGTATATACAGACTCTGCAGTCACCAGTCGGTTTTGGTGACCTTGACCCCATTTTCAAGGTCACAGCAGGCAAATGTGCTTTTGGAGTTGGAAAACGGTGTTGCCGCGATATCTCAAGAACTAAACACAGGATTGTCTTCATATTTGGAACTATGGTGTATATACAGACTCTGCAGACACCAGTCGGTTTTGGTGACCTTGACCTTGTCTCCCTTGTTAGATGTTGGTTGTCTCACTTGTTACCTGATGGTTGTCTCCCTTGTCACCTGATGGTTGTCTCCCTTGTTAGATGTTGGTAGTCTCCGTTTTTACATGCTGGTTGTCTCCCTTGTTAGATGCTGATTGTCTCCCTTGTTACCTGATGGTTGTCTACCTTGTTAGATGTTGGTTGTCTCACTTGTTACCCGATGGTTGTCTCCCTTGTTAGATGTTGGTTGTCTCCCTTGTCACCTGATGGTTGTCTCCCTTGTTAGATGCTGATTGTCTCCCTTGTTAGATGTTGGTTTAACACATCTAAGGCAGACAGTGTCTTCCTCTTTTCAGGATTTGATGCATCAGCTGCTGAGTGGTGTAGACTTTCTGCATGCCCATCGTATTGTCCATCGAGATCTCAAGCCACAAAATGTCCTCATCACAAGTCAAGGTCAACTCAAGTTGGCAGACTTTGGTCTCGCCCGGATCTATAGTTTCCAGATGGCACTAACATCTGTGGTAAGTATCATATGTAACATCAACAGTACAGTCTAGTTAGCTTGCAAACAGAATATTTGGATGTATTTAAGCATAAAAATAGAGAATATAAAAACTCAACAATAATTTGTGAAACTACAAAACTGCAATCACACCAGCAATTAAATGCTTCATTTGATAAAGGAAAAAAGTTATCATAGAAATGTAAGCTCCACACTTGATCACAGTAATTTGGGATTTATCATTGGCACATGGTTACCAGGGTAACATCAACTGTAAAAGTAAACATTAATGCCTCTTGCCCTCTGCCATATAATGGGGGGAGATTATGTCAAACAGATCCTGAAGTGGTGCCTTTTGCTTCTTACGGATTTTTGGCATTTATATTTGTCTTGATTTCCATGGAAACAATTTGGGCTGAGTCTCATAAGGTGGTGGATTCCGTTTCCGGAGCACAACTCAATCCCCATTTAATATCTTTCAACCAAACTTGGCAGATATGTCAAACAGACCCTTTTGCTATTTAGGAATTTCCTGTTTCCAAGGCAACAAGTTTGACTTTGACTCTGTTTATAGAGGGGGCGACAGGAGTGGCCCAGTCGTCTAAGGCGTAGCAATTCGCTGTGCACACCAGTAACCTATTATTGTGGGTTCGAATCCCATTTCACCCCAATTATGTTTCTAGGTTTGTCCGCACCATATCCGCCCTCGTGGGTTTCACCGAAGTGGTAAACATCAGTTACATAAAAGTTGGACTTAAAGTAACAGTCAGAATTGTTCTTTGGAATTTGTCGGGGCCGAGGGGATGTGTCATCTTCTAGTGACTGTTGTCAGTAAAATACCAATCTCCGCAGCAAAGCCATACTTAAGATGCCTTTGGATATTTTGTATGTATGTATCTGTGTTCTGTGGCATGTGGTGACGCTATGGTACCGTGCCCCGGAGGTGTGTGTGTATATATCTGTGTTCTGTGACAGGTGGTGACGCTATGGTACCGTGCCCAGGAGGTGTGTGTGTATATCTGTGTTCTGTGACAGGTGGTGACGCTATGGTACCGTGCCCTGGAGGTGTGTGTGTATATATCTGTTTTCTGTGGCAGGTGGTGACACTATGGTACCATGCCCCGGAGGTGTGTGTGTATATATCTGTGTTCTGTGACAGGTGGTGACGCTATGGAGGTGTGTGTGTATATATCTGTGTTCTGTGGCAGGTGGTGACACTATAGTACAATGCCCCGGAGGTGTATGTATATATATATCTGTGTTCTGTGACAGGTGTTGACACTATGGAGGTGTGTGTGTATATATCTGTGTTCTTTTTGAGAGGTGGTGACGCTATGGAGGTGTGTGTGTATATATCTGTGTTCTGTGGCAGGTGGTGACGCTATGGAGGTGTGTGTGTATATATCTGTGTTCTGTGACAGGTGGTGATGCTATGGAGGCGTGTGTATATATATCTGTGTTCTGTGACAGGTGGTGACACTATAGTACCGTGCCCCGGAGCTGTGTGTATATATATATATCTGTGTTCTGTGACAGGTGGTGACGCTATTGAGGTGTGTGTGTATATATCTGTGTTCTGTGGCAGGTGATGGAGGTATGGAGGTGTGTGTGTGTATATATCTGTGTTCTTTGACAGGTGGTGACGCTATGGAGGTGTGTGTATATATATATCTGTGTTCTGTGGCAGGTGATGGAGGTATTGAGGTGTGTGTGTGTATATATCTGTGTTCTGTGACAGGTGGTGACGCTATTGAGGTGTGTGTGTGTATATCTGTGTTCTTTGACAGGTGGTGACGCTATTGAGGTGTGTGTGTATATATCTGTGTTCTGTGGCAGGTGGTGACGCTATTGAGGTGTGTGTGTATATATCTGTGTTCTGTGACAGGTGGTGACGCTATTGAGGTGTGTGTGTATATATCTGTGTTCTGTGGCAGGTGGTGACACTATGGAGGTGTGTGTGTATATATCTGTGTTCTGTGGCAGGTGGTGAAGGTATGGAGGTGTGTGTGTATATATCTGTGTTCTGTGACAGGTGGTGACGCTATGTAGGTGTGTGTGTATATATCTGTGTTCTTTGACAGGTGGTGACGCTATGGAGGTGTGTGTGTATATATCTGTGTTCTGGGACAGGTGGTGACGCTATGGAGGTGTGTGTGTATATATCTGTGTTCTGTGGCAGGTGGTGACACTATGGAGGTGTGTGTGTATATATCTGTGTTCTGTGGCAGATGGTGAAGGTATGGAGGTGTGTGTGTATATATCTGTGTTCTGTGACAGGTGGTGACGCTATGTAGGTGTGTGTGTATATATCTGTGTTCTTTGACAGGTGGTGACGCTATGGAGGTGTGTGTGTATATATCTGTGTTCTGGGACAGGTGGTGACGCTATGGAGGTGTGTGTGTATATATCTGTGTTCTGGGACAGGTGGTGACGCTATGGAGGTGTGTGTGTATATATCTGTGTTCTGGGACAGGTGGTGATGCTATGGAGGTGTGTGTGTATATATCTGTGTTCTTTGACAGGTGGTGACGCTATGGAGGCGTGTGTATATATATCTGTGTTCTGGGACAGGTGGTGACACTATGGAGGTGTGTGTGTATATATCTGTGTTCTGGGATAGGTGGTGACGCTATGGAGGTGTGTGTGTATATATCTGTGTTCTGGGACAGGTGGTGACGCTATGGAGGTGTGTGTGTATATGGGTCATTCTCTAAAAAAGTAACATTTCCTGTCCAAATGAATTTTCTTGAAAACAACTCATAATTCTGTTTTCAGATTACTTGACAATGAAGATATTTATCAGATTTATGCAATATTCTGATCAAATTACTGCTATAACCTTATGTTAGCCAGAACAATACCTTTAATGTGCAGAAATGTGCAGAAACTTGTTGTCCACAAATAAAAAATCAAACTTTCTCAAATTATCTTTAGTCTCTGGGAACAAATACTTCCCAAAGCCCTGGTGATTTATGTAGCATGACATTATGAAAGGCAGATAACAGCAGAAAAGCTGATGATTTTCCACTTGGAATCATTATTTTTGGAAACAGTAATCGTGTCCAGAGTAATCGTGTCTGTCCTGTCACCAGGTAGTACAAGTACAAATAATAATTGCTCCTTTGGTAAGCCAGAAGGCTAAGGTCTTTGCAGGTCTCTTCCTTTCCAGTACTATCATGGCACCATATGCTCAAGCAATTTATATTGGTGCAGTGTCTTCAAAATAACTGGTAAATGTTGTCTTTTGATGTGTACTTTTTGTAGGTGTCTGTGCTGTAACCATGCATTTTGGGTTCCGGAATTGTTATTAAAAAAATCAAATATAATGAGCATATTTGACTGTCAGAATGGAACTCAACCAGTGTGCTTTTTTTAGTGCAAGAGAGAAGTCATTGTCCTAAGCTGGCATTATGTCATAGTTTGTCTCTCCTGTCACTGTCTCTGCTGTCACCTTAAAAAAAGTGACAGGACAGACATATTTAGGCGACAGCACAGACATATAGTGTTCAATAAATGTTTCAACATATATATATTAAAAGACAAAGAAAACATGTAATGTAATGTATTTTGTATGTTTGTTTGTTGCATGAAAATCTGAAGATTATCAACATTTGGGTCAATAAATACTGATTACACTGCACAGTAGATCTTTGGTAACAGCACAGACTTTTAATAGTGACAGCACAGACACATTTCAGTGACAGCAAAGACAATTTAGGATTTTTTTATCATGTTGACACAAATAATGAACAATTATTCATTTAATCGCATTACTGTTGTACATGATTAAGAAATGTAACATATTTAGCAAATTTAAATGAAAGTAATGTTACATGATCACTTCAAACACAGTGTCTATGAGTGACTGTGACAGCACAGACACGTAACAGTAACAGCAGAGACATTTAGTGTTTAATAGAGATTTTGAGGAGGTTTTGTTCAATGTTTCAGTGTCTTTAAAACTCTATCTCTTAGGCTTTTGTTAGTTACCGGAAAAATTGAATTTCCATTAACATTTGGGTCAATAAACACTGATTACACTGCACAGTAGAACTTTGGTAACAGCACAGACATTTAATAGTAACAGCACAGACACTTTTCAGTGACAGCAAAGACATTTGATTTATTTACCAAGTTGACACAAATAATGAACAATTATTCAATTTGCTCGCCCTACTGTTGTACATAATTAAGAAATGTAACATATTTAGCAACTTTGAATGAAAGTAATTTTACATGATCACTTCAAACACCGTGTCTGTGCATGAGGGAAAGAGAGAAGTGGAGGTGTGTGCTGACAGAATGGAGTGTATGAGTGGGGAAAAGAGAGAAGTGGAGGTGTGTGCTGACAGAATGGAGTGTATGAATGGGGGAAAGAGAGAAGTGGAGGTGTGTGCTGACAGAATGGAATGTATGAGTGGGGAAAGAGAGAAGTGGAGGTGTGTGTTGACAGAATGGAGTGTATGAGTGGGGAAAAGAGAGAAGTGGAGGTGTGTGTTGACAGAATGGAGTGTATGAGTCAGGGAAAGAGAGAAGTGGAGGTGTGTGCTGACAGAATGGAGTGTATGAATGGGGGAAAGAGAGAAGTGGAGGTGTGTGTTGACAGAATGGAGTGTATGAGTCAGGGAAAGAGAGAAGTGGAGGTGTGTGCTGACAGAATGGAGTGTATGAATGGGGGAAAGAGAGAAGTGGAGGTGTGTGCTGACAGAATGGAGTGTATGAGTGGGGGAAAGAGAGAAGTGGAGGTGTGTGTTGACAGAATGGAGTGTATGAATGGGGGAAAGAGAGAAGTGGAGGTGTGTGCTGACAGAATGGAGTGTATGAGTGGGGGAAAGAGAGAAGTGGAGGTGTGTGCTGACAGAATGGAGTGTATGAATGGGGGAAAGAGAGAAGTGGAGGTGTATGCTGACAGAATGGAGTGTATGAGTGGGGGAAAGAGAGAAGTGGAGGTGTGTGTTGACAGAATGGAGTGTATGAGTGGGGGAAAGAGAGAAGTGTAGGTGTGTGCTGACAGAATGGAGTGTATGAATGGGGGAAAGAGAGAAGTGGAGGTGTGTGCTGACAGAATGGAGTGTATGAGTGGGGGAAAGAGAGAAGTGGAGGTGTGTACTGACAGAATGGAGTGTATGAGTGGGGGAAAGAGAGAAGTGTAGGTGTGTGCTGACAGAATGGAGTGTATGAATGGGGGAAAGAGAGAAGTGGAGGTGTGTGCTGACAGAATGGAGTGTATGAGTGGGGGAAAGAGAGAAGTGGAGGTGTGTGCTGACAGAATGGAGTGTATGAGTGGGGGAAAGAGAGAAGTGGAGGTGTGTGCTGACAGAATGGAGTGTATGAGTGGGGGAAAGAGAGAGGTGGAGGTGTATGCTGACAGAATGGAGTGTATGAGTGGGGGAAAGAGAGAAGTGGAGGTGTATGTTGACAGAATGGAGAGTCTGAATGATGATGAAATTCACCAAAAGACAAGTAAGGAAATGGTACACAGTTCAGATGATGATAAGATGGAAAGACAAAAGGAAATACACCAGCCAGTTGATACAAATGAATGCCCCAGGAAATTCGTTGTCATTGTGTATAACATATCATATCCTGGTTATGTTGAAGATATAGAGCTAGGTGAAGTTTTTGTGGAATATATGCATAACGCGGGAAAGCACGGGAATGCAAATTGTTTCTTCTGGCCACGCAAACTTAAAGACAAATGCTGGTACCAATTTGAGTACATAGTTAGCTTTGTACCAGAGCCTTCCAAAATATCACTGTCCTCTGACTATTGTGTTGAGTCTTCTTTGTGGGAAGATATGTTGGAAACAATTCATGGCAAACAATAACCTGTGTTTATATGTGCACATGAATGAGGTCAAGAATGATTTACTGAATGTTATCATATAATGCTATCATTTGGTAAAAGTGCAAATATGTTATCAGACTTTGTCTGTGCTGTTACTGTTGAAGTTTTGAAAGTTGACTATTCTCGTTTCCTTACAGGTTTTTGCTTGGAATAAGCAACAATAACCTCAAAAAGTGCCATTAAGGTTGTTGGTAGAGTTTCTGATCAAGTTCTATTTTTGAGATGAGCAATTCCACATAATATTGGTTTATGAATTTTTGCTTGTCTGTGCTGTTACCAAACCTCACATTTTTATCTAATTAAGGTCAGATACAAAATACACCTAACGCTTTGATATGCACATTCATTGAGTTTCCCTTTTTTTGGCTACCTTTACTTCTGAAACACAGAACACAGAAATAGTTATTATAGTTTTGGCAATTACAAAATATTTTGTCTTTCCTGTTACCATGTTGTCTGTCCTGTTACCGTGAATGTCTTGCCTGTCACCAGGTTTCTGCCATCTCAAAAGTTAAAATTGGTTCAACTCTGCTGACAAAAAATTATATAATTCATAAAATGAGTGTAATAACTATTATTACCTTATAGAATTATGGTCGTTCCTTTTCAGTGTAAGCAGTAGACAAGTTTATCGTACATCTTTTTGCAAATAATTCCATTGTATGCATATATTTACAGTCTAATAGTATAGTAAAGCCAATAAATGAAATTTTAAAGCTTTTGACATTTGAACTATGCCAAAATGCAACAACCATATCATAAATTTTATTCATTTTAGATTTATGTTTGGTGACAAAAACTGAATTTTATGCACGGTAACAGCACAGACATTTGGTACAGAGATGCCAGAAATAGTTTTCTGCAAAAAGGAAAATAAGACATATTAAGCCTGCATATTTTAGACTTGTATTCAGTAATTGTTATGTTGTTTATCTGCTCAACAAAAACATTTCAAAAATGAATTCTGATTTGTTGATTTTTCATAGGCCAAAATGTTACTTTTTTAGAGAATGACCCATATATCTGTGTTCTGGGACAGGTGGTGACGCTATGGAGGTGTGTGTATATATATATCTGTGTTCTTTAACAGGTGGTGACGCTATGGAGGTGTGTGTGTATATATCTGTGTTCTGTGGCAGGTGGTGAAGGTCTGGAGATGTGTGTGTATATATCTGTGTTCTGTGACAGGTGGTGACGCTATGTAGGTGTGTGTGTATATATCTGTGTTCTTTGACAGGTGGTGACACTATAGTACCGTGCCCCAGAGGTGTGTGTGTATATATCTGTGTTCTTTGACAGGTGGTGACGCTATGGTACCGTGCCCCGGAGATGTGTGTGTATATATCTGTGTTCTGTGTCAGGTGGTGACGCTATGGAGGTGTGTGTGTATATATCTGTGTTCTTTGACAGGTGGTGACGCTATGGAGGTGTGTGTGTATATATCTGTGTTCTGTGACAGGTGGTGACGCTATGGAGGTGTGTGTGTATATATCTGTGTTCTTTGACAGGTGGTGACGCTATGGAGGTGTGTGTGTGTATATATCTGTGTTCTGGGACAGGTGGTGACGCTATGGAGGTGTGTGTGTATATATCTGTGTTCTTTGACAGGTGGTGACGCTATGGAGGTGTGTGTGTATATATCTGTGTTCTTTGACAGGTGGTGACGCTATGGAGGTGTGTGTGTATATATCTGTGTTCTTTGACAGGTGGTGACGCTATGGAGGTGTGTGTGTGTATATATCTGTGTTCTGGGACAGGTGGTGACGCTATGGAGGTGTGTGTGTATATATCTGTGTTCTTTGACAGGTGGTGACGCTATGGAGGTGTGTGTGTATATATCTGTGTTCTGTGGCAGGTGGTGATGCTATGGAGGTGTGTGTGTATATATCTGTGTTCTGTGACAGGTGGTGACGCTATGGTACCATGCCCCAGAGGTGTGTGTGTATATATCTGTGTTCTGTGGCAGGTGGTGACGCTATGGTACCGTGCCCCGGAGGTGTGTGTGTATATATCTGTGTTCTGTGACAGGTGGTGACGCCATGGTACCATGCCCCAGAGGTGTGTGTATATATATCTGTGTTCTGTGGCAGGTGGTGACGCTATGGTACCGTGCCCCGGAGGTGTGTGTGTATATATCTGTGTTCTGTGACAGGTGGTGACGCTATGGTACCGTGCCCCGGAGGTGCTACTACAAGGCCAGTATGCCACGCCCGTCGATCTCTGGAGCTGTGGTTGTATATTTGCTGAACTTTTCAACAGACGACCTCTATTTTGTGGCCAATCTGATGTCGACCAGTTGATAAAGATATTTGAGTAAGATCTGGATTGTGTATTTTCAGTTATAAATGTTTTTTTCCATCTGAAAATCTTCCAGCAAAGCTGTATGTACATGTGTAGGTCTATTGATCAAAGGTATGTCCCAAGCACTCTATTGCTTGTTGGGGGCGGTCAGGTAGCTTACTGGTTAAAGCGTTCGCTCGTCATGCCAAAGACCCGGGTTTGATTCCCGACATGGTTACAATGTGTGAAGCCCATTTCTGGTGTTCCCTACCGTGATATTGCTGGAATATTGCTAAAAGCGGCGTAAAACCATACTCACTCACTCATCCATCTTTATGATGGAATGTGACTGAAACTAATATACACAAATTGTTGTACTAATCATTTGTTGACCTCTCAATGTCAAGTCAGGGTCACTTAAGGAACATTGGTCACACCATACGTGACAGTGACTTTACATTTTCGACATCAGCTATGCGTGTAATTGACAGTTTCTAGTATGAGGCTGAGAGTGTATATACGACTAGGTTTGAAGGTAGCTAGAATCATGGGACTTCCTATTCTGAAATTCTCCTGCAGTCAGTAGAATGTACCTAGACATAGATGAACATGGACGTGCTTAGATCTTATAGAACTTTATACTTATGGTGGCTAGAACTGTATCATGGGACTTTCTGTGTTGTAGACATACTGCATATATAAATGTTTGACATGTCTTTTCTCCAACTGAAAGTGATAGGTCATGAAAGTAGAAGGGCTTTTGACTGTGTTAATCTGGTAGTTTCGTGATTTTCTAGATTCAAGTGGGGCACTGTGGCCTTGTAGTCTAAGGCACAGCAATTTGCTGTGCAGAGCTGCATTCCATGGGCATGCCAGAAATCTATGATTGTTGGTTTCGAATCTTGGTGTGCCCTGATTATGTTTCTAAGTTTGTCAGTACTATATTCGTGCTTGTGGGCGTCAAGAAAATACTAAACATGAGACCTGCATCTCTTCGGGCTTTCCTCCCACATTAAACTGACATGCAGTGATATAACGGGAATGCTGTTCAAACACAATACAACACTACTGATCACAGTTGTAGAGGATGGGTCGGATCATGACACTGTTAGACAATGTCACCTGATTTTGTGAATCCCTAATGGTACATCATACTAGCCAGAGAAAATTAGGCGGTATTCAGACAAAAAGTCTTTATGGGATTGCTTCTGTGTTTGTTACTGAGAATTCAATCATGCAGTATCTGCTCACTTTGCTTGTCTTCCAGAGCAATCGGGCTGCCATCTGAACTAGAGTGGCCGGAACATGTCTCGTTGCCATGGAAGTCATTCCGATCAGTTGCTCCGCAGCCTCTGGAAAAGTTTGTTCCGGAAATTGATCATCAGGCCAAGGATCTCCTGGAGGTGAGATGGAGTGTCAGAAACACCCTGTTGCTTCGGAAATAAACGATGAGTGGGAGTTGTTTGTCGTACAATAAAACACTACAGGGAGAATAAACCTCCTTCGTCGGGCAGTTGAAAAGACCAAGGGCTTCTGCAAATGATAATGCCCTGAAAAATAGCATTACTGTTATTATAGCTGAAATGGATGGAATTTGTTATCAAATAAAAAGAAACAACTACTGTGTTCCCTCGTTATTGCGCCCTTCAATATAGCGCTAATTCGGTTATAACGCATGGTAAAGCATGGCCCCAAACATTTACTAACTTTTTTTTTCAATAAACTCAAGCGCAAATTATATGTCAACATAACATTTTCTCAATAGCGAAACCGCAGGAAACCTCAACGGTGACTGGTCGAATTGTTCCATACCTGAAAAATATCCGGCAATACCAATCAGCTGTGCTATGCTAATTGTTACTACTATTTTAAATATATATATATAAACGCTGTGACTGAAATAATACGAAACTGGAAAATATTATTTTTCCTGATAAAATAATAGTTCCAGATACACTTCTTCCAATTGTTGCATCAAATTTCTTTGAAGTTATATTATTGGGTAATTTTTATCTGAAACACCGGTCAATTGGGAAAATGTGTGTGCAACTGATTGTCTCTCAAGAACCTGCTCACAGAATTCTGATGTGACTTTTACATGGCGCCATGGTGGCCATATTGAAAATTTTATTTTTGTCCATAGGTGCATGTTTATCATTGTTAACTTTGATATGAAGCAAATGTGGTAGTCGGAAAAACATATACACTTCTTTTGGAATATTTGGAGTTTTGTTCAAGCTATAAACTTGGACTTTCATGTACCCCCTTTTTGTGGAATTAGGTTATTAATCGGCCTCTTTTTTAAATGTATTGATATTTAGTATGGGTTTAGTTCATGATGGGGCCTAAAATGTGTGTTCCATTTTTAGCAATATTGTGCGTTTTGATTTTTTTTAACCTCAACAGCATTGTAGTTTGTTTCACCAGAGTGAAAATGCTGTCATGGGCAGGCAATACAAGTAGGTGCAAACTGGGGCAACCATTCTTTAGATCTAAATGCACTCTAGCCATCCATCATGTTTCATCAAATTATCTACATACATAAGCAAAATGTAGGATTTCATGATTTGAATATTGTGTCAGTTACCCTTGACGGGTCAAAACCCCAAACAGTCTTTCGGCCATCGCGGCAAGGGCTAGCGACCTACGGCACTTCACAGTTCTCCACCATCTTGTGAAAGACTATCTGAAAGATACAAGACCAGGAGACTTTCAGTAACCCTGACACTGAAATACTTTCTCTTTCTTTATCCCAGAACCTTTGGCGGGGCGGTCGGGTAGCCTTGTGGTTAAAGTGTTCACTCTTCACGCCGAAGATCCGGGTTTGATCCCCGACATGGGTACAATGTGTGAAGCCCATTTCTGGTGTCCCCCGCCGTGATATTGCTGGAATATTGCTAAAAGCTGTGTAAAATCAAACTCACTCACCCAGAATCTTTGGCACCAACTCAAGTGAGATGTTTGTACCAAAATAAGGTTGAAGTGTTATGAAAGTACTTCTCAAGTCAGGGGTGCTACAGAGCCCTTGTGTTTATCATTTAGCCCCGCTACCCAACTCATGCAGTATTTCTTATTTTGTAGAGACTGCTTACATTTGACCCACATCGACGAAGTAGTGCAAGTGCAGCTCTCTGTCACCCATACTTCCGGGACGACCTTGACAGTCTCCGTACTTCCAGCTCGCTGTCCACATCAGAAAACGAATCATTTGACACAGATGGCCGTTCAGACACACCGGTCAGCAAGTGAGATGGTGAGAAGAAGAGTTGTCTCCCCTCACCTGTATTCTGATCTGCAGCAGGTGACCAAGGCCATGTCAGCAAGATTGTGTATGAGAAGAAAACAATTTTTTAAAACAAGATTGGTCATTTCCGTTTATGGCTTTTTTATATTCAGGATTCGATCTTTTTTGCAGATTTGTTTCATAAATGGTAAAACAAACAGAAAAATGATTACATTTTGTTTAAAAGAAAGCTTCTGCTTGTACATTGAAGCTTTGCACAGCGACGAGACACCGGTGTCAAACATTGATGTCGGCTTACAGATTATACCAGTGGCAGCCATATTGAAGGCCAGAAATCATTCTATTTGTCCATATATTTCTGCCATTCATAATTCAAGATGGACCAATATTGATATTTTCATACATTTACACCTGTTTTTAATGGTTTTATTGATTGCCTGTGTTCACATTAATACACCAGTAATATTATACCTATATCTGTATTTGAAGATTGTTGACTATCTTTGGCACGGTGTTATCTTGCAGCCACTCTCTCTGTGATGTGTGATGTGTGTGTAATTAGTGTGACTGTGTGTGTGTGGACTGCAGCCAGTACTCCTATCCTGCTGGGATGTTAGCATGCTTTGTGGTATTTTGGTGCATCACATCCTGATACACGTCATCGATTACTTGTATGCCATGTTTGGTCCACCATGCAATCAGGTCACAAACCATTCAAAGAACAAATCTTTTCTACTTACCATCTTTGGCCAAGATAAATTAATTACGAGACAAGCAGGAGGTATTTGTTATATTTATTATTTTTTTGTACTGACTGCAAATAGCCATCTTTCCAGTTGAAGAAAGAATGAAATGTGTGCTTCAGGAAGTCAAGTGAGCCCCTGCCTCAGTAGAACAGGATGTTAATCTCGTACATAATGTATTTTGGCCTTCTGGACCTTGTGGGCCCAAATGTTGTATTTTTGAAGGAGCTTTCTCCTGACAATAATGTTGATGTTACTTCTGTTGCGTGTATGTATTGTGATTGTGTAAGTACTGCCGTGCCCATGGACATAATCTATTCATGGTGACTTACATTAAAAGTCTCAAATGAAATCTCTTTTGGGATGAAATATTCTGTAAGAATGTGGATTACATTTTGATTGAACCTGGAGCAGACGTTTGTATTATTTGCATTAACAAACTGATCTCTTACTTTTAAAGTGAGCTTTAATAAGTGAGCTTGAGTTGTTGGCCCAACTGGTGGTAAATCATTGGAGCCTAAAGAGTGACCTCCCTTAGTTCTCTCTGCCATGTCCCTCAGTTTGTGTCTTTGAACAGAAAGTTATGTGAAACTTGTTTGCCTTCGTGAGTCATGAATATGTCAGTTAAGAGTATTCTCTTTCAATGCAACTAGCTGTATGACTATGAATTATCTTCTTCTGTACTTATCTGTACTTAATGAACCCATCTAAGCAGGCTCTGAATCAAAAGTCTAGAAGAGAGACTGCGAAAGTTCCTCTCAATTGGATAAGGATGAGAGCACGCAGCCACTCCACAGGCTGAGAAGCTTTACCAGGCTTGATCAACGTTTAGTCCGATTTGCTGCTGTGTGTTCACAATCATGTGAATCAGTGACCTCTGGCACATGACTAGTGCAGATGTGTCTGTCACATGATTGTTGTGTCAATTTCACTCTTTGAGTGTCTGACATCCAACCTTGAGAGTCTTGCATGGACATTCATCCTCTGGTTTTGGCCTTGATAATCTTGCATGGACCATCATCATCTTGCTTGGGCCTTGATAGTCTTGCATGGACCATCATCGTCTTGCTTGGGCCTTGATAGTCTTGCATAGACCTTCAATGACTGGCGTGGGCCTTGAGAGTCTTGCATAGACCTTCAACGTCTGGCTTCGGCCTTGATAATCTTGCATGGACCATCATCGTCTTGCTTGGGCCTTGATAGTCTTGCATGGACCATCATCGTCTTGCTTGGGCCTTTAGAGTCTTGCATGGACCATCATCGTCTTGCTTGGGCCTTGAAAGTCTTGCATGGACCATAATTGTCTTGCTTGGGCCTTGATAGTCTTGCATGGACCATCATCATCTTGCTTGGGCCTTGATAGTATTGCATGGACCTTCATCATCTTGCTTGGGCCTTGATAGTCTTGCATGGACCATCATCATCTTGCTTGGGCCTTGATAGTCTTGCATGGACCATCATCGTCTTGCTTGGGCCTTGACAGTCTTGCATAGACCTTCAACGTCTGGCCTCGGCCTTGAGAGTCTTGCATGGACCTTCAACGACTGGCGTGGGCTTGTGTGTTCAATATTGATCCTATGTGTCTGTTGGGAATCTTATGCAGAGATGCTGACCATGATGATATTTTGAACCAAATTCCATCAATTTGATTAACATGTTGCCATTAATTGTGACTTTTTACTGACATCGCTACAGGTTTTGTCACACATCAAATTGGTTGATAATTAGATTATATTTGGGTGGTGCAAAAGATGATTTATTTTCATAAAAAATTCTTGGTAATAGTGATTTCTAATTATTTTTTAAAACTTTAACTTGTCAACACCCACATGGTCCCAGATATTCCTAATGTGTCTCAATTTTTAGTTGGCATCTCTGCTTGAGTTCTGCTTTAATGTTGACCTGGGCCTGAGTTTGTGACATACAACCCAATGATGTCTGCTAAACCTGTGTCCACATTATTGTGTAGACCAGCATGAAGTGTTCATTTGCAAATCAACTCAACACTCATGACCCATATTCAGATCGACATCACTGTACAAGGGTAGATGCGGAGTTGTCTCCCCCTTTTCCAATTTTTACCATCATGCAGTTCATCCACAGCGCTGTTGTTTTCACAACAAATACCCATAATCGTACCTGCTCAAATGTGATACAGTAAGCATTTATCTTCAAAGAAGAAATCAAAATGGTGTGACAAGTATTGTAGTGCCTTACCTGTCTCTTAGCGTAGCATGAGGTCATGTGTCTCCCACCGCCAAACTGGCATGCTGTGGACAATGTCAGCACATCCCCATTCATAACATCAGATATGCATATTGACATTTCATGCATTTTTCTAGCATAAGAAGCAGAAACCTGACGGGATCTAGGAGGCCGTTATTTTCATTCCTTTGTATGCCAGCATGCCCTCAGCTATTTTGGTAACCAGGGTGCCTTGTGAAATTGGTTCAAGCCCTTCATACGTTTGTCCATTACCTTATGATGAGTACCTAGTGTTATTGGTGCAGGGCCTGGCTATATTAGCTCCTGGCCTCATACTGTTTGCATATTGCCTTGTAGAAAGTCACATGGTCACATTTCCCCAGCTGAATTTATCAGGATAAACATCTCCCCAACGCCCTCAGTTGTCTCTGGTTGTGTTCAGTATTAATATTTTGCAGCAATCTGTCACAAAATCCCAGTGTCATCTCACTTGTTGTCCTAGTCTACAACATGAGTACAACAAAAGCATCATTCCATGGCCTATCCGTCCACGTATATGACCACAATAAATTCAAAACTTCCTGCCGGGTGAGAGCTCACTGGCTGCCCAATCAGCTGTTTTGTAATGTATATTAGGGGCGCTGAATGTGCAACCCCTCCTTCCAAAGACTATCCTGCCATAGGGAGGTGCATCACCAGCCTTAGATTAAGACCAGCTCAAGTGTTCAAGTCACAGTGCTTGGAGGTCTTACCTTGATGCCTTTTTGCACCCACATTCACCAACCCACATTCACCGACCCACATTCACCGACCCACATTCACCTATCCGGTCACTGACCCACAGTTGCCAGTTCAAATTCACTGTCCAAATCACCAGCACACATTCGCTGAGCCACAGTTATCGACCAACATCGACACTCACATTTACGGACTCGGTCACCTATTCACATTGACTAACCCACAGTCACCTTTTGCACAGCCCTCCAACAGTGACCCATTGTCACTACAAACATCCACTATCCTGCCAACCTTGAAGTTTCACGTCTCAAAATTTCCAATTCATTTAATCAGCCTTGCCGACCAAGCACAAACCGCTCGGGGTAGAATAGGTCTTCAGCTACCCATGCTTGCCATAAAAGGCGACTATGCTTGTCGTAAGAGGTGACAAACAGGATCGTGTTGTCAGACTCACTGACTTGGTTAATGCATGTCATCGTATCCCAATTGCCCAGATTGATGCTCATGATGTCAATCACTGGATTGTCTGGTCCAGACTCGATTATTTACAGACCTCCGTCATATAGCTGGAATATTGTTGAGTGCGGCCTTAAACAACGAAACAAAGAAACAAAAGCTCCACCCACAGTGCAAATCTAACTATGCATCAAGCTCCTCCCTGTATGCCTAAACTCCACCCACCATGCTGATCACCCCACCAATCATACCGCTAGCCCCTCCTCCCCAGGTACGCTCACTACCTGTAGGTACTGCCAGTATCCGGTCACAACACTGCCTATTCTCATACTTACTAACATCCACATTTTGTACAATGTTTTTACCATGGGACCAATCTGATACATATATATTCCATTTACAAGTAAGAAAAAGCCAAATGTGATTGAATAATCAGCGCTGTAATAAAAGCCATTGACAACACTGTTACCATAGTGACAGGTAAGTCTTTTGAAGTCATTCCAGGCAGTTATGCAGCTAACATGTTCACACCAACTGTTCAGCCTTTTGTCCTAGGTTGGAATACCCAGGAAAAACTGTGTGATAGATATGCCTTTGATGTCTAGTTCTGAGCTCTCCGCTGGTTAGCAGCAAGGACCTATATGATTATCTTAGTGTGGAAACCTGCAGTTTCTACATGATTATCTGTGTGTGGACCACTCACCGTGACATGAATGATTATCTGTGTGTGGACCACTCACCGTGACATGAATGATTATCTATGTGTGGACCACTTGCAGTTGTCTGCATGATTATCTGTGATGACCGCTTGCAATTGTCTGCATGATTATCTGTGTGGACCACTTGCAGTTGTCTACATGATTATCTGTGTGGACCACTTGCAGTGACATACATGATTATGTGTGTATGGACCACTTGCAGTTGTCTACATGATTATCTGTGTGGACCACTTGCAGTTGTCTATGTGGACCACTTGCAGTTGTCTATGTGGACCACTTGCAGTTGTCTATGTGGACCACTTGCAGTTGTCTACATGATAATGTGTGTATGGACCACTTGCAGTTGTCTACATGATTATCTGTGTGGACCACTCGCAGTTGTCTACATGATTATCTGTGTGGACCACTCGCAGTGACATACATGATTATGTGTGTATGGACCACTTACAGTTGTCTACATGGTTATCTGTGTTGACCACTTGCAGTTGTCTGCATGATTATCTGTGTGTGGACCACTTGCAGTTGTCTACATGATTATCTGTGTGTGGACCACACGCAGTTGTCGACATGATTATGTGTGTATGGACCACTCGCAGTTGTCGACATGATTACCTGTATATGGACCACTAGCGGTGATGATCTTTGTTCTGTAGTTGTAGAAATGCGGGGTAAAGTTGTACAAATTCTTATTAGATATGCAGAAGTTAAACATTATCTAAAGAAATTATGCACGTAACTCATCTAGTGAAATAAAATATTTCTTATAATACTTTGGTTGTTATGTGTTTTTTAATGTATGGGTATAGCATCATTCATCCTTCAGGGTAAATGACGTCCCAGTCATCTGATCCACATCAAGCTGTCAGGCTGTAATCATGTTTGGTTGGTTTTGAACGCTGCACTCAGCAATATTCAAGCTATATGACCACGGTCTGTAAATAATCGAGCCTGGACCAGACAATCCAGTGACTGACATGAGCATCGATCTGCGCAGCTGGAATACGATGTCATGCATGAACCAAGTCAGCTAGCCTGACTACACGATCCCTTTAGTCGTCTCTTACGACAAGCATGTATTGCTGAAGACAAGATCTTCAGTGATCCGCTGTGGTACTGTGATCAAAGTAGCGTTACAACTAACTCACTCGCTTTATCATCCTGTCTGTGGCTGTTGCCATTTTGTACATTGAATGTACAAAAGAAATGTCTGAGGAGCCAAACTATACACAAAGAAAAATGTTAAGCACCCCTGGAAATAATTAATACTGAAATATCCCCATTCGCAACAACTGCAAATTTCGAGACGCATATGTCAAGAATGATGTTTTCCATCGAAATGGATAAAGTCTCCACAGTAATGATATTACTGTTCAGACGTATCTCCAACTCACACAACACGTGAAGATCTGGGTTAGAATAGGTCTTCAGCAACCATGCTTGATGTCAATGGTGACTGCTTGCTGTAAGAGGCGACTTACGGTATCGGGAGGTCAGGTCTCGCTGACTTGGTTGATGCATGTCATCGTATCCCAATATCACGTGGGTCGATGCTCATAATGTCAATCACTGCATTGTCTGGTCCAGACACGATTATTTACAGACCGCCGTCAAAAAGCTGGAATATATCTCTGAGCCCCGCGTTAAACAACAATCAAACAAACAAAGAAATCCAACTCACAAGTCAAGTCTTGGCTCTATTTCTCTCAGCTGGTGACGGTTCCCGGTCGTCACGACTTCCTTGGTCCCCCCTCAACCACAGTCCAGCTGTCTCGGACGCTGCACATGCCCCCTCTAGTCCACGGACACTACACCATCCAACGTGTACACTTCCTTACCCTTTACCATTCTTTCAGTAATCAGGAATACGCATATACATGGTAATACTTACGTGGACTACACGTGGTTACACTCACATCAGTTATTCCACATACATGGGCGTGAGTACACACTCACAATAACTATACATACACGGTTATTCCACATACATGGGCGTGAGGACACATGCAGAATAATTATACATACACAGTTATTCAACACACAGTCGAGCACACTAAGAATAACTATACATACACTTATTCAACACACAGTTGAGCACACTCAGAATAACTATACATACACTTATTCAACACACAGTTGAGCACACTCAGAATAACTATACATACACTTATTCAACACACAGTTGAGCACACTCAGAATAACTATACATACAGGGTTATTCAACACACAGTCGAGCACACTCAGAATAACTATACATACACGGTTATTCAACACACAGTCGAGCTCACTAAGAATAACTATACATACACTTATTCAACACACAGTCGAGCACACTAAGAATAACTATACATACACGGTTATTCAACACACAGTCGAGCACACTCAGAATAACTATACATACACGGTTATTCAACACACAGTCGAGCACACAAAGAATAACTATACATACACGGTTATTCAACACACAGTCGAGCACACAAAGAATAACTATACATACACGGTTATTCAACACACAGTTGAGCTCACTAAGAATAACTATACATACACTTATTCAACACACAGTCGAGCACACTAAGAATAACTATACATACACGGTTATTCAACACACAGTCGAGCACACTCAGAATAACTATACATACACGGTTATTCAACACACAGTCGAGCACACAAAGAATAACTATACATACACGGTTATTCAACACACAGTCGAGCACACTCAGAATAACTATACATACACGGTTATTCAACACACAGTTGAGCTCACTAAGAATAACTATACATACACTTATTCAACACACAGTCGAGCACACTCAGAATAACTATACATACACGGTTATTCAAGACACAGTCGAGCACACTAAGAATAACTATACATACACGGTTATTCAACACACAGTCGAGCTCACTAAGAATAACTATACATACACGGTTATTCCACACACAGTCGAGCTCACTAAGAATAACTAAACATACACTTATTCAACACACAGTCGAGCTCACTAAGAATAATTATACATACACGGTTATTCAACACACAGTCGAGCTCACTAAGAATAACTATACATACACGGTTATTCCACACACAGTCGAGCTCAGTAAGAATAACTATACATACACGGTTATTCCACACACAGTCGAGCTCACTAAGAATAACTATACATACACTTATTCAACACACAGTTGAGCTCACTAAGAATAACTATACATACACGGTTATTCAACACACAGTTGAGCTCACTAAGAATAACTATACATACACTTATTCAACACACAGTCGAGCTCACTAAGAATAACTATACATACACTTATTCAACACACAGTCGAGCTCACTAAGAATAACAATACATACACGGTTATTCAACACACAGTTGAGCTCACTAAGAATAACTATACATACACTTATTCAACACACAGTCGAGCTCACTAAGAATAACTATACATACACTTATTCAACACACAGTCGAGCACACTAAGAATAACTATACATACACGGTTATTCAACACACAGTCGAGCTCACTAAGAATAACTATACATACACGGTTTTGAGTGAGTAGGGTTTTAACGCCGCTTTTAACAGTGTCAGTATTCCAGTTATATCGCGGCGTGTCAGCTTAATGTGTGAGGAAAGCCCGAAGTGATGCAGGTCTCAGACGTTTACCACTTCGGTGAAACCCACAAGCACGGGTATGGTGCTGACAAACCTAGAAACATAATCGGGGCGAACCGGGATTCGAACCCACAATCATAGGTTTCTGGCGTCCCCAAGGGACGCAACTCTGCACAGCGAATCGCTGCGCCTTAGACGACTGGGCCACCCGAGCCCCCATTTGTCGAAGAAACGGGTCAGGAACGCAACATTTTCACAGACTCGGCGCTTAGGGTCATATTGCACTGTACGCGTTTTGGACAAATTTGCCTCTGTTTTCAGGAAGTGATGCGTGTAGCATGTGCACTAGTGCATACGTTAATCAGTGGTTGAAGCTTTAGCGTTAGCATGTTGTGTTCATGTAGACTGATTCA
The DNA here is from genome assembly GCF_022045235.1 of Haliotis cracherodii. NCBI lineage: Eukaryota > Metazoa > Mollusca > Gastropoda > Lepetellida > Haliotidae > Haliotis > Haliotis cracherodii. The sequence goes on from NW_027266273.1 coordinate 23,191,322, forward strand.
TATAACTGGGACTATATTAATTTATCCTGATTTAAACATAATATCATCAGTTATATTTACAAAAATGTTTGAGAGCACGGAGTAGAAAAGTCACAAACAAACTTTTGACCCCCAAAATCGTTCAAATGGACAAATCGCGTTTTTGTGCATAAAAAACAATTGGACAGTGCGTAACTTCGTAAACCAATAATTAAAAAAACATGTCAGCTTTGACTAGGTTAAGTGACTCATTCTTATGAGACGTGTAAACATTACGGAACATTAGTGAGTGAGTTGGGTTAACGCCGCTTTTAACAATGTTCCAGTTATATCACGGCGTGTCAGCTTGATGTGGGAGGAAAGCGCGAAGTGATGCAGGTCTCAGACGTTTACCACTTCGATGAAACCCACCAGCACGGGTATGGTGCTGACAAACCTAGAAACATGATCGGGGTGAACCGGGATTCGAACCCACAATCATAGGTTTCTGGCGTGCCCAAGGGACGCAACTCTGCACAGCGAATCGCTGCGCCTTAGACGACTGGGCCACCCGTGCCCCCCTCACGGAACATTAGCTGAGTGAATACAGAAAAAGAGGGTCTACATGCTTACAATGTTAAGCCCAGTAGTACATTTAGGAGTCAATGGGATTCAGGCCACTTCTGATTAAGCATAGGGAAGATACAACACGATTACAAGTATTAACGAAATCTATCTGCCAAGCAAGTGCTAGTTCCAACATAGATTAGAAAATCCCCAATCAGCGCAGCGTGTGTTCCATGAAGGAAGTTCCACGAAGCCCCTGTCTGCTGAGATCCTTGTTTACTGAATAAACGTATTGACCAATGTTCAGTGATATAACTGATTACGATTTTGAAGCTACAAATGAACCTTGATGAATCCACATCACACACACTAAGAACATATACACTTGATTGGATATTAATACCATTACAGGGGCGGTCGGGTAGCCTAGTGGTTAAAGCGTTAGCTCGTCATGCCGAAGACCCGGGTTCGATTCCCGACATGGGTACAATGTGTGAAGCCCATTTCTGGTGTCCCCCGCCGTGATATTGCTGGAATATTGCTAAAAGAGGCGTAAACCCATACTCACTCACTCACTAATACCATTACACGAATGTCGATTAGCAGTTAGCGAGAGTAAGTATCTTAACGCTAAATCAGCAATATGAAACTATTCACGTATAGTACACATTATTGAAAAACAGAGTTTTCTTTCTAGAAATATCCTGGAATTGTGATATAGATGCACCCCTTGGGTGTGTTGATGACTCCAATCTGCTTTGTTATTTTGTACACAAATGGTAGATTTCGCCTAGAAGGAGATTTTAGAATTATTTTTCTCTGTTTTGGGCCAATAGATGTCCCAGAATCCTATAATCATGGGCCAAACATGTCCATGTGTGTGTCAACTTCATGTCAGGTTATGGCAAAAAAAATAATCAACAATTACACTGATGGGAGAGTTGACATTATTCCATATCACATGTCTCCTAGTCTTGTGTGTAGTATATTCGTTACACGGCAAAAAACATAACAAGTAATTTATATTTGTATTGTTTAGGATGTTATAAAATTAAACATATCCATTTGTTTTTGGAGTTATTTTTGTTTAACGCTGCACCAACAATCGTCTCTTTGGGGCGATTGCTTCCTGGGATTATGGCTCACATCTTACGGAGTAAAGTGAACATGGGGGTCCCATTATCTTCCAGATTATTCTCTTTATTGGTGAGGGGTCACAGGTGGCCCAGTCGTCTAAGGCGCCGCGATTCGCTGTGCAGAGTTGTGTACCTTTGGCATACCAGAAACCTATGATTGTGGGTTCGAATCCCGGTTTGCCCCGATAATGTTTCTAGGTTTGTCAGCACCATACCCGTGCTGGTGGGTTTCACCGAACGTCTAGGAACTGCATCACTTCGGGCTTTCCTCCCACATTAAGCTGACACGCCGTGATATAACTGGAATACTGTTAAAAGCGGCGTTAAACCCAAATCACTCTCACTGTTCATTGTGGTGTTTTTGTCCGGACCATATCTCTAGAACTGATAAGTACTCTCTCTTGAAGCTCTGCACCCACAAAAGCCAGGTTGTCGACTGATACCTTTTGCTATTTACTCTTTATTGGTGAAATATCACACATCTAAATCCCATTCACTTCCCTGAGCGTTGTAAAATGTGTATAGTGTTTGCACGTGAGCACGTGTTAATGAATCACTATCACTGATACCAGGTGTTAGCAAAACAGCGAGCTTAACCAGCCCTACCAATGGCACCCGTCACAAACACACGCAAGGCACATGAAAACACATGAGAACATATAGTACAAGTCAAAATAGGAAAATGCATCTGACATCATTTTGTCACTGAAGTTTCGACTTTCAAAATGTCCTCCACGTGCCTACCATTAACTTTTTGAAAGTTTTTACTGAGGCCTTGAATGTCCTTGAAAACACCCCAAACCCATACCATCTATGTTAGACTGCACTGATATTCACGTCAAAGTCTCCTTTCAAACTCATTCACTCATCACCTACAACAATGCGTTCGCTCCAAGCAACTTACCTCATCTCCACACATTCCGACATTACAGCTAACATACAATCCAACTCCACTCTAATGCGGTGCAGTTAAATCACATTAAAAGGTTATGCAGTGTGGTGTTGACAAGTAGTACAAAATTCCCTTTATGCACGCTTCATCTTGTATTAACACTGTTCCCGAGTATGGAGTTAATGGACTGGAGAAAGGTTGAGCTCACTCACAGAAATTGTGAAATCAAGAGCCAGTAGCTTGACTAGCTTTCTTTTCAATAAGGCAAATTATTGATTAATTGCAAACTAATACATAATTTCAAACTGTGACAGCAGACAGAGACGGATAAGGTACATAATTTGCGGTTATACATTAACAGTAGAGTTTCAAAGGATGTTCCCTGTCCACCCATAATTGATAATGAAAAAAAAAGATAATCGTGCCTCACCACGTCACCGCCTCACCACCTCACGAGGGAGGAGTCATCTCAGTCTACTGGGCGGGATCTCAGCCTGGGCTCCAATCAATCTTCAGTGATTTTGGCATAAGATTTAGTTGGGCCTCCTACACCAGAGTAGTAAGAAATGGTATTCACTTTCTACAGTGTTTAAATCACAAAACTGACAAATTCGGTGTTCTCTCACGATCCCCACTTATATTCCCGTCTCGATAAAGAGTTTGTGTGAACCACATATGAATCTTGCAAGTGCAATTCGAAATGCTTTTAGTGTCACATCGGTAAGTACGATGGTTGGGTCGTGTTGGGTCTGTGTTTTGTAACAGCAAGCGGCAATCACTCGGTTTTTTTCAGATTCAATAGACACATACTGCCATCTGTTGGCCGCCATCTCACCTGTGTAATGTAATGTAATCACTTGGGACAGGTTTCTGCCGAAAGGTCAGCAGTATGTTGTATTTTGTTTATTTGCTTTGTTTGTTTATTTGTTGTTTAACGCCGCATTCAGCAATAGTCCAGCTATATGACGGCGGTCTGTAAATAACCGAGTCTAGGCCAGACAATCCAGTGATTGACACCATGGGCATCGATACACGCAGTTGGGATCGATGACATGCATCAACCAAGTCAGGGAGCCTGACCACCTGATCCCGTTAGTCGCCTCTTACATTAATAATGAAAATTAGGATAACGTTTTAGTATTTATCACATAAACTGCTTGTACTAAGAATTATGGACTGAAAGGCCTATGTTCATGATCATCATCATCATCATCATTATTATTATTATTATTATTATTATTATTATTATTATTATTATTATTAAACATGGCTCTGAGACAGGTCCGACCCACAAAAGCGATCGTAACTCTAACTAGGTGTCAGTAACGACTGTTTACACGAAAAATAAAAAATCTCTCCTTTCACTTTTCGACAATAAAATATGTAAACGTAATTGATGTAAAACTGCATAATGAAATAAATGTAAAATTAAAAATTTGAACTATTCATGAATTCACTTTTTTTAAGAGTTTAATTTTCAATAGAATCCGTGCCAACTGTACATTGTGCCAATTCGTAACACGCGAGCAGTGTCTATTAGATCTTGCCTTGCAAAAAAGGATTGTCAGCATTATGATTCAGCATAATCAAGGGACATCACTCTGAGAGTATGTCGACCGATCGGGCTGTCGATGTGGGCAGTGAAGTGATGAAAATGTGAGTAGCCTTAGGCAAATGCACAAATAGGCACTGCAAACATGGATCTCCCTACTTCAGAGACCAAAATGCGTTCTCACTTCTGCTACTGGTTACTAAAATCATTTCGACAGAATCAGAAAGACCATCATCCCGATTGTACCACAGCACTCTATGACGAGGACCACTCGGATGAGACCAAGAGCAAATTGTCTACTTTATTGTGTTCAGGGGACAATACTGGACATCTTTATCTAATTTACTTAGCCTTACAATGAACTACCTTTTTCCAAAACTGATAATTGAACTGTGTAGGCATCAGTCCTCTTGTTGTTTCAGAAGAATGTGATACATCGAGGATTCGTGGTATTTCGAAACATGTTCTTACAAAAAAAACACTTGATTCATAGTTCTGAGTCTTTGCGTGGTAATACATTCACATTGCAGGGTCTTTGGTATACTGAAACATACACTCACTACAGTAGCATCGTTTCAGTCCGCACAAAACACGAATGAATCTTGGAATTTGAACGAACAGATCGAAACGTTCGCGATTGTTGGATCCGATGACGTCATATCAAAGACCGATAACTCATGTAGTGTTTTTGTCTTTCGGCGAACATTGATTTAGCGTTATTACATACTGGATTCACGAGCCGTTTCTTGTTACGTGCATGCCTTGTGACGTTTATTATCATACAGCATGAAAGGAACAAAGATCTAGATCTAAAAATAACTTGTTCGTTAATTTCGGGAAAGTGTTCGCATTTTAAATTCGTATTCGCATGCTAAGATAACTTCGAGAATAGACTGAGCTAAGATCTCGCTTTCACTACGGCACCTTTACGACAATCTTAGCTTCGTGAATAGACCGCCTGGTAGTCTGTTCGTACCTTAAACTGGTTCCACTGTTGGTACGCGACTCAAGCTTAGCGCGATTTAGTTTAGGTAGACAGGAACCCGGGGTGCGTTGCAAAGCGCCAATCGCTTGTAAGCGATGTACAGCGATTCGCCTCACAACAGTGCGCTAACTTTCAGCCGCTTGCAAGCGAAACAATCGCTGACTGAGGTCGCTTCGTTCTCAAACCAAAATGGCTGCTTACTTTGACAGCGGAACAAGGAATTATTGATTGGATCAACGAGAAAATGAGCAAAGGTAGCTAACACACCATCTCCCTCAGTCTGCTCCACATTGTCAAAGTAGTCATACATTTCATTAGCTCGTCACCGAGCCTCTTCTGTTATGATCTTCATAACGTCAAGGCAATCAAGCGGTAGTTGCGCCGCCATTTTGGAAGAGTGCGCAAGCGCTTCCAACTGTTGCAGACCCCGGGATGAGCGATTAATTCTTCCCCGCCCTGAAGGCGGGGAAGTATACGGGAAACGTTAAATTTGTAGCATGTATGTCGACATGTTGGTTTATTTGAAATTTCAAGCCACGCATTTACGGAAACAAAACATACAAATCATGTGCGTGGAATGTTGATGTTATTCTTTTCCAACAATAAGAGATACTTCAAAATCGTCTTTATGTAGTTAATTGATGCATCTGACCGTTTCTGGTCATTAGCTGACATTATTAAACCATTCATGTGTAATCCGATGTCCTTTTTTCCTCAAGGACTAATTTTCTGATTTTCACGGTGCATACAAAAGAAGAACTGTACTCCGGAGATCGTAAATAACAGCATGCTATAAAATATGTTCTGAATGTGCTTATTCATGAACAACGACGACATCCCAATTTAAATGTAATATGTCTGAATTCGACATTCTACATACCACACGTTTGATTGTTTGGATGCTCATGTTCACTGGAAATATTTGGAATAGTTATATTCCGTATTTTGAATTAACCCAGTCCCCCGTGTTTTTTTTCTAATAATTGCACCGCACATAGCCACATGTGAAATGTTTGGTAGCTAAGTCAAAGCAAAATCGGAGAAGTGTGTCGGCGAATTTGCATCAAGGCTGTAGTATTTTTCAACCGTTTAATGGAATTCAATGTACAGCCGTAGCTAGGGGTCACTCATATATTTTGTGTCCCATGGCTCAAATCTATTTGCGTCTGTACCGTGTTCCATTGACCTCGATAATCGGTTGGATGAAGGCACAACTCTCTACAGTCACATAGTTAACACCGAAGGCTATGAGGGGTATTTAGGTCATAATCAGTTTTATGGCCCCGTCACAGGTGCTCCAAATATTGAAGCAGGGCAAACAAATTTCATAGAATCATTTCAACAAGGAATATTGATATCCCAGTCACTTTTGGTAACTTTTGATGATGTCTCTATTGCAATTTTTACGGATTTTGATTCGTATGCATTATTTGACTCTCATCAGCGGAATGGTTTGGGTCCGACTGATCCGAATGGACAAGCAGGTTTACTTATGTTTAGTAGTATTGATGAATTGTTATGTTACATCTTAACAGTATATCAGGCGACTATGCTTGTCGTAAGGGGCGACTAACGGGATCGGGTGGTCAGGCTATGGTTGATGCATGGCATCGATCCCAATTGCGTGGATCGATGCTCATGATATTAATCACTGGATTGTCTGGTCCAGACTCGATTATTTACAGAACGCCGTCATATAGCTGGAATATTGCTGAGTGCGGCGTTAAACGACAAACCAATCAATCATCATCATATGAACTCAAACCAGTAATTGTTACAAGTAAAACACATTCCACAACAGTTACTGACACTGGATAAAAACAGTACATAGAAAAAGACCAAGTAACTCAACTCATCATGATCAAAATTACTATTCTTTGAAAGAAAGAAATACAAAAAAGAACTGACCAAAATACGTAAAACAAGAGACGAGGAATCTCCGTTATTGATTAGTCCCGGTATTGAATATTCTCCAACTACGTGATAATATTTTGAGTATGTGCATCTGTGGTTGTGACAAAAAGACCTTATCTAGTATGACTTTTTTGCCATTTGGAGCCCTTAGTATTTTCATTTACATTTTTAAAACCAAATGCCAAGTGTAAAAAGAAAGTGATCTATTATTTGAGTATGTGCATCTGCCAATGTTGTTGGCAGTTTGGATACTATTTCAAAATGTTTACATTTGTGCCAAAAACTGCTTCCATATCCTTCGATCTACTTTTTAAATAACCCCATGAATGCTTGCCGTAAGAGGCGACGAACAGGACTGGGTAGTCAGGCTCGCCGATTTGGTCGATGCATGACATCGTATTCCAATTGCGTAGTTCGATGCTCTTGGTGTCAACAGAGACCATATAATATATCTATTATATGGTCAATATGGTGTCAATCACTGGATTATCTGGTCCAGACTCACGCCGTTATATGGCTTGAATACTGTTGAGTGCGGCGTTAAACAAGAAACTATTTTTAAATAGACCTACCTTATGCACATGTATCAACTGTATTGCCCAATACTCAAAATAAATAATATTTATTTCCACAACAGCGTTGTGTTATTTGTGGTTAATATAATTATGCTCCTTCATGCCTTTCAGTAACATCATAATTATGCGTTTGTGAGGCATCCATAATTATGCGTTTGTGAGGCATTACATATGGTGGGAAACTTTGATGCTCTGCATCAATGTTTTCTTGTTTACTTTCTCTTAGCGATTCGTGGCTTGCAACGCGCCCCAGTCTATGAGAATCCGTCATAAACATCATGACGTCATAATGACGCTATTACAGAATTTGATGACGTCACAAAACTGTCGTTCAGACAATCCAAGATGGGCGAATGCAAGAATGATTTCGAAGAAATGGTGGCTCTTCTGGATGGTGGTTCTATGTACAGATCATGGCATCAGTAAAAACCATGGTAAGATGAGTACTATTAAATAATTAAAAATTCGGGGAATTGTACCAAGTTGCGGTTATGTTGTTGTAGGTTTTAACATCTTTACACAATGTCTTTGTTGTGTTTTAGAATGGCAGTAATTTCAACCGTGTGTGAGTGTAATGATAATAACCAATCTTACCAGGGCAACAAAATTGGCGGTTTGTTGTATTTTAATCCATCCTTATCTGTCCAGATATCTTTGGAAGTTGCACGTATTATCTGGTATGCTTGCATATATCTGGATACCATTTCTTTTCAATTTGGGTGTAAAAGTACAATTACGAAGATTTGTATGCAACAGTAATTAACCTGTGATAACGTTTATTAAAGGTACGAGGAGAAAGGGGGTAGCCTTGTGGTTAAAGCGTTCGCTCTTCACGCCGAAGATCGTTGTTCGATTCCCCACATGGTTCTACTGTGTAAAAGGTTTACCACAACAGCCCCCCCCCCCCCCCCCCCCCCTCCCTCCCTCCTCTCCCCCACCCAGCACCGTGACGTTCCTGAAATATTGCTAAAGGCAACTCACAAACTACCTACTGAGAGTAGGAAGAGTGTATTTTAGTTTGTTATACTAACTTTATTAACGAATCGTATGTCAAACGTACTTTAACAAAATACTTTTAAACAAACGTCCAGGTAGGTATGATCAACAGGGTTCTGGGCTGTGTGTGATACAATTATCATCTGCAACTCTTCCAGTACACCTCGGTTGCTTTCGTCTATCAAAGTTCGGCCTCCTCAAGGCCGTTATCCAACGTCCCAATAGAGAAAGCGAGAAAAGAGAAAGCGACCCTGTTTGGTGTGTGAACAACTGCAGACAGCATAGCTATACGTTCGCTGCGATCGAGGTATGTCATTCAGCGGCACAAACACGTCAGATAAAAACACGTTTGAAAATGAAAACACGTAAAAGAAATATGTTTATACAGGAAGATTTATAATTTGATCTTATTGAATGTGCATTGCATTTTAATAATGTTCTCGTTTCGCCATTCTGAAACAGTGTGAAAACAACGATTATTAATTATCATAGTTTGTTATTATTATTTTAATCCCCTTTTCTCTTTTTCAAAAGAAAGTTCATCGAGCAGTGGGAATGTGAATATTGGGTTTTTTAAAATTTGAATTAAATAAGAGATGGGCAGTAGTTTAAGGCGCCGCCACTCGCTGTTACTTCTCATTTGCGTGTCAGAAACACTGTGATATTGTTAGAAACCTTATGAGCGTTTCAGAAACACCATGATAGTATCAGAAATATTATGAGCTTGTCAGAAACCCAACGATCGTGGGTTCAATTTCCTGTTTGCCCTGATTATGTTTCCTGATTTGTCAGCACCATACACTTTCTCGTGGGTTTCACTAAAGTGGCAAACGTCTAAAGGCTTTCCTTCTACATCAAGCTTACACATCGTAATGGTCGTGAAATTCTGTTGAAAGCGGCGTGAAACCCAACTCACTCACTAATTAAATACAAATATCGTTCCAGGTGTATTCTCAGATGTGCGGATGTGACAACTGGTTGAAAGACTCCACCCGTGTTCCTCTCCAGAATTGCCTCAGTCCTTGCAATGCAAAAGGGCAGTGTGGAAAACCAGATCGAGTAATGTTATATGTTTTAGGTATGCTTCAAATGGTTGTAATAACTTTATGACTTGAGTTTTAAGTCGGTTTTGCTTCCTGTAGCACGCTACGTAGGCAGGTTCCCATCTTAACCATCCTAGAATGTGTAAATTACACAAAGGTACAATTAGGATTTTCTAGACGTCTGGTAATTATGGTTGTCAGGAATCCCAAGATCGCATGGTTGTCAGATGGTGCATGTTTGATATTGTATTATGTATCCTAGATGTACTATGGGCAAGGAAAACAGTTGCATAAAGTTAACTTCCGATACTTACTTTCTTATGTGCGGAGTGAGATCCAGAACATATGCATCATAATTTTAAGGGCAGGTGTTATAAATACAAAAATAGTTCCGTGGGGGAATTTCATTATAAAGCTATTAAAACGTGTTGTGAATGCCTTGTTGGTTTTAGAAAATAACCGCAAGTTGACTAAACATCACACATGACAGAGGTTGGGAATCGAACCGGACACTGCACAGATCACAGAGCATGGCCACTGTCTCCGACACTGGCGATATGTTCGGTAGAGTTGTGTCCCTTAGACCAGACCATTGGTTTTTCCTTTCACGAACTTTGTTGGCAGATCAAGTCCAGTTGTTTGTTTTGTGTTTTTATTTGTTACATGGTATTAATTTGAAAAAAATAATAATAATTGTGGAAATGATTTTTGAATGGCTGTATTTAATGTCATAACGATTTTGTCCGTAGATGCCCCTCCGACCCATTCCGGCCCGACGGGAAACTCAGATAAGAAAGGTAATAAGTATCACCGAACTTCCGCTCTCCGGCTTTAATGCCACACCCCGGCGCAGTTGGTGACATAACAAAACACCACTGTCACAGGCTAATTTGCATATCACTTGACGGGACTTTTCTCTTGTTTGAAAACAAACGCGCTTTTTCAGAAATCAGAATAGAACGGACTAAAGTACTGTCGGAAATACTGGAAAACTGCCTTTTGCCTGTTGAAAAAGGATATAATTTTTCACAGACTGTTGTTATTAAAATATCGAGTAATTTCCGATCGCCCTACCTGTGGTTTGAAGTATTTCAGCCACAAGGAGTCCTATCGACAAGTTTACAGGAGACAAATAATTTAATTTATTTAAGTCCATTGGTGGCAATTTGAAACGGGCTATAGAAATATGCGCACGTGACTCCGTTATAATGATAATAATGTAGTCTTCATAAAACATCTGTGAAAATTCTAGATGTGCATCTTCTAAAATGACAAAATGACGATGCGTTTGCTTTGTTAACATTGCTCCCATGAAGCATGTTACGTTACACTTGCATAGCCATAACCATGATTCACGATATGGAGTCTGTGCTGGGAAATGTATACAAGTTCTTTGCACTTTAGAGATATAGAGGGAAACCATTTATTAATTTAGATAGGTGAATTACCGAACTGCCCAAGCTATTGGGTTTTCAATTCATACCATCAAGTCTACGGTATGATTAATATAACAAAACAGGTATAGGAGTGGTCTCAAAAACAAAACTGGGACGTAGAAGGATATAGGACAGGAATTATAGATACAATTAATGTTAACTGCACGAACTATTGCTCTCCAAGAGATGGTATTTCGATACACTGCGCGTGTCGATGAACGAGCACTTTTCAGGAGAAAATATTCCATCCTGTCTATGAGGTCACATTATCTCCGAACTATTCATAACTATCACAGTGAGGGCAACCAGATTTACCTTGATGAATCATTCCACTGACTACATCTGGCTATCGGCATATATCAGGTAAAGGTAATCGTGTCATTGTTTTGCACGCTGCATCCGCTGATATGGGGCTTATTGATGGATGTGTGTTAGTTTTCGAGGCGAAAAAGAAAACTGGTGATTTTCATAAGGAAATTATAGGAGGTGATGTGTTCATAGATTGGTTGGAACTACGGCTATTGCCCATTTTAAACAACGTCATTGTCATTTGTCATGGATAACGCCAGTTAATATAGCGTCCGGGAATCAGATTCTGTCGTTCAAACCATCAGTAGTCTGAAGGCGACCATACAGGACATCAACTTCAGACCATATAACACGAAAGTTCAACTCATGGAGAAAATTCGGCTGAATAAGAACAGGACATATGTGTTGGCGGCACAACACGGTTACGTTGCGCTACATACGCCAGTCAGACATTGTGAGATTAACCCTGCTCTGCCCATCTTGGCTAAGTGTAAAGGGTTCGTGGCAAGACATATTACAACATTCAAAAGTACAGATTCATATACGTCATCAGCGGAGATAAATGCTACCTCAAGAAATCATCTGTAGAACAACAAATGCCTCTGGATTCCAAAACCGCAACCTACTCATCCCATTTCATAGCTCTAAACTATTCCATCATGTTTCCAAGCAAATATAATGCAGTACATATCCTAAATTACTACCCCATCAACGCACATGTCAATTAAGTACAATAACAGCAATATTTTGAGACCACCCCCGTGGGAGAATGCACGGGACTGTGTGAGGTCATCACCTCGGGACAGGTGATAGGTAAATACCTTAGGTTATAGGCCATTTCATACATGCATGACAACACACGAATATTTTCTAAGTTGATCATCAGTTTACCTGTAAAAGTACATTTAAGCGTAATCACAGTGTCAGTTCGGACAGGCTAGATTAGAGCAATTTTCGTTATTTTGATACATGCCCTTTTAATAGTCCTATGACTCGTATCTATTAAATGAAGCCAGAAAAGCAGTTTTCTAGCATTCCAGACAGTACTTTAATGCAAATATTTTGGGGTGCTTTACATATTGTTTTGCATAATTATATAGATAAGCTACTACAACTGCGACAGTGAGTTGCAGGACAATACATATTTACGCATCAAAGTGACCGTATCGCTGGCTCTCCGTTAGGGCTTCGATGACAGCACGCGGAGCCGTACACCCAATGTAAACATAGGATAACTACGCAAATGGAAATAGTTTTCACGATTTAGGATATTTTCTCAATGAAAGTTAATCATTCTATGACATATGTTTATCTATATAAGTAGACTTGTCAAAATTAAACAGATGGAAAACATATGCAATATTTTGAATGGACTGTGTGAGATGTGACGATTCGTCACATGGCGCTGGCCTGTGGCAGAGGGACTATGCTGGTCGCATGGAACTCTGGGTAGGAGAGTGTTTAATGACCAGACAACAGAGCAGGTCTGAGCCCAAGAAGTCACATTAACGGCGATTTACATACACAGGAGCAGTGATCAGAGATTTGAACTTGTTTATATCACATCTTCAAAATGCGAAGCGAAACAATTTTTTTAAAGATATTATTTCTACTTGAACAATATATTTTGTTAAAAAAAACTGGCCATTGATAAGAATATCGAATAGTGCGTCCCTTACGAATTATTTATCAAGGTGTAATTCGTTATGCACGAAGTTTTTCCTTGTGATTTAGCGCCTGGAGTCGGTACTGGCGTCCATCGGGGTAAGGAGGCCTGGGACCAAAGCTACGACCAGCTTCTTATCCTGGGAGGCGGGGTGGGGGCAGCCGTGGCACTGTTGGCGATCCTGGTACACTGCGCTCGTGTGTCCAGAATGAGGTGAGCTTGTGATGATTATGATGATGATAATGATGATGGTGATGCGACCGTGGGTCCAGAATGAGGTGAGCTTGTGATGATGAGGAGGAGTATTCCAGTGAAGGTAGGTCTATGAAACGTCAATGTTGCAAAACAATTAAGGGTCAAGATGAAAGTGACAATTTGATTTTATGCGCTTTGAGCACACTTAGGCTATAAAAGAGGCCATATTGTATATCATTTATTTTCTCTTGGCAAATATTGATATCCCAATAATAAATGTGTTGGAATATCAAAAAGGAGAAATGATGATAATGTTTGCAAGATCATTTTTTTTCCTAAATGGAAGGCTCAGCCGTGTGGCCTATTTGGTGCCCTGTAAGGCAAGGTAGTTAATCACTAGCTTACTCCTAGAAACAATTCCCTTCTCTGTCGTGTGCGACATTACGCTGCAGAAGCTGGTGTTCTAATGCACCAGGGTACATACCTGCTCATAAAGGATTAACCACCTCCGTGGTCTAGTGGTAGAGCGTCCGCCCGTAGAGCAGAAGGTCCGGGGTTCGATCCACGGCCGCGTCATACCAAAAGACGTTAAAAGATGGTACTTGATGTTACCCTGTCTGGCGCTCGGCATTAAGGGGCTAAAACAAGGACTGGTCGGATCGGAGTCAGTATACTGTGTCTGAGTGGGGTATTCATGTTAAACTGCGGCATGGTATCTCAGTGAGCTAGCACTATAAATCGGCATCAGTCCGGACTAGTACAAGCAGCCACACAAACATACACACGTACATGCACGTCGCTATATAAGTGCAATAATCTTGAACGCGACGTTAAACCCAATTTCACCTCACCTCATAAAGGATTAGTATAGGTTACGGTCAGTGAGCCAACTGGACAACTACAGACTTTCTAGTGGGCACATGTAGTATATAATACAAAATAAACATTTGAGAAATAGGAATATAAATGATATGTTAAGCCGAAACCAAGAAAATGAACACTATGTTGACGATGATGTGCGAGTTGTCTCCCCTATGCCCCTTATGGCTTACATTAACACAACTGGCAAGGAAGTCGTGCAACTATCCTCCAAACCATGCAATCGCAATGTCAGGCGATTAGTGGCGTAGGAAATGGCGACATGCCGTGCCAGTGGAGATACTGCCCTCACATAGACAGCGAAAGACGGGTATCCAGCTTACCGTAACGCCCGCGTCAACCCAATTATTCAAGGGGTTATGCAATTGTGATGTTAGGAACGTGTTAGCGGTCGATACCGTGGAGGTGTGCGACGGCTGTGTTGTCGACATGTGCGAGGATGAAGATGAGAATGCGGACAAAGTTATCAATGAAAATCAATATATACTGCTGTTGAATTTTTGCTCAGTTATTTTTCGCTATAAATATTGCATAATGTGTTTCAAGTGTTTCCTCACTATAGCAGCGCATGCTCCCTGTCTATGAGAAGGACAACAATCTCTCCTAAGATATAAAGCGTCCCACATACCTCATGACCCGTTTTACTCATCGGTAGATGAAGTCAGTGAGTTTTGTAGGTTGTCTTCTTTTCACCCCTATCTTTTCCATAGTTTAACGTATTTTGGTATGACGCAACCGGGAATCGAACCACCGATCTTCCTCTCTCCGGGCAGCCGCTCTATCTACTAGACCACTAGACCACAATATGTAAAACCACATGATCCATAACCATATATATCTATATAAGAGGTGAGGTGAGGTGAAATTGGGTTTAACGTCGCGTACAAGATTATTGCACTTATTTAGCGACGTGCATGCACGTGTGTGTGTGGCTGCTTGTACTAGTCCGGACTGATGCCGATTTATAGTGCTAGCTCACTGAGATACCATGCCGCAGTTTAACATGAATACCCCACTCAGACACAGTTTACTGACTCCGAGCCGACCAGTCCTTGTTTTAGCCTCTTAATGCCGAGGGCCAGACAGGGTAACAACAAGTACCATCTTTTAACGTCTTTTGGTATGACGCGGCCGTGGATCGAACCCCGGACCTTCCGCTCTCCGGGCAGACGCTCTACAACAAGACCACGGAGGCGGCATATCTATATAAGATAGCTACGCGATAAATCGCTATGAAGAACGAGAGAGTTGGAGAGTTGGAGAGTTGTGACGATCGATATTGGGAGAAAAGGGACAGATAATCGACGTGAAGATTGTGAGAATATGCGGGAAATGTAATACCCCTTTTAAAAAAATGGACTTGACTGACATTGCCGAGGTCGCATTCTATACAGGGTGTCGTCATTATAAATATACGGGTACATTTTATCATCATCCTTAAAGAGGCTGTACATAATGTTGATGTGCCATATAAGACATAAACGACTCGTGCTCGTTGTTTATCCTTATGTTATAGGTAAAATGGATAGAATTTTCATTAAACCGCCCGCATGTTATCAGAAATCAGCGGGCCACTGTAACTTGATGATGCCCTCATATTGCTTAACGACGGGCCATTATCAAGCCCGTTGTTAGGTGACGTCATAGGATAGGGAACGTCACGCTCAATAGTGACGTCATATGGTAGGGAAAGTGACGTCACGTATTATAGTGACGTCATCTGGTTTGTTCTATGACGTTTCCATATTTGTAAAATAGGGTCAGTGACATTCGTGTTTATTGCAGTAAATGTTTCAAAACCGATGTTATTGTTTCTTTTTATTTGAAAACAAATCCCATCCAATTTTAGCTATAATATAAGGGTAACGCTCTTTTTCAGGCCATTATCATTTGCAGAAGCCCGAGGTCTTCCATTAACGGCCCGACGAAGGAGGCATTATTAACTCGGGCTTCTGCAAATGATAATGCCCTATATATATCTTAAAAGCTTCTACGTGTTATAAGCATCCTCAGAGAGGATGATTATTTCTGTAAAAAGTGAAAAGTTTAATTTTGATGTGTGTATTTTCTGAAAAAAATATTATTTTCTTCATGTATTGAACTTAGAATATATTTTTTTTCTTCAGCAATTGTGCTACCTATAACTACTTTGTGGATTCTTTTCTAATTAATGGTACCATTTTTTTACCAATGGGAAGGGTGCAGTGTAGAGTTTGATTTCGATAAGTGGATTTTGTGAGAACTATTTTGTTGTTTCTTGTTTTAAACTTAGAAATATGCTGAAGTCGAGGTCGGGGGTATTAGCCCTGCTCATTTTTTGGGTCATGTTATTAGTATGCTATGACCACAGTCAGTTAGCCAGTGAGTATATAATGTATGTTGTGAGTGAGTGAGTATTGTTTAACGCAGCTTTTAGCAATATTCTAGCAATATCACGGCGGGGGACCAGAAATGGGCTTCACACATTGTACCCTTGTCGGGAATAGAGCCCGGGTCTACGGCGCGACGAGCGAGCGCTTTAACCACTAGGATACCCGACCGCCCCGTATGTTGTAAGAGATTGCAGTCAGATGAATGTTCCTCAATCCGCACCTCATCCTGTACTTCCAGGTCTCGTCTCCTCAACGTCTACATCACCCAGCTGAAACGAGGCGAGACTGATGCGACCACGCCTCCCGGCACTTTCGCAATTAGCAATCAACTCTGCCTCGACTTCTTCTGTTGTTGCAGTGGCAGAAAACAGGACGACCTTGAATACGATGAACTTGTGAATGACCTTGACATTGAACCCGCTCTCAAAAGATCTTTTAATGCAAAGATCAGTCAGTATTTAAACAAATGTAAGTTTGATTTTGCAGAAGGTAATAATCAAGTTTTATTTCCTCAATAAACGAGGATTTATACAATAGGTATGTACAGAGATTCACGAGGTCCGTGGGAAGAGTAGAATAGGTCCCCAGTACCCCTAGCTTGTCGTAGAAACCGAGAGATGCCCGGGGGGGTTGGCTTCTGACTTGACACCTCTTGTACCCATGTTGAGAAATCGAACCCAGTTCTTTGGGCGTGATGGCCGGTCGTTTACCTACTGACCTACTGATGATGAATAGGCGAAAACATCACATGTCCTTTGTTTTTAAAGAAAAACTCTATGCAAATATTCGTATGTAATACATGATGTGTTGTAGGTGTGGCTGAGAAAGAGGCGAGCAGGGAAGCGTTACGAAAAGTATTAAGGACGATGTCTAAGAAAAGTGCCATCACCAAAGCAAGGAGTTTAACGGAACCGCGTGTCAAGTCACGGAGACAGAGGCAACAATCGGACTCTGCTGCCGACCTGTCTGATCTGTCCAATGTGTCTCTCCGAGGCGCGACAAGCTGCCCTTCCCGAGTGGGAGGTCGCGACCAAAATTCCTCAGCGTCCCCCATCGAGAAGACCTTTCCAAGCCATTCCTCGAGCAGGACAATGTACACGAGAAGAAGCCCACGACACGGCTCACGACACACCGACGGCGGACGTGGTCATGGCGTCGCCGCAGACGATGATACAGTGACCAGTTCTCCTATTCGTCTACTTCCGGTGCCATGTAGGCCGAGGAACTCCTCGCAAAATAGTTCCGAAAACACATACCCCGAGGGAGGAAGGAAGACGCGGCGTCCGCGCCACTCGCGTCTCGTATGGCTGAAGGGCGTTGAGGAAAATACCAGCGACTCCCAGTCGGATTGACCATACAGTGTCACCACCCGAAAGGCACATGGATTTGACGGGAAAGTTGAATTTCTCTAGTATTTTGCTGATCTGATCTCTGATTAAACTACAGAATGATGCTGTTATGTACGCTTGTGTTTGCGTTATACGAAATTTAATATGTAAACTGACTGCACCGACCTTGTTGGTTGACATTGATCAAAATAGAAAGTGTTCAATTCCCAAAAATCAATTCAGCAATACCTATGATAGCGCTTCCATCCACTTGCATCCTCAACCGTTGGCACAACACTGCGGAATCAGATTGGCTGATCGCGGCACAACAGATCGACTGCACAGCAGACTGGCATTGCGCGTCTTCCCCAGGCAAGGGTGTTAACTGACTGTAAAAGTCCAGTTTCCATCCTTGCCGAACTAGGCTGAAATTCTGGAGTTACATTTTGGCTGAACTAATGAGTATATGCATAGTCCAATCAAACTCTCGTAAACAACATGGATTTCAAAGTGCATATTTCGGTCGACTGCAGGTCGACCAAATATCTTCCAAATTCATTTTTTTCATCAATGTGCTGAAATTATTTGATGCACTTCGGGAGGTAAGACGCGTTTTATAACAAAGATATTAATTATCGATCAGATCGTCTTGTTTCGGAGCCGCCGTTTTGTTTGAAGCAAATGCTAGTGATATGAGAGGTGGAATCTGATTGGTCAATAGGATGGACAAAGAAGGGACATAACTCGTAATAGACACTGGTTCGCTACGATCGAGCCACGAGATTCCAACGTAGTTCGGCAAGGGCGAAAACTGGACTTTTGTAGGCAGATGGACATGGCGACGTGGTCTTTCTTGGCATCAGCGTACAATTAGAAGGGTCATTTATCCTCGCATGTCTCCGAAATCTTGTTCAATTATATATCAGATATTCAAGGCTTGCACCTGTCGTTAAGCTTACTTGACAATAAGATAGCTCCAGCGACACATTCTGTACCCCGAGAACGAGTCATGTATATGTTGTGCCCGATATGTGATAACTTGTGGTGTGCTACATTAACCGTCATGTATCTTTTTTTTGTCACCACATGCCTGCACACGATCAGTCATTTGGTTTGTTTCTTCCTCTATACACAACTCCGCGATGATGTGTGTGTGTTGTGAGAGAATATGTGGTTAAATGTCTAGGCCACTACCAAATGCTTGTCGCAGGTACTAGTCGCTTAGTCCAACGTCACTTTGAAGCAGACGTCAATCATTTCTTGTCATTTGTTTGCGCGGCCATAGTCTTTGATGTGTCGTCTGCCCTCGTGTGATAACCCGGATGTATCATAATCTCAAGAGCTGCTAAAAACATGTCGAAGAGATAATGATGAAGGGGGGTGGATAATGTTCTACAAGTCTCGTTCAAGTCACGTATCGACGAGACATCACTGGTGAACGGATCGGTTGGGGTGGCCCCGGGTCACGCGAGGCCAGGATTGGTGTTTCTATTGGTGAAAACATGATAATAACTACTAACTTCAATATGTTGAACCTTATCACCCCGTAGAGGAAGTGCAATGAGGCCGTATCGTTGTCATGGCGACTACAGTTGTTTACGGAATTGTGTTTGTGCGTGTCGCGAATGTCAGATAGATCGGGCGGTGTCCTCGCAGGGCTAGACAGTCGCAAGTCATCATGGTTCAGTGTAAGAATTCAAATTAATCCTGCTCATGAGAGCACCTCAGGAATGGAGCTGGGTTTTGGTCTGGCGGATAATAGCCTGCTTCGACTGAAACAAAATAAAAATGGTGTCCGGGATCTAGCGTTGTGGACAGTCACCACTCAACGCATACTCACATATACGCATGTAAGCACGCACGCACGCACGCACGCACGCACGCACGCACGCACCCACTCGCATGGAAATTTATTTATTAAACAAAGATACACAGCTTCATTTGTCGCAATGGATCGAGACGTCAGTTTCGGTGACGTTCATTGCGTGTCATCGTACCCAACGGGCGTGGTAACTTTCGGGGCAGAATATAGCAACCCATTCTTGCCGTAAAAAGGCGACTATGTCATGGCTTCCCAATTGCGTGGATCGATGCTCATGATATCAATCTCTGGATTGTCTGGTTCAGACTCGATTATTTACAGACCGCCGTCATATAGCTGGAATATTGCTGAGTGCGGCGTTACACAACAAACAAACATCACTAGCACTGACTTTTCCTTTTGGCCAAAATCACGCATTCTCGCACTTTTGGCATGTTTAGCCCGTTTCCACAGATCGAGAATGCAATTGGGATCGATGACATTCTTCAACCAAGTCTACGAGCCTGACCACCCGATCCCCTCAGTCGTCTCTTACGACAAGCATAGTCGCCTTTTACGGCAAGCATGGGTTGCTGAAGACCTATTGTACCCCGGATCCTCACGTGTCTATTTTCATCATTATATGCTGCACGAGACAAATGGTGTGTCTCGACGTCACATGTGATGCCCACAGCGGTCCACACAACATACCAGTATGTTCGTTAATGCATCGAATCAGTCTAAAATCTCTTGAATATGAGTAAGTCTTCACGTATTAACCAACATGTATGTTATTCGCGTTTCTTTTGGCGGTGAGTATATATCACAATATTGATCCCCTAATTCCCTTCGCAAAGTAAAGGGTTTACAAGAACAGGGCTAAGTCCATGCGACGTTTTCGTTTCATCCAGAATAATTGTTTTGGAGGCTCATCAATTAAGTTTTGAAAAAAAGGAATACTTGAAATTGTTTGAAAATCACAGTATTATTTTTAACAGATAACAACTGTGGGAAAATGCAATTGTTGCCATTTAACAACAATATGAACCCCAGGTTTTATATTCATAACTGCATTTCTTACCCGCCCTGACATACGTGCGAATCCTAACAACTAGGAATATGTGGAACACTTGCATTTTCATGGTTGAATTCTAAACGTGCAACATGCAATATGAATGCATGTAATTCTTCTTCCAAATGGCAATGGATTTATACGACCGACAAATATAAGGGAACTGATTATTTGATTGTAAATACCGTTGAGTTTTATATTTTCATTACTGTGGCGTTGCATCTGAACGCAACATCTTATCACAATGAAACGCATGCATAAACAGCACGTGATGCACGTGCACACACAAGCCAGAGATCGCCTATAGGGGAACGATCATCAGTTGAGTTGAGAACACATTCACAAAAAAGACCCCAGACAGTATCCCATTTAACAGACAAACGAGCGAGTTGTGATACGATAAAGGGGCGGACGTCAATATCACAAGTTGCCGGAATGCCTGGAAAACCAGAAAGAGCAATTTCTCGACTATGGGACAAGCACTGTAAACGGGAGGGGGAGGGGGGGGGGGGGGGGGGGGGGGGGGGGGTTACAATGAGACCTGGGCGTGGCAAGCCTAAAAACACTACACCTAGACAAGATCGTCTCATTACATTAATCTCACTACGCAATAGTTTCAAATCTGATCCTGTTACCAATAAAGATGTTCATACCATGACAGGAAGGCGAATTCAACATCTACCATTAAAAACCTGGGCGTGGCAATAAGACCTGGGCGTGGCAAGCCTAAAAACACTACACCTAGACAAGATCGTCTCATTACATTAATCTCACTACGCAATAGTTTCAAATCTGATCCTGTAACCAATAAAGATTTTCATACCATGACAGGAAGGCGAATTCAACATCTACCATTAAAAACCTGGGCGTGGCAATAAGACCTGGGCGTGGCAAGCCTAAAAACACTACACCTAGACAAGATCGTCTCATTACATTAATCTCACTACGCAATAGTTTCAAATCTGATCCTGTTACCAATAAAGATGTTCATACCATGACAGGAAGGCGAATTCAACATCTACCATTAAAAACCTGGGCGTGGCAATAAGACCTGGGCGTGGCAAGCCTAAAAACACTACACCTAGACAAGATCGTCTCATTATATTAATCTCACTACGCAATAGTTTCAAATCTGATCCTGTTACCAATAAAGAATTCCATACCATGACAGGAAGGCGAATTCAACATCTACCATTAAAAACCTGGGCGTGGCAATAAGACCTGGGCGTGGCAAGCCTAAAAACACTACACCTAGACAAGATCGTCTCATTACATTAATCTCACTACGCAATAGTTTCAAATCTGATCCTGTTACCAATAAAGAATTCCATACCATGACAGGAAGGCGAATTCATCATCTACCATTAAAAACCGGCTCTATTCAGCCCGTCTGAAATCAAGGCGTCCTGTGAAGTGTGGGGCCCAGTTTCCCATAGGGGTCAAAGACTGAGGTAGACTGGCAACACCATGGAAGGGTTACACCATGTTTACAGATGAATCAAGGTTCTGATTCACAGATGGCAGAAAATCTTGATGGTGACGTAGCGGCGAGTGGTATGTCAGGGCAACATATCTTGACCATGATCGGTATGGGGGCGGTAGCGTCATGGTGTGGGGCGGTATCACACATGTCCAGCGATATGTTTACGAAATATTGCGGCCGTTCATTGTTCCATTCTCTAGAATTATCGGCAGAAATTTGAACGGCAGGATAACAATGCCATACCACATCGTGCCCAAGTCGTCACCGAGTATCTCCGACAATAAGGCATACGGACACTGGACGGACCCGCGAAGTCCCCGGACATGTCCCCATAGAACCCGCTGATGTGGCCAGCTTGGGCAGCTCTACAGGCGGAATGGCGACAATACCAAGGGCAACCACACGCACGTTAATCAACACTATGCCACTATGTGTCGTGCATGTATCGCCCAACATGGTGGACACACCAGATATTAATCTACACGCCCGAAACAAACACGTATCGTCATTACACCTCTACTATATTTACATATGTTCCCTTTTTTGTCTTTGGTATATCTCACTGAAACAATGCCTGTCAGAGAAAGCTCGGGAAGATAAGCGTGAATGAGCTGGGTTTAACGCCGCTTTTAACAGGATTCCAGTTATGTCACTCCGCATATGTCAGCTTAATTTTGGAGGGAAACCCGAAGTGATGCAGGTCTTAGACGAAACCCACGGATGGGGATGGTGCTGACAAACCAAGAAACATCCGGGATTGGAATCCACAATCATAGGTTTCTGGCGTGCCCAAGGGACGCAACTCTGCACAGAGCCTTAAACGACCACCTTTGCACCCGGGAAGACGAGACAAGAAAATGCATAACATATTTATAAATATCATATATTTTCTTGACAATTAATATGCTTACCTCATTTCAAGACCGCACAATGTGAACATTTTCACTTGTGGTAGCGCATAAAAATATCATCATTTACAGGTCACTTTATGAGATAAACATGTTATTCGACAAGAAAACAATTATCCTCTTTTTCGTCGAGCGACATCACGGGATCTGAAGACGCCCGCCATGGGTTTTCTTCAACCTCATTCATCAACCTGTATTTTGTCTGATCCCAAATCGATTATATTCAGACCAGCTTGAATGGGGCGTGATTGAGGCGTAAAACATCCTTCGCTCACTTACTGGTAGGGGTAATTAAATTTTCATGTAAATTGATATTCCTGAACAAATGATATGGTATTAATGAATCAAATGAGGCAGGGCCTATTTGTGCGGGGCGGTGGTGTGACCTTGTGGTTAAAGTGTTTGAGACCGCCTCCGTGGTCTAGTGGTAGAGCGTCCGCCCGGAGAGCGGAAGGTCCGGGGTTCGATCCCCGGCCGCGTCATACCAAAAGACGTTAAAAGATGGCACTTGTTGTTACCCTGTCTGGCGCTCGGCATTAAGGGGCTAAAACAAGGACTGGTCGGCTCGGAGTCAGTATACTGTGTCTGAGTGGGATATTCATGTTAAACTGCGGCATGGTATCTCAGTGTGCTAGCACTATAAATCGGCATCAGTTCGGACTAGTACAAGCAGCCACACAAAACACACACACGTACATTCACGTCGCTATAGAAGTGCAATAATCTTGGACGCGACGTTAAACCCCATTTCACCTCACCTCACCTTAAAGTGTTTGATCGTCACTCATAAGCTGCGGTTTCTATTCCCCACATTGTGTGAAGCAAATTTCTGGTGTTATATTGCTGCAATATTGCTAAATGCGGCGTAAAACTACTCGTGTCTGTGTTGCGTTCTTTTGCGTACTATTCTACTTGTGTCTGCAAAGGGTTTGAACGTTGTTATCCTGCCTCTATTCCGGCGATCCTTTACATATATGTTATTGCGAATGTTTTTGCACTGTAAAAGGTTTACTCTCCCGGTTTGCGAAAATAACGCATGGGTACTACAAGTCTGTTTACTGATATGACCCTTGAACATCCAGGGTAGAATAGGTCTATAGCAGCCCATGCTTGAAGTGTAAGGCGACTGTGCTTGTCGAAAGAGCCGACAAACGGGATCGCCGATTCCGATTCATATGCTTAAAGAAACAGATCCACAAGAAGGTGAGCTCAATTGGTGCCCATGGGGATGCATACTACTTGCCTAAATGTCTTACCCCCAGATTTTACGTAGATGTCATCAAGTCCAGCATTTCAAATAGTGTTTACTCAGTAAACTTCAGATGGCATTTGCTTTCATTTTTCACAAATTCTCCTAAACCTCTGAATATCTGTGTTCACCACCTTTTATAATAAAAACTAAATAATAAATGAAGTTTAGCCTTAAGTTTGTCTTGTGTGATAGTGGTGTACAAAGTTGAAAAATCAAATGTCTTGACAGATTGTACAAAGCCAAGCAAATCCTTTGATGGTTTTGGAATCCACATAGTATTAATTCCACTTGTCTCTCTGTGACAGAAGAAATGCTGTCATCATCATTTGCTTGCCAGACAATTATTTCCTCATGTTTTGGAGGAGGTGTAAATCTGACGGTAACCAATCTGTTGAATAGGGAGGATGTTCCAAACGACAGTCATGAACAGGTGACTTGAGCACATGTGCATCGTCCAGGTGAATCAACACACCTTTAGTGATTTTTCAACAACGTTTAGCTTTCATATTGCCAAATCAGATTAGCATAGCATTGGACCTCTCGGGAGTTAGTCCACCTTAGGATTTCCTTGAAATCCCAGAGAACCGACGTCATTACCCTACTAGCTAAAGGGTAAATGTTAAATGTTTCTACTGATTTGACTGCTGTTTAGACTCTGGCAGACTGGGGGGAGCCAAAGATGTATGTATGGTTTAACAGAGCTCAACACAACTGGGTCTTCTTCAAAACGAGATGAACCTGGAGCGTTTCTGATCCGGAGTCAGAAGCCTTGGAACCCAGCATGCTGAAACATTTGTCATACCCACAGAATGTTCCCAACACTCTTATAAGGGATGCCTACTGTATTGGCTATATGACGTGTGGTGAGTCGTCGATCATCCAGTATCATTTCATGTATTTTATTAACATATTCCTGAGTGGTGTCAGTTGAACGTCTTCCTGGTACTGGATCATCTTCTAGGCCGACTCGTCCCTTCTCGACATCCGCTGCCCACCTCTAAAGAAGCACCATCCTCCATGTTAACACCATGTCAGTTGGGATGGCTGTTGGAGTTAACGCTTTCAGTTGGAAGTACTATTTTGTCCATTTTCATCAAAAGAGAATACCTCGTCACTTTACCTGCGAAATTATGCTGCCTGGCGGTGTACTAGTATTTGGTTCAACGCAGGCTGCGAGAATGGAAAGTGCTGTACTTAATACATGTACATGCAAACTGTTAAGGGACTACTATACATTCTTCGTGGTTAGGCTCGGACAGTTTCAGTCACTCCTCGTACTGTATGTATTTCAATCAAGATGTTAGTAGGAGTAGTGTTGGCTTTTAATGACCACAAGCATAATATTTCTCCACTCAGCGAACACGGTCTGGAGACATATAAGGGCTTACATGCAATTCGATGTATAATTTATCTAGAGGCCGACCTTAAAGGTTTTGGGATTTTAGGACAGAATATTTTTGTCGATCCTGTTTCAAGATTGGCAAAATATTAGTTATAATAAGGAAGGCATGAGTCGGACAATTATACTTTTAAACAAAAGATTTTTATCTCTGGACTTTTAGTTGAGATATTCACGGTTATGTGCAAAATATTGTCGCAAATATTTATTTTCAGGACATCCAACATGTTGTAAAACCTGATCATCCTTCTTGTAAACTAATTATTTCTTTCAAGAACATGTCAACACACCAAACACCAATCCTTAAATACAAACGATGAGTCTCTTAATAAGGAAACCATTTTTGAAGAACATTTTAAACTTGACGTGAGACAAATAGTGAGTGAGTGAAGCCTTTAAGCACCAAGGATTGGCTTCACACGCTGCACCCGTGTAAGGGATGGAACATGAACAACATCACCCGCGGTGATAGAAGACAATTGTAAATTGATGTCAACTTTTTAATTCGTTGACAGCGACATTTCGTTGTAGTTCTTGCTGATCTCTTCCCATCTTTCTATCAACATGTGTGGCTGTCAATCTTTCCCACGACATCCAAAATCATCATCACCTCGTAACTCAGAAACATCACACATCTCTCCGGCGTATGACAACATTTCACAGGTAGAGAAGCTAATCTCCCATCAATCCATATCGAGTCTTTGTGTACCACTTCAACGTTTTCGTGCTTGCTATTGTGTAAGGACAATTACACCACTTTGTGTACATAAACATGATAGTTAATTGCCCTTGCTGCAGGGGACACCGATAGAGGGCGCTAGATATCACATGTTCTGAATAATGGCGCTCCTTCATGCCCTGTATGATACACTTACGGCCAATTATCATGACGCTTAATGAAATGTTGACTGCAATTATGTATTGTTTTCATCGTGTGTTTGTCAAGATTATAACACTTTTCAATAGGACAGAGTCCGTCATAGCAAAGTGAAATCTCTTTACGGTGCTTACTAATGGTGACGACACTCTTGGGACATTATTATCTCAGGCGTGCAAATACGCCGATAGTTAGGTGGTCCTATTGATAGCAACTTTATTTTCGGTCATTGAATTGAGATTGGTTTATCATTTCTGTTAACGACTTAATGCAGAATCCTGCAGTACAAATTATGCACACAATATGGAACAGGGCCTCTTTCGGGTCTTTCCACAAAGCGATCTTAGCGCTTCGACTGCCATGAATCTATGTTAAAGTATAGGCGTTACGATCATATTAGTGCTAAGATCGCTTTGTGGATAGGGGCTCTGAAATGTGTATGCGCCTGGTTCACAGTCTACAGTTTGGTTTGAGGTGCGGTGAAATGGGGTTTAGCGTCGCGTACAAGATTATTGAACTTGCATGTGTGTGTGGCTGCTTGTACTAGTCCGGACTAATGCCGATTTTACAGTGCTAGAACACTGAGATACCTTGTCGCAGTTTGACATGAATACCCCACTCAGACACAGTATACTGGCTCCGAGCCGACCTGCCCTTGCTTTCGACCCTTAATGCCGGACGCCAGACAGGGTAACAACAAGTACCATCTTTTAACGTCTTTTGTTATGACGTCGCCGGGGATCTAACCCCTGGACGCACGCTCTAATTCTAGACCACGGGGGCGATCCAGTTTGTTTTGACAAAGCGAAGTTCAACACAAATGCTAACGACAGCCAAAGGGGTGTCGTTTCAGTTATGTACAACTACAGTTATACAACTATATTTCTATACCAGGACCACGTTCCTCGAAGCGTTCTCAGCGCTAAGGTGATCGAAGGTCCCACACTTTAACACAGGCTTGTGATCGTCGTAAGGCTGACATCGCTTTGAGGAACGGGGCCCAGTGCAATAATCTTTAATGCGAGGTTAAACTTTTTTTTCACCTCACCCCACTTATCGGAATTTTACATTTGTCGGGGATCAGTAATAGACATTTTCAGTTTTTCTGTATTCTTTGCACAGACACGAAAAAAGCCGCATTAATCCGCAATGGTAAAAGTATTATACTTAGAAGTATTCACAGTTCTGTGTTCACCATGGAATACTAATATATATAATGACATAATTGGCTATACAGGTTTCTCACTTGACCCATTACAAAACTTTCTGTTCCATGTAATATTTACTCTGATATTTTCAATAACCGTCTTAGTATGTGGCTGGAAAATAATAATAATGTAGACTAACAACTGGTTTATGTGAACAAAGAAGCACCCAGCATATTTAGTGTCTTTTTCCACTAGTAATAATATATAATCCCCTTTAATGAGTTTAATTTATATTATAAAAGCATTTGATAAGGTTTATCTCTCTAAGTTGGACATAAAGGGTAGATGCTATTTAATGCTATTCAATCTATGAATAACACTCTGTCTCGTTTTCGCTCGTTTTGTCGTGCTCCAGGTACAGTCTGGTGTCCGCCAGGGAGCTGTTATGTCGCCCACACTATTCTCTGTATATATTAATTATTTAGCTTGAGAAATTTATAACTTGAATTGTTGTATATATTTATTGATAACACTACACTTAGCCTTTTATGTATGCATATGGCACAGCTCTTATAGCTCCTGGTAAGAACAGTCGGGCTGTCTAAGTTGGGGGTGTGCTTTATCACTGGAATGCAGAACGGCGAACGCCAGGCAAGGTGACAACAAGTACTTTTTTAACTTCCGTATATCTTGTACCTTATGTATCCCCTGTTAAACTATATGAGTGAAGAAAGTATAACCTTGAACATTTGATTTGACCAAAAAATTAAAAACGTTAACCAAACGTTGGCTGAAAACACAGTCCAAAACACAACTATGAAATGAAAACAGCAGAACAAGTTCATGCAAACACTAGTGGTCACCATCGAGAACATGGAGGTATGCAAGGCAGGGATTACCTAGAACATGGAGGTATGCAAGGCAGGAATCACCTAGAACATGGAGGTATGCAAGGCAAGGGATCACCTAGAACATGGAGGTATGCAAGGCAAGGGATCGCCTAGAAGATGGAGGTATGCAAGGCAAGGGATCGCCTAGAAGATGGAGGTATGCAAGGCAAGGGATCACCTAGAACATGGAGGCAAGCAAGGCAAGGGGTCACCTAGAAGATGGAGGTATGCAAGGCAGGGATCACCTAGAAGATGGAGGTATACAAGGCAAGGGATCACCTAGAACATGGAGCTATGCAAGGCAAGGGATCACCTAGAACATGGAGGTATGCAAGGGAGGGATCACCTAGAACATGGAGGTATGCAAGGCAGGGATCACCCAGAAGATGGAGGTATGCAAGGCAAGGGATCACCTAGAACATAGAAGTATGCAAGGCAAGGGATCACCTAGAACATGGAGGTATGCAAGGCAAGGGATCACCTAGAACATGGAGGTATGCAAGGCAAGGGATCACCTAGAAGATGGGGGTATGCAAGTCAAGGGATCACCCAGAAGATGGAGGTATGCAAGGGAGGGATCACCTACAAGATGGAGTAATGCAAGGCAGGGATCACCTAGAAGATGGAGGTATGCAAGTCAAGGGATCACCCAGAAGATGGAGGTATGCAAGGGAGGGATCACCTACAAGATGGAGTAATGCAAGGCAGGGATCACCTAGAAGATGGAGGTATGCAAGGCAAGGGATCACCTAGAACATGGAGCTATGCAAGGCAAGGGATCACCTAGAACATGGAGGTATGCAAGGCAGGGATCACCTAGAAGATGGAGGTATGCAAGGGAGGGATTACCTAGAACATGGAGGTATGCAAGGCAGGAATCACCTAGAACATAGAGGTATGCAAGGCAAGGGATCACCTACAAGATGGAGGTATGCAAGGGAGGGATCACCTAGAACATGGAGGTATGCAAGGCAGGGATCACCTAGAACATGGAGGTATGCAAGGGAGGGATCACCTAGAACATAGAGGTATGCAAGGCAAGGGATCACCTAAAGGATGGGGGTATGCAAGTCAAGGGATCACCCAGAAGATGGAGGTATGCAAGGCAGGGATTACCTAGAACATGGAGGTATGCAAGGCAGGAATCACCTAGAACATAGAGGTATGCAAGGCAAGGGATCACCTAGAACATGGAGGTATGCAAGGGAGGGATCACCTAGAAGATGGAGGTATGCAAGGCAAGGGATCACCTAGAAGATGGAGGTATGCAAGGGAGGGATCACCTACAAGATGGAGGTATGCAAAGGAGGGATCACCCAGAACATGTAAGTATGACTTTAAAAGATTTACTGGCAGATGTATTCAATACTGCTCTTTGCAACATGGATGTACATTTCTTTTTGGTTAGGAGATGACGTTGCGTCTAGTTCATTTTCAGGGCAAATATGCATTTCCTTTAGAATTAAGCTAAGAATGTCAACATTCAACGTTCATGGGCATAGTGTTCCGAGCAAGTCGGGCGTGAATACCTCAGGGATTGTATGCAAATATATATATATATATATTGTCCCAGAAAATGCTTCATAAAATAGTTATGCTTCAGAATTATGAAGAAAAAGGTACTCGTTTGCCACACAAAAAATAAATTGTCGCAAGATGGCGTTTAATTAGAATAGTCCTAAATAAGAAATATCAGTCGTAGCTGAAAAAATATCCAGTCTCCATATTGATGACAACCTTTTGCGTAAATGTGCCTACATGGGTGTTTTAGATACAACTTTTGCTTCCAGTTCATTCTGCTTACAGCCCATTATTGCATACTGATTCATTTGAGAAACGAGAAATGAATATTTAAGTGTGTCTTAATCTATGCATAATACTTACCAATGTATTCCCGTTTAGTCATTATGATAAAGTGTTACACCAGTGGGACATTATTCAACACTGACAAGAATATTTTAGGCAAAACCAACCTCGCACTCCCTGCACCACATTCTGTTAACTGTTTCAAGTTTAGCATACTATATATAGAGAGATGTACTGGTAGTCTAACAGGTGCTAGTTCTCCGTTAACGTCGGCAGTTACAAACTTCTTTCTGTTTTAATAGGTACTGTCTGGGTTTTTTTTTGTTTTCATTCGTTGGGATTTTTGCTTAAGGTGAACACATGACTTGCAATTGCCTTCCCCCGAGTTTATGACGGGTGCCACAGGTGGGGCAGGACACACGCACCTTTTCCCGAACACCTCGTATCATCACTAGTTGATACCGAATCATAAACACATGCTCGTGAATAATCGGCATCGTACGTTTTCTGCTTTTAGCAGAGACTTTTAAAGATTATTGAAATGTTTAAAGTATTTATGTAAATTAAACTCTGTGGGGGGGGGGGAATTATTTACCAACAAGACGCACGGTAAGAATCAGACATCAGGTTTCAGTTATAGCAGTAAGCTGTGTCTTGCCACAGTTGTGTAACAAGGAAAGACGGTATCATTTCTTCCCCTTGTCGCAAACACCTGGTGTCATCACTATTTGATAGTGATTCCTAAACGCATGCTTGTAGTACAGTCGGTATCGTACGATGGATTGTATCTTTAGCCGAGATTTCTTCCCATCATGGTGTCTATATATAATTCCAGAACAAAACTGCATTGTGATGGTGTGAGAGATCCATATGGACAAAATGCCAACTCCATACCGTCTAAATCTATTCCAACGTACTTAATGCATATCAGTCTGTTGTTACGGTAACATGATTTCGCTGAAGATATTTGTAGATTGGGACATGTATGCTTATACAGTGGTCACTGTATATTGACGTGTATTTGTATGGCTTTGGTGATAA
The DNA here is from genome assembly GCF_022045235.1 of Haliotis cracherodii. NCBI lineage: Eukaryota > Metazoa > Mollusca > Gastropoda > Lepetellida > Haliotidae > Haliotis > Haliotis cracherodii. The sequence goes on from NW_027266273.1 coordinate 23,222,802, forward strand.
TTAATCTGTGTAACTTACAGACACGAGTATTTGAATGGCTTTGGTGATAATAAATCTATGTAACTTACAGACACGAGTATTTTAATGGCTTTAGTGATAAATAATTTATGTAACTTACAGACACGAGCATTTGTATGGCTTTGGTGATAATAAATCTGTGTAACTTACAGACACGAGTATTTGTATGGCTTTGGTGATAATAAATCTATGTAACTTACAGACACGAGTATTTGTATGGCTTTGGTGATAATAAATCTATGTAACTTACAGACATGAGTATTTGTATGGCTTTGGTGTTAATAAATCTGTGTAACTTACATACACGAGTATTTGTATGGATTTGGTGATAATAAACCTATGTAACTTACAGACACGGGTATTTGTATGGCTTTGGTGTTAATAAATCGGTGTAACTTACAGACACGAGTATTTGTATGGCTTTGGTGTTAATAAATCTATGTAACTTACAGACACGGGTATTTGTATTGATTTGGTGATAATAAATCTATGTAACTTACAGACACGATTATTTGTATGGCTTTGGTGATAATAAATCGGTGTAACTTACATACACGATTATTTGTATTACTTTGGTGATAAATAATTTATGTAACTTACAGACACGGATATTTGTATGGCTTTGGTGATAATAAATCTATGTAACTTACAGACACGATTATTTGTATTACTTTGGTGATAAATAATTTATGTAACTTACAGATACAAGTATTTGTATGGCTTTGGTGATAATTAGTTTATGTAACTTACATACACGATTATTTGTATGGCTTTGGTGATAACAAATCTATGTAACTTACATACACGATTATTTGTATGGCTTTGGTGATAACAAATCTATGTAACTTACAGACACGATTATTTGTATGGCTTTGGTGATAATAAATCGGTGTAACTTTCAGACACGAGTATTTGTATGGTTTTGGTGATAATAAATCTGTGTAACTTACAGACATGAGTATTTGTATTACTTTGGTGATAATAATTCTATGTAACTTACATACACGGGTATTTGTATGGTTTTGGTGATAATTAATCCGTGTAAGGTACATACACGATTATTTGTATTACTTTGGAGATAATAAATCTGTGTAACTTACAGACACGGGTATTTGTATTACTTTGGTGATAAATAATTTATGTGTTTAAGTTGACAGGTGTGTGTTTTAACCAAATGTATTGTTTCCTCCAAATTTCATTACTTCAGACTTGATTTGTGAATAAATGGATAAATGTATCCCCCGTGAATTCAGACTTCGCCAACGTCATAACTCTTACACATAGATATAGTCTGAACACATATACACTTATACCCTGGGCCTGTTATTCTTTCAAATGATCAGTATTGTCGCCTCAAGTTTTCAGGCATACCTTAATTGCAGATATATTTCTGACGATGCAGCTTGTTCTTATGGTAGCCATTGTGAAGAAGCCCTGCATTACTATTGTGTATGTCCTAGAAATGGCGTTATGAAGAATGAGACATTTTGTATCCCACAGGTTTTAACCTTAAAAACATATGGAAAAGGCCGTGAAACAAAAGAGCAGTTATACATATTCTGTTAAAAGATTGCACTTTGGGACCAATTATTATAAACGAATCGGCCATGTAAATTCACAATCTGTTTTATTTTAGATTACTGACAACAGAGCTTATATAATTATGTATTTATTGAGACAGCGAATACCAGTGATTATGTTCTGACACACACCGTCAATTTGATCTTGTTCTAAATCTGTACATTAACTTTGATAATCTGTTCTTTGAAGCACTAACATATGCCATGGGCTTTTATGACGATCCATGTTCATCAAATGAAATAAACTGCACTTGAACTAAATGTATACAGCATGCATACATAGATTATTTGCATATATGTTAAAATCTCTTTGCCCGAGGCATTTTACTTAAAAAAAATATTTTTATTTTTGACTTAATTTTTTTATGCCTAGATATTCACATGGGTTCACCTGTACAGTTATGTGAGCACCATAGCACTCTTCCATCTCCACGGAATGGGTAAATAGCGGCGGAAAATAATACTCATCCTGGCAGATATCATCGTCCCCCAGAAAAGATATTGTGGAAGAATTCTTCTGTGACTCACACATATGTTTAACTTTTGACAATTTTGGTTATGCATATATAAATGACAAACCCTTATTCCATATCCATAATAATAATATTCCATATTCATAAGAATTCTCTGTTAAAAGAAGATTGTACGATTCCGACTATACCCTCAGCATGTTTTTATGTGAGCTAATATTGTATTTATCCTCTTTTACATCGACATGTGTCTGTCCTTAGGCCTAAATGATAACATTCAATTATGATTCACCGGTTTATTTTATGAATATTCTTGTCCTCTTGTAAAACTGTTATTCCAAGCATCTACATCGACAAGATACACAACCCCAAATTCTCATCCTACCTACTCAAAACTGTATCAAATACAATAAGCAGATCCCTTGATGTAGCCCGCTGTACAATTCTTGTGAAAACATCCCTCATAATTAGTTTATTTCAGGCAATTATCATCAATCTCAGCCCTTTGAAGTTCCATAACTTCTCCATCGGTGTTGATCGTGTGAGGGCGGGGCTGTTGGGTCATTGTTTTAACACACACTGGAAGGTACCACAACATATGTGTTTTGTCCACCGAAGGCAGTGGACGGGAACTAAGCATCAAATCAGTTTCAGGGCCTGTCTGCTGGATCTCTGGGGATGCGGTCAGGACAATGGGTCATCCCAGGGGTAACGATCAACCCGTGTAAAACAATTCACATGTTTGTGGACAAAGATAATCTTGTGCAAACATTGTCGCGTTGGTAGACTGGACAGTGGCAACCGCGAGATGACCCCGGGCAAGAAAACATGTAAACTGTTCTGATTAGTATTAAAGAGATTGTCTTAAACGTTTTTCAAACTGTTTTTGTACCTGTTTAGTTGTTTAGATTATTTGAATGATGAACCGCGGATTGTTATTGAAGAGTATTCTCGTGATTACAATTACACCGAAATATTTATTTATTGTATTGGTGATCTCAAGAACACATGGAGGGATCTCTTTCCCTACGTAAGAACGGCCATGTTATTGTACTCATATTTGAATATGCTATACAATATAAGGAAGATATTTATGGGTGTTAACTTCTTAAGTATAAGGAACGCAACGTTTCGGAGTCCAAATTACTCCTTCTTCAGGTGAATACAATATGACAATAAAAACTATGCAAATTGGCTTATCACACATATAAGTTCAAATTGAAATTCATAAACTGTGTATTTTAAAGTATTCATTGAAATCCATGTTTCAGAGTATGCTTTGAATAACGTATTTCAGTCGGTATTGAGGGGCGTGGCACTGCATGGGATGAATAACTGTGTCGTCGAGTTAGGCTGACATTGTTGAGGTCGGATCACACTCCAGAGATGTATTTACAAATGTTGAATATTCTTTGCTGTACAGCTGGAATTGTTTACCCATTCACCAGAGCTCTCTATAGCGGGGGATCCTGCTTCGGCGGGTGACAATAACAACCAACCTTAAGAGTTGAAACATGAAAGACCTCAAACGTTACAGAAACCAAACCACAATCGTGTCTGCATCTCGTCATGAAACCTTTGATTCTTTCATACTGATATGTTTTTAATATTCCTCACAAGTTGCCGACCCTATAAACAAACTCACACATATAGCAAAACATAACATATAGCTTTTTATTAAGAAACTATAGTTATGATGGGGTAGCTTTCCACTTGTAATTACACCATTGCCTAAGAGAAGTGATAATTCACACAATTGTGCGACTAATCGTCTCCTCTATAATGCCTGTTTGAGGACACCGGATCAATTGCTGAAGTCGCTTTAACCTTTGATGTTTGTAACTATATGACGCTGCACTCCGAAAGTGTGAGCAAAGCAATATACTCTTATCCGTACACCACCGTCTTTCTTCCCCTTACAAGCTTGCACTCAAGTCGCTAATTCTGAACTATCTAAAGCAAGGTCGTAAAAGTTAATCTGCTGACACCGTGTGGAGGTGAGGGCTATTAACCCCTATCCTACTAAAACAATATAGCTTTGATGTATAATACTCTCGCCAACAATGGCGCTCATACACTGGTTTTGTCAGCATTTTTATTGCCTAAAAAATCTACTCATAGAATGCTACTAGAATGTACAAACAACAGTATATACCCTACATACATGATGAATCACATGGACAGGTTTAAGTTATCAGCAATTAATATGTGCAGATATGTGCTATGTAAGTCTGTGTGTCACACGCATAAAGCATTCACCCATGCTGTACGTTGGCACACGTTAAGTCCAGACGGGACCAGGTGTATGAATAGTTGTTTCTCCTTGGTCCATGTCTAAATGGTAGACTGTGCTACAGTGCATTCACATTTTGTTATATCCTTTGCTTATGCCTTAAGTATCTTTCAGAAATACGATATATTAATATCACAAACATATTGTGTTTCTTATCTTTGGAAATATATTTTGAACGTTCACGCAGCTACACTTACTATTTGAATCTAAAAGTTAATGAAATTTAAGAATGATTTGTGTTAACAAAGGGGATATAATACGTTCGTTTAATTTGTGTTACACACAAATGTATTTTGAACACACAATGTCATTTAGAAAGTGGTCAGGTGTAACAAATGACATATTTGGGATAACATTATTTACTCTGAAATCGGTATTGGGATATTTGAATGCAGTATATGAATATTGCAATTATCCTTGTAGAGAATGCATATATGTGTCACAGGATGTGTCTATATTGAATATACAAGCAATTTGTATGCAATGCATTGACGGATATTGTACGCAATCAGTGTATATTGGACTGTAATACTGAACTCTGTCGGTCACATGACCACGCAATCTCTCAATGTTCCCAGGCTAGTGTGTGTGGAACATATGTTTACATCGTGAACGAGACACCGGGTGCTTCTGTGCCACCGCCAATCTCTCAATGTTCCCAGGCTACTGTGTGTGGAACATATGTTTACATCGGGAACGAGACACCGGGTGCTTCTGTGCCACCGCCAATCTCTCAATGCTCCCAGGCTAGTGTGTGTGGAACATATGTTTACATCGTGAACGAGACACCGGGTGCTTCTGTGCCACCGTCAATCTCTCAATGTTCCCAGGCTACTGTGTCGGAGATTTGTGTTCACATATAGACCTCAGACACCTGTTTAAAACTGATGTGCTATCAATCCCTACTTGGCACCACCCACATGAGAAAAGAAATCTACCAAGTTGTTTGCCTCTTTTATGAAAGGTATTGGGTAACTGCAGCATAAATTATGGGCGTGGCCTTGTGGGAGTTGTCTCCCATTAGCCTTGTACAGTGAAGGATAGGGAGAGACGGACCATCAAGCCGTCAACTTAAGCGTCATTCACTGAAACATTCATGTCCTGTTTTTAGGGTTGGTAAAGAAAGCCAAGAAAGTCAAACAGCAAAGCGGGTTTTCCAAGGACATAAATACAGATGTCGCACTTGAAAGGTCATTTAAATACTTCAACATAAAAGCGTCGAAATCCAATTGCTTCATACATTAAAATATGTTTTTTCAAAAAATAGGAATGGTTCGCAGGGGAAGAATAGAAGCGAGTGAGCTGTAAATTGGCAAGAAATATTCCAAATGATCAAACTGTTGTCTCAATTGATTTGTCTCAACAACGTACAGGTATAAAGAGTGTAGCAATATAATTCAAATTATATGTCTATTGAAGTTTGAAGCTGAAAACTCCCTCTGCAACCGGCCCTGTACATTAATGTAGTTCATCGAACTTCACTACCCCATAAAGTAAATGGTAATTTCTTTCAACTAGTTCTGTTTTGTGCATAGAATATTACAAACAAACCTGTTCTCTGCAGGGATCCACGACGGCAACATGAACAGAAACCGTCAGTTGTAGACAATCTGAGCCACACATCAAATACAATGATTGGGACAAAAATATTTGAAGTCATTTGAATTTATTTCACATACGTTGATCAAGAGTCGGATTCGGAATAGCCAATGATCAATATGTATTGTGAAAGCCTGCGACACGTGCAACACAATACTGAAAAATGAAACATTCCAATTAAATGTATTAAAACATATATCAGACGATTGTGTAACCACTTTTTCCATAGAAGTAGAGTTATGAAACAAAGCCTAATTTACCACTTTGTCCATAGAAGTACAGTTATCAAACAAAGGCGTATGTTACCACTTTGACCATAGAAGTACAGTTATCAAACAAAGGCGTATTTTACCACTTTGTCCATAGAAGTACAGATATGAAACAAAGGCGTATTTTACCACTTTGTCCATAGAAGTACAGTTATCAAACAAAGGCGTATTTTACCACTTTGTCCATAGAAGTACAGTTATGAAACAAAGGCGTATTTTACCACTTTGTCTATAAAAGTACAGTTATCAAAAACAGCGTATTTTACCACTTTGTCCATAGAAGTACAGTTATCAAACACAGCGTATTTTACCACTTTGAGACAACAGAAGTACAGTTATGAAACAAAGGTGTATTTTACCACTTTGTCCATAGAAGTACAGTTATCAAACACAGCGTATTTTACCACTTTGTCCATAGAAGTACAGTTATGAAACAAAGGCGTATTTAACCACTTTGTCAGTTTGTATGTTTTGTTTGTTTCTTGTTCAACGCGCACTATTCCAGCTGTATGACGCGGTCTGCAAATAATTGAGTCTGGGCCAGACAAACCAGTGATTGATGTCATGAGCATCGATCTACGCAAATGAGATACGATGACATGCATCAACCATGTCACCGAGTCTGGCCATCCGATCCCGTTAATCGCCTCTTACCGCTTTTCAGTGGAAGTACAGTTATGATACACGGACGTGTTTAACCTCTTGATGTCAGTAGACACATTGTTAAATAACATGGACGTGTTTTGGAAAGCACCCTTGAAATGACATTCAGGCAATAAAAATGTTATCTTCAAGTTGGAAAAATATCTTGTTTGGAAGATTCTGATACGACATGTAAAGCATATATTAAGTTAATATCTGTACAAATATTTCTCAATCCTACAATTAACAGCAAATATACAACAGCAGGTTTCACATTCACGTTTCAATATGTATTTATTACATGCAATAATGTCACCAAGCCAGCCATAACATAACATATTCATTACTCTAGCAAAACCTGTTTTTTTCCTGTGACAAGACTTATTATAATCAAATGGACAACACGCTTAACGCGAACGGTTTATCCTTGAACACAATCAACACGCCTTGCGGTGAGGAAAAGGATCGGACAAAATCTTAAAAACGTATATTTTTCAACTGAGATAACGTGAGGTGTATAGTTATAAACTATACCAAAGAAAGGGTTCATCTGTACATTTGTGGGGCATGCTTCCCCCGGATCTAACCACGGGTCCCTGCCCTATGACTATTACCTGACTTAATAACTAGAACCCATAACCGCGAGTACAGATCATCTTCGTGTTGACACAGGTAATATTGCAATATGAATCTACGCTTTCATAGCCATGTGTCAAATACACCAAGTTGTTTATGTGCTCTCCGAGACCTGACTTCAAACGTGACTTACAATCATTTATTGTGGAATAATATTAAAGTTAAATGATCTATAAAATATACGTTTATTAACTGGAGGAACCGATAGAGTAGTAAGTTGCTGTGAGGCTCAAGGGCCCTGTGATTATCAGAGAGAAGTCGTAGCGCTTCATCTACCCGCTACATCAAAGAGACCTCTTTAACTGTCTTTATGATCCAGTGTACAAATGTTCAAGTTTTATAGTGTGCGATTCACAGAGATCATCGTATCAAGCCTACTATAATAATCTTATTGTATTCCTTATAATTGCCTTTTATACAAAGCGAATTATTTCCACTATTCAATATTTTAGTCATAAATTGTTTGTGAGTGTGTTATGAGCTTTCAAGGTCCATGAAGACATGCATGGAACGGCTGGAGTGGGCACATGGCTTCAAATTTGACCCAGGTTAGTTGTCTGTATTTCTTGGCTTGGTTGCGAAAGACGCACTTTATTGGCGGATCAAATAACCATCGGGTTAGCATGATTGTTCCTAATTTCTTCGTTCAAGCAAACACATAATCACATCATGTGCCTCTCACTAAGCCCCGCCCCATTGCCCGAAACGACCAATGAAATCTATTGTGGATAATCTCGGCCCGCTGAGACAGTGCGCTATTCGTGGCCCCGCCCACCTGTCAATCAGGGGTGTGAGCGAGGCGTACATCTCGCGTGACATAGGCTGCCAAGCATCATTTCTCTCAGGCTACATAACAAGGAGGAGGACGCTGGTGAACCACAACGCACCTGTGTCACAAACATCTTCGGTCAATATCAGTATTGATGGTCATTATTGGAAGTTATCACCGTTAACAGTGACCAATATACTCGGACAGTTGTCGGCGTGTTGAAGCGAACGTCACACTGTGCAGGTGTCCCGAACCCTGTGCTTTTACATGCATATGACGAAAGTGTCGCCTCAGGGATAGGCGAAAGTTTGAAAACATTTCCTCAACACTTGCTATAAATCATTACCCCATTTTCCCAATGATGTCGAAGCGAGACAACGAGGTGGTTCACGAAGATGTGGACAGCGATGTCGACGAGAACGCTCTGGTTGATGTGGACGACTCCGGCTCAGACGGCAGTATTCCCAGCCCCACTCACGGGACGCCCGAGAGACTGACCCCCATCACAGGCAGCCCGGGGGTGCCACACGAAGACATGCGAGACACACCTACCCCCGAGGGATCCCTGAGTCCCGGACAAGCGTCAGATGCAGATATGAAAGGTAAGCCTCTACCTGGTTCACCTGTACACAAACACGACAACTTTTACAATACAACCGAATACTGTCACGTGTTTACCTCGCGTCGTTGCAATCACCGTTTTTCGACATCTCTGAATACTTCCTAAATCTTAAATCTACCTTTCCGCTGGTTATTCTACCCATGTGTTAGTCGTGTGATGGGACGGAATCCCATTCTCAGAAGGTTTCTAACAAACCGTGCCATATCACTTTCGTACTTTCCAAATCCGGCTATATCAAATTAAGACCTCTACATTATGTGTATATATAATAATAATTTCACTATATATTTCATTACATACAAGTTCGGGCTAAACTGAACTTATCATGACGGAAATAATTATTACTTATTCTGTCCATGGAGTGGTTACATGTTTGTGATGTTTGTCACAACAACTACTTTCTTTGTGGGTTATCAGTCGGTGAGGAAATATAGAAAATGTCTCCTTCAAATTCATATACATATTTTATTAAATCAAAGTAAACCGTTGATTTTGTTTTTTAACTGGATATTTTTCATGTCATTTGTGTCATATATATTTAATCAACAGACAAAATGTTTTTATAAGCGTGTCAAGAGACTTTGTGAAATAATTTGAAATATACATCACCAAACGAAAATTAATGCCAAATATCGACGTGTATATATATGTATTTATATAAACAATTTTTTAAATATCACTGAAATATATAGGCCTGCTGAAATTAAAGTAAAGAGCTCAATCATAAAGCTACAGTGTGGAATTTTAGCTTTTCGTGATGTAAAAATACTAGTATCCCTGCGAATATTTTCAAATGATATGAATTTATTTTTCCGACAATAGAGGAGCTAATTAAATACTATTTATCTGAAGATATTATCGCATTTTCAATAAGCTGTTTGTGTATGATATAAGTTGTAGGAAGTGTGTGAGATATCTGGGAGCCTTGGGGAGTCGCGAGATGGGCATCAGCTGATTGTCCTTTTCAGGTGTACAACCCCAGGCCATGGACACCAGTGGTGTATACGCTCTAATCGTAGACGGCAGAACTTCATGGAATATTTATCTATAGCACAGTTATAAGTATTCGTGAAGGGGGGGGGGGGGGGGGGGGGGGGTATACCGGTGAGGGGGGAGGCCTGGGGGAGCGATCAGTTTGATGTTGCAGAACTTCTGCCGATGAATTTAATCGCAATGGATAACTTTTATAACATTTCTATCCGACTTATTTTGAAGATATTAATTTGGTAACCCTAAGAGACAACAGGTGTCTAATAAAACAAGAAAGACCGATGCCGACAAGAAATAACTCACTAATTGTAATATTAATAGTTCATGTTTAACTCTTTTGTACATTCTGAAAACGGATGTCTCAAACTGATTGTTACAAAAACTGCAGTATTTTTCTAAATTAGTATTCCTATACAATACAAGATACAGGTCAGAACAGTCCTCCCGCCATGCAACAGTTAGTTTCTTATGTTGATAGGTTCCACAAGAAAATGCCATGTTCACATATTCGGCCTGATTAAAAGCTTTCCGCCATCCCTCCGACATTCAGATTAATCCTAATTGTAGCGATTTCTTGTATTAACTGCTTGCATTATTAACGTGGCTGTATTCGCCCTCAAGTACTGATACAGCCGAGAAATATAGACGAACTTGACAACCCGCTTCTGTCTCGAGCCATCGCCGCCCACAATGGTCGTTGCCTTATAGATTAACGCGTAAATGGATCATAATAAAGACATTATTACTTTTTAAAATTTCACAATTGATTTTAAAACGTCACGTGAGTAGATTGTTTAGACAACACAGTTTAATGAGCTGGGTTTGTGTGCGAGAGTGATGAGGACGGTCTAACGAGTCGATGTGAAGATGTTTTAGAACAACCACTGCCGCACTTACTCGGACTATGAGATTACTACTGTTAAGTAATGGGTGGGGTGCGGTGGGGTGGTCGGTGGGGTGGTCGGTGGGGTGGGGATGTCAAATCGCCGTTCGGTATGTCTATTCTCACCTATTTTATCATTTTCTGATTATCTAATAAACGAAGACATTCGGCATTCTATACGATTCATAAATAATATTTACACGTGTAAACACCATTAAAATCTTATCTAGGAAGTTTTGTTTACACAGATTAAAAATATAATCAATCAATAATTGTGTATGCATATGTTCCTATCATATTTCCAACAAGGGGTACTCCTATTCTCACTTCTTTTTGACCACCCAACGCTTCACAATACACTCAGCCATATCTTTATGTGGCATTAGGTGCTGGAGTTTAAGTGACGTCAGGACTGTTTGGATTTCACATTATGTTTTACTATTCCAAAGGGAGAAATAAAAGGTTAAATCCACAAGTCACATTCCACGATATCAATCATATAGTCATACAATATGGTTTTGTTGCAAAGTTTACGTTATATTCGGGACAAGGCCTTCTCAAACATAACCCCTAACAGGACACTTTCTCGTTTTGCGAACACCTGGTCTCATGACTGATTTTCAGTCATCCATTCATAAAATGTTGTCTACTATTTTGCATTTACTCCAAGTAGAATCTGTTTCGGCAGATAATCGAGACAGATAAAACATGTTATCTTCACCCAACGTTTTACCCCTCCTCACATTCACAATCCTTTCTCCATCCTCCGCTACCATGATCCCACTCTGCATCTAATTGGCCCTACTGTCAAAATTTAATAGGTACAAATTATAGTCTTTAACTTACTGAACCCAACAAAAAAAATCTTAATCACATCATAAAAGTCATTAAACTGTTCCGATCATTTTATAACAGTAGAAGTAGGCATATTTCAGTTGTGTGAGATAATATAGAAATAATGTAAATAAATGATTATCTGTTCGAATATATCGATATTGGGATGAAGAACGCATTGCGTTGATGAGACTTATGCTGATCCCATCAAGTCGAAGGTTCATAGTCAACTGCTGGTAATTAGGTTTAATGAAGATGTATAATTTATCCGTACCCGGTGTTAGTGAAACGTGCCGAGTTGGGACTCACCGACGTGTAATTAACCATGACGCCGGCTAATGGTCACGACACAGCTGGCATATGGACAGACAAACATAACTATTTTGAAAACGTCTTTTGTACAAATTAGAATAAATAAACAATGCAGTTTCACCTTTGTGACATCGATATCACCCTCGTCATAACTGTATCTAAAACACACATTTCCAGATTCAGTTTTTCCGGGTATCAAAGCACTATAGTAGTGTTGTATTGGATACACTCGTAGTTTTCTTTGTTTACAATTTTAACCGTGTTATGTATTCACATGAAAAGTGGTAAAAAATCAGGAAGTTTCTAAAATTGTTTAATAACCATTGCGACTGAATTTTACTCATTTCAAATTTAAATGTTGTAGTTATATTAAGTTTGAAATGATATATTCACCAGTTCTCTTCCAATGAAAATACGTTCCCTGACGTTCATCCGAGAAACGTTGCGCTCCATTATATTTTTGTTTGCGAATTTACCTTTTTTCCTAATAATAACGATCAAATATTGTTGACGAGATGATTAAATATAACAAGGAAAATGAGGTTTAACGGCATAGCTTATTTTTGTCTTCTATAGCTGTAAGTTTTCTTTCTTCTATTAACCTCAATGATAGTTAAATGATAAAAATTGCTTTTATATTTACCGCACGGGGAAGCTTTCATACACGGATGGCCTGGCATGATGTAGCTAAATCAATCCATGTACGACAAATTGTGTCGTTTCACCCATATTGTTCTCGTATCATGCATATGATGCCACACTGTTGTTTTGATAAAATTGTGTGTTTGCACAGCGATCTTATCGGCCATCTGTTCATTGATCGGTCACTGTTGAATAGCGTACCAGGGAATCGTTCTGTTCCTCGTCCACACATATGAAGCTGTTGCGTATATCTCCACAACACATAGCACGACATCTACACCGACAATGTTGTTTTGGTTCAAAGGAATTTAGAATAGTAAAAATCTATAATTTATTATGAAACATATGTTCAATAGTACTTGTTTAAGGTTAGGTTATCCATTGACCACACCGATTAGCATGGGTATACATGCATTATATTATTTTACATGTGTGAAGTGCGTGAAGTCTTTACTGTTAATGCCGAGTAGAGCTCAGACGTTTCGGAAACCACATTTTTCTCCCGTGTTATTCTATCATCGTAACCTTCCTCGTCATCATCCATGTTTATAACATTCCCTAATTAAATGTCGGCCTTCATTGTTAACTTAGCGGAAATATTTCATAGACAATACGGGGTTGTTCTTTCAATTTCCTCATTATAAATATTAAATAATTATTACTGACGTGTTTAATTACGAAGATTAAGATAGTAAATAAAGAATGGGAAAGGTTGTTAGATGAGGTCAACAGGGAAGGCAAATTGAGACTAAAGTTAACCTGGACATGAGCGATGAGGGTTTTCGGGGTTGTGTCCGTGGTCCAGACTGACCAATAGGGTCCCTGGAAACACGAAATTATGGCCACACGAACAGAAGCGGCTATTGTATGCGGGAGATAATTAATGTATTACCCAACACCGTTGACCCGGAGATTAGCTGGCAAGAGAAAGATTCATGTTTGTTCTTCCATCAAACGTCCCTTCAACGTCCCGTTCCCTTCGTAAATCCACGCCATTTACCATCCGCGTCCGACGGCGCGTAACCTCTCACGTCACGTGACATATAACGCGACAGGTACGGAAATCACGTGACCAGGAAATTGTTTTGTCGAACAGAAAAAATACACAATGTTAATAGAGACATTTTGAAATTGTTGTCATATTTGAATTGTTTTAATCGCTCTACGACCTATGAAGTGTCAGCGAGAGGCTGACTATAACAGAATATCATCCAGCTCGTTCAGGGTGACCTATACGCCGTCAATAAATCCACAATCTCCGTTGTAAATAATAAACGCTGCACTTAGTCTGGTCATAGTGTCTTAAGACAAATGAGCGATTCCCGAGGCAGGCGGGATGTCCCGCCAGTTAATTTAGTGTCAGCATGCAAGCCGGGTGCCCCAGGGCGCGGAGTAAGTCCCTTGTCCGGGCGTTCGCTCCAAGTGATAACTTCTCTACCCTAACGTGGACATCAGTGACGTCACGATATGTCCCCTGTCCAGTTAGCACCTGTATATTGCACGGACTGTGATGGACATGGCGGCGTTGAGGTTGGTCACTCGTTGGACACACGTGGTGTCGGATAATTAGCTAGATGTTGAATATGATTACACACATATATGCAAATAATTAGTTTCATGCTACAACCGTGCTAAATCATGCTATCTAATAATAATAATAATAATAATAATAATAATGATGATGATATAAACACATTCAGGGTATTGACACTCTCACACGAAGAATCATGTCAGACAATAGATCCCACCACCCTCGCTCTTCCCTCAATCGCTTATATTTACCAATCATTATGGGAGGACGTGGTTTGATTAACGTTGGGGCTCCTCGTGATAGGATTGTTTTGTGCACTTTTGCACACATTTATTTGTCTGATGATCCTCTTGTAAAGCTTGTCAAGGCTCATGATAAAAACAAGGCATTCCGCAGTTTTCTAAAACGAGCCAAGGAATTGCTGTTGATTTTGTTGATGGTTCTGTACTGCTGAACGGTATAGAAATGAGTATCAAACAAGCGAAGTGCCATATCAAGTCGGTCCTGTTTTTAAAGGAGAGGCTTTCTGAACAACCACTGCATCGAGTTTATGTGCAGTGTGTTGAGAAGATACGCAGTCCAGCAGAGGTCTTCGCTTGAAAAGTGAAACAGAAGGCTTTCTGTTTGCTGCTCAGGACCAGTCACTTCCCACTCGAAACCGTCAGTGTGTGATTTTGCATCAAAATGTGAATATGAAATGTAGATTATGTAATGAATTTAATTAGACTGTCCAACACATTGTCAGTGGATGCCCAGCTTTGGCACAAACCCAGTATCTTCAACGACATGATGGTGTAGCTCGATCATTTTATTACCGTCTTCGCCATGCTTGTAGTTTTGACACAGAGGTCCACCAGTGGTACGACCTGGAATATGTAATGGGCGTCATGGAAAATGATAAATACAAAATTCTTTGGCAAAGGCCCATTTACAGCCTTAAACGTATCCAGGACAACAACCCTTATCATGTCCTCTTTGATAAATCCAATGATTTTTTTTTATATCATTGAATTTTCTGTCCCCTTTGACACTAATGTGATTGACAAGATTGGGGAAAAAACGTGGCAAATATGCGGACCTCGCTTTTCGAAATGTCACGCTTGCATCCCAAGTATCAAGTTGTCCGACTCCCCATTGTTCTCGGTGTCTTAGGTTTGGTACCTCCCAATCTCCTGACTGACATAGGAAGAGTACCCGGGTTTGCTTCCAGGAATACAGTCCTTCTGACAATCTCGGTAATGCAGAAGGCTGCAGTGTTGGGGAGTCTTCACATTCTCCGAAAAGTTCTGGGTGGGTTTGACTAGGCAGCGCTTCCTTGGAGAAGTTCCATTCGCTGTCTGGGCTGCCTGTAGAGAGGGCAAGAGCCCTGAGGTGATGATGAGCCTAACCAGCCTGACTGTGCCAGGATCATCCAAACCGCCTTTGCTGCATTTTTGTTATTTTGATATTATAATAATAATAATAATAATAATAATAATAATAATAATAATAATGACGACTTGTGCACGCCAATCCTTATCTTTCTTGAAATTTCATTTCATTCTTATATTCCTTGTTTTCATTCGCAGTAGGTTCTGTATCGACAAACTGCACTTTAAACCGATCTTTGCTACAAAACATGAATGTATAGCACGTACCATTCAATAATCTTCTACTACCCATGTTTCCTGTGTGCGGCGCCTTTACGAGGAGGGCAAGAGTGCACATTGTCATGTTGGTGGAACCACCACATGATTTGTCACCGGTGTCGAGTTGGGCGCCTTATTTAAAGTGTCCTGTTATAATAGACACAGATTAATATATTACAGTCACATTATGTATACTGGAAATGTTATTTGAATTACAAAACGAGCTGAACTGCTATACTGTCGTTTTCGTCGCGCGTGCCTGCAATATCACCATTGCAAATACACGATACAATTTAAAAAACGCTCACGTTATTGTGACGTTATGACAAATGGCACCGATATAACGTGGTCATATTTCATACACAGAAGTACACATGTCCAAAGGTACTAACGTTAAACAGTGAAACAGGGGCCCGTCACACACACCGATCTTAGCGCTGAGGTGATCGCAATTCACATACCTTAACATTAACTTACGACAGTCGTAGCGCTAAGGTGTTCGTTACTCCCACACCTTAATATTGACTTACGATAGTCGTAGAACTACGGTCGCTTTGTGGAACGGGGCCAGGCATTAAGGTTACAGCCAAATGGACGGAAGTCAAAACTACTCCCACGTCAAATACGTGTATTATGCGTAAGCCTGCTCTCACAAGACTCTCTTCTGTACAATCAATGGGCTAGAAATGACTTTACTAAACACATATTGTCCCTCCAAGAAGGCTACAGAATTACGATCACGGAATGATAACTTATTGTGTTGTTTGGGCCAGGCGTTTCCGACATTACCCCCATAATGGTTTATGTGATGGTTTATATGAAATTGTTACATAAAATCTCTCGCTTTGTGGCACTTACTTGATATAATAAATGCCTTATAAAGGAATCAAAGGAACGGGTATTCATCGGGTAGGTTTTGAAGATTTTTATACTCGGACATCAAGGCTCTCGAATATGGGTGAGCTGGGGAGAGTTTTATACCACATTACCGGCACTAATCCCTTGAGTTTAACTACAGGGGGAATAGATTGGGTTAAACATCGGCAATCCCCCCGCCGGGATATGAAGACCTCAACTGATACAGTTAGCCGGTAACCTAGGTTGACTCGCCCACCAGATGGGGTGCTGTTTATCGAATAGGCCCTGGTAATAGAGGCTTCACTGGGAGGGTTTAAAACACTGTCAACACACAAACCATATCTACCCCAACAATAGAATTTGAAACTATCCCACTGCGATGAAACATCATATTTTCACCAAAGTATACATAAAAGTTGAATATGGGTGTACTTATAAATTCGACCCTGATAATAAGGATGTAAATTGTTTTCACATACGCACGACTGATTTTAATTCCCCTCTACGTTTTTGTTAACGTGTTTAATGGATTAATATCCGTACATTATATTTACATTATCGTTTTTAAATGTTTGAATTAAATTCGAGGAAAAACTCTAAATATACATGAATATGAAAATTATCTATTATCTATTAGTGAATGAATAAGCATTTTCCTTAAATGAGATATGGGTATGTAATAATATCAATTCACAAAGCATTGCTATCATTTATGTTGATGTGAATCCGCTTGCTCCCAAACTGTCGTGTTGTAGTAAGCGAGTGCTGGTGGCTGTCCTGTCGACGAGAACTTTACGTGGTCTGAAGTGGCTCTCCCGCTATAGGGATAACGTCCTATCATCTGTAGATAAAACAAGCAACTATTCCTCCCAGTCAGCCAAATAACGATTTGATAGCTGTTATGACCCCCAAATACTAGGAGCGCTCCCTAATACACGGGCAGTACAGTGTTGTTGGTTTACTGCCACGTTTAATACAGTCAGATTAAAGGCTAGATTGGGGCGGGGCGTGAAGTATGGCTGGTACTCACAGGGCGAAGGTATACATGCCTAGATAAGAACATCAAATACAATTTCATTGTTAATCGGCTCTCTGTAGATTAATAAGTGCTATTATATGTCCGAGCTGTGTAAACATGCAATAAATATGTTACGACTTTACCGGAATGTACGTTTTCAAAACACACATCACACATACTTAACAATGCGTAGGTTTGTTTGGTGGACAAAAGAAATTAGAATTTCAGGTTAAACTTTTTAGGGTTTGTGCCTATGACGAGCCATGTTCATCATGGTTTGAGTGGAAGATCAAAGCGCAGGGAATCTCCCGGTCTACACCGTTATGAGATCTGCCCATACACCCGGTAGTAAACGCCGCGTTGGGTAAATATTATATACCCGTAATTATAGCCAGTCGGAACACGTGGGTTCATATCACTTGACTTGATGTCCGGCAGTATGTTCCCAACTTCAACTTTCAAACATTGTCTTACTCGCAATATAACACAAGCATTAATTCTAGCTCAAAACCAAATTCAAAGGATTTAGTGAAATGTTGTGGTACCAGAATGTCCGATGCAGACACGAGAGAGGTATTTTCCCATGGCTGTATAGGGCCATCCGAAGGTGATTAAATCTGATCAATTGCACAAGAAGACCTGTTGATTTTACGAGTAGGCTTCTCATTGTCCGAGCAGCTCCAGTCGAACAAACAGCTACCCGTTGTTCTTTTAACGTCTGTGTGGGATGATAGTCTTGCGTGTGATAATGATAGGGTCTAAATGAGCCATGTTTTGTTCGATTCATGTCAGTGGTTGGTTGGTCGGTCACTATTCAGTTATACCTCACTGACCAATGTCCCAAATGGGCGAGATAATTGCATCTAATTTCTCACTAGCCTTGAATGTCCCCTCATTGACGACCACGACGTCGTCAGCCGTGCTAAGTGACGAGGAGCAGGGGTCGCGTACAACTACACGACGATTATATAATGCCACTTTCATCTAATTGATGCTCAATTTAGACACATTTGCAGCCATGCAAAAATACCCCGATCTCCCCCTTTACGAAAACCTCACACAGTCATACACCATACACAATAACGCTATCATCACACAAAAACGTCTATCAGGAGTGAATAATTCAATAAATATCATATATCTGAAATAATTGATCTACTCAATAAAAAGCATGAGTAGTCCGCTTGATAGAAATCATATTTCTTTAAAATAATAATCAATTTACTGAAAATGATATTTTTCATAAAAAAAGTGATATATTTAATAAACAATCAAATTCTAAATAACTGAACCATGATCTATTTCATTTTAAAAAAGTATCAAGCTGTAAATGTGTTCACTGGTGTGTAAAAAACCTTTTATTCATGCTCTCGTAAACAATCTGTTTGATGCACATCTGTATAGGAATGTAACCATCAAGAGTTATCTACCCATAGTACCATGCAGCCTAGGAGACAAGTAGAGCAGCTCATACAACCATTTCAGCTCGTAAACGGCATAGCATACATCAAACATGTAAGGATATTTTTTTTGTCGCCAGCTTTGCATCTAGATAAAGGTCTTGTGCGTGCATGACGCCAGTGTTCTGTTGAAGCAGGAAAGACTATGATCGCTACAAAGAGGGTGATTGTTTTACTGCCTGCTGATTGACACGTTCTCCAGGAGTGGTTTCTGTAAGAATAATGCACAGATAAACCTGTCCATGATGGTCCATAGCAGAGCCAGATCAAAGCCCCGCCACTCAACCCTTCGCCAGCAATTTCAAAATTAACAGCTTATTTGCATACAACAGAAATTAATCCGCCTATGTTAAGACGGCTAACATAAAAACACACGGGCACGTTTATATAATTGATTGAAGAGGTGATAATTTTGAACTATTTCGCCGCAAAATACTCTGACGTGTCTGATGTTTCCTAATTTGCGCAACGATGACAGGATGTGACGGTTTATTTTTCTTTCACGTGTAAATGACATTTCATCAAGTATGGTATTCCCTCAGGTTGTCATAAAATGTCTACCTCCATGCTGTCTTCCCATCCCTTTAATGCACAATTTGTTATTGAAAGTCTGCTTATCACTGAAGAATCAGTACATTTACAACAACAGATTTATGGAGTAGTCAATGCGTGACAATCTATGAAACCGGAGACAGGATTCGTTTATGGCAGTCGTAACGACATTCGTCAATATGGCGGATATTACGTCATCAAACACATCCCGAGTGTTTCACAAGACCCTGCTAATTAGAACAGACATATGCCAACGACCTCTGAACTCTACTTTCAACAACAGGTAGAAACAAAGGCCCAGGTGCGATTGTTTAAGCAATAAATACATGTAAGGAGAACGTGAAGTGACGCGACTTGAAGGACACCTGTTATTCCTCCCTTGCGATGGTGCATCTGAGTAGGTATGATAGAATATTAATGTGTACGAGTGTCACTCCGTGACTGTCCGGGCAGACCACTCGAACACAACCTCCGTGACAGGTGCGGATCAAGGAAAGCGTATAATTCACGCCACCTAGTACAGTTAAGTTTTAAATACATTGCAAAAGATTTAATAACATCTTCATTGTTGGAATTAAAAAAAATTGATCATTAACTGATCTAAATTAGACAGAAACTTCGATCTCAACGATATATATTTTTCACATGTAAAAAGCACATGAAACTCGTATTCAATCTCTTGGATTGTACAGTTAGTACATATACAATTTACAGAATCAATATCCTTGTTTCTACGACATTTATTAACATGGACGTTATGGAGAGATATTCTATATATTATAAAGAACTTATAAAGTAATGTACGAATAATGTGTATGAGTAGTGCTGCCTCCTGTTTGTAGTGTTCAGTTATGGCAAAGTCACACATTTGTGTTTTGGTTTGTTTTGAAAATCAAGTTTCCAAGTGGCTGATGCGTTTTAAGCTGTTTGACATGGTATGACATGTGTTCTGCTGCACTGTTCGGGTGGTGAACCATGTCATGCAAGGACTATTATAGTGGATGGCGCGAAGCTACACCTGACCGCCCGCCGAGCACCCGCTCACCCCACAACACATCATGAATGACGATCATTCTCTGGTACACTTTCCCTGATCATGTGACGCTGTCATATTTACAAAATCCGGGATCTCCAACCAGGCAACCCCTATAACACCCCTATAACCCCCTATCAACGATCGTTTCTGGTCACAAGACAACTCCTACCCAGCCCGGGGACTCAGACCTACCCACCCCCAGCTACCCCCCGATCAACCATCGCTACATACCATCAGTCAACTCTACCCAACCTTCCTTCAACCAGTCAACTCTACAACCCTTACCTCCCAGTCAGTAAACTCGACACACCCCTAGACCCCCAACCAGTCAACTCTACCCACCCCTAGACCCCCAACCAGTCAACTCTACCCACCCTTAGACCCCCAACCAGCCAACTCTACAACCCTTACCTCCCAGTCAGTAAACTCGACACACCCCTAGACCCCCAACTAGTCAACTCTACCCACCCCTAGACCCCCAACCAGTCAACTCTATCCACCCCTAGACCCCCAACCAGTCAACTCTACCCTCCCCTAGAGCTCCAACCAGTCAACTCTACCCACCCCTAGACCCCAGTGTGCCACATTCCACCAACCATCGCCACATACCATCAGTCAACCCACCCAGCTCTTGATATCTTTGACAGTGCATTCATTTCAACCCTTCATGCAAGAGAATCGTTATGCTCATCAGCGATATTTAGTGATCATTGGAATCAAGAGGCATGGCGTCGGTTTTATTGACTGACATACAGAAGTACGAAAGGACTATGTTAGAATTTCTGAAATGAAGACAATACCCTCTCCACATATGAAAGGAGTCTAACCAAGATGGCGGACCAATTGTTCACGACGCCATTCAAGAATACCGCCACAGACTGATCTAACACGATAACAAGTTCTCATTCATATCTCTGACTCAATGAAGTCTTCCTATCATTTATTCGGTAGTTGGGTCGACCCGTATGACCGGCTGCCTCGACCTGGCGGCGCAGGGCAACTATGCATTGCACACGCTGCACCGAGTATGCATTGTACATGCAGTGCTGTGACTGGTTACAAGACGCTGCCATTTCACTGTGGTGTAATCACGATGAACCTTCACAAAGAGCAAGTCGCCAACACTATTATCAAAGTTATCCCATATACTAGTATATAATGTACGTCGGTATTGTGCGTCAAGATATTTAGTCACATGAAGCCAACTGTGAACTGTCGCATAGAAAGAGTACTGCGGAAACATTCATTTCAAGTTAAGTTTGTCAACTAAAACGAAATGTGTGCGCATTGGTGCGGACAATCTGCTTGTCTACGTCAGTGACTGCACGGGCTTGTACTCTAATTACCTCTCTTCATCTGAAGAGTTCCTTTCCAGGGGAGGTAATGAGGCGTAAACACAAGCCCCAATTATTTTGTTATGATTTTGCTAATTGGCTTGCGGTGAAGTTTGTAGCGACGCGGTCTTATAGTGTATTTGCTAACTCGTATGTTAGCCGTGATCCGTGGATGCCCTGACCAGTTGGACGGGGTTCGAATCCAGTCCATCGCGCATCTCGTGGTGACGGGGGCTACAACCTCTAGAAGCAGCGAACCGTGTGTAAACCGTGTTGACAGACACATTCACCCAACCACAGAACGTGTGACTCACACGGATATCTGCTGTCAATGAAACATATTCCTGTAGGCATTTATTCAGTCAACTGGCACCAGTGATACTCTGTTCTCTCGACGCAGTAATTATGTCAACTAAACATATATCATGCGATAGTATAGGAATCTTTATCGTTAATAACGTCGTGAGCTAGGTCACAGATATATTCCACAGAACATAGCCCTAAACATATAAACATAGGTCAACGTCAACGTCAACGTCAACAAAATGTACATGAGTGGATCTCTAAAACTCAGTGTTGACAGCAGGTGTTGGCGAACACTGTATATTGGAAGTATCATCTAGCCTCCGTCAAATATATGCATACAGTTGTCTTACTTATCGTACTCCTATTCCAGATCGGAACGCTGACTACAACCAAGTGCGACGTTACCGCACGGCCTTCACAAAGGAGCAGATAACTCGCCTAGAGAAGGAGTTCGCAAAGGAGAACTATATCAGCCGTCCGAAGCGTTGTGAGCTGGCAGCGTCCATGAATCTGCCCGAGAGTACCATCAAGGTAGGTGTTCTCACTCTCGGCGGGCGTAAATGTTACAGATTAAATTATGTAGGCTATTGTGTGTGTGATATGAGTTTGATATTCTGTACTTCAAATTAATGTATATTTTATCTCGTTCTAGGTGTGGTTCCAGAACAGACGAATGAAAGACAAGCGTCAGCGCATGGCACTCGCATGGCCATATGGCATCCCCCCCGATCCCCAGCTGTATGCGTACCTGGCCGCAGCTGCAGCCACATATCCATATGGACTTCCGGGTCCTGCGCACATGGGACATCCGGCGCTCTCACTCCCAGGTCACTCAGGGTTATCTCCCTTCCATATGCCAGGGGCAATCCAGCACCGACCGGAACTCATGTCGTCAGTTAGCACAGCCTTTCACAAACCCCAAACTGTTGTAGACGGACTGCCTGTTAGCACAGCGTCCTCTCTCGGATACTCTTTAAACTTTGGTCACATGACAGGCGCAGGGCTTCCGGAACACCCGCTCCTGTCATCCGGGCTTTCACTGTCGTTGTCAGGGAAACCCTGCCCGTGTCACGGAAGTCTAGGACTTCACCCGATCTCTGCGCATGTTTCCGGTTTAGTCCCAGGTCCTTCAACGTCACCCCCATCAGTGAGGAAGAGTGAAATTAATCTATCATAGTATTCGTAGACAAATGACATCAGTGTGCTTTAAGTTGTATAAATCTGACAATCCAGTACGGAAGCTGCAGTGCTATTTGCAGCTGAAATGTCATGTTGTGTGTAAGCGAATGACAGACGCAGAATGGACGTTGATATAGGTTGCAATTGTGGGAGATGCGCATGGCGCCATAAGAAGACTGGGCGCCTTCTTGTCGTGTATGTATAGATGATATTCATGGCAGACTCTGCGACTGGGCGCCTGCTGTTAGCTGGAAAAGTAGAGGTGCACACATACAGTCATCCTCCACTTTATTCCCAGCTGTTGTGAATGTATTCACCTGGACGCGATGAACTTTGCCACGATCAGGGGAGTGACCAGGTCTAAGTGTTGCGTCACCTCATGACTTTCATGTCTATGGGTGCAGTACTGCAGTGGTGATACCAGATTGCCTCATCATCTGTGATACGTCATCCACTGACATTCAGACCCGACTATTCGTAGTTTTCTACTATTCTACTATGATCCCATGTTATCCGCGCATGCGTCCCACGTTATAAACGTGCTTCATTTCAATTGTGTATATTGTCAAAACCGAAAGGTTGTACAGAAAATAAAACAATGACTAAATCTACCTGATCTTGTCCTATTTCCAGAATCGCTACCAACACTGTGTATTACCTATATGTAAAGGGAAGAGTGCTGAACAATCTATTCTGTATACTTTTGGTACTTGTCACATGTGACCACAGTACACACTGTTCAACTCAATGTTAAGAATGTCAGACTGGAAGATGAAAGGCTCTCTGGCTTGGGCTCCACGACGACCCGATTGTGGCGGAATTTCGGTTGAATGAAATCTTTGTACTGTTTGAAGGTACTATGTTGTCTCCCACTGCAATTCAAACATATACAGTACAATAATCATTCAGTAGGTGTGTAAGCCGCATTGTCCAAATCCAGCGGCAATGCACTTGTATTTGCCATCTGTGGCCACGTCATGTGAATGACTAATGATTACTATGAAATTAATAGTTGAATATTATGTGGAAAGAAAAAATTAAAGTTTTGTCCAAATGATGTCACATCGGTGCACAGGGCAGAAGTCACCCGAGCTTGTTAACTACTTCCATTCCAACATCAAAGATTAGGCAGTTGGTACATACAAGTGGGACGATATGTAATAAAACCCATATCAATAGATGGTTCATTGTGAAAGAGAGGCTACTTTCCTTAAAGCTTTGGTCGGCGGTCCACAGCCATTATCAAAGCAATCATTTCCATCCCCCGTGAGTCTGCAACAATTCTAAAGGCAGATTTATGTTTATCAAAAGCAGTAAATGGATTTTCTATTTATAGATTAAGATTTTGAAAAGGGTAGTATTAGATCAGAGTAAAACGTTTCCCATTAGTACGGCGGTCTAGCGTGACAACAGCAGTAGTAGGGATAAAAGCAGTTGACAATTTAACACTCTTCAACGGTTTTCTATAACATTTCTAGAAATCGCAAATTTATCATTGTGATAAAAAAAATAGAGAGCATTTATTAAGGACGACCAGCTGCCTGTGTAAAGAGGAAACGCGTTCTTGATTTTCCGTGAGATAAAGCCAATCACTTGTATATCGGGAGGTGGATCGAGGCTAGTGTTCCTATGCGCGTGCGCAGTCACTGCCCACATTCGGCGACCAATGGACTCTTACACAATGAATCCCACTTAAATCGTTATTGTGTTCAGTCATAATTATATCATTTTTCAGCGCATTGGTCTTGGCATCTCGTTAGAGGATGGTGTAAAATCAGAACTCTGTGTGTGTGTGTGTGTGTTGGAGGGGGGGGGGGGGGGGGGGGGGGGGGAGATGTTTGACGAGAATTAAGATGCTAGATTTGTAATGGTTATACCAGAACGACGTCAGGTGGTATGTAACTAATAGTTGAGAGAAAATTGTGATTTCATGGATTGTGTTTTGAAGAAAGGTAGCTGGGCGGGGTTTTGTAATAGAGGAACACATTTCGCCTCACGTTGTTTGATGACGTCGTTGGAAGAGGGGCGGTATCTGCGTGCGGTTTCTTCCAATGAAATTAGAACTCCATTGCGACGTAAACAATACTTATAGTTTGGCTCATTTTCTCAAAAGTCATGCTTATATCCCCTGACGAAGTTGATATTTGGCGGAGGATTTGTATTGTGAAATCACTTGCCATGCAGTCAGGATCGAATGACTACGTCCTTTATGGTTCCTCTTCATAGAAATCAGAAACCATTCCTTATTAAGTTAGACACCATGCCATATTAAGTTAGGCACCATGCCTTATTAAGTTAGACACTATGCCATATTAAGTTAGACACCAAGCCTTATTAAGTTAGACAGCATGCCTTATTAAGTTAGACACCATGCCATATTAAGTTAGACACCATGCCATATTATGTTAGACACCATGCCTTATTTAGTTATACACCATGCCTTATTAAGTTAGACACCACGTCATATCAAGTTAGACACCATATCATATTTAGTTAGACACCATGCCATGTTAAGTTAGACACTGTGCCATATTAAGTTAGACACCACGTCATAATAATTTAGACACTATGCCATATTAAGTTAGACACCATGCCATATTAAGTTAGACACCAATACCCGTATCAAATGCATCAGCGTTGAAATAACAATTTCTTGTTTGTTTATTTTTAACCACCATCAAAACTGGATCTAAACTTCATTTGGTCCGGCAGGTTAGGTCGTACCATAAACAATACAACACAGAATACCGAGAAGGGAGACAACTACTGTTGAACATAACACTGAGCATGAATTACTCAGGTTGAGATAATGACTCCACCCCTGATGTGGAGGGGGCCGGGCCCTAGCACGGGGTAAACTCAACATTATCTTGTCTACTGTTTTATGGGAAGCAGGATGATCGCCTGAGTCTCACACATCAAAGTCCCCCACCTGCGTCCCCCGTCTCCGTCATCCAAATAGATCCATATATACCTGTGCGGCGTACATCAAAGAACGCCGGCTTCTTTTCGAAAAATTCAAGTATGACTCCCTCTCTGTGTTTTAAGTATTACACAGTGGAGGTAAAGTAGCGATGAGGCTCTGCACCCGGAGATACCATGGAGGGAATTCAGGAGGGTATTTGATAATTTAATCGTTTGTCGTTATTCGCTTTACGTGAATAGATTTTTTTCCTCAAAATAATGCGTTTCAGAAGAATACATATTTTGAATTTCTAAATCCTGGTGAGGATGTTTATAGCTTGTTTTGTCGTAATGATAGCATTCCTGGCTGGTCCTTTTAAGCATTAAACCTGTTGATAGTATATAGTTTATTTCACAGTATGTACAGGGGAGATAGATAGACTTTGCAGGAGTTTTCTCTTCCACCAGCACTTAATACTTTGATAACACAACAAAAACTCGAGACCACCCTGTGTTGGACTAAATCCATGATATTACCCATATCCGGCCACAACGTGACTTATGTCAAAACCTAATTACCCGAAACTGTTCGTGAATACAAACTACCTCATTCAATGTTTACTTGTATTATCCTGACAACATGCCATATGTCACCACTGCGCAGGCTTCAATGTGTCATCCAAGCAAATGTGTCATGCTGATAGTCCGTTTTATGCGACCTGTTATTTTTATCATCCTAATCTTCATCTACATCGTCATTTTCTTGCCGCCTCATTGGTCCTGTGGATAGAGTGTCTGCCCGAAAGCAGGGGGTCGGTGGTCAGATTCCCTGGCCGCGCGATACCAAAATACGTTGAACTATTGTACTTGATGTTACCTTACCTGGTGCTCATCATTAAGGGGTTCAAACAAGGACGGCTGGAATAGGCATGCTCCTCGATATTTAAGTGCAATTATCTTATCTCGACGTTACGCACCATTTCACATCTTATCACACCGCCTTCTGCTGATGTAGTTGTGCAACTATGGTGCTCCCAGGATATAGCATTAGAGTGAGTGAGTTGGGTTTAACGCCGATTTTAACAGTATTCCAGTTGTATCGCGGTGTGTCAGCTTAATGTGGGAGGAAAGCCAAAAGTGATGCAGGTCTCTGACGTTTACCAGTTCGGTGAAACACACGAGCACGGGTATGGTGCTGACAAACCTAGAAACATGATCGGGGCGAACCGGGATACGAACCCACAATCATAGGTTTCTGGCATGCCCAAGGGACGCAACGCAGCACAGCGAATCGCGGCGTCTTAGACGACTGGCCCACCCGTGCACCCATATAGCATTAGAGGGCGGCGCTAGATATGTGCCTGGCCCTACCGTTGGGTACAGCTATAACGTTCAAATATACATGTCAAATGTTGTTTAACGCCGCACTCAGCAATATTCCAAGCATGTGACGTCTGGCATGCCCAAGGGACGCAACTCTGCACAGCGAATCGCGGCGTCTTAGACGACTGGCCCACCCGTGCACCCATATAGCATTAGAGGGCGGCGCTAGATATGTGCCTGGCCCTACCGTTGGGTACAGCTATAACGTTCAAATATACATGTCAAATGTTGTTTAACGCCACGCTCAGCAATATTCCAAGCATATGACGTCGGTTTGTAATTAATCGAGTCTGGACCAGACAGTCATCGAGCATCGCGAGCATCGATCCACACAATTAGGATACGATGACATGTATCAACCAAGTCAACGAGCCTGACCACCGTTAGTCGCCTCTTACGACATGCATAGTCGCTATTAAGGCAAGCTGAAGATGGGGTGTTGAAGATGTATTCTACCCCAGATCTTCACGGGTGACATGCAATATGTGAGTGACTGTGGTATAACGCCACTTTGAACATGTAATTTACATGTGTGTTGGGGGGAAGCATGAAGTGATGCACGTAGAAAGCGTCTACCAGTTAAGTTGGTGCTACCCATGAGAATGGTTATTGGGATGACCAATGATCACAATCAGGGTGAGTTTGGGATTCGAACATACGATTAGCGGATCCGCCAATGACACCATCAAATTGCCGAGGGTTATGTCACTGAGTACCCATGCATCTGTGTAGATAAGAAGGTCAATGGTTGATACTCTAGGCTGTATAGTATGGCTGATATATAATAACGCTATAGTATGCTAGTAGTACCAAAAGGGGTGAACAGGGTGTGCTATAAAGATTTATTATATACGAGGGGTGTTCATTAAAGATTTCCGCTGACCCACTTCCGATGGACCTAGTGGAATGAAACTTGGCATAGGAATTAGGTTATCTCCACCAGGAGTTACACACTTCTCCCATCGTTTTATGCAACTATGGAGACCTCGCTTGTAAAAGCCCTCATTTTGCGTCTCAAACCAGGACTTGACTTCAGAAATCAGTGTTTCATCATCTGTGAAACGTTTTCCCCTTTCAAAAATGACTTCATGGTTGGAAAGAGGTGGAAGTCAGATGGTGCAAGGTCAGGAGAGTAAGGAGGATGTGGAAGGATGTTATAGCCACTGGACCGCGCTTCTGTCTGGGCAACATGAGAGTTGTGTACTGGAGCATTGTCTTGCAGGAGACGGACACCCTTGGTCAGCATGCCTCTTAAGCTTGATAGCGTCCCGCAATTTCCGCAGCAGTGAAGCATAATAAGCTCCTGTAATTGTGGTACCCTTTGCCAAGAAATCCATCATCACTACTCCGTGCTGGTCCCAAAACACCGTGAGCATGACCTTGCCTGCAGAGTGTTGGACACGTGCCTTCTTTGGGGGTGGTGACTCCACATGCTTCCATTGCATCGACTGAACTTTAGTCTCAGGATCATAGTGATGGACCCATGTTTCATCCTGTGTGATAAGTCTGTCAAAAAGGTTTGCCTGTTTTTTTTGGGACATGTCCAAAACAGACCCTTTGAGCAATTGACTCGTTCCTGCTTTTGGAAAGGTGTGAGCAACCTGGGAATCCATCGTGCAGACACCTTATGCATGTTCAAATTGTCATGGATGATTTTTTTCCACAGACCCTACACTGATCTTGACATCTTGTGCTAACTGGCGAACAGTTATAAGTCGGTCTGCCAAAATGGCGGTCTCCACTTGATGGATAGTGTCCTCAGCAATGGCTGAAGGGGGGCGACCAGGAATGGCAGCTGTTTCCACAGATTTCCGACCACACTTGAACTGGCGATGCCAGTGTTTAACGTCGTCATATGATGGGGCATCTTCCCCATAAGTTGCTTTCATTTCATCGAAAGTTTCTTTTGGTGTGCGACCTTTCAATTGTAAAAACCTAATCACTGACTCGGTATTCTGCTGGCTCCATTGTCACACCCTACTTGATCATAACACCTGTAAAAGTGGTAAGGTTAATAGTTCGGTGCTGCAAATTCAGACATAACCCATAGATATATGTATAATTACACATGTGAAATTGCAACCAAATATAGCCCTAAGTGGTTTAGGTGAAATCTTTAATGAACACCCCTCGTATACTTAAGTGTGTAAAAGGAATATTCTCGTTTCAGGGAAGATAACCTTTGATATTCCACTGACAGTGACCACCTCCAGGCCAGTGCCACTCGGGAGATACAGACAGTGACCACATTCAGGCCAGTGCTACCCGGGAGATACAGACAGTGACCACATTCAGGCCAGTGCTACCCGGGAGATACAGACAGTGACCACATCCTGGCCAGTGCTACCCGGGAGATACAGACAGTGACAACATCCAGGCCAGTGCCACTCGGGAGATACAGACAGTGACCACATTCAGGCCAGTGCTACCCGGGAGATACAGACAGTGACCACATTCAGGCCAGTGCTACCCGGGGGATACAGACAGTGACCACATTCAGGCCAGTGCTACCCATGAGATACAGACAGTGACCACGTTCAGGCCAGTGCTACCCGGGAGATACAGACAGTGACCACATCCAGGCCAGTGCTACCCGGGAGATACAGACAGTGACCACATTCAGGCCAGTGATACCCGGGAGATACAGACAGTGACCACATCCTGGCCAGTGCTACCCGGGAGATACAGACAGTGACCACATTCAGGCCAGTGCCACCAGGGAGATACAGACAGTGACCACATTCAGGCCAGTGCTACCCGGGAGATACAAACAGTAACCACATCCAGGCCATTGCTACCCGGGAGATACAGACAGTGACCACATCCTGGCCAGTGCTACCCGGGAGATACAGACAGTGACCACATCCAGGCCAGTGCTACCCATGAGATACAGACAGTGACCACATCCAGGCCAGTGCTTCCCGGGAGATACAGACAGTGACCACATCCAGGCCAGTGCTACCCGGGAGATACAGACAGTGACCACATCCAGGCCAGTGCCACCCGGGAGATACAGACAGTGACCACATCCTGGCCAGTGCCACTCGGGAGATACAGACAGTGACCACATCCAGGCCATTGCTACCCATGAGATACAGACAGTGACCACATTCAGGCCAGTGCCAGCCGGGAGATACAGACAGTGACCACATCCAGGCCAGTGCTACCCATGAGATACAGACAGTGACCACATCCAGGCCAGTGCTACCCATGAGATACAGACAGTGACCACATCCAGGCCAGTGCTTCCCGGGAGATACAGACAGTGACCACATCCAGGCCAGTGCTACCCGGGAGATACAGACAGTGACCACATCCAGGCCAGTGCTACCCGGGAGATACAGACAGTGACCGCATCCAGGCCAGTGCTACCCAGTGCTAAACCATGTTGATGCTACTCAACTATACAATACTCTCTAAGTATTGTAAAGTTGAGTAGCATCAACATGGTTTGGCTTCGTGATGCTCCTGTATTGCGTCCCGTGATGCCGTGCCTACCGTGACACAATGTTCAGACTTCCCACATGTAGAACTTCATGACGTCATAATGGCGTCGGTACAAAACATTACAAATGTCGCTTCAGTTTCTCCAGGGATGTCAGTGTGAATTATGCTTACAGGACATCTGCCTACGGGATTGTTTTTTCGTCTCAGTGAAAGGGTAAAATGATGGAATGGATACATAAAGCGAACCTGTGTGGATTAAAATATCTCCACTTGTCTCTGAATTCGCCCTTTTTCACCTACTGAAAATAGGAGACTAGATCGATGCCACATCACTAATCATTTCCGTTTTGTTTGTGTTTGTTTTGTCATTGTGTCATGGTAGAATGATGATGATGAACCAAATGCTTCATTTCAAATGTTTCGCACTTCGATTCGGTACCTGTAGTTTGTTTTAAAACCTAACCTATTCATTGAACACACATGCAGTACGTTTATGTCCTAATTAATGTCCTATAATTTCACGAAGAAGAAAAACAGTAACACGTTAGCTGGCTGCGTTGCATCACGGAAGGCACGAGAAGTCTCTCACGGTATCTATATCAGGCGAGAGGGTTGTTGTCACGCATCATTACAGAAATCACGTGGTCCATCATCAGTTATCAGTAGCTATCAGCAATGAGAATGCATTTTGTTTGTAAATAAAGTCATTTTACGTATGATTAAAGCAAGTTCAACTTTTTGTATTCATCAGAGGAATGAAAGTAACCCTGCATTCCCAAACATCGATTTTAGCTAATTTCATGAGCAATATATTGACAGCTGCTGGCATCGCTTTATGATTATCATAACAATTTCACAAATCTATTTTGAATTTATTGTGACTCTAAACTCGGACTATTCCATGGGTGAAGCGTTGTGTGAGTAATTTCTCTATGTCCGTGCATCTGCGAGTGCAGGTAGGAAATACGGACTTACGCTTAATTACGTAACAAAGGCCAGTCCTAACGGGTTGAATGGAAAGGGCGTGGTTGATAATCATCCCCCATCAATTACATGCAGGTCAATATATCACCAGACTGCAGCCAAGCCGCCACTTGAAGCAGCACTCAAACAACCCTGATGTTGAATTGCCGCTTCATGTACTATAAGCTATTGACTTGGATTGTTTTCTATGAAATTGTAGTAATGCTTTAAATGCTTACTTTCTAAAGATATTGGTTTTCATCTGGTAAATCTGAACAAAGTAAGTGATTTTATTATTGCTTTGTCACCTCATTTAATAATGACACACTTCGAGAATGATGGATGTGTTTTTAAATATCACACCTAATGATTTCCTTCGTCACACATATCCACCTCTTTTACGACATCATGGGGAAACATTATCAAATGCGTGTCATCAAAGTACTGAGATATCCACCCTATCACCACAACGTTGTGGTTGTGTACCATCAACGCGTTGGGACATCCACCATATCACCACAAGGTGGGGAAACTTGTCCTCATGGTTGTGTACCATCAACGCGTTGGGACATCCACCATATCACCACAACGTGGGGAAACTTTTCCTCATGGTTGTGTACCATCAACGCGTTGGGACATCCACCATATCACCACAACGTGGGGAAACTTGTCCTCATGGTTGTGTACCATCAACGCGTTGGGACATCCACCATATCACCACAAAGTGGGGAAACTTTTCCTCATGGTTGTGTTCCATCAACGCGTTGGGACATCCACCATATCACCACAACGTGGGGAAACTCTCCTCATTGCAGTGTACCATCAACGCGTTGGGACATCCACCCTATCAAAATGAGATGGAGAAACGTTTGGTAATGCACGGAGCGAAATAACACGACTTATAAAGTCGAGAGCCGTACGTGTGTACACACGATATCACAGTTTGAAAAGTTTCATTTTGAAATAGAAAACACGGTAGGTATTCATCAATTCTACCATGACAAACTAAAACCCTTCTGTAAGGGAAGGTAATAAGTAAAGTGAGCTCGTTTTAGTGCTTTGAGTATTAAAATCGATTAAAAGATCGCCGTCATGTGCCTTCAAAGCAGGTTGATGTGGTCATCAAATAATGGATTCCCAGCGATTAAAGTTATTCAATTTCATTAATAGACCTGCATGAATGAACGACATTTACAAGATATAGCACAACTACTTCAAATGAGACTACCGTGAAGACAACAACGTGAAGGCGACAATGTGAAGACAACAACGTGAAGGTGACAGTATGAAGACAACAACGTGAAGACAGCAACGTGAAGACAACAATGGGAAGACAACGAAGTGAAGACAGCAACGTGAAGACAGCAGTGGGAAGACAACAACATAAAGACAGCAACGTGAAGACAACAATGGGAAGACAACGAAGTGAAGACAGCAACGTAAAGACAACAATGGGAAGACAACAAAGTGAAGACGACAATGGGAAGACAACAACGTAAAGACAGCGATGTGAAGACAACAAAGTAAAGACGACAATGGGAAGACAACAACGTAAAGACAGCGATGTGAAGACAACAAAGTAAAGACGACAATGGGAAGACAACAACGTGAAGACAACAATGTGAAGACTGCAATGTGAAGACAACAATGTGAAGACAGCAATGTGAAGACAACAACGTGAAGACAGCATGTAAAAACAACAACGTGAAGAAGACAGCGATGTGAAAACAACAATGTGACGACAACAAAGTGAAGCCAACGAAATGAAGACAACAATGTGAAGACAACAACGTGACAACCATTCGAAGACGGTAATGTAAATAAAAGCGACAATATAAAATTAACAATATAAAAAATAATAATGTGAAGACAGCAAAGTTAAACCAAACATTGGAGACAATAAACAATTCCATAATAAAAAAGCAATGGTAACACAGACGTACAAGGTAAAACCAACAATGTGGGGGCGATGGTGAGAAGTCGAAGTTGGGGAAGAGACACCATTCTTCCACTACTGTCATGACAGACGGAAAGTTTTCACTAAGAAGAGTCGTTCCTATTGTCAGGTGCTCAAATATTAAGTATCAATTGACAGCTTCGAAAAGTCGGTGTTATAGATTTCCCTCACATTGTGCAATAACTCTATTTCGTTTTCCTATTATTGCCCCGCTATCGACAGGGCAATAAGCTAAGTAGCTCAAGTCAGAACTACATAAGGCCAGTGTACATCGACACGTGTGAGTGAATACTACAATGATACTCAACAATAATATCATACTTGCAGAACTTCAAAGCGTCGGATGTACAGTTCAATACAGTGAGGTGTGACTAGCTGAGACAGCCTCTGATTGGCTGATCAATAACACGTGCAGAACTCGGAAAGCGATACCTGTCATGGAAGTTTTCATATTGCTAATATATTTCGCTTTGTTTTTACAGATCTAATCTGTTTACGACAGAGAGACATTGAGTTGGAAGAAGAGGGTTACAACTATCGAGTGTGGGCACATTGTCTCAGTACCCTCGCTTTTCACCGTAAACACAGTCATCACTACGGGCCTGACCACTACCTGACCACTACCTGACCAGTGTTATGTCACTCCACAGAAAATCCATAGTATTTATTATTTATGTACCTAAAACATTTTTTTCAATAAATATTATAGTCCGTCGTTCATTTGCAAGTGTTTAACTGATGGTGCTGAAGTGAGAATGACATCTTCCAAATTGTGTTATGTTTTAGATGTAACATGCTAAAAAGCTCGTTGATTCCAGATGTGATGCAATGGTGAGCGGTTAATATGAACGTGTGATTTTATTTAAGGAAAACGCTTAGAGTGCTTTACGCTGGAAATATTCAAATGTTTCTTAATGACGAAGCAGATATAATGAAGCCATACAGGGTTTAAAATAGTTATACTGTCTGTATTTGTTTCCCGGTTCTTTTATATACCCCCATTGATTAGAAACAGCTGACATACTATATATATGAGGCAGTTTTACAGCCACGGATAATTCATGATTCCAGAGGGGGGGGGGGGGGGGGAGAGAGAGAGAGAGAGAGAGAGAGAGAGCGAGGCGAATATTGACTAGCAACATCTCTTTAGGCTGTCCTAATATTCGGAAAATACACGACACATCTCCGTCTTCAGCAGTTAACACTTGGCGATGCCGCCTGTTGTTTTTACGGCTGTATCTTCCACACACAGCTTGGAGCAACTCGCCGTCGTTCAACTGAGTGAATTATTGAGTATGTTCATTTAACGGAATTCATAGGTCCTCTATACTATATGATATTTGTATATAACATATAATTTAAATTAAATTTTATTTTTAAAATCCCTCTGAAATTAAATATTATATTCCTGTGCATATTTGGAGTACGTTTGCACCGATAATGTCTCCTCCAAAGAATTACCACTTTTTGTAATCTTCTGATAATAACAATTAAATGATTTTAGAAAATTATTAATGTTATCATACGATCATTTGTGGAGAAAGTAGCATCAGCTACTAGTCCACTGTCTTGCAGGAAGCAGGTTAATCGTTGTGTACATCCCATCATGCAGCCTCTAACTATATGTTATTGGAACTAATCACATCAGTTGGTGGTATGTTTTCGGGGAGACACTTGGAGCCGACAGCAAACAAAGTAGGCCTGTTCGTTCAAAACATATGATAATGTAAATAACGTCATTATTTGAAGATGTATCAGTTTAGTAACCCCAGGTTAGCTATTGCTTGAGATCAAACGTATTACTGGCACTAATATTTCTATGTTATTAATGACATCGTATCACATAATCGATTACTATCTTTCCCTCTGCAATTGGGGTTAAATGGATGTTAATATCTCAATGGTTATTTGAATTTTAAAAGATCCTGGTTTATGACATATAAGCACATATATACATATGCATCATCGAAAATTGTAAGGATGTTATTGACTTAGATACTTTGTCAGATAATTTGTTGAAGATGATAAATATATGAAAATATATGCATGTGAATCATATTGTGAAGCGGGAAGTCTTCCGCGTGGTGTGTCAGCGTGTTTTAATCAACACGGGGGACGTGTAGAAATAAGGAAAAACTGGGGTTTGTCCAGCTGTAGATGTTCCTTCATAATGCATGATATTATGGCGTGCCTCACAATACTTTTTAGATATATATGTTTTATTAAATATATCTCAATCATTTTTGATCATATTTTTTCAAAACTAAAACACCAAATGTCGGTTTGAGTCATATTGTTTCTGAACTAACATAATGTTACGAGCAAAAACGTGCAACACAAAAAATGACCAAATGGTTTTTAAATAGCACTGCCACGTCTGGAGACGCCGCAATAACTTCTACCTGCATCATTATGTCCGACGGAAGTCTTTTCTGCGAAGAGATTAATGTGCTCAATCTCGGCGTCACACAAGCAGCCTGTAGATTCGACTTTTTATTCACAGTCAAGGTTCAACCCGTTTAAAATTGGTGGCAGCTGACCACATTACGCTTTGTAGAACATAATCCTCATCGGAAAAATTCCCATAACACCACGGAGTACCTAATTCACCATGACCTGCCTCACAAAACTCAAATCCTTACTCCTCCCTCTTAACACTGTCCCCGCCCTGGCTGATGTCAGTAGGAGGCAAACCCCTACACCCGCAACCCACCAACATCTCACACCCTCATATTTTATGTGTGAGAATGTCACTTCACAGATGTAGGGAAAGTATGGGACTAGTCTCTCCTTATCCTGTGTACATTGTAACTGCTATTCACTGTTGGGGAAGAAAACAAATATTATAAAAATAAATAAAATATTTTGTTATTTTCTGCATTGTTGGTGTAGGAAACAGGCATATATGGTATAATCATGTACAAAATCTAAATGCAAATTCGACCTAAAATTATTAACAGTGTAAGAATTATATATTATAATCCGGACTTAAATATTTCGACATAAATATGTCAGCTGATCCACCCCTCACACCACCATACCCCATCCCCCATCCCACCCAAAAATACACACTGCTTCAAATTACTTCTTAAATATATTTTTACTTCTTGTCATATTATGTTTGCCTTTTTTTAAAAAGTAATAATATTAATGCATTCTGTATCATGTCTTGTTTTCGCTATACCTCAGGGGGCGTTCACTTGATTTGATTTGAATTTTTACCAGCTGTATCCGGCAAATTATTTGTTTCAAAAATGGATTTATTTTCACTATTAACACACACACACATTTTCCTTTGAGTATTTCCCCACAAAACAAACTATACATTTTTTTAACCCCTGCCAACAAACTATTCATTTTGGGTTTATTTCTGAACAAATTGTCCATTTACAAAATCTTCTCCCCACCCCAGATATCAAATGAATGCTCCCTTAGGCATCAATATTCTCAATAAAAGCATGTGTATTTCTAAATCTCCTGCCCGCTGTGTACAGCAGGTCGATGTCAGGTCCTCTGTGAAGATAGATAACAAACTTAAAACAACGTTTACACTGTGGCTACAAATCTACGAGGGCGTTTCTCCGTGACAGATAATGCCAAAATACAGTTGTATGTCATTGTCGGCGTGTGGCAATCATTCTGCCTTCCAAATTGTGGATAAATTATGCGTTATAGTTTATTTCTGGTTTG
Source organism: Haliotis cracherodii (assembly GCF_022045235.1). Lineage (NCBI taxonomy): Eukaryota > Metazoa > Mollusca > Gastropoda > Lepetellida > Haliotidae > Haliotis > Haliotis cracherodii. The sequence continues at coordinate 23,260,607 of NW_027266273.1, forward strand.
ATCGAAGACTTCTCGTAATATTCTTCTTCATTCTGACTCTACAGAACGTTCTCACTTCCAGACATTGCTGTAATCGTGTTCTTATTCTTCATTTTGTTAAATTTGAGAAGCACAACGTTTAAAATTCCCCTTTTCTTTAAAGTTTTTACTTCTGTTAAATTGAGATGAAGATCGACCCATAAAATGAAAACAAATGTTTAAATTCTGACACAAATTTGGTACAGTGATTATGGTCAAATACCTAGTCATTTTCGCCACTTTACCGACGTACAGCTGAAAGGAAAAGGCTTTCTACTTGACCTAAATACGGCTTCAAATGTCATCGAGATACTCATGACAATTTCAACAAGTGGTTGGTTGTGTTCAAGTTTTTCGCGACTGATTAATCTGTAAAGGAATATACTCATTGTCACGTGATTATTATTCATTGTTGAATATCAATACATGGGTACGGTCACCTAAGTTTTTATTTTGAGGATTTTTTTAATCGGAAATGATTGCACGAATGATCCAAAACGCAGGTAAATGATTCACTGTCTCATGTATCGTGCCTGTTTTCAGAAATAGCTCAACACATTGTACTTCGCTCTTACAATGACTTTCGTACATGTCCATATAGAATGCTATTGTTGAAAGATATTTAACTAACACTATCCAGCAAGAAGTTTTCCGTCCTCTTCTCAAATATATGCGAACATGTTCAGAAACCCGGTATTTCAGTTAAAAAAATATTTTAACTTTGTCAGAATGTTACCATGAGCTATAGATCTGATCTATAGAGTCTATTGCCAGGTTGACCCTTGGTGCAGTTTGCCGGGGCTCCTCTTGAGATGACCACAACAGCGATGAAAGCACCACAGACTCTGAAGGGATTATTCCATTCCATTTCTTCACCCATGTGATAGTCTCCTGTCCTCGCCGGTCAGCACCCGAAGGAAGGTCACGCCCATTTCTGTCAAACACGTGACTCCCAAAACTTTCTCCGACCACCACCCCCCCTCCACGTATGTTTAGAACCTTAGAACTCATAAAGCTGGGGCTCCCTCTCACCCCTGCCCCTAACTGCAGTCACCCACAACCCTTTTCATCCTACTCTCCTCCCCGAACTGCAGTCCCATTCAACCCCACCCCACCCCACCCCACCACTGTCATCACACCTCTCCCCTAACTGCGGTCCCACCCAGCCCCGGCTCTCCTATCCACTCCCTCCCTCTACACCCTACCCCTCCCCTACGGTCCCTCCCACCCCATTTCACCCCGGCTCTTCTGTGTGTCTAGACAAGCCGCCATGTCGAGATCACCTTTAATCTTCTTTAATATAGCTCCCTTAATACAGAAAAAATAATGTCGAAAGCATTTTGGTATCATAAATCTGTCATTATTTTTCTCAGAGAATTTGTAAACACGGCATGTGTTAAGACATTTCAACCAATATCATTTTTAAAAGGCTGAATCATTATAATTTGGTTTTAACAGATATATCTGAAAAGCCAACATATGGGCGTTTGCAGTAATGTCATTGTTGACTATAATTGGAAGTTGGGATATAAAATAGCCAATTAGACCCCACAGTGAGAGATTCAGGCACCACCAGAGAGACACGCTTAGCAAAGTAATTGAAATCAGATGTACAGCCCCGTCGTTCGTTCTGGCAAGTGACAACAACGACCCCTGATCTGGGAATCTAGCCATCTTGAGATGAGACCACTGTATGCGAGTGAATATCGGAAATATCAATATCGTTCCCTACCACTCGACAGAGGCAACTTAAACGCCGGTGTTCTTTCATCTGGGACAATTTCCATCAGTAATTAAGTCGTCTCTGCATAACGGGGCGGTGAAATCAGCGTGCAGTTAGTCGTTCGTCACGACATATGATCACCATAAAATGACATCTAAGAGTGGTCTTGAGTTTACCTGGTTCATCACACAAGGAACGACATACAGCAAGCTCTCATACATACTAATAACGTCATATATTTCATATTTCTCTTTGGAAACAATTCATTTTATATCCCTTTTATCTATTTTTTTATACTTTTTTGTCGTGAGAATCTTCCGGACTGAGATCAGTGAGGAGAGTTGTCAGAACCTGCCAGATACTGACAGCAGAATGGCGGCAGCAGGAGGTCGACACACAGCGCACTCTTGGTGTAGCTCAACGCCAAACTATCTGGAACCGAATAAACCAACACATGTATTAACTCGTTATTAAGAACATGTTAATACACTGAATGTGTCCGTATCTATGAGACAGATTTAACAAGTAATCTTCCCTATCACATTATACTTACCTCTAAAAGATTCACTCGTCGTCGGTTCAAGTTCCAGGTTCGCCCCGAATGTGATCTGTTGTGCTGAGCACATGTACGGAGTTTGTAACTGTCACGTTTGGTAAACGTATATTGCACCCAACGGTAAACACGCTGGTGATGGATGAAACACGTAATGTAAAAAGCAGTGAGAAACCATATATATCAATGTCAATATTGCTGTTTAAAGTAAGTTTAGGAATATAGTTGTACTTCAGTCGTATATCTTTCACGAAATTAAAAGTACCCCACATATTGACACATGTCAATAGAGAAACATGTATGTTCATATACCAACAACTGGTCGATTATGTAAATGTTGTAAATGTGGTTATATTGAGGATGAATGTCAATTCCCACTATTTTGGCCCGCATATATACTCTCCGCCAAAAGAAACGCGATCTATAGAAACATATAGAGAAGTATGTACGTTAAGAAGAGATTTTCCTATGTGTGCCAATTAATGACAAAACTAACAATCAGTGAAGTGTTACCACAGTGTATCTATTCTTAAGACGATACGCTGCACGCGATTTCCAAACTTTACACGCTAATCCTGCACGAGACAAATGGTTTATCTCGAGTCATGGATCTATGACGTCACATGTGATGCGTTCATGGGTGTTGGTTCACACAACATAACAGTATGTTCGTTTGTGCATCGAACCAATCTAATAGCCTTTGAATATGAGTAATTCTTCATATATTAACCAACATGTATGATATTCGCGTCACTCTAGCAAGTACCTTCATTACGTTATGATCCAACGTAAAACAATCCAGAATGTCATAAATCCTCAATCTTGTCACGTGCATTCAATAAATATGTCGTTTATGCAGCACGCCATGTAATCAAATGTAAAAATGGGCCTTTGGCCTATATTTACCGAAATAGAGACAAAAGAAATGTATATGGAATATAGGTTTCCTAGGTTTCAGTGTTATTGTTTAAATACAAACAGATTATGCAATTATATTCTCTAGAGAAAGAAGAGTCAATTGTATAATATATCATCATCATCATCATCATCATCATCATCATCATCATACAGGTACATGAAAAAAAAAAGTTTTCGGGTACATCTTCAAGACATTACATTTTTTCCACTGGGAGGACAGTATTTTAGGGCATCTGTCATGGCGAGCGAACACATTTTTGTAATTAATGAGGCAAAATGAATTGATTGATATCCTTCATACAGATACATCATCCATCATAGTGTCCACATGCACAACACCCATACAGGTGGGGATGTGGCGTCATGTAGTGTGCAATGCTGGGCTGGGGATGTGACGTCATGTAGTGTGCAATGCTGGGCTGGGGATGTGGCGTCATGTAGTGTGCAATGCTGGGCTGGGGATGTGGCGTCATGTAGTTTGCAATGCTGGGCTGGGGATGTGACGTCATGTAGTGTGCAATGCTGGGCTGGGGATGTGACGTCATGTAGTGTGCAATGCTGGGCTGGGGATGTTACGTCATGTAGTGTACGATGCTGGGCTGGGGATGTGACGTCATGTAGTGTACGATGTTGTTCTAGGGATGTTACGTCATGTAGCGCACGATGCTGGGCTGGGTATGTTACGTTATGTAGTGTACGATGCTTGGCTAGGGATGTGACGTCATGTAGTGTACAATGCTGGGCTGGGGATGTGACGTCATGTAGTGTACGATGTTGTTCTAGGGATGTTACGTCATGTAGCGCAAGATGCTGGGCTGGGGATGTTACGTTATGTAGTGTGCAATGCTGGGCTGGGGATGTGACGTCATGTAGTGTGCAATGTTGTTCTAGGGATGTTACGTCATGTAGCGAAAGATGCTGGGCTGGGGATGTTACGTTATGTAGTGTGCAATGCTGGGCTGGGGATGTTACGTCATGTAGTGTGCAATGCTGGGCTGGGGATGTTACGTCATGTAGTGTACAATGTAGGGCTGGGGATGTTACGTCATGTAGTGTGCAATGCTGGGCTGGGGATGTGATGTCATGTAGTGTGCAATGTAGGGCTGGGGATGTGACGTCATGTAGTGTGCAATGTAGGGCTGGGGATGTGACGTCATGTAGTGTGCAATGCTGGGCTGGGGATGTGACGTCATGTAGTGTGCAATGTAGGGCTGGGGATGTGACGTCATGTAGTGTGCAATGCTGGGCTGGGGATGTGACGTCATGTAGTGTGCAATGTAGGGCTGGGGATGTGACGTCATGTAGTGTGCAATGTAGGGCTGGGGATGTGACGTCATGTAGTGTGCAATGTAGGGCTGGGGATGTGACGTCATGTAGTGTACAATGTAGGGCTGGGGATGTGACGTCATGTAGTGTGCAATGCTGGGCTGGGGATGTTACGTCATGTAGTGTACAATGTAGGGCTGGGGATGTGACGTCATGTAGTGTACAATGTAGGGCTGGGGATGTGACGTCATGTAGTGTACAATGTAGGGCTGGGGATGTGACGTCATGTAGTGTACAATGTAGGGCTGGGGATGTTACGTCATGTAGTGTGCAATGCTGGGCTGGGGATGTGACGTCATGTAGTGTGCAATGTAGGGCTGGGGATGTGACGTCATGTAGTGTGCAATGCTGGGCTGGGGATGTGACGTTATGTAGTGTGCAATGCTGGGCTGGGGATGTGACGTCATGTAGTGTACGATGCTGGGCTAGGGATGTTACGTCATGTAGTGTACGATGTTGTTCTAGGGATGTTACGTCATGTAGCGCAAGATGCTGGGCTGGGGATGTGACGTTATGTAGTGTGCAATGCTGGGCTGGGGATGTGACGTCATGTAGTGTGCAATGCTGGGCTGGGGATGTGACGTCATGTAGTGTGCAATGTTGTTCTAGGGATGTTACGTCATGTAGCGAAAGATGCTGGGCTGGGGATGTTACGTTATGTAGTGTGCAATGCTGGGCTGGGGATGTGAAGTCATGTAGTGTGCGATGCTGGGCTGGGGATGTGACGTCATGCAGAGTGCAATGCTGGGCTGGGGATGTGACGTTATGTAGTGTGCAATGCTGGGCTGGGGATGTGACGTCATGTAGTGTACGATGCTGGGCTATGGATGTTACGTCATGTAGTGTACGATGTTGTCCTAGGGATGTTACGTCATGTAGCGCACGATGCTGGGCTGGGGATGTTACGTTATGTAGTGTGCGATGTTGGGCTAGGGATGTTACGTCATGTAGTGTACAATGCTGGGCTGGGGATGTTACGTCATGTAGCGCACGATGCTGGGCTAGGGATGTTACGTTATGTAGTGTGACATCATGTATTGTTCAGGGTTGAGGTGGGGTTGTGACGTCGTGTACTGTACAGTGTTGGAGTGGAGGTGCGGTTGTGACGTATTGTACTGTACAGTGTTGGGGTGGAGGTTGGGTTGTGACGTCGTATACTGTACAGTGTTGGGTCGGAGGTGCGGTTGTGACGTATTGTACTGTACATTGTTGGGGCGGAGGTGGGGATGTGACGTCGTGTATTGTACATTGTTGGGGTGGAGGTGGGGTTGTGACGTCGTGTACTGTATATTGTTGTGGCGGAGGTTGGGTTGTGACTTCGTATACTGTACAGTGTTTGGGTGGAGGTAGGGTTTTGACGTCGTGTACTGTACAGTGTTTTGGTGGTGGTGGGGTTGTGACGTCGTGTACTGTACAGTGTTTTGGTGGAGGTGGGGTTGTGACGTCGTGTACTGTACAGTGTTTGGTGGAGGTGAGGTTGTGACGTCGTGTACTGTACAGTGTTTTGGTGGAGGTGGGGTTGTGACGTCGTGTACTGTACAGTGTTTGGGTGGAGGTGGGGTTTTGACGTCGTGTACTGTACAGTGTTTGGGTGGAGGTGGGGTTTTGACGTCGTGTACTGTACAGTGTTTGGGTGGAGGTGAGGTTGTGACGTCGTGTACTGTACAGTGTTTTGGTGGAGGTGGGGTTGTGATGTCGTGTACTGTACAGTGTTTGGGTGGAGGTGAGGTTGTGACGTCGTGTACTGTACAGTGTTTTGGTGGAGGTGGGGTTGTGACGTCGTGTACTGTACAGTGTTGGGTGGAAGGGTGTTGCGACATATTGTACTGTACAGTGTTTTGGTGGAGGTGGGGTTGTGACGTATTGTACTGCACAGGGTTGCAGCTTATACAGACAGGCAATACATGGTTTGGGTGGGGTGGTGTAACAGAAAGAATAAACCATTATAACGTGTCCTGGCGAGTTGTAACCGATGTAGAGTGTTTTAAAGGAACTAAAGGTGTCATTGTTCAAGAGAATAACTGGATGTGTGTTATGATATTTGATTGATCTGTTGAACTATGAATAAAATAAGTTTGAATGTATGAAGTATCTAGATATGAAATGCGTATTCCATAAAACGAAAATGATTTTTTTTCAACCTTTTGATTCGAATGATATTAAAGCGGAGAGCATAGCAATGTAAAGGCTCTGTGCACTGTATGTTGATAGTCTCCTCGCAGTGCATTGACGCGAGCCTATGCGTAACTAATACAGGTCGTTATGCAATGTTAAACATCTAGTTTTCAATTGTAAAAGATCTTAAATTGAAATTTAATCGAATAAACACACATTTAACAGTCGGGATAGGGGCATTGACTACGATTTCACCTGTTGTTCAACATTGTTCGCCTTTTGTGAAGCAGGAGGAGACGTTGAATGCCGTCTCCACATTTCCACTGTCGACGATTCTCGCCATGCCCACTTGGCGCCCCTATCTTGGAGGAAGGGGGGAAACCACGAGGGGTCGCTTTCAATATCGCGCACCGCAAAATAGCAGAAATAATTGCTATCATAATATCACTTTGCGTAGAATGGATCAAAGCTAAGCACAATGTGAAATGTACAATACAGTCACTTTCTTATTTCAATGTGGAAGCACGACGCGGAATGAACTCCGGGATACGCTCCAGTGAACGTGTAAAGATTGGATCACGTGGCTTTGCGGAAGAAGTGGTTTTTGCGTCTCGGGACGCAGGAGAGCTGTGTTGAGGTATGGCGGTACGAGAGTTGTCGTACAGGCTTATTTTATAGCCAGTAAACGGATGACAGGGAGTTTGAGAGATTCATCACCCCCTGCTGCCAGTTGAGATCGACAATCGGGTAGATCCACCGCCCTCGCCGAAACTCCCGAACGCTACCCCTGCCCACCCAGAGTCGGCTGACAGTCGTAAAACGTAGACAAAAGACTCATGATATTGACGAGGCAGTGGTTCTTTGACAAACTGTGAGTGGCGGCTTTGATCTCCAACTACCCTCTGTGTTTACACGCTTAGCATTGTACATATCTGTACATAGGTAATTGCTGTTGAAAAAGATGGAGTCAAACGTAAAAGTACTAAAATACGATCTATCATAAACTTGGCGATCAAATACCCGAGTTAACCATGAATATAGAGGAGTCCCGAACCCGCTGGGCGCTTGCATGACATGCATTGTCGGGAGCAGAGAGACCCGGTTTACACCCGTATATCTACCCAGGTTGGGGGCGACGGGGACGACACGGGACGTTGAGGAGAGAGGCGGGGCACACCTTTGATCCTTTCAAAGTCATCAAGTCATCACACCATTGCATATTGACATTACCCCGATGTGTCATTAAATTTATTTATTTGAAATTTGTGTGTTGTGATGGAGAAGATGACGTTAATTCACTCCCATCCCCTCTCTTCTCGCCTGGATGCGGGGGGAGGGGTGGGGGATGAGCAAATGCGGCCTGGACCTCACATTACGTTCTGTTGGTTCAAATTGATTGCCCACTGCGCGAAACGTATTTATGATATAGTTCAGATGTACCAAGCGAGCCGAGGTACAGGGAACAGGGATAGGTGTCCCATCAACCCATCGTCGGGCTGAATCGGCGAACATGCGGTGCTTGTATAATATTTTTGTAAAACTTCCTTTCAACGATTTCAAACAACATGAAACAAAATGTTTTTGTTTTAATGCTTTCAAATTTGTTAAAACAAGTAATACACAGTGTTGGTTTATATAATATCAGTTTTCTTTCCTTTAACATGTGGTATTGGTCGAAATGTAATTTAATTTTCAATCTAAAAAGGACAATTTACCATGTCTACTATATGCCTTTATCGTCTTAACTCAGTTAATTCCTTTGTTATGCATGTATATATAAAGTAGACTATCAATTTATAAAGTATAATATTAATTAAAGAATGCGACAACCCATTACAACCAGCAAACATATGGCATCCAGATGTATCCTGATATATCAATTTTTTTCAATCAGTATAAATCTTAAATATATATTTAATAACATTTTTTACAAGCAAACTATATGATAAGATTAAACTTTGCGATGTTTTCAGGTACAATGATACAGGTAGAGAGACTTAGTCTGTGTTGAAGTCAATCCTGAGCATTTTTTAGACAAATTGTGTTTCATAACCCTTATTGTCCTTAATTAAAAACTTGTTCTAGGAACACCTGAATCTTAGTCTAAAACACTTTAATTTCAATCTGAAACACCTGAATCTTAGCCTGAAACACCTGAATCCTATTCTAAAACAATTAAATTGCAGTCTGAAGCACCCGAATCTCAGTCTGAAACACTTGAATCCTTTTCTAAAACACTTTAATTTCAATCTGAAACACCTGAATCCTATTCTAAAACACTTAAATTTCAATCTGAAACACCTGAATCCTAATCCCATTCTAAAACACATGAATCATATTCTAAAACACTTATATTTCAATCTGAAACACCAGGATCCTATTCTAAAACACTTTAATTTCAATCCGAAACACCTGAATCCTAATCCTATTCTAAAACACTTGAATCCTTTTCTAAAACACTTTAATTGCAGTCTGAAACACCTGAATCCTAGTCTAAAACTCTCAAACTTTAAGTCTGAAGCACCTGGATCTCAGTCTGAAACACCTAAATCTCAATCTGACGCACAGGAATCCTAGTTTGAAACGCCCGAATCTTACTTTGAAACACCTGATTCTTAGTCTGAAACACCCAATTCCTTGTCTGAAAGTCTTGCGGGAATACTTGCATTTTCAATACTTTTGTTTCTTTGGTAGCTATGGAATTATTCAGGTGGTGTTTGAGAAACGGCATTAAGCCAATCACAGTGTGCAATTTCACATTCAAGCCCAAACAATACCATTTGTCAAACGCGCTCAATAAAAGGCCTTGTTCTGGGTTAAATATAAATCATCAACGGCAGAAAATAACCAGTCTTGATTATCTGCCGAAACAGTTTCCATTGGACGTAAAAGAAACAATAGCGGTGAAAGTAATATGAATGAACCGTGTCAAACTATCTTTTTCTCTTTGAAATGATATTAGGGTCTCTCGATGGCTAGACAACCGTTAAAAGGGCACACCAACCCTTGGACTCCTTTAGTAATAATTAAGTGACATTCAAAACAAAAGCAATATCTTTGACGTTTATTAAGTTCAAAGAACGCGCACATGCTAAACCAAGAACAGCCTGGAAATGAATTTATCCACGATAAGTATGATAAGATTACCAATATTTGATAGATATTTTCGGGCTGATGCAAGGCCTATGATTTCGTCCCTTCTTATCTCTACTGTTTGATAAAATAAATGCATACGTGATTGAAACGAGCTTATATTCCACTTCACACACAATGATACCCTGGGGGTTAGACGTCTTCGGAGTATGTGGGTGGCATCTGTGAAACAGGACACCAACCAAAATAACTGCCAGAAGTAATTCAACACAATTTAAGAAATATATTTTCTTCAATAAATTTCTCTAACGAACAATGCCTCATTAAAATACGAGGTTTTACTATTTCCAAAACTTATGCTACTAATATATAATTGACTTCTCATTCAAAGCAAATAAAGTTGGACGGCTCTTTCCACCTGAGTGCATATGATGAAGCCTTAAGCCGCTGCCATATAATTATATTTTCAAAAGGTCTTTGGGACAGCAATTTGTGGCAGTTTTCCGCACGGCTCGGAACATGGGGGAGCTCACGACACTTATTAAAAAATTAATACATCTCAACACCTCAAACCGAAGCCCAGAATAATGCCTACTTAATCCAGGAACACGTATAAACCACCCGTTAACTGAAACAATATGCAGATTAACATAAACCAGAGATAAAGAATTTAAAAGGCGATGGGCGGTAAAATAACATAGTCAAAGATTAGTGTATGGGCATTTCTGTTGTGACCATAAGAAGATAATACGTTCAAATATTTTGTCACGAGTAAGTGTTTATTTTACAAGGCCTGAGTATGGTACTGATCTTGAATGTTTATGATGATGATGATGATGATGATGACGATGGTGGTGATGATGATGATGATGATTACACTGACAGTATTGAACTACTGTTTTCAGTGGATCAAGGACATCTAAGGGATCAACAAGATGCTTAGAGAAGACATGCCGCTTATTGTCACGTGCTTGCATGAAGGCGATTAATCACATGCTGATGCAAACTAAATTAGAAAGAATCAGAACCAGGAAGATAAATTGAACGAGATTTCAGGTATTTATTGAAACTGAGCAGCAAAATAAACTATACCTCCCAGTTAGTTTTGTCATGTGTTTGATATCTGAAAATATCTTAAATTAGCGATATTATATTTTTTAATGAACTGTACTGGCGCTTACTCAGTACTCAAAGAATACTTCTACATGGTTTTACTTTTTAGAATAGAACTTGACTAGTGAAATTCTAATATTTAAAAAAGAATAGGATAATACACAACTGCTGATGTGTATTTTAGAATGTTATCTTTGAAAATCAATACATTTGCTTATTTCGGCAGACATTTGCATTTTATTCATGATAGGGGTCGTGTGGCTTTAAATGCATTTCTTAGCGTTTCTTCATTAAAACAATATATTTTTACACAACAGTACCCAGCCACAGATTAATTTTTACAAACTGTTGCAGAAATGAGTGATGGTTTAATAGACATGATCAAATTTAACAACAGTTCTTTCAATTTTCAATGATATATATAGAAATTTAGATTGACACAAAATATTTTGAATCTAAAATAAGTTAGAACTCAAGAAAATTTAAGTACAGTGACAGACGAATATTTTTATTCCTATCTCTGATTCCGAAACCGGTTCCCAACATACACGATCTGTAATTATTCGAATACCGTGTTCGATAATATTAATAGTGTGCCTCATTTTTATCAGTTTACTTTCTTCAAAACAGTATCTAAACCAGCTGCCTTTAAATAAACTGTTTAAATCGTTTGTTTAGAAAATATGTTATATTCACTACTGTCATGTGAAACAGAATGATTGTGAATAATTCCCTCAGATGTTTTCTATGAAACAAAATCATTATTTCTATAAATTATTCCACGAACGGTGACAATCGCTTATGCATCTGGGATTTTTTAAACCAGCAGTCGTCCTTGACGACTTCGACTGTGGTGAAATAGGATTTGACATACAACTTACAAGACTCACATATTACTGTAGTAACATCAATGCCGATACGTACAGAGTATATATGTACATAACGAAATTTCACGCTCTTGAAATTTACCATGTTAAAATGCATATGACCACTATTTCCTTGAATGTACAAATTACTCATTTTGCAGAAAAAACTCTGTTTAAGGAAATATCTAATGAAGGAATTCTTGCTAATCTAGAAATAATTATTTTTAGCGATGACGAATGATCATATGATACCAACATTTGTGTTTTAATTCTGTTCAATAATACATTATAGTAACCAAACGAATCCGATAACCATATCTTAGACAGTATGTACAAATTCCAGTGTTTCTGTTTCTGCTGATGTGTGTGTTTGTATTTCTCACAGCTAATGTATTTATTGATGTCATTTATTATTTTTAAAAGGCCACGCCCTTCGCTAAATTATCCCTTCAGCTTTTAAACTTTTAAATAGTAACTGCACTACACGGAGTACATATTTGCACTCATTTGACATTGATGTTATAAATCCAAACATGTAAATCCCACTGATGTGAATGTCGTGATGATCCAATAAGGATATGATCTCGTGAGGGGATCACGTTTGTCCAATCCTATTGTAATTTGTTTTTAAAATAACTTTAAACTAAACATCTGGGTTACATCCTTAAAGAGTTACGATTTATATAATAGCTTCCTCTGCAATATGCACTGAATGTGCAGAGTCACCTACAGTTGTACATAAGGATCCTTATTTGATAATAGATAAACATAGAAGTGAAAACAGATATGTAACTCACAATTAATGGAAGATGACTTTCAATACTTATTTGAATGTTCACAATTAGTGTACTTAAATCACCCCTTAAACGATTACTATTGTATATGACCTAACCTTCCCAAATGCCTCTGTTAAATAACAACATTTCAGTCACTAAGAACGTACCTAAATGTGTAAAGTATCAAGCAATTCAAATGATACATAGTCGTACATTCCGATATAATGAAATATTTAAGTTGTACTCAGTCAATCTTTATTCATTACCGATGAGGCTAACAGCCAACAGCTCATAAGCTGGGATGTATTACTATTCATACACTTACATTCATTTCCCGTTAGTTTCATAGCATGATACATTTCTGATATTTGCTGTACAATCACAAAATTAATTTACAAAATTGGTAAGCATTTGGAATGCGGTAGAAATAGTTATTCAAATATTTTGCTATTAATTTATTGTTCACTTGACATACACCTAAAAAGTAATATTCATCTTTTAATCCAAGCAGTTTTACAAATTCTACAAAAGTCGATGTTCTCTTAAAATACCTACACATCTGCCTATTTCAATATATAATCTTTTATTCTGAGTTATGAATTGAGATTGTTTGTACATACCATGAGGAAGGTACATAGACAACACACTGAGCTTGTCATAGCACTGAAAGTACACCAAGTGCCCGATACCCAACCTTACCTCCTCTGGGCGATGTCTACATCACTTGATACTGCTCTCACTGCGATGTGTCGGTACAGATGCAGGAACTGATATCAGGCAAGTGGCACTAGAAAATGTACAGTAACATCTCATTGAAAGAACTAAAGTTGAAATCTTTTCGTCACAACAGCGGCGCTAAAATGCCATTTAAAAAACGAATGTTTATGTGTGCTGACCACTCCTTGGCTGGAGGGATAAACACTGATGACCTTCTGGGGTCACCGTCACAGTCAGTTATTCATTTTCAGATGCCAAGAATCATCAGAAAAAAATCATATATATGTTTTAAGGGTTCATATATACCCGTTAAATAACATTTCAAAATGTTTGAATTAGAAATACTTTTGAAAATATACTGAACAAAAATGCTAGGGATTATGAAATATGTATATATGCCGTGCACATTTAAAGAAACACAATTTTCACAAAGCAAAAATACCCCCAAATTATTCATGGACATAACTTTATAACTTTTTCCTTTCTGTCTCTTTAAAGATTCCTTTAAAGGACTGGAGTTGACGTATTATATTAGCAATAAGGAGACTCTCCATGCTCTCTATGCTCTTATCAATGTTACTCGTGTGACTATCAGAGCTGCGGAGAACGAGACCACGGTTCACACAGAGGAAGGCCATTTAGTCCATGCATTAGTGTATTTTAGTGTTTGATGGGAAGTTACGATACTCCACCTGTGGTGTTAACTATCATTGTAAATCCATTATGTCTTTCATAAATATATTTAATTGGACACATATGTATATGTATTTCATAATTCACACATAAACATTATCATATCAGGTACTTAATGGTCCCAAATGTTCGGAATGTAAAAACTGCTTTCACTTTTTGATGCATTACAGAAACAATTTTACAAACATTAATCGAATGTGCAAAAATATATATAATCTCTTGGTTTTGTCATTTTGACGATTTTACGTAATATCTGCGAAACATTCGATACATGCAATGTGAATAGTTTCCTAATAACGTAGTATCGGCGTGGCAACAGAACATATATACAATGTGGCTAGTGTCTTAATGACGTTATACCTGTGTTACAACAGCACATACACGCAATGTGAATAGTTTCCTAATGATGTAGTAGCGCGTAACAACAGCACATAATACAATGTGAATAGTTTCGTGATGACGTAATATCGGCGTATCAACAGCACATATATGCAATGTGAATAGTTTCACAATGACGTAATATCGATGTAACAACAGCACCTACATACAATGTGAATAGTTTCCAAATGACGTAATATCGGCGTAACAACAGCACATACATGCAATGTGAATAGTTTCCTGGAACGTAATATTGACACATCAACAGCACATACATGCAATGTGAAAAGTTTCGTGATGACGTAATATTGGCGTAACAACAGCACATACATGCAATGTGAATAGTTCACAATGACGTAATGTCGACGTGGTAACAGAACATACATGCAATGTGAATAGTTTCCCAATGATGTAATATCAGCGTAACAATAGCACATACATGCAATGTGAATAGTTTCCTGGAAAGTAATCTTGACGTATCAATAGCACATACATGCAATGTGAATAGTTTCCTCATGACGTAATGATAGTGAGATCATGCGATAATAGCAGTTTTGACAAGATGTTTCTAAATAGAATAATATGTGCGCACGTGCGTGCGTGCGTGCGTGTGTGTGTGTGTGTGTGTGACGGACAGGTATCTACCATGTGTGTTATAGAACCAGGATATATATCTTCACTGCGCTTGTGGGACGGGCAGAATCAGTACTTTAGGACCATCTGGGCAGGGCTGAAGCTTCCTCGTAGCGCTGAATCTAACGTGTAGCCGATTGTGTGGTGCGAGTAGTCTCAGTGTGGGACACGAGATGATGTCTGGGAGGGCGGAACCCTGACTCCAATTTAACACCACTCATGTCAAACATTTTTCCTACTTCCCATTATTCAAGTCTTTATGAAAGGTATCAAAGCTCTCCTTTCATAAGATTTTGATTTCCCTATGTGAACATTGGCAGTCAGCATATGGACTGTGTGCTATCAATGACCTAATTCATATTTAGCCTTGCATAAAATCTGCCAGGAACATAAAGCTATATGTTGCTTGATGAGGTCTTTCTTTTATGCTCATGGCATGAAAAAACAGCATAAAATGAAATGTAGCGTGTTGCTAGTGTCGGCCGATATCTGTATAGTAGTGGTCGTTATTATGACAAATCCATTGATGATCTTTGTGAAGCATTGCTGTAAATAATCTTATTCTGGGAACAGGTTCGATTCGCCTCCGTCCTGAAAGGATGCCTGCGTTGGCGACTGCACACCGACGTTGTCTGTTACAGTGAAAGGCGGAGTGTAATACCGGGACTTAACTGCATCAAAAGCTGTGTTTAACTTGTGTATGGATATTGTTGTCTGACATATTATTAATAACCGGCTACATTAAACAGTGTGTGACCCCGCGGCGAGGTGTGGGCTCAAGAGTGAGACTACACAAGTCAAAAGAAAGGACTTCTTGAGCTGCTACTCAATACCTAAGCTTCTTATTTACACCTAACGATCATTTTATCAAACTCGTCAAGTGACTAATATGTTAAGAACCTTCTTTCGGGAATCACATAGTCCGTGCTTTCAACTGCCGGTGACAATTTCCGTATAATGTGCAATAAATTTTCAGTTTAGGATATAAAGTTTTTCAATTGAATTCTCGACCCTCCCCCTTGCGACTAATGTCCTTACAAAAACTCTCATGTTACGCCTTTTGGACAAGAAGTTCTAGTTCATTATAGCTCATTTGAAGCCACTCATAAGGCGTGAAGTGAGAGCTTGCGTGGAGTGATCTCAGTGCAATAGCGGAACTAACTGATGGGGGACCTACACAATCCCCCCGCACCTTCCCACGTTCGACCAAATCGTTATTGACAAGGCCGATGAACAAAACTCAGCGTTAGACTTTGTGAACTCAAAGATTTGCCGCAAAACGCTCCGCCTGCAAACGCCTAAGAATTACAACGCTAATCCGGGTATGGTTATCGAGGGTGTCAACAGTTGCTTGTGTCGGTGTGTTAGTATGTATATGTATGTCTGGCGCCCTCCCAGTACACAGCGGTCACATGTGGGGGATTACCTCTAACAATTAACCTGTTTCCTTCCCATATCATATATAGAATATGTCGTTTATGCCTCACACATATCAAGAACACCTGGTGTCATCATTGTAATGTTGCAATGACCCGTGAATATAATTTTCTTAAATGGTCGTTTCCAGACACAGTTCCTGTCCATGGGAATGATGCATGAATTCATTGTTATTGTTATAAATCCATGAAGCAATCTTAGAATGTTAATGTGTGTGTGTGTGTGTGTGTGTGTGTGTGTGTGTGTGTGTGTGTGAACGTATCTATCTATCTATCTATGGGTTGTTTGTTCTTGTTCATTCATTCATTCTATCTTTGTAATTCATTCATTCATTCATTCATTCATCCATTTTGTTTGGTATTGGTTATTAATCAGGTATTATATACTAACTTTTTACTTTCATTTCCATTCAATCATATTTATATTACTCGGATAACCATTGCTCGTGTACATCTTGTTCATCTTTTATAATCATTCCTTCATCCGTTCATTCAATCGTTTGTTCATTCACCTTTTATTCTAATTTTGTGTTGATCATATTCTTTCATTTGTGGTTAATAAAATTATTTCCCATTTTTAAAATGTTTACTTGGTCATCATACTGTCTTTTATCAATCAGCTTACACTAGTTTTTTATGTTCATTTGTATTTCGTCAACTCAAATGATCTCCAGCCACTCCAGGTGACCTTGGTGATAATGCAATGATTTTTTAAATTATCCTGAATTGAAACGCCTCAGAAATATCTTGTTTGATCTGTAAATGACATAAAGACTTCAATACACCTTCTGAAATCGATAAGCGAAAGGTCGGATTTCTATTACAAGTCCTATCACAGTGAATCCAAAATTCATTTTCCAAAATTGAAAATAACGTTTGAATGATGAAATAATAATTAATATTTTACAACAGTAAGACGCGACAGTTGTGTATATTTATACGTAATAAATATTGCCACAGACATCTAGGCTGGTGGTATGGACCAGCATCCCTTGGCTATGCAGCGAACGTGGAAGGTCTGCACAGTGAGGGGTCCACACAAAGCAGCCCGGTATGGGCGTGGCCAGTAAAGTGGGTGTGGTTATATATGTCAGTTACCAATGCAATAGCGGTCTCATGTTAATAGTAACTCTATCGTGTCATGGCACACGGCCTATACACCACGGGAGTACTGATGTCGACTAAACATTGTTAACAGTAGAGAAAACAATTCCGTGTATCAAAAACGGTTTGCGTTTCGGTTTAGGTGATGTGTTTTTTATTCCTTTTTTATTTTACAAAATGCAAGCTATTATGTTAAACCTTTTTTGCTATAATGATGTGCATTACTACAGAACTAAGCATAAACTCATAAGAATAAAAGTCATTTTGAGGACTTTGCATGTGTGCTCTTATCACATAAAAATACTTCAATTCAGCACTTGCTCATTGTCAAATATTAAAAGCTTCTTAAACTCCTTTATCCGAATACCTCTTAAATCAGCTTTTTCGGTTCATTTTCAGCATTCTAAAAGAAGCCAAGGGGCAAAAGAAACTATACCACTGAGTTGATAATATCTTATGTTTGATTTTCAGTTAGCGATATCATATCCAACAAATGAACTGTACTGGCACTTAGTCACCTCTCAACGAATACTTATAAATGTTTGCATTTTTTTAAAATATATTATGATTTAAACATTTTAAACATATAAAAAATCATAACTGCTTATTGGTATCTTAGACATCTTATCTTTCCTTTTCGGGACAAATTTACAACATTTTGAACACGGTAGGTGTCATGTTGTTGCAAATTCATTTCTTACTTAAGTCTTCATGGAACCCATATATTGTCATACAAAATTACCCAGTCACATATTACATTTTACAAGCCGTTGCAGGAATGAGTGATGGTTAAATAAACAACAATTCTTTCAATTTTCAATTACATAAAAAATAATCTAGGTATACTTTCTTTTTCCCTTCAGTTTATGGATGGTAAGACATCATCTCTCAGCCATAATACTACTACTAGTAATAATGATAATAATAAGTCCATTTATAAACCGCCAGATTCCATTCACCAAGCTTATGCTCATGGATACATACGCTGTAGGAGGTAATGCTCCAGCAGGGGAAAAGGCGGGTAAGGGTAGGGGATGAGGGAGTGGTGGGGTGTGGGGGTATGTGCTTCATCGTGATGGAATTCCAAGATGTGTAAATGAAAGAAGGCTATCTGTTAACAAGTTGAACATGTACCTATTACGCAGTGTCCCGCTACATATTTGACATTTTCATTGATAAGACAGTGCCCTTATCCTACATCGACACCACAGATAACTCCGTTCCGCGAATTTGTATAATATGACAGGGCAAACAGAACAGTTGCTATGAGTTCCTTCTGTTCACACTAAAAACGCAACTCATGTTTATTAAGCATCAGTTCGAATTTCTTTTTTAAAAAAATCCGGAAATAAAACTTACCTTGAAAAAAAAGAGAAAAAAGTTAAATATGGTCATTTGTTTTCATAAAACATCCTTCAATTTCATGAGTCTGAGTTTCTCGTCACAAACTTTCAAATCTTCTTCCACAATACCATGCTGTGTTCCGATTTCAATCACTGGTATCCACAATTCTGGAAAATCGTGTAAGTGGGTAAAACTCTCCCAGCCAATTCTTAATATTACTAAGGTTACCAGTGCTCAGTGGAGCAATAGAACAGACTTTTCTCCATTGTCAATCTGTGTAAATATAAAAGTCAACGGCAGAAGAATAAACAGTCTCGATCATCGAAACAGATTCCACTGGGTGTAAAGGGGAAAATGGGGGTGAAAAGTATATTAATCCATCATTGCACATCAAGGGTAAGCAGGGCCCACTTGCCCAAAGCTATGATCTTAACGCTAAGATGATCGTAACTCCCATGCTTTAACATAGGCTTACGATAGTCGTAGCGCTAAGATCGCTTTGTGCATGTGGGCCCAGGTCCTGCCCTTCCGGTACCACTCGTCATTCACACAATTTGCATAAAATATATGTATTTCTTGCCAGACGTCACACATCAGTACTCCGGCCATGATTTATATATTTATTCACTCATTGATATTCTTTGGCGAATATAGGTTTAATGGTTGTGTAACAATGACACACGTGGACGACAGTATAACTATACTATGGTTGTGTAACTGCGATACACGATAGCGACAGTATAACTACACTATGGTTGTGTAACTGCAATACACGATAGCGACAGTATAACTATACTATGGTTGTGTAACAATGACACACGTGGGTGACAGTGTAAGTATACTATGGTTGTGTAACAATGACACACGTGGACGACAGTATAACTATACTATGGTTGTGTAACAATAATACACGAGGGTGACAGTATAACTATACTATGGTTGTGTAACAGCGATACACGATAGCGACACTATAACTATACTATGGTTGTGTAACTGCAATACACGATAGCGACAGTATAACTATACTATGGTTGTGTAACTGCAATACACGATAGCGACAGTATAACTATACTATGGTTGTGTAACTGCAATACACGATAGCGACAGTATAACTATACTATGGTTGTGTAACTGCAATACACGATAGCGACAGTATAACTATACTATGGTTGTGTAACAATAATACACGAGGGTGACAGTATAACTATACTATGGTTGTGTAACAGCGATACACGATAGCGACACTATAACTATACTATGGTTGTGTAACTGCAATACACGATAGCGACAGTATAACTATACTATGGTTGTGTAACAATAATACACGAGGGTGACAGTATAACTATACTATGGTTGTGTAACAGCGATACACGATAGCGACACTATAACTATACTATGGTTGTGTAACTGCAATACACGATAGCGACAGTATAACTATACTATGGTTGTGTAACTGCAATACACGATAGCGACAGTATAACTATACTATGGTTGTGTAACTGCAATACACGATAGCGACAGTATAACTATACTATGGTTGTGTAACTGCAATACACGATAGCGACAGTATAACTATACTATGGTTGTGTAACTGCAATACACGATAGCGACAGTATAACTATACTATGGTTGTGTAACTGCAATACACGATAGCGACAGTATAACTATACTATGGTTGTGTAACTGCAATACACGATAGCGACAGTATAACTATACTATGGTTGTGTAACTGCAATACACGATAGCGACAGTATAACTATACTATGGTTGTGTAACTGCAATACACGATAGCGACAGTATAACTATACTATGGTTGTGTAACCATAATACACGATAGCGACAGTATAACTATACTATGGTTGTGTAACTGCAATACACGATAGCGACAGTATAACTATACTATGGTTGTGTAACTGCAATACACGATAGCGACAGTATAACTATACTATGGTTGTGTAACTGCAATACACGATAGCGACAGTATAACTATACTATGGTTGTGTAACAATAATACACGAGGGTGACAGTATAACTATACTATGGTTGTGAAACTGCAATACACGACAGCGACAGTATAACTATACTATGGTTGTGTAACTGCAATACACGAGGGTGACAGTATAACTATACTATGGTTGTGTAACAGCAATACACGATAGCGACACTATAACTATACTATGGTTGTGTAACAATAATACACGAGGGTGACAGTATAACTATACTATGGTTGTGAAACTGCAATACACGATAGCGACAGTATAACTATACTATGGTTGTGTAACTGCAATACAAGAGGGTGACAGTATAACTATACTATGGTTGTGTAACTGCAATACACGATAGTGACACTATAACTATACTATGGTTGTGTAACTGCGATACACGATAGCGACAGTATAACTATACTATGGTTGTGTAACAATAATACACGAGGGTGACAGTATAACTATACTATGGTTGTGTAACTGCAATACACGATAGCGACAGTATAACTATACTATGGTTGTGTAACCATAATACACGATAGCGACAGTATAACTATACTATGGTTGTGTAACTGCAATACACGATAGCGACAGTATAACTATACTATGGTTGTGTAACTGCAATACACGAGGGTGACAGTATAACTATACTATGGTTGTGTAACTGCAATACACGATAGCGACAGTATAACTATACTATGGTTGTGTAACCATAATACACGATAGCGACAGTATAACTATACTATGGTTGTGTAACTGCAATACACGATAGCGACAGTATAACTATACTATGGTTGTGTAACTGCAATACACGATAGCGACAGTATAACTATACTGTGGTTGTGTAACTGCGATACACGAGGGTGACAGTATAACTATACTATGGTTGTGTAACTGCGATACACGATAGCGACAGTATAACTATACTATGGTTGTGTAACTGCGATACACGATAGCGACAGTATAACTATACTATGGTTGTGTAACAATAATACACGAGGGGGACAGTATAACTATACTATGGTTGTGTAACAATAATACACGAGGGGGACAGTATAACTATACTATGGTTGTGTAACTGCAATACACGATAGCGACAGTATAACTATACTATGGTTGTGTAACAATAATACACGATAGCGACAGTATAACTATACTATGGTTGTGTAACAATAATACACGAGGGGGACAGTATAACTATACTATGGTTGTGTAACTGCGATACACGATAGCGACAGTATAACTATACTATGGTTGTGTAACAGCAATACACGATAGCGACAGTATAACTATACTATGGTTGTGTAACAATAATACACGTGGGTGACAGTATAACTTTATTAACCTCAACGTCTCGATTTTATTTTATGAGCTCAATTGGAAAGAGGACAGTGATCAATGTGTTCCAACGTTTGATTATTTACGTTTGCCGTGCTGATGTGACTAAGTTACTTTTCTTTACATATTTACGTATACAAGTTACTGTACGTTGTGTGTTTCACTAACATTATTAATATCCTACATGACTTGTAGCTTGTTTATAACGTTAATTCTAATAACTATTACCAGATGGTCTTGTCAGGCCCAAAGTGTTTTTGTGCGTGTGTGTTTGATTGCTTGTAATGCCTGCTTTATTGTGCTAACCCACTCAGATACCAGTTTAACATGAATACCCCACTCAGAAACATTATTATACTGATTCCGGACCGACCAATCCTTGTTTAAGCGACGGGTAACATCAAGTACCATCTTTCAACGTCTTTTGGTATGACGCGTCCGGGGATCGAACCACTGACCTTCCGCTCTCGTAGCAGACGCTCTATCCACTGCACCATGGAGGCGGCCGTAAACAGAACGACCACAGCTACTGTTCTTGATCTGTCATAGTTAACAGTGTAGTTCGAAGAACAACATCACCTGAAATATGTATGTGGGATAATGGTCAGCACTTATAACAAGTTTTGTTCCTCCTTGCCCAAGTGTGCCCGTGAAGATCCGGGGTCGAACAGGCCTTCAGCAACCCATGCTTGCCGTACAAGGCGACTATGCTTGTCGTAAAAGGCGACTAACGGTATCGGGTGGTCAGGCTCGCTGACTTGGTGGATGCATGTTATCGTATTCCAATTGCGTGGATCGATGCTCATGATGTCAGTTACTGAATTGTCTGGTCTAGACTCGATTATTTACAGACCTCCGTCATATAGCTGGAATATTGCTGTGTGCGGCGTTAAACAACAAACAAACAAACAAGTCTTATTGAGACTACCGTAAGTAGCAGATGTTAACACAAAGAATATACAATCAAACTGGTTATGCAAGTATTGTGTCAGTGCGGCGTTAAACACAAACCTTGCCCAGTTGCACATGTGATGTGAAGTGCTGATGGATAATATATTCAAACAACAAAAGACCACGGGGTATTATCATATTATAAATGCTTGTTTATTTATCATACTTACAGGAGAACTCATTTGTTATATAAATAAGTTCTAAAATTATGTATATTGATACTACCATACTGATTCTAGTAAATTTCTATTTGTATTTTGGCCTATTCAAACTGAATAGAATAAGGACTGAATGATTGATGGATTGATAAAGACATCATCGCCTCTTACGACAAGCATGGGTTGCTGAAGACCTGTTCTAACCCGGATCTTCACGGATGGGCCCTTACATCGAGCATGCTATGTTTTATATCGAGAATATATAATTACACTTACAGTTACCAAACATACGGATGAGCATGGCCGCATGCTCAGAATAACTACACACAGTTATTAAACATACATGAAGCATGTACTATACTCAGAATGACTAAATAAGCACACAGTTATTCGACATATATTGACCAAGTACTACTCAGAATAACCAATTTCAATATCAAACGTAAACGCACATAATGATATGATAGTGCTTGATTTAAATGAGACGGCTGCCAAAACTCGGCTACATAAAGATTTTGTTTGTGGGAGATATTCAAGTTTGTCATAACTTCATTCACAGTGGTTTGGTTTGTTGTTTAAAGCCGAACTCAGCAATATTCCAGCTATATGGCGGAGGTCTGCAAATAATCGAGTCCGGACCAGACAATCCAGTGATTAATATCATGAGGATTCCACGCAAAAGTCAGCAAGTATGACCAAACGATCCCGTTAGTCGCCTCTTACGACAAACATAGCCGCAGTTTCTACCCAGGATCTTCACGGGTCTCACTCACGGTAAATATACAACACAACACATATCTTTCTACATTTGTATACTATTCGAAATACCTTCATATACACATGTAACCATACAGATAATGCACACATGGTCTAATGTTCAATCTACGAAATAAATTAACGACTCGTGGTCGTTGTTTGTCGTACAATAAAACACTGCAGGGAGAATAAACCATGAGGAGAGCAGCTTCGAGTGGTTTATTCTTCCTGCAGTGTTTTATTATACGATGTACAACGACCACGAGTCTTTATTTCTTACATGAAATATCAACATTATGTAAAGCATCGTTAAGGGTGTTGATAAAATGTACAAGCTTTAAAAGTATTTACCAAAACTTTTATAATTATGACTCCCTCAATAGAATCCAACCTCGGCAATGTCGGGCAGGTCCATTTTACGAACAGGTGGGTTAAGTTAGGTGTTTCCCGCATATTCTCACAATTCTATTCACCTAATACCGATTATCATATCTCTCCCATTTTTGCATGCTATCGTTTATCTGCGTCGCCCAGCTATATCTATGGGGAACAACTTATTAGACACTTCCCTGTAAAAAATATGTTGCGAGCGCATATTTGAATCACCAGAAATGACGGCGTTCTTCACTGTTCTTTGCGATTAATCGCGCAGCTATCTTACATATGAATATAAGCATAAACAATATTCAAATACAATGCCTTTCAACCAAGGTTAAAATTCTCATTAACTTCCCTGAATTTAGGTTGACAGTTTTTTTAAAAACCTATTCGGTCACACGACTCATACAACAAAAGACGTTCACTCCTGACCCAAGCAATCTTTACATAACATATTGTGAGCTCACACCTTACACACAGCCCAACCGCACTCAAATACACACAGTCACACCAACTTATTAGAATACAACGTGATCTTGACAGTTCGTGGACAGCTGGCCCCGTACTGGCTACCGATGATCGTCTGCTCGTGGTCAGGGGACATCGTACTGCCTGTATATGTTAGAGTCTGTTCGTTCCCAGATGACCTCATACTAAGTGTATATTTTAGGTCTGTTCGTTCCCAGATGACCTCATACTAAGTGTATATTTTAGGTCTGTTCGTTCCCAGATGACCTCATACTATCTGTATAAGTTACAGTCTGCTCGTGGTCAGAGGACCTCATACTGCCTGTCGATGTTACAGTCTGCTCGTGGAAAACTGTCCCCGTACTCCCTGTAGATGTTGCCATCTGCTCGTGGCCAGAAGACGTCGAACTGCGTAAAATTGTTGTCGTTTGTAGAGGTAATCGTCAAAACGAAGTCAGTTTATTCCCCGTTCCGCTTGAAACGGAACTTTGTATATCATCGACTGTCATCTTTACTCTGAACTACATATTGTTGGCCGGCTGTCTCCCACAAAACATGACGGTCTCTCCCTTGAGAGTTAGTTGTCTCTCATGTGAGTTGTGACCTTCCTCGTTAAAACGTTCTCACCAAAACGTTTTAGACGATGGTCTCTCACAAGAGATTCTTAGACGGACTGTCACGAAGGATGGTTGTCACTAGAAATTGTTCAATGATATTCGGTGATTAGGGATTGTTCGATGGTAGACAAAAGTGATTGTTGGACTTGATTTCTCAGAAGATGTTGTATTATCTAACCAGAAGATGGTAGATGGTAGTTCTGACAGTCATCCCCGTGATGTTTACCATAAGTCACCATGTTCGTTGCTGATGTCGTCTGTGCGTTACCGAATGTCGTCTGCTTGATGGAAGCGGGTGTAAAGTGGTGGTGAGCGTTTAATACTCACGTGATTAGAGTCTGTATCCTGTTGTTGTCACAATTGGCGGCCAAGCACACAAACTGTCAGATTGTCAGACAGTTACGACCCGGCTACAAAGTGCGGCAACATCTTCAAACGCTCCCATGACGAGGCCATGAACATCAAAGGGACTCAACCCATGACAAACCTCAAACTGGCTCAAAAACAAGACTAAGGGAAACGTCATGGAGTAAGTGTGAGGCGCTGTGAAGGAGGGGGGTCGTCTGTATAAGCATCAGTGTACACATATACCTTCACACTTAGGGGCCGACCATTTTTTATTCGTGGAAGGGGGGAGGTAGTGGCCTGGGGTTTATTTTTTTAATACTGTTTACTGTGTGGTTAGGATGTCAGGTTTGTTGTTTAACGCCGAACTCAGCAATATTCCAGCTGTATGACAGTGTGCTGTAATTATTCGAATCTGGAACAATCCAGTGATTGATATCATGAGCATCGATATACGCAATTGGGATACGATGACATGCATCAACCAAGCCAGCGAGCCTTACCACCGGATCTTGCAAGTCACCTCTTGTGACGCATTTGGTGCAGGAGACTAATTATTACCCAGATCTTCACGCCTATCAGGACAGATGTGCTATGAGGTTGCAGGATTGGCCTCGTGGGTTAAGCGTTCGCTCGTCACGCCGAAGACCCGTGTTCGATACCTGACATGAGTACAATGTGTGAAGCCCATTTCTGGTGTCCCCCGCCGTGATATTGCTGAGATGTTGCTAGAAACGGCGTAAAACTATACTCACTCACACACTCACTGTTTGTTTGCGATCTCAAGGGCTTGTATTTCTCTTCTCTATACAATAACAAAAGAAACTTATTATATTTCGGAAGACGGGACATGAAAAAGACAAGATTCTAGATTTACACTGCTTTACACCAAATAATTAATGTCTTATTTGATAAAATCACAGTGGGGTAATACTTAAATTTATGACAAGGTTCAAACCTCTCCTCCACTGGAGCGTTGTGGTAGTCTAGTGGTTAAGGCGTTCGCTCGTCACGACAAAGACCAGGGTTCGATTCCCCACATGTGTGAAGCCCATTTCTGGTGTCTCCTGCCGTGACATTGCTGGAATATTGCTAAATGCGGCGTACAACCACATTCATTTATTCACTCACTCACTCACTCTCCACGTTGATCCTGGTCTATCAGCCGAACCTGAACATTTGGTATCAAACATATACACCCTTAAGTGGCCCCTTATTAATAATACAGAATAAATCATTTTCTAGAGAGGCTTAAAACAAATTCATTTACCTCAGTGCATAATGCTTGGCCTTAAGGAGTAATTAAACACTCATTAAAGTAGCATCAAGTTGGACGAAACATACGGGCTATGTGACAAGTCCTAGCAAGGAAGGTCCTCAGATCTCTCTCTGTCAGGCGCGCACAGAATACCAAATTACCAAACTGAGACCGGCGAGCATATGATTATGTAAATAGACCCTGTATTAGGAATTCATGAGTGAACTGGTGCTGGAGGCCGAACACGGGTGCGCGTCTGTCATTTGTATTAACCTTCTCTTTGAAGACGGAGCTCGTAAAAATTACATTGTCTATCATGAGGGCTACAGTATGTAAATTATAACGTGACGTCGACTGTCAGCGTCCTCGTACATATCAATCAGCTGCGCGACGACCACGACGGGGAAGGGATCAGCATCGTCCCTTAGTAGGGTGAGTGGCGATTGGCTGTTATCAATCACGTGGCATGACAGGAGCCGTTCGTCATCCGGCGTGACGTCGGGTTGAGGTGGGATGCATGGCAAGTACTCATTGATGAAGTGAGCATGCACGTCAGGAAAACACCGACATTACAATGCGGATGTTTACGATAATGTCCTCGCAAATTGGACAAAATATGTAGATAATCGGCAGGAAGGTTTGGAATATTTTTTTCCGCCAATCTTTATTAAATTGACGGGGAAAACAAGTAACTATATTTATTCTAAACGTATTAATATTATCTCTTTCTTCACAATAATGACAAAAATAAAAAGGTTGAAGTATTTGTTTCGTCTTTAAGGAAAGCCCAAACACTACATCGGCCATGACGAGATGAAAGGACATGAAACACGGCGTTATGTGACGTATTTATGGCGTCGTCCAATTATGACTACTGCCTAAATATACCTCCTTAATGTTTCAGTTGACCGCTGATTACTACCCATCACCCCTATTCTTCGAGGTGAAGCTGACTAAGTCTAACACTCTACTACCCAGCACCCCTATTCTTCGAGGGGAAGCTGACTAAGTCTAACACTCTACTACCTAGCACCCTAATGCCGATTCCGATGTCGGAGTAGTCAAAATGAAGTTTGAAATGTAGGTTTTCATTCGTTTCATGACATCCTTTCACATGCATACCAGTATATATTTTCATTTACAAGCCATGCACAATCACATACACGTATTATTTATGCATTAATTCTGCAATTTAATAAATAAATATTTTGCACTATATTCCATAGCAAATATTATCAAACCAAGGTAGACAGTTTTCAGTTACAGTTTATGATATGAAAACACTAAAAATACAATATATATAAAATATATGATACTTTCCTTTAAACATAGAAAATAAATCTCCTGCATCCATCTTCGGTGTTATGTTTTTTCTTTCAATTAGACTAATTTAAGCTGCTTACTCACTGCAAAGGTTAGACATTTCACTTTGGACAGTGTAAGGCGAGTCGTGGGATACTCTCACATAAGAGTACAGCTTACATTAAATTGACATAACAAGGCATTATTTAGTATTAGAGACATTTACTGGGTAATATTATATTGTACAATAACTCAATGTTTGTAAGCATTGTTTGTTTTTCATTGTGCAACCTGCACGTGTCAAATGTGTAGTGTGTCCATATTCTACATAGTTTTGGGTTAACAAACGGGCTGAATTGTCATTGTTTTTTTTGTTCGTTTATTTGGGCATTCCTTATAATCATGGTCACTTATTTGAAAGCCCATCTAACCTCGACGTTTATGAACTTACTAAGCACATATGAACAACATTAATTCTGAAGTTTAATCATGTCTGACCGGTAGAGTTCAATATTCCATAGGGGAGCATTTTCTACCTCCGTATATTTGGGTAATCAAACTGGGAAACAGTCAAACTGTGGAGCAGCCCTAACGGGGCTGACCCCGAACCTTCCCCCCCCCCAGAACATAGGGAAGAAAGGGACCATCTTATCCGTAAAGTCACATATTTGTCTAAATTGTGTGTAATTTCGATCATTAATGAACCAGTTAACTGGAAATAATAGCATTCCACAAATAGCGATTGTAATCGGGAATGACCTTCTGTTAAGATTTTATTCGTAGTCATGGGTGAGAAATTAGAGGGCAGTTCTTGTTGGGGCTATGAGCCTAACACCCGCTACTTTAGGGGTCGGATGTGAAGGGGTGCGCTAGTTTATGGCTGTGTGATAAAGGTCAGGTTAACTGCTTTGATTAGCGGGTGAGGACAAAATTATAGGTTGGCGAAGTGCACGATAAGACTTCAATTACAAGTCAATCGGTAGCTTAACCTGCTACAAACTTGTACATACCACATTAAGCTGCAGTAACATGGACAGCTACATCGTGATGTCTACATTACAGCGTATCGACCTCCTGAATACCAAGCAGGCGTAGGATCGCTACCGTTATTAGCATGATTAGGTAGCTGGGACATGTATATCCATGGGAATGCTGTTCCAACAACCCCCCTCTGCAACACCGCCATCTTGTTGCATCTGTCGCCCTGTCCTCGCAGTTGCTTGTTTTGTTTAGCTTGATATATACTGTCGGGCAAAAGAAAGCATACACTCATGTTTGATGGTGGCTAACAATGAAACAAACGAGACATGGTTATTCGATGGCGATGTGTTTGATACGGGAGCAAAAACAAACTATTGGCATTCGTATTTAGTCAGCCACATCAATGTAGATATTCATTTATACAAATTTGAACATATCAACGGTTTGGTGATCGAAAACAAATGCAGACAACTACAATTCAAAATTCTTCAAAGTATGTTTCCATGTAGCGTATATTTACATAAAATTAGTATCGAGACCAGGGCCCACTTGCACAAAGCGATCTTAGCGCTAAGATGATCTTAACTCTCATACCTTAACATAGGCTTACAATAGTCTTAGCGCTAAGATCGTTTTGTGCAAGTGGGCCCAGATGTGGAGTGCCGGAGACAATACGACATTACTTGTATGACTGTACAACTGTCCTTCCATTTTGGGTCATTTTTTTATTAGATGAAAGTGAATATAAATTATATGATATTTGAAAGTTACAGAGATACGGTATTATTTAGAGTGAAAAAGAATGTGGCCACCAACGAACCGATACTCACAGTATCGTTTAATTACGTGAGTGAGTTGGGTTTAACGCCGCTTTTAACAGTATTCCAGTTATATCGCTGCGTGTCAGCTTAATGTGGGAGGAAAGCCCGAAGTGATGCACGTCTCAGACGTTTACCACTTTGGTGAAACCCACGAGCACGGGTATGGTGCTGACAAACCTAGAAACATAATCGGGGCGCACCGGGATTCGAACCCGCAATCATAGGTTTCTGGCGTGCCCAAGGGATGCAACTCTGCACAGCGAATCGCGGCGCCTTAGACGACTGGGCCACCCGTGCCCCCTTCTAATTACGGCAAAAGTGTATAAACGTAAATTCTTGAAAAGATCTGTACATTAATAATTATGTTAAGGAGCTAGAGTTTCATGTACAAATTATTAACAATTAAGAGAAAATGGACCATGTAATGATAGAGTGAATATCCCAAGCTCTGCCCAAGTCATGTCTACTGAGTCTGCACATACTACGACCCGTTAGGCCAGCCATGTGGTCCTGTAGGGTCTGGTGTAAAATCGTGGCACCTAATGTGAAATAAATTTATTTTTTGTATTTGTATTTGATACGGGTATCATAGTTGTGTTTCGGACCTTAAGTTTGCAGTGTGTCGGCGACTGTTTTCAGCCTGGTAACGTTTTGATAACTTTTGTTGTATAGTGGAAAAAATCATTTGTCAAGTGGGTACCATCTATTGTTCGGCAGTTTGGTTCAGATCCTTGTCCACTTGTCCCTAGAGAGAGTGTATTGATCAACCACTTTGGACAATGTGTCTCCTGGGGGCCGACCATGGGATATTTTGAGGAAATCTAGGACTTGTTTGGATTTTTAACAACCAATATGAATAATCTGTTCCAGAAACTTCTAGCAATGGTATTTTTTAACAAAAAACAATCCATTGTACACTGCACGTGCTGTGTTTTGTTATCAATAATGTGTTATGAGTACATTAACTTGTTTGGCTTCTCTCTTTAGAGACAATGTTGAATAAGCAGTAAAACTATCCTGTCTCAAACACACACCCGGCCCCCCACCACCAACCACCAGATGTCGTCTCGTAAATATATCGTTTTGTAGTTGAAAACAGATATAGACATTTTGAATGGAACGTAAATACAGAATGATAGCTAGTGGAGGAAAGAATTAGCAGAATGGTAGGTACAGAGTTGAAGTATTTATCCGTAGATGGGAAATTCAATAGCTGACCTCATTACCGGAATAATAGTTACGCGGATGGATGGGTAAATAATTCGCTAGCTGACCCTGTTTACAAAATGATAGTTACATGGATTGAAGGATGAAAGAATAGATGAGTGATTTAAAATATGACTTCCTTCGCAGATGGTACTTACTGGAATGGGAAAATATATTAATATGTAGTTGACCTCGGTATCAGAGTGGTGTTATCACTGATGTAGGGATCTATGCATGTAGGTAATGTGTAAGGACGGGACGCAGAATAACTTCATCTGCAATGAAATCCGGTCATGAAATTCGGTTGATGTGCCGATTATTTTGAACCCAAAGAACAATTTACAAATACTTAGGCATCAACTTTTTGTATTGTGACGGCAGAGCTTGTTAGATTGTCGGGACAGAGATTGTAGGTAATCGGGACAGAGATTTTTAAAAGAACAATTTACAAAAATTATATATCAACTATTTGTATTGTGTCGGCAGAGCTTGTTATGTTGTCGGGACAGAGATTGTTAGGTTATCGGGGCAGAGATTGTTAGATGTATCGGGACAGAGATTGTTAGGTTATCGGGACAGAGATTGTTAGATGCATCGGGACAGAGAATGTTTAGATATATCTCGACAGAGATTGTTAGATTTCTCGGGACAGAGATTGTTAGGTTATTGGGACAGAGATTGTTAGATGGTTCGGGACAGAGATTGTTAGGTTATTGGGACAGAGATTGTTAGATGGTTCGGGACAGAGATTGTTAGATTTCTCGGGACAGAGATTGTCAGATGTATCAGGACAGAGATTGTTAGGTTATCGGGACAGAGATTGTCAGATGTATCAGGACAGAGATTGTTAGGTTATCGGGACAGAGATTGTCAGATGTATCAGGACAGAGATTGTTAGGTTATCGGGGCAGAGATTGTTAGATGGTTCGGGACAGAAATTGTTAGATTTCTCGGGACAGTGAGTGAGTGAGGTTTTACGCCGCTGTTAGCAACATTCCAGCAATATCACGGCGGGGGACACCAGAAATGGGCTTCACACATTGTACCCATGTCGGGAATCGAACCCGGGTCTTCGGCGTGACGAGCTAACGCTTTAACCACTAGGCTACCCGACCGCCCTCTCGGGGCAGAGATTGTTAGGTTATCGGGACAGATATTTTATCTTATCGGGACAGAGATTATTAGGTTATCGGGGCAGAAATTTTATATCATCGGGACAGAGATTGTTAGGTTATCGGGACGGAGATTGTTAGGTTATCAGGACAGAGATTGTGAAGGTTATCGGGACAGAGATTGTTAGGTTATCGGGACAGAGATTGTCAGATGTATCAGGACAGAGACTGTTGGGTTATCGGGACGGAGATGGTTAGGTCATCAGGGCAGGGCTTGGTAGATTATCTAGACAGAGATTGTTAGGTTATCGGGACAAAGATTGTTAGGTTATCGGGACGGAGATTTTTAGGTTATCGGGACAGAGATTGTTAGGTTATTTGGACAGTGACTGTTAGGTTATCGGGACGGAGATGGTTAGGTTATCGGGACACAGATTGTCAGATGTATCAGGACAGAGACTGTTGGATTATCGGGACAGAGATTGTTAGGTTATCGGAGCAGAGATTTTATGTTATCGGGACAGAGATTGTTAGGTTATCGGGACAGAGATTGTTAAGTTTTCGGGACAGAGATTGTTAGGTTATCTGAACAGAGATTGTTAGGTTATCAGGGCAGAGATTGTTAGGTTACCAGGGCAGAGATTTTAGATGTATCGGGACAGAGTTTTTAGATGTATCGGGACAGAAATGGTTAGGTTATCAGGACAGAGATTGTTACGTTATCGGGACAGAGATTGTAAGTTATCAGAACAGAGATTGTTAGGTTGTCGGGACAGAGATTGTTACGTTATATATTCACCGCTACTGATTTTATTAACTTCTATATTCCACTGGCCAGTACCACGCAGTCCACAAACACATTTACAACACTTTTTGTAGTTTTTTGGATAATTTTCAAACAATGCATGAGAAAATACAAAATACAGTTTTTATAATCTATCTAATTATAACTAATCTTTTCGTTGACGCTGGGTTTTTCTAACGAAGCAACATGGAGGCTACTTAATTAACTTTGCATTCAAATATATAGCTATGGTTTATTGTCCAACAATGATCGTCTTGTATCAATTTGCATCGGCCGGCAATAACACTCGATCAGTCAAATAAAAGTAATAACAATAAAACTAATGTGGCTGTTTTCGTTATTTGGTTTCAGCATCATATTCCTGTGATCTCCTTCATCTTTGTTTGCGCGACAAATATTGACTGTAACACAAATGACGAGCATCAAATATGCTCATAACGACGATTAGTCTATTAAAACCATGTTCCACTCACGCGGTGGGAGGGCGGCACAGTCGTTCAGTAATCATTGCCTGGCGGTTATATGTGGCGTATCAAAGCGCTAATATGTTTACATAAACCGCTTTCACTTATTTATCAATGAGCATCTCTTAAACTTGTTACAGATACTTCTTTTGAACAGTAGAGTATTGTTTGTGATCGCCATCACATTTACAACACTGCTTAACTTCAGACTGATTTAACACGTACTCTCGTGCCCAGAGGCGCGGCGGAGATACTCAATCATAATGTAGCTATGGTTCGAGGCTAATGACTGATGGCAATGTGGCGGCCAACTGACATGTTCCGGATGCAATAAAACCACAACTAATTCTATCCCTGGGCTGAGACAATTGGTGAAACAGGCAATAATGATTAAAGTTATATCATTAAGTATCCACATTGATGATGGAGCGATGGAAACAGAACAATCACGCTATAGATCGCACAGTACACGTCCAGTAAGGTGACAGAGGGTTTTTTATCTAACGCCGACTGTTGACCACGAGTTGTGATTTACGTTCCCTATTGCAATTATCGTCCTTTGAACAAAAGAGATGCATCAGTATTAATCCCCTCGGGGGTAAATAACGTGATTGATAACTCTATGAATTCATTAAACTGAAAAGAGTCCACAAGACGACAAAATATGCTAATGCACGGTCGTCTACTTATTTCCAATCTTGGTTCAGACATGTTAATGTGTTGTTGAACACTCCATCAAGTAAGATGAAAATCGGATAAACTCAGGCTACAGACCGGTAGATATGTTTGAGAAGAAAGGAATGATCACTTGTGTACTTTAAGTGCCATTGTTTACTTATTTCCGGTATCTATAATACATTCAGCTGTTTGTATATTCCAGCCATTTTATACGTATTCCCAACAAGACACTCATTCGATCTTCTCATGACAGTCGAAACTTGAACTGTAATGAAGCAATGAACACTCTATGTATATATCAAGCAATCTTATTGTGATCGGGCGGTCGGGTGGCCTAGTGGTTACAGCGTTCGCTCGTCACAATGAAGACACGAGTTCGATTCCCGACATGGGTACAATATGTGAAGCCCATTTCTGGTGTTCCCCGCCGGGATATTGCTGGAATATTGCTAAAAGCGGCGTAAAACCAAACTCACACACTCACTATTGTGATCCTATTGCTGGCATTTGTAGCATTTAATTAATTAAGTCGGACGCAGAATGTCTGGAAATACATTTGCGCCTGTCGGGAGGTTGAGTCAGGCGAATGTCAATGACACAGATATAAAGCCATCCTTTTCTTTACCTCACAGGAAGTGTTTTCACACCTTTGTATTTCGAGGGGGCGGTCGGGTGGCCTAGTGGTTAAAGCGTTCGCTCGTCACGCTGAAGACCCGGGTACGATTCCCGACATGGGTACAATATGTGAAGCCCATTTCTGGTGTTCCCCGACGGGATATTGCTGGAATATTGCTAAAAAGCGGCGTAAAACCAAACTCACACACTCATTATTGTTATCCTATTGCTGGCATTTGTAGCATTTAATTAAAGGGCATGACAAGTCGGATGCGGAATGTCTGGAAATACATTTGCACCTGTCGAGAGGTTGAGTCAGGCGAATGTCAATGACACAGATATAAAGCCATCCTTTTCTTTACCTCACAGGGAGTGTTTTCACACCTTTTTATTTCGAGGGGGCGGTCGGGTAGCCTCGTGGTTAGAGCGTTCGCTCGTCACGCTGAAGACCCGGGTACGATTCCCGAAATGGGTACAATATGTGAAGCCCATTTCTGGTGTTCCCCGCCGGGATATTGCTGGAATATTGCTAAAAGCGGCGTAAAACCATACTCACTCACTCAATATTATTTCGAGTGACGTTTTTTTAATGTGGCTCGGTACGCATACCACACATCTTTGGTCAGTGCTATGTTGTTCATCTGACTTACTCCGAGGTCTATTGGTAGAGTGTCCGCCCGGAGAGCGGAAGGTACGGGGTTCGATCCCCGACCGCGTCATACCAAAAGATGTTAAAAGATGGTACTTGTTGTTACCCTGTCTGGCGCTCGGCATTAAGGGGCCAAAACAAGGACTGGTCGGCTCGGAGTCAGTATACTGTGTCTGAGTGGGGTATTCATGTTAAACTGCGGCATGGTATCTCAGTGGGATAGCACTATAAATCGGCATCAGTCCGGGCTAGTACAAGCAGTCACACACCCACGCATGCGTCGCTATATAGGTGCAATAATCTTGGACGTGACGTTAAACCCCATTTCACCTCACCAACGCTTCAATACAAGACACTAGTTATGAGGTCAATACGAGACGAGGTCAACAGGAGAAAAATCAGAATTAACCTTTCCGGCAAGAGTACATTTTGGCATTTCCGCATTGCATTTCCTCTTTGTCGTTTCGACATCATCGTTCAACATTCATCGGCAAAATCAGTATCAAGCGAACTTACATGAATCTCTAAACCTCCCCAATCTCTATCCATATCCGCTTAAATGTGTGTATCAATGCTTACATCGTCATGGTATCAGACTCAGTAAGCCTTATTTCAACACGCGCAGGGGTGACACGACCAGCTCGCCACGTGTCGCTCGTAAGCTGTGCAGAACACATTTAAATACACGAAACTACGTTTATAACCAACGCGCCAACTAACTGATATAACGAACCTATTTTTTGGTCCCGGATATTTGCTGCTTATAACGAACTACGGTTATAACGAACTACAAACAGTGTTCCCTTTCAGTTCATTATAACCGTAGCTTACTGTCTTGCCATACTTTGCAAATAATCGACCTCTGTATAGTTTTTAATCTACTTCATGTAAAAGCGAACAATATGCCAACTCTAAATATGTTGGGTGACAAATATCTATCTCCTCACTGGAGTGTCAAAATATGAAAAGGCCAACGTCAGAGAATAGCCGGTCTCCATTCCAAATCGCGTAAAAGGCAAAAATAGCAGTGAAATTATTTGAATGGACCACTGAAAATCAGTGATGGCACATGGTGTTCGCGAAAAGATCGCTTTCTGCAAGTGGGCCCTGCTCAGCTCGAGTTTTTGTGCCCAGTCTGCCCATACAGAAAATATTCTGTGCATTGTTGAGTCCCCTTTTAGCGCCAGGATCCGCTGATCCGGAAATCGACCTGATGTTGATCCTTTAGTTTAGTGCTCTGCCACTTCACTTCGGACCTTCCTCCGACATCAAGCTGACACCCTTTGATGTAAATACTGTTCAAAGAGGCGAAAAACACTCACTCACAAAAAAATTCACCGCTTGTGTGTGACACAGATTTTACTAAACACGTGTTATAATATTTTCCGAGGGAGATTAGGATTAGCTGTTTCGAAAAAGGTAAGTTGTCCCTCTAGAAAAACAAACCGTGACGCTAACAGTGCCAATCATTGATATGTGAACATAGTCAACCACTTTGACGTCCTCATGCATTGTAACGTAATCAACAGCATTGCGTCAAAACTAGCGTCTGCATTACGTCAGTAATGTTACAGGGTGTGTGAAATCAGTATTATCTATTTGCTCTGCGTATGGCTTTTATTAACATGTTTATGTTGAACCATATGGATAAAGTACCGTTGTACAATCAAGCATTAGTTACAATGCTAGCTGGTATAAAGCCTGCAGTGCTGTGACTTAGCATTAGGCGACATCAATAGGATATATACTGACAATCTGGATCGCATGATGACCTGATCATGGCAAACACTAGGCGATCAACAGGGCGGCATTGAGCAAATCAAGAATATCGCCCTGGGATTAACTGTTCTCTGTTGCGTTAGTGACACCTCTCAATGAGAACAGTTTGTTTATACATTGAACTTTTGTTATACACACAATTTCAAATTCATATTTCCAAAGTGGCAAAGTAATATGAATAAAGTTCAGTGTACATTGGTAGATGCTCGATGGGGTTGTTGAACCGTTTCATCCAGCCACCTCAGCAATATGTCGGCGGTATCACGGCGGTCTGTAGAAGAGAGTCTATTAACATATCGCGGGTCCTAGAAGCAGAGTATTCGACTATTCACAGATGATATTGGTGAGTCCTAGAGGTAGTTTATTAGACTATTCACAGATGATATTGGTGTGTCCTAGAGGGAGTGTATTCGACTATTCACAGGTGATATAAGTGTATCCTAGAAGAGTGAAATCGATTTTTTACAGAGGATATAGGTGTGTCCTACAGACAGTTTATACGACTATTTACAGATGATAGCGGTGTTTTGTAGGGGTAGTGTATTCAACTATTCACAGGTCATAGTGGTGTGCCCTACAAACAGTCTATACGAGTATTCACATATGACACAGCTGTGTCCTAGAGGGGGTGTACACGACTATTCACAGATGATATAGGTCTGTCCTAGAGGCAGTGTATACGAGTATTCACAGATGATATAGCAGTGTGTCCTAGAGGCAGTCTATACGAGTATTCACAGATGATATAGCAGTGTGTCCTAGAGGCAGTCTATACGAGTATTCACAGATGATACAGCAGTGTGTCCTAGAGGCAGTGTATACGAGTATTCACAGATGATATAGCAGTGTGTCCTAGAGGCAGTCTATACGAGTATTCACAGATGATATAGGTCTGTCCTAGAGGCAGTGTATACGAGTATTCACAGATGATATAGCAGTGTGTCCTAGAGGCAGTCTTTATGACTATTCACAGATTATATTGGCGTGTCCAAGAGGCAGTGTATACGAGTATTTACAGATGATATTGGCGTGTCCAAGAGGCTGTGTTTACGAGTATTTACAGATGATATTGGCGTGTCTAAGAGGCTGTGTTTACGAGTATTTACAGATGATATTGGCGTGTCCAAGAGGCAGTGTTTACGAGTATTCACAGATGATATTGGCAAGTCCAAGAGGCAGTGTATACGAGTATTCACAGATGATATTGACGTGTCCAAGAGGCAGTGTATACGAGTATTCACAGATGATATTGGCGTGTCCAAGAGGCAGTGTATACGAGTATTCACAGATGATATTGGCGTGTCCAAGAGGCTGTGTTTACGAGTATTCACAGATTATATTGGCGTGTCCAAGAGGCAGTGTTTACGAGTATTTACAGATGATATTGGCGTGTCCAAGAGGCAGTGTTTACGAGTATTCACAGATGAGAGCAGTGTGTCCTAGAGGCAGTCTATATGACTATTCACAGATGATGTTAGCGTGTCCAAGAGTCAGTGTATACGAGTATTCACAGATGAGAGCAGTGTGTCCAAGAGACAGTGTAAACGAGTATTCACAGATGATATTGGCGTGTCCAAGAGGCAGTGTATACGAGTATTCACAGATGATAGCAGCGTGTCCAAGAGTCAGTGTATACAAGTATTCACAGATGATAGCAGTGGGTCCTATAGGTAGTGTATACGAGTATTCACAGATAATAGCAGTGTGTCCTGAGGTAGTGTATACGAGTATTCAAGGATGATAGCAGTGTGTCCTTGAGGTAGTGTATACGAGTATTCACAGATGATATAGGTCTGTCCTAGAGGTAGTGTATACGAGTATTTACAGATAATATAGGTCTGTCCTAGAGGTAGTGTATACGAGTATTTACAGATTATAGGAATGTGTCCTTGAGGTAGTGTATACGAGTATTCACATGATAGTGTCCTAGATGCAATGTATACAAGTATTCACAAATGATACTATGCTCATCGTAGGTCGTGATAGGTCGACTTCAGGCAATCTAACGACTTTGTTTCGACGCCACCGTGAGAAATGGGTACACGACGCGGAATCAAAGGTGAACAAACATCCAACACACCATCGTTAAACATGCTACAGTTTCACATCAACCAAATCAAAGCTGATGTTTATACTTAACATCTGTATTGTAATGTGTTATTTACAAATTCTGATCACACAAAAAGACATTTGAATGGGGCTCAAGAGTCATGTTTTACATATTTTGAACAAATAGCAACGCATCGTTGATATGCCCTTGATTGTATTCTGAAGATCTATGATAACTCGTTACACCGATATATGACCCTGAGTGGGCATGAAGGCGACATAACTCGAGAGCTTTTCATCACAGTTGTGGGAGGCATTGCTTGAAAGTAGGACATTCAACTCAGATATGTCTACTGGAGACGGAGAACCAGGCGGGTCGAGATAAGATGTGGATTTATACATCACTCATACACGGGTACATGGTATTTTGATAATTCCCATGTGAAAATTGGTAAAGCGACAGTTAAGTTGATGTATTTGTTCCCCGGTTATTTGCATATCAAAATGTGAAGCTGACGACTCTTTTATGTGGAATCACACCCGTTCCTCCTAAAGGTGTCTCTGTGTAGATGTATCCAGGTGCCCCAGGCTTGACCATGAATATATACTGAGGGGCAAAAGAAACTATCTTCAGTTGATTATTTTGAATTTCTATTTAAATTAGTGATAACATATAAAAAAACTTTACTGGCGCTAAAGTCAGCACTCACAGATTTTTGTCTTTAAATTATGTATAATATAACTTGATTTAAAATTTTAAAACTTAAAACATTATTAGCATATTAAAAACTGCCAATGGGTATCAACAAATTTACATTTCAAAGATGGTAGGGGTATATTAGGAGCAGTATTTTTTTACACAGCTTTAACAGGAGAGCACAGGTGTTAGATTATCTGACAACGTGAAATCATACGTATTAAATGATCGATTAAATTGAAACGGGTCAAGAAATTTAGTGTACACATTTGAAATATGCCGTTTGTTAGTTCAACATGTACTGACTCTTGTGTATGGAGATAAGCCTGTATACAAACATGCATATTTCACAGCAAACAGGGTCCCATCACACATCTATGTTGCAGGGGGAGGGGGAGGGGCAATCCTTCGTCGTGCCGCACGTCGACACGAGGCGGCGAACATCAAAGTGTTCAGGTGTGGGGCAGGTAGATCGATAATCACCGCTAACGCCGAAGAGTTCAAAAGGGGAGAGCACTGATACCATCATTAAGTGAGTCAGTGTTGTGTTTGGGTGGTCATACCATTACGCCGTTGATACGACTGGTTTGCAACAATTGCCTTGTTGATAGTTTCACGAAAGCTTCTGTCGCGCTCTTATCACTTGGATCATACACATATTGGCCTCCAAACCGTTACGAGATACAAACGTGCAAATTAGTGTAAATATTCGCCCCTTGAAACGGATTAAGATCTCTTCAACTCAGAGACTGAAACGTTCACGACACGTTATATCTGACTCCGGAATGCCCAAAGGTTGTCAGTCACAGGAGCTTCAGCTGCGACTCTACAAACGATTCTTATTGGGTAGGAACACGCTCTGTCTACGGACAACAGACATAGGAATTTACAAAGTTTATTGCCAGTCTAGCGATAGACTGTCCCACTTAAGTCATCTTATAAAAAACGAATGAGTGAGCGAGTGAGTGGGTGTGTGGGTTGGTTTTGGGGTGAGCGAGCGTGTGAGTGAGTGAGTGGGTGGGTGGGATTTTGGACGAACCAGTGAGGGATTGAGAGGATGCGTTGGTGGGATTGTGGGTGAACCAGTGACTGAGTGAGTGCGTGGGTGGGTGGGTGGATGAGTGGTATTTTGGGTGAACTAGTGAGCGAGTGAGTGAGTGCGTAGATGAGCGAGTGAGTGAGTGAGTGGGTAGATGGCTGGGATTTTGGGTGAGGGAGTAGCTGGAAGTGTGGGATTTTGGTAGGGGGAGTGCGTGAGTACTTATTCAGTCTGGACCTGTCGCGAGAGTGGTTAAATTTGAAACATTGTTGATTCCTCTCATTCGAAATCAGTTAAGGATATCTCGATTTCAATGTTTATTTGACATTATAACTATCATATGCACATATATCCAATTCGTTTTACGCGATATGTATAACCCGTGTGAACGAAACAATATTAGATATCTGAAAATTTAAATATCACCAAATTAGCTCAGCCAATGTGCGCATATCAATGTCGATATCGAGAATGATAGGTTCAATTCACCGTCAAATCAAACTGTGCAACAGATCACGCGATGCTTTCTTTCCACATGTTCGACAAGTAAAATGATTTTATAGACATCTTGAATTCAATCTCGGATTCATTGATAGATCAGACGGGGTAGCCACGTGGTTCCAGTACTGTCAATCGTTTCTATACTAGGTCCACTTGCATAAAGCGATCTTAGCGCTAAGACTATCGTAAGCCTATGCTAAAGTATGGGAGTTACAATCATCTTAGCGCTAAGATCGCTTTGTGCAAGTGGACCCAGGTCTTC
Organism: Haliotis cracherodii; assembly: GCF_022045235.1. Lineage (NCBI taxonomy): Eukaryota > Metazoa > Mollusca > Gastropoda > Lepetellida > Haliotidae > Haliotis > Haliotis cracherodii. The sequence goes on from NW_027266273.1 coordinate 23,302,627, forward strand.
ACTAATAGTTAGTTGGCCACGAGGGGAAAAGAGGCTTAGCGAAGACGTTTTTTCCCAAATGAATAATTAGACAACATTGGTTGTAAGATATTTATTAAGTCATCAAACTATCCAAGTTATGTCTTGGATTTCAGATTTTTCCTTCAGTTAATGTAATTTTTACCCCCTGGAAATTCACGCACACCCTTGCAAGCTTACCATGCAATGAAATATATGTACAGATGTCTTCTTTATACAAAAGAAAAGGTTGTAGCTATAAAGGGAAAAGTGGGAACTAGAATCTTGTTTTCCACCCCTGGCCAGCTGATTAGAACAGGTTCAAACAGTGTTCTTTTAACTAACTGGATGTTTGAATAAGCATAATCTCTATTTCAAAGGGAAGCAGCTGCCTCCAAGAATCTGACTGAGGAACAGTGTCAGGGCTAGCGCAGAGGGGCATCTAGCATCATCAACTAGATGACATATATATTGAAAAGCCAATCAGCTTTTACAGACAAAACGAAGTTTACCCTCGCCTACCAGTGAAAAATTAAAAAAAGCTTTATTGTAATATTTGGCAGAATTAAGATATGACATTTAAAGCACTCAGCGTGTCGAACAAAATAGAAATGTACTGAAGCATTCAATCAATTATTAAGGGTGTCTATCTTTGTTGTCCCCCTTGGATCTCGGGACGGTGTCACGCTAACCGATGAGCGTCGGCCCTACAGGTGGCCAATTTAAATAGTGGAAATTAATTAGACATTTTTATTACACCACTATAATATTTTCCCACTTACTGCAAAAATCAGTTCCTTTCTTATACTCTTTCGCGCGTAAAATTGATCGTTTTATGTGCAATTGTCCCAAGGCGCCATATTGATGATTGTCTACCTCACACAGGGATGACGGGCAAAGGGGCGTAATCCTATTGATATCCAGTGGCGTACCACTGATTATTTTTTTCGGAAATCAGTAAAGTATGTTCATTGAGAGTGAAGCCGGAAATGAATAGTTTCTCTGCGTGTGTTTTCTTTGTGTATTACTGATATAAAGATAATTATAAAGCTCATGATATCTCGTGCTGCAGATGAATAAAATAAGGAAATCAGACCCGTAAGAACAATGTACGTTTATATCGCGTATCCCTGACATTTCCATAATGGTGATTTACGTCCATAAAAATATAATAGAAAACAACGATTTGAAAAGAATTGTAAGCATCCTGCTTTACGTGAAAGAGTAATAATGTTAATATGACAACGGGGTTTCCATTTGTTAATGGGTGCATGAGGTTTCGTCAATCTGTTAGTTCAGATCATATAATAGACCCTTAATTGACATCTTAATTCCAAGGAAATCGCTCATAATAGAAATGAAATGTGAATTATATTGCAAACATTAAAATCTTATGCCCAATGAGCGAGGTATTATGGCGCCTCAACATCATGATAGATTTTGAAACAGGAAAAGCAGTGTCGACTTCTCATTCGAGATTGGTTTCAACATTTACATATCGGAGTACTACCATTTCGTTTTCCAAATCTCCTTTTCACAACAGGTTTACCCATCATCCTCATCCAACCCAAAAGCCCACACTTGTCCGGCTCCTACACTTACCACCCTCCCTACCCTCCAAAACCTCACCATCCTCCCCACCCTCACCATCCTTCCCACCCCCCAAAACCTCACCATCCTCCCCACCTCACCATCCTTCCCTACCTCCAAAACCTCACCATCCTCCCCACCTCACCATCCTTCCCTACCTCCAAAACCTCACCATCCTCCCAACCCTCACCATCCTTCCCACCCCCCAAAACCTCACCATCCTCCCCACCTCACCATCCTTCCCTACCTCCAAAACATCACCATCCTCCCCACGCTCACCATCCTTCCCACCCTCCAAAACCTCACCATCCTCCCCACGCTCACCATCCTTCCCACCCTCCAAAACCTCACCATCCTCCCCACCCTCACCATCCTTCCCACCCTCCAAAACCTCACCATCCTCCCCACCTCACCATCCTTCCCACCCTCCAAAACCTCACCATCCTCCCCACGCTCACCATCCTTCCCACCTTCCAAAACCTCACCATCCTCCCCACCCTCACCATCCTTCCCACGCTCCCCAACCTCACCATCCTTACTATCCTCACCATCCTCCCCACCCTCACCATCCTTCCCACCCTCCAAAACCTCACCATCCTCCCCACGCTCACCATCCTTCCCACGCTCCCCAACCTCACCACCCTCCCTACCCTCACCATCGTTCCCACCCTCCCTACCCTCCCCATCGTCCCCACACACCACATCCTGACCGCCCTCCCCACCCACACCACACTCACCACCCTCACCACCTCCCCCCCCCTCATTACCCTCACCAACCTCCCCACCCTGCCCAATCTCACCATCCTACCAACCCTACCCTACCCTAGCCATCGTTCCCACCCTCCCTTCCCTCCCCCATCGTCCCCACACACCACATCCTGACCGCCCTCCCCACCCTCACCACCCTCACCACCTTCCCCCCCCCCTCATTATCCTCACCAATCTCCCCACCCTGCCCAATCTCACCATCCTACCAACCCTACCCCACCGTCACCATCCTCACCATCCTCAACACCCTCACCACTCTCAACACTCTCAACACTCTCACCACACTCAACACTCTCAACACCCTCACCACTCTCAACACTCTCAACACTCTCAACACCCTCACCACTCTCAACACTCTCAACACCCTCACCACACTCAACACTCTCAACACCCTCACCACACTCAACACTCTCAACACCCTCACCACCCTCACCACTCTCACCACACTCAACACTCTCAACACCCTCACCACACTCAACACTCTCAACACCCTCACCACACTCAACACTCTCAACACCCTCACCATCCTCAACACTCTCAACACTCTCACCACACTCAACACTCTCAACACCCTCACCACCCTCAACACTCTCAACACCCTCACCACTCTCAACACTCTCAACACCCTCACCACCCTCAACACCCTCACCACCCTCAACACTCTCAACACCCTCACCACCCTCAACACCCTCACCACCCTCAACACTCTCAACACCCTCACCACCCTCACCACCCTCACCACTCTCAACACTCTCAACACCCTCACCACTCTCAACACCCTCACCACTCTCAACACCCTCAACACCCTCACCACCCTCACCACTCTCAACACCCTCACCACCCTCACCACCCTCACCACTCTCAACACTCTCAACACCCTCACCACTCTCAACACCCTCACCACTCTCAACACCCTCAACACTCTCAACACCCTCACCACCCTCAACACCCTCACCACCCTCACCACTCTCAACACCCTCACCACCCTCACCACCCTCACCACTCTCAACACTCTCACCACCCTCACCACCCTCACCACCCTCACCACTCTCACCACCCTCACCACCCTCACCACCCTCACCACCCTCACCACTCTCAACACTCTCGACACCCTCAACACCCTCACCACCCTCACCACTCTCACCAACCTCACCACCCTCACCACCCTCAACACTCTCAACACCCTCACCACCCTCAACACCCTCACCACCCTCACCACTCTCAACACCCTCACCACCCTCACCACTCTCAACACTCTCAACACCCTCACCACTCTCAACACCCTCACCACTCTCAACACCCTCAACACCCTCACCACCCTCACCACTCTCAACACCCTCACCACCCTCACCACCCTCACCACTCTCAACACCCTCAACACCCTCACCACTCTCAACACCCTCACCACCCTCAACACCCTCACCACCCTCACCACTCTCAACACCCTCACCACCCTCACCACCCTCACCACTCTCAACACTCTCAACACCCTCACCACTCTCAACACCCTCACCACTCTCAACACCCTCAACACCCTCACCACCCTCACCACTCTCACCACCCTCACCACCCTCACCACCCTCACCACCCTCACCACTCTCAACACTCTCAACACCCTCACCACTCTCAACACCCTCACCACCCTCAACGCTCTCAACACCCTCACCACACTCAACACTCTCAACGCTCTCAACACCCTCACCATCCAAAACCCAATTTCGCCTCATCCCCACATCCATCCATCTGTTGTCGACATTCTCCTATGCATTCCCCTCCTTGGACAATTCTATTTCCCCCACCCCTAGCCTTCATTTCTCAGTATTACGTACTTCATCCTTGACCCCACAAACAATACAAGGAGTATTTGATTATCTACCATCATTTGTTGATCATGCTAGTTAATTATCTTCCTTGATTACCATCATAAACCAGCATTAGTATAGCGAGGCGTTAATGTCCCGTACTTTACAGCCCCCAAGAGTGGCTGACCCAACTTTGATGTCAGAACCTGCATATCGTGAGGTGACTGGGATCCTCAGGTAATTACCTCCCTTGTCGTGGGATATCACGTGACTAGGTATGGCCAGCGCTCCACCTCTGCCCTCGTTCATACATCGGTCATCTAGATATCGGCCATTAATTGAGCTGTTAAATAATAGAAATATGGAATCGGATTATCATTTATACCTGGCCTCAGTAACTGCACCAATCCGAGTTTTATCTTCATGACGTGTTGAGAAAGTAATAATGGGACGTATGGCGGCCATATTGCATAGATGGCATATTACCTGTAGTGGCGTTTAATTGCTGGACCCGTTAATTACTTTTGAAACTGTAGATTAAAATTGCTCTGTTACCTGGGATCTGAATGCATAATACAGAGAGACCGCTTAACGCCAGGATGATCGCCTGTACTTGTGTAACTATGTCTGTGCATCTTGGCTCTACTCACACGTGCAACACGCGTATACCCGTTGACGTGTGTATAGCCGGTATAATCAGTTACGTGTGTGCATGGGAGCGTTAACGTGTGGGGAGAGAGAAGGGGGAGGGTAGGGGGGAGGTGGGTCTACTGGTAAAAGCTTACCTTTAGACAGGAGAACTGGATTTCTGTTTTGTCGTGGAACGTCACTTTCAAATGTAAGGGGATATGCAAATCAGAAAGTGAGTGAGTGAATATGAGTTTTACGCTGTTTTTGCAGTATATGAGATATGTCACGATAGGGGAACCCGTGAAGATCCGGGGTAGAACAGGTCTTCAGCAACCCATGCTTGCTGCAAAAAGGCGGCTATGCTTGTCGTAAGAGGCGACTAACGGGATCGGGTGATCAGGCTCGTAGGTTGGTGGATGCATGTCATCGTATCCCAGTTGCGTGATTATGATGTCAGTCACTTGATTGTCTGGTCCAGACTCGATTATTTACAGGCCGCCGTCATATAGCTGCAATATTGCTGAGTGCGGCGTTAAACAACAAACAAACAAAACAAACACGACCAGGGAACTAGATCTAAGCTTCACACATTGTACCCATGTGGGCAATACAACCCAGGTCTTCGGCGTGACAAGGCAACACTTTCACAATTCGGCTTCCCGCCGCCCTGACAGCAATGACGGTATGGTGTCGGTAATATTGTCGGACCAAGGCAGAGATTTGAGCGGTTTGATAATGTCACCACTCCTCATTTGAAACAAACGAAACTGGCAAGCTGTGCTGTACAATACAAATTGCGCATTTACTCCATGTTGGCCAATGAACAAGTCGACGGGTTGCAGTAGAGATCTACAACAACATCCAAGAATATGACATAGATGAGACAACACAAGTACAGCCCGTCATGAATCTAACTGGTATATGTTTTTTTCTACCAATAACTAAATGCCTATGAATCGCTTAAAGACTTAGGGACAGACCACTATAAAGTAAATTGTTCACTAGTTCTGATGGATGTCTTCACAGGATTGTGCTGTGGAAACAGTGTCACTGGTCGACTCCTTCTTTCACAGGAGAAATGCGTGTATTGAATCTTTGACCAATAACGTATCCTGTTTCTCCAAATCCAAGTGCATAGGAAGACCTCGATGACGTCAATAGATTATCACAAAGATGACCTACACGACGTCAAAGATTGTCTCAAGTAAGACCTCGATAGCGTCAAAAGGTTATCACAGGATATACCTCGGTGATGTCAAAAGGTTATCACAAGGAAGACCTCGATTACGTCAATTTAGTCTCAAGTATTTATTTACAAGAACGACCTAAATGGCACCAAGACATAGTCGCAAATAAGGCCCTGATGATGGCAATAGATTGTCACAAGCAAGACCTTGGTGAGATTTTAATGGATAGAATGGGTAGCTAATGTTGATGTGTCGTGGTATGATATGCATTGGCGTCATGTTCACTTTGTCCCGACATGACAACATTCTCACTCCCCTCCAGCGTTAACAAGGCCGACACGTATCTTAGGCTGGGCAGCAGCAAGCCCCTCTTGTATTTGGAGCGAGCTGTTAACCATAAGAAAACGTAGCACTGACGCTAGTCACGGGGGAATAGTTTTCCATCTATGTAATGTTTTTCGAATTTGAGGAAAGAAGGTCGCCCTCTTTAAGCATGTAATCTTAATCGCACCCAACGTTGATTGATAGGATCAGTGGTGCGAGATGCACAGGCTATTTTCAGCATGGTAATGTGTTACAGAAGGGTCAGTTTGCTTGTTGTTTAACGCCGCACTCAACAATATTCCAGCAAAAGGACGGTGGTCCGTAAATTATTCAGTCTGGAGCAGACAACCCAGTGATTGACATCATGATCATCGATCTACACAGTTGGGATGCGATGACATGCATCAATCAAGTCAGGGAGCCTGACCACCTGGTCCCGTTAGTTGCCTCTTACGACAAAAATGGGTTGGTGAAGACTTTTTCTTACCAAGATCTTCACGGGGAGTCCGTGAAATTAATGCGTTGCTTCTCTGCTCCATAATTACTTCACTGTTCAACCACATCAATATAGAAAGGTTTTGAAGGTCTGATTCGTAATCAGCGAGGAGCGGTCGGGTAGCCTTGTGGTATAAGCGTTAGCTCGTCACGCCGAAGACCCGGGTTCGATTCCCGACATGGGTACAATGTGTGATGAGCATTTCTGGTGTCCCCCGCCGTGATATTGCTGGAATATTGCTAAAAGCGGCGTAAACCCATACTCACTCACGTAATCAGCGAGTAATTACACTGAGAGTTTTACAGCTTCTCCTGTGAATGAGAGAGTTGGGTCTACGCCGCTTTGAACACTATTCCAGTTACTAGTATATCACGGCGTGTCTGCTTAATGTGGGGGGAAAGCCCGAAGTGATGCAGGTCTCAGACGGTTACCACTTTCATGAAATCCCCGAGCACGGGTATGGTGCTGACAAACCTAGAAACATAATCGGGGTGAACCGGACTTTCGAACCGATGACCGATGAAACCGATGGGTCTTTGTTGTTTGTTTTTGTTTTGTTTTTTTGTTGTTGTTGTTTTTGTTTTTTTTTGGTTTTTTGTATTTTTGTTTTGTTTTTTGGGGGGGTTTCTTTTTGTTTGGTTTTTGGTTTTTGGTTTGTTTGGTTGTTTTTTTTTGGGGGGGGGGGGGGGGGGGGTCGGGGGGCGGCATGGGACGCAACTCTGCACATCAGATTGCGGCGCATTAGACGACTGGGCCACCCGTGCCTCCCGTTATACTGCAATGCCTCTGGTATATCTGACCGGGCGTTGTCCACCTCACACTGTGATAAAGGAGGAGTCAGCACCTGGCACAGGGCGCACAGATCTGCCATGTTGTTCTTAATATCCTACATGTCCCACTTAATAAAGCTTATATTTCATTCTCCCAGTAACTGGCAGAGAAGGATGCATGGCTTAGTGTTTATCATTAAGCTACGCTTCACGTACAATACATCACAATACACATTTGTTATCAACAAAATTTATCTACTTTTAACTGAGCGTTCTTGTGATGTGCCAGGCATTATTTTTCACCGCCTCGTTAAGGAACTGAACAATGTTTGGAATCTGCGGCCAGGTAAGTCCGTATTTGTCATAACACTCCGTTCCTTTTAAGTAAGTGCACTTCATACTAGGGGAGGTAACTCTGGTGTGGCCAAAGTGGGAGATGCCGCTGCCCACCTGGGCTCAAGGAAGATTAAGTCTGGCCGTGAAATACTATAAACCTGACAACTACATATGTTAGTGTCCAGCAGTAGGACTTGAAACGACATGCCAGTAAGTTGATGAAGATGGTAGTTTGTCGCAAGGGAGACCTTTTCTCCTTTGCCTTTCACTTCTGTGTTGAATCCCGCGTCGAGTGTCATCCCCGCTAATTTATTAATAATCACATGTCATCTCTAACGCGGTCGTCCCTGTCTTGTGGGAGCATGGCGGTAACTCACGGCTCAGGTGTGTTCTGGCAGACACCTTGCCCGTGAGACAGGACAGACAACAGGTTTGTTTCATCTCCGCGGGCAGGCTGCAGCATCGCTGAAAAGAAGAGCGGGTATTGCACGTGCGCACAGTGAAGTGACGACACCTTCCGAACAAGCGTTTAGACAGATCAGTGCGACGTTGTGGAATATGCCATGTTTTTTCTGTTTTATCTGAATACATTAGATTGCATTTTGATTATATGGCAAACATCGGTGAATGAGAGACGACAGCGAATGAGAGACGTGGTTGGATATGAGATGTGAGACGTAAGCATGTGGTTGCCGTCAGTGAGTAATACGAGATATGGAGGAATTAAATTGGATAAAAGATGTCAGTAAATTAAAGACTGCCAAGAATAAGGGAAGTAGTCGAATATGAGATGTGGGTGCTTGGATATGAGACGAAGTAGGATATGAGACGTGGTTGGATATGAGACGTAGTGGGATATGAGACGTGGTTGGATATGAGACGAAGTAGGATATGAGACGTGGTTGGATATGAGACGAAGTAGGATATGAGACGTGGTTGGATATGAGACGAAGTAGGATATGAGACGTGGTTGGATATGAGACGAAGTAGGATATGAGACGAAGTAGGATATGAGACGAAGTAGGATATGAGACGTGGTTGGATATGAGACGTAGTGGGATATGAGACGTGGTTGGATATGAGACGAAGTAGGATATGAGACGTGGTTGGATATGAGACGTAGTGGGATATTAGACGTCAGTTAATTAGAGACGGTAGTGAATGGGAGACGACAGTGAATAAGAGACCCGAGCGATGGCGAGACAGGCAATTTAAGACGGACGTGAAATAAACACATATACGTAAACGAGAGACGTTGGTGATTGACTTAAATACGTTTTAAACTGCATTTACCGATATTGATGTCACTTGATAACGAGGAACACCAGTGAAGGCTTTCACGACCATATGTGGATTCGAACCCATCTGCATGAACGAAACTACCGGATTACTGCCTCGTCAGGGAAGTATGAAATTACACCCGCCAGGGGGCACTGACCATCACATGACGTAAAGTCGCCATGCTTCTGATACAAGAACAGCGGTCTTAACGTCACTGTTGGACAACGCGTCCTTCAGCACTTCTAGACAGCCGCCAGGGGGCACTGACCATCACATGACGTAAAGTCGCCATGCTTCTGATACAAGCACAGCGGTCTTAACGTCTCTGCTGGACAACGCGTCCTTCAGCCCTTCTAGACAGCCGCCACGGGGCACTGACCATCACATGACGTAAAGTCGCCATGCTTCTGATACAAGCACAGCGGTCTTAACGTCTCTGCTGGACAACGCGTCCTTCAGCCCTTCTAGACAGCCGCCAGGCCTAGTGATTGTTGTAGTATGCAGAACACATAGGAATGGTCCACAACTGTCCTTCAACCGGGGTCATCGGGTGCAAATACGACCAGAAAAGAAATCAAATGTTTATGATTTGTACCTATAGAATAGCTGCACTGTTTGAAGGAATTTGCCTAAACATGTCTGGGTTCAACGGGTACACCGTGTGCATTCATCACTGTATTGAATACGACGTTTATTCTATGATGTTTCGAGAGACATTATCATCTATTATAACCGGCTATTTCAGCTACTTTGTCATGCCTCGTTATGACTGCAAGATACAACGAACAGAACACTCGCCCGTGTTGCCAAACAGTTGGCTTTATCTATGATATAGACCATGACTGTGTGCCTCGAGAATACATCATGAGTGGCAATGATGTATTTATCATGACTGCGGGGTCAATGGGTACAGTTTGTGTTTGTGTGAGTAAGAGGTCGTAATGACAGAGCTACTTGGGGTACGAAGATGAATGCAATATTAAATACAGGTTATTGCTTAATGACTGTCAGTGAGGGCATTGTTGTGTGGGAATGTTTATATGCCTATACATATTTGTTTACTTGTAAACAGGTCCTGTGACAAGAAACATATTTCAGTACAGGTTACATTGACGACACCAGGGCCCCGTTCCTGAAAGCGATCTTGGCGCTAAGGTGATCGTAAGTCAAATACTTTAACATAGGGTTACGATCATCGTAGTGCTAAGATCGCTTTCAGGAATGGGGCCCTGGTGTTTGTTATCTCGTCAAATGCTGGATTGTTGCACAAAGTATAACAGAATTAACATGCGGTTTGAATTACGAGAATTGCTAGGCCCTAGCCTATTCTCCTGTAATTTGCAATAATATTTTGTGCCACCGGTTGTAACATAGTGCAGGAAGCATGGCTGGCATTGTGGCCTGTGAATACCCGCAGTAGAGATTGGACCCGTGAAGATCCGGGGTAGAATACATCAACCTATGCTTGACTATAAATGGCGACTATGCTTGTCGCAATAGGCCACTAACGGGATCGGGTGGTCAGGGATAATCCCAATCACCGTATCCCAGTTGCGTAGACCAATGCTCATGATATCAGTCACTGGATTGTCTGGTCCAGACTTTACAGACCGCTGTCATATAGCTTGAATAGTGCTGCGTGCGGCGTAAAACAACAAACAAACAGCAGAGAGGGAAACTCACTCAGAGATCTGTAACTGGATGTTACACCTTCTGTTTACCCATGGTCTGGTCGTCCACAGTGTTGCCAAGAGGCCTTGTGAAGGTTCTTGAAAGGATGTTGAAATAAAAGCGACAAAACCCTTTCCACATACTACAAGAAATCTCTTGTCGAGTGTACGATTCCGACTGTATCATGAGCATGTGTTCGTGAATCATTATCAAATAGTGATGATGCCAGGTGTTTGCAGAAACGTGAGCGTGTCCTGCCCCAATGGTTGCACCCGTCCCAAACACATGTAAAGGCAAGTCAATTGTTCACCTGGAAAATCACGGGAACATATAGTACAAGTCAAAATAGGGAATTGCATATCTGACATCATTCTTGTCACATTTGGAAAGTCACGTTCATTGCTATAGTAACAAATCGTGCCAGTGTTGAAAGGTTTTTTTTGTTTGTTGTTTAACGCCGCGCTCAGCAATATACCAGCTGTATGATGGCGGTCAGTAAAGGATCGAGTCTGGACCAGACAATCCGGTGAGTGAAATCATGAGCATCGATCTGCGCAAATGGTATACAATTACATGCATCAACCAAGTCCGCGAGCCTGACCACCCGATCCCGTTAGTCGCCTCTTACGACCTGCATTGTCGCCTCATGGGTTGCTGCTAACCCAGATCTTCACGGGTCGTTAGTAGTAGTAGTAGTAGTAGTAGTAGTAGTAGTAGTAGTAGTGAACCCTATTTAACTCATGTGTCTAAAACTGGGACCATAAACGACATATCAAGATAACGCAGCTCGAGTTATACCGATTTATTATCATGATGGTTGGCAGTTCATATTAAGTAATTCAATATTCATCCTATTGCTTCTAGTGCGTCGGCCATGAAACGTCTTGGTTGCTCTCCATCCGGGCACCACTCCGACAGGACACGCACAAATTGTCACAGCAGGTAAGTGCCTGTTGTAAAAAACTGAAATATTTCATCGTTACTGATATTATAGACTCTAATTCTCGTGTTAATGATCCATATACAGAAAAGTCAACTAGCCATGGGAATGAATAAATATTTCACTGTAATTTCCCAGGTCAACAGGTACCCGAATCTGTAGTGCGACAAAGGCGATGTGTGTAATTTCCTCGTGTAATGATTATCTATTGTAGTGGTGTATTTCAGTGACCTAGCCAGGCTGCACTCGTCACCCCTGATGTTCCTCTCTCGACGCGCAGTTGAAACATCAAGTGCATCCCCACAGAGGCGAACACAGGTGCTGTATACAGCCGCATCAGCAGTGCCCGTGGAACAATCAGCAACCAAATAGTCCGGGATTGTAATTCCGGGTGCGATGTGAATTAGACCGACAGGGGTGTTATTAGAAAGCGGAACAAAACATGACTACCACCTTGGTATCAGAGACAATGTTTGGGTAGATTGGGAGGAGGAACCCCGGTCAGGGGGGTGTCCTGGGCATCGGGGAACGTTTAGGCAGGAGTTACGGGTAGATGGACGGGTGGGTAGGTGAGGTTGAGTGGATGGACGGGTGGATATGTGTGAGTCACAGGTATATGAGGGGATGGGTAGGTATGTGGTGATGGGCGAATGAACGGATGGGTATGTGGTGATGAGCGGATGGGTGGGTGGGTATGCCGTGATGAGTGGATGGGTATGCCGTGATGAGTGGATGGGTGGTAGGGTATGCCGTGATGAGTGGATGGGTATGTGGGTATGCCGTGATGAGTGGATGGGTAGGTGGGTATGCCGTGATGAGTGGATGGGTATGCCGTGATGAGTGGATGGGTGGTAGGGTATGCCGTGATGAGTGGATAGGTGGTAGGGTATGCCGTGATGAGTGGATGGGTAGTAGGGTATGCCGTGATGAGTAGATGGGTAGGTGGGTATGCCGTGATGAGTGGATGGGTAGGTGGGTATGCCGTGATGAGTAGATGGGTAGGTGGGTATGCCGTGATGAGTAGATGGGTAGGTGGGTATGCCGTGATGAGTAGATGGGTATGCCGTGATGAGTAGATGGGTGGTTGGGTATGCCGTGATGAGTGGATGGGTGGTTGGGTATGCCGTGATGAGTGGATGGGTATGTGGATATGCCGTGATGAGTAGATGGGTGGTTGGGTATGCCGTGATGAGTGGATGAGTGGTTGGGTATGCCGTGATGAGTAGATGGGTGGTTGGGTATGCCGTGATGAGTGGATGAGTGGTTGGGTATGCCGTGATGAGTGGATGGGTAGTAGGGTATGCCGTGATGAGTGGTTGGGTATGCCGTGATGAGTGGATGGGTGGTTGGGTATGCCGTGATGAGTGGATGGGTATGTGGGTATGCCGTGATGAGTGGATGGGTGTGTGGGTATGCCGTGATGAGTAGATGGGTGGTTGGGTATGCCGTGATGAGTGGATGGGTGGTTGGGTATGCCGTGATGAGTGGATGGGTAGTAGGGTATGCCGTGATGAGTGGATGGGTGGTAGGGTATGCCGTGATGAGTAGATGGGTATGCCGTGATGAGTAGATGGGTAGGTGGGTATACCGTGATGAGTGGATGGGTGGTTGGGTATGCCGTGATGAGTGGATGGGTATGCCGTGATGAGTAGATGGGTATGCCGTGATGAGTAGATGGGTAGGTGGGTATGCCGTGATGAGTAGATGGGTGGTAGGGTATGCCGTGATGAGTAGATGGGTGGTAGGATATGCCGTGGTGAGTAGATGGGTGGTAGGGTATGCCGTGATGAGTGGATGGGTGGTAGGGTATGCCGTGATGAGTGGATGGTGGTAGGGTATGCCGTGATGAGTAGATGGGTGGTAGGGTATGCTGTGATGAGTAGATGGGTGGGTATGCCGTGACGAGTGGATTGGTGGGTGGGTATGCCGTGATGAGTAGAGGGGTGGTTGGGTATGCCGTGATGAGTGGAGGGGTGGTAGGGTATGCCGTGATGAGTGGATGGGTGGGTGGGTATGCCGTGATGAGTGGATGGGTGGTAGGGTATGCCGTGATGAGTAGATGGGTGGGTGGGTATGCCGTGATGAGTGGATGGGTGGTAGGGTATGCCGTGATGAGTGGATGGTGGTAGGGTATGCCGTGATGAGTGGATGGGTGGTAGGGTATGCCGTGATGAGTAGATGGGTGGTAGGGTATGCTGTGATGAGTAGATGGGTGGGTATGCCGTGACGAGTGGATTGGTGGGTGGGTATGCCGTGATGAGTAGAGGGGTGGTTGGGTATGCCGTGATGAGTGGAGGGGTGGTAGGGTATGCCGTGATGAGTGGATGGGTGGGTGGGTATGCCGTGATGAGTGGATGGGTGGTAGGGTATGCCGTGATGAGTAGATGGGTGGGTGGGTATGCCGTGATGAGTGGAGGGGTTGAAGGGTATGCCGTGATGAGTGGATGGGTGGTAGGGTACGCCGTGATGAGTGGAGGGGTGGAAGGGTATGCCGTGATGAGTGGATGGGTGGTAGGGTATGCCGTGATGAGTAGATGGGTGGGTGGGTATGCCGTGATGAGTGGAGGGGTGGAAGGGTATGCCGTGATGAGTGGATGGGTGGTAGGGTATGCCGTGATGAGTGGATGGGTATGCCGTGTTGAGTGGATGGGTATGCCGTGATGAGTGGAGGGGTGGAAGGGTATGCCGTGATGAGTGGAGGGGTGGTAGGGTACGCCGTGGGTGGAGTCTTTTATTTGTTCTAAGGCCACTGGCCCATATACAATACATACATTTGAAATATAATATGATATCTAATATCTAATATCGTTGTAATATTCACATTCTAAAGTAAAATGATATTCATTCTCTATACTTGTTTCACATATGGGGCAGAGCCGTAAACATACATCAATATCAGCCCATCTACCTTCGTTTACCTTAAGTCTTAGTAGCCCGGCTCTGAACCTTATCGTAACATTTCGATATTTTGTTTCAGCAATAATGGAAAGGTATTTTTCTGGTACCAGGAGACTTTTAAACTCTTTATACTCTATTCCATGATTGGTAGAACATATTTATCAAAGCGTTTTTAAAACTAGTAATGAATGATGGTTTGTCGCCAACAGCTTGACTGATCCAAACTACACCAAATCCATGAGAAAATGATATGGAACGAATAGAAAAAGCATAGTTGGGATGGCCACACTTACCGTTATATACAAGCATATCATACGATTTTCTGGGTATCCTATCTTTGTCCATTTCAATCACTTTTAGCGAATACTTTACAGAACGACACATGGCATTTATATATAGTGGGTATGGACTGAATTCCCCATACACAATAGCATTTGGTGTTTGCAAACCAACGTTAAGAAACTTCTTACAGGCCGTAATATGCACTTGTTCTATTTTTTCATATCTGTCTACACCCTATATTTCCGCACCATATATAAGAATAGGTTGAATCTGAGTATTGAATATTTTAAGGAAAACGGACTGAATGGATGGGTGGGTATGTCGTGATGAGTGAACGGACGGGTGGGTATGTCGTGATGAGTGAAAGGACGGGTGGGTATGCCGTGATGAGTGATGGATGGTGGGTATGCCGTGATGAGTGACGGACGGGTGGGTATGCCGTGATGAGTGATAGACGGGTGGGTATGCCGTGATGAGTGAATGGGCGAGTAGGTATGCCCGAATGAGTGATGGACGGGTGGGTATGCCGTGCTGAGTGATGGACGGGTGGGTATGCCGTGATGAGTGATAAAACGGGTGGGCATGCCGTGATGAGTGATGGACGGGTTGGCGTGCCGTGATGAGTGATGGACGGGTGGGTATGCCGTGATGAGTGATGGACGGGTGGGTATGCCGTGATGAGTGATGGATGGGTTGGCATGAGTGATGGACGGGTGGGTATGCCGTGATGAGTGATGGACGGGTGGGTATGCCGTGATGAGTGATGGATGGGTTGGCATGAGTGATGGACGGGTGGGTATGCCGTGATGAGTGATGGACGGGTGGGTATGCCGTGATGAGTGATGGACGGGTGAGTATGCCGTGATGAGTGAACGGACGGGTAGGTATGCCGTGCTGAGTGAACGGACGGGTTGGCGTGCCGTGATGAGTGATGGACGGGTGGGTATGCCGTGATGAATGAACGGACTGGTGGGTATGCCGCGCTGAGTGAACGGACGGGTTGGCGTGCCGTGATGAGTGATGGAAGGGTGGGTATGACGTGATGAGTGAACGGACGGGTAGGTATGCCGTGCTGAGTGAACGGACGGGTAGGTATGCCGTGATGAGTCATTGACGGGTGGGTAAGCCGTGATGAGTATACAGGTGGATTGATGCATACATGAAGGAGTGTTGTTGTTTGATGGTATGCGAGAGAGTGGCGTTTGTGGGCTGAAAGGAATGGGCGTGGAAATCTGCCTTCAGTGACAGGAGCCACCTTCCCACGTCGACTCCCAGAGTTAGCAACCTCTGGCTAATCACTCGCCACACCCGAGGACAAATTATCTCAAATCCATAAAATTGTAATTCCATTTATAGAGGATTTCTCCTATTGCCTTTACCGCCCCTCGGAGGCGGACGGAGTAAATTACCACTTTGTTCTGCGATAAAGGACCGAGTCGGGGGCTTCACTAATTGTTGGCAAATCTCTGATCATTTCACAGCCACATTACAAGAACATGGGACATCTCGGGATCATTACGCTTTCAGCTTCATCCTGTGCCAAATTGCCCCGAAGATCAACTTTTATTGTTTTGGAATTATTTGTCGAGGCTATAAAAGGCTCGTGAGAGACTCGCGTGAATCTGTGGCGTCATACTGCGTGGATTTGGACGCCACATTGAGGGTAGTTGACCGGAGACTCATTTGTCGGTAATTGGAGAATGAGGCTGGTCTAAGTCTGTCCATCTTTTCTCTCATTGATGTAGCGATGGACGACTCTCAGACCGCTGACAGATAAGACGCTAATCTACCCACAATTTGAAATTAACCCCGGCTACGGGAACGCTTGGGAGTCTTTTTGTCTTTGATCCAACGTAGAGGAAATGTGGCTAGACAGTCAAGAGTGAAACCTTTTCACTGCAGTGTGACCGTCTACCTCCACAGTGTGACGGTCTACCACTGCATCGTGACTGTCTACAACTGCATCGTAACTGTCTACCACAGATGTAACCGTCTACCACTTCAGTATGACCGTCTATCGCTGCTGCAACTGTCTACCAGTGCAGTATGACCGTCTCTCGCTGCTGTAACTGTCTACCACTGCAGTATGACCGTCTCTCGCTGCTGTAACTGTCTACCACTGCAGTAGGACCGTCTACCGCTGTTGTAACCGTCTACCACTGCAGTATGACCGTCTATCACTGCTGTATCTGTCTACCACTGCAGTAGGACCGTCTACCGCTGCTGTAACTGTCTACCACTGCAGTATGACCGTCTATCACTGCTGTAACTGTCTACCACTGCAGTAGGACCGTCTACCGCTGCTGTAATTGTCTACCACTGCAGTATGACCGTCTATCGCTACTGTATCTGTCTACCGCTGCATCCTAACTGTCCACCACTGCTGTGACCTTCCACCTATGCAGTAGTGAGTGAGTGAGTGAGTTTGGTTTTACGCCGCTTTTAGCAAAATTCCAGCAATATCACGGCTGGGGACATTAGAAATGGGCTTCACACATTGCACCCATGTCGGCAATCGAACCCGGGTCTTCGGCGTGACGAGCGAACGCTTTAACCAGTAGGCTACCCGACCGCCCCTACCTATGCAGTAAATGATCGAATACAATTTAAGACAACCTTCGACATTTCACACGACAATATGACAGTAAGGTGGAAGCGATGGACAGTCAATACCGCAATATGCATATGCGATCGACAATGCGGTTCCTGCTGGCAATGGGCGGTGGAGTAGCCTTGTGGTTAAAGCCTTTCTCGTCACGCAAAAGGCCCGGGTTCGAATCCTTACACGGCTACAACATGTGAAGCCCATTTTGAGTGCCTACCGCCGTAACATGACTGGAATATTGCTAAAAGCGGTGTAAAACCGTACTCACTCACTCACTCACTCACTCATTGTCGGCTAGTATGTCAAGCATAATGCTGAACACCTTAACTGCTCCAAGGGCAAACCATGAAGAATGGAGTTTTCCTCTGTGAAGATCAAATATTTATTTTTAATATAGATCGTAGTGCGACGTTCAGCGTTACGACAGTTGTAGCTTTGCGAGGTTCAAGGCTTTACGTTGTGAACAGTGTTAGTGAGTGAGTGAGTTGGGGTTTACGCCGCTTTTAACAGTATTCCAGTTATATCGCTGCGTTTCAGCTTAATGTGGGAGGAAAGCCCGAAGTGATGCAGGTCTCAGATATTTACCACTTCGGTGAAACCCACGAGCAAGGGTATGGTGCTGACAAACCTAGAAACATAATCGGGGCGAACCGGTATTCGAACCCACAATCATAGGTTTCTGGCGTACCAAAGGGACGCAACTGTGCACAGTGAATCGCGGCGCCTTAGACCCCCTCCCGTACCCCATGTGAACAGTGTTAAGAATGGGATTACGCTTAACTACATTATGAACAATGGGGTTATGTTTATAAACATTATGGACAATGGAGTTATGCTTATATACGTTGTGTTTGTTTGTCTGTTTAACGCCGCAATCGGCAATATTCCAGCTCGTTTATGGCGGCGGTCTGTAAAAAATCAAGTCTGGACCAGACAATCCAGTGATTGACATCATGAGCATCGATCCACGCATTGGGATAGGATGACATGCATCAACCAAGTTAGCGAGTCTGACCACTGCACATTGTGAACAATGGGGTTATGCTTATGTACATGTACGTTGTGCACAATGGGGTTATGCTAATATACACGTACATTGTAAACAATGGGGTTATGCTAATGTACATTGTGAACAATGGGGTATGCTAATGTACATGTACATTGTGAACAATGGGGTTATGCTAATGTACATTGTGAACAATGGGGTATGCTAATGTACATGTACATTGTGAACAATGGGGTTATGCTAATGTACATGTACATTGTGAACAATGGGGTTATGCTAATGTAATTATGAACAATGGGGTTATGCTAATGTACATGTACATTGTGAACAATGGGGTTATGCTAATGTACATGTACATTGTGAACAATTGGGTTATGTTTAAGTGCATTGCGAAGAATGAGGTTATGTCTATATGCATTGTAAAGAATGGCGTTACGCTTATATACATTGTGAAAAACGGTGTTTTCTTTTGATATATTATAGAACGGTGTTTTTCTTATAGACATCTGGAAAAACGATGCTTTTCTTAAATACATCTCGAAGAGCAGGCCATTTGTCATGGACATTGAAGAACTGGGTTATGCTAATACACATCTGAGGAGTAGATATCTTCCTACACCCTTGCATCTGCAGCTGTCTCGGCGTTGAGTCTCAACTTGTTCTTTATCCTCAATCCTCTCCGGGGTTCTGACTGAGGTGAGGCCCATGAAGGTGATGTATAAGTGGGCGGGGTGCACGTGACCGGGGTATTATCCAAGTTATCCTACCCCAGCATATGTATGACACCATGACGTCATGACAGCATGGTGTGCACGTTTCCGTGTGAACGGGGTTGAGTCACGGCCTGAGGTGGGTTACCACGTTCACGGTGTCAACACAATCATCATTAGTACTGTGAACCACACACAATGAACCGTACACAGCCATGTCAAGCGGAGGAAATGCCCCAAACAACACGACGTGGTCTACTCCGATAAATTGCCCATTGTTACCTCGGCCTCACGTGCTTCCTGATCATCTACATCACCCTGACTTCCACTTGTCTTATCATGGGATATCATACATCTTTAGGGCCTCATATAGGTATGATAGAGCCCTTTTATGAATTATATATCACTTTACACATCGTCACCTTCCCGCACCTTATCATATTTTGTATGTAAGTAATGCAGCAGTATATGTGTGTATGTAATGCATGTTGTGTGTAAGTAATGCAGTCTTGTATGTACGTAATGCAGTCTTGTGTGTACGTAATGCAGTCTTGTTTGTACCTAATGCAGTCTTGTGTGTAAGTTATGCAGTCTTGTGTGTACGTCTTGCAGTCTTGTGTGTAAGTTGTGCAGTCTTGTGTGTACATAATGCAGTCTTGTGTGTACGTAATGCAGTCTTGTGTGTACGTAATGCAGTCTTGTGTATACTTCGTGCAGTCTTGTGTGTAAGTAATGCAGTCCTGTGTGTACGTAATGCAGTCTTGTGTGTACGTAATGCAGTCTTGTGTGTAAGTAAGACAGTGTTGTGTGTAATGCAGTGTCCTGTGTAAGTAATACAGCATTATGTGTTGTATGTTAAGTAATGCAGTGTTACTTGTTGTGTGTAAGTAATGCAGCATTATATGTTGTGTGTGAGTAATACAGTGTTATATGTTGTGTGTAAGTAATACAGCATTATATGTTGTGTGTAAGTAATGCAGCATTATTTGTTGTATGTAAGTAATGCAGCATTATTTGTTGTGTGTAAGTAATGCAGCATTATATGTTGTGTGTAAGTAATGCAGCATTATATGTTGTGTGTAAGTAATACAGTGTAACATTTTGTAAGTAATGCAGCATTTTATGTTGTTTGTAAGTAATGCAGCATTATATGTTGTGTGTAAGTAATACAGTGTAACATTTTGTAAGTAATGCAGCATTATATGTTGTGTGTAAGTAATGCAGCATTATATGTTGTGTGTAAGCAACGCAGCGTTACATGTGTGTGTAAGTTATGTAGTGTTACATGTTGTGTGTAAGTAATTCAATGTTATAGGATGTGTGTATGTAACTGAAAATTATATATATATCGATCACTGAAAATCAGTGATGACACCAGGTGTTCGCACAAAGGGTAAGCAAGTCCTTCCCTGTCTTTAGCACCCGCCCATCAGACAGTCTGTGTACAAAGTAGGTGTCTGTTACGTGCCAAATGCAAGGGGTCGTCAGATATACATCGATTAACCAACGTTGGAGTCAAGCGAAGTACCGTTATTCTACAGTGCAAACGAGGAATCAGGAGCCTACGGCCTTAGGCTACATGGTTATAAACGATATATTGAGATAATTGAATTCTCGATGTAAATTAGCTTGGTGTATGATATGAGAGTATTCCTGTACATACTCAGATCCTTCAGACAGCCTTCTTGGAATAATATCAGCTAATAGGGTGATCCGTCAGAGTTGGGAAGCCTAACTTGTGCCCATGAGTGTCGAGGCGGGGCTCCCCGGTTGGACTGATACAGAGAGGAAAGTTTCATCTGATCACAAAAACTAGCAGTCTGTAGCAATTGCTCTTCCTTCAACGAGATCAATTTAACGAGAAACATGATGAGACTATTATCATGATTACATCTCCTTATCATCATCAATCAACGACCCATAATGCCTCTGCCGGGTATAACTTTACCCGTTTCAGTTTGTTAATTTGCTGTCACATTTTCCACACGACTGACATTGTATGACGGCCATAATGCATTACTAACAGCGTGGCAGCCTCAACAGATATTGGACAAGATACGAGACTGATTTGGGTTAAGCAGGTTGAAAATTAATAGCGTAGTCAAGTAAGATTTTCCACGCGACTAATTTCACCTCTCGTTGTGCGGCCGGGCCTGACATGGCTACTTATACTGTTGTCCTGACCACACATCGCATCCGTGCCGCGCCTGTCACCCCGAGTGGCACATCTGAGAGATGGGACAGCCCAGACTCGGGACACCGACAAAGCACAGCACAGCGAGGTGGAGCCCACCAGCTAGAACAGCCAACAGCTAGACTCATAGACCCAGCACATGTAGCCAGCCCTGATTTCTTCCATATCTACCCTCTGCCCGATTAAAGGACTGAAATAATTGTCACAATCAACAAAAGTCACAATTACGACAGCACATTTCGGAATATATCTAAAAATACGAATACAAAATAACGAAAAAAGAAAATCAAAATCCAGTAAAATATTACATTAAAGCGGAGTAACTGGGAATAAATTGAATGAATAGAAAATAACTGAATTATTATATTAACTGAAGAAAGAAATTAATAAAGTGAATATATTATGAAGATTGATTATTTAAACTCAATGACAAATTTCCTTTCTGACTGAAATTATTACATTGTGTACATGTGCTTTATTCTACTGAACATGAGCGTTTAATCAATTGTTTCCCGCGCGCAGTGGAAAACTTCCGTTGTCTGTAATCGGCCAGTGGGAGTTCGTCAAGGTGGTGCTCTCGGTCTGTAGGGCCCCACTCACAAGTATACCAATATTTCCTTACACTTCAATATTCTGCCTGCTGTTGCCTCCTGATAGTGTTGTTTCTGTCCGGTTGTTAAATTAAAAACATCTGGGAGTTTATATATGCATACAACTTGACTGCATCGATATTTCAAAAAGTACTCCTTGAATTAAACAGAGCGGAAAAAAATGTATTGTTACAAAAATGGAAGTTTTAAATATTCTTTAGATGTTTCCCCCTCTTATTAATTCTTAACCGTAAATTAATATAACATATTCCTGTACATAAATGAATACGTTTCTTGTAAGCATTAAAGTCCTTTTCAAACTAAGCATTTCAGATTATAATTCAGTTGTTTTTAATTGTTTGTTTCATGTAGATTTATGCGTAATAATACTGCATTTTAACAAGTACGATTCATCGAAGAGAAATGTACTTGTA
Source organism: Haliotis cracherodii (assembly GCF_022045235.1). Classification (NCBI taxonomy): domain Eukaryota; kingdom Metazoa; phylum Mollusca; class Gastropoda; order Lepetellida; family Haliotidae; genus Haliotis; species Haliotis cracherodii. The sequence continues at coordinate 23,325,138 of NW_027266273.1, forward strand.
CACTTCGTTTTGTACGAATTTATAGATAAATTTACGTCTTCACTTTTCTGAAATGTACGAAACAAGCTAAATGACGGAGCTGAATTTGCCGTGAAGTAATTGTTTCGATATCTTTTCAAAATGTCGTACTGTAAACAGTCCAAATTCATGAACGTATATATTCGGGCATAGAGAGATAAAACATTGAATTTCTATTAAAAAATTCTGATTCCTGAAAGTTTTTTTTGGCGCTGGCTGACGCTGGTGTAACAGCCTTCCATATTCCCATTCTGTTGTCTTAGTGACGCTTTTGTACACTTCACAGTTAACGTTTACTCATCACTTGTGAAAAACATTGCTGTGATTTCTAATAACTATTGCCAGTTTAAATTATCTGCCATTTTTCTGTGTTGCAGGGAACAGACGTATAGCAGAAAAAATAGAAATTGATTTTCAGGGGACGAGAATATTAGGAAAATATTTTAGTCAAACAACATTTTTTTCATTAAATGAATTGGACATTAGTTATCATGACCTTGGTAACCCTTCACTTGTCTAGGTAACAGAGTTGCTCTTCCGTTACATACTGAACAACGTCGTACAGAAATTAGGGACTTACCTTTTGCGAATTAAAATCTTTCCGATTTATAAACATGCGTTATAGTTGTTTTTGTTTAAATCATACAGAGAAATCAGTGTTACGATTGTTTGTCTATTCAGTATACAGGGTCTATCAGATTAGGAATTTAACGATCACCCTACAAACCCTTTCCAAAGTCCACTTCGCTATTGCTGAAGCTTAATCTGTTCATAATTTATAATGAACACAACTTCTGCGAAATGCGTTCAAACCAGTAAAAAATAAATATCATGCGATCAGTGTTGATTAATTATTTAAGTTTAATTATTTACAATAGTTACATGAATTGTCTTATTTATAAATCGATCCCTGCGCAAATGTTTTCTAAATGCATCGTTGTCTCAATTTTTGGGCAAAATATTAATTTGATCAAATAAAATAAAATACTTGTTCATGGTTAAAGTCACTTGTTCAGTCCATCAAAGTCTACTTAATTTATGCCCTTTCGTATGTGCCTTACATTCACTGTTAACTTAAAACTTTGATAAATTATTTGTCAGAATTTAATAGATGTGTATGGAATATATCTATTACGTCCACGTTAACTTTAAAATGTTCTTTTGTTTCATGGGATTGTAGCATAGCCGTCCCCTCGGCCATCAAAGGTAGACTGAGAGCACAGTCTTTGATAAAAAAGTCAAATTCTCGAGCATGTGCATCTGTGGGAAAGGTGATTGTTAAAGTCAGTGCGAGTGGTCAGCAACACGCTGATGGTTGCGGCAAGTAGGATGAGCTGTGCGTATTGCGTGCACCGGCATTAATAACATCACTTCAATACCAGAGTGTGTTTCTAGATTAACTCGAGATTTATTACATACCCGCTTCGCTTCACTGCGCCTGCGTACAAAGATCCCATTCTTACTCTCCCTTTCATCTTCGCCGACAGTCTGTCTGCGCAGTCGCCGGGATTCTAGGTGTCCAAATTTGATCCAGATGATTTTATTACACGTCAAAACGGGTATTTATACTGCCTGGATTATTAATAGTATGTGTAGCTAAGTTCACAATGAATACCTGTGTCCGTATATGGAGAACTGAAACGTATCTTGTGAGATCAATGATAGATCAAATTAAAGGCATGATATATTCGACGGATAACGTTACACAACGCTACTGTCCTGTGTCTAGGTGTATACTTCACTTCATTCAATTTATTACTTGACAAAGTTAATCGCCCCCCCCCCCCCCCCCCCCTCCTTCTCCCTCCCTCCCTCCCTCCCTATCACAACTCTTCGACCACTGGAATACACTTCCATAGCTCACACAATCACGACAGTTTATAACATATACTGGACTTAGCAGAGGACCTTTCTTCATAACGAATAAAATATCAACGCGGTCCTATCATTTTTCCTCATTTAAAAGTAAGATGCGAGTTGCCCTTTTCGAAACGTCAGAGAGTACACGAGTGATAATTGTTTATTTGATATTTTTATTGATTTAAGAATTAAATATACATTTTTTTTGTTTTAAATAACGTTACAATGGTGATGCGTGAAGGTTAATGCTTATTTAGATGGCATTTTTTAGTATTGATATTTTTTCTATGGCCACACATGTAAACAATTGTGATTATTTCATTCTCTGGTAAAAACACTTGATTGAAATGCATGAAAACTTTGAGTGAAATAAAAACAAATATTTCGTGTATTACATTATGTTAACAAATATATATCTACTTTATTAATAAATTAAATTAAAATATTAATTTGAAAAAGGCCGAGTATGTCTTCATGTTGTGTCCATTATGGTAAATACGAAGAAATTGTCATATTTGTGGAGTGTGGTCTTCCGTTATGTCAAAAGTCAGAGATAAACGTTTTTGACTCTCCAAAACATAATGTAATTTTCACTCAAAACAACAGCGAAACCATTAAATATATATATACGAGTTGTATATATGAGTTATATATATGAGTTATATATATGAGTTATATATATGAGTTTTAATAAGAAATTAAAAATATTATTAATATTGGTTTAATGAATATGTCACAGTACTGTCCACAACTCATCTTGACTGCATGAGTTTCACTTTAAATGATATCGACAACATTTTAGCCACATGCGACGAAAATAATTGTAGATTAAAACACGTCTTTATAATGATGATGGAAATGTTGAAAGATCTGAAATAACGTTCTCGAAATATTCTCAAATGTGTTACATTTAAATTGAATTGTACAGAATTAACACGTACGACACCATCCGTACCTGTCAATAATTAACATAATGATTGGTTACCTAGGCGACAATTGTCTCGATGCTATCTACACATTAACGCCTTGTATATTAAAACCCAGACAACGTCATACACTGATGTTTCGTGTGGACTTTTTACACCCACTGGAATCTGTTTCGGCAGATGATCGAGATCATTCTCCGTTGATGTTTCATATCATACATTCATCGTACATTCAGGACAAAAGCCCAAGAGTGGCTTGTTTAGAGTTTTTATTATAATTTATTTATTAGAAATTAAATAATTTCGAATTTAATCAGAAGAATTGTTTTTTTATTGCTGTTATTTTCTCCGCTTTCCCAGCGAATTTTTGTCAGTCCTATGTAGATTCCTGGATCGACTTAGGACATATGCACTCTACCTTCACAGGCATACCATCACAGCTTCACGGCCAATATACAACATAGAGACGATACGTGATCAGATACACCATTTTTTTCTAAACAAAACTTGACTTGAAAAAGTGGTGATATATATCACATTGTACTAAACATTGTACTACACATTGTAGACGTGTTACACATTGTACTAACAAAAGTCTTAGAAGCGGTGGGTTTGCGTACGGACCCCGACCAACACCATTTATGAGACACTAAAAGCTGTTAATAAGCATATTATAAGTATAAGTATATGTTAGGTAAAAAACAGTATGAGGCGCTTAAAACAAGTAACAAACATCAATACCTATACTGATATGCTACCCCATCCCCAACATCCCTCATATACCATTCTTCACATTGACACACATACACAGGCACGCGTTCATTTAACAATAAGCATTATCTCAACATATCCGTGTTACAGAATACACATATTCATACTCATATACTCTCACGCGATCACGTACCCGCCCCTCCCTCTACACCATACACATATATGCATCCCACTACATCCACCCCCTACCCCTCCTGCCCCGCCCCCATGTACGTATATTCATAGATATATACAGGTAAACAATGAAATAAATTCATACTTCAATATCATTCATATGTTTGAACATTTCATCATCCACATAATAGTATTTCACATTATGTACATATGAAACATTTCTCACAGTGAACAGGGTTACAAAAAATTGCGCCAAGACATTAGACTAAGAGAAGTGGCTAAGGGTTTTACAAGCACGTCAGACCTCATTAAGGACTTCAACTTGTCAACATTATCTATACATCTTCATCAGCCTTATGTATGATGTAAGGGAAGAGGGGACGGGTCACGTCTTTCTACTTTGACCCCCGGGGTGAGGTGGGGTGTGGGGTAGGTGAGGGAGGACTATACTCTTTGGACATCGATTGGTATTTAATAAGGGCAAGGTTCAATATGGTTACTGCCTGTGAAATTGGACATAGCTACCTTTGCATACAAGGTCTCAGAAGACCGAGTCTCTGTGAACAAACCGTTTATCTGCCGCATCTATAGATGATGATGACGGACGAACAAAGTGGGGGTGTGGTCAGAGGGGACATCAAACTGCCGTTTGGGTCACTAAGTACATTTTAGGGCACCTGACTGTTGACGTGTGGTCAAGTAGGGTCCAGTGATTAGCTGGACATGGTTATTGTTTGAAGGTCATTACAAAGTCCCCTCAGGCCGGGGGGTGCCTCTGGTACGGGTGGACACAGTGTTCGCTTTATGTCTTCCTTGCAAAGGGAACGGGACTTTGAACAAATCATTGGAATGCATTAACAAATACCGCTATAAGATCACTGTGAATGATAACTTTTATTGGTACCAAGCATCAGTATCTTAGATTGGTTCGGCTTTTTGCTTTCAGATAGTTTTATCACTGCTTAGATTTGAATTTAATGTCTTTGCATCTTTGATCCTCATCAATGTCTGGCCATACAAGTTTTATTACAAATCATCCTTAAACTTGGTATTTGAAGATATTTTGATGCCGACGACAGTTATCATACCCGGCATCCATTCCTGAAGGAGTTGGGATTATCTCGCGATATAAAACAAACTTTAGGATTGAGAAAAGGGTGGATCAAAGTGAAGATGGTCAGGGGAATTGACCGTCGTGGTCATGCCAGTGACCTACTCCTGAACGTCATCTGATTGTGGGTCAAAGACGTCTCTGCTCACCAATTATGTTGCTTTCCGATCCACTGCAAGTCATCGTTACCCAGCCAGAGCAAAACGTGATGTGCTTCTAGGGAACCACGATCTGAGGCACATGAAGGTCAATACTGTTTCACCGTCGCAACATAAGAGCAGGACAAATATTAATTTTATGTTAACAGGAGACAAATAAACAAATCATTTTCTTTTAGAACCATGTGTTTGCATTAGCCAAACAGAAAGTACTTTTTCTCAGAATACACATACCCTTGCTTCAAGCAAGATAATTTCAACACATTTGGGTTATTAATACAAAACGTGGGTATATTAGTGTCGAGATTCCAAGATTTCCGTTTTCACAGACACAAAGGCACGAAAGTGATCACCAGCTGCATAACTTTGACGCATTCTCTGTCATTAAATAGTGCACTTGTCTCTCGACTTACATTTGTTGCACGATGAACTAAACTGAATTAGTCAGTACCACAGACTTATTGAAATGTCACATTACATATGAATCTCACATCGCTATGCCGCTCTTGTAATTGTGCGTGGGACAGTGAACTAACAAGACACACACAGGCATAAGATGCATTTATAGATGATACAATATGTTGTCGTGCTTTTGTTGCTTCCTAAATTTTCGGGCTGTTGAGTCCATTTAGTGGTGCATAAAATTTATATATTTTCTCGTCTGTTTTTTCTATCATCGACGGTTCTTCTCCAACTTACACAAGCGAGTCCGTGTACAAATACCACACAACCCACACAACGTCAAATTCTACAATTGTAATCTGCCTGTCTTCTCTTGAAACCCAAACCTTATTTTTTAATATGCTATAATGTGCGAACTGAAATAGAATGTATTTTCTCTTATTCTTAAGAAAGGCAGTGCCTTGTTGATATTCATTTTCATTTCACAAGAAAAGGAACTGGTTCTAAAAAACATGGATGCAATCAATTCATGATTTTTCACTTTCGAATTGTTGTAAATAAAAGCGACAAAAAGCATTTCCATAATCATAAAACGTCTCCACTAAAAGCAGAGTTCATTGTGCGATTTTGACCATATCGTGAGCATGTGTTTATGAATCAAATTGTGGTGATACCAGGTGTTCGCGAAAAGGTTAGCGTATCCTGCCCCACCGTTGGCACCCGTCACAAACACATGCAACGGCATGGCAAGTGTTCACCTGAAAAAAAGATGGCAACATCGGACATCATTTTTATCACTGACGCGTCAAGTTTGGAATGTCTTCCACATGTCTAACCTAAAACTTTCTAAAAGCCTCTTTTACTAAGACCTTGACTGATCAAACAAATATATTTTAAATCTTCGCAAAAAGAGCAGAAAGTAAAGTCATTTGACAAAGAGGAAACAGACTACAGCCAATTGATCATCCTGGCAAGTTTTTTCAAGTTTTTCAATTTTGGTTTGTCTTTTAAAGTTGCTATTCATAAGGCACACCAATCTATAAGTTTCTGATCACCCAAATCACGCGTACAATATCGTAACTCGACATATTGCTTTAACATGTGCAGTAAACATACGGTCCGGAAGAATCCTTATCGGTGCTAACCTTCATGGTCCCAGATCGGCGCTCCGCTGGCCATTGATCTTATGTCTTTACTCTATAACTTCCAGGAGACAGTACGGATACTCGTATTCTATCTTTACTCTATCCGAGGACACAATACGGATATTCTATCTTTACTCTATAACTATCCGAGGACACAATACGGATATTCTATCTTTACTCTATAGCTATCCGAGGACACAATACGGATATTCTATCTTTACTCTATAACTATCCGACTACACAATACGGATATTCTATCTTTACTCTATAACTATCCGACTACAAAATACGGATATTCTATCTTTACTCTATAACCATCCAGGATACAATACGGATATTCTATCTTTACTCTATAACTATCCGACTACACAATACGGATATTCTATCTTTACTCTATAACTATCCGACTACAAAATACGGATATTCTATCTTTACTCTATAACTATCCGAGGACACAATACGGATATTCTATCTTTACTCTATAGCTATCCGACTACACAATACGGATATTCTATCTTTACTCTATAACCATCCAGGACACAATACGGATATTCTATCTTTACTCTATAACCATCCAGGACACAATACGGATATTCTATCTTTACTCTATTACTATCCGAGGACACAATACGGATATTCTATCTTTACTCTATAACCATCCAGGATACAATACCAATATTATATTTTCATTCTATAACTGTCCGAAGACAATTCGGACAATATGTCTTTAGAACTTAACTGTCCATTGACGCAGACTGGGCATTATATCCTTATTCGAGGACACTATTCTGTCACCATGAATTAAAAGAAAGAACTGCATACTGTCCTCATTATATTCTATTTCAGGTTGTTGGTGGTTTGTTTAATTTCCAGTTTTTCAAATACATATCGTTTCGTGTACCCGTTAGCACACAATCAGCAGCCGTCTCGGTGCCCCTGTATCGACAACTAATTGCTCAATCAAAGACCCTATTTAGACAATGATAGTCCTTGTCTTAATTGTTGCAAAGCTTAAACGCTGGACTGACCACCTTGTACCCTCTTTGATATACCAGGCCAATGTTTAACTCACAATCCCCAGGGGTGGGCAAAACGAGATTTAAATAGACTTCAATTAAGATAATATTGCCCCCTACTCCCCGCCCCGTACATGTCCCACCGGCTCCCCTCGCTCCATTTTACTCTAATTGCGTCATGGTTTAATTGACGGAACCAGGGGGCGCCCTTTCATGTGTTCCGCCCTCTGATTGGCTGGTTTTGTTAAGGTCATTTTACGACTCTCTGATGCATTTTACGGCAGTCAAATTAGAGTTTAAATGGTCGGTGAACAATTTGTTGAAGATGAAATCGGGAGTACTTTTCTCCAGATTCCCATGATTAACACTTTCATGACCTGGGGTCACAAGGCGGCCGTGTTGCGGACTTTATTATACCTACAATACATAGGTAAACTGCTGAAGGATAGGTTGATGTTGTTGTAAACACTTTATGGCCTCGTCTACAGAATGCAAGCTTATCACCCAATACAATACTTAGCGACAAAGCAGCCTCTTACTATGGTACTGATTGCAATGCTGACTTGGGAGTTAATGTGTAATATCTTTGTCCTTGTACCCCATGTGTTGCCCTGATCACCCTCCCAGTGGTACGCGTTCTGTTGTCCACCTGATTAATACTCGCTCATAGAATGTAATTTAACGACTAGGTACGCCATGTCTACTCCACAATAATTGTTTACAACATGGAGACATTAGAGACGTGAATATGTACCCTGATCACGTGTTTCACACAGTGTGCACGTGAAGTCCGTGCACCTGCTGTGTCCGCCACATCGAGGGCGGACGGTGGTCACTAAAGGGGGGTAGAACCTGACCATCAACTCGGCGCTTGCATGTGTTTTGGGGAGACCTGTGGTAGGGGGCACCTGCTTGGTGTAAGCGGCACTCATTATTTGTCTGCACCACGTGGCGATTCACACTGTTGCTCCTGCTTTGATCCAACGTGTTGGTGGCTGCCCCGGAACACTCAACAGCGTGGCACAACCTGTGGTTCCCTTCACACCACACTATAACAACTCATTTCATTGATGTGCGTCAACAGTCCCAGTGCCACACTGGCTGGTCCACCTTGTCCACTCGTCAGATCTCCAACCCCAATGTGTTTTGAAGACAAGATTCGTGAGAGAGATCACCCGTGAAGATCCGGGGTAAAATAAGGGTGTCGTGCCTGGTTAGCGAAAACCCAATTTTCCCTAGTATCAGTAAAGCAAAAACCCAAAGACCAGTCTTACTGTAGCTTCACGAAAGAGATTTTAGAGTTGATTATGGCTAGGTTTCGCTCTTCCGGCCCAGAACCAAAATAAGTCTTCAGCAACCCATGGTTGCCGTAAGAGACGATGCTTATCGTAAGAGGCGACTAACGGGAACGCGTAGATCGATGCTCATGATGTCAATCACAAGATTATGTGGTCCAGACTCGGTTATTTACATAATATAGCTGGAATATTTCTGAGTGCGGCGTTAAACAACAAACAGAACTATGAAAGAGATCATACATTATCTATATTCTATAAATTCATTTGCTCTAATGAACTTTCCATATCGGAAAAGCGAATACAAGAAGACATTTTTGGATGACAACGTCTTATTGCTTGTAACGACTTTTACGGGTTACTTCTTGTCCCTTCGCCTGGCGAAACGACGTTACAAGCAATAAAGAGGATGTGAGTCATAAAAGTTCAATGTCGTCATGTCGAATGTCAATGTCGAACGGAAACTTTAAATACCTAGCAAAGATAATGGCATACAAGTTGGCCACACTGGTTGAAGCATCCTGCAACTGTGCTGTATAATAATGCCTAAATGGGTAGGTTTGATATAGATAGATTGTGTAAAATATATTGAAACATGTGGCTGTCACTTGAATTGGAAATTGAAAGTCCAAGACATATCCATTGATTGGTTACAGTCTATAAGGTATCTAATGATTCATACAGTTTTCTATTCGTGTCATATATAAATAACTATCACTTTAGAAGAGAATACACGTGACTTCTTGGAGTCCATCCCCTCTGATGCAGGCAATCAAATATCGTAAGTTGTTAATCATATATCAATTATATTCTGTTTTTGTCAATCGTGAAAATATGTTTCCATGGAGACATGCTGAATCAAGTTAGTAACCAAAAATAATAATTAGACACGTTGCAACTCCACGTGAGGCACCTGTTGCAATCTCCGAAAAAATTATAATACATTTAAGTGTATGTTCTTAAAGGGATTGCTAATCTTTTCAACTGTAACATTCCATTTCAGCAAAACATTTTCACCTTTAAAGACACAGTTAAAAACATTTCTTTTTAGACAGGCTTTCCCCTTAACTGTTCTTGACACTGACTCTTCTAACAAGCGTTCAGAGCATACTTTTCTGTGTGAATGTTGGCGCTATACGGGTGTGTATATTAAAGAGACGCAAGTAAAGCCAGTGTAGGTGAAATGCCATTTCTATCAAATACACAAGATGTAGCTCCTAGTATTCTCCATGTCCACCGAATAATTATCATGCTCTTCTGTCGTTCATAAATTTTCTCAGCTTAATATATATACCTGTACCTCTGCTAAACCTTATCGTTATTTCAGTATGAAATAATTACTATTACTACTCGTTGTTATTATTATTACTCGTAAGTACATGTACTGAAGAATATTTGCTGTATTTTCTGATGTACATCACGCGATCTGTATGGAGAATATTAAAATTGTTCAAAGATAAAATAGAATTTGTTAAATTTGTGAATTGAGTTTAGTTCAGAATGAACAACATATTTCCCTCTAGCAGGTATTTTATATGAACAAGCTTGATCTAGCCGAGCTTAATGGACATTATGACTGTAAAGACGTGTGCTTTTGGATTCTGTGTGTAACTACAGGGAGGCCAATGTCCCCTGGGTACACGAAGACCTCCTTATCGTCACCATCTCCTGGCTTCAATTGGACGTTCTATGACAGTGAGTGACAGCAATTGACACTGCACGTTAACATATAATATCTATCTATGTAACTACGTGTACATCCAGCCTATTACCCACCTTTCAACTATCGGCTAGTGTTGTCGTTAACTTATGATACAGTTGTTAAATTATGTCCACATTTGATCGGTCTGCTGATGGTGTCCGTGACCCCGCCACACAGGCACTAATTCACCTATGATAACTTACGGACTGACATTTAACCTTCAGGAGGGATCTTTTCTCTGCAGACAGGATTCTGTTACTACGTAAGGATATTCAATTGTTTACTTTGAAATATAAAACGTCAACACCAGAGAACAATCAGTCTCGAGAGTCCACCGAAACAAATTTCGTTAGGTGTAGATGGGAGCGGTGAAAATTGTGTGAATGGATCACTGAAAACAGTGATGACACGAAGATGTTCACGAAGATGCTAAACATTTGTTTCAGGAACCATCGCTCAGTTTTATCAAGCCATCCTGCAAGGCCAGTGACCATTTTCTAAAAAAAATCAGATACGCACACGCACACGCACACGCACACGCACACGCACCAAACCCCTCCACTCCACTCCTCCCCTTCCAATAATATCAAAGAGGCAGGTTAATCTGATCCTTAACTTGATTAAATGAGAGATATTGTCATGGTAACAGTCACAACTTTTTCTATAACAGCTGGGGATCCAGAGTGTTTGAATATGTACTTCTTGCATGCGATATGTAATGCGTATGACGCCATAGTTAGTGATAATAGAGGGAGGCGTAAATACATCACAAATACTGCTGTTGTGAGTCGCCTATGACTAAGTTCAAATTTTCATTGCACCTGAAGAGCCGTTGAGCTACGAGAGATCTTATGTGCATGAAGGAGTTTTGACTAGCACATATAGCATATATACCGCATGTTGAGTCCTGTAGATCTAACTTCAGCGATTATAGACAAACGTTGCTACTTATCGATCTCCAATCTGAAGGCGGCATTAGCGCCCTCTGTGGAGGCACACACATATATGTTTCGATAAACAGCCTCGCTGTACATCAGTATGAAACAACGTTAATATATTACGCATACCAATGAACCGAAGTTTTTTCGAGATTTAGATTAAACTATGCATGTTTACATTTTGCATATTTAAATTTCAAATATTTATATTTTTAATATATTTACATTTTGCAATTTATATTTGTTCATGTTCGCTTTGACATGATATTTATTCAAAATTCACATAAAGTTCAAACGCGCCGTTGTTATATATAATGTATATAAAACGTCACGTAATGTCCTTCTCAGCAGGTGGGCGTGGCAGGTTGCCAGAACGCCCAACACAATGTGGGTTTTATTCATCCCCGCCTGTTGAGGAATAGAATGAACTTGAATATGGGAGACAATTCATGTCAAGGCTTAGATCGGATAAAATGTATTTCCGCTTGTTATGGGCGGGCAGAAACTACAAGCTACAATGCCGACGTGCAAGATACTAAACTCACCATGCTCCACACTGCTGTTCACTGTCAGCAACTTGTCAAGAAATGCATAGGCTGCAGAATATTAGAGCAATTCTATGAACACTACTTCTTGCCTACATGTTCTGTTCCCGAAGTGTCTAGATATTGTCTATGGGGGTGTCCAACGTTTCACATATTGCTTTCTCAGGAAACTTCAGATGCCATTTGCTTTCATTTTTGACAAATTGTCCTGAAACCTTGACGATTTTAACTATATAATTTAGTGACACATTCCCCATTGTTAAAGGAGTAATGTTTGTCCTTAACTCTTTGGTGTTGATGGTGGTGTACAAATTTGAAAAAAATCAAATGTTTTGAATTTGGACCTAGTCTAATATTGGGGGGAATCAAGCCAATCCTTTGAGGTTTTGAAAATCCACATGGTATTAATTCCACTTCGCTCTGTGAATATAAAGGTCATCCTTTACGTATTATTGAGACAGAGATTTGGTGATATTTTGCTGTGGAAAACGTTTGCATTTTAACTTCACCTCCAGATTCTTATTTTGTGAAACATGTAGACCATGGGCGAGATGAAATAATGTTTTCATGTAGTATTTCAACAGGTTTCACTCACACCTATTTCAAAATAAAATTAAGTGTTCAGGAGATAATTACTTCGACAGAAGAAAAACATCAACTTATCTTTCAATTTCCTGTCTTGTCAATGATATCTCCCACGGCGAGTTGTCGGTGAGAAATCACTATTGTCAATTGTTATTTCAGTACCGTTATTGGCAGAATCGTTAATAAGGCAATATGGCAATATAGTTTATCGGTATTCTGTGGACCCTCACGCAAGACATTCCTTGATGGCAACGTCAGAAAAACCGCAGTGCTAGAACCGCACTTCTCTGTGTAACATGCACCGCCATCAGGGTACAAGAACCGCACTTCTCGGGGTAACATGTACCACCATCGGGGTACAAGAACCGCACCTCTCTGTGTAACATGTACCACCAACGGGGTACAGGAACTGCACTTTTCGGGGTACCATGCACCGCTATCGGGGTACAAGAACCGCACTTCTCGGGGTAATATGTACCACCATCAGGGTACAAGAACCGCTCCTCTCGGGGTAACATGCACCGCCATCGGGGTACAAGAACTGCACCTCTCTGTGTAACATGCACCGCCATCTGGGTACAAGAACCGCACTTCTCAGGGTAACATGCACCGCTATCGGGGTACAAGAACCGCACTTCTCGGGGTAACATGTACCACCATCAGGGTACAAGGACCGCTCCTCTCGAGGTAACATGCACCGCCATCGGGGTACAAGAACCGCACTTCTCGGGGTGACACCGGGGCTTTCTAAGGTGCAGCAGCAGCATGTAGAAAGGATGTGCTGCCAGAATGACCTGAGACATCGTCATTTCACAGTAAATATATTGAAGGTGATCCCATTGCTGTAGACGTATTTAGTCATAAGTATTTGCGTTTATATTTTTGTTTTGCTTTAATTGAGAAAAAAAAGTAAACCGCCATTTGCACACTTTGCGGAAATCCGCTACTCTAACTTTACGTTTATACCTCCAAAACCTCAAACAATATTAAAGTCAGCTCGTTGGTAGAAACTCGGCGTTAAGCGAAGTACAACAGCAGGATGTATGTTCACATAGACAGTTTTATTTCTTACTCTCCAAAACTGAAGAATATATAGTATGTACAAACAAAAACAATCATAAATCTCTCTTCGATATTTACATAAAAACAACGTATTTTGACATAGTGAGTATAGGGGATGAGACAATCGTCGTCTTGAGTAAGTTCAGATGTGTGCGCAGGGTACCCGTGTCCACCTAATGCGCGTGAGTGTGACGGCGTTCGACGTCGTCATTACCGGTCACTGAGACGAGTCAATATCAATAATAACAGCACACATTGTCCAACCGTGTTTCCTCAGTGGTGGTTGAGCACCATCGCGACGCCACCTGACGTTCAGCAGGTCGGCTACTACGCAGGGGAGACAACTCAACCTCAGCACAATACTTGAGTCCTCCAAGTCTCAGTTCTCACATGTATTAAATGTCTTTGTAACATCACATGGGTGTCGTGACGACGCATGGCTACGTCCGCTCCACTTCAGACTGGAACGGTCGGAAGAGTCCGTTGGGTGCTGTAGAGCTATTGCTCTTCGTCGACACAGTGGAGGGTTTGTGTTGGGTGGGCGTGAAAGGGAAGGGGCTAGAGCACAAGGAGTCCGAAGGGGGTGTTGAGGGGGTGGAGGAAGTGCTGTGCCCCATAAGAGATGTTGGGTCTAACGGCGACCGAACTGTAGGGGGCGAGTGAACAGTATGAGGCACCACCATCGTCGGGGGTCGAAGGAACGAGTTGGTCAGATTGTTGAAATACTCGGTTCCTGGTCGAAGTCCGGCCGCCATTGGGAGCTGTGCGAGTCCCGCCTGAGGGCGCTGCAAGCCCATTCCGGAGTAGCACCCAAAGGGAGCTCCGGCCGCAGCGATGCCGTATGGGTAGGATGCGGCAGCAGCAGCGATGTAGGCGTAGATGTTAGGGTCAGCAATGCCGTAGGGCCAGGCCATAGCCATGCGTTGACGCTTGTCCTTCATGCGTCTGTTTTGGAACCACACCTGATCAAAGCACAGAAGAGGTATGAGTGGGAGACTAGAGCAACAAATTATTTCAACAGCGGTGGAATAATGAGATTGTCAAATATTATTTTTATGTAAATTCCTGATCTGGATTTAGAATACAAGCCTGCGTATTTATTACGAGCAATACGGTATAAGACCAAACATGACGTGACTATTGAATGAGCATAAGAATAGATAGGACATGTAAGACAGTAATAGAGATATTGATGAAGAATAGACAGGACATGCGAGGCGGAGACTGTAGATATTGTTGACGAATAGATAGGACATGGTAAGGCAGGAACTGAAGACATTGTAGAAGCATAGGTAAGACATGGAAATGCGGGTCTCACCTTGATGGTGCTCTCGGGCAGATTGAGGGACGCTGCCAGTTCACAACGCTTTGGACGTGACACGTAGTTCTCTTTGAGAAACTCTTTCTCCAGACGGCCGATTTGCTCCCTCGTGAACGCCGTGCGGTAACGGCGGACTCCGTTGTCGTCTAGGGGACTGTCTGAAAGCAAAGTCACATAATAAGTAACCAAGAACAATACACAATCCTAACGGAAGCCTATAATAACTGTACCTCTCGTCATGATCTCCCAACTTCTACAGACAGGTGAAATGGCAACGTTGTTCACAGATCTGAGTACATTCAACATCTAATGAGCTAGAAACAGTTCTGCAAGTTATATCGGTATCTGATTTCCGGTGATAGGCGTGAACAGAAGCAAAGTTAGCGACACCTCCACTGATGCTCTCACACCTGACCCCAAACGACATGTTTATGACAAGACAACGTCATGACTGACATTATTTCCACACATCTGCTAATTACCTAAATGGACCATCGTCAGTACTCGTTTTGACAGGTGACGTTGAAGTGACCTTTTCGGGGTGACTGCTGGGGATATACAGCCCTTACAGTGCCTTGTCACTTCCTTTCTCGATACCCTGACCGCTACACTACGCCATCTGGTGGCAATTTCAGTTGTTAATAGTTAGGTAATCAATTAGCACGTTCGTCATGTTGCCAATCGTATCACGTGACCCATTTTCTGACCACCCATTGGTTACCGTTCCCCAAAGATTATTAAATACGCATATTCGGAAATAAGGGATAGCCTCCTTCAAGATCAAAGGGACGATAGTTGGTGTCTATTTACATCTAAGGGGAGTAGGGTCCTCGGCAATCAACAGGTCGTATTGCCGTCAGCTTGTTCTATTGTATATATCGCCATCTTGCTGACTATCGGTCACAATAATCGCCAGTTTTATTAAGGATGCGGTGGCGGTTTATGGGGTAAGGGGATACCCGGGGCGAGGGACAAATCGCCGGCTTACATCGTGGGACATACGAAACCACACAGGGAGAAATCAGTCCAACTACGTGAAATTCTTCCCGTGAATCTCTCCCAATCTCAGACCCATGTAGATCCTTCACGATCCCTCCCTTGCTGGAATGGGTGCCGCCCATTTTATATTTATAACACAAATACTTTTATTTATATAAATCAATAAAATGCACTGAAACGTTGTTTTTGTGTTTTGTTTTGTTTTTAAACTAGTGCAGACCCCTCTGTGAACACCCTTTTACACTAATAACAATGATAATATATTCACTTGTATAGCGCATGTGCAGAGTCTCAGTTGAGGGGGAAGGATTTCTTGAAAAGAAAGGTGTTTGTCCCTTCCAGAAAACGGTCAGGCTGATGATTTGATTTTTAGATGACGCATTGTGCCATGTAATGGCTGCTGAATATCGAAAGGATCTCTTTTCAGATGTGGAGGGATATATGTGAGGAATCTATAGAAGGTGTTATACATATTCCAATTTTCACAAAGGTGTCGTCGATATATATGAACACTTACTTAAATTCTACCCAAATAATCGTTGGAACATTGGAAACAATTCACAGTTCTCCCACTGAGATAACTATTTCTGTTGGAGTAAGACGAGTTCTATGGATGAACAACTTCTTTATTACAATTAGTGCGACGTTTCGGTGTAGATCCTAACACCTTTATCAAGCAAGTGATAAGCAGCTAGAGGATCATGAAATTCGGACAGATTGAATTCACCGGATTTTCACGCGCTTTTAAAAGTTTAATCCAATAATTATGTTTGTCTAGAGGGTGATCCCGGATTCATTGGACGACACGGCACTAGACAGGATAATCCTAATTCGTGGATCTTTAATCTTTACCGCACATGTTAACTTTTGGCGACACGTTGTAAAGGTGATGAGGGATACCTAAAGATCACACTAATTGTTGTCTACGGGTGCGGCAGGCGACCACAGATTGTCCAATTAATCTCAGACACTCTGTAATTACAATTTAGACCATGCTTGGCTTGTGATAGGTGTGTTAATTTGGGTTTAACTGATTAGTGTAATAGACACAGCTACTGACGCGCCTCTAAACAAACATACTCGTTGTAAAGACGGGATCAAATATTAATAAAGGTTAACAATATAATTTTGTTATTTCTCGAGGGAAAATATTTTTTCAGCACTCAGATAAGGGGCGGACAAAAGCCAAGTTTGATATCCGACCATAGGCTATCAATGAAATCGTAAAAGCATTTTTGAGAAAATATTTCATGAGGACATTTCTCTATAATTTTGTATACAAAAATAATTCACTCTGTAAAGATTTAACAGAGTTTGGTCAACGTCAGTTTCATATTGTATCGGCCTACTTTAACGATTACCTTTCAACTTAATATACGATGAATCATATGTAAAATTATGTAAAACTTTTACATTATTTAGAACAGAAATGTTACAACTAATAAACGAAAACTAAAGTATATAGTAAGACATTTACAAGATCTATGAAGTAACTTTGTTCTCTCAACTGCAGAAAACAAATTTCTGTTTTCTCAATTGCACATCGGACTTTGCACATAAAATGTTCGCTGGTGTAAAACTGTGAGGCCATTTATGTCCTACCATTTTTATCATTTTACGAATGTTATTTTCCATGGGAATAAATTATTTATTGTGGCTCGCAGCTGATATAAAATTGCTGATATATTTTTTTAACTACGTGTGTGTTGCTATGCGTGGAGCTATTTCCTTTGTGTGATGCTGAAAATATACTTCTGCGTACCCGGTATGTCTACGAATATTTAAGACATTTGTTCTTTTGTTTAAATTTCTTGAAGTGGAAGACTTCGTGTTTTAATTTTGTTCAATCTTTAATGAAGTATTTTTATCAAGTCTCACGTTATTAGCATATCTTGGGTTTTTTGCGTTTTCTTTACTTTTCCAAAGGCACCCCTCCCTAATTACCAGAGCTCATTTAACATATATTTAAACACCCTCGCACTTTTTTAAACAACGATTACAATCTTTAGGGAGAATAGAAATAAACAGTATGTGGATTTTAATTGTAAGGACATCATTGTGTATATTGTTAAATGCGTATCGCCGAACAATTGTTTTCAGAACTCAAAAACGCTCCAAAGAAAGAAATGACACACTAGAATGAAGCAGTTGGGTGACCAATCGGGTATGTTGGGGTTCTAGCGGCGTAAGTATCGGCTTATTTTGTATATAAAGTTGAATATGAGTCAGTGTATTAAAAAAACAATATAGGCATGGTCAAAGTCCAGTTATTTGTATTATTATTTATATGTTTTGACATATGACACTGAAATAAATAGTCACATCTGATCTACACCAGTTCCCCATCAACACATCGGCTGCAGTGGATTATTAACGCCTTGTTATAAATTTTAATATATGCTGTATTAGAAAAATGAGTCCAAAATATGTTACAATTCTATTTTGTCGGCAATGTTATTTCTCTTAAGAAGGAACATATACAGAAAAAAAATTCAATTGAAAAAATTATATTATAGTAATTTCACTCTGTTAAAATGTTTAGATTGACGTTGTTTCTTGTGAATAATTATTTATTTTAAACTCGAAACAATTGCGAATCGTTTCACATAAGAGTGCTTTATGAGTGTGTATGACTGTCTAGAGGCAGGGCTGATGTCTTGCAGTTGTGTAAGCTGGACAAAGAACGAGTGTTGGGGGGACTTCACCTGAGGGGTGGGGGGGGATAAACATCACACAATGACCACTTCATGTTTCCCAAGATGACCAGTAGGCTAATCTGGTCAATAAATCATGTGATACCGGATACAGCACGTGCGCCCGAGATGTCTTACCTGTGTATGTGTATGATCTAAGGTAAGACAAAGTGCCCCGTATGTCGGATAGAGAGTCACCTCGGTGTATTGTCCACTAATTAGGATCGTTTTTGATAGGGACAATGCCTGATTGTCGAACAATGAATAAATACTAATGTTGACTCGAACAATGAACAATTACTAATGTTGATTGTCGAACAATGAACAAATACCAATCATGAAAAGGATGAAACCAGCTTGCTCACTATAATATTGTAGCGTTTCTAACATATATTCTTTGTATGTTTTCGTTAATGATAATAATAATAATTAACTTTTAGTAATTCATAGAAACAAATTAATATTTAAAATAAAATTATTTAGCTTAATTGGTTTAAGATGGAAGAATATAGATAGAGATATTATTCAGGTCTCACATTCTATACTTTTGTGTCAAAGAAAGAATAAAACAAAATCATGTATACTTGTCACGAGACCGAAAATGCACGCCTAGATACACTTGCAGTATATACTATATCTCGTTCTGGGTCAGCTGTTCTATGACTCAGTGTGTATTATCTGAATCCATTTCTACTATACGTTTACTTAAGTATCGTAATTATTTCCTATCACCCATTTTACCTCTGCACTAAACTATCTCTATATTAATGTCAATTACCAGGTGATGAACGCGAAAGGTAAATAAGGCCACCATTTGATGCTCTGCTTGTATAATGTGCGATAATAATACCATCAGATGATTTTTACTATATGTTATTTCTTTTGCGATGTGCATTATTTATTTCAATCGTTATCCAGCTGTGCCAACACGACACTAACATGTTAGCATGTTAGCATGACAGTTAAGAAAAGAAAAGTCGGGATGAAAATAACCAACAGAGCGTAAAAGAATTAAATAAGCACTAGGTTGCCTGTGATATCAGAAATCATTCGTCTATGAAAATATTTTCCTCCCTTTAGATAAAAACGTCACATATATAGGCTGCAGCTTGGAATACTGAACGTTAATTTATTGTTTACGATTTGATTCCATATGAACAAATATCAAAATATTTTATTGGCTTTTAGATAGATTTATTATTATTTAGTAAATAATGAAAATGAATTGAACAAAAAACAGGGAACCATACAAGTAAGTATTTGCAAGAAGAATGATGTTTAAAAAGACATGCCATAATTACATATTTTCACATTTTCAATTTATAAAATATTTACATTCATAAGTACACTTAAAAATTGTTTTCTAGTGGATTATTACACGGACTCTTGTGATAATTACCTGGTACTGACGAAGAGAGATAACTTGAACACCAACACTTACAGTAAGCAGTCGAGTGCAGAGGATTAAGCTATAATACTAATAGGGCAAATATTGATGATAACTGCAAACAGTAATTTTATTTAACTGCCTTTAAACCTAAAATTAAAATCATGAACTTAGTGTTTTATTGTCGCCGTGGAAGCCACATCGAGGTCAACTCACGTGAATCATCTCTAAATACGTATGTCCGTACGTTCCTTGTCGCGTAGGCACAAACAAAAAACTTGTGCTATAAGTTTAAATAAGTTTGTCACATAAGTTTAAATGATATTTTTTATATGAATTCTAATATGTGTTTCGAAATAAGTACTGGTCAGTGATATGTATTGTCGTTAATTTACGAAATACACAAAACGCCAACAAAACATATATTTGTTTACCTTTACTGCTCGCTGGGCTTCTTACGATGTGTTCATCTTCACTTGATGACGTCATCTTAATGTCGTCGTCGTTGTGGCGTCTTTCTTCATCTGATGTAACAGTAGAGGTTGTGTCGACGCTAGCACCGCTGTCGTTGAGACTGCTGTCGGCGCTTTTGCAAGCCCCGCCATCCATTTCGGCCGAAAACTTGTCCGATTCACAAGGAGCGCGATACCTTTCGTCAGTACGCTCAACATCAACGTAGTTGGGGTCCGACATGGTGTGCATTGCCGTCGATGATGTTGTACAACGATCCCACAATACCAGAAAGTCGGTTACAAAGTCTTTCCAAGTTCCAGGAAACTGCGATAAATGTCCTCGACAACTGAAGATGGAAGTCACAAGAGGTGTCTGATTCGTATGAACTCAATGTGGGTCTAGCGTGCCATATATATCTATATACATATGTATTAATATAGTCCTGGGCAAGGTGTAAACTTCTCCTGGCGAATTAGGCCTGTGTCCCCGCTATGTTTGTAGCACGTCACGCTAGCACAGGTACACTTTAACTTAGTCCACAAAGCTGTCGAATTTTGCGCTCGAGTTGCATCAAATAGCTGCTTGTGTAGTGACGAGCTGAGAGGGTACAAATAGCTGCTTGCTCTCAATGGACAATGAATTCTTCCTCAAACTCTCGCCCTCTAAAAGGTCGCTGGGGACAGTGGATTTGATTGACAGGTAATAATTCAATATGGGAGGAGCTAAGATGATCAGCGAGTGGCGTCTGACGAGCGGGACACATTGATTGGGTGGGCGGGGGCAATTTCGACCAATTAGGTGGGGGACATGGACGATGCGGCAGACATCACCATCCCTGTGTGAGTATGTTATGTAAGTAAACTACCCGTCTTCAAAATTGTTTGTCTCAAGATTTGTTTTCATTTTTGTGTGGTGTACAAACATTGCGAATATATGTTTGTTTGCGTTTTTCGGAAATTATGATTAATTCAATTTTTATTAATGTGGTGGGAACATATCATGCATGCTTATTTTAGAATTGATAGAGAAATATTATATACAATCGTTTTCGAACAGTATTTTGAAGTCACTCATCACAGAGAAGCGTTAGAAACTGATTATTTTTCACAAACGGGGGAACACGATGTGACAAATATTTGTATGGCGTCTACTCTTGTAGCTGTATCTTGAGTATAGAGTTGACGGGTTTGATTTGATATTCATCCCATCATATTTGTGCCATGCCAGATATTTGTCAGAATTGATTGAGTGGACACTCACTGGTATGTTTTAAAACGTTGTTACGAAGCATATGTGCTGGTACAATATAACTACGTGTTACTTACCACACAGCCATATGTATCCCCCTTATTATTATGTATATCAGCCTCTTCCACCCTTATTATTACGAATATCAGCCTCTTCAACCCTTATTATTATGTTTATCAGCCTCTTCCACCCTTATTACGTATATCAGCCTCTTCCACCCTTATTATTATGTATATCAGCCTCTTCCACCCTTATTATTATGTATATAAGCCTTTTCCTCCCTTATTAATATTATGTATATCAGCCTCTTCAACCATTATTATTATTATTATTATTATTATTATTATGTATATCAGCCTCTCGCACTCTTATCAATATTATGTATATCAGCCTCTTCCATCGTTGTTATTAAGTACGAATTCAACGTCTTATGATTAAGATCTTATATGTATATGTTGTGTATATGTGTGAGATAGTGTCTGAGTGTTGTTACAAACATGCTGTTTTCATGTGCGTCTTGTATGTCTGGACTATATGTCAATCGTGTCTATATACACGACATGCAGGACACAATATCAATAAAAAATTCTCTTATATTTGCAGGAAATGTACTTATAGCAAATGTACGTAGCAAAATACCAATCAATCCCATTTAACGAAGAGGCAATTGTTATAAAAATTATTATTAGATTAATTTGTAAACTAATAAAATTAATAGTAAATACAAATGTTTATACGTTAATTCTTATTCTTATTACGAGCTTTCAATTCAGAATTTGACTGGGAAACCAGTTTTCTTCTAATTTTGGTGAGTAATTTTGGTAGTGATGTGTAAGTGTATGTTTGAAGGTGTGTGTGTGTTGGGGGGGGGGGGGGGGTATATTCGCGTGTAAATGTTATCCCTCCAGAGACAACAGTCTGAGCGGTGTTCTTGATACTAGGATGTGCGTGAGGCAAACCCTGAAGAAATATTACCAGACGGACGATCAGACGGTCGTATAAAGTTGTTTTAAAGAACATAACTGATTTGAGTCCCGAAGGAAGGGTGGTTGTTTTGAGGTAATGTTGTGAGAGAACGCCTTGATTTCACCGCATGAAATACCCCCAAGACAAATCCCGAGCAGACGACGATCGTGTTTAAGAAGAAGCTCTATCGTCCCAGCAGCAATCAGAGATTGAGGGGGTTGTGATTGTTGGTGATTGGGGCCATCAATTGCCTAACAATGGAATTAGATGTACTACAATATGTCAGTGACGGGTTTGTGTGGCGATCAGCTGCGTCCCCCGTAATCCAATGAAATTAGGCCGGGTGACTTGACCACCGCCATTGTTTCCCAGCCCTGTCGACCGCCATTAAAATAACACACTACACGTCCGCAATGAAGCGAGAGAAAATCTGTTTAACTGGAACAACATCGTAAAACCTTGAATGCTTATCAAAGGGGAACATGTAGTTGTTAATTCGATAGATGTGGGCCGATTGTGTGTCCCCCTTGTTTATGATATACAGACAAACAGGCGGAGATAGTTGTGAGCGAATTAGGAGGAGGATGGTAATGGGTAGACAATGATACAACAGAGGAGAGACATGGACCCTGGGAATTAGGGGCATAATTACGCTAAAATTATTTTACCCCTTTGTTAATTTGTATAGCATCCCTTGTAATTGAGAAAATGTACAAACAATTTTACAACTTTTCTAGTTATCGAAAGATCAAAGACATTAGCAAACGTGTTTGGATCTGTGGTGCAGGTAATGTAATATAGACGCCGGGGGTGATGGTAAAAGTGGGATTTCGGTATCATTGAGACATTATGTATTATTAATCAATCAATTTGACTTGTGTTCATCCCTCCAATAAATGTTCCTTCGTTGTTATTTAGTACACGTAGTCTTTGTTTGGTGGGTAATAGAACGTTGCTATGATGTATTCTATCGTAAAGTTGTAAATTCAACTATACATGACGATAATGAATTATTAGTTGTATCACCGCAAATCACGTTTAGCTTTTGTGTCATGTCGGAATAGATCGACTGATAAATGAATAATATGTTGTTGTTTTTATATCAACATCTGTTATAATAATCCTGTGTGTTTACGATCCGATCCACACCTGTCAATTAATGTAACAAAGCTGAAAGATAAGCAACATACTTTTTTACTGCGTGCCTTTTTTAATTCCTGAATGCACAAGACACTGAAAACACTGAAAACACTGAGTTCCTCTCATCGTTACCACTGTAATGGTAACAGTGATAAACATATGTTATTATAATAATCATAATCATAATTATGATTTGTATTCCCTTTCCTATGCTGGTTGTAAACACATACAAGTTGGGTCAAAGGTTTGGTGGCAGAGATGTGTCTTGAGGGAAGTTCCAATGGCGGAGTGTTCAAGGGGACGATTGTTCCACTGATATAAGAGAAACAAGTAAAACTGCATTTTCTCTCGAAAATTTAGATCTATGCATAAAGATTCAGAATGGCAACAAAACACATTACACAAGAATGTTTGACAAGTGGGATGACTTCATCTTTCAAGTTGTCAACTTTCCTTTTATGTGGAGCAATATTCCAGCCTTTGGTGTGTATAGTTCACAACTTTTGAGGTAAAATCGAGCACGCTCTGTCGGCGAAGATTTCAAAGACTCTTGCTCAAAAGTTGTTTGATCAGGTTTACAAATATTCACGGACTCAGCAAAGCTCTCAAAAAGATTTATGGTAGGCATGTATAGGGCATTTCTAGTTTTGACACATCAGTGACAAAAATAGAGTGACAGACTGCAAGTATAAAAATAATAAGTTGTACACTTCCCTCAATGTGATATATAATACTTTTACAGAGTGAAACGCACTGCAAGTATAAAAATAATATGTTTTACACTTCTTACAATGTGATATATAATACTCTTACAGAGTGAAACGCACTGCAAGTATAAAAATAATATGTTTTACACTCCTACAATGTGATATATAATACTCTTACAGAGTGAAACGCACTGCAAGTATAAAAATAATATGTCCTACACTCCTACAATGTGATATATAATACTCTTACAGAGTGAAACTCACTGCAAGTATAAAAATAATTTGTTTTACACTTCTTACAATGTGATATATAATACTCCTATAGAGTGAGACCCACTGCACGTATAAATACACAATATGAAATATGTCCTACACTCCTACAATGTGATATATAATACTCCTATAGAGTGAGACGCACTGCACGTATAAATACACAATATGAAATATGTCCTACACTCCTACAATGTGTTATATAATACTCCTATAGAGTGAAACGCACTGCAAGTATAAATACACAATATGAAATATGTCCTACACTCCTACAATGTGATATATAATACTCCTATAGAGTGAGACGCACTGCAAGTATAAATACACAATATGAAATATGTCCTACACTCCTACAATGTGATATATAATACTCCTATAGAGTGAGACGCACTGCACGTATAAATACACAATATGAAATATGTCCTATACTCCTACAATGTGATGTATAATACTCCTATAGAGTGAGACGCACTGCAGGTATAAATACACAATATGAAATATGTCCTACACTCCTACAATGTGTTATATAATACTCCTATAGAGTGAGACGCACTGCAAGTATAAATACACAATATGAAATATGTCCTACACTCCTACAATGTGATATATAATACTCCTATAGAGTGAGACGCACTGCAAGTATAAATACACAATATGAAATATGTCCTATTCTCCTACAATGTGTTATATAATACTCCTATAGAGTGAGACGCACTGCACGTATAAATACACAGTTTTTGTTGTATTCAATATTCAGTCCTTATGTCGGCCCACAAGACAGCATATAGAGATTAAGAGCACATAGTAGAATATTGTCGATAGAACTCCTTGTAACTGAAATACTTCATACCACAGGTAGCTGGATCGGTAGTTACTTGATATTTTAATAGCAACGGTATGTGAAACATTTGATCTTGTTTAAACGGGCAAAAAACATTTTTTCTAGCATTTCCCACAGTACAATTGAATCTTATGCTTGTTATGAACACTGAAATGTCTGTGCGGAATAATTGTTGATTCTTATGCTTGTCGTGAACACTGAAGTGTCTATGTGGAATAATTGTTGATTTTTATGCTTGTTATGAACACTGAAGTGTCTGTTTGGAATAATTGTTGAAGCTTATGGTTGTTGTGAACACTGAAGTGTCTGTTTGGAATAATTGTTCATTCTTATGCTTTTCGTGAACACTGAAGTGTCTATGTGGAATAATTGTTGCTTTTTATGCTTGTCGTGAACACTGAAGTGACCATGTGGACTAACTGTTGCTTTTTATGCTTGTCGTGAACACTGAAGTGTCTATGTGGAATAATTGTTGCTTTTTATGCTTGTCGTGAACACTGAAGTGTCTATGTGGAATAATTTCTGATTCTTATGCATCTCGTGAACACTGAGGTGTCTGTATGGGATATCTGTGCTTGTCGTGAACACTGAAGTGTCTGTTTGGACTAATTGTTGAATCTTATGCGTGTTGTGTACATTGAAGTGTCTATGCGGAAAAAATGTTGAATCGTATGTGTGTTGTGAACACTGAGGTGTCTGTTTGGAATAATTGTTATCAACATTATGCTTAAGGCTTTTTTTAAGTGCTAAGATTGATAAATGAATAATGCAAGAGAGTTGGCATTTTTGTTTTAATTTCGTGCATCCCTGTCCCTAAAATGGGTTGATTCACACGCCTTCTTCGTCTAACTAGCAAAGTCAATCATCCCTGACTAGACCTGGCTTGTCTAATAGCTACTGTTTACCTGTTTAAAATATCAGGCGGCCAAACGGCGATTCATTGCTTAACACACAAACATGGCTGTATTACAAATTAACAAGAAATGATATTCGTCTTCCACATAACCCCCGTTACATATCTTACAAAACCTCTCTGGGTGTATTATTGTGTCAACCGGTTTCCATATGTAATTATAAAGTGTCAACGCCAGAAAATAACCAAGTCGACCATCTGCCGAAACAGATCCCACTGGGCATGAAAGGCCTAACAGTGGTAAACATTATATGAATGGATCACTGAAAATCAGATATGACACCGGGTGTTCGCGAAAAGGTTAAGCATTCCCGTTCTACCGGTAGCGCCCACCACTCACATAAATTTGCATAAAAAAGTAAGTGTTTTTTTGTGTTGCCTAACGCTGCTCAGCAACTCTACTGCCATACGAGGGCGGCCAAGAAACAATCAAGTCTCAGCCAGGGCCCCCTTCCACACAGCGATCTCAGTGCTAAGGTGATCTCCCATATATTGACATAGGCTTACGGCAATCGTAGCGCTAAGATCACTTTGTAGAAGGTGACCCAGAATCAGTGGACCAGACAATCTAATGACAGTGGACCAGACAATCCAGTATGTGGACCAGACAATCTAATGACAGTTGACCAGACAATCTAATGACGGTTGACAAGACAATCCAGTGACAGTGGACCAGACAGTCCAGTGACAGTGGACCAGACAATCTAATGACAGTTGACCAGACAATCCAGTGACAGTGGACCAGACAATCCAGTATGTGGACCAGACAATCTAATGACAGTTGACCAGACAATCCAGTGACAGTGGACCAGACAATCCAGTGACAACGGACCAGACAATCCAGTGACAGTGGACCTGATAATCCAGTTACAGTGAACCTGATAATCCAGTGACAGTGGACCTGATAATCCAGTTACAGTGGACCAGACAATCCAGTGACAGTGGATCTGATAATCCAGTTACAGTGGGCCATGCAATCCAGTGACAGTGGACCTGATAATCCAGTTACAGTGGGCCATGCAATTCAGTGACAGTGCAGCGCGTTTACAGATTTTGTTGAAACTAAAAATGCTATATGAATGTTGAGTTAGGTCTGCTACCCGTAAGTGCAGATATTCTGCAGCTTACTAGTTTGAATTGCTCAATATAAAGGGAAAGCTGACTATTAAAAGTTGAAGTCATCACGCTTGTAATACAGTAATGTGGAAAGTGTTTTGTTGCCATTCTGACTCTTTATACATAGATCTAAATTTTAAAGAGAAAATGCAGTTTTGCTTGTCTCTCTTATATTAATGGAACGATCGTTCCATTGAACGTCGTTATACAATGTTTTGGAGAGTCTTTTGTTCCTATGAATCTATATGCATAGATACAAATATGAAACAGATTAGGCGGTTTCACTTGTCTCTTATATTTCTAGTTCAGATGGGTAAATCACACTCACACACACGGACCAAAACACGCACGCAAATACACAAGCACGCACGCACGCACGCATGCATGCACGCACGCACGCACGTACGACAATGTGAAACTGCTTCCATGTATCATAAACGGCAAAGGGAAAGTTGACTTTTCTTTTGAAAAGTTGAAGTTATCCCCCTTGTTATAACCGTCTTGTGGAGAATTTCGTTTGGTACTTGGGATCTTTATGTCTTATATGTCTGCTTCATGTGGGTACATCAGTGGAATTAATATGAGCTATCTGGCCACTATTGAACAGATAGACCTATAACTTAAGTTAAACTTCTCAGCTGAATTCCCTTGTTTAGATTTTACCAATCCGAGCGGAAATTCCGATTCATATGTATAAAGAAATAGTTAAGACAGAAGTAAAGCACACGTGGTGCCCATAGGTTAATCTACATCCTGCCAAATTGTCCTATGGCTAAATTTCACACGAAGACGCCTATGATCACGATGTTATAATAATAATAATGTTTGTTAACACCGCAGTCAGAAATAGTCCAGCAACTCCAGGGCGGCTAAACCAGTGATCGATATTCTGAGCATTGTCCCACTCCTCGATGCACGTTGACACGCGATCAACCCAAGTCACTAAGCCTCGCCACCCGATCCATCAAGCCCCACACGACCAGCATATGTCTCTCGGGGTCGACGTCAAGCCAGTTTCCCGTGTACATAGCCTCCTGGTAGCCAGTTCCTAGAATATACCTTTATACAGTATATTAGGAACTGAAACAAACAAACAAACAAACAAACAAACATAAAATTGTTAACATGCATTTCCCAAGTACAAGCAATGTACTTTTGGTTCATGTAAATGGGAAAATAATTAATTTAAAAATAGATTGAACTCGTTCTTCGGAGGTAGTTAGTGCGCTTCAGTAACATTACTATACTAGAGGGGGTACGTGCGGCCCAGGCGTCTAAGGCGCCACAATTCGCTGAGCAGAGTTGTGTCCCTTAGAAACCAATGCGTATCGGTTCGACGCCACGATTTTCCCTGATGATGTTTCTAGGTTTGTCAGCACCATACCCGTGCTTGTGGATTTCATCAACGTGGTAAACATTAAAAGGCTGCTCCACTTCCGACTTTCAGACTACTCAAAGAGACTACCCAAAGCGGCGTTAATCCATATTCACTTACTCGACGTGACCCGTGAAGATCCGGGGTAGAATAGGTCTTCTTCAACCCATGTTTGCTGTAAAAGCCGACTATGCTACTAACGGGATCGGGTGATCAGGCTCGCTGACTTGGTTTATGCATGTCATCGTATACCAATTGCGTAGATCGATGATCATGATGTCAATCACTGGATTGTCTGGTCCAGACTCGATTATTTACAGACCGTAGTCATATAGCTGGAATATTGCTCATAGTGACTCTAAACAATAAACCAACAAACAAACAAACCAAATTTGACGTTGAGTCAGCGCCCCAGTGTAAGCCCTATGAGATCCATTATGGCACATCCCGCATCGGGGTCATAGGAGACGCGCTACCACGGTACACACAACACTACTATATGAAGTATTTTCAAAATTGATTCGTGAATTGATGAATACATATTGTGTTTCGCGCAGATGATTTTTTTGCATATTTCTCAGTTACTAATCCAACAAGATGTTATTTATTCCTCACTACCAGTCTGACTAGATCTTATATATTCCACTTCTACTAGTCTGAATAAATGTATATTTCCCCATTACTTCTTTGACTAGAAGGTGAATCTTCTACTGCTAGTCTGACTAAAAGTTATATATTTCCCTAATGACTTATGGCTAGATTATATGTCCCAGTACCAGTCTGACCGCCTCCGTGGTCTAGTAGATAAATCTTCTTCCCGGAGAGCGGAACGTCGGTGGTTTAATTCCCGATTCATAGAAAAAGACGTTAAAAGATGGTACTTGTTGTTACCCTGCCTGGCGCTCGGCATTCAGGGGATGAAACAAGAGCTGGTCGGCTCTGAGACAGTATACTGTGTCTGAGTGGGGAATCAATGTCAAACTGCAACATGGTATCTCTCTATAGGCTTGCACACACATACACACACGCACGCACGCACGCACTCACACACACACACATATATATATATATATATACACACACACACACATAATCACACACAAACAAACAACACACACACATTTCCTGGTGTTGTTTCTCTATATAAGTGCTAAGTGATAATAATCTCCATCGCGACGTAAAACCCCATTTCACTTCACCTTACCTACCTGACGCTGCATGGCGAGCAGGTGTTTGTTCTAATCCAAAGTACCTA
Source organism: Haliotis cracherodii (assembly GCF_022045235.1). Classification (NCBI taxonomy): domain Eukaryota; kingdom Metazoa; phylum Mollusca; class Gastropoda; order Lepetellida; family Haliotidae; genus Haliotis; species Haliotis cracherodii. The sequence continues at coordinate 23,355,470 of NW_027266273.1, forward strand.
ATACAGGAAGGACTTCTGTGTCAGGTTCCCTTTACACTGCTCTCTGAGTGTGCAACAGCGACCTTAAATAATGCAAAAAATACCCTTCTAAAAAGTAAAATACAATGAAAATTGTATTTTTGATAGTATTATATCCTACCAAACTTTTTCTAAGGACCACACCTTTGACAAACGATGACTATTTTGGCCCTTAGCAAATGTTGAGCAGTATATGTATAATAATCGCCTTAAAGGGGTTATGCTATACGTGGTGTCATTGTCCAGTCTTCTAGGTTAAAGGGGGTCTGGAACACGCCCAACACCAGTGTGTGGAATCTACAAGCTCTGCTCAGACACCAACAACGCTATATCCATAACCAGGTCCGATCAAGGGTGAATGTGCCCCGCGTGTGTCACCCCATTGATCTTATAATCCACCAATAACAAATAATAACATTTCCTTCTACGTCTAGACTGAGTACTCTAGCCAGGTATTTAGTGAGACGTTTGTATGTGAACACAGACATGGACCACCTTCCACACCTCGACACATTGTTGGTTGGTGACTGGCTCACACACAAATGACGTTAACGACATATTTAAGTCTGTGTTTCCTCATGAATATCAACACCCGCACACCCGGACCGACATTGAATTTCACTGTCTTTCGAATCCAGTACTTTAAAATACAAGTCATATGGCAAAGGCCGAAGCATATGTAAAGTTTGATAACCTTTCACAAGAGTTTTCTTGCTGGAGCGAGTTGGTCATGTCATGGTGTTTGGGGAAAAAAACTAACCCTGTTTCATGTAAAGTAGTGTAAGAATTATGGGGTTTTCTTGGAAATAACCAACATTTTATGTAATTATTCGTTTGATCAATGTTTTATCATAACACACTCATTGACAAAACCCATACCTAGAAACAAGAGCCAGAGCGACCGGCCCTGAAAGAAGGGGTATAACAACTCAAGTAACAATATCAATATCGGGTGTGACCACCATTTGCGTTGATGCAGGCGAGGCAGCGGCGACTCATTGAAGGCACCAGATGATTGAAAACAGCCTAGGGGATATTGTTCCAATTGACAACCAAAGATTGGCCCGACTTAGCTAATGTTACAGGTTGGTTCTGGTCCTGTCGTAGGCTTCGTTCTATCTTATCCCAGACATGTTCTATGGGGCGAGGTCTGAAGAAACAGCCTTCCATGGCAGTACAGCAATGTTACACAGCCTCAAAAAGTCTTTTACCACACATGCAAAATGTGGGCGAGCATGATCATCTGTTGCAACGGGATGTTACGTCCCTGCATTTGCATAAAGGGAAGAACATCATCTCGAACGATGTCGTCCCGGTAGTGTACGCCATTCAATTTGCCTTTAACAATGATGAGCTGTGTTACCCGATACCATTACACTTCCACCCCCAAAACTAACGACTTTTACTCATACACGGCCGTCGGCCGTCGGAGCCTGGACTTATCTGTGAGCAATATACTGTCCCAATTTTGTCTTCTGAAACTCAGATTTGTCTACACCAAGCAAGGCGTGCGTAACGGTGACGTGGAAGCAAAACTGGGCGTATCGCTGGACGTCGGTCCCAGATGTTGTGCTACCTCAACCGTTGGCGTTCGGGTCTCCCACTATATGGTCTCCATCCAGGAATTGTCCGAGCTATTAATGTGGCAGTTTGCAATCCCTAGCTGCACCAACCGATTATGGTTGTCTTGTTGACGTGATGTCACACGTGGACGACCGGTCCATAAAATTCATGAGTGTTGCCCGTCTCCAAAGAGGTAAAATATCTGTTCATGAATGTGGATTGAAAAATGCACTATTTTATTTATTTCAGAATAAATTCATTTCTATTTAACTTTATATGAACTATTTCCCGTTGGTTTATTTACAAAACTGAATACACTGAAGTTGGGATGACTGATTATAATTTCCATGCTTGAAAAAAATGCCGCCTCGTAACACACATACTCCCTCAGCATTCTACAACACACACTTGAGTAACGAGTGAGTACGGGACAGTTGTGTAACGCAACACTAAGTCGAAGTAGGTCCCCGAACCCCATGTTTGCCCCCCTGTGGCGATTCTGGGTCGGAACTTGTCCCCAGTACCTCATGTTTGCCTCCCTATGGAGATTTTGGGTGAGAATAGGTGCCCAGTACCTTATGTCTGTCTCCCTTTAGGGCTTCCGGGTAAGCAAAATTCCCCAGAACCGCATGTTTGTCGCCTAAGTATTGGGTTGTCATATTTCCGTCACATTGGATCATTGCTAACGCTGTCGATCTCTGATGTTCCTGGCCCTAGCCTCCTCATTTCCAAGCCCTCGGGATGTAACTGCATATGATGCGACGTTAGATAAACCTCCTTTACTGATGTATTGGTTGTTGTAGTGCATGTATTGTGCAGTTGCAGTATGTGTATATGGTGGCAAGCGGTCTGGACTCACTGACTGAGGAGCCTTTCCAGTGCGCACGTATTAACGTAGGTTCGCGGGATGTAATAATCAGCTTTGCTGCAGAAAGTTGCAGTCGCCACAATGACTCACAGGTCTCGCACCTGGATTCCAGATACATCAGAGAGTATTGCAGTTAACCTACCATGGGACCCGTGAAAGTAATAATCCACAATGCGAGATACAAGTCTGAAAAACTCTGTGTAGTGAAATGGCCCAGCCTTTATAGACCCGCTTGAGTTCTATGAAGCGAATAATACCGGTGAATGAGAATAAAATAGGTGTAATGATTACTGTAGGTCGAGGAATGTTTATGGCGCCCGACAAGGTGCACTGCTTTGTGCTGAGTTGTTCTGTTCATTTCATAATTTTTATCGATATATGATATATTCATCAGAGCTCAATGAGGCGTCCAAAGGTACAAAGGCCGTACATCCAGCTAGACTTGGGATATCATTATCATCTTGCTTGGCATATTGGAGCGAGGTAATCTGGTGTGGGGCAGCCATCTAACCATGACTGTCTCTCCTACCTAAGCCCGATGTGCGTAGTCACAGACGCCGCATGTAACTCACAATGCAGGCACACAAGGAGGCGTGTAAACTGCCTGATATGTCACAGAGATTCGCTGATATGTATTAATACTCCACATCTTCCACCAATGCGCAAGTCGCGGTCCACCTTTGCATGTCATTGGCAGGTAGACAACAACACATATTTGATATATCGCCTGGCCTGTAAGGACACTTCACAGCTCATTCGCAGTGTCAAAATCTGCAAAAACAAGGCAAGCTCTACTGCTCTTCTGCTATTCATGTTCCTGACAAGTGGCCCAGTTGTCCCAGGCGCCTTGTTTTGCTGTTAAGAGTTATCTCCCTTCGGCGTGTCAGAAGCCAATGCATATGGATTCCAATCCCAGATTCTTGCTTTCTTGGTCCTCCACCTTTAATGTTACTTCTACTACTCCTGTTCATTCTACTATATCTGTTTCTTCTTCTACTCTTGCTCATTCTACTACTCCTGTTCAGTTTACTACTCCTGCTCATTCTACTGCTCCTGTTTCTTTTACTACTCCTGCTCATTCTACTACTCCTGTTCATTCTACTACTTCTGTTCATTCTACTACTCCTGTTCATTCTACTGCTCCTGTTCTTTCTTCTCCTCCAGTTCATTCTACTACTTCTGTTTATTCTACCACTCCTGCTCATTCTTCCACTCCTGTTCATTTTACTACTCCTTTTCATTCTACTACTTCTGGTTTTTCTTCTACTCCTCTTTATTCTACTTCTCCTGTTCATTCTACTTCTTCTGTTTCTTCTACTATTCATTTTACTTCTACCACTTCTGTTCATTCTACAACTCCAGTTCATTCTACTACTTCTGTTTTTTCTTCTACTCCTCTTTATTCTACTACTTCTGTTCATTCTACTACTATTGTTCAGTATACTACTCCTGTTCATTCTACTTCTCCAGTTCATTCTACTACTTTTGTTTCTTCTACTATTCATGTTACTTCCACTACTTCTGTTTCTTCTACTATTCATGTTACTTCTACTACGTCTGTTTCTTCTACTATTCATGTTTGCTTCTACCACTTGTTCATTCTACTACTTCTGTTTCTTCTACTATTTATATTACTTCTACTACTTCTGTTTCTTCTTCTATTCATGTTACTTATACCACTTCTGTTCATTCTACTATTTATGTTACTTTTACTACTTCTGTTTCTTCTTCTATTCATGTTACTTCTACTACTTCTGTTCATTCTACTATTCATGTTACTTCTACTACGTCTGTTTCTTCTTCTATTCATGTTACTTCTACTACTTCTGTTCATTCTACTATTCATGTTACTTCTACTACTTCTGTTTCTTCTTTTATTCATGTTACTTCTACTACTTGTGTTTCTTCTTTTATTCATGTTACTTCTACTACTTCTGTTTCTTCTTCTATTCATGTTACTTCTACTACTTCTGTTCATTCTACTATTCATGTTACTTCTACTACGTCTGTTTCTTCTTCTATTCATGTTACTTCTACTACTTCTGTTCATTCTACTATTCATGTTACTTCTACTACTTCTGTTTCTTCTTTTATTCATGTTACTTCTACTACTTGTGTTTCTTCTTTTATTCATGTTACTTCTACTACTTCTGTTTCTTCTTCTATTCATGTTACTTCTACTACTTCTGTTCATTCTACTATTCATGTTACTTCTACTACTTCTGTTTCTTCTTTTATTCATGTTACTTCTACTACTTGTGTTTCTTCTTTTATTCATGTTACTTCTACTACTTCTGTTTCTTCTTCTATTCATGTTACTTCTACTACTTCTGTTCATTCTACTATTCATGTTACTTCTACTACTTCTGTTTCTTCTTTTATTCATGTTACTTCTACTACTTCTGTTTCTTCTTCTATTCATGTTACTTCTACTACTTCTGTTTCTACTTCTATTCATGTTACTTCTACTACTTCTGTTTCTTCTTCTATTCATGTTACTTCTACCACTTCTGTTCATTCTACTATTCATGTTACTTCTACTACTTCTGTTTCTTCTTCTATTCATGTTACTTCTACCACTTCTGTTCATTCTACTATTCATGTTACTTCTACTACTTCTGTTTCTTCTTCTATTCATGTTACTTCTACTACTTCTGTTCATTCTACTATTCATGTTACTTCTACTACTTCTGTTTCTTCTTCTATTCATGTTACTTCTACCACTTCTGTTCATTCTACTATTCATGTTACTTCTACTACTTCTGTTTCTTCTTCTATTCATGTTACTTCTACTACTTCTGTTTCTTCTTCTATTCATGTTACTTCTACTACTTCTGTTTCTTCTTCTATTCATGTTACTTCTACTACTTCTGTTTCTTCTTCTATTCATGTTACTTCTACCACTTCTGTTTCTTCTTCTACTCTTGCTCATTCTACTACTCCTGTTCAGTTTACTACTCCTGCTCATTCTACTGCTCCTGTTTCTTTTACTACTCCTGCTCATTCTACTACTCCTGTTCATTCTACTACTTCTGTTCATTCTACTACTCCTGTTCATTCTACTGCTCCTGTTCTTTCTTCTCCTCCAGTTCATTCTACTACTTCTGTTTATTCTACCACTCCTGCTCATTCTTCCACTCCTGTTCATTTTACTACTCCTTTTCATTCTACTACTTCTGGTTTTTCTTCTACTCCTCTTTATTCTACTTCTCCTGTTCATTCTACTTCTTCTGTTTCTTCTACTATTCATTTTACTTCTACCACTTCTGTTCATTCTACAACTCCAGTTCATTCTACTACTTCTGTTTTTTCTTCTACTCCTCTTTATTCTACTACTTCTGTTCATTCTACTACTATTGTTCAGTATACTACTCCTGTTCATTCTACTTCTCCAGTTCATTCTACTACTTTTGTTTCTTCTACTATTCATGTTACTTCCACTACTTCTGTTTCTTCTACTATTCATGTTACTTCTACTACGTCTGTTTCTTCTACTATTCATGTTTGCTTCTACCACTTGTTCATTCTACTACTTCTGTTTCTTCTACTATTTATATTACTTCTACTACTTCTGTTTCTTCTTCTATTCATGTTACTTATACCACTTCTGTTCATTCTACTATTTATGTTACTTTTACTACTTCTGTTTCTTCTTCTATTCATGTTACTTCTACTACTTCTGTTCATTCTACTATTCATGTTACTTCTACTACGTCTGTTTCTTCTTCTATTCATGTTACTTCTACTACTTCTGTTCATTCTACTATTCATGTTACTTCTACTACTTCTGTTTCTTCTTTTATTCATGTTACTTCTACTACTTGTGTTTCTTCTTTTATTCATGTTACTTCTACTACTTCTGTTTCTTCTTCTATTCATGTTACTTCTACTACTTCTGTTCATTCTACTATTCATGTTACTTCTACTACTTCTGTTTCTTCTTTTATTCATGTTACTTCTACTACTTCTGTTTCTTCTTCTATTCATGTTACTTCTACTACTTCTGTTTCTACTTCTATTCATGTTACTTCTACTACTTCTGTTTCTTCTTCTATTCATGTTACTTCTACCACTTCTGTTCATTCTACTATTCATGTTACTTCTACTACTTCTGTTTCTTCTTCTATTCATGTTACTTCTACCACTTCTGTTCATTCTACTATTCATGTTACTTCTACTACTTCTGTTTCTTCTTCTATTCATGTTACTTCTACTACTTCTGTTCATTCTACTATTCATGTTACTTCTACTACTTCTGTTTCTTCTTCTATTCATGTTACTTCTACCACTTCTGTTCATTTTACTATTCATGTTACTTCTACTACTTCTGTTTCTTCTTCTATTCATGTTACTTCTACTACTTCTGTTTCTTCTTCTATTCATGTTACTTCTACTACTTCTGTTTCTTCTTCTATTCATGTTACTTCTACTACTTCTGTTTCTTCTTCTATTCATGTTACTTCTACCACTTCTGTTTCTTCTACTATTCATGTTACTTCTACTACTTCTGTTTCTTCTACTATTCATGTTACTTCTACCACTTCTGTTTCTTCTTCTATTCATGTTACTTCTACTACTTCTGTTTCTTCTTCTATTCATGTTACTTCTACTATTTCTGTTTCTTCTACTATACCCCGATTATGTTTCTAGGTTTGTCGGCACCATACCCGTGCTCGTGGGTTTCACCGAAGTGGTAAACGTCTGAGACCTGCATCACTTCGGGCTTTCCTCCCACATTAAGTCGAAACGCCGCGATATAACTGGAATACTGTTAAAAGCGGCGTTAAACCCAACTCACTCACTCACTCACTCTTCTACTATATTGTAGGGTTGCATTGCAATAAAGTGCACAATTGTATTCCACTGTAGAACACAGTATTACTGTACTATTGTATGGATACATGGTTCTCCATACCCCCCTGCACCTCCATGGACGCCCAGGTAAATACTGTCCTAAATTGTGAAGGCACCACTAAGTACATTAGAAAATAATTGATAAATGAGATTTATCATTTTTTGACATCACGTCGTACATAAATCTGATTTCATTTAGCCGTGACAGTTTGCAGAAATCACCCGCTTAATCAATACAACCAGTCCTCGGCCCAAGCCTCTGCAAGCTGTTCAGTACAATTATTTGAAACTATGTGTTTATCATGAGGCAAGCCTCGAGTAGGTTGGGTTGTATCCCATGTATCTTAAAGGCACCTTCTACCTCCAGGGTTTATACATATCATTGTAGACCGCCTCCGTGGTCTTGTGGTAGAGCGTCCGCCCGGAGAGCGGAAGGTCCAGGGTTCGATCCCGGGCCGCGTCATACAAAAAGACGTTAAAAGATTGTACTTGTTGTTACCCTGTCTGGCGCTCGGCATTAAGGGGCTAAAACAAGGACTGGTCGGCTCGGAGTCAGTATACTGTGTCTGAGTGGGGTATTCGTTTTAAACTGCGGCATGGTATCTCAGTGAGCTAGCACTATAAATCGGCATCAGTCCGGACTAGTACAAGCAGCCACACACACACATACACGTGCATGCACGTCGCTATATAAGTGCAATAATCTTGGACGCGACGTTAAACCCAATTTCACCTCACCTCACATATCATTGTACATATAGGTAGATGTTTCTTGAGGCTTTCCTCAGACACATCCATTCTCTAAACCCTTAAGCAACATGATGGTGTAGCTCGATCATTTTATTACCGTCTTCGCCAAGTTTGTGGTTTTGACACAGAGGTCCATCCATGGTACGACCCTGAATATGTAGAGGGCGTCATGGAATATAATAAATATAAAATCCTTTGGAATAGGCCCGCATACAGCCTCAGACTTATCCAGGCCAACAAACCTATCTTGTCCTTTTTTATAAATCCAATAAAATCATTTATATCATTGAATTTTCTGTCCCTTTTGACAGTAATGTGATTGACAAGATTGAGGAAAAACATGGCAAATATGCGGACCTCGCTTTCGAAATTTCACGCTTGCATCCCAAGTACCAAGTTGTCCGACTCCCAATTGTTTTCGGTGCCTTAGGTTTGGTACCTCCCAATCTGTTGACTGACATTGGGAGAGTGCCCGGGTTTGCTACCAGGAATACAGCCCTTCTGACAATTCGGGTAATACAGAAGGCTGCAGTGTTGGGGAGTCTTCACATTCGCCGAAAAGTTCTGGGTGGGTTTGACTAGGCAGCGCTTCCTGGGAGAAGTCCCATTTTAGGAGTTGTTGAGCTGTTGGCAAGGGCACTTGTTGACGTGTTGAGCTGAAGACACCATTTTGGAGAAGTTGTTGAGCTGAAGACACCATTTTGGAGAAGTTGTTGAGCTGAAGACACCATTTTGGAGAAGTTGTTGAGCTGAAGACACCATTTTGGAGAAGTTGTTGAGTACGAGCACATGGTGCTGGCGACAAAGACTGCGGCGGTCTCGTATCTATGACGAGATCGGTTATCTTGCGACGTCGTGTGCTGTGTAGTAGTGTACGTCTTTGGGGACGTTGTTCAACTATTGGGAACATCACAGACGACGATTCTCGGCGTCCAGCGTGGCAGGATGACACCTCGTCACATATATTATAAGCTGGCATCTGGTTTGAGTATTCCGGGAGGCCTTGGGCTTGGGTGTGTTCCGCCATCATGAAACAAATAAAACTGAGCCAATCACAGTCTACCTAGCACGAGACATCCAAGCAGCCACGCACATAAATCAGCCATATTGTTTGAGTTATCGGCGAGTGATTGACACCTCTGCAAGTCCGCCGATCATAATGTCACTTATTCCTCTGTCATATCAAGGGGGAATTAATTGCCGTGTCTGTATGGGGATGATTGATCTCCGTGGGAACCTGTAGCAGACTTGTCATTTAACCACTTTAAGTTTTTAATTGTTTGGAAGGAAATGTGATTGATCACATAGATGTACATATCATAGTATGTCAGCCCTGCGCTACTCCTGCACTCATCATACCGAACAACACTCACAGTCACGTCAGTCAGACCAGGAGCTCCCACACTCACAGTCACGTCAGTCAGACCAGGAGCTCCCACACTCACAGTCACGTCAGTCAGACCAGGAGAACCAACACTCACAGTCAGACCAGGAGCTCCAACACTCACATTCTGACAAGGAGCTCCCACACTCACATTGTCATCAATCAGACCGGGAGCCCCCACACTCACTGTCAGACCACGAGCTCCAACACTCACAGTCAGACCAGGAGCTCCCACACTCACAGTCAGACCAGGAGCTCCCACACTCACAGTCAGACCAGGAGCTCCCACACTCACAGTCAGATCAGGAGCTCCCACACTCACAGTCACGTCAGTCAGACCAGGAGCTCCCACACTCACAGTCACGTCACTCAGACCAGGAGAACCAACACTCACAGTCAGACCAGGAGCTCCAACACTCACATTCTGACAAGGAGCTCCCACACTCACATTGTCATCAATCAGACCGGGAGCCCCCACACTCACTGTCAGACCAGGAGCTCCAACACTCACAGTCAGACCAGGAGCTCCCACACTCACAGTCAGACCAGGAGCTCCCACACTCACAGTCAGACCAGGAGCTCCCACACTCACAGTCAGATCAGGTGCTCCCACACTCACAGTCACGTCAGTCAGACCAGGAGCTCCCACACTCACAGTCATGTCAGTCAGACCAGGAGCTCCCACACTCACTGTCAGACCAGGAGCTCCCACACTCCCAGTCAGATCAGGAGCTCCCACACTCACAGTCAAACCAGGAGCTCCCACACACACACAGTCACGTCAGTCAGACCAGGAGCTCCCACACTCAGTCAGACCAGGAGCTCCCACACTCACAGTCAGACCAGGAGCTCCAAAACTCACAGTCAGATCAGGAGCTCCCACACTCACAGTCAAACCAGGAGCTCCCACACACACAGTCACGTCAGTCAGACCAGGAGCTCCCACACTCAGTCAGACCAGAAGCTCCCACACTCACAGTCAGACCAGGAGCTCCAACACTCACAGTCAGACCAGGAGCTCCCACACTCACAGTCAGATCAGGAGTTCCCCCACTCACAGTCACGTCAGTCAGACCAGGAGCTCCCACACTCACAGTCACGTCAGTCAGACCAGGAGCTCCAACACTCACAGTCAGACCAGGAGCTCCCACACTCACAGTCAGATCAGGAGTTCCCCCACTCACAGTCACGTCAGTCAGACCAGGAGCTCCCACACTCACAGTCACGTCAGTCAGACCAGGAGCTCCAACACTCACAGTCAGACCAGGAGCTCCCACACTCACAGTCAGATCAGGAGTTCCCCCACTCACAGTCACGTCAGTCAGACCAGGAGCTCCCACACTCACAGTCACGTCAGTCAGACCAGGAGCTCCAACACTCACAGTCAGATCAGGAGCTCCCACACTCACAGTCCAATCTATGTCGATACACGGAGGTTATCACGCGAGTGTGTTTGGGGATTGTAAATATCCTGTATTAGCTAAATACTTAGTGTTTATTCCTAATACAGGCTGTTTACCATCACCAAACACACAAGCGTGATAACCTCGTTATCATATGATGGCCTTTTTTAATTCTAGGCTCAAAATCTCTTCGTTTAGTTTTCGTGTAGTGTGCGCATTAATATATATTAAGTCAGAGGGTAAGTGATGTGTCAGTCGGACAGTTACAGTAGCCAATATAGGTCCACCTGAAACCTGTTTCTTATACAGTTGCGTAACTACATATGTGCAAAACAACAATTGCCTACACAATTTATTTTCACTTGTCTTTCGCGGCAATCCATCGGTCTGTCCGATAGAGTCACTGTCCTTTATCAAAGGGAAGCTACTCTTACCCTAGTCTATGAGACGTCACGGCCACAGTCAGACGTTGTTGACCTGACCTGTCATAACGTTACAAAATGCAGTCAGATGTTTACACTGCGATAAAACGAAACAAGGTAATTACATATTTCGGCCAAAAATACAACTGTTATAATTTGTGGAAAAGATTCCAAGCCGCAGAGGTCTACAAGCACAGATATGGAAACTGTTCCCGCTTGGCCAGTGCCCTCGCAAAATACTTTCGCAATTTATATCTCCAAAGTAGCCATAACTTGTAAAATGCCTTACCTCAAAGTTAGACACTGATTTTCAGTATATTAGACTTTGAATAATGATAGCAATTATCCGCTGTTCTACTGTTTGTAGAAATTGTTGATGTTAGGCTTTTGATTGTTTAACGCATGTGCAGACATACTGTATTAAAACAGGAATGTGAAAACATTTGTTTATCTTATCTATTGGATTTGTTTGCTTCAGGGGATTCCAGCGGTTGGAAAGGAAGGGGGGGGGGGTCTTGGGGGCAGCCCGAGCAGGGGCACCTGATGGCATCAAACCTGTTACAGTAGTAGTAGTAGTAGTAGTAGTAGTAGTAGTAGTAGTAGTAGTAGAAGTAGCATAACCTGGCAACAAACCAAAATTCGCCATGCCAAAATAAATCGCTGGAAAAAAAAGAAACTTCAAAAAACAAAAGGAAGAATCAACCAAGCTAAACATCCACTACCTTCCCAGCGTGTACTCCCTCTACTGTGCGACAGCCTAGCATTACCCTGTCTGCCTTGTTGTAATGATGTCCCCCTAGTCAGTTCTCTGTCTTTATTCACTTTATTCAGATGTATTGTAGGCCATAGGCCCATGATACAATGGTAACAGTGTGGTAATGGGAGTTGGAGATCCCAACAGACTTTGCCTTAGATTCATAGCTTTCAGAATATACATGGCTAGTTTCTTAACAGTAAATGGGTTGGTAGATGACATTAAAATATTGTACTTATGTCTTGTCGGGAACTCATAATAATGCAAGGATATATATTCTGACCTCAAAGCTTGATAACAATCACAAATTAAAATAAAGTGATACTCATCTTCGATATAACCATGTTTACAGACAGTACAAACTCTTTCTTCTCTAGGTTCCTTGTTATGTCTACCTGATTCAATTCTTAGATGATGAGAACTACATCTGAAACGTGCCATAATACTTCTAAATTTATCACATGATAGCCTTGTAATATACATTTCAACACCAAATGTTTGCTTATACAAAGAATAATAATATGATTTCGAACTTTCATGTATAGCTGAATGCCAGTCTTGTTGGTTCTCTGTCCCCACACCCAGCCCCTAATATATTCACTCAATACGCTTGCTCAGTATACACCTGGTGAAGGGACAAGGAGTAGCCATGAAATGTTGGTACGGACAACAACGACGAAGGTGTAATGTCTTCACGTTCTTCCAACGTGTATATGCCTATCAAAGACTTTATTATTACGTGTCCACAAATACAGAGACGTATTTCGGGTGAAATATATAATACCGACAACAATAAGGGAACTGATGAAATGTTAGTGAGGGTGCAATGACGTATAATGTCTGTAAATATTTTGTAAATCAATATCTGTCCACCATGTTGGCGATACATGCACGACGCTTTCATGGCGTACTGTTGATTAACTCGTGTGTGGTTGCCCTTGGCACTGCCCGCCATTCCGCCTGAAGAGCTACCACGATCAGTGCCACGTTGGCGTTCTCGCGAATGAAACAACGTCATCACGCACAATTTCAACATATGGCTGGCCAGTCATATGTCCATTCACAATTACCAAATCAGTTTGCTTGTCATGTGTGATAACGCCCCACAACATGACACTACCGTCCCATACCGATAATGGTCAGGAATTGTTGCTCTGGCATACCGCTCGCCGCTACTTCGCTAACAACGTTTTCTGTCTTCTTCGAATCGCAGTAAAACCTTGATTCGTCTGTAAATATGGTGTCACGCCACTGGCACACAGCCTGTCCCTGGTGTTGCCTTGCCCACCCCAATCTTTGGTTAAGCTGTTAGGGTCACACCCATCTATTGCGGGGGCCGTCGGGTAGCCAGTGGTTAAAGCGTTCGCTCGTCACGCCGAACACCCGGGTTCGATTCCTGACATGGGTACAATGTGTGAAGCCCATTTCTGGTGTCCCCTGCCGTGATATTGCTGGAATATTGCTAAAAGCGGCGTAAAACCATACTCACTCACCTATCTATTGCGTAGTGCAAATAATGTAATGAGACGACCTTGTCTAGGTGGCGTTTATTTGGGATTGATCTTCAGCCATCCCATGCTTGTCGTAAGAGGCGACTAACGGGATCGGATGGTCAGGCTCGCTGACTCGCTTGATGCATGTCATCGTTTCCCAATTGCGTGTATGGATGCTAATGTCAATCACTGGACTATCTCGACCTGACTCACAAACAACAAACAAAACACAAGGACGCGAATATCGGGGAACTTCTTACTGAGGAACACGATATTTGCATCAGGCTCTTGGGTTACCTCACGACTTGTCTTTCAATGACGTGTCATCATGTCATTGTAAAATTGCTAATACTAAGCGAGCGAGTATACTTCTACTCCGCTTTTTTGCAAAATTCCAGCAATATCACGGCGGGGAAACATAAGCTATGGGCTTCACAGATTGTACCTATGTGGGGAATCGAACCAGTGCTTTCGTCGTGACAAGCGAAGGCTCTAACCACTTGGCTACCCCACTGCCCAAAATAGCTAATAATTGAAAATGACATTATCAATTATTGACAACGTCACAGTTGATTGTATATAACGCTTGTCTAACAAGAGGCTGACCGAGAGTTCTGCCAACAACAAACCAATATATATATAATACAAATATATAACTTGAGTATTCTCAATCAGGAACGTGGGCGAAGCTCCATCATATGCCAGGCACGTGTGCACATCTCTCGTTACGGTGTGTGTTTGGGGCACAGAATTAATTATTTCTCACTTCATGTATTAAAGTACATTATCAGACAAAAAAATAATTTCAAACAATCCAAAGTATTTTTAAAAACGCAGCATACCTTTCTCCCGGTCAATATTATTTTCTCCAAATTGAAACAAAGATTTGATTTTTGAAGATGAGAATTTTTCATTTTCTGAAAGGTCGTACAAATCTCTGATGTCATCATATAGACGACCGCGAGTCAAACACATGTGCCTCGTCTTAGACATGAGATAAATAATAAAAACACTTTCTGTTAGTTCCGGTACATTTTCATAGCGCCTAGCGCCAAGTTGGAAACTTATCGGGTCTCTTCTTGAAAAAGGGCGGTCGGATAGCCCAGTGGTTAAAGCGTCACGCCGAACACCCGGGTTCGATTCCCGACATGGGTACAATGTGTGAAGCCAATTTCTAATGTCCCCAGCCGTGATATTGCTGGAATATTGCTAAAAGCGGCGAAAAACGTACTCACTCACTTACTGTTCGAAAAAGATATTTCTAATTCAGTACATACTCATTCATACATTTCTTTCCATTGTCATACACACAATCTTTCTTACGCCAAATATTGGCGTGAATCAAATTCACACAACTTCTTTCTAATTCCAAAATTCCAGTTCTAAGTTTTAAGCATTCTTATCCGCCAATCTAAAAAGAAAGATATTTAATCTACCAGGCATATTTCGAAGAGACGCCAATGCCTGGGAACACTTGCCCTCTGTATTACACAGGTGATACCCAACCCATATCTCAATTTGCAGCAACATAAGGGCACATTTTCCAAGGCAAAGAATAAATGTTCGCGTACATGTACGTGCATGGAGCGTCTAATCGCTGGCGCTGGGAGTCACTCGCGCGGGCTACTGTTCACGGGAGTCCGACTCAACGCCACGTCTTAAGCCTGAAAGAAACCGCACGGGTCCCGCAGGACGAGCTGTGTCCCTGGGGTGCCGTCACGAGCTGGCCTTTAACCCGGAGGTCGATATGACAGAAGAAGGGGGATCCCATTCCCGTCTCTATCTGTCGCACAGTAATAGAAGTCAAGGAGAATTATCGCGCAGTCAATTTGTAATAAGGCTATCAATTTATCAAGCCCCGGGGTTAATCCGAGGGAGATTGCTTTCCATACGACCAATATCGTTTAAACGAGAAGTGCTGTTTTCCTGATGGCTTCTTGTGCGAGTAGAATTTATTGCAAACATCGGAAGCCGTGATTTATGTTGGGAGTATGAGATTCAGAAAGGCCCTTGTTCATTTGAAATCAAGATGGAATTATGGCCGTAAATGTAGAGTTTTAACAAGTAGCTGCTGGGAATGCCGCCACTAAGCACGTGGAGATGGGAGGGATTTCGCACTGGCGATGTTCTTTGTCAACACTTACAGAAGTTGGCCTTGGCTAGACATTAGAGAAGTTCACGAGTTTTTACTTGTCAAGTCAAGTCAAAGATGTTTATTGTATCAAAGGCCATCGGCCCATATACAAGTTCAGATAAATACAGTGGGTGAGAATTTACAGATTGGGAGATACAACAAAAAATATATAAATATAACATTCATTTAACAATCGGTGATAATCATGAGGACTTTCTAGGGTGAGGTAATTAAAATTATGAATTTCCACTCAACATGTTATTTCGTAGTTCCATCCCATGTTTTACAAATAAAGATAGTTTAAACATTACATCGGCATCATTCGATGACAAAATAGAAACAAAAGCTATTCTACTCGTCTTAGATAAGAAACATTCTGGTATATATTTATTACGTAATTCTGCATAATAAGGACATTCAGAGGTAAAATGTATTTCGTCTTCTATTGCAGAGTTACAGAATGGACAAATTCTTTGTATTCTTTCAAGTGATATTTTCCGTCCATAGTTAATCATAAGTTTTGACAAGCCAAGTCTGTATTTAATATATCCATTTCTTAGGTGACTATTTGTTAAAACTGATAGATATTTTTCTGGCTCTAATAGAGTCTTAAATGTTCTGTACAAATCATAACGTGAACTATTTTCCAAGTTGCATTGCCACCCTTGATAGAACATATTTATTGCTATTTTACGAAAATCATTTAGAAATAAATGTTGATCACCAACAGATTGGTTAAGCCATATATACCCATATCCATGTGAGAATAATAGTGTCCTAATATGCGATACCCATGTAACCTTACCGATACTATCTAAATGAAAGAGCATGTTATAAGCTTTTTTCGGAAGCCGATGTTCTGGCATACGGATGATATTAAACCAATATTTTAAACACTTTATTTGTGAATTAATGTAAAGTGGGTATCTTCCACATTCTCTATATATCATATTATTTGGTGTTGCTATTCCAACGCGAAGAAACTTTTTACATGCCAGTAGGTGAATTCTTTCTAAACATTCATATCTTCGGTAACCCCACACTTCAGATCCATACAATAAAATTGGCTGTATTTGAGTATCAAATAATTTGAAAAATACTTTTGGAGTAATAACTCCAAGTTTATGTGAAACAGACATTATATTAAGAATACCACCTCAATGACATGAACACACATGGTATATCTACTGGGAAGTAGTATATCCAGATCACGTGTTCAGTGGCCCTAGGGTAGATGAAAACTTCAATATTCTTTGTTGTAAATACGCGGGTTTAAGTAACTCAGTAAAAAGCGGAATTATAAAACATATGCTGTACAGTGAGGAATTCCTTCACATTGCTATCCTTGTATTTATAGAAACGTATTTGACATAAACTCGAGTACATCTAAACCTTCCAATGAAGCTTAAATAAACTTCAACGAGTAGTATTATATACCGATGTAAGCTCTAACAACCTGTTTCACCCTTGAAGTTAACTTCACACCCTAAGTTAAATTAAAAAGATACCTACTAAAACCCAATTATTAAAATATCCCCCTACACAAACCTCCAGCATATATTTCATGCTCCATGTAAACCTGTAATATAAGCTCCGTCGCCTTCATCAGTACGAGGCCCAGAGAGACACAAGATACATCTACCCCCGCCTCCCCCCCCCCCCCCCCCCCCCCCCCTTTTTTTACCTCATATATTTTGACGATGCAAAATTAACTGTCCAATTTTTTAACCAAGGCATAGAAGACCCTTTCAGCACCGCTACATCAACTCTACAGAACAAAATGTATGAAATCATCATCCCTCGCGAAAGTAGAGAAATCACAAACACATATGATTCAGCTAACGTCCCGAGGTGGCGGGAGGGGGCGCTTATCCTTGAGGGAGATCTGGGAGGGTGTCAGAAGGCAGCACAACAAATGACCCTCCTCCCGATTGACCATATTAGATTCCATATCAACGGGTCCCATCGGTCCCACTTGCAGCAGAACCGACAGGATTAAACCAGATCTCTGTTCAGCGACTCTCAGCTCCATGGGGAATAACACTTTATTAGCATTATTAACATTCATCTCTGCCGGAGCGGACGCGTTCAGACTTTCTCATTATAGTTTCCAACGTCCCTGAATTGATGGTATTTTGTCTTGAAAGTAAATACAAAAGATGGGTGTGTTCTTTTTTCAAAATTGTTATACATTCATAAAACAAATAGTACAACAAAAAGGTAAACAGTAGGGACAGACGGAGGTGGACAACAGTAGGGACAGACGGAGGTGGATAACAGTAGGGACAGACGGAGGTGGATAACAGTAGGGACAGACGGAGGTGGACTACAGTAGGGACAGACGGAGGTGGACTACAGTAGGGACAGACGGAGATGTGCACCAGTAGGGACAGACGGAGGTGGATAACAGTAGGGACAGACGGAGGTGGACTACAGTAGGGACAGACGGAGATGTGCACCAGTAGGGACAGACGGAGGTGGATAACAGTAGGGACAGACGGAGGTGGATAACAGTAGGGACAGACGGAGGTGGGTAACAGTAGGGACAGACGGAGGTGGGTAACAGTAGGGACAGACGGAGGTGGGTAACAGTAGGTACAGACGGAGGTGGGTAACAGTAGGTACAGACGGAGGTGGGTAACAGTAGGTACAGACGGAGGTGGGTAACAGTAGGGACAGACGGAGGTGGGTAACAGTAGGGACAGACGGAGGTGAACAACAGTAGGGACAGACGGAGGTGGGTAACAGTAGGGACAGACGGAGGTGGGTAACAGTAGGGACAGACGGAGGTGGACAACAGTAGGTACAGACGGAGGTGGGTAACAGTAGGTACAGACGGAGGTGGGTAACAGTAGGGACAGACGGAGGTGGGTAACAGTAGGTACAGACGGAGGTGTGCACCAGTAGGGACAGACGGAGGTGAACAACAGTAGGGACAGACGGAGGTGGATAACAGTAGGGACAGACGGAGGTGGATAACAGTAGGTACAGACGGAGGTGAACAACAGTAGGGACAGACGGAGGTGGATAACAGTAGGTACAGACGGAGGTGGATAACAGTAGGTACAGACGGAGGTGAACAACAGTAGGGACAGACGGAGGTGGATAACAGTAGGGACAGAAGGAGGTGGATAACAGTAGGGACAGACGGAGGTGGATAACAGTAGGGACAGACGGAGGTGAACAACAGTAGGGACAGACGGAGGTGGATAACAGTAGGGACAGACGGAGGTGGGTAGCAGTAGGTACAGACGGAGGTGGGTAACAGTAGGTACAGACGGAGGTGTGCACCAGTAGGGACAGACGGAGGTGTGCACCAGTAGGGACAGGCGGAGGTGGGTAACAGTAGGGACAGACGGAGATGGGTAACAGTAGGGACAGACGGAGGTGTGCACCGGTAGGGACAGACGGAGGTGTGCACCAGTAGGGACAGACGGAGGTGTGCACCAGTAGGGACAGACGGAGGTGGGTAACAGTAGGGACAGACGGAGGTGGGTAACAGTAGGGACAGACGGAGGTGTGCACCAGTAGGGACAGACGGAGGTGGGTAACAGTAGGTACAGACGGAGGTGGGTAACAGTAGGGACAGACGGAGGTGGGTAACAGTAGGGACAGACGGAGGTGGACAACAGTAGGGACAGACGGAGGTGGGTAACAGTAGGGACAGACGGAGGTGGGTAACAGTAGGGACAGACGGACGGGGACAACAGTAGGGACAGACAGAGGTGGACAACAGTAGGGACAGACGGAGGTGGGTAACAGTAGGGACAGACGGAGGTGGGTAACAGTAGGGACAGACGGACGGGGACAACAGTAGGGACAGACAGAGGTGGACAACAGTAGGGACAGACAGAGGTGGACAACAGTAGGGACAGACGGAGGTAGACTACAGTAGGGACAGACGGAGGTGGACCACGGTAGGGACAGCCTGAGGTGGACAACAGTAGGGACAGACGAAGGTGGACCACGGTAGGGACAGACGAAGGTGGACAACAGTAGGGACAGACGGAGGTGAAGTACAGTAGGGACAGACGGAGGTGGACAACAGTAGGGACAGACGGAGGTGAAGTACAGTAGGGACAGACGGAGGTGGACAACAGTAGGGACAGACGGAGGTGAAGTACAGTAGGGACAGACGAAGGTGGACAACAGTAGGGACAGACGGAGGTGGATAACAGTAGGGACAGACGGAGGTGGACAACAGTAGGGACAGACGGAGGTGGATAACAGTAGGGACAGACGGAAGTGGATAACAGTAGGGACAGACGGAGGTGGATAACAGTAGGGACAGACGGAGGTGGATAACAGTAGGGACAGACGGAGGTGGGTAACAGTAGGGACAGACGGAGGTGGATAACAGTAGGGACAGACGGAGGTGGATAACAGTAGGGACAGACGGAGGTGGGTAACAGTAGGGACAGACGGAGGTGGACAACAGTAGGGACAGACGGAGGTGGACTACGGTAGGGATAGACGGAGGTGGACACCAGTAGGGACAGACGGAGGTGACAACCGTGAAACGGACGTGGACGATAGTTAGGCAGACAAGAGTAGGCACAGTTGGAAGTGGGTGATAGAATACAAGAAGGACGAATAGAGCGAAGGTGGTTAATTGACAATGAAAAGTCATTGCTATCATCTTCTGTTATTCATGTTAATCGGGTATATGACGAGGACGTGTGTTGACTGACACAGCCATCATATTCACACGCTCATCTTTGTGTTGCTCTTTTGAGTTGGACAATGTCGTTCAACTGCCCATATTCCCCCTTCACCCAAACCAAATACTCATTACTGTTACGCTAAATATTTCAAGACTTAGAATCCGATAAACGGAAAGGATTAAATTAATTTCTCAAGCTAATCTCAATGCCTTCATTTTATCGGGATTCCGATTTCAGCAGATTAAAGGATCAGATTCTTGAGATTAACAATATTTACTCAGTTTTATAAGTAAGGATTAGCTGGTTGTGTGACAGGGGGAGTTGTTGCGTCACCGCAGCAAGAGGATGCAGCGCTCAGCTGTCACGCCGGGGCTGATTTGATCCATCTGTTCTGTCAGCTGATGCAGGCGATACGGGAGTCTTATCATCCCGGGTTTGTAAGAATCAATCACCTCAAAATATAATCATGGAAGACGTTTTCTCTACATCTATTCACTTTCATCATCCATTGGAAATTTGAGCAACCAGATAACATGTCGGTGATGTGACAGACCACGTCGTTCATGCTGACGTTGGAGTGGGAGGAGGCTGGATTGTTCATTATAAACATATTAACAGTTTAATAATGTGAAAAAGTAGAGAAAGACAATTGACAGGGGGAGCGGAAAGATATTCGCGTATTCACTATTGAACGCTTAAAAGAGCAGAGAAAGCTTTCTTAACATTGGGTCAATGTAAAGATTTAACAAATTGTGACTAGAATTTGACAAGAAATAAAAAGCTAGAAAATTGTTATTAATTTATTGTATATTGTCTTGGCGGAAAATAGCGACCTGTTAGGCCACAGCCGGTCAAAGGTGTGGAGCCACGGGGTGCTTCTGTATGATGGACACACACTGGCCTGAGATATGCAGATGCACGAAACACAGAAAGCACCCTTTGTATCGGGAGAATCATGTACTGGAGATCAAATAAATTGTCATCCATCAATATTCACAATAATTTGTGATACATCTCATAAACTGTCATCAAACGACAAATTAAATAGAGTTTCTAAAGAAAAGGTTCTCCGAATTGTACTTTGATAAAGCTGTTACGCTCCCGCCTGCAAAGCAATTGATGGAAGATAAAGGTAGTGTCATACAAGTACAGATGGAATTGGGGAAGGATTCATCACGGGTTTACTGCCGCGCTTCGCACTGACAACCGCAGAGCGCAAATTACATAGATGTGATTGACTATAATACATAAACATACATACGACCACGGGGAGGGGTTGGAGGGGGTCGCAAAGTTTGACGATAGGAAGTCGCAGTTTCTAGGTGAATTCCGAGTGAAAGGCAAAGAATGCGGTATTCGAACGATAGTGAGAAGTATTAATGAAAAGGAACCAAAATAAACAGTCATCAAAAATAGTTTTACGATGTTTCTGCAATGTAGCAATAACATCACGAAGTCACCAGATATGGAATTCACACATCGTATCCAGTTGGGGAATTGAACCCGGACCTTCGGTTTGACGAACAAGCGCAACGACCATCATGCTACCCAACCTTCCCTCTTCAAATATATTTACATGTTGGAATATATAAACATGACAGATAAAGCTTTGTTCAATCACATCATTGAAATAACACAATTTGTTGCATGGGTTGATGTAACTGGGACTAGGACACCTGGGTGTATCTATCTACACGTGTATACACGATGTAAACTTACACTGAATCACGGATTTGTTTAAACGCTTCATAAAATCTCGATAAGATAAAGTATAAATTCGTGTATTACCCTGAAGTACATTCTCCTCATGGATCCTAGCTATTTGCACTGAGATTGAACAACGATACATGCCGTACCCAATGGTGACCCTGCCGAGCTCAACACATTTCCGGGCCATCCACACCTTGAGACAGTTTCAGTGTGTTCACTCAACAGATGGTGAGGCGATATATTGTCTCTTATTATAGATAATGTTTCCATATTAAAGACCACATTACTGGTATTGCGGCAGTGTAACGAATACTTCACGTTGCCTGGTGACATGCCGTCACAGCTCTTACAGGCCATGAGTTGCCTATGTAATTGTGTTTTAAATGATTCAGTTCTGACCATTGTTTGCTGTAAAAACTTCACAATCCTAAAATTTTAACATTTTGACCAGTTATCATTGTGGCCCCTTATTGTGTATTTAAACAGAAATGGCCACGTATTGTCTTCAGATAACACCCGTTTTTGTGCAGGTGAATCGATCAAAATCATGTGCACAGCACTATAGTGGTAAAAGTGTTTTTTTCACGTTCAACTGGTCACGTGGCCATAATACCGCACGTGTTTTCAGCCATACTTGTTAGCAGTCATTAACAAAAAAAGAAAAACACAAGAAAACAAAAGTCTTTACGGCCATTTGTCATGCCACGCCTTTCAAATGTGCAACGTGAACGTGCCATCGGCATGTTGCAGACGGGAACGTCCGTAGCTGAAGTCGCAAGGACGATGGGTTGTAGTCGACGGACTGTTTATGATTTACAGACGCGTCTACAGCAAATGGGTACCACCGCTGATCGCCCTCGGCCAGGTCGACCACGTGTGATGTCACATGCGTACGTATATCAAAATGGTCAAACTTGAAGTTGACATAATACTTTAAAATTTTAACATTTTGACCAGTTATCATTGTGGGCCCTTATTTTGTATTTAAACAGAAATGGCCACCTATTGTCTTCAGATAACACCCGTTTTTGTGCAGGTTAATCGATCAAAATCATGTGCACAGCACTATAGTGGCAAAAGTGTTTTTTTTCACGTTCAACTGGTCACATGGCCATAATACCGCACGTGTTTTCAGCCATACTTGTTAGCAGTCATTAACAAAAAAAGAAAAGCACAAGAAAACAAAAGTCTTTACGGCCATTTGTCATGCCACGCCTTTCAAATGTGCAACGTGAACGTGCCATCGGCATGTTGCAGACGGGAACGTCCGTAGCTGAAGTCGCAAGGACGATGGGTTGTAGTCGACGGACTGTTTATGATTTACAGACGTGTCTACAGCAAATGGGTACCACCGCTGATCGCCCTCGGCCAGGTCGACCACGTGTGATGTCACATGCAGAGGATCGTCAGATTGTCTTACGTCACCTCCGTAACCGACTTTCGACGGCTACATCAACAAGAAATGAACTGTTTAGGGGTAAACTGAGTGCGCAAACTGTTCGAAACCGTCTGAGAACTGCTCACCTTCAAGCACGACGGCCATACTACGGGCCGATTCTGACTCAATTTCACAGACGTCAGCGTCAATTGTGGGCACAGCGACACTTACGATGGACCCAGAGGAATTGGAATCAAGTCGTCTTCAGTGATGAATCCCGATTTAATCTCCGATTTGCTGATGGTAGGGCGAGGGTGTGGAGGCGCCGTCATGACCGTTACGCCCAGTGTTGTGTACAGGAAGTTGACAGATTTCGAGGCGGAAGTGTCATGGTGTTGGGTGCTTTCTGTGGCAATGCACGGTCCAGGCTTCTTGTCATCCATGGCAACCTCAACGCTGCTGCTTCTCGCGACCAGGTACTGGCACCAAAACTTCTGACTTTTATGGCAGCACATGGACCCGGTTTGATCTTCCAACACGACAATGCCAGACCCCACACAGCAATTTTGACAAGGAATTTCCTTCAGAATGCGGGAGTCAACGTCATGGACTGGCCGTCAAGGTCTCCCGACCTCAATCCCATCGAACACGTCTGGGATGCTCTTGGCAGAAGTCTGCGCACTCTCCAGAACCAACCACAGAATTTGCAAGATCTTGGCACCATTTTGCAGCAACAATGGTGTCGTCTTCCCAATCATGTATTCACAAGCATCACAAGGTCCATGCGGAGGCGTTGTGTGGCAGTTGTCAACGCACATGGTGGCCATAAATGCTACTGAACTGGTGTGCCATCAGATTCTCGTGCTTGGGACTAAACTGTTGATGTTATTACCGAATACCGTAGGTGCTTGGAACAAATTATGGTTACCACCGATAATTAAAATCCTTCTTTGGACATTAATGATTACAAATTACCTTCTCTGATACATTTGTCCGTTGTATATCATATATGGGATTACTTTTAAAAATGTGAAGTTTTTAATTTGACTCAGTATATATATATATATATATATATATATATAGAGAGAGAGAGAGAGAGAGAGAGAGAGAGAGAGAGAGAGAGAGAGAGACTAATATAACTAATATATATATTAATGTCTGTCTCTCTCTGCCCGACTTCCCTCACCTCTCTGTTCACGCCCATTTCGCTCTGGGGGGAGGTAGTGATGAAGAGGAAGACGGAAGGAGGCCTTCGCGTATAAGGATGAAGATATGTGCGAAATGGAAAAGGGGGAAATGAGGAAGTGTTGATGGAGAAGGAAATGGCGAGGCTTTATGTGGATAGAAAAGGAGGTAGGGCTTCATGGATGGAGAAAGGAGGAGGGGCGTCATTGATGGAGAAAGGAAGAAGGGCTTTATCGAAGGAGAAAGGATACGGGCGTCATAGATGGAGAAAAGGGGAAGGGCTTGATGGATAGAGAAAGGAGCAAGGGCGTCATGGATGGAGAAGAAGGAAGAGCTTCATAGATGGAGAAAGGAGGAGGGGCTTCGTGGATAGAGAAAGGAGAAAGAGATTCATGGAGGGAGAAAGGAAGAAGGGCTTCATTAATGGAGAAAGGTGGAAGAGTTTCGAGGATGGAGAAAGGAGGAAGAGCTTCATAGATGGAGAAAAGGGGAAAGGCTTCATGATAGAGAAAGGTGAAAGAGGTTCATGGAGGAGAAAGGAAGAGGGGCTTCATGGATGGAGAAAGGAGAAAGAGGTTCATAGAGGGAGAAAGGAGAAAGAGGTTCATGTAGGGAGAAAGGGGTTCATGGAGGGAGAAAGGAAGAAGGGCTTCGTGGATAGAAAAAGGAGAAAGAGGTTCATGGAGGGAGAAAGGAAGAAGGGCTTCATGGGTGGAGAAAGGAGAAAGATGTTCATGGAGGGAGAAAGGAGAAAGAGGTTCATGGATAGAGAAAGGAGAAAGAGGTTCATGGATAGAGAAAGGAGAAAGAGGTTCATGGAGGGAGAAAGGAAGAAGGGCTTCATGGATTGAGAAAGGAGGAGGGGCTTCATAGATGGAGAAGAAGGAAGAGCTTCATGGATGGAGAAGAAGGAAGAGCTTCATGGATGGAGAAGAAGGAGGGGCTTCATGGATGGAGAAGAAGGAAGAGCTTCATGGATGGAGAAGAAGGAAGAGCTTCATGGATGGAGAAGAAGGAAGAGCTTCATGGATGGAGAAAGGAGGAAGGGAAAAGAGAGGAAGTGTCGCATTGAAGAGAACGATTTATGAAATTATCCATATGTACAAAATACCAGATGTTTATTTGTGTTTCTTTCTTAAATCGGTTGGTGATCATTTATGAGCATACTGTGAATAAATAGTCAAAAGAGAAAGTTTCCCACATTACAAAGGTTTCAGTTAAACTCCTACCAGATCACCCCGACATGATGAAATGTTTATGAGCTTGTGAGCAGGTACAATCAGGACGGTTTATAACAGATGTGATTGGCTACTCAGCGGGAGGGTTCGAGTATTAAACTCCAATTAGAAATACCTGAAGATTAATCAATGGTGACACAGGTGAGTGAGTTCAGACGCTGCCCCGCGATCACACCCCCCTCGGAGTCGTGAGGGAAGGGGACGCCATCTTGACAAACTACAATAAAAGATGAAGTCGTAAAGTGTATGTTTTGCTGTGAAGAAGAAAGTCTATACATGACAATAGTAATAAAACGCTCTTCAAACTGTTCATTGCAATGGTGTGTTGTCCCTGATGAGTGTGGTGTTCATAGTCGCCCTGTGCAGCCCCGCCCCGATCCCAATATCGCCACGTGGACCCCGGGCTGCTGGTCGTGGATAGTATCTGACGTCACCACAACGATATTTACGAATAGTTTATTTCACTTCTAATCTTTAATTTCAATTGCCTAGTGCCAGCCGGACGCGTGTGGAGACAGCAGGCTGAAAGGATTACCTGCGTGCTGACAGATTAATACTTAACATTATGCAGAAAGAATAATAATGAATAAACATCAAACGCTATTGATCATCCCCATGTTACCTTTATTTCAGGCTTATTAACTTCATCGAACCTTCTTATAATTGGACTGTGGTGGAACTGTTTTGTTTATAATTGTAGTAGGTGATATATAAGATCAGATTCTTGAAACGAGAATCTCACAAGGTGTATGTTTATAAAGGTTAGTGCAATACTTTACTCTGTCTATCTTAGTTAAACGAGGATAGTGCAATAGCTGACTTTAACTTTGTCTTTATTAAGACCTATACTGAACAAGAAAGTTCCTGTGACATTGAATAGGATTTGATGCAAAGTTATTTGTACAGGGTGCAACCATTTCTTTAAAAGTGGCTAGTTCACAAATCATTTTACCCCTTACATTATTTCTCGACAGCGAGCGCCTTGCCCAAGTCGCCAAAACGTTGATCTGTCACTGTCCCCATTTCTCAGTCAGGGTGGATAGATACCCAATCCAATACACCTACAATCCTATTCTCACGAGCACTTCCACCAAGCACCTGCTATTTACCTTGTATTTCGCCCACACCGGTCAGTATGCCTAACATCTCGCCCACACTGGCTAAATATACCCCCATCACAGGCAACATGATCATTAGTGACACATACAAGCAGGTCAACCTGCTAAGCTCAGTATTAAGTTTGACAAAACTTCCAACTTGTCTCGAGTATGACGCTCTTTGAAGTTGTCAACAGAGGCTGTGGAGTCCTCTAGCTAGGTTACTTGAGCCAAGTATCGTTGTCTTCCGAACGTTATCTAAAGATGTGAAGGCATTTTGAGGGATCTCTTGTGTAGGTATTTCACATTCTGACACTCGCCTCGTATGAGGTTAAATATGGGCTATAGATAGAAAAGTCCCAATCACCATTTGAATCTGACTAAAGGTGGAAGAATCCGTTTTCATGTTTTCATACATTTGGCATATGTTATTATTTATATTGATCACAAATTCCAAAAGGTGGCATCTGATAAGCTATGTGCAGAAATATGGGGAATATGATAAACGTGAAATCCCAATATGGTTGTTGACTAAAAGTATAGTCATCGAAAAGAATCATTCTCTACAGATGATATGGCAAATGGAAGAGGAACTATGACAGAGGAACTATACAACATTGTCAAGACGAAGTGTTTAACTTACATTCAAAGAACATATATGTACTACGCAGCTACAAGAAAAGTAGTAATGGGGTATAATGTTCAGCTCCATCGCATGTACGACCCGCAACTTTGTACATCTTGTATGATCTGCACAATCTCAGTGTAGACATGCTAGGGTTGATAACAACACTGTACCGAAAGACACAGAACTTCTATATAGGACTTCACACAAAATAATTGTATTTTATTGTATCTAGA
This sequence comes from Haliotis cracherodii, assembly GCF_022045235.1. Classification (NCBI taxonomy): domain Eukaryota; kingdom Metazoa; phylum Mollusca; class Gastropoda; order Lepetellida; family Haliotidae; genus Haliotis; species Haliotis cracherodii. The sequence continues at coordinate 23,383,246 of NW_027266273.1, forward strand.
TTGATCAATGCCGTTGAAACAGACCTAGATACTGATTAAACTTAAATGAATATTGAAGAGAACAGTTTTGATGTTGCTATATTATGTGTGTAAATGTGTATGTATTAAAACACCTCCATTTGAGAAATTTCACGTGCACAAGTGATGTGAGCTGACGAGTCAAATCTGGTTTAGCTATTTGTCCGAAAACCAAGAGGCACTTCACTGGTTTAAATGGTTTAAACGGATTATGGACTATAAATGATAATTTCATGTAAAACACCAAAGCCAGATAATACCTGCGGTAACAAATCTATTGGTCGTAAAATACTGATGAACATTATACGAATGGAACAATCGAAATAAGTGATGACACCAGGTGTTCGCTAGGGTGAGCATGTCCTGCCCCACCGGGATCGTCCGGCACTTACAAAATGTTTGACATTATGAAAACATGACATGAAAGAAAATATTATTCGGAATGCCTTGTCTCAACGCAATAATTTAAAGTATTTTCATAACTGAAATTAGTTGACACACATTAGTTAGATATAATAACCATGTATATTTAATTCTACACAATTTAAATTGTGTTTCGGCGGCCCAGTAAACCAAATAATAAAACTAGCTCCATGGCCGAGTCGCTTACCAGCTACATCCCAAGTGAGCTAAATGTTTATCCATTAAGAAAGGAAATTGCTTAGTTTGCTGTCAAGTGTAGTGACAGTGAGATTTCAAACCTTAAAGGGGAAGTGTACACGCAAAAATCACTGTCTTTCTTTTTCTAAACAAAAAGCAATTTTAGAATTAGTTAGTATCTGTGTTTGAAAATATACACTAATTTTTTTCACGGTGAAAGTAGGAAGCTCACAATATAGTGAAAATGATTTGCCGTTATGAGGCCTTCGGTTTTCTAGCTAAACAAGCCTGAGTTATCCCCCTTAGATTATGACGTAATTGGTGCCAATTCAACTGGGTCCCTGTCTATTCTCAACGCAAAAGATATCAAGTACCAGATTGCGGTAAAACAACATGGCCTACGACACACTCCGGCGCAGTGGTGACTCAGCATAACACTATGCTGGCTGGCATCTGAGACGCTAGAATCACACACCTGTACCTACACCACGTGAAGCGGCTCTAACAAAGCATGATGACGTCATAATGTTAATCAATTGGCAGCAATGACGTCATATTGCAAGGGGCATAAGCCATGGTGGTTTTGTTGTGGAAATAGAACACTTGGTAAATGTGAAAAATATAAATCGTTTTAATGCGAAAAATATGTTAATTAATTGTGTTATTTTTATATTTTTGTCTATGGCACTTCTAGGTTAACACTTTTAATGTGGAAAAAGTGCAAGATGGTTACAAATATTAATGTGTCACCGCATTTAGTGAAGCAGTATGTGAGATCTAAGTTGTTACTTTCGCAACATCGTCAGCAGTGTTCCAAAGTTATAAATCATATATCATCTCCCCAAAGTTTCAGCTCGATCACGTTTAATTTTAAGAGAAACAAATCCTTATTCTGAATGTCTTGAATACATGTGACCATCACTGACGTGCTGCTTGTCTTACCAAAATGCCCTGTGGTTCCTGCAAGATGATAATAAAACAGTTTCCATAATTGATAATTATGTCTTTTTCAGTTTCAGAAGAACCACCTCTTTTTAAAAATATCCCTTTCCAGACCACTATGGAAGTCCTACGATGGCCCTTCACAGTTTTTGCCTGGAGCTTGTGGTTTCTGAAAAAAGGGTCGTCAAGACTTACAAAGGTTTTATTGACATAAACTGATCCTAACATACTTCTGAAGTTTCTTTCTCATCTCTATAGTTAACAGACGGACAATACCCTCTGCCAATTGGACGTTATGTACTTACAAGCCACATTGGAAGTTATATTCATGTTTCAGAGACAAAAAGCTTCATTCTTCATCTACGTTCCAGGAAATAAGCTGAAACTCAATATGGTGCTTCAAAACCTCACCACTTCGTTTTGTTTCTTTTAAGATAATATCTCTTTTTCAGTTTAATAAAATAACTGAATAATTTTCCGAGAAAGTTTTTTTAATAATTTACTCTATTGAATAAATCGGAATCCTTTCGCGTTGCTCCTTATTTTGTCAATGTTCCACATTCTGACAATCTGTGTTTATTACAGCACGTTTGCCTTCTATGAATATCTACATCCTCCTGCAGTCTCAGCCTCATCCGTTCGGAGAAGCAGTCAAACTTCACGGACGGATGAACAGACGCCAGACGCTAGACCATAGAAATCACTTGTAACATATTAAACAGTATACCTAGATATCTTGTGTTAAAGCGTATTTACTGTATTGTGTCGATTGTTTTGGCCATGTTTTCTGTATTGATTAGTGAACCTGGTGAAGAGATGTATCAGCGAGGTGACATGCACTCTTCGTGTTGCAGTTCCCTGATGATATTCCCTATGTTTCTGATGATGGTAGATTACAAGAACAATTTGAGATACAAAACGTTTATTATTCAATTTAGAAGTTTTACCGTTTTAAAGTAGTCTTATGTTACTTTCTTTACCATCTATTTTCCGCGTGTTATTTTATACACCGTGTATTTTAATTGTGTTACTTATTTACCATGTATTCTAATTGTGTTTCTTTATTTACAATGTATTCTTATTTGTGTTACTTTATTTACCATGTATTTTAATTGTGTCACTTATTTACCATGTATTTTAATTGTGTTACTTACTTAACATGTATTTTAATTGTGTTTCTTTATTTACCATGCATTATTATTATTTGTGTTACTTTATTTACCATGTTTTTATTTGTGTTACTTTATTAAACCATGCATTTTAATTGTGTTTCTTTTACCATCTATTTTAATTGTGTTACTTTATTTACCATGTATTTTTATTGTGTTACATTATTTACCATGTATTTTAATTGTGTTACTTTGTAACGTCTATTTTATTTGTGTTACTTTATTTACCATCTATTCTAATTGTGTTACTTTATCACATCTGTTTTAACTGTGATACTTTATTTACCATGCATTTTTATTGTTACATTATTTACCATGTATTTTAATGGTGTTTCTTTATTGCATCTGTTTTAAATGTGTGACTTTATTTACCATCTTTTTCAATTTTGTTAGTTTATTTACCATGTATTTTAGATATTTTACTATATTTACCATCTATTTTAATTGTGTTACTTTATCACATCTGTTTTAACTGTGATACTTTATTTACCATGTATTTTTATTGTGTTACTTTATTTACTATACATTATTATTATTTGCCTTACCTTATTTACCATGTATTTTAATTGTGTTACTTTTTACCATCTATTTTAATTGTGTTATTTTATTTACCATGTATTTGTATTGTGTTACATTATTTACCATTTATTTTAATTGTGTTACTTTGTACCGTCTATTTTAATTGTGTTACTTTATTTACCATCTATTCTAATTGTGTTACTTTATCACATCTGTTTTAACTGTGAAACTTTATTTACCATGTATTTTTATTGTGTTACATTATTTACCATGTATTTTTATTGTGTTACATTATTTACCATGTATTTTAATTGTGTGACTTTATTTACCATCTATTCTAATTGTGTTACTTTATCACATCTGTTTTAACTGTGATACTTTATTTACCATGTATTTTTATTGTTACATTATTTACCATGTATTTTAATGGTGTTACTGTATTAACCATGTATTTTAATTCTGTTACTTTATTAAATAGATTTTAATTGTGCTACTTTATTTACCATGTATTTTAATTGTGTTTCTTTATTTATCTGTTTTAAATGTGTGACTTTATTTACCATCTATTTCAATTTTGTTACTTTATTTACTATGTATTTTAGATATTTTACTATATTTACCATCTATTTTAATTGTGTTACTTTATTTACCATCTATTTTAACGGTGTTACTTTATTTACCATCTATTTCAATTTTGTTACTTTATTTACAATATATTTTTAATATTTTACTATATTTGCCATCTTTTTTAATTGTGTTACCTTATTTACATTGTATTTTAATGGTGTTACTGTATTTACCATGTATTTTAATTCTGTTACTTTATTTAATATATTTTAATTATGCTACTTTATTTACCATGTATTTTAATTGTGTTACTTTATTACATCTATTTTTAATTTGTTACTTTATTTACCATCTATTTCAATATTGTTACTTTATTTACCATGTTTCTTAAATATTTTACTATGTTTACCATCTATTAGAACATAGCACAGCGTCTTCATTTTCTGACAACGATCACATGTCCATGAACACCGCTGTGGCAGTGAGCGACGCCTGGTGGCATGTCATAAAAATGCAGGCTATTACAAAAGCTGTTTCTCTGTGATTATGTCGGTTCTCCATCATGCAAGCTGTAAAGGTGAATATGCGATGTCAAGATTGCACAATAATAAGAGGAAACACACAACAGATGAATTTCAGGTAGACATACTGGTGATTTCTATCAAACAATGCCTTTGGTATGTCTTTATCAATAAAACAATTACAGCGATACAGCGATACGGGACGCCTGTCAACATTGTTATTAGCCTTCAATAAGCCCCCTGTTTGTGGATAATGAGATAAGAAGCTTTTTAGATTAAATTAGAGACAGAAATTCTATCAATTAACGACGAGTGTAGGTGAGCAGTATGACGGTGACATTTAATATCCATGTTATTATTATTATCATTAACTTGGTATTTATATAGCGCTAGTTTCCAGACTGACTGCTCAAAAGCCCTCTTGAATCTCGCACAGTTGGTATGGCCGTATATATTTTGCTGAACAAGTGTGTCTTCAGATGTTTTTTGAAACTGTTAAGTTCACTGAGCCATCTGAGTTCTTTGGGCAGGGCGTTCCAAAGAAGAGGACCAGCCCTTGCAAAGCAGCGATCCCCATAGGAGATGGTGGCACTTCAAGCAACGATTGATCACAAGACCGTAGGGTTCTTGTTGGCTGGTATTGTATGATGAGATCCTCCAGGTAGCTTGGAGCAAGACCATGCTGTGCCTGGAACACAAGAACGAGAACCTTGAACCGTATTCTCTGTTCTACTTTAAGCCAGTGTAGAACTTTGAGAATCGGTGTGATGTGCTCACAGCGTTTGGCTCTTGTGATCAGTCTGGCAGCAGAGTTTTGTACCCGCTGAAGCGTTTGGATCAGGTGTTTTGGTAATCCTACTAGGAGGGCATTGCAGTAGTCAAGGTGTGATAGCACGCACGCTTGTACAATAGTTGTGACTGTCTTGGTGTTAAGATAGCGTCGCACTTGACTGATGTTCCTGATGTTAAGAAATACTTTTTCGCAGATATATATTTTTCATTGGAAATCTAGTGAAGGAATTTTTGAATTTGAACCAGAGAAAGAGTGTGTTAAATTGACCCAAGAAACGCAACCAAGCTGTTTATCGAATTGCACGAAATTTGAAAGAGGCATAACATATTCGCTGCTGTAAAAGTTTAACACTGATTCTGTTTTTGTTTGTTTGTCACTGATTCTGTTTCTGTCTGAGTATATGTGTCGCCTGTGTTTATATATATATATATATATATATACGTACGTACACTAACGTTGCTATAATACAGGAGACAAGCAAAAGTATTTTATACAGACAAGCAAAAGTATTTTATACATCTATATATATATATATATATATGTATGTATGTATGTATATATATATATATATATATATATATATATATATATATATATATATATATATATATATATATATATATATATATATGTAAAGTACTTTTGCTTGTCTCCTGTATTATAACAACGTTAGTGTACGTACAACTGTTACAATGATATCAAATACATATAACTATGCTCGCCGCCTATATCAGTGACTTTCGACAAACCTTTTCTGTTCAGTATTCACCTGTATCAGTAACTTTCCATATACCATTTCCATTCAGTGTTCACCTGTATCAGTGACTTTCCATATACCTTTTCTTTTCAGTGTTGACCTGTATCAGTGACTTTCCATATACCTATACTGTTCACCTGTATCAGTGACTTTCCATATACCTTTTCTGTTCAGTGTTCACCTGTATCAGTGACTTTTTATATACCTTTCCGTTTAGTGTTCACCTGTATCAGTGACTTTCCATATACCATTTCCATTCAGTGTTCACCTGTATCAGTGACTTTCCATATACCTTTTCCGTTTAGTGTTCACCTGTATCAGTGACTTTCCATATACCTTTTCTGTTCAGTGTTCAACTGTATCAGTGACTTTCCATATACCTTTTCTGTTTAGTGTTCACCTGTATCAGTGACTTTCCATATACCTTTTCCATTCAGTGTTCACCTGTATCAGTGACTTTTCATATACCTTACCGTTTAGTGTTCACCTGTATCAGTGACTTTTCATATACCTAAACTGTTCACCTGTATCAGTGACTTTTGATGTACCTAAACTGTTCAGCTGTATCAGTGACTTTTGATATACCTAAACTGTTCAGCTGTATCAGTGACTTTTGATATACCTAAACTGTTCACCTGTATCAGTGAATTTCGATATACCTAATATGTAAGTCATCATGTAGCTTCATCAACTGGCTCGTCTATGATGGCAGATGATGCACATCAGTCGATATAGCTAAAACACATGTGGGACGGATCAAAGCGGCCTAGCAAGAAATGATATCAACACAAGGTGCTGGAATGAGTGACAGTGGCAGATTTGCACGTTGTCTCCGCGTCCGCTTAATTGAATTATTCCCTATTATCGGCGGTATCTGAGTCGGGAGGTGAGATGATGGTTGCTGTGATTGTATAGCACAGCATGTGCCTCACACACACGCAGAGTGACACCTGATTCATTACAATCGGTCGATGCTTACCGACACGATTAAACGCTGGTAGCAATTAATCGCGTGAACAACATTCAGGGTTGAAATTAAGCAATCTTGCTTTAAAAGTGCACACCATGCTAGTATTGTAGATGAAAGTAATAGACTAAGTAAATTATGTGAAAACGTGATTGACGATAACTTTCGTTAAATTGTAGTTTGACAAATATTAATTGAACTACCATCTACCTAGCAAGTTGCACGTATTACCAACACTGGCCATCACGTGCCGTAGTTGATTCTCTCATGACGAATATTTAATGACACATATTCATCCTGTATTCTGCATTCATTTTATGTGAAGTTAAAACATGTGCGACGTGAGGCTTTTGTGAAACGTTCAATTATCATCATGTATGAATACCTTTATTATCATTAACCAATATTTTAGTGTAGCTACACTCATGCATTAGGTATCAATTTGTCCAGCAGGTAATAAGTGGCGCAGTTGGTATGTCGTATGTATCCAGTCACGTGGTAGGTACCCAGTCGGTATCCCATCATACAGCAGGTATCGAGTAGTGCAGCTGGTATTCAGTTGGTATCCAGTCGTCCACGAGTGGTCCAGTAGGTATCCAGTGGTCCAGGAGGTATCCAGTAGGTATCCAGTCGTCCACGAGTTATCCAGTAGGTATCCAGTCCTCTATGGCGACCTACATGTATCTCTGTCTCAATATGACCTCTATTTGGACCTACATGTATGTGTGTCTCAATATAACCTCCAATTCGACCAGTAGGTATCCAGTCATCCAGTAGGTATCCAGTGGTCCAGTAGGTATCCAGTGGTCCAGGAGGTATCAAGTAGGTATCCAGTGATCCAGGAGGTATCCAATTCGACCAGTAGGTATCCAGTCGTCCAGTAGGTATCCAGTGGTCCAGGAGGTATCAAGTAGGTATCCAGTGATCCAGGAGGTATCCAATTCGACCAGTAGGTATCCAGTCGTCCAGTAGGTATCCAGTGGTCCAGGAGGTATCGGCGTCCAGTAGGTATCCAGTGGTCCAGGAGGTATCAAGTAGGTAGCCAGTGATCCAGGAGGTATCCAGTAGGTATCCAGGTATCCAGTCGTCCAGTAGGTATCCAGTGGTCCAGTAGGTATCCAGTGGTCCATGAGATATCCAGTAGGTATCCAGTGGTCCAGGAGGTATCCAGTAGGTATACAGTGGTCCAGTAGGTATCAATTCGTTAGGTATAAGGTATCCAGCCATGCAGGAGGTATCGAGGAGGTATCGAGTAGTTATCCCGTCGTTGAGTAGCTATCCACTGGTCCAGTAGGTGTGTCCAATGTAATCTCCTCTGTCTCATGACTTCAATCACTGGATTGTCTGGTGTAAACTTGGTAACCTCCATGGCGACCTACATGTATCTCTGTCTCAATATGACCTCTATTTGGACCTACATGTATGTGTGTCTCCATATAACCTCCAATTCGACCAACATGTATGGCCGTTTCAATATCACCTCCATTTCGACCTACAAAAGGAAATTATTTTTTAAGCATTCCTAACTGTAAATTATTACACTAAACATGTTTTTTTATTATTTGGGAACAATCATAACAGGTATACACGCTCTGTAATTGACTGGTTTACCTGCCACAGACCGCTTGCGCTCCTCGCCTGAAGCCGCTAGGAGGCGAAGGGCAGGGTACCGGTACAGCTCTATCCGAGCAATTTCCCCATACAGCATTCCGCTGCGGTGGCACGTTGACCCATTTCCGTGAAGCGCGTCTGTCTGTCAAGAGGGACGGGGACAGGCCTGCAGCCTATCTCTGTGCGGGAAAAGTTGAACTAATTTCCGTGTATTGAGATATTAGCAATTTCGGACAGCGTGAATAATTGACGTGTTTGGCTACAGGAGTAAACACATTACAATTAGGGAGGTAACTGTTATAGAGAAGCATAGACAATGCAACATATGTAGCTAACATAAATTGTGCCCACAAAAGAGTTTTATGCCATTCCATTCAGTTAATCTTTTATACATTTATTATGTATACCACTATGATTGTGTCAACTTAATGCCTTTTGTTCCTTGAAATCAATAAAAAATGGTTCAGAAGTCATTGTTGTGAAAACATATTACTGTATAGTTATGTTTTCATGATACGTATGTTTTCTATTTTTTATATATGTATTTAAACTCAGATGTGTCATGTTGTCATTCCTGATTCTGAAGGTACCACATGCAAATTAGAATTTGTTTCCCCTCCTGGGTTACGTGTGTAGACTGTATGGCAGTATAAGTACTTGCATCAATAGGTAGGTATTCTACAAAGTTTCTTCCGCCGTGTTGATCCTCTGGGTCAAAGTTATCTTGTAAACAAGTAATATCGATATTAGATATGTTTGCAGCACATGCAGTGTTATGGGGCGCAGACGCTATAGCCTTGGTCTCTGTTGCTGGTGGGACGGCTGTCTGTCTCGATCAACCTCATACATAGTCACCACTTAAGACCAAAGACCCCACCACCAAACCCAGACAATACACTATCTGATTTTGAGTGATCCTCCACCCTAAACAGTGCATTATCTTTCATAACGTGCTGACACACACTGAATATGCATAATCTTGTTTTCAAGCATCAGACAATGAGTGTTTTTATGCTCAAATACATCACGAAACACGTCGAATGAGATTCGAACCCGAACGATAACATTTTTGTGCTATCTCATGTCTAAATACACAGTACAACTTGTTTTAATTTGTGTGGCCATTTTGCCCAAAAATTTAAAATGCGTGTTCGAAACGTGTCAGTATAGTATTGGAATGAAGGTTTTTAATGTAGGTTTTCGATTATCTTGTGCCTGACAACATATTTACACTTTACAAGCACTGCTTGGAAAACTGCAACCGGTTTAAAAAAGAAATATTCCAAAAGACATCGCCTCTCTACAGACCTTAGTGTCCTCGAGAATCGTGAAGTCGGGGGGAAATAGATAAAGCCGGTTAGATAGGCATTTTCTTAAAATAATGGTGAATAAATTGCTCGAATCTTACAACGCACTAGTTGACCTCGCCTGATTACTTCTATCTTATCATTTATTAAATCTTATAACACAGTGCTTCACAAGCTAATATCAAATTGTCGGTCACTGATTGGTCGGTGAATGGTCAACGGGGGAATAGCGTGGGGCGCTACAGACGTTATCGTCTTGATGATGGTCAGAGCGCGGCCATCACGTGACCATTGCAACCAGTCATCATGTAAAGGGAGACAATCATCTCGGGTTACCGAGGACTGTAAGACATGACTGATTATTAAGTGGTTAAACGGCTGACGTCTTGCATGGCAGTATCAGATCACATTGTGTGATAACCCCCACTACAGTGACAGTTCTCCAGTAACGACCATCGCGAGGTCATCGCGAACATTGTTCATTTGTGATGTATATAGAGAATCACACCCGAGAATCTTTTGATATCAAATATATCACATGGGTCGATACAATTCTGAAAATCCGAAGCTTACCGAAGAGTAAAAGAAATGTATCGACCACTTTAAAATGAATTTGCGAATTTTGAAAACAGTCTCAAAATATATCAATCGTCCAAACATCGTCCAAACAACAATATTCTTTGCAGGTAGTGATACACGTCCTCAGCACGTTTTTAGGCAGAAAATGGGGAAAAGTTAAAAACACGTGCCGCTTGGGCAGTTCAAACAACGCGTGCAATAAGGGTATATATATGATACCGACGGCATGTCAGACCACCACAGAAATACCGTGACTGACACCCAAACAACGTGAGCGGGCCCTGGGTATGATGGAAGACAGCGTCTTTACCGCCGAAGGAGAGAGCAAACGGCGGCATGTTGCGTTCAGGAGGCCGTGCCGTATGGTAAAAGGGGTGTAATGTTGCGTTCAGGAGGCCGTGCCGTATGGTAAAAGGGGTGTAATGTTGCGTTGAGGAGGCCGTGCCGTATGGTAAAAGGGGTGTAATGTTGCGGGGAGGAATTTGTGGGCAGGAGAGAACACCACTCGTCATTGCTAACGGAAATTTGAAAGTTAAGCGTTACATGGAGGACATTGGTTGTCCGATTGTCTACCATTTCTACAACAGCTGCCACGTAGTGTCCTTTCACAGCATGATTAGGCCAGACCCCACACGGGCCGAATCGTACAGAACTTCCTTGCAGCTAACAGCGTCAATGTGTTGCCGTGGTCCGCACGCTCCCCAGACATGTCCCCCATAGGGATGTCATGTTGCAGTGACGACCATGGAACATATGTTATTATTTATGTGTAAACGTGTCTCGAAATACTTTCTAATGGCTTCATAAGAGCGGAGGAAATTATAGTTCACTGTAGAAATGAGGAAGTAACATCAATGAATGCTATGGTTTCTGAAGATCAACTCTTCACCGGTGAATTGTTTTTCTATCTCTACTTTAAGTGTGAATGAAAGAATACAAAAGATAACACGATGCTTCTTCAGTGGCAAAAAACGGGCGCAGCTTTATTACATAACAATACAGTCGCGACAAGCAGTGTTACACAGTACACAGCAATGCAGTTACATTGCTTGCGTCCGACGTTTAGATGAGTACACATCGGGACGCAATGGAGTAACTACCCAATCATGACCAAATGGGCCGGAACATACACATCATGACCAAATGGGCCGGAATATACACATCACGACCAAATGGGCCGGAATATACACATCATGACCAAATGGGCCGGAATATACACATCATGACCAAATGGGCCGGAATATACACATGACCAAATGGGCCGGAATATACACATGACCAAATGGGCCGGAATATACACATGACCAAATGGGCCGGAATATACACATGACCAAATGGGCCGGAATATACACATGACCAAATGGGCCGGAATATACACATCATGATCAAATGGGCCGGAATATACACATGACCAAATGGGCCGGAATATACACATGACCAAATGGGCCGGAATATACACATCATGACCAAATGGGCCGGAATATACACATGACCAAATGGGCCGGAATATACACATGACCAAATGGGCCGGAATATACACATGACCAAATGGGCCGGAATAGAGATGACAGTTCAGTTCATCCTCCGTGGCTAAACACAACGTGAGGCGTGAGCTGCAGTCCATCCTGTGTCATTACATACACTGTCACCCTCTGTGGTTTGGGTACACTACATGAGGAGCAGTTAGCATGTTGAGGCTGAACTTACTTACAGTTAATGAGAAAAATTGAGTTGCCTGCCACGACCTCCGCCACTGAGCTTGGTTTATAGCAAGCTCATTCCCCTGAGGATTAAGCATAAGAACTGAGTACGAGCGACACTAGTTTTGAAATGAACGCCTGGACGAGGACAAACCAGCAAATAACTCAAGACCCCCCTGCAATGAGTTCACGAAAATGTCATTGCCAATGTCCGACAGGTGGACACCATCCTGTCTGAACAAACCCCTGTCTGCTATGTTAATTTCATTGTGCCCGAGAACGCGACCTCCAAGGTCTAGTACACCTTTCCTACCAAATCTATTAAATCTCTTCCTCTTGCGCTCCATTACTCTGCCGTCTGGTATACCCCGCCATGTGACCCTCTGCAGAACATCTGACCATATGACTTGTGTGAAGGGCATCACGTGATGAAGTTTTTGTGAGATCCCGACTCCCCGTTTGTAACAGTACTGTTGTTGGCACGTCCCCAAGGTCGTTACCTCCCAAATGAAGGAGAAGCCATGCTGGTGGTGGACTGCGCCTTAGTTTTTGCTGAAGAAATGGCAACAATGATTTCCACTTCATTCCCCTACTCCCATACCATGTTAAGCTGAGTCCATACTTCTGCAGACGCAGGTCCAATCCCACTGGCCTTGCAACTGATCTCCGGTGAGCCCAGTAGATAAGGCTGGAGCCGACAAGCCATATTTCTGTCAAAAATGAGTTGTTACAACATATTGATGCGAATATACTTAGCGTATGCAGCAGATATCCACCTACCCCATGTGCAAAGTAGCTCACGTGGTATTCCCTGTGTTACTGCATATGTAGCAGCTCCAATCCTGAATGAGTGTGTGTTGTAGTTTTGTGTGTGAAAGTTGAGGAATTGTAAAGCTTTCCGGAGTACTGCAGAGAACTGATATCTGGTGACGGCTTTACCATTCAAATGGATGAAGAACTGGCCTGGTTGGGCTGAGCGTAAAGACAGATATGCACTTAATGACCTGACTGGGAAAATTGTAGGATCAGACTTAGCTGGGATTATCAGAGTTGTGCCTTTGCCATGTTGATCATTCTTCGAAAAGCAAATCTTAACGTGCACTGCCTGTGCAATGATACCGACATCTGCCAATTTAAGTGTTCTGTCCTGATTCATCTTGGTCACAAACGCTATCTCACCAATACGTAGGAATGCAAAAAATGCCAAGTTAAACATGGCAGCAAATAAACAAGCTTCATAACCTGACGTACAAATAGCCTGTCAATTGTAAATGGGTGTCTTGCATCAGGCGTCGACATCAGAGCTGCTGTATTTCTGTATCCCTGCATGCATTTGCGAACTAAAAAGTTTTCAGTAGGGTCAGACCAGCTATTAATTTTGTGATGTCTGCCAAGAGCTGAGAGATGATTAGCTATAGTTGAGCTTGCCAAGGCCTTCCTAGTGATACTGGCTATGTAACATAAAATATCATCTACCGGCACAGGCCAAATCATAGGTATTTCATGATTGTGACGAAATTTGTCAAATGACCTTAATGCAGCTGCATAGGTGTGTTGAGTATTGCTCGACACTGATGCTTTAATAAGGGCAAAAGCCTCGGATTTTAGATAAGCCACAGATTCTTGGGTACTGGTGTCGGTTTGGTTCTGGCTTCTGGTTTCAGCTGACGAAACTTCTGAAGATCAAAACGAGCTAAGGAATCTGCAATGCTGTTTTTAAAACCAGGAATATACTGACCTTTGACTAATAAATTTATGTTGAGACAATGAAGTACAAACTGCCTCACAAACTGCATAGTATTCTTACATTTAGTTGACTGCTAGTTCATTATGGACACTACTGCTTGGTTATCAATATTCATTATTAACTTTTTGCCCCTGAGGGCATCAGCCCAAATGTTAACCGCAACATAGACTGGGAAGAATTCCAGCAGTAAGATGTTTCGTGTTAGGCCTAAAGTCCTCCAATGTCCAGGCCATGAACCGTTGGTCCAGCGTCCATGAAAGTACGCTCCAAACCCACATGACTCTCCTGATGCACTGTCTGTATAGAGGTGTAATGCTTCATTGGTAATCCAGCATTGATCCAGGAATAATGACGTTCCATTATGATTGTCCAGGAATGAAAGCCAAATCTGAAAATAATCTTTCATATTCCTTGTTACCCTAACTTTATGATGGGGCTTCTTAATACCACAAATTGAATCAATGAATCTCCGTAGGAAGGCCCTGCCGATGGGAATGGCCCTACCTATGTAATTTAGTGAACCAATGAGACTCTCTACTTGCTGTTTGGTTGCTTTGGATTTTGACATGACAAACCTGAGTTTATCCTTAGCATCCTGTATTTTGTCTGCTGGTATGGTTAACTCCATTCTTACTGTGTCTAGCTGAAATCCAAGGAAGCTGATTAATGTTGTTGGTGTTACTGTTTTGTGACTGGCTATAGGGATTCCGAGTTCGTCGCAAGTTGCTAATAATGTTGACAGGACTAACTGACATTCAGACTTATCTCTTCCAGATCCTCCGCATAGGTAGTCGTCCAAGTAATGCATCAACTCACCTTGAGAATTTAACTTTGTTTGAACTATCCACTGGATGAAAGTGGAATTTTTTTCAAATATTGAGCAGCTTATACTGCACCCAAATGGTAATGCTTTGTCGACATAATATTTATGTAAGAATTTTATTCCTAGTAAGTGAAAATCATGAGGATGCACCATGCATAACCTGAAAGCGCTTTGGATGTCGGCCTTTGCCCCCGGACCAAGCTGCTGAATCATTAAAATTGCATCGTCAATGGATGAGTAGGTTACGGAACAAAGGCTGGGGCTGATGAAATCATTTACTGACATACCATCTGGATACGATAAGTGGTGGATGATGCGGTACCCGTCTACTTCTTTCTTTGGAACAATTCCAATAGGAGAGATCCTCAGGTTTGGTAAAGGTGGGTTATGATATGGACCGGCCATTCGGCCTAATTGTACTTCATTGGAAAGTTTCCCAAGTATGATTTGTTCCATATTGGGATCTTGAGCTGATTTTAGGTTATTACAAACTAAACTGGCCTCTCTGGGTCCTGTGTAATGTAAATGAAATCCTTTGGTGAAACCGCAACGAAGAACACCGGCATCACTTAACAATGGGTAGGACTCCAGGTATGTTAATAGCTTATCTACTTTGATAGGTGTGTGGCCCAATGCTTGCACGTTTTGGGAGGTTTCTGTTGCGAAACTGAAATGTATTAACCTCTGGGGTTGGTTGATTTCCTGTAACTGATTGGTTTAATCGGCACTTTGGGAATGGGTGGCTCCTACAACACTGATAGCAAACATGAGGAAAACGGCAATGTTGTCTGCGACAAAATTTTCCAGGGTCATTGAAATCCAAGCAAAAACCAATTTTTAAGGTGTTTGCAGTTGGAGATTGTGAAGGTTGCTTGAAAGTGGTGAAACTGCGGTTCACAGGTTGAGGAGTGACATTCATGTATAACATCCACAATTCCGCGTTGATTGTGCCCCAAGCCTTGTCTGTGGATCTACTTATGCGCAACCTAAATTGTTTATCATAATTCTGCCAACCCTGGCCCCTGCTGGCGGCCAATCTAATTGTGTGCAAATATTTAAGCATTTGCTGGTGGCTTTCGGGGAATTTCTCCAGGTATATGCTGACAAATATGTTAAAGGCTGTTGTCCACTCTACCACTGACTGTATGTCCTTCGACTGTCGTGACATTTCCAATTGACCCATTGAGTTTACTCTGATAGTGCTATCCATACGTTGCTCCTTATCCAATCCCTTAATCAGGGTAGCCAGATCTACATATTCCCCACTGTGTATTTTATCCCTAATTGGTTGGGGGATGAAGGAACCAACATTGTCAGTTGACAAAGCAACCATTTTGTCACCACTGCATGCAATCCTAGCATTTATAGGCATGTTAAGCGTATCGTTGTCAATGGCAACAGATGCGAGAGCGTGTGTGTTGTGATTTACCGACTGTACTAGCGGGATAGTTGGGGTATCTAAGCCTATCACTACATGAGACCGTGCATCATTATTGAAAACATGAGGTAATACATCACCTGATCCATTCCTCGCGTCGACGGGCTGCGATGTCCGTGGGACGGTAGTTGACGCCATGTTGTCTGCATCGCCAGGCTGAGAACTTCGATTCGTCGGTTTGTTGACTCGAGCCGATTTCCGCGACGATCTCCGGTCGCTGGGTGCTTGGATCTTCCGCTTCCTCGATCTCCGACCTGACATCGTTCTTCTCACCAAACGTACGGACAAGAAATTACACTAAGGCGATAAATAATATGTTGCCTATGAAATTCGCGTTTGGCTTCTTGCTGGTGTACGCAGAAAGAGGCTTGATGCAGTCACGTGCGTCACGTGATCGGTTTACGATTACCAACACACTGGTGTAAGGGAGGCAAATCCACTGAACTGTGGTAGGGTGCCTAACCTCCTACTTAAACAAATTTGTTTCATACTGGCTTTCACAAATTAGAGTATGCAAATATGGTTTGGCCCTGTCTTTTTATCAAGATAAACTGCAATTACTGTGATATGATATATTAAGCTTTCTTGGATTTTAATCCAATGACAAAGAGCTGAGATAATTCGTTTAACATAAATTTTAGAAATTAGCGCCTGTTAATCCATTAACAATCAATTTGTAACATGTCAGTTCCTAATTTCCTTCATCTTTATATACTAGTACTTACAATATGTTACATTGGAGTTAAGAAACAACACAGGTGTACTCTTTGGAAGTAATGTATCTCATGATATTCATGACACACTTTCCATCTTAAGTAACACTCCGGGTCTGCGCCAACCCTGTCTTTTAACTGACTATATTTGTATTTTGCCGTTTGTTTTCGTCACACACCCTTACTGCCTTGCAGTTAAAACGCATACGACGCATGTTTGTGTGATAATTGTCCTGTCTGGTTTAATATCTTTATCGAAAATTTCAATTTTGACCATAACTTTCCATTTTCAAAGGTTGCCCAATGGCCATGGATGTTGTTCTGTATCATCTGGATTTAAGTTGCTACAGTTGTTATGACCGAAGCAGTCTACAGAATAATTATGTCAAACGTGTTTTCTTTTCTTTTTTCTGTTGTGTATTTCAAGTTTTATTTAATATTTTTCTTTGACTTGATTTCAAGAAGATAATATCGTTATATAAAGCTGCAGAATGTGTTATAATCACTGAGAGTCCTTATCTTATTTTTTAAGTATCCATGGTAAATAGTGACTGGTCTAAAACGAATTTTATCATCAGATCTATAGATGATAATGCTTTATTTTCGGGTACTGCATTGTCCTGCATATTCCGATAGCTCTAGATAACACTGAATCGTCTCCAATTGGTCCCCCGGGTTCCAGTTGTCTGCTGACCTTCTCTCCGCTCGACTTCGAAAGAGGTCCAAGTATGAACGAACAATAGATATAAACGTCCCCATTGTCTCTACTCCTAAAATTGATACGTTGAGGTGACAATGCCCTTTGGTAAAGTGCTTATTGAATTAACGAGGACACCATACCTGCGAGTTGCCTCCCCTCGGGGTATCAGGCAGCACAGGCGTGGACGGCTACTGTCAATCACGCCCTCCATACATCGACAGGAAGAAGGAGCACGCAATGTGTGAAGCTGTAAGTTATTGCGACTGTCTCTATCAGTGACTGAAGAATATTTAGAGAAGAACTTACGAACTACATAGAATTATCATCATTTCGCGCAATTCAGTTGTGTACGTTCCGATTTAAAATAAAAGACTGCAATTCAGCATTACGTCACGAGTGACAATAAAAAGGAATTCGGTGTTGCGAATAGGTTATTCAAGATGGTACCCACATTATGTTGTAGAATGTTTGTCATAGCATGCATAGACTATGTAAAACTATTGTTCTAATGACGTCATATAAATATTGTTTTTGACGTCATGACCATCGTCATCTTCTTGGGAACAATGTACCGATTGACTTGATGTAATATGAGGTGGTGCTGAAGACCTGATCCAAAACCTGAAAATATAGTAGAGTAGCAGCAGAAGTAGTAGAATCAGCAGCAGCAACAGTAGTAGTAGTAGTAGTAGTAGTAGTAACAGCAGTAGTAGTAGTAGTAGTAGTAGTAGTGGTAGTGGTAGTAGTAGTAGTAGTACCACCAGCACTAGCAGTAGTAGCACCATCAGTAGCAGCAGGAGTACTTCATATAACTGTTTGATGACTTAGATGTTTGTTTGTTGTTTAACGCCACACTCAACAATATTCCAGCGACATGACGGCGGTGTGTAAGTAATCGAGTCTTGACCAGGTGAGGTGAAGTGAAATTAGGTTTAACGTCGCGTCCAACATTATTGCACTTATATCGCGACGTGCATGCACGTGTGTGTGTGTGTGTGTGTGGCTGCTTGTACTACTCCGGACTGATGCCGATTTATAGTGCCAGCACACTGAGATACCATACCGCAGTTTAACATGAATACCCCACTCAGACACAGTATACTGACTCCGAGCCGACCAGTCCTTGTTTTAGCACCTTAATGCCGAGCGCCATACAGGGTAACAACAAGTACCATCTTTTAACGTCTTTTGGTATGACGCGGCCGGGGATCGAACCCCGTACCTTCCGCTCTCCGGGCGGACGCTCTACCTCTAGACCACGGAGGCGGTCTCTTGACCAGACAATCCTGAACACGTAACATTTCTTGACAAGTTATGGCGAGGCAGTATGTGACATGGTATAGCTGTGGGTCTGTACGTGAGGCAGTGCGTGACGTGGTATATCGACGTGACTACGGAAGGCAGTGCGTGACTACGTAAGCCAGCGAGTGACGTGGTATATCGACTTGACTTGGCAGTGCGTGAAAAGGTATGGGGGTGGGGTACGTTAGGGTGTCGTATATCACCGTAACTATGTGGGGCACTACGTGACGTCGTATATCAGCGTTTCGATGTGGGGCACTACGTGACGTCGTATATCATCGTTACTATGTGGGGCACTACGTGACGTCGTATATCACCGTAACTATGTGGGGCACTACGTGACGTCGTACATCAGCGTTTCGATGTGGGGCACTACGTGACGTCGTATATCAGCGTTACTATGTGGGGCACTACGTGACGTCGTATATCAGCGTAACTATGTGGGGCACTACGTGACGTCGTATATCAGCGTTTCTATGTGGGGCACTACGTGACGTCGTATATCATCGTTACTATGTGGGGCACTACGTGACGTCGTATATCAGCGTTACTATGTGGGGCACAACGTGACGTCGTTTATCAGGGTAACTATGTGGGGCACTTTGTGACGTGGTATATCAGCGTAACTATGTGGGGCACTACGTGACGTCGTATATCAGCGTTACTATGTGGGGCACTACGTGACGTCGTATATCAGCGTAACTATGTGGGGCACTACGTGACGTCGTATATCAGCGTAACTATGTGGGGCACTACGTGACGTCGTATATCAGCGTTACTATGTGGGGCACTACGTGACGTGGTATATCGACGTGACCGTACGTGAGGCAGTGCGTGACGTGGTATATCGACGTGACTGTACGTGAGGCAGTGCGTGACGTGGTATATCGACGTGACTGTACGTGAGGCAGTGCGTGACGTAGTATTGTGGCGGGCCTGTATGGGCACACCAGTCCTATCAGGCAGGTAATCAATCAATGGGTAAGTCCCGTGTATCTCTGTGATGTTGCAAGAACAAAAGACCCCTTGATTGCTCAGCTGACGGAAATTAATTTACCAAGTCAGAATATGATGGCTGTATAACCACGGCCGCCTCGTTACATAATTCATTTAAAGCTCAGCCCCCTTGGCGTCCCGCAACACCTACGGTCTTTGTCGTCTAATAGTCGTCATCATTCTTGTTACGGCTCTAGTAGTACAGAGGCCGGACTTCAGGCCCGTCACTCATCCAATGTAAAGCTAATATTTATGACAGTTGTGATAGATGATGGGGAAGGGGGTACGGTGTTGTACTTAAAGCTATCACGGGTTTTTAAATGGCAGTTTTTGAATAATAAGCTTATTATTTCCATAACTCAGTTGTCTTGAATAACATGCATATACTGTTGTGTTGCATCTGCACTGAGAAATGCGTGTTATTGGAGTCGGTAGGTTTTCCTTTACTTTAATTACTATTTGTTCACATTAAATTGTAAACTGAGTTCTTCAGGAAGGGGACAATGCGTTTTTCTTTCACCCGAATATGTCACCAGAGATAGGACTTATCAATCGATAAGAATACGGGTGTGTCACCATGATATTCATAGTTTTTAAAGCATGTATCCCCCGTATTGAGATGTCCTCAGCAACCAATGCTGGTCACATTAGGCAATTTAGTGGATGGTGGGGGCCAGGCTTTGTTGACCGCAGGACGTTGCTCATAATATCAATCACTGGTTTGACTGGTCCAGATTGGTTACAGACAAGGTCGCCGTCATGTACCTGGAGTATCACCTGTCATGTGGGGAATATTAGTGCATTAAGTGCTGGTCAAGTGGGGAATATTAGTGCATTAAGAGCTAGCTCTCTCTCTCTCTCTCTCTCTCTCTCTCTCTCTCTCTCTCTCTCTCTCTCTCTCTCTCTCTCTCTCTCTCTCTCTCTCTCTCTCTCCACGCCAATGTGTGTCAGCGGGTACACACATGACACTCACTTGATGTTTATACAGAGAGGAATAAACACAAGCCTAAAGTTATCAATCACACAGCAAGGATACACCTTGATTTCAATAATTGCCTTGGGATATTTCCCATGATTGTTCATATTTTGATGAGACATTCCCTTTAATTTTAATTACCAACATGTAAAACATATTTAGTGCATTCTTAAAATGTGCAAATCACGCCATGTATTCATCATAGAAAGGATTAATCCTGGGTCTGCAGAAAGAGCGAACCACTGAAGATTGGATGTTCGGTAACCTTGGTGATCTGTAACTATCAATCACTGTTTTTTTCTGGTCCAGGCTCGATGACTTACATGCCACAGTAATATTGCTGAAATAGTTCTGACTGCGGCTTCAACAACAACAAACATTTCCCGACACGCGCTCCAGCACCGGACAGTGGTACAAGGGAGCTAACTCTTCAATCCCCGGTATTAAAAATATCGGCTTTTTTAAATTATTAGCAATGCGATCAAAAATACTGAATGATCTAATGTTTAAACACTTTACGTGACACAAAAAAATATTTCATCTCATTGGTTACGATGACCCCCGGACCCCGGACAACTTCCACGGTCATTCACAGCTACCTGAGTAAATATTGTGATTCACACCAAGTGAGCCTGCAGTAAAATCATATCGAAGCATCAGTTCCTTCTTCAGTGTACTAACCAACTCATCTATCATTCTGTATAGTTTTATACCGGTTATTTTGGTATTACATTTTTAAGCAGGATGTGTTGGCCGAGAACAGTTCCGACATAAGTTTGAAAGCAAGTAAAGGTTTAATTCCTATAAAACAGCTGTTATAAACTTCGAAATATCGCTCCTAAAGTGTTGTTTAAAATATTCGACTCAGATTTAACCTATTATTTTATATAGTTCGGAGATTTGGGGTGTTTGGGTATTAGTTCCAAATTCACAAATGCTGCAGTGCTCGGAGAATGTGGTCGATATGGTATTTATATTGTTTCTTACGCAAGATGTTTAAGATACTGGTTTAAGCTTCTTAACATGTCTCAAGAGAGATTTCCAAAACGGGTTTACGATATGTTAGTTAGGTTTGATGCCGTTGGTAGGAATACATGGGTTTCGGCTATTAAGAATATGTTATATTCTCATGGCTTCAGACATGTGTGGGAATTTTTAGGTGCTTGTGATCCTGAATATTTTATAAGTGAGTTTATTCTGAGGGCTGAGGACTGTCATGTTCAAACATGATATTCTGAAGTGTCTGGATGAGAAATTAGAATTGTATTCATTATTAAGACATCATTACCACTTGAACCGTATTAAATGTATAATCAAAAGAAAAGTGACGCACGCTTACCCCTTTACGTATTGGAGAACTGGAAATAATGCACAACACAGGAAGGAGGGATGGCATTGATAATACACTCCGGTTTTGTCCATTGAGCAAGTTAAGGGCATTTGAAAATAAATTCATTTAATTCTTGTTTGCCCTATTTATGAAGATATTCGCTCAAAATATTTCCCATATTTAGACTTTATTACTGGTAATAATCGTAAAGACATACTACAGACTGTAGTTAGAATGTTAAACTCTTCCAATGTAACCTGTCTTGAGAACTTAGCCAATTGTGTTTAAGATGCTATCTGTCTTCGTTCTTCTTACCTGTAAATATTATTTCATGAAACACTTGATGTGAAACTAAATTGTATATATCTGTACGTGGGCCTGAGGTCTTATTACCGAATAAACCGATTGATACCTGTACTTTTATTAACAGTTTTTTGAAATTATATGTAACGTGTCCGTGGACTCGTACATATAGGTGCTCAGACACATGGCTCCCAGAACCTATCTGCTTTCCATCTGACAAAAGTGTCATTGAGTGACTTAGGTTTACGCCGCTTTGAACAATGTTCTTGTTCCATCACGGCGTGTCAGCTGAACGTGATGCAGGTCTCAGACGTTTAGTACTTTGGTGAACCTCACTAGCGCGGAAATTGTGGCGACAAACCTAGAAACATAATCGCCTACATTCGTTTAGCTTGTTTTAGAAAATACCTTATACCGAAGGCAGTAGTTTGTTTGTTTGTTTGTTTGTTTAACGCCGCAAGCAGCAACAATTAAGACAGGGTCGGACCTGTTTTTGAGGCTAATGATGTTTAAATAGCTGTAAAAAGAAGAAAACGATTTGACAATATGGGTCTACTGTATTATGTCCGACTCCAAGACCGAGTAGTTTCCGCTTGCACTTTCAAAACACGTACAGCAGATCCTAGAAAACACGCCACTAACATCGTATATACCGATTATGACATGCCTAACATCGAGTCGATAACAGATGATACCATAACAATCATTCCACGCAAAATGTTGTGAGAATCAGCATACCTTTTTCGTTTATTTCAGCTGAAAAAAATAGAAGCGCGTTTCTATGCTATCACAATGACCGTGACCTTTTCTTGTCAAGGGCAGTTAATATATATATACTAAGAGTAAGAGTGGTTTCCCTTCGGTGAAAAATAATAGATGGTATGTAATACTGAAATGTAGCGTATTTGAATTGTCGCTTATGTATAATTGGATGGTATGCAGTCTGAGAACATTTAATCCATAGACGTTATCACGCGAGTGTGTATGGGGATGGTAAATATCCTGCATTGGGAATAAACATTGTATTTAGCGAGCCTAAACATAGTGTTTATTCCTAATACAGGATATTTACCATCCCCAAAGAAACAAGCGTGATAACCTCTTTATCATATAATGTCATTCTTTAAATCGTTTTCCCTCTCTCACAAACATTACCGAAACATTGCGAGTTTTCCTGGAATGCGCGCATTAATATATATTATGTCACAGGGTAAGTGATGTGTCAGTCGGACATTGACAGTAGCCAATATAGTTCCAACTGAAATCTGTTTGTTATACAGTGGCGAAGCAACATATTCGCAAAACAACAATTGTTTTTAATTGCCTTTCGCGGCAATCCATCGGTCTGTCCACTAGAGTAACTGCCCTTTGTCAAAGGGAAGCTACTCTTACCCTAGTCTATGAGACGTCACGGCTACGGTCAGACGTTGCTGACAGTCGGTCTGTCCTGTCATAACGTTAAGAAGTGTAGTCAGATGTACACACAGCGACAAAACGAAACAAGGTAACAATTCAAACATATTTCGGCCAAATCCAACTATTTTAATTTGTGGAGAAGGTTTCAAGCCGTAGAGGTCTACAAGCACAGCTATGGCAACTGATCCCGTTTGGCTAGGCCTCGTGCCCTCGCAAAATTGTGTCGAAATTTATGTCTCCAAAGTTGCAAAACTTATAAAATGCCTTAGCAACAGTTAGACACTGATTTTAAGTATATTAGACTGTTCTTTTGCTTATGATAGCAATTATCTCTGTAGTTTATCCAGATTCCCGATGGTTAATTCTGACTCGATCGCCGAATGACGAGGGCGACGCCATGTTTGTTTATAAACAGTGAAAGTAGTCCCTACTTGACCTTTGATATTTACATCTCTATCTCTATGAATTTATATTTCATTGGAATGATAAAAGGAAAAAAATCAAGCTTATGTTACTGACAGAAGCCATAACAGAGGTGTTATGGATTGCAAACATGCCTTATATATCTTTCTGACTGACGTCCCATGATTACAGTTCACTCCCACTACACCTTGCTGGAGTATTTCTTTTTGTAAGCGTACAGAGTAAAAAGCTGTTTGAATTTGATGTAAACTCAAAAGTGTGGTTAACGCTCGTATCAATTCGTTGTTGAATGGAACCTGAATATACATTATATATATATATTTAGTAAATTAGTGTATTATTTATAATAAAACATCACTGCTCTTTCTAGCATGTTATAATCGTTTTATCTACATATAAATTGTCACTGTTAGTCAATATTCATTGAAAATATATAATTTACTATCGTCTTGCTTCCGTCACATACTGGAATACTGCTGAGTGCGGCGTTAAACATTTTATACAAATAAACCGTACAATATAGTTGCGTGTAAAACAGTGTGACCTTCAATGTGATCATGAATTCCGTGTCACTTCTCCATGTTGTTATTGCTGGCGGTTTGTAAAATCCCGATGTCGTCATTGGGAAACACCCCCGCTTTTTCAACCTCTAACACAAATGAGTTTTCTGCCAGAGTTACGATAAGATTTATCTTAGCTAAGATCGTTTCGAAAATCTAGGTCCAGTGTCGTAAACTAACAGTTATAGATTAGAATAGAATAGCAGGCGTGATTTTTGTCGTCGCTAAGATTTGTCTTAGATAAGACAGCTTTGTGAATGGGCCCGCATATACATATTCGAGTTTGGACCAGACAATCCAGTGATTGACATTGATCTAGGCAATTTGGATACGTTGATGTGCATCAACCAAGTCAGCGAACCTGACCAAACTATGCTGTTAGTCGCCTCTCACGACAAGCATGGTTTGCTGAAGACCAATTCTAACCCGGGTCGTCAAGGGGTGTGGGAAGTATGGGTTGGTTGCTGAAGACGAATTTTGACCCGGATATAAACGGATAGAATGCAGAAATCAATTTGTGTGCTAGTGTTTACAGGACGTTTCACACTCAGCCGCATACATCCCTGAATTTTACTAAAACTGATAATAATATCCAGCTCTGACTAGACGCTGTATATAATTACTGAATTGACTTCAATGTTCATGTAGGTTGAACGAATAATCCGGTTTCCAAACTGTAAATCGGCGTCGGATTTACGTAAATGTATTTATAAGTCAATGTAAAAAATAAGCACACATAATGATGAAGAGATTATCACGCTGGCTAAACACAATGTGTATTCTTAATAAAGGGTATTTACCGTCCCCAATCCCACTCGCGTAATAACCTCTATCTGAACACAATCGTCTATTTACGCTAACGTAATCAGTCAGTACTCTATTCTAAATGGGCTTGTACTTACGTTCTGCGTCCTGACGCGTGTGAAATTGTTACGTAATGAAACGAAAATGACGTCATAAACCAAATGACGTCATACGTATGTTGTGGAGCAATGGCGGACAAAAGAAACATGAAGCACACCCTTGCAGTTTACACGCTGCTTATTTTGGTTGGTCAGTGGACGGGTGACATGAAAGAATACAGAGAGAACCCAGAGTATTTGCTGGAGCTATGTGACACAAAACAATCCAATGGTAAGCTCCTCCCGTCGAATGTTTTAATGCGTCACGCTTTTGGTAACAAGATATACTAAGGATTGACTGTGTATTTGTTTCGGTTCAATGAGGTATGAATCGAAAAACCGTGAGCCAACTAAATGAATTCGCGATTTGGGTAGTTTAGACAATGAATATGCATGAATGTCGCTAAATGTCCCGTGCATGAAGATACACGTGAGCGGAAAGGGAATTCCCTCGACTATTGGGATTCCCAGACATTCCGCAGTAATAAAAGTAATGCGCCTCGTTGGGCGTGGCTTAATGTTTTACATTTATTGGGAAATGAACACACTCCGGCGCATTGGTGACTTAGCATAACTACCACAGTCTAATTTGCATATCACGTGACCGGACTTTTCTCTTGTTTGTAAACAAACGAACTTTTTCAGAAATCAGAATAGAACGGACTAATGCAAGTATTTAGGGGCGCTTTACATATTGTTTTGCATTATTATATGAATATGCTACTGTAACTGCGACAGTGAGTTGCATGACAATACATATTGATACATCAAAGCGACCGTATCGCTAGCTCTCCGTAGGGTTTCGATGACAACACGTGGAGCCGTACAACCAATGTATACATAGGATAACTACGCAAATGGAAAATAGTTTTTCACGATTTAGGATATTTTCTCAATGAAAGTTAACCATTCTATGACATATGTTTATCTAGATATGTAGACTTTTCAAAAATGAAACAGATGAAAAACTTGCAGTATCTTGAATGGACTGCGTAAGATGTGACGAATCGTCACATGGCGCTAGCCTGTGGCAGAGGTACTATGCTGGTCGCATGGAACTCCAGTGAGGAGAGCCGGAAATGAATGCAATAACATTTGACCAATTCAGCTAATCAGAATGTAGGAATTTCAACGAAATTTAATTATATCAAAACGAAGAAGATTAGACC
This sequence comes from Haliotis cracherodii, assembly GCF_022045235.1. Taxonomy (NCBI): domain Eukaryota; kingdom Metazoa; phylum Mollusca; class Gastropoda; order Lepetellida; family Haliotidae; genus Haliotis; species Haliotis cracherodii. Next base: position 23,410,094 of record NW_027266273.1, read on the forward strand.
TGGTTGTGCCCTACACGCACTGTAGTGATGCTAAAGGAGGGTGGTCTTCAGCAACCCATGCTTGTCGTATTAGGCGACTTGGTTGTTGCATTTCATCGTATCACAATTGCGCAGATCGATGCCCATGATGTCAGTCACTGGTCCAGACACTCGTATTTACAGATCGCCGTCAAACAGCTGGAATATTGTTGAGTGCGGCGTCAGACAACAAACAAAGCTGAAGGAAGAAACAGTCGTTAGCCATTGTATGTGCCACTGTATGTGCCACTGTATGCTCCACTGTATGGGGGCGGTCGGGTAGCCTAGTGGTTAAAGCGTTCGCTCGTCACGCCGAAGACCCGGGTTCGATTCCCGACATGGGTACAATGTGTGAAGCACATTTCTGGTGTCCCCCGTCGTGATATTGCTGGAATATTGCTAAAAGCGGCGTAAAACCATACTCACTCACTCACTCACTCACTCACTCCACTGTATGTGTCATTGTATGTGTCACTGTATGTGTCATTGTATGTGCCAGCGTCTGTATGATGCGCTGTGTGTTCCAGATGTCAAAGAGGAAGGGTGTCGTGAGGCCAAGAACGCGACTCTGGTAAAAAGACATAATTACATGTCGTCCATATGGTGTGCAAAAAAGTGCTGGAAAGATAAATTCAAATATTCTCTCGTAAAAGTAAGTTACATTTTAGTTGAAAATAATTATAAATGAAGCATCTTGATACTTGATTGTACAACCCCGCGGACTGTCGTAAGAGGCGACTGAAATTGATCGGGTGGCCAAGCTTTGTGACTTGAAATTCATACGCACGCAGGCACGCACGCACGCACGCATGCACACACGCACCGTAATTTATAATGGACCCGTGAAGATTCCTGGGTAGAATAGGTCTTCAGCAACCCATGCTTGCCGTAAAAGTAGACTTAGCTTGTCGTAAAAGGCGACTAACGGGATCGGGTGGTCAGGCTCGCTGACTTGGTTGGTGCATGTCATCGATCCCAATTGCGTGGATCAGTGCTCATGACGTCAATCACTGGATTGTCTGGTCCAGACTAGAGTATATACAGACCGCCGTAATATAGCTGGAATATTGCTGAGTGCGGCGTTAAACAACAAACCAACAAAACCAACCAACTAATAATGCCGCTGCCTCAGTGTTTTGGACAGCGATGGGTCAAGAACAATGCTTAACATGGCCGTCCATGGTTTAGCTCAGTATTATCGAAAAAAATTTTTAAGGCACTACAAAAAAAAAAGAATCGCAATACGGAAATTATTTTGTCATAAAAGAAAACTTAACGGACCAAGAGGTGCAAAATGAAGAGGTTTAATGTGTTACAGAGTCAGTAACAAATTTCCCAGATCAAAATGATCACAACAAGGACACGCAAACCATTAGTCGGGAAACATGAACAATTCGGAAAACCGTACCCAGAGCATTAGGGCCATGGAGGTGCACGCACTGAATGTGCAGCAGCATAATGTAACAGAAGTGCAAAGAAACAACGTCATCGGCCGCTTGCAGGCAAGAGAATCCCGATCAGCTGTAGCCAGGGTTTTCAGTGTAGCGCCCAACACCATCACATGGCTATGGGATCGGTTTCAACAGCATGGGTCAACACGTGATCGGCCAAGGTCGGGACGACCAAGAGTAACCACCCCCACACAAGATCGCTACATCCGACTGCGCCACCTACGTGAAAGGACGACCACAGCCACTTCAACCTCACCCCAAATACCAGGACTGCGCAGAATCTCCGACCAGACCGTACAAAACCGTTTAAGAGCAGCAGATTTACGAGCAAGATGTCCTGTTCATATTGAGTCGACAACATCGTCAACAACGACTGGGTATGGCCTAAACTGCGATGGAGAGATGTCTGGTTCTCCGTCGAGGGGATGGAAGAGCACGGGTCTACAGACGTCGGGGAGAACGTTACGCCGGAAACTGCGTACAGGAAGTGGACAGGTTTGGTGGGGGTAGTGTTATGATGTTTTGTTTTTTTGTGGGCGGATATCTCTCATCATGGCAGGACAGGTTTGGTCGATATCCAGGGCAATCTTACGGCTCAACGATACATCAACGAAATTCTCCTACCACACGTCCTTCCACTTGCAGCCAAAGGCAACGGTGTATTCCAGCAGGACAACGCTAGACCGCATACAGCACGGATCACAAGAGCATGTCTACACAACAACAACGTTGATGTTCTCCCCTGGCTTTGAAACCGATAGAGCACATGTGGGATGAATTGGATAGACGGCAACGCCGACGTCAACCACAGCCCCAGACGTTGCAGCAGTTGGCTTTTGCCTTGAAGGCCGAGTGGGCTGACATTCCCAAGGATGTGATTCGCATACTCGTCTCTTCCATGGGCAGGAGATGTCAGGCCGCTATCGATTCCAACGGGGGACATACGCGTTACTGATGTTAACTGACTTTCACATTGGACTCTTCCTATGTACCGATAACTGAGATGACTACAAATACCAAGTGTTCTCTCCACAACATTTTGGCGCAATACATTGTGGTTCCTCGTATAAATGTATTTTCCCACCTCACACAAATCTGGCTTTGCGTTTCTTTTGAAGAGTATACTTAACTATCTATCAACGTTGATGTTCGGCCTGATGTCACTTGTTTCAGCGAGGAGACCAATGCCTCTGTTCTCAAGTCCTGGGGAGCAAGGTAGACAGCAACAAGTGCAACATCCCCTGCCCATCGTCCAAGGCACAGAACTGTGGGGGCTATCACGTGGTCAACGTTCTCTATACAGGTGGGTTGTAGGGCTATCACGTGGTCTTCGTTCTCTATACAGGTGGGTTGTAGGGCTATCACGTGGTCTTCGTTCTCTATACAGGTGGTTTGTAGGGCTATCACGTGGTCTTCGTTCTCCATACAGGTGGGTTGTAGGGCTATCACGTGGCTACTGTTTCTGTACATATGGGTTGACTGTGACATCTTCATTAGGCGTAGTTACCCAGGGTGTGACTGTTCTTGGTCTGTCTGATATCTTCCCGGTATGTCTGTAGAGTTGCATCTGGTTAGTTACAGAAACACGGGAACAACTAAAAGTTGTGACGTTTTGGTTTGGTTTTTTTGGGGGGGTGTGGGGGGGGGGGGGGTGTTTATCAGTGTGAGTGTCTGACCTGCCGTATCTTTTGTGTACCCTTATTGCACGTGTAGTTTCGGCAGCCCAAGTTCATATTTTCGCATTTTCTACAAAAGTGTCAGTTTACTTTACTCCTCGACGCGTCTGTTTCAGGATTTGTATCCTTCAACTGGAAACGTCTTGCGAAGATGTACAGCGACGCTATGAAGTTTAAAGAAAAGCGAGCACGCCAGAGGACGAAGCTCATGGCCAAATGTTAGTGTAGCCGACTTCGGCGTCAATGATGGCTTTAGGTCACCTGTACCGAAGGGGTCCAAGTAATATTTTGGCATGGCACATTGTCTGTCCGGTCGTGTTTTTTTCTAAAACAGCTGACAGGAATCTGAAACATTATGAAAACATCTAGCACCACAAAGTAACTAAGTTCATGATACCACAATAAAAAAATAGTTGCTTTTAACGGAATATATTTACAGAATCTTCTTTTCAGAACCCACACGGTCCAGAGAGCTGAAACTATATGAGCATGCGTAAAACTTCAGTGTTCCTTGAATTTGTTCCTTGCATGGACTTGAAAAATACGATATTTTTAAGACTTATTCAACAATATCCCTCAATTGTTAATAGAGCTAAGCGCCCTCTGTTCAGAGAAGGTCAGAGAGCTGAGATTAAGCGCTGCAATGACGTTCTGACTCATTGCATTAACCTAAGCATTTTCCTCTACAAATTAGGGCAGTCAGGTAGCCTAGTGGTTAAAGCGTTAGCTCGTCACGCCGAGGACCCGGGTTAAAGCCCATTTCTGGTATCCCCAGCCGTGATATTGCTGGAATATTGCTAAACGCGGCGTAAAACCAAACTCACTCACTCACTCGCTCACTCCTCTGCAATTTGAAAGGAAAAGAAGAAAATGAAAATGAAAACTTTGACCTCTCCACATATAACACCTCATGTTTAATGTATTAGGGCTGCTTTTCAAAACATTCATAGAGGCTCATTTTTAATCGTTGTGAAGAAATCAACACTACTGTAAGCTCACCTCTTCCTTCCCAGATGACAAGGGCAAATGCATCCAGTGGAAGCCGAAGAAGGCCTTGACACTCGACTCAGAAATAATGACCGTCGAGATGTGCGTCGTCCACTGCTTCCACTACAAATACGTGTACGCCTTGCTCTCGGTAAGATACAAACTCCTTCCACTGCACATACTTCTACGCCATGCTCACGGTGAGACACAAACTCCTTCCACTGCACATACTTCTACGCCATGCTCACGGTGAGATACAAACTCCTTACAGTGCACATATTTCTACGCCATGCTCAACATGAGACGCGAACTCCTTACAGTGCACATATTTCTACACCATGCCCAACATGAGACACAAACTCCTTACACTGCACATATTTCTACGCCATGCTCAACATGAGACACAAACTCCTTACACTGCACATATTTCTACGCCATGCTCACGGTGAGACACCAACTCCTTACACTGCACACATTTCTACGCCATGCTCATGGTGAGACACAAACTCCTTCCACTGCACATACTTCTACGTCATGCTCAAGGTGAGACACAAACTCCTTACACTGCACATATTTCTACGCCATGCTCAAGATGAGACGCAAACTAATTACAGTGCACATATTTCTACGCCATGCTCAACATGAGACGCAAACTCCTTACACTGCACATATTTCTACGCCAGGCTCACAGTGAGATACAAACTTCTTACACTGCACATAAACTCATTTCTATATAATTACGGCTACGTTATGCCCTCTCAAGTTTACAAACACGTTATCCTCGCACATTCTCTCTCTCACTATGTCTTCTAATTTGGCCTCACTCCCTTCCTCTGTCACTCCGCAGCTCAGCACGTACTGCAAGTGTACATCTGACTCACCGGAAGTACAGTCGTCAGGTAAAACCATGGAGAAGATTCTGGAACGAGGCGAGAAGACTTCCTGTACAAAACTGTGTGGAGGCAACCAGAAACAAATCTGCGGCGGCGCCATGAACGTCAACAGCGTCCACCTCACAGGTATATAACTGATATGTTTGTTTGCATTCGGTTGGTATTTCTCGAATGCGCGATCTATTGCGTGCGTCTTAGAGGATCACGTGACCCACTTTTCCTTGCAGGTCACTACGACTCCAAGGACCACGCCAGCAAGAAGGACGTCAAGAAGCTGCCAGCTCTCGAAAGCCACTGGAAGAGTAGGAAGCACGTTTGTTATTTCCATTAGTACCTGTACTTAGTTCTGTGAACGAGGAGGACCGTCACATCCTGACCCATCCTACCTTCACCCTGACCCAACCGAGCTATCATACCCTGACCGACCCTGTCATAGCCTGACCCAACCGAACTGTAATGCCCTGACCCACCCTGTCATACCCTGACCCACCCAGTCATGCCATGACCCACCCTGTCATACCCTGACCCACCGTCATACCCTGACCCAACCTGTCATACCCTGACCCACCCTGTCATAATCTGACCTACCCTATCTGTAATGCCCTGACCCACCCTGTCATACCATGACCACCCAGTCATACCCTGACCCAACCTGTCATACCCTGACCCACCCTGTCATACCCTGACCCACCTTGTCATACTCTGACCTACCCTATCTGTAATGCCCTGACCCACCCTGTCATACCCTGACCAACCCAGTCATGCCATGACCCACCCTGTCATACCCTGACCCAACCAGTCATACCCTGACCCACCCTGTCATACCCTGACCCACCCAGTCATACCCTGACCCACCCAGTCATACCCTGACCAAACCTGTCATACCCTGACCCACCCTGTCATACTCTGACCTACCCTATCTGTAATGCCCTGACCCACCCTGTCATACCATGACCACCCAGTCATGCCCTGACCCACCCAGTCATACCCTGACCCACCCTGTCATACCCTGACCGTCCCAGTCATACCCTGACCCACCCAGTCATACCCTGACCCAACCTGTCATACCCTGACCCACCCAGTCATACCATGACCACCCAGTCATACCCTGACCCACCCTGTCATACCCTGACCAACCCAGTCATGCCATGACCCACCCTGTCATACTCTGACCCACCCAGTCGTACCCTGACCCAACCTGTCATACCCTGACCCACCCTGTCATACTCTGACCTACCCTATCTGTAATGCCCTGACCCACCCTGTCATACCATGACCAGGACCACGCCAGCAAGAAGGACGTCAAGAAGCTGCCAGCTCTCGAAAGCCACTGGAAGAGTAGGAAGCACGTTTGTTATTTCCATTAGTACCTGTACTTAGTTCTGTGAACGAGGAGGACCGTCACATCCTGACCCATCCTACCTTCACCCTGACCCAACCGAGCTATCATACCCTGACCGACCCTGTCATAGCCTGACCCAACCGAACTGTAATGCCCTGACCCACCCTGTCATACCCTGACCCACCCAGTCATGCCATGACCCACCCTGTCATACCCTGACCCACCGTCATACCCTGACCCAACCTGTCATACCCTGACCCACCCTGTCATAATCTGACCTACCCTATCTGTAATGCCCTGACCCACCCTGTCATACCATGACCACCCAGTCATACCCTGACCCACCTTGTCATACTCTGACCTACCCTATCTGTAATGCCCTGACCCACCCTGTCATACCCTGACCAACCCAGTCATGCCATGACCCACCCTGTCATACCCTGACCCAACCAGTCATACCCTGACCCACCCTGTCATACCCTGACCCACCCAGTCATACCCTGACCCACCCAGTCATACCCTGACCAAACCTGTCATACCCTGACCCACCCTGTCATACTCTGACCTACCCTATCTGTAATGCCCTGACCCACCCTGTCATACCATGACCACCCAGTCATGCCCTGACCCACCCAGTCATACCCTGACCCACCCTGTCATACCCTGACCGTCCCAGTCATACCCTGACCCACCCAGTCATACCCTGACCCAACCTGTCATACCCTGACCCACCCAGTCATACCATGACCACCCAGTCATACCCTGACCCACCCTGTCATACCCTGACCAACCCAGTCATGCCATGACCCACCCTGTCATACTCTGACCCACCCAGTCGTACCCTGACCCAACCTGTCATACCCTGACCCACCCTGTCATACTCTGACCTACCCTATCTGTAATGCCCTGACCCACCCTGTCATACCATGACCCACCCTGTCATACCCTGACCCACCCTGTCATACTCTGACCTACCCTATCTGTAATGCCCTGACCCACCCTGTCATACCATGACCACCCAGTCATGCCCTGACCCACCCAGTCATACCCTGACCCACCCTGTCATACCCTGACCCACCCTGTCATACCCTGACCCAACCTGTCATACCCTGACCCACCATGTCATACCCTGACCCACCCAGTCATACCCTGACCCAACCTGTCATACCCTGACCCACCCTGTCATACCATGACCACCCAGTCATACCCTGACCCACCCTGTCATACCCTGACCAACCCAGTCATGCCATGACCCACCCTGTCATACTCTGACCCACCCAGTCGTACCCTGACCCAACCTGTCATACCCTGACCCACCCTGTCATACTCTGACCTACCCTATCTGTAATGCCCTGACCCACCCTGTCATACCCTGACCAACCCTGTCATACCCTGACCCACCCTGACATACCCTGACCCACCCTGTCATACTCTGACCCACCCAGTCATGCCCTGACCCACCCAGTCATACCCTGACCCACCCTGTCATACCCTGACCCACCCTGTCATACCCTGACCCACCCTGACATACCCTGACCCACCCTGTCATGCCATGACCCACCCTGTCATACTCTGACCCACCCAGTCGTACCCTGACCCAACCTGTCATACCCTGACCCACCCTGTCATACTCTGACCTACCCTATCTGTAATGCCCTGACCCACCCTGTCATACCATGACCACCCAGTCATGCCCTGACCCAACCTGTCATACCCTGACCCACCCTGTCATACCATGACCACCCAGTCATACCCTGACCCACCCTGTCATACCCTGACCAACCCAGTCATGCCATGACCCACCCTGTCATACTCTGACCCACCCAGTCGTACCCTGACCCAACCTGTCATACCCTGACCCACCCTGTCATACTCTGACCTACCCTATCTGTAATGCCCTGACCCACCCTGTCATACCCTGACCAACCCTGTCATACCCTGACCCACCCTGACATACCCTGACCCACCCTGTCATACTCTGACCCACCCAGTCATACCCTGACCCACCCAGTCATACCCTGACCCACCCTGTCATACCCTGACCCACCCTGTCATACCCTGACCCACCCTGACATACCCTGACCCACCCTGTCATACTCTGACCCACCCTGTCATACCCATGTGCAGGACAAACTCCTCACAGTGTGTGGGTGTAGTGTGGTTGGTTCTGTATGGTTACTGTTCATATGTACAGGACAAGCTCCTCACACTGTGTGGGTGTTCTGTGGGTTGGTTCCGTATGGTTACTGTTCATATGTACAGGACAAGCTCCTCACAGTGTGTGGGTGTAGTGTGGGTTGGTTCTGTATGGTTACTGTTCATTTGTGCAGGACAAGCTCCTCACAGTGTGTGGGTTGGTTCTATATGGTTACTGTTCATATGTGCTGGGCAAGCTCCTCACAGTGTGTGGGTGTAGTGTGGTTGGTTCTTAATGGTTACTGTTCATATGTGCAGAACAAGCTCCTCACAGTGTGTGGGTGTAGTGTGGGTTGGTTCTGTATGGTTACTGTTCATATGTGCTGGACAAGCTCCTCACAGTGTGTGGGTGTAGTGTGGTTGGTTCTGTATGGTTACTGTTCATATGTGCAGGACAAGCTCCTCACGGTGTGTTGGTGTAGTGTCGGTTGGTTCTGTATGGTAACTGTTCATTTGTGCTGTACAAGCTCCTCACAGTGTGTGGGTGTAGAGTGGGTTGGTTCTAAATGGTTACTGCTCATATGTGCAGGACAAATTCCTCACAGTGTGTGTAGTGTTGTGTGGTTCTGTATGGTTACTGTTCATTTGTCCTGGACAGGCTCCTCACAGTGTGTTGGTGTAGTGTCGATTGGTTCTGTATGGTTACTGTTCATTTGTGCTGGACAAGCTCCTCACAGTGTGTGGGTGTAGTGTGGGTTGGTTCTGTATGGTTACTGTTCATATGTGCAGAACAAGCTCCTCACAGTGTGTGGGTGAAGTGTGGTTGGTTCTATATGGTTACTGTTCATATGTGCAGGACAAGCTCCTCACAGTGTGTGGGTGAAGTGTGGTTGGTTCTATATGGTTACTGTTCATATGTGCAGGACAAGCTCCTCACAGTGTGTGGGTGAAGTGTGGTTGGTTCTATATGGTTACTGTTCATATGTGCATGACAAACTCCTCACAGTGTGTGGGTGTAGTGTGGTGTGCTTCTGTATGGTTACTGTTCATATGTGCAGGACAAGCTCCTCACAGTGTGTGGGTGTAGTGTGGGTTGGTTCTATATGGTTACTGTTCATATGTGCAGGACAAGCTCCTCACGGTGTATGGGTGTAGTGTGGGTTGGTTCTAAATGGTTACTGTTCATATGTGCTGGACAAGCTCCTCACAGTGTGTGGGTGAAGTGTGGTTGGTTCTATATGGTTACTGTTCATATGTGCTGGACAAGCTCCTCACAGTGTGTGGGTGAAGTGTGGTTGGTTCTATATGGTTACTGTTCATATGTGCAGGACAAACTCCTCACAGTGTGTGGGTGTAGTGTTGTGTGGTTCTGTATGGTTACTGTTCATATGTGCAGGACAAGCTCCTCACAGTGTGTGGGTTGGTTTTGTATGGTTACTCTTCATATGTGCAGGACAAGCTCCTCACAGTGTCTGGGTTGGTTCTATATGGTTACTGTTCATATGTGCAGGACAAGCTCCTCACAGTGTGTGGGTTGGTTCTATATGGTTACTGTTCATATGTGCAGGACAAGCTCCTCACAGTGTGTGGGTGAAGTGTGGTTGGTTCTATATGGTTACTGTTCATATGTGCAGGACAAACTCCTCACAGTGTGTGGGCTGGTTCTGTATGGTTACTGTTCATATGTGCAGGACAAGCTCCTCACAGTGTGTGGGTTGGTTCTATATGGTTACTGTTCATATGTGCAGGACAAGCTCCTCAAAGTGTGTTGGTTGGTTCTGTATGGTTACTGTTCATATGTGCAGGACAAGCTCATCACAGTGTGTGGGTTTAGTGTCGGTTGGTTCTATATGGTTACTGTTCATATGTGCAGGACAAGCTCCTCACAGTGTGTGGGTTGGTTCTGTATGGTTACTGTTCATATGTGCAGGACAAGCTCCTCACAGTGTGTGGGTGAAGTGTGGTTGGTTCTATATGGTTACTGTTCATATGTGCAGGACAAACTCCTCACAGTGTGTGGGTTGGTTCTGTATGGTTACTGTTCATATGTGCAGGACAAGCTCCTCACAGTGTGTGGGTGTAGTGTGGGTTGGTTCTGTATGGTTACTGTTCATATGTGCAGGACAAGCTCCTCACAGTGTGTGGGTGTAGTGTGGATTGGTTCTGTATGGTTACTGTTCATATGTGCAGGACAGGCTCCTCACAGTGTGTGGGTTGGTTCTGTATGGTTACTGTTCATATGTGCAGGACAAGCTCCTCACAGTGTGTGGGTTGGTTCTGTATGGTTACTGTTCATATGTGCAGGACAAGCTCCTCAAAGTGTGTGGGTTGGTTCTGTATGGTTACTGTTCATATGTGCAGGACAAGCTCATCACAGTGTGTGGGTTTAGTGTCGGTTGGTTCTATATGGTTACTGTTCATATGTGCAGGACAAGCTCCTCACAGTGTGTGGGTTGGTTCTGTATGGTTACTGTTCATATGTGCAGGACAAGCTCATCACAGTGTGTGGGTGAAGTGTGGTTGGTTCTATATGGTTACTGTTCATATGTGCAGGACAGGCTCCTCGCAGTGTGTGGGTTGGTTCTGTATGGTTACTGTTCATATGTGCAGGACAGGCTCCTCACAGTGTGTGGGTGAAGTGTGGTTGGTTCTATATGGTTACTGTTCATATGTGCAGGACAAACTCCTCACAGTGTGTGGGTATAGTGTTGTGTGGTTCTGTATGGTTACTGTTCATATGTGCAGGACAAGCTCCTCACAGTGTGTGGGTTGGTTCTGTATGGTTACTGTTCATATGTGCAGGACAAGCTCCTCACAGTGTGTGGGTTGGTTCTGTATGGTTACTGTTCATATGTGCAGGACAAGCTCCTCACAGTGTGTGGGTTGGTTCTGTATGGTTACTGTTCATATGTGCAGGACAAGCTCATCACAGTGTGTGGGTTTAGTGTCGGTTGGTTCTATATGGTTACTGTTCATATGTGCAGGCCAAGCTTCTCACAGTGTGTGGGTTGGTTCTATATGGTTACTGTTCATATGTGCAGGACAAGCTCCTCACAGTGTGTGGGTTGGTTCTGTATGGTTACTGTTCATATGTGCAGGACAAGCTCCTCACAGTGTGTGGGTTGGTTCTGTATGGTTACTGTTCATATGTGCAGGACAAGCTCATCACAGTGTGTGGGTTTAGTGTCGGTTGGTTCTATATGGTTACTGTTCATATGTGCAGGACAAGCTCCTCACAGTGTGTGGGTTGGTTCTGTATGGTTACTGTTCATATGTGCAGGACAAGCTCCTCACAGTGTGTGGGTGAAATGTGGTTGGTTCTATATGGTTACTGTTCATATGTGCAGGACAAGCTCCTCGCAGTGTACATACAGTGTCTCTTTTCCTTCCCAGAGTACTTCCTGAAGAATAAGGACGTCTTGCTGGGCGTGGCAAAGGGGAATGGGATCATTTTGAGATCGCCTGCAAGTAGGTGCTGACTTATTAGCCTAGAAACTGCAATACGCGATAGGCGAAACTCACACGTCAAACACGCGTTGATCGCCGTAGCTCACACACCACACAGCTCACACGCGTTGATTGGCGTGACTCACACACCACACAGCTCACACGCGTTGATTGGCGTGACTCACACATCACACAGCTCACATGCGTTGATCGCCGTAGCTCACACACCACACAGCTCACACGTGTTGATCGCCGTAACTCACACACCACACAGCTCAAACGCGTTGATCGCCGTAGCTCACACACCATGCACACAGCTCACACGCGTTGATTGGCGAAACTCACACACCACACAGCTCGCACGCGTTGATCGCCATAACTCACACATCACACAGCTCACACGCGTTGATCGCCATAACTCACACATCACACAGCTCACACGCGTTGATCGCCGTAGCTCACACACCACACAGCTCACACGCGTTGATCGCCGTAGCTCACACACCACACAGCTCACACGCGTTGATTGGCGTAGCGTTGATTGGCGTGACTCACATACCACACAGCTCACACGCGTGGATTGGCGTAATTCACATACCACACAGCTCACATGCATTGATTGGCGTGACTCACATACCACACAGTTCACACGCGTTGATTGGCGTGACTCACACACCACACAGCTCACACGCGTTGATTGGCGTGACTCACACACCACACAGCTCACACGCGTTGATTGGCGTGACTCACACACCACACAGCTCACACGCGTGGATCGGCGTAATTCACACACTATACAACGTCATACAACGTGAATATTGTTGAGTGTGGCGTTAAACAATAAACAAAAGTTTATTTGTGATTGTTTTTTTTTCAGTAATGGTGATTATGAAGTGTCATTCATATTCGTGACAGTTGCGTTTTATCAATTATGATGACTGTGACATGTGATCAATATGCATCTGTCAGATATGTTGTAAATAAGTGTGTGTGAGGTGTTACCTTGACTAGGAGGCGATATCAGTATTCTTTCATGATATGGGTGCTGTACCACCTATTGCTTGTCTCCAGGTACTACTCCCGGCCCAGATGTGGACGTTGTTGACGAAGGTGAGGCTGTCGTGGACAGAGGCGAGCCCGGCATTATCCCAGTGAAGCCCTTTCTGGGTTATATTAGATTGTTAGATGAGCCCGTTGGACAAAGGTTTTGTAAATAGGAGTGGAAACATCTGTCTACGCAATATTGGGATGCGATGACATGCATGAACCAAGTAAGCAAGTCTGACCCCGGTCCTGATGATTTGCTAAAGACCAGTTCTAACCCGGATCTTCATGGGTGAAAGCCAGTTAAACTTGAAATATATATTCCACATACGGCAGATCTAATGGATCAGTCTGTGTCGGAATCCACGCTCTCCTTTTCAATGAGACTAATAATGAATGAATGATACACGTTTACAAAACAGTGATGTACCTCATTCTTTCTCAGGGGCACGGGTGGCCCACTCGTCTCAAGGGGCATTCACATGGTACAATTAGTCAGAGTTGCGTCCCTTGGTAACGCCAGAAACCTGTGATCGTGGATTCGAATCCCGATTCGCCCTGATTATGTTTCTAGGTTTGTCAGAACCATACCCATGCTCATGGGTTTCACCAAAGTGGTAAACGTTTAAGGCTGTCACTTTCGGCTGTCCTCCCACTCAAGCCGTGGTATAACTGGAATACTGTTCAAAGCGGCGATAAATAGAGAATCTCACCCGAGTGTCTTGATATGAAATATATCAACACGAGTTGATAAAAGTGGAAAAATTCCGAGGCTTGCCGCGGATTTTTGCCACTTTTATCAACGCGTGTTGATATATTTGTTATCAAAATACACGAGGGTGAGATTTTATTTATCATCCAACATCATTCTTCCAACTTTTTCAATTTGTAGACTGTTTTCAGTGTAAAAAGTACTGCAGTAGCAGATCCATTAGTGATGTCATTTGATTGTGACATCATGGTAACCAGTGACGTCACAAGGGTCTGCAAAGCATTGTGGTGTAATTTCATTGCAGCGATGTCTACACTGTAGATATCGCATGATCTCATCCAAGCGATATTTCCTGTGGGAGCCAGTTTTGGATAATAAACACAACTCAGTCACTCACTCATTCTATCTCGGTCATTTGGTTCTGAAAGAAAATAACAGAAGTGAATTTCCCACATGAATCCATGTTTGTGTGCATGATTTATTTATTTATGATGTATTCAATGCAGTGTGAGTGTTGATGGGAAGGTATTCTTGTAGTTCCCTCTGGAACGTTTTTTGAACCAATCAGAGGCTGTTGAAAACACGTGGTGTTTGTCGGCTTCGCGTTATACAATAACCTCGGTTCTGTAGAAGATACTGGTGTTGTGGACGCAGGACGCATATTGTTTGTTTGTTTGTTTGTTTGTTTCGCACTCGCCTGAAGCAGTCATTAGAGAATAATCCAAGTATGACGTTTTGCAGGTGAAAAAGATAATATCACCCCCAAAGTCGTCGCGGGCGTCGCAAGCGTGGGGCTTATAGGGCTCGTCGTCGCTCTTGTTATCTTCATCCAACGGTAAATAATCTCCAAGAAGATAATCACTCTTCTTTGACACAAAGTATGTTTTTTTTCTCATCAACCTAACAAGTAGACAGTAGGGATGAAGTAAACAGGATGGTTGTCGAGAAGCTAAACTCATGTGCTATTGTGTATACTTTATTTTAGAATTATCCCATAGCAAACAATTGGTTTTAGGCATGGGTCATTGATTCTCAGAATAATATCTGCGGTCAAGAAACGATGGTTCAGTAACTTAGCTTGTTGTTTAACATCCCAGCTATATGACGGCGGTACGTAAATAATCGAGTTTGGACAAGACAATCTTGTGCTTGACATTATGAGTGGATATGGTTTTACCCAATCTCATTAAAATCAGATCTGAGTTGTCGCTGCTGCTAAACAAAGCTTTGTTTAGCGATAGCGCGAATTAAGATCTGATTTTAATGAGATTGGGTTTTACGCCGCTTTTAGCAATATTTCAGTAATATTTTGTACCCATGTCGCGAATCGAACCTAGGTCTTCGGCGTGACGAGCGAACGCTTTAACCACTAGGCTACCCGACCGCCCCTTGACATCATGGAATTGATCCACGTGTTACGATGACATCCAGTTAAGTAACTAGTCAGGTCTGAAAACATGCTCTAACGAAGAATCTTAATTATAATTGTTATAGGTAAAGATATGTATTTCACATTGTCATTTGAAGAAAGAAAGGTATCAGTCAAAACCTTCACTGTCCTTGCCCTTTGTACTAAATTACGTAGTTTTTGCCGTAATGAGTATTGTACTTAAGGAATATGTCCATTCACCACTGAATTGTTAAATCCCTATGTGCAAATATTGGAAAGTTAGTACATATGCTCTATCTATCCTCCCAGATGAAATCGAGTGCTATATTTAACATAGTACGGTGATGTCACGCGGTGTGATCACACAAAGCCTTCATTCCAGCGGGCACCTCCTCTTCATTGAAGTAATGTAGATGTTTGAGACTTCACCGGTGGAGGTTTTCTTCAGCTTGAAGTCATTACCCGACAAAGAGTCACGTGACACGACTCAGTAGTGACGTGCTGCTTGCATGGCAGCAGTTTACCTGAATGACAATAATCTCGCGAACATTTGGGTTACGCTGTAACACTCAGAACATCCTTCGTAATACCCCGCTCAATACATGACTATATGTTTATGGGTATAGTATTAAGTGTCGCTGTATTTTCATGTTTTGTGTTTCAGGCGTAAGAAGGAAACAGAGGTAAGTTTTATAATTTGGTTGAGATAGTCTGGGCCACGCCGTACAATATATAGTTTGTCATGCTTCCAAACAATAACGTATAGGTCAAGAGGCAGTGAGGTTTTGTTTGTGTGTTTGCTTGTTTAAAGCCGCACCCAGCAGTATTCCAGCTATATGGCGGCGGTCTGTTAATTGAGTCTGGACCAGACAATCCAGTGACTGACACCATGAGCATCGATCCACGCGATTGGGATAGGATGACAGATAGTCAGCTATCTTGACCAAACTAGTCCCGTTAGTCGCCTCTTACGACAAGCATAGTTGCCTCTCGCAGCAAGCACAGGTTGCGAGCCTGACCACCCGATCCCGTTAGTCGCTTCCTACGACAAGCATTGCTATTCTACCCGGATCTTCACGGGTCAAGCAGTGAGGCCTGGACTGTCTATAATGAAATTTCGAGACTACATTGCGTCGAAAATCAAATGCATCCATGTTTGCACCAATATTAGTGTTGTTGAGATTCAACTGTCCCATTGATTCATCAGATACCACGGAGCAGCGAGGGGAAGGTGGCAAGCAAAAGGATTAAGGAAGAATTGTCCAAGGTGAGGATGGTTTGATTACCGAATTACCTCTACATTGACCTCTGTTCAAAATACTGTGTGAGTATTAACCACGCTGTCGGCATCTGTGGGTATCTGTGATTAATGGTTGGTAAGTGTGGGTAACTGTGAATAATGGCGGGTAACTGTGAGTAATGATAGGTAACTGTGAGTAATGGTACGTAACTGTGAGTAATGGCGGGTAACTATGAGTAACGGCGGGTAACTGTGAGTAATGGTACGTAACTGTGAGTAATGGCGGGTAACTATGAGTAACGGCGGGTAACTGTGAGTAATGGTACGTAACTGTGAGCAATGGTGGGTAACTGTGAGTAATGGCGGGTAACTGTGAGTAATGGTAGGTAACTGTGAGTAATGGCGGGTAACTGTGAGTAATGGTGGGTAACTGTGAGTAATAGCCGGTAACTATGAGTAATGGCGGGAATGCTGTTCATGTTAACAGAAACAAAAATCACTTGGTAGCGGGGAGAAACCTAAGAAAGACAGAAAGTCAAAAGACGCGAGCAAAAAGGAGAAGCACAGTCGACATAAGGCCACAGACAGATCCAGGAGAAAAAAGAAGAAAAAGAAAAAATGAATAAATCCTATACATTTGTAACCTTTTGGTTTTGAATCCACTTTTTCATTTTTGATTCGGTGCCTCGACAAGTCCATGTGCCAAGGAGGGCATAGGTGGCCCAGTAGTCTAAAGCGCTGCAATGCGTTGTAGTTGCGTCCAGAAACCTATGATCGTGGGTTCGAATACAGTTTCGCCTCGCTTATGTTTCTAGGTTTGTCAGCACCATACCCGTGCCGTGCCAAAGTGGTTAACGTCTAAACTGACACGCCGTGCTACAGCTTGAATACTGTTAAAAGTAGTGTTAAACAAACACACTCAGCATTTCATTCAGACATAGATGGACAATTGCTGACGTCGACCTACAAGTTAACAAAAAAGTCAAATCAACAAGTCATAGTGGACGCCCTGCCTCGAGATCATTGCCCTGCTGGCCTTTGCTGGGGCATATGGGGAGTCAACAAAAGTGAGTGATGCGACAATCAACAACATACAAGCTATATCATGACGAATCAGGAACATGCAAACCAGTGATTGATAGCATGAGCAACGATTACGATGACACACGATCAGTCAGATCACATAATCAACTATGACATTGAATAGTGGTCAAATTTGATTGGTGAATTTTGAAGTGGTTAATGAGCGATAACCATTTCTGATTGTAGGGCAGCTTCACATCGCATTGGATACCAGCACACTATGACCCCGGCATATAAACAAACATGTCGTCTGATCTACTACGACTATCGATACAACATTATTATCCAACGCCACGAAGTGGAAGGGGGACATAGGAATATGTGCCGTCCGTCCGTCACATTTCGTTTCCGGAGCAGATCTTGAAAACCGTACCATATTTCTTCACCAAACTTGGCACATAATGTCATCTCGCAGTATTGAATACATTTCCATTCTTGTTGCTAAGTTCTGCATTGCTTGTGTGTATGTTCCTCCAAAAGTGTCATGGACACGGTTGTTGCATTCATTGACTAACTTTATGCAGAAACACAACTCATTACAAATACAACAGTGTAACTGGTCTTAAACCTACTCAACTGTATAAACACTGCCTCCTACCCTGTATATATTCGTGTCAACCATACACTGTACTTTATGGGCATGGCCTCAGCCCTGCATAACCAACAATCTAAAAACAACAATAAAATCCTAATTCTCACCGACTCCCTTAGTGGACTACAAGCCCTCCAAAACAAAAATACCAAAAAACGACCTAAATTAATAAACCAAATACTTAAAAGCTCCAACGACCTAACAAAAGCAGGCAAACAAATAACCTTCTTGTGGATCCCCGCCCACGTAGGAATTTACGGCAACGAAAGCGCCGATAAAGCAGCTAAATTATCTCTCAAAATACCAGAAATAAGCCTAAACCTACCCATCTCAAAATCAGAAATTAAAAGTGTTAACAAACAAAAAATAACCAAAAATTGGCATAATCAATATCAAAACACAAACAGACAAATCAAAAAAGTGCTCAGAAAACCACTAGCCAAACCTAAAATCCTACACCCCTCAAAAAAAATTGACAGATCAATTACAAAACTCCCAACAGGACACACTAACCTAAATAACCACCTAAAAAGACTTAAAAGGCACACCGCAGGCAACTGCCCCCACTGCAAAAAACCCGAAACCACAGAACACGCACTCATCCACTGCACCCACTACAAAACACACAGAACCACACTACAAACCACCCTCAATCTAAATAAGGTTCCTACTCTAGATGAAATACTAAACCCTCAAAATAAACTAGAAAACTTCAAGGCCCTAGGCGTATTCCTAATCAAAACAGACCTAATTAAGCGCATCTAAAAACTAATTAATCTACCAATCCAAAATCCAATAAACATACAAACACACACCTCACCCGGCTCCCTTAGTTCCCTCCTCCACCCACCTCGGCATTTATTCCAAATTTAAAAATTCCCAAAATTCAATATAAGTAAGCAACCCCTAAAAGCCCCCTCTTGGGTTGCACACACCACTTTCACCCTTTTCGGTATACACTAAGTGGTCTGGCCAGGCCCGTGTGCGAAATACGCTACAGTCGGAAAGCGCACGTTAAATCTTCCATATCAGTCAAGTCACTGTACTTCACTTGCTTGATAGCGGTGTTAGAACCTTCACCGAAACCATCGATCTTAATTGTAATAAAGAAGTTGTTTGTCCATATGTCTCATCCTTATTCATTCTAAATACAGTTACATATTCTATCATAAACTGCAGACTGGAAACGACACCAGTAATAACTTTTTTTAGTGCTGCAAATTAGGCCATTTACAAAAAGGCCCAGTGAACATAGTTCACAGGAGCTAATGTATTGCAGACAACCGGACATGTTATATTGGCGGGGGATATGAGTATGTCATGCTTGTTTGAAGTGGTTTTCATATTTCGAGTAGTTCACCGTTGATTGAACGTCGCTAAATGTTACATTTAAAACCGCAAGCTAACGAGTTCGGTTTCAAATGACATGAAGCGGTGTTTAATCAACGATGAACAACCACAAACGTTAACACAGAATACGTTTATCTGGTGACTGTGACCATCGATCTTAGTCACGGCTTACTGGCTACTGCTGGCTACTCTGGCTACTGCTACCGATCCATACATGATCCATGCAGCATTTCAACACGTTTATCATTCATTTCAATGTTTAGTTTTCCTCCACATTCAGATGTGTATATTCTGTCAAGGAGACGCATTTATAAAGTGCTTATAGTGGTTTTGTCTGACTGGTTACACATGCGGAATACGGATCCAGCACGGAAGCACGAAGTGAGATTGTTTGATTTGTAAGTACAGATAGTAAAACTCACTGTCGCGATTCTGGTGCGATTGGTTCATACTTCTGCAAAACTATCTGTAAACTCAGATGGAATTCTCTAACTACACGGGCCGATCTGATTTTAGTTCGAGTGCGTTTGTTTATATGTGACATGCAAATTATCGCGTTGAATGTTTTAAAGCCAAGCAATCTCTGAAGCTCGTATCTCATGAAAATATAGTCATGTGTAAGATTAAACAAATAAGATTTAAACCAATTCATAATTTCAGACGTAGAGCTGAGAATGGGATGAGCATAGGCTGATAGAGCTGAGAATGGTATGAGTATAGGCTGATAGAGCTGAGAACGGGGTGAGTATAGGCTGATAGAGCTGAGAAGGGGATGAGTATAGGCTGGTAGAGCTGAGAACGGGGTGAGTATAGGCTGATGTACGCAATGCTGAAATCAGAGCAATCCGGCGTCATGGACGTCTTTCAGTATGATTTACAGATTGTCTGATATGATAATATAATACGATATTACAACGTGACATAGAAGAGTATGACAATACATGTATATCTTCCAACACCAAAGTGACCATATCGCTAGCTATCCATAGGACTTGGATGTGGCAATAGTTTTTCGCGGTTTAAGATATTTTCTCAATGGAAGTTAACCATTTCATGTCATGTTTATATAAATAAGTAGACTGTTTGAAAATGAAATGGACGATTCGTCACACCAGAGACCATATACGGTTATCCTCATGAAGGGACCTCTTGTCACATCTTACATACGCTCCACCAAATTACTAGTATATATATAGTAGTATTTGGTGGAGCTTATGTAAGATGTGACCAGAGGTCCCTTCATGAGGATAACGGTATATGGTCTCTGGTGTGACGATTCGTCACACCTCGCTAGCCTTTTTGGTGCCCCTGGTAACTCCCTTGCCTTGGGAAGATGTTGTTTGATGGTGGCTAAACATGTAACAAACAAGAAATGGTAATCATGAAGAATTTGATAAGGTATCATTGTTGTGTTTTGGATCTTAAAGTTGCATCGTTTCGGCGACTTCGTTCAGCCGAGTAACGTTTTGATAACGTTCGTAATATTTTTGTCAAGTCCAATTTTTAATTGCAGATTTTCATTTGCTCGGCGGTGTATTTCTCGTCCATTTTATTTTGGAAATGTCTGCTCATTTCTAGATTCTATAAACATATGGTAAACTTTGAGAAAATATCATTAAACGTTGGAATCTGGGAAACTAATGTCTTTGATATCTAGTGCTAGGGTAAATTTGTAAAGATGAAGCAGAATACCGTATGCAGTATGATCTGTAAATAACCTTGAAAGTGGTTGTGGCTGTGGTGGTGTCATGCCAAGTCAGTCTGCTAACAGAGGGCCATATATATTTTTCACAGGCTTGACGGGAATAGTCCGACTCCGGCGCAGTGGTGACTTGCCATAACACTACTGCGGACTTTTCTCTTGTTCGAAACAAACGCGCTTATTCTGAAATAAGAACAGACTGGCCTTTTCCAAACCTATGGGTTCACATTAAATATTTTTTTGCATAATAATAATGATGATGCTACTACAACTGCGGCAGTGAGGTGCATGGCATTTTATCTTTATACATCAAAGTGGCCTTATAACCAATTAATCGTATAACCAATTCAAACAAAGGATAACTACACAAATTTCTCACGTTTTGGCCCATTTTCCAAATGAAAGTTAACCATTCTATGACATACGATTATCTAAATGTGTAGACTCGTCATGTACAATATCATGAATGGACTGTGTTACATGGGACATGACGCTGGCTTGTGGCAGAGGTACTATGCTGGCCGCATGGAACGTGGGAAATAGGCGAACGTGAGATAGATGCCAAGTCATCACTGCGCAGTCCGTTAGTGTGCAGTTAGTTGCCTAGCGAAGGTTGGAGACACAAGAAACATGACGTCATTAACCTCAGTGACGTCATCGGCATCACATGACGTCACATAACAATGAAAGAAAAATGGACGACAAACCGTACGGGTATTGTTTTCAAAGACTCATTTGTGTGTTTATTGCAGTTCTGATACTGCCGCAGGCAACGCCGTCGGTTACTAAAGAAAATGTGGAACATTTGTTTGGATTGTCAGCAAAAAACGAATCTAATGGTGAGATATTTCTAAACATTCATGTTCGTTCATTTTTGAATCTTTGGTACCGAATCTTTCCTTGCAAACATTCTAACCGGGATCTTCACGGGGTGAGAGGACAGTGAAATTCGCTAAGGTAGTAAACTTTACAAACTATTTCTGTATGACATCAAGGCCTTACCATGGCCTTACCTCGGCCTTATCCTGTTCCAGCTGGAGGTCTGCTGTGACAACAAAGCGAGGAGTGAGTGAGTTAGTATTTGACGTTGCATCGGCATTATTTCAGCCATATACCGACGAGAACATGAGAACATGAAATAATCGAGTCTGGACCAGACAATCCAGTAAATGACATCATAAGCATCGACTGGGATACGATGACATGCATCAACCAAGTCAGCAAGCCTGACCACCCGACCCCGTTAGTCGCCTCTTATGGCAAGCATGGGTTGCTGAAGACCTATGCTACCCCGGCTAAATCCGACTGCACTAGAATTGAAGAAAGCGTGGTGGTATGCCCCTTTCTTCCAAGAGATTCCAGACATATGGAACTATAGATGTATTATGCATTGCTACAGCAAAGGCATGACAGAAAGAACGAATTTCATTTGTTTCAGAGGTGCGGGATCTCGGATGCCGCGTTCCGGAGGGGACGACGTTCACGGTGAAGACGGAGGGGGCCATGACGGCGTTGTGGTGTGTCGTCAACTGCTGGAAAAACAAGTACAAGTATGCTGTAATCCAGGTTGGTGATGCGAACGTGCTAATGGGATTAGTGAGTAAGTTGGGTTAACGCTCTTTGAAGAGTATTCACATCATGGCGGTCTTGCAAATGTGTGAGGTAATCCCAAAGTGATGCAGATCGAACACGTTTACCTCTTCAGTAAACCACGAGCACGGGTCATTATTCCTAGGGGATGCGACCTGACTATCTGCGCATCCTGGCACGACTAAAGTACTGAACTCTTGTGGATTCGACCATTTGCTCACCCGTGACCCTCAATGTGGCAGTGGAGGTGGAACAAATGTAGGTTTACCCACTTTGGTGTAGTTTAAGGGTGTGTCTTGTTTTTTCAGAACGGCAAGAAGTGCATGTGCTCTCACACCCAGAACAAGGTCGTAGACAAGAACGAATGCAACATCGTCTGTCCGGGTTCAAAGAAACAGGTCTGCGGGGGCAAAAACGTGGCGTCTGTCTTTTACACAGGTAATAGTAATGGAGAAGGCGGAACGGAAGAGTCGTGTAGAGTAGAAAGTTACGATCCGTTGCAATGTTTTATGCATCTGCGCAATGTCATTCGATTTCATTCGAAATTAACGACATCTCAATTGCCGGTGTTTCGTACAATATATACACCCGACAACAGGGAATTGATGAACTTATAGTGAAGGCGTAATGACGAAAAATGTCGGTAAAATTAATGTCGGGCGTGTAGATCAATATCTGGTGTGTCCACCATGTTGGGCGATACATGCATGACACATAGTGGCATAGTGTTGATTAACTTGCGTGTGGTTGCCCTTGGTATTGTCGCCATTCCGCCTGAAGAGCTGCCCAAGCTGGCCACATCAGCGGGTTCTAGGTCCCTGGCGCACACCCTCCGCCCGAGAACATCCCACAGATGCTCTATGGGGACATGTCCGCGAATCAGTCTAATGTCCTTACGCCTTCTCGTCGGAAATGACCTGGGCACGATGTGGTCGATGTGGTCTTGTATTGTTATCTTGCAGTTCAGAATTTCTGCCGATAATTCTAGCGAATGAAACAACGACAGGAAGCAACAATCCGTCAACATGTCTATGGCCAGTCATCAAATGTCCATTAACAATAACCAAATCAATTCGCCTGTCGTGTGTGATACCGCCCCCATACCGATCATGGTAAAACATGTTGCCTTGGCATACCGCTCGCCGCTACGACGCCAACAACGTATTCTTCCATCCGTGCTGTCCGAGGCCTTGATTCTTCTGTAAACATGTTGCCTAGCCTACCCCGATAGCAGGGAAGCTGTTAGGATCATACTTTTATAGGACGCCTTGTTTTCGGTTTGTAACGGTTTGGAACGGTAGATGAAATTCGCTTTCTTGTTGTACGAATTTTCATATTGCAACCCCATCAACAAGAAGCGTAGCCAATCATATTGGCAAATGAAAATGAAGGGGTGGGGGGTAATTTGAGAATGGGGGAACCACGAGAATGGTCCCAGGGTTTATTATAGGTTTACTGAAATGCTAGTCCCGGAGATAAAGAGCATGCTATAACGAGTACTGTATCATTTGCAGTTATGGTCAAATCGATCACACACGGACAACCGTGCACTGCAACCTCTTCACAACTGGTTATTTCTTATAGGAGTGGATGGGGGTGAGATTAGCCATGTGAATCAGTATTTCATCATTGATGAAACAATAAAGAAAACAATGACGAAAGATAACTTTGCATTAATGATCTCAGCTCACTAGATAGTCCCGGTAACGGAAACATGTTTTGCATAGATAGGTGTCTACATGGACCGCACACGCGCACGCGCACGCACACGCACACGCACACTCATGTGCCCTGATGATGTGTTGCAGGTCTGGTGAAGCTGGACTTGGAAAAGCTCCACAAGATGTACTCATCTACCCGCCTCGTGTTCAACCGGGACAAGTCAAATATGACTGCGGAAATGGCTGCCTGTGAGTAGAAGATATTGCCTCTTGTAGCTGCTAATTTTTTTATCTATTTTTTTATAATGTATTTCACATCAGGTGCCATGATTTAACAAGTACCCTACAGGACCACGTGGCTGGTCTAACGGTCGCAGCTGGTAGCTGCTAAAGTACCAGGTATGGGTGGACTGTTTCGTGAATACATCAGGTACCTGCGTGCATCCACTGTTTCTCATTTCAGATGACAACTTGGGCCCGTGTGTGCGTGTAAAGCCACAAAGCTCCCTATCCTTCACTACGGACCTCATGTCAAAGGAGATGTGTGTCGTCCACTGCTTCCACTACAAGTTCACCTATGCCATGCTCTCGGTGAGTGGAAATTAGGGCGGGGCAGGGTGGAGGTGTGCACCCCTTTCAACAACACAGAAAGTATGTGAAAATCAAATTATAGTGTCTGGTGCCAGTCACCGTCCATTAGAGGCAGGTCAGATTTGAGCAAAGTGAACAACACCGTGTTATATAGTATATCTTTCTCTCGCTGATGTGAAAACGTTGTCTTAACATTGTTAGAGATTTTAAGAACGCTTCCAACTACAGGTGATTTTGCGCGTATGACTTCGATAACAATAGATGAAGATTGTTCCAGCTGTATGTCGGTGTCTTGTAAGTAATCGAGACTGTGGTTGATATTATGACCAGGCTTCAACTGAAGTTCTGAATTTGGCACCCGCCCCCTTAAAACAATGCGCGATAATCAGATCTGGGTTCGGCTAGCAGACGCTACATTCTCAGGTTGTTGTCCACTAACCAGTTATTTTCAGGCTGTTATCCATTAACCAGTTATTCTCAGGCTGTTGTCCATTAACCAGTTATTCTCAGGCTGTTGTCCACTAACCAGTTATTCTAAGTTTGTTGTCCACTAACCAGTTATTCTCAGGTGCTTATCCACTAACCAGTTATTCTCGGGTTGTTGTCTACTAACCAGTTATTCTAAGGTTGTTGTCCACTAACCAGAACTCTCGGGTTGTTGTCCACTAACCAGTTATTTTCATTCCCAGGCTAGCGTGAGGTGCACGTGTGTGTCAGCGCTACCCAAGGAGGCCAAGGAGGCAACGGAGCAGCGGGAAATCTGCAGAGCGCCGTGCCGC
Organism: Haliotis cracherodii; assembly: GCF_022045235.1. Lineage (NCBI taxonomy): Eukaryota > Metazoa > Mollusca > Gastropoda > Lepetellida > Haliotidae > Haliotis > Haliotis cracherodii. The sequence goes on from NW_027266273.1 coordinate 23,435,778, forward strand.
GGGAACAGGAAGGACTCCTGTGGGACCAGAGACGGGACATCCTACAACGTCTGGCTGACAGGTGGCGCCCTCTAGCTTATAATACCGAGCCTCATTGGTCAGGGCTTTGCTTAACTGTAGAGAATAATCAGTTCTTGTTGAACATAACCGTATTATTTTAGACCATGATCGGATATAATATATTCACTAAAACACCCCTTTTTATTCACAACCGATGTTGTACTATTCCTAACCATCCATAAGATTCGCTGCATTTAATTACGCATGGCTTTATCGACAAAATGGCCTATGATGGCAAACTTGTCCTGCACAAACATTCTAAACACATCACACCATATTCAAGAAGTGTTTCAAAGCCATCTGAGGGGGCACGGGTGGCCCAGTCGCCTAAGGCGCCGCGATTCGCTGAGCAGAGTTGCGTCCCTTGGGCACGCCAGAAACCTATGATTGTGGGTTCGAATCCGGGTTCGCCCCGATTATGTTTCTAGGTTTGTCAGCACCATACCCGTGCTCGTGGGTTTCATCGAAGTGATAAACGTCTGAGACCTGCATCACTTCGGGCTTTCCACCCACATTAAGCTGACACGCCGTGATATAACTGGAATACTGTTAAAAGCGGCGTTAAACCCAACTCACTCACTCAAAGCCATCTGAAGAAAAGCGTTATCCAAGCACTATCAATAGGTAGTTTGCGACTGTCGATTCCGTTTATTAGAATTGACGTTATACGAGCACGTATTTGTTGACAAGCATCTACTGTACGAAGGTGTATGTTATCGTAGATTGTGAATTAGGTTTGTTTGTTTGTTGTTTAACGCCGCACTCAGCAATATTCCAGCTATATGACGGCGATCGGTAAATAATCGAGTCTGGACCAGACAATCCAGTGATTGACATTATGAGCCTCGATCCACGCAATTGGGATACGATGACATGCATCAACCATGTCAGCGAGCCTGACCACCCGATCCAGTTAGTCGCCTCCTACGACAAGCATTGCTATTCCACCCGGATCTTCACGGGTCGTGAATATGGTATATCCGTGTCCACATCCATGTGTAGCTTCAGTGTAACTGTAGAGGCACAGTATCCTGTGAATGGTGTGATGTTTGTTACGTACCTGTTGGGTGTTTGTTGCAGGCCACTACAACCAGAAAGACCACCTCAGTCAAAAGGACTATCGACCAGTCAACGCCCTCAGTCAAGAATGGAAAAGTTTGTCTGCTACTTTGTCATTGTTGTACCTGTGTAACTGCCTGAAGTGATTGTTGTACCTGTGTTACTGACTGAAGTGAGTGTTGTACCTGTGTAACTGACTGAAGTGATTGTTGTACCTGTTACTGCCTGAAGTGATTGTTGTACCTGTTAAACTGACCGAAGTGATTGTTGTACCTGTTACTGCCTGAAGTGATTGTTGTACCTGTGTAACTGACTGAAGTGATTGTTGTACCTGTTACTGCCTGAAGTGATTGTTGTACCTGTGTTACTGACTGAAGTGAGTGTTGTAACTGTGTTACTGACTGAAGTGATTGTTGTACCTGTGTTACTGACTGAAGTGAGTGTTGTACCTGTGTAACTGACTGAAGTGAGTGTTGTACCTGTGTTACTGACTGAAGTGATTGTTGTACCTGTGTAACTGACCGAAGTGATTGTTGTACCTGTGTAACTGCCTGAGGTGATTGTTGTACCTGTTACTGCCTGAAGTGATTGTTGTACCTGTTACTGACTGAAGTGATTGTTGTACCTGTGTAACTGACTGAAGTGATTGTTGTACCTGTGTAACTGCCTGAGGTGATTGTTGTACCTGTTACTGCCTTAAGTGATAGTTGTACCTGTTACTGACTGAAGTGATTGTTGTACCTGTGTAACTGCCTGAAATGATTGTTGTACCTGTGTAACTGCCTGAGGTGATTGTTGTACCTGTTACTGCCTGAAGTGATTGTTGTACCTGTGTAACTGACTGAAGTGATTGTTGTACCTGTGTAACTGCCTGAAGTGATTGTTGTACCTGTTACTGCCTGAAGTGATTGTTGTACCTGTTACTGCCTGAAGTGATTGTTGTACCTGTTACTGCCTGAAGTGATTGTTGTACCTGTTACTGCCTGAAGTGATTGTTGTACCTGTGTAACTGCCTGAAGTGATTGTTGTACCTATTTAACTGCCTGAAGTGATTGTTGTACCTGTGTTACTGACTGAAGTGATTGTTGTACCCGTTACTGCCTGAAGTGATTGTTGTAACTGTGTTACTGACTGAAGTGATTGTTGTACCTGTGTAACTGACTGAAGTGATTGTTGTACCTGTGTAACTGACCGAAGTGATTGTTGTACCTGTGTAACTGCCTGAAGTGATTGTTGTACCTGTTACTGCCTGAAGTGATTGTTGTACCTGTTACTGACTGAAGTGATTCTTGTACCTGTGTTACTGACTGAAGTGAGTGTTGTACCTGTGTAACTGACTGAAGTGATTGTTGTACCTGTTACTGCCTGAAGTAATTGTTGTACCTGTTACTGACTGAAGTGATTGTTGTACCTGTGTAACTGACTGAAGTGATTGTTTTACCTGTTACTGACTGAAGTGATTGTTGTACCTGTTACTGCCTCAAGTGATTGTTGTACCTGTGTAACTGACTGAAGTGATTGTTGTACCTATTTAACTGACTGTACAAGATATATCTACCAGGTTACCTGCTGATACACCCCGATGCCGCCAAGGAACTGACCAAACTTGGCATCAACGCTGGCCCAACAACACCCCCTCCCACCACACCGCAGACTTCAGAAGGTACGTGATGAATCTGGGCGGTAGATGGGGCTTGCTACGATTTGAGTGTAAAACAGTCATGATGGGATGTCTCGGTGAAAGAACGACACACATCATGTATGATATTGTGTATGTCATTGCAGGGAACGACGGTGACGTCGAGGTGGATGAAAACAACTTGACTGATGAAGGTGGGTGCAGCCTGTCCAATGTTCGTCCAGAGTGACGTTTATGTAGTTCTGTGTGTTTCCACAGGAAATACACGCGCGCAATGGAGTAGCCTTGTGCTTAAAATGTTCGTTTTTCAGGTTCGATTCCCCACATGGGAACACATCTTCCCGAGGCAAGGGCGTCAGCTGACCATAAAAGTATATACAGTCACTAACACCCTTGGCCCAGTTCCACAAAGCCCTCTTAGCGCTAAGGTGATCGTAACTCCCATACTTTAACACTGGCTTACGACAATCATGGCGCTCAAATCGCTTTGTGGAACGGTGCCCTGGTCTCAGGAAGATGATGCCAACAATGTATTCCTTGTAGCCCCTTCCCTCACATTGCTGGAACCAAATTCAAAGGGGCGTAAAAACAACACCCTCTCACCCAGAAATACAAGTTGTGAACGTCTTCGTTGTTGCTTTCAGACAGAAGCGGTGCGTCGGGGGTGCTGGCAGGGGCGGTCATAGCGGGCTTGGTTGCTGCGAGTGCCGTGCTGGGCCTCGTCTTGTATCTCAGAAGGTACGTCATAAGAGGGCGCGTGTCATTAAGTGAAATTGATGAAATACATCTTGACCATATAAGTTTTATTACATGTATAATTTGAAATAAATGAATTGTAAGTGATACCGGGATTGGGTCGTCGGGCTCGCTGACGTGGTTCATGCATGTCATCGAATCCAACCACATGAACTCGTTATTGGTAAGTAAATAAGAATATATACCCCCTGCTACTTACATAGAGGGGTTATATAGAGAATCTCACCCTCGTGTCATTTGATATCAAATATATCAACACGAGTTGATAAAAGTGGAAAAACTTTGAGGCTCCGTGGTAATATAATTGATATCAAAAGACACGAGGGTGAGATTTTATTTATCATCCAACATCATTCTTCCAAATTTTTCAGTTTGTAGACAGTAATACGCAGTGTCTTAAGTGTAAAAAGTACTGCTAACAGCTTCTGTAGCAGAGCAGTGATGTCATTTGGTCTGCAATTTCATTGCAGCAATATCTACAATGTAGATCTCACCCAAGCGATATCTCCTGTGGGAGCCATTTTTGGATGATAAATATTCATTTACTGGCCAATAACGAGTTCCTGTGAATCCAACTTGCGTAGATCGATGCTTATCGTGTCAATCAATTGATTGTCTGGTCCAGACTCGATTATTTACAGCCCATCGTCATAATTATAGTTGGAATATTGCTGGATGTGGCCTAAAGCAACAAACAAACAAGTGAGTTCCATTGCCACGGGGATTTACACATTGTGCCCAGCTTTTTTTAACGTTAATACTGCCATAAATGCAAAAGATATTGAGGTCAATATCAATACCATTATTATTTTGTTTTTCAGGTCAGCGTATTCCAATCCATATGGGGTAAGCATACAACAGTAACGTATGGTGGAATATTACGCAATAATACGACAGTAACGGTATCACCTCGGTGGAGAAGAAAGCAATGTCTGCGTTATTTTATCATGGTTACTGAATACGGCCAGTTACATACAGTCTGTTGTTTACAGTATACAGTAGTATAGGCACTGACAGTTCTGGCTCACTTGAGGGGGTTTTTATGCAAAAACGGTTATGTGATTCCATGTGACTAAACTAAATTGTAATGAAAATATTCTCTATTATTTTTACTCATATGCATACCATTATTTTGAACAAAGGGATAGCATACCATTATTTTGAACAAAGGGATATTCAACATTTTTACTAAGTTCTTCGTTTTTTACTGGGAAACCAGGCTGTATATTCTTCATCGAAATTGGAAGAGCCAACTGATGACCCTATTTGGTTGGTTTGACATCACTGATATATTATATACCTTGTGGTAATTCTTGCCATTTGATAGGCTTGATATTCTCCATTATCATAGACCTATGTAGGCATTCATCTAAATGTGATCCGGGCGGTCGGGTAGCCTAGTGGTTAAAGTGTTCGCTCGTCACGCCGAAGACCCCGGTTCGATTCCCGCCATGGGTACAATGTGTGAAGCCCATTTCTGGTGTCCACCGCTGTGATATTACAGGAATATTCCTTAAAGCGGTGTAAAACCATACTCACTCACTGGGGAAAGCAAGGCAGTAGCAACACGGCTAATGACAGATTCTGTCGAACTGGTTCGACAGTAGCGTTGGGAGCTTTAATGTCGAGCGTCAGACAGGGTAACAAGTGCCATCTTCTAACATCTTTCGGTTTGAGGCGCACCTCGGATCGAAACACCGACCTTCCGCCCTCCAGGCTGACTCTCTTTCCACTAGGCCAGGAAAGCGGTAGGTTACCCTTGTATCAAAGGCGATTACAAGGTGAATTGGGGAACAAGTCTCATAAAGTCTTGCATCTTAATTTGTTCCTTGATTAGAAACCTACGCCATCTTCCCGAGGCAAAGGAGTCAACTATAGTTACTATAAAAGTCCAGTTTCCACCCTTGCAAAACTAGCCAAGATCGTAGTGCCATCAGTGGTTATTACGAGTTATGTTCCTTCTATTGACCAATCACTCAAGATCGATAATCAAAATCTATATTGTAATAATACGGGTTTTACAACGCGAAGTGCATCAGATCAAATGAGCACCTTGATTAAAAAAAACATCAAAAGATTCGCAAAAAATCTGTCGACGCTCAGTTGACGGTACACATGCTTTGCAAATCCTGCAGTGGACAGAATTCTGCACGTTGCAAGCGAAAGTCCAGCCAGATTGTAACTCCGGAATTCCAGCCTGGTTCGTCAAGGGAGGAAACTGGACTTTTATAGTCAGTTGAGGCCCTTACCTCGGGGAGATGATCTTAGCGGCCAGACACAGGTATGCAGTTACTGTCCACACACAGCCACGCAACTTGAAGTGTTCTCTGTTTCAGTCGAAGGAGGATCGTGAAGACCACAAGCTCCTGGCGGAACGGATGGGTCGGAGTCCGACCCAGTCGAGGACCGAAGGCTGGGGCTTCGACGGCGAAGTATCGGAGAACGCCCTGGCCGACGACGATGATGATGACAATGTTGCTGACAATGTTGCTCGTGACGAAGGCGATGAGGAGGATGAGAGTTTTGCTAATGAAAAATGATGACGAAATTTTATGTTCATTGATGAGCTTGACTCGACCATCTGGCTCCATGTTGATGTATGGTTGTGAACAGTACCATGCATAGAACAGATCTGTCCCTATGTAATTAGTGCCACATGTAGAACAGAGATGTCCCTATGTAATTAGTGCCACGTGTAGAACAGAGATGTCCCTATGTAGTTAGTGCCACGTGTAGAACAGAGATGTCCCTATGTAATTAGTGCCACGTGTAGAACAGAGATGTCCCTATGTAATTAGTGCCACGTGTAGAACAGAGATGTCCCTATGTAATTAGTACCACATGTAGAACAGAGATGTCCCTATGTAATAAGTACCACGTGTAGAACAGATGTCCCTATGTAATTAGTGCCACGTGTAGGACAGAGATGTCCCTATGTAATAAGTACCACGTGTAGAACAGAGATGTCCCTCTGTAATTAGTGCCACGTGTAGAACAGAGATGTCCCTACGTAATTAGTGCCACGTGTAGAACAGAGATGTCCCTATGTAGTTAGTGCCACGTGTAGGACAGAGATGTCCCTATGTAATTTGTGCCACGTGTAGAACAGAGATGTCCCTATGTAATTAGTACCACGTGTAGAACAGAGATGTCCCTATGTAATTAGTGCCACGTGTAGAACAGAGATGTCCCTATGTAATTAGTGCCACGTGTAGAACAGAGATGTCCCTATGTAATAAGTACCACGTGTAGAACAGATGTCCCTATGTAATTAGTGCCACGTGTAGAACAGAGATGTCCCTATGTAATTAGTGCCACGTGTAGAACAGAGATGTCCCTCTGTAATTAGTGCCACGTGTAGAACGCAGATGCCCCTATGTAATTAGTGCCACGTGTAGAACAGAGATGTCCCTATGTAATTAGTACCACATGTAGAACAGAGATGTCCCTATGTAATTAGTGCCACGTGTAGAACAGAGATGTCCCTATGTAATTAGTGCCACGTGTAGAACAGAGATGTCCCTATGTAATTAGTGCCACGTGTAGAACAGAGATGTCCCTATGTAATTAGTACCACATGTAGAACAGAGATGTCCCTATGTAATAAGTACCACGTGTAGAACAGAGATGTCCCTACGTAATTAGTGCCACGTGTAGAACAGAGATGTCCCTATGTAGTTAGTGCCACGTGTAGGACAGAGATGTCCCTAAGTAATTAGTGCCACGTGTAGAACAGAGATGTCCCTATGTAATTTGTGCCACGTGTAGAACAGAGATGTCCCTATGTAATTAGTACCACGTGTAGAACAGAGATGTCCCTATGTAATTAGTGCCACGTGTAGAACAGAGATGTCCCTATGTAATTAGTGCCACGTGTAGAACAGAGATGTCCCTATGTAATAAGTACCACGTGTAGAACAGATGTCCCTATGTAATTAGTGCCACGTGTAGAACAGAGATGTCCCTATGTAATTAGTGCCACGTGTAGAACAGAGATGTCCCTCTGTAATTAGTGCCACGTGTAGAACAGAGATGTCCCTATGTAATTAGTGCCACGTGTAGAACAGAGATGTCCCTATGTAATTAGTGCCACGTGTAGAACAGAGATGTCCTCATGTAATTAGTGCCACGTGTAGAACAGAGGTGTCCCTATGTAATTAGTGCCACGTGTAGAACAGAGATGTCCCTATGTAATTAGTACCACGTGTAGAACAGAGGTGTCCCTATGTAATTAGTGCCACGTGTAGAACAGAGATGTCCCTATGTAATTAGTGCCACGTGTAGAACAGAGATGTCCCTATGTAATTAGTACCACGTGTAGAACAGATATGTCCCTATGTAATTAGTGCCACGTGTAGAACAGAGATGTCCCTATGTAATTAGTACCAGTGTAGAACAGATTTCCGTATGTAATTAGTACGTGTCGGACAGAAATGTTACGGCAACCCATGTAAGCATGTAAGTATGTTTTTATCAATGATCTGAGTGTATCACTTCTACAAGGCTACCGTTGAACTGTGGAGCAGCAATGGTGCTGGACAGAGCAATGGCTTCCAAACTGATTGACAAGACGTATAGTCCTGCTTGTACATATCCAATAAACTGAAGGGTGCTAAGCCATTTTTGCCAAATGTTTCTTCTGATTTTAGTCGAACTAAACAACATTTAACAGATATAATAGAATGATTATCATGCAGATTGACATGGCACTGTTGATCACATGGGTAAGCGAGTGAGTGAGTATTGTTATAAGCCACTTTTAACAATATTCCAGCAATATCAAGGCAGGGTATCACTCTGGGTAACTAGTTATCGGTATAAAATATCAACGACACACTTAGCAAAATATTTTGTCAGCGTTCATATTCAAGTGTATTTTGCATAAATACTGACGAAAAACTCCCCACATCTAACGATTTTTACAAAACATACACGTCATCATAACGAAAACATACAAAGTTCAGGTTCCTGAGCCCATCATTTTGCACAGAAATAGTTTACAAAGTCATTGATGTTTATGAATAGATATTTCAATATAGCTGCCATGGAGTCCCTAAAGAAAATCGGATTTGAACCTCTTGAATAAATTCAGGTGTTAGTGGTAGGACGAAAGATGCGAGTTTTCAGTTACACTATTCCCCACCTCTCAGGCTCTTGTGGGGTCAGCCCCACCATTTGTACAATTTTGAATCTTCACCATTGGAGCATGCTTCCAACCAAATATTGTTGCTATCTCTTAGTTCCGGTGAAGCAGTTGCTTAAAGCAGTACATGTATAGCCAAATTACACTTATCCACAAGACAACAGCCTCCTGCATGAATGACTGAACTGCACGCAGGCCCACAACCTCCAACATGGATGTATGACCTCCAACATGGATGATTGATGTCCACACAGGACAACAGCCTCCAACGTGGATGACTGACCTCCAACATTGATGATTGATGTCCACACAAGACAACAGCCTCCAACATGGATGATTGATGTCCACACAAGACAACAGCCTCCAACGTGAATGACTCACCTCCAACATGGATGATTGATGTCTACACAAGACAACAGCCTCCAACGTGGATGACTGACCTCCAACATGAATGATTGATGTCCACACAGGACAACAGCCTCCAATGTGGATGACTGACCTCCAACATGGATGATTGATGTCTACACAACAGCCTTCAACGTGGATGACTGACCTCCAACATGGATGATTGATGTCTACACAAGACAACAGCCTCCAACGTGGATGACTGACCTCCAACATGGATGATTGATGTCTACACAGGACAACATCCTCCAACGTGGATGACTGACCTCCAACATGGATGATTGATGTCCACACAGGACAACAGCCTCCAATGTGGATGTCTGACCTCCAACATGGATGATTGATGTCAACACAGGACAACAGCCTCCAACATGAATGACTGACCTCCAACATGGATGATTGATGTCCACACAAGACAACAGCCTCCAATGTGGATGTTTGACTCCAACATGGATGATTGATGTCCACACAGGAAAACAGCCTCCAACAGGCCTCCAATGTGGGTCAAAGGACGTTCACACACAACATTGATCCAACAAGACACAGAACATATTGAATGACCATTTTATTGCAAATGATCTGTATGAACATGAGCCAGATATATACAAAGTCTTCAAGATCAAACCATGACATCTTGAGACATCAAGAGCAACTGTCGCTGGATCCATCTTCTTCACATCCCCTCACTACCCTTGCTGTCGGGGAGCACTCCTAGATGCACAGCTCACACGAGCCCACCTGTACATTATGGAACATATCTACAACTTCCTGTCAAGTTCCATCCCTCTATTCCAAGGGTGAAAGTCTCACAAATCGGCACTGTCTGCCTCAAATCAATTCCTGCACAAGTGAATGTTCAGAACTGGTTGCACTTTCAATGACTGTCCACGCCCCATCCATGGAGTCGTCTACACGTCGGCCACATAGTTGGGATGCACCACAAGGATGGGATCCTCCTCCCTGATCAGGGCCTGTGTGTCGTGCTTCGATTTGGGCTTCATCCCAGTCTGTGATAGCTCAATCAGAACGTGATCCTGCAAAAACAAATGTTCCGTTCAAAACTTCAGGAAGCAGCTCCATAGTTCAATGCTAACCTCCTGGCCTACGGACTATCAATCTTAAGATAACATTTGCTCTGCTGGTTAGTTTTCCATCTGGAAACTAAATATTTCCCTCCTTTCAGTCTAATTCAAAGTCACTGCCATGGAAACTCAAAAAAATTTTTTTTACAAATCCCAAACTATCAAATGGCACCAGTTCACCACTAGATCTATCTATGTGCCAAGTTTGGTGAAGAAATATGGTATGGTTTTCAATTTTCAGTCTAAATGAAAGTCACTGCCATGGAAACTCAAAAAACATTTTTTTTTAAAATCCCAAACTATCAAATAGCACTAGTTCACCACTAGATCTATCTATGTCCCAAGTTTGGTGAAGAAATATGGTACGGTTTTCAAGATCTGCTTCGGAAACAAGGACTACCGCCATTTTCAGTCTAAATCAAAGTGGTTGCCATGGAAACTAAAAAAATACAATTCACCACTAGACCTATCTATGTGCCAAGTTTGATGAAGAAATATGATATGGTTTTCAAGATCTGATCTGGAAACGAAATGTGACGAAAGGAAGGACGGACGGAGGGCACCCATTCCTATATCCCCCTTCCACTTCGTGGCGGGGGATAATAATAAATAGGGCCTTATTATGCCGTTTGGCAAGAAAATGTAAGCATTGTTCCTGTTCTGAATACAAACTCCGAACAGAGCCTCCCCCAACTCTTGCGAATGGCTTCCATGAAATGTTTCCACTTACATGATGCACAAGTCTCTCCACGACTTTCTCTGCTATAGTTTTCTTCTCCATTAGTTCAGCCTCCGAATCGATCTCTTCCTCCATCTCTGCCAGGTACCAGCTGATTAACTCACTCTTCCTCAGACCAACAGTCTCGCCACCTGTGCACACACAGTCTTGTACATGAACACGTTTTTATGACTTCAGTAGACAAAACAATAACTTACATTCTGTAATTTTTTTGTTCTATGTCTGTATCTTTTAGCATTGGGGAAAATTAACCGAAACTCACTGCCTGCATGTATAATGCCCATCTACCTCTACACGTGTTTTGGGGTTGTTTTTTTCTTCTTTTATTTTGTTTTGTTTGTTGTTGTTGTTTTTTGGAGGGGGGGGGGGGGGGGGGGGGGGGGGAGAGAAAATGTGTACACTGCATACCAGAATATACATTTTCCAGAGGCAAGGGAGTTAACTGACTGTAGAAGTCCAGTTTCCAACCTTGCCAAACCTGGCTGAATTGTCTGGGCTCGTTCGTAGTGCCACGAGTTATGTCCCTTCTATGTCCCTCACCTCTAATATCACTTAAATTTGCTTCAAATAAAAAGGTGGCTCTCAGCCAAGATGATCTGATCAACAATCGAGAAGTATATTGTAATAAAACGGGTCTTACTTCGCAAAGCACCTTGATCAAAAACATAAAATGATTTGGAAAATATTTGTTGATGCTAAGTTTGGCAGTACACATGCTTTGTAAATCCTGCAAGCAATTCTGTATGGCAGTTTACAGTATGGATGTCGACATCATCACACAATTTTGATGTGACTATGCATAGACTCGTTAGTCCAGCCCAAAACTAACTCAAACCTAGTTTGGCATGGGTGGAAACAGCACTTTTATAGTCAGATAACTCTCTTACCTCGAGAACATGAAAGAAATACGGTAAATCAGTCCAGTGCTTTCACAGATGTTTACAGATAATAAAAAGCTTCCTCGGACTTTGGATCCAGGGGAGATAAGTCTGCCGCCTCTCACCTGCTGTGGGAAGCTCTTCTTCCTCCTTGCGTTTCATCTGCAGCACCATGAGGTTGGCCATCTGCTTGTACTCCTCGTACGTCAGCTTCAGGCCCTTCTTCTGGGCCGCTGCCGGCTCCACCGGCGTTGGCGTTGTGGACTCCTCACTTACAGGCTGAGACTCCTCTGAGGAGGGAAGACAGATCAAGGTAAAGGAAAAGTTACTTAAAAGTCACCACCAGTTGATGGCGCATGCAATGCCTTTCTCTGGTTAAATAATTAAAACACCTATATCTGGGTCAGATAAACCAGTCACTGCCAGCATGAACAATGATCAACTCTTCAAGGGCCGATGACACTTAATCAGCTGGTCAAACACTGCAACTACCTGACCCTGACATCAATCAATTCTAAAGGCTGAATGAGGTATTGGAGTACCCTCATTTCGTCCAACAAGCATGAAATACACATATCCCCCGCCAATATGACATGTCTGGTTGTGTTCAAGATATATCGTATGGTTTTCAAGATCTGCTCCGGAAACAAGCACTACCGCCATTTTCCATCTTCCCGAGGCAAGTGACTTAACTGACCATAAAAGTCCAGTTTCCAAACTTGAGGAAAAGGCAGGAATTCCTTGACTCGATTGTAGCGCCACCAGTGGCTATTACGAGTTATGCCCCTTCTATGCTTATCACATTCAACCTCTCGTATCACTTGCATTTGCTTCAAACAAAATGGCAGCCTCAGTCAAGACGATCTGATCAATAATCAAGATCTACATTGTGATAAAACGAGTCTTACATTGCAAAGTGCATATCATGCGAGCACCTTGATTAAAAACATGAAAAGATTTAGAAAATATCTGTTGACAACAAGTTGGCAGTGCAAATGCTTTACAAAGCATTTTGACAATTTACCAACTGGATTTTGATTTCGTTTCGCGATTTTGATTGGACTATGCATAGATTTGTTAGTCCAGCCAAAATGTAACTCCGTAATGCCAGCCTAGTTCGGCAAGGGTGGAAACTAGACTTTTTAAGTCAGTTAACTCTCTTGCGTTGGAAGCCATGGAAACTCGAAAAAATTGTTTCTTAAATCCCAATCTTTCAAAAGGCACCAGTTAACCACTAGACCTATCTATGTGCCAAGTATGGTTAAGATCTCTCTCATGGTTTTTGAGTTCTACTCTGGAAACGAAACGTGACGGATGGACGGACAAGCACCCATTCCTAATAAACAGCACCACAAAGGGACACAAAACAGAATCATGTCTACTTGCAAACAGGATTATACATCCATGTTAAAGTGTGAGTTACAATAGTTACAGGATTACAAAGAGTATGTGCTTTGTGGTCCCTACCACCCTGATGGGCATTCATTCAAGTGTAGACCACACTTAGTCTCAGCGTTCATTCTGTCTGCAACGTACCTTCAACCTCCATGTCCTGCTCGGCCTGCTCCTCCTCCAGATGGATGTCGGGCTGCTCGACACGGATGATGGACTTGTTCAGCAGCCGGAACGCTTCCTTCACATGCTTTGGCTGCACCTGGACATGAGTGAGTGAGTGAGTGAGTTGGGTTTAACGCTGCTTTTAACAGTATTCCAGTTATATCGCGGCGTGTCAGCTTAATGTGGGAGGAAAGCCCGAAGTGATGCAGGTCTCAGACGTTTACCACTTCGGTGAAACCCTCGAGCACGGGTATGGTGCTGACAAACCTAGAAACATAATCGGGGCAAACCGGGATTCGAACCCACAATCATAGGTTTCTGGCGTGCCCAAGGGACGCAACTCTGCACAGCGAATCGCGGCACCTCAGACGACTGGGCCACCCGTGCCCCCCACCTGGACATGAGGGGAGACAGAGGGAGTGAGACATGTACAAACTGAACCCACATATATGGAGAACAATGGAAATGTCTGTTAGCGCTAAGATGACTGCAACTCTCATACTTTAACATAGACTTATGACAATCATAGCACCAAGATAAGTTTGTGGATTGGAGGCCAAATTAACCCTAATTATGTTTGTAACATTTACAGAATATATTCGGCTATTAAAATTTTCACTTCGGATTTCACTCGACAGAGGAAACAGCTAGTTGTACCTCGTCTTGGCAGTGCATCCTGGCCATGCCCTCTGACAGTCGGATCATACTCTCCAGCTGCCTCACGGTGATCCTCCACGCCGACTTGGCCGCCCCCGTGCCGTCGCGCTGCCGCAGGCGCTTATACTCCTCTATCATGTACTCCTGGGACTCCTTGTTGATCTGAGGACACAGCACCTGGTCATTACTACGGCCACTGAGTCACCCCAGCGGGGATTTCCAGAGGTAGACATTTCAAATTGTTATCAGCAAAACCTATTACAGCAATGTATAGTTTCTTATGTAACTGACCACTACATATACAGTGCAGAGGGAGAGTGGCATGTTCAGAGAAGAGCAGTAGGGGTCAAGCAATTATGTGCAGAGGGAGGGTGGCATGTTCAGAGAACAGCAGCAGATTTTCAGCAAATATGTGCAGAGGGAGGGTGGCATATTCAGAGAAGGGCAGTAGGTTCAGGAGATGAGGTGCAGGGGAGGGAGGTATATTCAGAGAACAGCAGGGCAGTGGGTCGTCAGATGCAGGGGTCCGGAAACCGTCATATGCGCCGGACATGTCCGATTGGGAATCTCAAATGTCTGGTTTAAAATATTGCTTACCGGACATTTTAAAAAGTATTGTCCGGACATTCTTAAATTTTGATGACATGATCAACAGTTAGGACTGAGCAGTTTCTGTCTGCAGTTGCAACACAATGAAGATTAACTACACTGGCAAGCTTTGTTTGTTTTGATTGCTGTAAATACATCGTACCTAGAATGATAGTCCAATCGGTCAATCACTGTAATAGGCAATAAACTGAGTTGACACTGATTAATCGAGGATTAATTACTGAGAACATCTTGTAAATTTGAGTGAAAGGTGTTTACAACTGTACATAAATACCTTGAATCATCAATGTACCTCATTATCCTCACAATGCTACGATACGTGACCTCAGACAAGTAGCGAAAGCGTGACGATAGCCTGTCGACCGATGCAGATCAGTCGAGCAGATCTGCCAAACCCTCAAAGTCTGGGTGATCATTTTGTAAGTCGTGGCTAACGACTTTCACTTGGTTGACATACAATGAGGATTTGCAGATTTTATTGTTTTCAGTAGCTAGTCGTATATTGAATCTTGATTGACCGCCATTTTGCTTTCTCGGACGATCGATATCAATTTTTTTTATGGTCAATAATTAAGTACAGATGAAAAAAGTATTCAAATAACTATTGCTATCAACGATATTTTAGTATTTGTGATTAAATTATCTGTCTTGTTTTTAAAAAAATCTTTAGTTTAAAAAAACCCTTTTCCCGTGAGGTCACGTGATAACCAAATATGGGATAATAGTCTCGATCCAAATGTTACAACGCTTACACTTGAGCAAACTCATGAATATAACTCATGAATATTAATTAGACCGTTCACTACGTTAACAGATCGTTATTATATCAGAAACAAACGTATGTTTTCCATGTATATCTAAAATGATATTATTTGTTATTAATTGTCCGGTGAATTAAACAATTTAAATTGAAACAATTCATAATTCATCATATTATGAATACGTAAACTTGTACTGTGTGAAAAGTCGTACTAAAATACGCTATTTGAAGGGGGCGTGGCCTAAATGCAAATGTCCGATTGGGATTTTAAATTTTCCGGACCCCTGGTCAGATGGGGACATCTTTCCCAGGCAATGGAGTTAACTGACTATAGAAGTCCAGTTTCCACCTTGCTAAACTATACTGGAGTTTCGTGGCTTGATCGCAGTGCCACTAGTGGCTATTATGAGTTATGTCCCTCCTACTAACCAATCTGATTACTTGAATTTGCTTCAAACCAAATGGCACCACCCAGTCAGACGATCTGATCGATATTCGAGATTCACAATGTTTCAAAACAAGTCTTAATACCTCGCGAAGTGCATGAAATCACTTGAGCACCTTGATTAAAAAACATAACAAGATTTGGAAAATATCTGTTGATATCTAGTTGACAGTACACATGCTTTGCAAATCCTGTAATGGACCGAAATCTGCATGTAGAAATCAGTGTTACTTACAAACCAGATGTTGATTTTGTTATGCAATTTTCATTGGACTATACATAAGCTGTTGCTGGACTAACAAGCCTAACTCAAAAATATTCCAGCCTAGTCTGGCAATGATGGAGACTGACAGTAAAATTAGGCTTGGACCAGCAATTCATGTGACTGTCGGTCCCTGTTGGACGGGCAAATGAAGTACTTTATAAATCTTTGCTGTTGAACAAACATGGCTGTAATCAGGAAAGTGGCTTCAAACCCAAGATTCCGGGGGGAAAGAGAAAAAGAGAAAATTGTTGTGACTGAACTTAAGTTACTTCAGAGATGACGTCATTGAATTTGTCAGCCATGAATGTAGACAGTAAAAAGTTGGGACTGGCAAAACTTTGGGGGGGGGGGTTTAAGTTTCAGACTTGCCACCACTCCCACCGGGACTGGCAGTTTCACAAGCCACCAGGAACACGGTATCCTCACCTTGGGCTTGAACTGTCGGGCAAACATGAGGTAGCGTGTGATCTCCTCCACGCTGTAGACCCTCTCCACTGACTCGTCCAGGTGACTGTGCAGGTCCACGATCCGACGTGCGATAGCGTAGTCCACAACCTTAACACAACTCGTGCATCAGTCAACAGCTGGCATAGGAATCGAATCAGGGCCACATTCACAAAGCGATCTTAGCACTACGATGATCTTAAGCCTGTGCTAAAGTAGGGAGTTACGATCACCTTAGCGCTGAGATCCCGTTGTGGAACAGGCAACAGAATATTTTAGAAACAATCAAAACTATAGGTACACTCTAGACAAAACAAACATCAAAGAACGTTATACCTGGATGTGATCTGATCACAATCGCCACAATAACTTGTCACAATACAGAACTTTGTTTGTTTGTTGTTTAACACCACACTCAACAATATGCCAGCTTCATGACGTCCTTCTGGAAATAATCGAGTCAAGACCAGACAATCCATGAGCATCGATCTACGTGATTCAGCTGCAATGACAAGCATCAACATGTCAGCAAGCCTGAAGTTGAACCCGTTAGTCGCCTCTGATGACGAGCAAGGGTCTCTGAAGACCAATTGTAACCCAGATCTTCACGGGTCAGAACTAAGTACAGATGGATCATGCATCGTTTTAATGGCACACTTTCCGTCTTGATGGAGGAAGTTAAAGACAACTGGACCAGACCAGACAAGAGCAGACCGAACTCCTGTACAAACCAGTGAGAGCAGTCTGACTAGAGGTAGGCACTATATAACTGTCATTAGCTAAGTTATTGAGTGACCCTGGCTACTTTATAAACAAGTATTTGTCACAAAGTGACGAAATGTCACCCGCCTGTATATACACCATAGTACCAAACATGAAGACAATCCAGCGATTAGTTCTTGAGATATTGCGGCAACACCGTTTTCAAACTCCCAACAGCAGATTTGCCTGCTGTGACCTTGAAAATGGGGTCAAGGTCACCGAAACCGACTGGTGTCTGCGGAGTCTGTATATACACCATAGTTCCAAATATGAAGACAATCCAGCGATTAGTTCTTGAGATATCACGTCAACACCGTTTTTCAACTCCAAAAGCAGATTTGCTTGCTGTGACCTTGAAAATGGGGTCAAGGTCACCTAAACCGACTGGTGTCTGCGGAGTCTGTATATACACCATAGTTCCAAATATGAAGACAATTCAGTGTTTAGTTCTTGACATTACGCGGCAACAAACAAGTGGGACGCATGTACAGACGTACAGACGGACGGTCGTGAATACTTTATCCCCCGCTTCTCGCTTTCGCGCGGCGGGATACAAAAAAACTTATTCAGAGCGGTGGATTGGTCACAGACATTTAACTGTTGTGATAGGAAGTATTACTTCAAATTAAGGTATGCTAGGCTGTATTATCAACTGTATCTCACCTCATTGCACTCGTCAACGAGGACGAAGAAAAGGTCAAATCTTGACATGATGGGGGCTGTCAAGGTGATGTTCTGCTTCAGGGATTTCGTCCGGTCGTACCGCCCGCCAATGGGATTAGCTGCTGCTAAGATTGATGTCCTTGCGTTGAGTGTCGCCTGCAACCGATCAACATTATAGCAACACACAGAACAATGAAAAATGGAGAACACTCAAGGTTTCCTGGAGAACCATGAACTACAGAGAACACTCAACATTACATTCTGAGTGGAAACTTCCGGTCACAATAGCAGAGTAGTGACAGCATCACATTGTTTAGTCTTGAAGATACATACATTAATTTTCTCTTGATATAGTCAAAATTGCTGTGGCGTTAAACAAAACTAGTCCATCAAATACTTCTGATTTAATGTTTGGTTTAAACCTCACCCTGACTCCAGCCTTGGTGATGGAGATGGTCTGTTGTTCCATTGCCTCGTGAATGGCCACCTGATCCTTAGGGTCCATCTTGTCAAACTCGTCAATACAACACACGCCATTATCTGCCAGCATCAGGGCGCCAGCCTCTATCACAAACTCATGTGACTCCTCATCCTTGACGACTGCAGCTGTCAGACCGGCGGCACTACTGGCTTTCCCGCTGGTGTACACTGCGCGGGGGCTGAAGTCTTCCACTTGCTTCAGGAACTGACTCTTGGCGGTACTTGGGTCGCCCACAACACAGATGTTGATGTCCCCACGGAGGTTTGTGCCTTCGGTTGTCACTTTTGGCACCCCACCAAACAACATGAGTAGAATGCCTCGCTTTATCTCGTCACTTCCTGCATGTGGTAAAGAAAACAGTCAGGAGAGAAGCCACAGCTGTGTATATGACACACAGAATCAAGTGAGAAGAGGTCAGGTTCTCCAGATTTGTTTAAAACGCAAAATGAAACAATTTTCTCTCTTGTTCTTGAACAACATGAATCTTTCTCATGAGCAACTTGGCAATCTTAACTTAACCATATTAGTGATTGAGTGAGTTGAGTTAAAATTTAAGTCACATCGGCTATATTTCAGCAATAACGTGACGAGAGGTTATTAAAAATAGGGGTGTCACGAAAAATCAAAATATTTATAAATTGCTATTGGTAAGCACGTAAAGTCAATTAATCGATTGTTAAATCAGTTTTCGATCAATAGTATTGATTTTAGTTAGGAATACTGATAGTATCGACTTTATTTTAATGAGATTGAATATCACAGATTAATACTTAAAACTAGCATACTACAATATAGATATCCCTATATGTAACAATACATAATAAAAAAGGGCTATAGATCACCAGCAGCTGAAGGTGGATCACCAGGCTAGGGTCCATGGGGACCCCAGCCTGATTTTACATCATCCCATCAGGTGTTGGCAATTACTGTCAGGAAAAAATTACCCCCAATGACGTGGTCTTGCATACCCTCTCTGGGGGACAATCATTTTACACTACTTCAACCCCCATCAAGGGTACCGCCACTAACAATCCAAGTTAACCAATTTCCTTCAACCAAGTCTAAAAAGTTTTTAAGGACATTTGCACTTGTCATAGCCATATCGTTTTGTTCTGACAGACTCACCGTGTATTGTTGGGAAGAGACTAGAGCAGAGGTTCTGGTACAGAGCTTTATCTTGACTCATCTCGTAGACTTTCTGCCATTCCTCATCTGTCATCTGCTTCTTGATGGTCTCGGCCGTCATTTCCTCATCTCCCATGTTTCTTCCACCAAACTGGGGACAACAGTTACACTGTTGTACTCAACAGACAACTTTACAATTTGACACCTGTTTATTTTCTAGGACATCGAGTGTTTGAAATCTAAAGATATTTAAAATGCTAAGGCTGGTATAGGAGAATGTCCTGATCCAAATTTGTAACAATCATAAAACTGACATCTCTTAACAGAATCACCGCACTTCTAACATCTTGTATGTGATCTATACACGCTCACAACAACGTACTCCTGTCCTTCCCTGACCTCTGCTTTGATAGAAACCTGTTGATACATAAGACAACATTCATCAGCCAAGTGAGTCTTAGGCCCTTGAGGTATTTCAGTCTAGGGATCCCTAAAACATTTGGCGTTAAGTTAATGACCCATTGGGCTCACTGACTTTTATCTTTAACTTTGACTGCTGCATCCATAACCTGTCGTTGGTAGGAGATGAGGATGCTACTCACCCTGGGGTTGCTTTGTGTGACTGTGCAGGCCAGGAAGGAGAGTCTGTACGTGAGGTCTCGCACCCCGAGTGCCTTCAGACCACGCACACCCTCGGTCTCGTAGCCATCATTACCCCGCACCCGTGACGACGTCTCCGATCGAGCACCTACAAATGCAAGTCACTGCTGATTTATCTTGAATTCTTTTGGTAGTTTAACACCGCACTCGGCAATACTTCAGATATATGACAGCCTGTAAATAATTGAATCTGATCCAGACAATCATGTGATTGACATCATGAACATCAATCTACGCTGTTTGGATACAATGACATGCATCTACCAAGTCAGCAAGCCTGACCACCCCATCCCGTTAGTCCCCTCTTACAACAAGCATAGTCGCCTTTTATGGCAAGCATGGGTTGCTGAAGACCTAATCTTCCCCGGAATAATGTATTGAACAAAGAACCATGAACCAGGGTACGATGACATGCCACCAGGTCAGACCATCTGATCTATTTGGTCCCCTTTCAACCTATGTTGGGGTTCAATTCTAAGCTGTTATGAATTTTACATTATGACTTGTGATATTCTGTCGTTGACATCTTTAGCAACTTTATGTAGATTCAGGACAAACAACTCATTATTAGGTAAAGTCTTCTTACTGTAGGATACCTAGAACATGGGGAAGGCTGCCTTAGGTGAGCGTCTTAAAAAGTGCCCCTTGGCAGGCAAGAGATTTATTTTGTTCAAAATGGGATTTTCTAAAAGTTTGTATTTTCTTAAATTCAAAAGTATTTTAAAATTGTATTTAATGCAATAATATAAAACGAAGCATTAGCTCCAAATTATGATTTTTTATTGACATTTGCAGGAATTTGAGGGCCAAATATGATCCTCTGAGCAGGTCTAGA
Organism: Haliotis cracherodii; assembly: GCF_022045235.1. Lineage (NCBI taxonomy): Eukaryota > Metazoa > Mollusca > Gastropoda > Lepetellida > Haliotidae > Haliotis > Haliotis cracherodii. Next base: position 23,456,802 of record NW_027266273.1, read on the forward strand.
TAAATCCCTGTCTTGTAATTACTGAGATGGTGGGGGAATGTGTACATTGGAAAATGATTCAAGAAGCTCTGTGTAGCTCACCTGGATAATTTATTTGAGCATTGGCTGAGATCATACGTGCTTCAATTATTTTAGCTGCATGAATCTTGAGTTTTTGAAAAGGTTGCTGAAACAAAGTATTCCAGCAGCCAGTTCACAAAATTCTGTTCAGGTGAGCTACACACTGGGATTGATTATGATGATGATACTCAGCATCTAAGACAAGGGACACCTGGTTCTACTGACCTGGGACTGACATGCTGCCAACGTCTGGGATCACGATCAATGTGCCGGTGAAGTCACAGCGGTCGCCGGCCTGTGCGGACTCCACAGATTCAGCTCGTAACACCACCTCCACGCTACAACAGATCACAGCTGTCATTCCTCAAGTCAGAAGTACCGACGTCGTCATATTACACATCACAGCTGTCATTCCTCAAGTCAGAAGTACCGACGTCGTCATATTACACATCACAGCTGTCAGTCCTCAAGTCAGAAGTACCGACGTCGTCATTTTACACATCACAGCTGTCAGTCCTCAAGTCAGAAGTACCGACGTCGTCATATTACACATCACAGCTGTCATTCCTCAAGTCAGAAGTACTGACGTCGTCATATTACACATCACAGCTGTCAGTCCTCAAGTCAGAAGTACCGACGTCGTCATATTACACATCACAGCTGTCATTCCTCAAGTCAGAAGTACCGACGTCGTCATATTACACATCACAGCTGTCAGTCCTCAAGTCAGAAGTACCGACGTCGTCATATTACACATCACAGCTGTCATTCCTCAAGTCAGAAGTACTGACGTCGTCATATTACACATCACAGCTGTCAGTCCTCAAGTCAGAAGTACTGACGTCGTCATATTACACACACAGCTGTCATTCCTCAAGTCAGAAGTACCGACGTCGTCATATTACACATCACTGACATCAAGCCATTGATTGACGGATTGTTTGTTGTTTAACGCCTCACAGCAATATTCCAGCTAAGTGACGGCGGTCTGTAAATAATCTAGTCTGGACCAGACAATCCAGTGATTGACATCATCAGCATCGATCCACACAATTGGGATACGATGACATGCATGAACCAAGTCAGTGAGCCTGACCACCCGATCCTGTTAGTCGCTCCTCACAACAAGCATTGTGACATCAAGCCATTAGTTCTCAAATTGTTACACAACTGAGATCCTGGCATAAACTTTACAAAGTGTAATCAAGTTAACAGTTTCGAACAGTCCTCCCACCATGTTGTTCAGCATACACACAGGATGGTACCTACTCTTAATCGGTCTGTTGATAAAAGGTGAAAAAGGGTTGATCATCGTGTTCAAGATTATTGCACTTCTATGCAGCAACGTGCATGTGTGTATGTGGTTGCTTGTAGAAGGATGAGCTTATGCTGTTATTTAATAGTGCCACAGAGTCATAAAGGCAGGGAACAAGAACCATCTCTTTTAGTATGATGTGGCTAGGGATCGAAACATCAACCTTCCACTCTGCAGGCAAACGCTCTATCCCCCACACAATGGTGGTGGTCTGATACAAAAGAGGTGTTGTACCCAATCAGTGTCAAATGGACAGTCAGTATTTCACTGAACATGCAACACAGTGTGTGGCTTGTACCTTCTGGGGATGCTTCCGCGGGGAAGTTCCGCCTGCGTCTCCTGAATCCGGACTTTCTGGAAGTCTACGAAGCGAGATTTGTTCACATCCAGCATGAAACGTGTCCGGTTGTTGCAAACTGGATTCCGGCAAATGGTGGGCTGCAAGTAAGAGTTATCTCCCCTTAATTAAGATAGTACTTCAAAAGCTTTAAACAACTAGTTATACTACCGGTTTCAGATCTATTCAGTCTGAACAATTTCAGAATGCTTCTTAAAATTTGTGATAAAGAAAAAAGTTCCGAGTCAAAAAAAAAAGCCCTGCTCATAAAAAGTCCATACATAAACGCTAAAATCTACTGAAAACATTGTCAGGAGATAGGTTCTGGTATTCGACACCAAAGCTTTGGCACAGACTGAGAAGGTGGTGAAATTTTTCAGCATGTCACATCATTGTCTCTGGTTTGTTGAGCAGCTAATGAATATACTTAATTTTAACAACCTATATCCATCATAAACTCACTTTCAAATCATGGTGGGTCAAATTGTCCATACCTGTGTGTATTTAAACTGCTGCTCTACATCCTTCATGACAGTCCTACAGTCCAGACACATGAATGTTCCGGACACAAGTTCTGGATGGACTGGGTGGGTTCTGACGACTTGGCCTGTGATCCGCAGCATAGTCCCGATCTTGGCCGTCGTCATCTCCCGTACTCTGTAATCAAGGAGGGCAATCAGCATCTACTGAATGGCGAGGGAAGTGTAGCAGCACTACAAGCACAGAGTCTTAGTAGACACCACGCTCTTAGCGATAGTTTAAAAGTCGTATACACTCAGGTATCGCTGTAAAGAGACACACTGCACAGTAAACAAGGCAGTCATTACACTGATCTTGAACAATCACATCAAAATCAGAATTTAGTCCTCGCTATTACACCAAAGGTCGAAAGACATGTCATTACAGGTGACAACCTTAAACAAACTTTGAGTGACCAATGAAATGACTAACAAGAAATCGACATTTTCCCATCAGAAAGTAGCTTCTTCAAACTTTACGGCACTAGTTGCGAATGGCCACTTCCATTCCAGAATAAGTTTGAAAAACAAAAATTTTTGACCAAATTCTTGATTCAAACTTTGAAAACTAACCAAAAGAAAGCTCTGGGATATCTTTTCTTTCTGTGTTGTTTTATCGCCGCACTCAGCTATATTCCAGCTATATGACGACGACGAGCTTGACCACCCGATCTCGCCAGTCGCCTCTTACGACAAGCATAGTCGCCTTTTAGAGCAAGACAGGGTTGCTGAAGACCCGTTCTACCCAGGATCTTTACGGGTCCTGGAATATCTAATCGATAGACGAGATTGTATGGCAGTACTTCCAACAGGCTAAGGAAAGTATTCCATTTCAAATGTTTATCACATTGAATTGAGTGATGGATACCTATTTCATCCTTCGAGAAATTAATCAAGTTGTCAGGTTAACTCACTTGAGTCGTGTGGGGACGTCGGTGAAGCTGACATAGAACTCCTTGGCCGGGGGGATCTGGCCCCAGTCCTTGGCGTAGTTCTTGAGTGCTCGGCACAAGTACGGGTATACCCTGTGATCATACATAAGATTGGCATTAGAAAAATCATTGTCAACATGAGATGTAATTCAATCCACTACCATCGTTCACATTCCTAACCTTAACGGGCTGTAAAGAACGATTCAGGAACATTTCAACACTTGAATTAAGAATTACTTCACAATGTTTATACACATGACGGAGCAGCATCCTCCTACCTGTAGTATTCCTCCAGGACGGTTGTCGCCAGCTGTTGGTTGTAGCGCTCCACATCCTCAAAGTTGACAGTGAGAGTGTTGCGCTCAGGGCGGATGAGCTCTTGCACTTCAGGCAGATACTTGGCCTCCCCATCAACCGCAAATCTGAAAAGTGGTGAACATCACAAGAATAATGGCGAATATCACATGAGTAGTGGGGAATATTACATGAAATTAGGAATATCACATGAACAGTGGGTAATATGACATGAACAGTGGGAAATATCACATCAACAGTGGGAAATATCACATGACTCGTAAAGAATATTACATGAAATTAGTAATATCACATGAACAGAGGGAAATATCACATGAACAGTGGGAAATATCACATGACTCAAGGGGAATATCACATGAAATTAGGAATATCACATGACTAGTGGGTAATATCATATGAACAGTGGGAAATATCAAATGACTAGTGGGGAATATCAAATAGCGGAGTATATCACATGAATATTGGGGAATATTACATGAATAAATACTTGGATTCACTTGTTGAGAGTCGTTATTAAAATCAATTGCTTAATAACCATGATAATGCCTGTATTCCTGTTCTGGAGATCTAACAATATACTGACTGATACCAAGTGAGAGATACTTGTTCCAGAGGTCTCAGTTGTCGGCAATAAAAACTGACATGAGCATTGAATCTTGTTCTACATAAGCCTTATTCAATAAGTATTTATAGTGTTATTATAGTTAGCGACCCCGCCCAATAAGGGCGTGTGCTGGTCCTACAGAATTTGCAGACAGTGACGGCAAACAACATTCATTCACTTATTTCACTATTGTACGCACACAGGATGGTCAGATTTGGGAACTTGGTTGATTGAGTGCCATCATACCTGACCGTGTGAATCGATCAATGGATTGTCTGGTTCAACTCAATTATTTACTCGTGGCAGTCAAACAGCTGAAATATTGCTGTGCGCAGATTCAAACAACAAACAAGCAAATCACTCAAGTTGATCTCTTCTATCATAGCCAACAGCCAAGATTATGATCATACTCTTTAGTCCAAGAGCATTACAATAAGAGCTCAAAATCTGTAGCTACACTGGCAAATGTACCCAGGTGATGTTGGAGACAAGGAGATGGACCTATCTCTGCTTCATCAGCACGTATCTACAGCATGCTAGCTGTACGGCTAAGGTCTACCCACGGATTAACAGCATGCTAGCTGTACGGATAAGGTCTACCCTGGCTGGCCAGCATGTAGCCTAGAATTATGCGACAAACTATTGCATATTAACTTTTCAAATGATCAGCGATCTAATAGTAACAAAGCTATAAAATATTTATTCCATGTCTAGTTGTTTGGGTTTTTTTAGAATTTGTAGATGCTCTCAAGTCTGTCACATATACATGGGTGAGCTAGACCTAAGCCTTAATATTTCGGACGGACCTTCAACAGGTCGATCTATGTTATGGGGACATAGATGATAGTACATATTGTGCATTAAGAACGCACATGACTTTTTTAAATACACTACCATGATTAATCTATACCTGCCATATACCCACAACTGTTTTTCTCGCACACCAATATATAAATATCGGGTAAATATCAGCTGGTGGTGCATGCCTACTTGATCGGAGTCGAGATCGACGACTTTGGTAATAACTAAAGAGTCGTTGGCAAAATGTCGCATATATGTGTGTGTGTTTTGGTTTCAGATATACTCACTCTTCTAGAAAGTCCTGAAATAACTTTTGACATCTCTCTCCAACTTGATCTTTGACTTGGTTCGTCCTAACAGCCTGATCAGCGACATCCATGGCGATAGTTCACAACTTCTCTTAGGCGAGGTGTACACAATGCCTGTTTCCCGCGAAATTTGGTCACATGGTACAAGTTCTCCCGCGGTTGCTGACACAGAGGTCATGCATGTATTATGTCATGAATATTCAGTAGCTTGTGTCGGCGTTGAGGGAGAGACGCGTTTTACATTATCACGTTTTAATAAGATTTCAGTTTTGCTTTGTGGTGTATTTCATGTGTAGTTGACAGAAATGAGGGCGTATTATATTGGTTCATATTCAGAATCCAAGGATTATATCTTTACCGTATTATGTTCTGTTCTGTTCTGTTTGTTGTTTACGTCGCACTCAGCAACATTTCAGCTATATGACGACAGTCTGTATATAGATAATCCAGTGACAATCCAGTGATTAATATCATGAGAGTCAATCCACACTATTGTGATACGATGACATGCATCAACCAAGTCAGCGAGCCTGACCACCCGATCCGTTAATTGCCTCTTACGACAAAGTAAAGTCACCTTTTAAGGCAAGTATGGGTTGCTGAGGACCTATTCCACCCCGGATCTTCACGGGTCGTATCGTCTCTTATTTGAACGTTTCACAGCTGAAACATTTTTCAACTCGCATACATTAAGGTTTATAGACCACATATATCTGGTAATTATTGTAATACACTCGTGATATCGTGAAACAACAATATTTCATCAAATTTGAGATTTTATATCTAGATTTTTATCAGTTTAAGGATTTGACTCGATCAGTCTCAATAGACATGCTGTAACTGTGATATATATTACTCCATGCTTAAAACACTGAAGTTGGAATATTAATGAATGCGGTTTATTAGCCTTAAAAAAATGCCATGCATGGCCAGTGAACAGCTTGTATATATAATGTCCACGACAGATGTGTGGTAGTATGTTGTCTACATCATACTGTATTAACACGTGGTCGTTTTGAGTGTTTATTTACTGGCCGTTTTGTCTAAGCATGGCCGTTCTGTGTCCTCGCACAGCGATCGAGTGGCATGGAATATTGGTGCAAACCTCCTTCAACAAACCCTCCGTCATTATACCGATAATAAATATACTGTCACAAATGTTATATTTGGGATTACACTTTCTTAATAAAGAACAAATTCTAGTACTTTTGGCGGGGGGTGGGGGGGGGGGGGGGGGGGGGGGGTAGAGTCCCATCTAGAATTAGAACCCACACCCTCATGCATAGCCAGGATCGCTAGCACGCACAGTAAGCTACCTAACCCACTCAGCTACCGAGGCTTCCACCAAATGGAAGTCCGACAACTGACATATATCGCGACCGATTCTGGAAGACGTTTACCTGAGTGACCATGAAATGTAGCCATGTACATATGCCTAGAGTCACACTCAACTGCCATAGCTTATAAGATGCTATCCCCATTGTATTGTACATTTACTGTCAGACACCCTAAATGAACTGTGCAATTATGTCACTTCTTAATAATTACTGTTGTTTATCCCTCACATGGCACAGATTAAGTCATAAAATATAAGACTTAATCCGTCATGTTTCATGTGAGGCAATCGAACCCTAATGAACGTCGCGCATGTAAGACACGGGCAGCGTGCGCGTTGTAAATACCGAAACATCAACAGTAACACAAAACAAATCCCTTCACCAAAATAACCACACGGAAATGAAAACAAGCAACTTTGCACGAGTCACAATAACTCCATGTTTTAAGGAAACAAATCCCAACACGAGCCATATTTACAATAACCCAAGGCTAACGACAACCCATCAAGTATACAGCTATACCTCCAGGTTAAGTTCTAGTTATTAATCATAATCGGAAGCGGCATTTTCAACTTTTAGTCATATATTTTCAAGTACCAATTGCCAAATCCACAAAACAACATAAAAACACACAAACCGACATATCTGCCAACGTGTATTCTCGTCCCTTGCACCTAGCATATAAGTTAATTTCAACCCAATATAAATTTATGCATACTGTCATGCAAAAAATTCTATTTTTACATGTATGGTGCAATGAGTATAAAATTAATATAATAAATTACATGCTATTGATATTTTACTGATCATAATGATCAAGTTTAACGTATACAAGGGCGGATGCAGCATTTTTAAAAGGGAAGGGGCCCAATTATCAAAATCCCCCTCTCAGATAGTTTACTGCCTATACAACATGCCATAATACATTTGGGGGGGGGGGGGGGGGGGGAGAGAGAGTGGGGTAGTGGTCCGGACCCCCTGGACCTCCCTCTGGATCCACTATGGTAAATCCTCCCCCCCCCCCCCCCCCCCCCCCCCCCTTGATGAACCCCAATAATGGCGATATATATATGTGTATTTATATATATATGTGTATGACTATATCCCTGTGTTGTTAACGCCGCACTCAGCAGACTGCGGTCTGTAAAAATAATCCAGTCTGGAAAAGACAATTCAGAAATTCATTCTATACTCCCAAACGTTGTGTTCCTCATAATAAAGAAGTTGACATCCACAAAGTCTGTTTCTTATCCAGTCACTGACATTATGAGCATCGATCTACGCAAGTGGGATACGATGACATGCACCAACCAAGTTAGCGAGCCTGACCGCCAGATCCCGTTATTCAACCGCCGGTTTCGTGTTCCTGATTTGTTGTATATTTTGCTTGATGATAATTATGTGTATGGGGCGATGTATGCCTCGGATGACTTAAACTGGGTTTCGGGGAATATGTAACAGTCGCTGAATTTGTATTGCTGGGGGGACATCGGGCCACAGATAAGCATGCAGTCTTGACTTCACGCATTGATACATGCATGGCCAGGTCGGTTCATGCCGAGAATTACATTATTGCGTTGTCAGTTATCACTGAATACGCCTACGGGCTACTCGCATAACATTATGTAATTTACTAACGCGGCATCTGTACGTTAGTAACGAAGTTGTGAAACACTCATATATACAATGAAAATCCTTTAGCTATACCAGCCAGAATCTGGAGATTTTCATTCGGATTTGTATATTAACATCGAGGATAATATGAACAAAGCTCGGCAGGGTTTCCTCTTCGGCGAACACATATTTGTAGAATACCGTTTAAAATAGTATTAAAATTAATAAATTGCTATACCTAAATGTACTATCTTTTTCTAACTATTTAGTCTACAAGTCGACCTGTGTTCCCAATTCACAGGAATATAGATGAACTAAAACTATGTTAGTGGTATATAGTACAACACGAACAAGTAAAATAATCACGTTTCTCTTCAGTAATCTAGCCCGTGTTGCTACGCGACAAATCTTTTGCCGTTAATAAGCATTCAGGGTGTGTATACTTATTGCCACGTGATATAGCTTATGAAGGTGCAATGGTGAGAGCAGCCATTCACCGCGACTGCGCGCTAATTAGAACAATCTGACTACCCGCTAATGAATTCATTAATTAAATATTCAAAGGAAGACTATTGAAAAAAATTACGTAATACCTTACCGCATATTTTATGACTTATTGTTCATGGCGGAGGATTAGCTGCGAACTGAGCTTGTTTCACAATGCACATGTAAAATCCCTAATTAAATCTGGAAACGATCAGTCGTTACTTCGAATAATAATTGAACATGCATAGATCTACAGTGTACAGAGACCATATGATATTATATAATCTATTATATGGTCTCTGCAGTGTGTAAAGGAATGGTCTTTTCTGGTTATTTATTTTTTTATTGAATATAGAATAAACAAATCCCCAACCGTTTGTTTCAAACACCTGGGACCGAGTTTGCGGGATATTTGGAAACGAAATCTCAAAAGTCAATTTGAATGCCCAATAGATTTTCTAGTCTAAACGAATCACCAACATGTATATAAAACATTCCAAAGCATTCTCGAAACTGGTGTTATTCCTGGGCCAGTTACGCGAGTGATGACGAATTTTACTAAAGTGGAATTTTGTTTAGTATGCGCAAATACTGAGACGATGATTTCTTGCAAGTAGGGAAATGAAGACTTTCTCCGGTTCTAAAAATAGAAATGGCGGGAAATTGAACAAAGGCAGGTTGAACCCGTGGGTTTTAATGATATGCTGGAGGCGAGGAACTGGAACTACATGTGGCCAGTAGTCTCTCACACTGTTGTATATAGCTAGAGTAGGTCATCTGGGGTGTGAAAATACATATCCGTGGACACACAAAATACACAGAGAGGGTTAAATAATCTTTGTAAATTATAATAATATAAAGCTTCAAGTTAATTGGTTAAAGTAATAGATATGATTGCATGAAAAACTCTTATTAACAATCATAGAACTAAAAATGTTTTATTCATGATTCTTTCATAGCTCTGACTTTCCCCATTTAGTATGAATATTATCAAGCAAATAGTTTCGTTTAGTTCGAAAACGCTGAAAGGGATATTATTCAAATATTATTATTCAATTAATCTTTTTTACTTTAAGGCTAAAAATGATTATCTGTATGCAAAGAGAACTCGCAAATTACTAATTTTAATCACCACTGCGAGTGCAGCGGAGCGTGACTTTAAAGGGATAGCCAATCAAAGCGCTCCTTACTTTGAACCAATTACATCCATCGACTGATAAGACCGCTACCTAGTTTCTCGGGTTCTAGAACGTTCTAAATGACGTCATATCCGCAAATGTATAAAGGGCCGCAACACGCCACTAGCCGGTAGTAACGCAGGGTCATCGAGTGGAGAGGAGAAGAGAAGAGAGAGACGGAAATTGAGCTTCTTTTATATACTATCACAGACATTGTTACACAAGGTATGTATATTATGGGAAGTCCAATGCTTTGGGGGTTGAATTTTGTTTCTAAATACCAAGGCGTAGTGTGGAAATCTGAATGCGTTTTTCATTCATGAATACCGGCCTCAAGACGAACACGTGGTTGTGACTGAAACATGGCGATTTCTCTTTCTGTTTGGAAATAAATGTGTGCTGCACAATGCTCTCGATAGGGAAACTTTCAAAATAATAAAATACATATTACAATTAATTTCACGACAGATTATATATTTCTAACGGTTTGGTTTGACTTTGTGTTATCAAAGTCAAACCAAACCGATATTCTGAACACGTAGATCTAGATTACAGATCGATTTTTTTTTCTTAATTTCTTTGGGACACGTTTATTGTATTTAAAGTTATGGGATACGAAAACTCATTCTTTAATGTAACTGATAACAGATCCTTTTTGTTCAGTTATATTTCAAACAATGCGTGACTGGGCGTGTTCCCCAGGATCACGTGGTCGGGTATTTCGGCATAATGAGATGTCGATTGTAATAGGTTAGATGAGCTAGGTGATCACCCTAGGATAGGTTAAATGTACACCTCACTAGAAATCCCTACCAGAAACAAGGAAATTATTCTATTATTCAAAATGAAAGTAGGCCCTGGAATGTTCTAGAAGCCTAAGCGGAAGTCTAAAGGTAAACGTGACCTCATCTAATTTTCTTTTTTTCTTTGATCATAGGACCATGGCCAAAGCACCAGCTATTGGTATAGATCTCGGGACCACCTACTCGTGTGTAGGCGTGTTTCAACACGGAAAGGTAGAAATTATTGCCAACGACCAAGGTAACCGAACAACACCCAGCTATGTTGCCTTCACCGACACAGAACGTCTCATTGGTGATGCTGCAAAGAACCAGGTTGCCATGAACCCAGAGAACACAATCTTCGGTAAGTCTTTGCAATTTGTTATCATTTCAGAATTGAGATTGCTTTGACATTAAAGAGGAAAAGTAACTCCAGTTAATAGTTGGGTGGGAATTTGATCTTGGGTGGAAATTTGTTATTTATGGCAGTCAAGAGGGCAATGGCCATCAATATTCCACTAAACATTTGTTTTACCTTACCTGACGCTACACCTATAGCACTGTGTAGCATCAGGTAAGTATAAAATCATTGCATGTAATCAAATGATCATTTATGTGGGTTTTTTCTTCAGATGCCAAACGTCTTATTGGAAGAAGATTCGAGGAGGCAAATGTTCAGTCGGACATGAAGCACTGGCCATTTAATGTGTTGAGTGATGGAGGCAAACCCAAGATCCAAGTAAATTACAAAGATGAACCAAAGACTTTCTACCCAGAAGAGATTTCCTCCATGGTGCTTACAAAGATGAAGGAAACAGCTGAACAATATCTTGGAAAGGTAATTTTGATACCATCAATAACGCGGTCCACAATACATCAATTGAAATGAAACTGTAATCCTAATTTATTCTAATAAGGATAGAAAATGTTCATTTACAAAACATGAAATTCATCTCAACCCAAAAGATTGCAAATACTGATCTTATTACTGAATCTTTTCCAGACAATCACAGATGCTGTTGTAACAGTCCCAGCTTACTTCAACGACTCTCAACGACAGGCTACTAAAGATGCAGGGACAATCTCTGGTCTCAATGTTTTACGTATCATCAATGAGCCTACAGCTGCAGCTATTGCATATGGTCTTGACAAGAAGGTATGTTATGGTTTATTTATGACCAGTGTTATGTGTCTCTATCCTAATGTCTTCAGTAGGCTACAAGTTTTTCAACCGCCTCCTACATTGTATGTTCTAGTTCAGTAAGATTGGGGTATTTTGATGTTCCACAGTTCAATTCAACAATCTTGGTTTTTCTCGCCAACCAAGAAGTCAGACGGGGGATATATATAGGAACAAGTATCGAGTTCAAAAGGGGCACATTTGAGAAATGAAAATTTACACTGATTATTGGTCTTGATCTTACGTGAATTTGAAAAATAGTCTTAAATTCATTTTTACAGAGTTGTGGTCCTTGCTCCGTGCATTTCAACTTTGTGCATACTGTGTGAAGTTTTCAGAAACTTCCGAAGTTAGCTTATTTAAGGGAGTTAGAGAATTGGTGCCATCAAGTTATATTTTTTTACAGAGAATGGGTGTTCACATTTAATCATTTTTTCTGCTGACATAAAGTGACCCTAGTACCTATCCCTTCTTTAGGCTTTAAGGGACATTTTTCTTTTCTTTTTTTTTTCTGTGGTTTCTTTTCACTAATATATTAACAAACAATAGTCTAATTTGTCCCATGGTGGGGATAGCGATGATGCTGTTATCTTGTTAATACTGTTTTACAATTCAGCATGTTCACGATAATTGATTTGTGTTACAGGTTGGTGGTGAACGCAATGTACTTATCTTTGATCTTGGCGGTGGTACATTTGATGTGTCTATCCTGACCATTGAAGATGGTATTTTTGAGGTGAAATCCACAGCTGGAGACACCCACTTGGGTGGTGAGGACTTTGACAATCGTATGGTGAACCACTTTATCCAGGAGTTCAAGAGGAAACACAAGAAGGATATCTCTGATAACAAGAGGGCTGTGAGGCGTCTGAGAACTGCCTGCGAGAGAGCAAAGAGAACCCTGTCCTCCAGCACCCAGGCGAGTATCGAGATCGACTCCCTGTTTGAGGGAGTGGATTACTACACCAGCATAACCCGAGCCAGGTATGCAGTTTCCTGTGAAACAAGCTGTGACACTCACAATTCTCTTGTAAATCCCCTAATCATGCTCAAGGTTAAAGGTCATACAATCTTGACATTCAATGATTTTTTAAGTTGGTGTTGAACAATGTTTGCTATACATTTCAATATTAGAAATTGTCACCAGGCCTGTAGTCCTTGCCAAATAGTTATCATAAGGACCAGTAAAAAAATATGATTTTTTTAGGGTTTTGCGGTGTTATTATAATGACTAGTGGAGTAAAATGTTTCTGCTGTTGCATTTAAGCTGTGTTGTCATAAGGTCTGTCTGTCTATTAAAGGTTTGAGGAGCTCAATGCTGACCTCTTCCGTGGCACACTGGAGCCCGTAGAGAAAGCTTTGCGCGACGCGAAAGCAGACAAGGCTTCCATCCATGACATAGTACTGGTTGGAGGGTCAACACGTATCCCCAAGATCCAGAAACTCCTCCAGGACTTCTTCAACGGCAAGGAGCTATGCAAGAGCATCAACCCTGATGAGGCTGTTGCTTATGGTGCTGCCGTCCAGGCCGCCATCCTTCATGGTGACAAGTCCGAGGAAGTCCAGGACCTGCTACTGCTGGATGTCACTCCCCTGTCACTTGGTATTGAGACTGCTGGCGGTGTGATGACTGTCCTCATCAAGAGGAACACCACCATCCCCACCAAACAGACCCAGACCTTCACAACATACTCAGACAATCAACCTGGTGTGCTGATCCAGGTGTGTACCCTGAAACATACTTCTGGCCAACAGTTTTGGTTTATATTTCAATCATTATCATACATCGTTTAAGTACTACCATCCATTGTTACTTACTTCGCTTCAATCTTCCTTCCAGGTCTATGAGGGTGAGAGAGCTATGACGAAGGACAACAACATCTTGGGCAAGTTTGAGCTGACTGGAATTCCCCCAGCACCCAGAGGTGTCCCACAGATTGAAGTAACATTCGACATTGATGCCAATGGTATACTCAATGTATCCGCTGTGGACAAGAGCACCATGAAGGAGAACAAGATCACCATTACAAACGACAAAGGTGTGTACCACAATAATGGTCTTCAGTTTTGTGACATCGCAAAATCTAGTTCTGATCTACCTAATTTGACACTTTGCTTTATGAACCATTCATTTAATATTTTCTAAATAGTTTATTAGGCTTGTAATAATATTTTGTAAGTGAACTTATGGTAATTTATTGTTTGTCAGGTCGCTTGTCGAAGGAGGAGATTGAGCGTATGGTGAACGAGGCTGAGAACTACAAGGCAGAGGACGAGAAGCAGAAAGACCGTATCCAGGCTAAGAATGGTCTGGAGAGCTACGCTTTCAACATGAAGTCCACTGTAGAGGACGAGAAATTGAAAGACAAGATCAGTGAAGATGACAAGAAGACCATCACCGACAAGTGTAACGATGTCATCAGCTGGCTGGACTCTAACCAGCTTGCTGAGAAGGATGAGTTCGAACACAAGCAGAAGGAGCTGGAGGGAGTGTGTAACCCAATCATCACCAAGTTGTACCAGGCAGCTGGAGGTGCTGGTGGTATGCCCAACTTCAACCCGGGTGCAGCTGGAGCTGGCGCAGGAGCGGGTGGTGCAGGAGGAGCGCAGACGGGCGGCAGCTCCGGAGGCCCCACCATCGAGGAGGTTGATTAAACTTCTCTCCAACATCCATGTGCATGACTAGAACAACTTAACCACGACATGACCTCATTCATCAAACACTGACTATAGAAGTTGTCTAGTCTCGGCTTGATGCATGTAATGAGGAATTTAACATCCTTTGAAATAAGAACAATTTTTGACATTAGACATTCTCAGGTTTCATAATGAGAACTTGACAAGTTTCATTGTCAAGGATCAATTCTACTAAGACTGAATACATCATGTATCATCCATTGAGCATTTTCATTTCATTTCAGTATTGTCTGTGATCTTAATAAAAGAAGCTTAATTAAATATTATTTTGCTGTTTGACTTGTCACATGATCTTGTAGTTAAGGTAGAGATCACATATTTGCGGGTAGAAATTTTCATGACCTAAGATACATTAGGATTTGACAAACTGTTATCTTTCCCTATAATAGCTGTATGCTTCTGCATTTAATATGACTTGCAACAAAAACCTGGACGCACATTGATTCCCAAGGTGAAACAATGTTAACCCCGAAATCTGTACTTTAAAGAATTGTGAAATGATTGACAAATGATTTGCAGAATTCACGAAGTCTACAAATTACTACTGTGTAGTACAATATTTAATGGAAATTAATATATAAATATATATAAATAAAAGGCTAAAGAGTCTTGGTTCTCGGGCACTGCCCACATAAAGTCTGCAGCTTGTTTCCTTATACTTAGTGCGATCCAATATAAACGCAGTCACTTCCCCTTTACATGCATACTGCTTCACTGCATTTTGTTATGGGCATGGCAGCAATAGGAGTTTGTATGCTTATGTAGGGAGGCCCTCTACACCAGGTTGAGGTTACACTAGTTTTCAGGAGAGAAACAAAGTGCTGCCCACCTGCACTATATTTTCAAGTCATTGTCTGAGAACCAATTATTTTATTTTTAAGCCTAATGTGATGGCTGTAGTGAGTATCAAATACAAACATAGTCCACTGTGGTGATAGCCAAAGTCTGATATGAATAGTGGTCCAAATGTCAGAGATGGGCCTAGGCTGGGAATCCGGGGTGATAAGTGATCTTCACACAGCTGTCAGTAAATGTGATATCAGACAGGCATGTAATGGCTCCACTTATATATTCCAACATACAGAACTTTCCATACTGAAAACACATCACATATTTCACATGCTTCTGAACTCATGACAATACATGCTATTGCGGAAGTTTACAGATCACACGAGCATCTAAATGTAGTCGGTTCATCCCAATTGTTTCTAGGTTTGTCCGCACCATACCCGTGCTCGTGCATCACTTCGGGCTTTCCTCCCACATTAAGTTGAAACGCTGTGATATAACTGGAATACTGTTAAACATGTTAAAAGGGGTGTTAAACCCAACTCACTCTAAATATAGTAACTACCCTCACTACTGCTGACAATTATAAAAACTGAAAGATACTTGAGAATGACTGCATGGCCAGGATACCACCAGATATCCTTCATTAGCCACAGTATGATGCATAATATGGTTGATTGCATGAGCACCGTCCCATCCACACTTGTCCATGTTGGATGGTTCCACTCGATGTTCGGCCTTGGCCATTGTCATCTAGCAGAAATATTGCTGTATGTGATGTCAGGCTGCTTTCAATTGCTTATCCACTGCCACATTAGTCTGTCAATGCGGGACAAGGTTTTTGAAACCACTATATTGTTAGAAAGACATGTTGTTAGATCAAAACCCAGTCTTGGGAATGTCCTAGAGTTACATCCCTTGCCTTGATGGTGCACTTTGTCCGTCATGTACAAGGATGTCATTTTGCATACATAAAGTTATGAATACATTATCTAGTTTGCAAGCCACCTCCATCAAGAACTGATGGCCATTTGAGAGAAGGGTGTTCCAAAATAGAATAATATTTGTATCTTTACACAGCAAACAGGTTCAAATGAAAACAGGTTGGGATTTTTTTTATGCCAAATCACTTCTTCATGAAAATTTTGCAAATGAATTAGGCTGGTTAGGTGCCTATTGTTTCAACAGAAATGTCAGGTGTTTGTATTCAGAATTGAGTTGCAGATTACTGGCTATAGTTCTGCATTGGTAAAACATTGGTTTAGAAAAGGTTAGTGGAAATGACCCTATATACTTTTCAAAATAATCTCAAAATGGAAAAAAAGAGTGCTACAGAAATGTCTATTACATATTACGATGTGTGGATCGATGCTCATGATGTCAATCACTGGATTCTCTGGTCCAGACTCAATTCATAACCTGCTCACACACAGTGTACTGACTTCTGAGCCAATCATTCCTTGTTTTATCCCAGGTAGGGTAAGACATACCGTCTTTTCATGTCTTTTGGACTCTAACAGGGATGAAACTACTGTGCAGACACTCTATCTACCAGACCAAAGAGGCTTGATGAATGAATGTATTGGACTTGTAACAACGCTAAATGCATAGGTAAGGCTCAACTGTTAAAGAAGTGTTTTTCAAACTTCTTGTCAAAACTGGGATGTGTCAAATTCCCGGTTGTTTTGAATTCATTTTGGAGTCCCCAAGAATCCAAATTAAAAAGGAAATTCCCCGGATAACAGTTTTCCAGGTAGCTTTTAGCTTTTAGCAATATTCCAGCAATATCACGGCGGGGGACACCAGAAATGGGCTTCACACATTGTACCCATGTCGGGAATCGAACCCGGGTCTTCGGAGTGACGAGCAAACGCTTTAACCACTAGGCTACCCGGCCGCCCCTGTCCACTAGCAGTATGTATGTGTCCGACAAGTTGGTCAATGACTAGTGTCTTGGAATACAACTGAAAAAGCCAAGCCAGCAGTCCCGTAACAATTGTGTGCAACTGGCAGCCACCATGGACACTGGATCCCCATATCCCTGGGCAGTGGAATACCTTGGTCCAAAACAGTCTTCAGCAACCTATGCTTGCCATAAAAGACAACTATGCTTGTCATAAGGGCGACTAACAGGATCGGGTGGTCAGACTTGCTGACTTGGTTGATGCATGTCATCATATCCCAATTACGTGGATCGATGTTCATGACATCAATCACTGGATTGTCTGGTCCATATTGTCGTTTCGGTGTAGGTTCTAACACCCTTATCAAGCAAGTGATAACTTGCTTGATAACGGTGTTAGAACCTACCTATGTAGCATATTTGTTTCAGGGTCTGTATGCCAAACTAATGAACAAAGAACATAAAAGTAAATTACCAATAAAGTCCTTTATCTTTTCTCAGTTTAATCTGAATATGTACATAGTCTGAATTCACAATCTGACCTAGCCAACATCAGCGCCGGTCCAGCTCACACACACACACACACACTGCTACATCTACTGAAGTGCTGCAGGCTGTGTCCTCTGTATTTCATTATGGATAGTGAGCAAGATTCAGCCATCAGTTTATCCTCAGCCTTATGTCTTTACTGACGGCCAGTCAGCCACAATCCTGCAACATTCCTTTTATGCAGACTTCTTTGCACCTTCTGGAACAGTGTCAAAGCCTTCCAGGAACTTCTCTTGTCTCACGGCATACATGGTGTAGCCATCTGTTTGGAGGTTAAGGGCTGTGTTTGACAGTTAACTGGGACATTTTACCTCCATTATATCACACATTTTAATACCCAACAGCCTATCAGTTGTGATTATTATTCCCAACAGCCTATCAGCTGTGATTATTATACCCAACAGCCTATCAGCTGTGATCATTATACCCAACAGCCTATCACCTGTGAATATTATACCCAACAGTTGTGATTATTATATTGAAGAGCCCATCAGCTGTGATTATTATACCCAACAGATGTAATTATCACAACCTGGACAACACAACTGGTAGGCTGATGGGTATGACTGATCAAGGACCATAACCCAAAATTAGAAGACACACAAAAATAACAAAAAGACAAATTGCTATCCCATCCATTGCTATACCATGCACTCTTAAATATGTTTATGAGGTCACAAAAAAAGTACATATGCATACACATACATGTCCTATATAAGTTTTTGGGGAGATGCCTCGCATGTAAATGGGTGAACAATGGACGAATGGCGTAGCTCACACAAACCCTAGGTTCACATTAAAGGTAAATGAGAAAATACATGAAAAATGGAACATTTGACTTTTTTGTCCACCTGCTAGCTTGTCAAAATTTAAACATATTTATCTCATCCCGTCACATGAAAAACTAAACACTTTCACTCATTAAAATACATGTATCTATTTTGTCTGGTCATTGGATCACATATATTTCCTTATTAATTGTATATTCATATACTTATCCTGTCTCACAATATGCATTCCTTCTTTCCTTTCCCACGAAGCGTGACTGAAAAAGTGTTTCCAACTTAAAAAATTGCTTTCCCAAACACATCCCAGCATGGTTACTGTTACAACCAGGCCATGTTTGTGATCCCGTGTACATTGACCTTCCATGACCTCATCACATGTTCGTTACTGTCAACTCATTCTCTTTTGTCAGAGCTATCAGGCTAGAGGAACGGAGATGTGGGGATGGCCGGGTGGTCCAATTCATAATAAAATTGCCAACTTATTTTTAAACTTATCCTGTCTCACAATATGCATTCATACCACAGTTGGATGGTGGGCGCAGTTCCCTTGCCTGAAAGTCTAAAACCGTGTGACAACAAAGGAAGGCTGGATCTAAACAGTAAAATGAATAAAAAGATATTTAAAATACTGGCTAGTGTCACAAACAAAACGACAAGAATTCGTGAGCGTGAAAACAAAACCCACAACAGGTGAAACGATCCCGATGCACTAATCGGAGGGAACATCAAGAGATTGGGTAGTACATGCCAAACATGTTTTCATGTATGTCATCATTCTTTTTCGCATAGCCGTAAAGAACAATTTATACAGCAGACTACTGGTAATCGATCCGGAAGGGGGCTCCAACTGATCGATTCTACAAGAGAAGTTCAGTACAGACAATCGAATCCACCCAACAAACAGAAAATCTATCTGGGAATACCTGAACAATCAAGGAAAAATAAACACAGAGTTAAAGTTTAAAGATTTATTCTGTATATACACAAGTGAGGCCAGAGTACAAGAACAAGTGTATACAGCGTTATCTGCATTGAGTAGGCCGAGACATCTGTTGAGCCAGGATCAGCGGTCCGAACTTTCGGAGACCCAAGACATCAGTAACTCAAACATAACGTAGGTAAAGCAAAGTCATTACCTTATCAGATTTCCAGAAGCACCCTTCAATGGTGGCGGAGATGGTGCAGTTACTGTGCTAGGCCATAGTGGAAGCCTAGCTGACGCTTCCACTATGGCTTCATGCGGGTTGAAGCTGTGGGCAAAGGCAACCTTGCGGAATAGGCCCTTATACCATCATAGATGATGATGGAACGGAGCCAAAACGAGGTAGTGGTATATGAAACCTCAGAGACTAACGCAGTCGAGAGGGAAATAAAATCTTCGCATCCGTGGTGGCAATGACCGAGTTGATCGCAGCAAGGTACGTGGCCATATAGAACCTTTGAGCCTACGCATTGAACGAAGGTTAGGGAGTTTTTCAGTGATCTGTTGAGGTGAAGAAGGAGTAGAAATACTGCAAGTGCGACAATAGGTCTCGAAGGCCATCCACTTATGATCATAAAGGTGTGTGGTAGAAGATCTGTGAGCTGCAGTAACAGTCGTACCTGCTTGGAATAGCCTTTAGCGATAAAGGACCTATGCACATGCGCCAAATGCATAGATGGAGCGTTGCAAGGTACGGATGCAGCAACCGGGTGTGAGATTGTAGCAGATGGTTGTCGCGGAGTGGAAAATTGTGGAACCCTCTTATGGCGAGCATTGACGTGGGGAACCAAGGGCACGACCAAAGTCTGATCCAAGTGATCGGTGGCCTCCACCTTCAGGGAACCCCAGGAAAGAACACCTTCTATTGGTAGTGACGGTCTTTTGAAGGACTCTGTACGGCCTGAGGATGACTTTGATCCTCTGTCCACAACATCCTCTCCCGCATGCACGAAGAAGAGTAAAAAAACCTTGAGATACCAATGAGGGGGCACAAATGGAGGATAACAACAATTGTTCTACTTATGATCCTCAAGTTGCTTCCTCTGCAAACATAGGAGGTCCACTATCAGTTGCAGGTTTGTGCCCTTTTGCACTTGTATTTGCAACCTCCTGGATCCGATCTATAAAAAGGCTTCCAGAGGAACAGGGGAGTTGATAAAGCCGAGCCTTGAATTGATCATCTCAAGGGCAGTGTTGTAAGACACCATGGGGATGGAGAGCTGTGACCAAGCCCTCATGGTGCGATAGAAGATCGAGGATGGCGGTCATCTTGTCTTGAATGAGCAGCACATCACCACAAACAAAGGAATCATCATGCGCCTAATGACATAAGGAAGACAAGAGAGCATCTATTGCCGACAAGACTGTAGAGATCAGAGGTAGGGTGCGACACACAGACGAAGCATAGTGCATGAGGTCTCGATGCTTGTCCACGGAGGAGGTACACGATTGTTCAGAACATCATCATCGAAGTCCATAGCCAACATACCATGGGTGCAGGTATCTTCTAAGACGAAACGTGGAGTCAAGATGCAGCAAAATGAGGAAAAGGTTGATCTAGGCCTTAGTAGATATGTCCAACAACACCAGGGTCTCAGGTAGGGTAATGTTGGATAAGATGTCGTCTTAAAAAGATCAGTCGGTGTAACAGTATGAAGATGTTTGATTTAAGGATCTGGCAGTGGGGTCCGACACATGAACCCTAAGAAGAATCCAGACAGGACCGAAGAACCGGAGAACGCCGAACATGAGCCCGTTGAACAGGAGCGTCCATACCAAAACCTTAACCCGAACACCGAGCTGGAGCTGGAGAGCATTGAGTAATACCAGGACAGTCCTAGCACTGATCCTGCGAATGGGAACGTTGATCCCTGACATCCGAACCTGATTGGCGATCTGTAGAACGAGAGCGATGATCCCTGTCAGACAAACGAGATTGCTGATCACAAGAGCACCGATCCTTGGACTTGCGACCAAGAGAGCACCGTAATGTGGAGTCTGATCGGCGAACCTTCAGAGGACGAGTGTTAGGCAAAGGAGCAGAGGCCGTGAAGGCAGTGAACGAAGGAGCCTTGAATGAAGGTTCGCGAGCAGTCAACTGTTTCCCAAGAGTATGATTGATGAACAACGTGGACGATGTAATGAACTGAGGTGGGAGTGTGGATGTGGGGCAGTGCAAGTCATTGTTAACAATAGTGACATCATTGTTTAAAAACTGGCAGATACTGCCAATGACAGACAAGTAAGCTCCAAAGTAGAGTAAGTACAACGGCAGCTCTCACACACCGGGCGCATCTGGTCCTTTTTCTCTTATTATTGTAAGAAGTTGCACTTTCAAAACAAAGCAAAAACGAAGATCTTCACAATAAGACGATAAGAAAGGGAACGAGTTGGCAGAGACAGACATGTGATCAGGTCGTGTAAGTTCAATGTGCACAGATCATGTATGTTTCCTGGTTGTTCGACAGTAACCATAGTTACCTGGGATGTGTTTGGGCAATGGGTTTTTTAGAAGCTGGAAACTTTGTTCAAGCATGTTTCCACATAGGATTGAAAGGGAAGAAGAAATGCATATTGTGAGACAGGATAAGTTTTAAAATGTTCTTTACCAGAAAATATTGATAGCAAAATAAGTGTCCATTGTAAACCATCTTTATTAAGGGTGTATTTTAAATACACAAGCTGTAATAACAATAGTACCTGACAGGTATGAGTGTAGTAATTTATTTATTACACTCATATATTATGCACATTATCTTAATTCAAAGTTGGGAAAAGGCGTATGAATGCAATATTCATAGCTGATGATTCAACCACAGACTGTTCTCTAAAGTTCGACCTGGCAAAACAAAGACTGCAGACTTCAAATTCTATTTCTCTATTGTATTTGTTTTTATTACGAGTTCACCATGAATTTTGTCTATGAGTTGGGAGTGGCTACCAATTCTCCATAGCTACGAATTTGTTGGTGACGAATTCACCTACAGGCTATAATTGCAAAACTGTGGTCCAGTGTTGACTAACGACAGTGGCCCCTTCAGCATAGCTTTGATTCAATCGGACCAGGGAGTCTATCTACCCACCAGGAGAAAAGGGACCTTATGGGTGCTAGGATATACTGTGCTATATGACATATCACAAAGACTTACATCAACTTACTTCAGTGAAGATAGCAATGTGTGATGTCATGTATCTCTGTAATAAATATTAATTGATGCTTGTGAATTGTATTTTTTGTTCTGAAGATGCTGTAGTTTAAAAATATAATGAAAAGTCAAACATATTTTTCACCCATGTCCCATATGTGATGGTGGATCACAAAAGCCTATAGTCTTTGTATAATCTCCCTGATCGGACAGCGCTAATTAAAATCCGAAAACGTGCAGTGCTCCCAAGGTTTCAGACATATATACAACACACTGTCATTACCCGCCCTGATTAATTAAACCCTGGTGCTTGCGAAGCCGAAGGCTCAACTTGTGATTGCGAACTCTCGAAGGATACAAATTGAAAGAACGCCGACTCCAAGCAATAGACCTGTGAATGCATTTCTCTTTCTCATTGTCATTAATTTCACCGCTCTTCCCTTGTTGACACGTTCTAGTTTTCGCAAATAGTGTTTGTCTGAGGGACTCAGATTTTGGAATTCTTTCGTCATGTCAACCTTCTCCATGCGATTATTCTCGGCCATCTTTCATGCAACACAGGAGATACCCATCGATAACTTCACATGACGACATAATTTGTCATGGTTGGAATGTTTTCTTACTGATTACGCTAATGGTGTAAAACAGTAAAAGATGAATAGGCAAACGTGAAACAATGACTTTTTCATGTAAATCTAATTAAAATCATGTTTGTTGGATATATCTACTTTTATTCTTTTCTTGTTATGGTTTTGAACTTCCGGTATTGGGTGTATTAAAAACACCGACTGGAATATGAAAAACAAATATGTTTTAAGAGTGCAGGTAGTGTTAGTAACGGTTCCTGAAAACAAGGTTTGGAACACACTATAGGCAATGAAAGGGGAAACAAGTTCGCACTGTTAGTGTTTATTATAAAGACCACAATAAATGTAGACAGGTGATCGAGGTTCTGGCATGTCTGGTGTTCTTCGGTTTTGCCATAAGTTCGTGATAAAAATAGTTAGCCTTACAAAGAAAATCACTTTTAACTCTCTGTAGCTAAACGGTATGACATGAGTAAGTGAGCCACTTTTTGCAATATCATCCACATCACATTGAGGACACTAGGAATGAGCCAATTACTCCATACCTCAAGATGTTTTGGAATGGTCTGACTGTTTATTTAGAGACATCTTGATAATCAATGTTATTGTCACTGACTTTGCAGTAGTACGCACGCACGCACGCAAGCACACACGCACGCACACACACACACACACACACACACACACACACACACACACACACACATACATACATACATACATACATTATCAAAAACAAATAAACTTAACTTGGATGTTGCTGTAAAGAGCTGCTGTGTTGCAAAGTTTGAGGAAACATGGCCAAAACAATTATTGAGTTACTTTACATGAATTGAATAAAAAAGAAACTCAAGGCGGTAAACGTGCCATAAATTCAAACACGTGCCACTTCTGTGCTACTAAGTTTGTTGTTTGTTGTTTAACACCGATCCGTAGATAATCGATTCTCGACCAGACAATCCAGTGATTGATATGATGAGCATCGAGCAACACAATTGGGATACGATGACATGTGCATCAACCAAGTCAGCGAGCCTGACCATCCGATGCCGTTAGTCGCCACTTACGACAAACATACTAAGACCTATACTAAGTACACTTGATCATAATTTAGATGACGCACAACGAAAAATAAAAACAGTGCCCGGATCCGATTATTTGCAGGCTGGAATGTTGTTCTTACGATGTAATGTTATCTGAATTGGATGACGTCATATCATATGATGAAACATTGATCAATGTGACGTTACATTGTTTCACTTGACCAATCAGCGTTACGAATCGCTAAGATACATGTGGACATATTGAAATGTTATTACACTAGTTCCTTCTAAACATGTCATATTACATAATTGTGTTACAGACGTTTGTGAAATATATGTCAAAAGTCTTGTTTTACACGCATTTTGAGACGTTAATTAATTTCTTTATTATCCACACCTTCAAATTAGTTACGCAATGCGTAATCGTTAAATGGGACTGGTGTCTGTTATTATATTAAAATACATATAGAAATGTAGATTATATTTCCTTAAAAATCACAAAAGTTATAGTTCTGCCAACTAAGTTCTGTAACAGCAGACTAATATCTACGGAAGCCCATTGGGGCGACACAATTATCATATTTTATCTTCAAAATTCAACTTCTTATCTGACAACAGTGTCAGCTCAAAGCTGAAAGTGAAGCCCTGGCAAGTTGTTTTGCCCAATACAGTTTCTCTTGAATTTTTAACTAAGTATCTTGAATTTTCAACTAAGTATCTTGGTCTAGTGGTAGAGCCTCTGTCCGGAGAGAGGAAGGACGGGGGTTCGACCCCCGGCCGCGTCATACCAGAGGACGTTAAAATATGGTATTTGTTGTTACCGAGCCTGGCGCTCGACCTAAGGGGCTTTAAACAAGGAGTGGTCGGTTCGGAATCTGTATACTGTGTCTGAGTGGGGTATTTATGATAAACTGCGGAATGGTGTCACAATGGGCTAGCACTATAAATTCAACATTAATCATAACTAATATAAGCAGCCACACATACACGTGCATGCACGTCGCCATTTTAAAGAAATAAACAGCGACCACGAGTCGTTTATGTCTTATATGAGTATCAACATTATGTACAGCCTCTTTAAGGATGATGATAAAATGTACAACTTAAAAAAATATTTACCCGTATTTAAATAATGATGACTCCCTGAATAGAATCCGATCTTGTTAATGTCGGACAAGTCCGCATATTCTCACAATCCTCACGTCGATTACCCGTAACTTTTTTCTCCGAATACCGAGTGTCACATCTCTCCCGCTTTTGGATACGATCGTTCGGCCACGAGCTACACCAATGGGGAACAACTCACTAGACACTGCCCTCTCAAAAATTAACGTCGTCTAATACACGACGTCATCAAGTTGCAAGCGTATGTTTGAATCTCCAAAAATGTTTTATCGTGAAGTAAACCGCACTTTGTTCTTCACCTTTCTGTGTGGTTTATCGCATAGATATGTTATATAAGTATATAATAAACTTGAACGTGACGTTAAACCACTTTTCACCACACAATCGCAATCTGAATACGCAGTCATCCAACAAGACCACGTCATAATTTTAACGTATTCCACAAAACGCCTCAGATGATTAAACAATCGACAATTTGTTGATCGAAGATAGTCTGGGTAAGAAAATGCAATATTTACCTAAACCTTTGATTCAATTTATAAATATAATATGAATTCCGTTTTTCCACATCATGCAATTCCACATTTCGTATAAACCATGCTATGTTTACATCGGGCACCTGTGGAAGGACCAGGTTAATGGAGCGATGTACGTGATATTTTCTTTCTTTGCATATGATTTTAAAATTTTCATTTGGGATTTTATGTCTTCCGTAAATCAACTCGCCCAAACGCTGGTGTCACGGAATGGCACGTTTGTTTGGTTGTAGTTTTCACGCGATAGGTCGATCGTCAGCTGTTGTTGAGAGCTGCCAGCCTTTGTCTACTCACAACAGGAGCCAGCCTCGGGTCTGAGTTTTGTGGGCCGGGTAGACACCATAGTCCGAGTCTCCTCACTATCAGATGTTTAGACAAAGATCTGAAAATAACTGTACTGAATGTATATATGTTAATAGAAGTAGTTATCTCTGAGATAAGTTGCACAAAGACTATCAAATGATTGTGTCCGATCACGTAAAGGAATGCATCACTTCATATCAGTGATGTAAATTTCATCTATCACCTTACAGTTTAGTTTGTGACAAGTCTTGTTTTGGAACCTGTAATCTGCATGTCTTTGACAAACTTATAGTCTCCGTACCAAACATTGCAGAAGTGTGTCTCTTGTGGGTTAATGTATCTGACCACATTTGCATGTGAAGAAGAGGGCGATCATGTGTTTTTCAAATGGGTGATGGTCACATCTGACACTATATAGCCACTTAAGCAAAAGAAGCATATGTCAGTTTATTTACGATTTCACTGATGCACTTTACAAATCTCATTAAGTCATATTTTAATCCTGTCTCCCTAGGAGAAGCCTGGAGTGTCAGGGGAATTTTCTAATCAACTTCTTCAACTTCAAGGCTTCTAAGTTTTTGGTATGACCATGGACCCTAAATATACTGTCCATGGTATGACTATGAGTGAGCAAAACATTCAGACAAACATATATCTGCTTTCTGTATCTCCAAAACAAATATTATTGGGGAGTTCCAGATGCAAAGAATTAAGCCGTGCTATTACGTGGTTGTGGGTATTTAAAACATCCTGGTTTTTTTGTGAATTCCTCTGCATCTCACCTAAAAGTGTATACTAACAAGGTGATATTTATATTCTGTTGTGATTTTCTTTGCTGAGATCAAAGTTTCCAAATCGAGGCATCTTCTTGAGCCAAGGGAGTTAACTGACTATATAAGTCCAGTTCCCACCCTTGCCTAACTAAGCTGGAATTATGAAGTTATATCTTAGCAAGACTAACAAGGCTATGCATAGTTTAAAGAAAATCGACACCCGGATTGTACCGTCGACATGCCATGAACAGAAATTTTCAAAATCTTTTCATGTTTTTAATCAAGGTGCTCACTTGATTTGATGAACTTCGCAAAGTAAGACCTATTTTATTACAATATAGATCTTACTATCGATCAGATTGTCTTCACTTGATGCTGCCATTTTGTTTGAAGCAAATGTAAATGTAAGTAATGTGATTTTTCAATAAGAGGGACATAGAAGGGACATAACTCATAATAGTCACTGGTGGCGCTACACTTGAGCCCAGAAATTGCAGTCTAGTTCAGCAATGGGGGAAACTGGACTTTCCTCGGGATGATGAAATGAAACCAAATTGTTTTAGTAAGCTGACGTCTGATTGATTGGTCAAGATGCCGAACATCCTTTATTTAGATTTAATTAAAGTTAGTTCAGGGTGCACCTGGCACGATTTTCAATGGAGATGTAAAAGAAATGATTTTAATAAGATTTGTAAAGTACAAAAGATCTAGGTCTGGCTGATGCCAAATTTATGAAAAAAGCGAATGTTGAAGCTTGTCATCAGTTGTCCTACTGAAGGCATGGGTTTGATTGCCACAGTCATACAGTGTGTGAAGCCATTCCCTGGGTTGACTGGAAGAGTGATTTGAGCGGAATAAAAGCTATTTCACTCACTAACTGGAATAGAATGCTGATTCTACTGCTGTGGGATTAGGTGAGATGGATGATGACAGATTCATCACCGTAACTACATGGACAGTCCGATGTGTGTAATGTCACATTGATTTCAATCTAAGGAGTTGCACTTCAACATGTTCAATGTGCAAAGATTCGTCCATTGGGTGTGCCTGAACCCTATGAATGTGGGTTCCAATTCCTGTTCACCCTGATGGTTTTTCTCACATAATAAGCTGACATGCAGCAATAAAATAACTGAAATACTGTTCTGACACACTCAGTTATATTAAGTCCAACATGTGACCACACTTTCATCAGTTGTTGTAGTCCTGAAGGTCTGGTGACCCTGGAGCTGCTTATGGCCACATATAGTAAACTATGTTTATAATGAACACGCTTATAATGAACTGACGGATATAACGAACTGATTTTGGTCCGGTCCATAAGCTTTATATGCACAATATATGCTAATAATGAACTACGGTTATAACGACCTGAAATTTGTTGGCCCTTTGAGTTCTTTATAACCGTAGTTTACTGTATTTGTAAATACTTTTTCTCATATTAACAATCAAACATGACAATTTTAGTTTTAGTTAATACACACGGTTCATGATAATATGGTGTTCTTTAATTTATATTTTGAAGGATCTTCTGAAAGGAGATGGGTAACTTACATCTAAGAGGCAGTTACCATAGCAACAAGGATGAGGACAAATGTAGTGCAGATTTCCACAAGAGAATTCTGTCGGCCAAATCTGGCCAGCTGCTTCACACTTGTTCCTTTGGAAAGTGGATTCGCCATCGCAGAAAGATTTGTGGATTCACGGGGAAGACGGACTTCAGCACCCTGCGAGAAGCTCACCGACGTAGCGGGATCCTCGTGAAGCCGGACACGACCGATGGCAGATACTTCGCTGTGAGCTGGAAGAGTAAGTCAGAGATCGTGATCCTTGAGAAGCTAGCGTGGTGGGTGGGGTCTGTGAAGGTTCCGCGAGTCCCTGTTCCAGACACGGAGGACCCCAACTGGTTCCGTCATGCTCAACATAATCGTACACGGAAGGAGTGCAGTGTGGTGGGCTACAGAAATGGCCTGGCTGTAGTCCAGATTAACTGTGATAGACATTTCACCATTGCAAAATTCTATATATTAGATTTGTTTCAGAAGACATGTGTCGGCCATTTTGTGGTGATGTATCATACGCGTCGTTGGTACGAGTGCTACATATCTCCAAACAAGAGGAGAATCATGTTGCGACCGGACCACTTGACTCGGGTTGTCGTCCTGCCAGACAGCTATGTCATACAGAACCTCACCCTGTTCGTAGGTCCCTCCGAGTCTCCAGTCGTAGCCACTATTCCCCCAGCCTTCAGAACTCATGCCCTCACATACAACACTAAACTAGGTGATGACTTTGTTATTCTAGGGGCTGATCAAGACATTGAAATAAGGAAACTCCCAGATTGGTCATTGGAAAAACACGTTCCAAATCTTAATATTTCAGCAAGCATTCACCAGATACGATCAAGTCCCACGGGGGATTTCATCGCTATTCGTTACGTCCATCCTATTCACAGTCGAGAATATAGTACAAACTTTGTTGCGGTTCTCAGTTACCCCAAGCTTGATATTGTGATGAGGGTGGATGTTCGTGGTTGTTATTGGCCAGTGTCGGAGGTCATCAATCTGCAGGTGTTCCCCCGATTCTCCCCTAGCGAGTCCTGCATTGCTGTGATGCGCAACTGCAGCTACAAGCGGAAGGTGTTTGTGTACAAGCTGCCCCCAGTCCAGTCTTCCCTCCAACACCTATGTCGCAGGACGGTCCTCCAACTCGTCCCCCTCAAGGACACGGAGAAACTGCCGCTACCAAACAAACTCCTGGACTACCTACAGTTCCGGGAAAAGACAACAGCCGGTGTCTTCTAGCGCACTCATGGACTCGTGTAGACTCACATGTCCTCTCATGGGCTCCACTTACGTTCATCAAGGACTCAAGGAATCAAATGGACTGTTAGGGACCCTTACTGCCTCACATGGACCCTCATGTAATCCACTTACATTCATCAAAGACTCAAGGAATCAAATGAACTGTTATGGACCCTTACTGTCGCACATGGACCCTCATGTAATCCACTTACGTTCATCAAGGACTCAAGGAATCAAATGAACTGTTATGGACCCTTACTGTCGCACATGGACCCTCATGTAATCCACTTACGTTCATCAAGGACTCAAGGAATCAAATGGACTGTTAGGGACCCTTACTGCCTCACATGGACCCTCATGTAATCCACTTACGTTCATCAAGGACTCAAGGAATCAAATGGACTGTTAGGGACCCTTACTGCCTCACATGGACCCTCATGTAATCCACTTACGTTCATCAAGGACTCAAGGAATCAAATGGACTGTTGTGGACCCTTACTGCCTCACATGGACCCTCAGGGTCTTTCACAGGTTCTTTTGGACTCGCATGGTCTCTCAAATACTCTTTACATATATCATCTATTATGAGGGACATGAAATGAAGTATAAAAGCATGCTACTAAAATGTTAGTTATCATGATAAATCCTTATTGGGGATTGTTTTTATTCAATAACATTTGCTAAAGACTTGGGCATCAATACAGTGTCCGATTAATCTGAGAACAAGTAGATAAATCCCTGGTTTATCCTAAGGATGTCTGTATTTGTTTGTGTTTCCGATGTGAAATGATAAAAGTTTCTTATATCAATTTTCCCTGCAGCTGTGAAAATTTATGCCCGGATGTGATAAAAAGCTGCTCCTACCACTGTACATTAAGTGAAAAAACATGTCAGCTGGATATTTCTTCAGCTATATTCATTTAAAATTGGTTTCCGAAGCAAAGTGACTCATCTGGCCATAAATTAATATAAAGACTTTTAGCAAGTGTTTTTAACTTCAAAATGTCATAAGATATGTTACACAATTCAAGAAAAACAGTTTTTGTCATTTTTGTCCCCACCCACCCACTCTGTTGCTGGTTGAGGTCGGAGATGAGCACACATAAACAAATATGAATGGCCTTAGATGAAGAGGAAGATATTTATGAGTGATAAGGCAGATTTGAGAAAAAATTCTAGATATTTCTAGTCATGTGGCTTGTAGGGATGTACCATATATTGATACACTGGTTAATTGGAATACAGGAGAATTTTTTTCCAGTACAATACATGCTGAACATTAAATCATGTTTTAACAAAAGAATGTGGAATATAAACAAGGTACAGGAAGGGAACAAAACTGATCAAAACAATAAGCAATACAAAATATTCATCTAAGTATATTTCCTGATTATATTTTCTATATTTACAACACAATGTTAACGTGCAATATTTGTATTACTAAACAAGGGCCTGAGGGGATGGATTCATAAGATGTCAATAGATAGTTCAATCTCATTAAAATCAGATCTTAGTTCTGGCTACTGCTAAACAAACATCTTAGGGCAACCCATTACAGGTCACGTCAGGCCGACCTTGCGGGAACTTTGACCGACGAATGAAATGTCCAATCAGAAGGCAGTTTTCCCGTGCTTTATGGCACAAATTTCAAATTGGCGACTTCGATTCGAAACATATTTTGACAAAATCTCGATTACAAATTTGAAACCTGAACAAAAAAACTTTCTGGAATGGCTAATAGATGGTCTTGATTGTAAGGATTCAGTCTTTAAACCCGTAACTATCGTTCAAAATACCTTGTGTTAAAGTTTTCGAGGTTGCATGATTAGAAATCACATTCCGACTGTCACTTTCATAATCTTGTAAGCAACACTCTGATTGGTCGGATGAAAGGTCGTTCTGACGTGACCCCTAATGGGATGTCTTCAGATCTTTGTTTAGCGGTAGCGAGAACTAAGGTCTGATTTTAATGAGATTGGAAATAATTTTGACGGATGTTTTGAATGATTGATTTGATTTGTTAAATGTTCACATATGTCATGATACTGTTCTGATAATTCATATATCAGGATTGTGATCATTATTTCTGATCTGACCTTGAAACTTTTTACACTACAACTGGCATGTAAACATAGTTCCTGATTTGTGATGTGTTGTTCTTTTGCAAATGGAAAATTTTCTTGAAGTGTTTTATATCAGAGGCATTTAATCAAATTTGTGAAATTATTACTCAGGTACATATTTATGTTTGTTACCGATTTGTACAACATTTTAGTGTATGACTACAAAAGCTTAGTAATGATCACTGAGGACAATGGTGGAGTGTTTCTGGATGATGTGAGAATATCTGGAGGGGGACATCGCTGGGCGAATGTTGTGCTTGGAATATGAGTTAGAATAGTAAAAACTTGTGAATGGGCTTAGGATAAATGCAATCTCATTAAAATCAGATCTTAGCTCTCGCTACCGCTAAACAAAGCTTTGTTTAGCAGTAGCGAGAACTAAGATCTGATTTTACTGAGATTGGGATAAATGTGACCAACCATGAGATAAGGGACTTTTCATTATATTTTAAACTTCAGCCTCTTCTTAACACAGAAATACAATTCAAGTCTTCAAGTCGTTATAATTACAGAGATACATGACATCACACATGGAGATCGTCACTGAAGTAAGTGACATCAAACGTCTTTATGACATCACAGCACAATTGTATCCTAGCACCCAAAAGGTCCCTTTTCTCCTGGGGGTCACTAATATAAACCAGTGTTTTAACACATATGAATCACCATGGTATAAATCAGTGTTATATCGCATGTATTGCGCATTGTATATCACTTTGCAGAATATCCTTGTTACATCATATGGAATAACAGAGTGTGATGTAACAACACATCAAAACAGCAACATTCATAAGGAATCTGTTATACATTATAATCAGCAATATAAAACACACGTTATATACTAGATACTGGTGTAACATTCACAGGGAATCTGTTATGCATAACGTAACCATGGTAACAGTAAAAAACAGTTGCATTAAACATGTCACATGGTCTTTGTCTACTACATCAGCTAGGACCATGTCTATGCAGCATTTTAATCACTGGTCAAACTCTTGACCTTGTGAATCACAGTATTTAGAGCCTTTAAAATGCTCACATATGTAATTTGAAACATTTTATATGCACATAATTGGTGATGGAATGTGAGCACCTGCATCTCACTGTGATGATTCACATGGATGTATAACTTCTCAGAAATATTTAGCTTTAGTTATCATATTTTTATGTATTTATTTATTTACATACTTGCCTCTGAGATTACTTGGAGCATTCTTTTGCCTCATGAGTGTGTGACGCTGTATGGCTGTTTTTTTGTTTCACCATGTTGTGCTTACTGTACCTTGTATTTAATTATTCTTGTGCTCAACTAGCAGTAGCACTTTAGTGCCTGTCATATCCACATGTGTCTACTATGTCTAAGGCAGTCCTGTTGTGTCACCTTGCTAGATGGTGGCCTTGATGTCAGTTCCCTGACAAGGTTCAACATATCTCATACATTGTAGTGCTGCCACATATCCCATTAGTGTTAACAGTGAAAACATCAAATAGTGCTACTCTCAGTGACAGTGATCACATCATCAGCTATACTGTATATGGCCCAACTTTACTCTACATGGCCCAGCTATACTGTATATGGCCCAGCTATACTGTATATGGCCCAGCTATACTCTATATGGTCCAGCTATACTGTATATGGCCCAGCTATACTCTACATTGCCCAGCTATACTGTATAAGGCCCAGCTATACTGTATATGGTCCAGCTATACTGTATATGGCCCAGCTATACTGTATATGGCCCAGCTATACTGTATATGGCCCAGCTATACTGTATTATATGGCCCAGCTTTAATCTATATGGCCCAGCTATACTGTATATGGTCCATCTTTACTCTACATGGCCCAGCTATACTGTATATGGTCCAGCTATACTGTATATGGTCCAGCTATACTGTATATGGCCCAGCTATACTGTATATGGCCCAGCTATACTGTATATGGTCCAGCTATACTGTATGTGATCCAGCTATACTGTATAAGGGCCAGCTATACTATATATGGTTCAGCTATACTGTATATAGTCCAACTATACTGTAGATGGTCCAGCTATACTCTATATGGCCCAGCTATACTCTGTATGGTCAAACTACATTGTAGAGTGTATGTGGTCCAGCATAATATGTTGTCAGCTGTACTATGGTCATATTGATAGTATTCCATCCATTGTGTTCCATGTTTTATCAGTGTTGTTGCAGTATTGTTGCTTGTTCTTAGTGAATACCTCGTAGTTGTTTATAGAATGTGTAATTACACAAGGCATTTCTGTGTATTGTTGATATTTCCTTGTCACTTTTTACTTTGGAGCGTAATTGATCATACTTATATGTCGTTGTGATATGTTGTGTACAGTTGCTTTTCAGCTGTGAGCACTGAGATTTTTATTTATCTTTATATTATTCATTAAAGAATCTACTTGTTTGATTGGTCATTCGAAACGTCTTGTAAAAAAATCCAAAAGTCAGCTAGCGGTCATGTACAAATATCATGACATCAATGTTTTGTCAATTGACCATGTGTATTTAAAGCCTTTAAAATGCTCACATGTGTAATTGGAGAGAGTTTACATGCACAGAATTGGTGATGGAATGTGAGCACCTGCTTCTATCTGTCATTTGTCATGAGAGATTCACATGGATGTTTAACTTCTCAGAAATATTTAGCTTTGATATTTTTGTGTATTTATTGATTTACATACTTGCCTCTGAGATTAGGGGAAGCATTCTTTGGCTTCATGGAGTGTATGACACTGTATGTACTGTTATTTTTGTTTCACTGTGTTCCTACTATATATACATGTGTCATATATGTCAAACTGTATGTGTGTATATATATGTATGCCGCATGATAAGTTTAAAAGAAATATTGCAATCCTTGCCTCATGCTGCTACGAGGCAAAAGAATAAGCTTCAAACTTCAAAGCTTCAAATGTAGTTCAAATTCACTGCATATTTATTACATGTTATCTGTGATCTGATTGGCTAACATTAATATGACACTAGTGCCTTTTTTACAGATGAACTAGGATCAGATGTTTAATGTCTGGGTCATCCGACTAATGAAACCGTCTATGAATATGTGTGTTAAAGAGGCTTTCCTTGATCTGATTGGCTGAGCTTAGTCACTGAAATGATTGGATGTATCAGTGACAGATGATGAATATCAAGTGATAGTACATGGCATTTATTTACATATATGATGTGTGAGGTACTGTTAATACGTCACTATACCAGTGTGGACGTTTGTTTCATTATCACATGTATGTAATACAGCAGTTATCACCTGTACTGGAAATGATTGGTGAACTGAGAACACTGAGTCTCAGCATGGGATATAATACCACCGTGGACTCCTCCACTGTGTCTAGTCTCATCATGTTATGGGATATAATACCACTGTGGACTGCACTGTGTCTAGTCTCACCATATTATGGGATATAATACCATTGTGGTCTCCACTGTGTCTAGTCTCACCATGTTATGGGCTATGATACCAGTGTGGTCTCCTCCACTGTGTCTAGTCTCACCATGTTATGGCATATGATACCAGTGTGGTCTCCACTGTGTCTAGTCTCACCATGTTATGGGATATCATACCAGTGTGGTCTCCTCCACTGTGTCTAGTCTCACCATGTTATGGCATATGATACCAGTGTGGTCTCCACTGTGTCTAGTCTCACCATGTTAAGGGATATAATACCAGTGTGGTATCCACTGTGTCTAGTCTCACCATGTTATGAGATATAATACCAGTGTGGTCTCCTCCACTGTGTCTAGTCTCACCATGTTATGGGATATAATACCAGTGTGGTCACCACTGTGTCTAGTCTCACCATGTTATGAGATATAATACCAGTGTGGTCTCCACTGTGTCTAGTCTCACCATGTTATGGGATATAATACCAGTGTGGTCACCACTGTGTCTAATCTCACCATGTTATGGGATATAATACCAGTGTGGTCACCCCTGTGTCTAGTCTCACCATGTTATGAGATATAATACCAGTGTGGTCTCCACTGTGTCTAGTCTCACCATGTTATGGGATATAATACCAGTGTGGTATCCACTGTGTCTAGTCTCACCATGTTATGAGATATAATACCAGTGTGGTCTCTCCACTGTGTCTAGTCTCACCATGTTATGGAATATAATACCAGTGTGGTCTCCACTGTGTCTAGTCTCACCATGTTATGGGATATAATACCAGTGTGGTCTCCACTGTGTCTAGTCTCACCATGTTATGGGATATAATACCAGTGTGGTCTCCACTGTGTCTAGTCTCACCAGGTTATGGGATATAATACCAGTGTGGTCTCCACTGTGTCTAGTCTCACCATGTTATGGGATATAATACCAGTGTGGTCTCCTCCACTGTGTGTCTAGTCTCACCATGTTATGAGATATAATACCATTGTGGTCTCCACTGTGTCTAGTCTCACCATGTTATGGGATATGATGCCAGTGTGGTCTCCACTGTGTCTAGTCTCACCATGTTATGAGATAAGATGCCAGTGTGGTCTCCACTGTGTCTAGTCTCACCGTGTTATGAGATATAATACCAATGTGGTCTCCTCCAATGTGTCTAGTCTCACCATGTTATGGGATATAATACCAGTGTGGTCTCCTCTATGTCTAGTCTCACCATGGTATGGGATATGATACCAGTGTGGTCTCCACTATGTCTAGTCTCAGCATGTTAATGGGATCTTATGCCAGTGTGGTCTCCACTATGTCTAGTCTCACCATGTTATGGGATATGCTACCAGTGTGGTCTCCACTATGTCTAGTCTCAGCATGTTAATGGGATCTTATGCCAGTGTGGTCTCCTCCATTGTGTGTCTGTCTACCAAAGAGATTAAATAAACACTTTTCACTTGTTATTTTGTCTCTTTTTCTTTTGTGCTCTCGCTCTCTATCTGTGTGTGTGCGTGCCTGCGTGCGTTTTGTACAAAGTGACTGCCCTTGATCCATGTTATTTTACTTGGTACAGCTTGTTTGCAATGGGGATCAGTTTTCTCAGAAACGTACAGAGAAGATGCTTCTGGTGTGTATTAATTTCACATTTATTTTTTTTTTCTGATGCCATAAAGCGGTCCAAGTGCTTTATAGGACCCTTTTTTCAAGTTTATGTTCACTACTATACCAGCAACCAAAATAATAATGTGACCCATGGCGGAGGAAAGTGATAACGTTTTTTTCTTGTTTGATATGGAATATAATGCAATATATTTATTCAAATTAAATTTCAGAGATAAATGCATAACTGGTAAGTGCACGATTTGTAAATGGAAATGTCAGGAACAATGGATGAAAAGGGAATGGAATACATAGATTCACTAACAGATATACGGAATGGAATGGACAATCTATAAATGTAGAAGGATGTATAGAAATACCCACAGAGACTACCATGGATCCCGTGAAATACGTAATGGACTATCTATAAATGTAGAAGGATGTATGGAAATACCCACAGAGACTACCATGGATCCCGTGAAATACGTAATGGACTATCTTTAAATGTAGAAGTATGTATAGGATTACTCACAGAGACTACCATGGACCCCGTGAAATACGTAATGGACAATCTATAAATGCAGAACGATGTATAGGAATACCCACAGAGACTACCATGGATCCCGTGAAATACGTAATGGACAATCTATAAATGCAGAAGGATGTATAGGATTACTCACAGAGACTACCATGGACCCCATGAAATACGTAACAGACAATCTATAAATGTAGAAGGATGTATAGGAATACCCACAGAGACTACCATGGATCCCGTGAAATAAGTAATGGACTATCTATAAATGTAGAAGGATGTATGGATATATACCCACAGAGACTACCATGGCTCCCGTGAAATACGTAATGGACTATCTATAAATGTAGAAGGATGTATGGAAATACCCACAGAGACGACCATGGATCATGGGGAGGTGAGGTGAAATGGGGTTTAACGGCGCGTGAAAGATTATTGCACTTATATAGCGACGTGTGTGTGTGTGGCTGCTTGTACTAGTCTGGACTGATGTCGATCTATAGTGCTAAGAACACCGGGATATCATGCCGCAGTTTAACATGAATACCCCACCCAGACACAGCATACTGACTCCGAACCGACCAGTCCTTGTTTAGCCCCTTAATGCCGAGCGCCAGACAGGGTAACAACAAGTACCATCTTGTAATGTCTTTTTGTATGACGCGGCCGGGGATCAAACCCAGACATTCCGCTCTCTTGGCGGACGCTCTACCTCTAGTCCACGGAGGCGGTCAGTGATGGCCATAAGCGGTTTCAGCTTGCACGGGGGCGGTCCCATTGATCATGTAAAATGTGAAAAGAACTGAATGTTAGCCCAGCAAATGGAATCATGAAAGAATTTAAAAGAATAAATGCGTATATAGTACTGTTTGGTCCCTTCTCATTTTGACTACTCGGACAACGGAAAGCTCAACAGTGATTCAGTCAACCTCACCTGGAAGTACAGGGCCGATAGGTAGAAAGTAATCAGCAGTCACTGATCCATGAAGGATGTCCATTTAAACAGTAGTCATAATGAGAAGTTGTGAGACGGTATTTGTGAGAAAGGTAAGTAGTCATAATGCGTGGTAGACGCAACTGGAGAGTCACAATGGGTAGTAGTCATAATGAGAAGTAGTCACAATGTGTAGTTTGTTTGTTTTGTTTGTTTGTTGTTTAACGCCGCACTCAGCAATATTGCAGCTATATGACGGCGGTCTGTAAAAAATTGAGTCTAGACCAGACAATCATGAACATCGATGGAACAATGGGTACTAGTCATAATGAGAAGTAGTCACAATGGGTACAAGTCATAATGAGAAGTAGTCACAATGGGTACTAGTCATTATGAGAGGTAGTCACAGTGGGTACTAGTCATAATGAGAAGTAGTCACACTGGGTAGCAGTCATGATGAGAAGTAGTCACAATGAGCAGTAGTCATAATGAGAGGTAGTCACAATGGGGAGGAGTGCGTTTAGAACCATTTCCTTAGGTGATTCTTGGGGAGTTTTATCTCTTCTCAAAGACCCTGATAACTTGCAAGTACATAACCTTAAGTGTCCCACCTCAAGACACACACGCACACGCACACGTGTATACCCTGCAAAAAAAGAAACGCAAAGTAGTTAAATCGTAGCCACCACACCAATCCACTTCCGGTACGCAGTACGTTCCACGTGACGCCTGTAAACAGGTCGTCTACCATCCGCACGGCGAAGCATAAAACTGGACCAGTCACTAGAGCAAACTTGTCTCCATCCTCTGTGACCTTCATACCATTGACGTCGCAGCCGACGATGCAGGTCCGTCAAAATGACACCTCGAGCTGGTTGTCTTGCGCGAATACCATTAAACGAGTAAACGGTTCCTCACTGTCTGGAATGATACCCATTCCTTGAATTGCCGTAGTTGTAGAGGTGGTCGTGGTGGAGCTTACATGTAAGTGAGGTAGCCGTATGTATCTGTCCTGTGCTCTAGTAGTGATACGTGGTCGACCGGATCTGGTAAGGTCACGTGTTGTCCCGTGTGTCTGAAAATGGAGGTTTGTGCTACGTTGAAAAAACCTGGGTATAGCTAAAGATGATTCTCTTGTTTGCAGTCGGCCGATGGCGTCGTTGCGTTGGCTTCCATCAGTCGTGGCATGTTTTCACTTGTGTATGATTCTGATTGCATGCAAATGAAAGCCCAACGTTTCCTTATGGCCCAACAAGTGATGTTGCACGTGCAAGTCATGTTGAAATGTTTCGGCGCCAGGCTCTCACGTGGTTGTGTTTTCCATTTTTTCACGAAATCTCTGCAGTGCCACATTCTTTCCACAAAAGTCAATCCTAATGCATGCAGGATGTCGGCTCCACTGTCATCTATCTATCTATCTATCTATCTATCTATCTATCTATCTGTCCATGTATATATTTATACATACATACACGCACGCACGCACGCACGCACACACACACACACACACACACACACATACATACATATATATATATATATATATATATATATATATATATATATATATATATATATACTGAACAGAATTGAAAACGCACCACCATGAAAATGAATGTATTTTTATCAGGGCTAAGTCACATGAAAATATATAAGTGAATGAGTAATATACGACGTTCTGGACGAAGCATGAAGAACAGCTCGTCAAAACCTTTCCTAAATTTTTTGCGAGCGAAATCGCCAAAACGCAACACATTGCGTGCACATCATGGAAAACGTGTTTTGTTTCACGGGAAGCATGCAGAATAGGGCTATAAAAGACAAACTTTTAAAAGCCACATCACTTGTTGCTGCAGACGTAAAGGGTACTGGCACAAGAAATGCCAAGATTAACAGCAGAGGAACGTGAACGTGCCTTGGGCATGCTTCAATTGGTACGTCAAGTAGAGTCGTTGCACAACGGCCATCATTCAACAGTCCTCAGGCTACTGGGCAGATACCAGCAGAGAAGAACCACCAGAGATCGACCACGTCCGGATCAACGTCGTGTAACTACACCACGTCAGGATCGCCATATTGTTCGTCGGCATCTTCGTGATCGTACACTTCCGGCTACCAGGACTGCAGCAACCGTACAAGGCCGACGGAATTGATCAGTGCTGACACCGTACGTCGACGTCTCCGCTCAGCAGGGCGACGTACTCGACGTCCATATGTTGGACCCATACTCACTGATC
The DNA here is from genome assembly GCF_022045235.1 of Haliotis cracherodii. Taxonomy (NCBI): domain Eukaryota; kingdom Metazoa; phylum Mollusca; class Gastropoda; order Lepetellida; family Haliotidae; genus Haliotis; species Haliotis cracherodii. Next base: position 23,497,434 of record NW_027266273.1, read on the forward strand.
GACATCGAAATGAACGTCTGCGTTGGGCCAAAAGGCATCGTCATTGGAGATTGCGGCAGTGGCATATTGTGCTGTTCTCTGATGAGTCCCGTTTTCATTTACAGAATGCTGACGGTCGACTGCGAGTGTGGCGTCGATGTGGAGAACGTTACCACAATGACAGCGTTGTACAGACAGGGGGGGGAGGGGAGTGTCATGGTGTGGGGCGGCATCAGTCATAACCATCCAACAGAGCTCCATGTTTGTCGTGGAAGAGTTTTACTTCAGGAAAACATATTGGCAAATCACGTCATCCCATTCTTTCATCAGCACCAGGATATGCACATCTTCCAGCAAGATAATGCAAGAGCGCACACTGCACGTGTTTCAACATAGTAACTAGCGAACAATAATGTGCCTCTGCTTCCATGGCCAGCCCTGTCACCCGATCTATCGCCAATTGAACATCTAGGATTACCTGGATCAACGCCTCTCACGTCGTCCGCAAGTACAGAACCTGAGAGAACTTGAAGATACACTACGTCAAGAGTGGAATGCCCCAGTGGGAAATTGACTTTTCATTTTAACCCTATGGGTCTTCCTTACACTGATGACGTAATTGTAATTACTGTGTGGTATTCCTGTTTCCTTTGTCGTCTTTCTTAATAATCCGTCTATGTCTGTTCTAATCAAAATCGGTCATTGCTCAAGTTGTTTTTTGTAATATTTCAAGATTTATTGCTGGTGCGTTTTCAATGCTGTTCAGTATATATATATATATATATATATATATATATATATATGAGTCAAAATAAAAACTTCACATTTTTAAAAGTAATCCAATATATGATATATATATGAGAAGGTAATTTTTAATCATTAATGTCCAAAGAAGGATTTTAATTAACGGTGGTAACCATAATTTGTTCCAAGCACCTACGGTATTTGGTAATAACATCAACAATTTAAATCATAAGTCCCAAGCACGAGAATCTGATGGCACACAAGTTCAGTAGCGTGTATGGCCACCATGTGCGTTGACAACTGCCACACAACGCCTCCGCACTGACCTTGTGATGCTTGTGAACACATGATTGGGAAGACGACGCCATTGATGCAAAATGGTGCCAAGATCTTGCAAATTCTGTGGTTGGTTTTGGAGAGAGCGCAGACTTCTGCCAAGAGCACCCCAGACGTGTTCGATGGGATTGAGGTCGGGTGACCTTGACGGCCAGTCCATGACGTTGACTCCCGCATTCTGAAGGAAATTCCTTGTCAAAATTGCTGTGTGGGGTCTGGCATTGTCGTGTTGGAAGATCAAACCGGGTCCATGTGCTGCCATAAAAGGCAGAAGTTCTGGTGCCAGTACCTGGTCGCGGTAAGCAGCAGCATTGAGGTTGCCACGGATGACAAGAAGCCTGGAACGTGCATTGCCACAGAAAGCACCCCACACCATGGTACTTCCGCCTCGAAATCTGTCAACGTCCTGTACACAACACTGGACGTAAAGTTCATGACGGCGCCTCCACACCCTACCATCAGCAAATCGAAGATTAAATCGGGATTCATCACTGAAGACGACTTGATTCCAGTTCCTCTGAGTCCATCGTAAGTATCGCTGTGCCCACAATTAACGTTGACGTCTGTGTAATTGAGTCAGAATCGGCCCGCAGTATGGCCGTCGTGCTTTAATGTGAGCAGTTCTCAGACGGTTTCTAACAGTTTGCGCACTCAGTCTACCCCTAAACAGTTCATTTCTGGTTGATGTAGCCGTCAAAAATCGGTTACGGAGGTGACGTACGACAATCTGACGATCCTCTGCATGTGACGTCACACGTGGTCGACCTGGCCGAGGGCGATCAGCGGTGTTACCCATTTGCTGTAGACGCGTCTGTAAATCATAAACAGTCCGTCGACTACAACCCATCGTCCTTGCGACTTCAGCTACGGACGTTCCCGTCTGCAACATGCCGATGGCACGTTCACGTTGCTCATTTGACAAATGGCATGACAAATGGCCGTAGAGACTTTTGTTTTCTTGTGTTTTTCTTTTTTTTGTTAATGACTTCTAACAAGTATGGGTGAAAACACGTGCGGTATTATGGTCACGTGACCAGCTGCACGTGAAAAAACACTTTTGCCACTATAGAGCTGTGCACATGATTTTGATCGATTCAAGTGCACAAAAACGGGTGTTATCTGAAGACAATACGTGGCCATTACTGTTTAAAAACACAATAAGGGCCCACAATGATAACTGGTCAAAATGTTAAAATGTTAGGATTGTGAAGTTTTTTAATTTGGTTCAGTATATATATATATATATATATATATATATATTGTCCAAAAGAAACGATACGACGTGTTTGAAGGGACATTACAAAAAAACTAAACGATACAGACATTTCAAAATGGTATATGACTTGTGAGTATGTGTACAAAAATTCATTGTAATCAATCCTTTACAATCATGGACAGACATGTAAAGACGCGGGGGGTCCAAAATGAAAATTTCATTTGAACACAGTTGATGAGTCAAATGTGGAAAATGTCACAACACACGTCTCAAAGTCACGTTAGTACCGGGTATGTCCACCGTGAACGTCAATACACGCTAGTACACGTCTACGGGCTGATGACGTCAGACTTCTGATGACGTTGGGGGGGATGCGTTGCCATTCATGGAGGAGGCTTTGTTCCAATTCCTGGAGGTTAACTGGAGGCACAGGGCGATTCCTGACTTTGCGGCCGAGAATGTCCCACATGTGTTCGATTGGGTTCATGTCCGGTGAACATGCCGGCCATGGTAAAATGTGAATGTTGGCCTTTGCTAGGAAGTTCTGGGTCAGCCTTGCCGTGTGAGGCCTCGCATTATCGTGCTGGAAAATGATACCATTAGGCTGTTGTTGGATGAATGGCACCACAACTGGTTGTAAGATGTCATCACGATAACGCTGCGCATTCAGGTTTCCTCGAATAACGAGTCTCGTTTTGACGTCACCGCAGATTCCACCCCAAACCATTAAACCTCCGCCTCCATATGGCCTGACTTGATGGATGCAGTTCGGTGCCAAACGTTCACCTACTCTTCGGAACACACGCTGCCGGCCGTCGTTCCTGAAGATGCAAAATCTGCTTTCGTCAGAAAACATGACACGGGCCAAGTTCCACCATTGCCACCGTCGAAGTCGCCTGGCCCATGTCCGTCTGTTGAGTCGGTGTTGAGGTGTCAGGAACGCTCCGCGGTAGGGGCGACGTGCTCGGATACCATGTGCCCGCAGTCTCACGTGTCCCAGTGTCGTCCGTGCCGTTAACGTCGCCGTTACGAAGCGGTTCCGAAGGTGAAACCCGGATGTGGCGGTCTTCAATAGGCGTGGTCACCCGGTTCTCGGCCTTTCTGCTGTCCGACCTGTTTGACGCAACCGCTGCATTAACCTGGTGACGGTTATGCGCGCGCATCCTAACCTTCTTGCGACGTCGCGGTTCGAAGCTCCAAGTTGGAGCATTCCTACGGCTCTCTCTCTCTCAATCGCTGTCAAACGTGGCATTTCTTTTGTGTGCTTTTTGTTGCTGTGATCCCAACGTGTCGGGTCAGCTGTTTTATACAGAAGATATGCACGTGCATTTCGTGTTACGGAACGGAACGTCATTTGGGCAAATGGCACGCTTTTTTCTCAATTGATAAAATGTTCCGTTTTATCGACCGGATACGTTTGGTTTGGAACGTAAGATACGCAAAATTACCTTTTCAGACGAAAATTATCTTCAGACTGGTCCTGCCCGACACATTCGTCTGATAACGGGAATCTCGATTTAGATAGTAACATGAGAGTATTACTATTTGTTTTATGTATGTATTTAAACGATTGTCTGGTATTGAAAATAAGATGTGATTTGTCTAAATCGATGCAAGCCGTATCGAATAACACAACTGCGCTCAGTTAATATATTTCAGTTAATTGGGAGATGTGTGTGTCGCAGCATGAACAAAGCTTTAATCCAGGTCGTAAAATAACCACATGTTAATACGAATCGCTATCGATCGGTAAAGTGGTTTTAACAACCACATGATGTAATGACGTATTTAGATTTGTTTGATAGCATGTTACACACGGATAGGTTGTAGTTATCCCATTGTTTCTCCTGCACGTGGTTTGGGACGTTCATGGACGTCGTTAGAGCCGTGCAGCAGCCTGAACGTCGCGAGTTGTGATGGCGGTCGGAGTGAGTGAGTGAGTTATTACGCCGCTTTTAGCAATATTCAATCAATAATCACAAATTGTAGCCATGTGGGGAATTGAACCTGGGTCTTCGACGTGAAGAGGCAACACTTTGACCACCGCCCCGAGGACAGAGAAATGAAACTGAACTGACTGCTTTATTGTTTGAAAAATATATTTGAAATAGATAAATAAATCACAAAGGGCTTATGAAGTTTGCCTGCAGTCGGAATCTGAGTACGAGGAGCTCAAAATATATATTGAATGAGTCACTCGTAAAATATCCACATGTAGGGTGCATGATTCAACGGTTCCTACAAATCCCACCAGCTTTGCGTGTTTTGTTTTGTCTTATTTGTTTGTTTGTTTGACGTCACACTCAGCCATATTCCATCTATATCACGGCGGTGTTTAAATGATCGAGTCTAAACCAGACAATCCAGGGACTGACATCACGAACATCGCTACGCAATTGGGAAACGATTACAAGCACTAACCAAGTCAGCCCACTAGATCCCGTTAGTCACCTCTTACGACCGGCATTGGTTGCTGAAGACCAGTTCTAACCTGGATCTTTACAGGGTTCCAGCTTGACGCAATGATTGCATTTTGGTAGAACAGTTATTTCCAATGAGAGTGTGACGAAGCCCCACCTGATGTCAGGGCCATAGGGGTGTCTATCATTACTTGCTGTGAAGAGAGTGTGTCAGTAGTCGGTGTTGAGGGTGTGAGACCTGTATAGATCCGGGGTAGAATAGGTCTTCAGCAACCCATGCTTGCCTTAAGAGGCGACTATGCTTGTCACCCACCATAGTATTGCTGGAATCACACTTCCAATGGTGTGAAGCCATACTCTCTCACTCATACCTTGGTTTTCACAACTACATGGTACCTGTGAAGATCCGGGTTATAATTGGTCTTCAGCAACCCATGCTTGTCGGAAGAGACAACAACGGGATCAGGTGGTCAGGCGCACTGACTTGTCATCATGACTTGATGCATGTCATCATATCCCCATAACGTGGATCAATGCTCATGATATCAATCACTGGATTGTCTGGTCCAGACTCGATTACTTACAGACCGCTGTCATATAGCTGGAATATTACTGGGTGCGGCGTTAAACAACAAACAAACAAACAAAAGTTTGCATACGAGATATGGCCCCGGTAGCGATAATGGTGTGATTGTAGCAGGAGTGACTTATGCAGGTTGTACCGTGTACATTGTACGCCTATTCCACTGGTATGGATGTAACCCGGAGGTTCTCCAAACAAATGTTGACATCAACAGAATGTCTACTGTTCAGTTGCCATGGTGACGGATACCAATGCGTGTCGCTTAGATTGATCCGTGAACAGGGGCAACAAAGCAGCAAAGCCGCTATACGGACAAGGGCAATACCCGCCATTGTTTATGAAGCGGCAATATTAGCTTATTATGACCCTACTCAATGTGTGACAGTGGGACATTAGTAACACCGCCGCCCGCCACACCCGTCATACAAACCAGCCATTTGACCTATTCGATACGTGTACAGAAGTGAAGCTCTGCTACTATATCAGAATTGATATCTCAGTATACTCAATCTTTCAGAAATCCTTACTGAATCCTTAGCTTTTATAAGAAAATCAATAATCAGAGAGGGAAATGCTATAAATATGGATTTTCGAAACTTGGCTTGACGAATAGATGTTGGAAGGCACACAGCACCATGCGGACTGGGAAGGCCTCCCTGGGACATGCACTCCTTCGGTCTGACAGAGTGTGTGAGCTGATTTGACGACGCTTTGATTTGTTTGTTTCTTTGTTGTTTATCGCCGCACTCAGCAATATTCCAGCTACATGACGGCGGTCTGTAAATAATCGAGTCTGGACCAGACAATCCAGTGATGTACATGTATCACATGTATCATTTTGTATCCTCATGATATCTTTTGTTTGTTTGTTTGTTTGTTGTTTGATGCCGCACTCAGCAATGTTCCGGACAATATGGACCAGACAATCCAGTGGTTGATGTCATGAGCATCGATCCACGCAATTGGAATACGATGACATTCATCAGCCAAGTCAGAGAGCCCGACCACCCGATCCACTTAGTCGCCTCTTACGACAAGCAGAGTCGCCTGTTACGGCAAGCATGAGTTGCTGAAGACGCCGCCGCTTAGAACGGTGTGTTGGTAATATCATCGGCACCCGGAAGAGATGCAGGTGATGTTTCTCATAATGTCACACAACCCACAAGCACGGGTATGGTACTGACAGTTCAATGACGGCAATAGGGGCGAGGATTCGAACCCACGAAACCATACCCGTACTCGTGGGTTTCACTAAAGTCGTAAACGCATGAGACTTGCATTAGTTCGGGCATTCCTCCCACATTAAGCTGACACGCCGTGATATAACTGGAATACTGTTCAAAGCGGCGTTAAACCCAACTCACTCACTCACTCGAACCCTAGACCTGCGGCCCTTCATGCCTTTCCTTAACCCCTAACACGGAGGCACCTTGTACTGACAGCCATAATGCAATCTTCGAACATGTACATGTATATGCTGAATTGAATACTAGTCCACCCTGGCCTGAGACAGACACGTATGCTGAATTTCACAAACACTCTACGCTATCTGAACAGTCAAACACGTATGTGTTGAAATAAATACGTTTATCTAATGTCTGGACACTCAAACACGTATGCGTTGAAATAAATACGCTTATCTAATGTCTAGACACCCAAACACGTATGTGTTGAAATGAATACACTTATCTAATGTCTGGACACGTATCTAATGAAATAGATACACTTATCTAATGTCTTGACACGTATATATTGAAATGAATACACTTATCTAAGGTCTGGACACGTATATGTTGAAATAAATACACCTATCTAATGCCTGGACACGTATGTGTTGAAATAGATACACTTATCTAATGTCTTGACACGTATATGTTGAAATGAATACACTTATCTAATGCCTGGATACGTATGTGTTGAAATACATACACCTATCTAATGCCCGGACACGTATATATATTGAAATAAATACACTTATCTAATGTCTGGACACGTATATGTTGAAATAAATACATTTATCTAATGTCTGGACACGTATATGTTGAAATGAATACACTTATCTAATGTCTTAACACGTATATGTTGAAATGAATACACTTATCTAATGTCTTGACACGTATGTGTTGAAATAAATACACTTATCTAATGTCTGGACACGTATATGTTGAAATGAATACACTTATCTAATGTCTTAACACGTATATGTTGAAATGAATACACTTATCTAATGTCTTGACACGTATGTGTTGAAATAAATACACTTATCTAATGTCTGGAAATGCATGTCTTGAAATAAACACGTTTATCTAATGTCTGGACACGTATGCATTGAACCAGTCAGCTATTTGAAATTACAATTTAACATACTTTACATTAACAATACTTAATTAAATTTGTAATTTGAAAAAAGGAAGAGCTAATATCACGATAATTTGATATTATTCACCTGATCATAACACTGTAAACATTCTGGGTAGCACTGAGTTGCACGGCTGCCAGAAACACATAAGTAGTAACGGTAAAACCGCCTATGCCCTGGACAGTGTCAGGGTACATCATGTCCACACATTGCCTCGAGGGGGGGGGGGGGGGGGGGAGAGTTGAAGAGCATTGGGACCGACATGGCACCGACAGATTGCACACAGTGCTGATGAATGTCAAATTTGCAATTTCTATGAATAATACAACTGTTTAATAATATTAACATGATAATTGAGAGACGCAATGCAACAAATAAATCTTCATATTGTGACGCATGGTTTGAAGCAGGTGAGGTTTCTGCGACCTTACGGCGATGAATGGGTAACATTTAGTCGACGAATCTTATATTTAAAGTATATCTACAAACCAAAAAATGCAATAAAATGGAGCCCAGAATCATTCTTAATTTCCTGGAGCTGAGGCAATCTAGACCAAATCATTCCAGGCTTGAGTTGAATTTGTTTTTAATATATATACTCGGCAGTCCGGGGGCCAGACTAGTCGTAGGAGAACGCACGCGATGCAGACATTAACTGTTTACGTCTACTAGCATGAGTGAGTGAGTGAGTGAGGGTGAGTGAGTGAGTGAGGGAGTGAGGGAGCGAGCGAGCGGGGCACCAGAAGAGGGCTTCACATATTGACATCAAGTTGGAATCTCAAACCCTGTACGCGGAGAGGCTGAGGATATAACTGCTGTCAGTGTAACTGATAGATCTTCTCCATTGTCTCATGACACAGACGTCATTATCCCAGCAATATCCCCGCCATATCCCACCAGTACCCTAGTTATATCCCAGCAATATCCCCAGTATACCCTAACTATATCCCAGCAATATATCCTAGCTCTATCCCAGCAATATATCCTAGCTCTCCCCCAGCAATATATCCTAGCTCTATCCCAGTAATATATCCTAGCTATATGCCAGCAATATATCCTAGCTCTCTCCCAGCAATATATCCTAGCTCTATCCCAGTAATATATCCTAGCTATATGCCAGCAATATATCCTAGCTCTATCCCAGCAATATATCCTAGCTCTATCCCAACAATATATCCTAGCTATATCCCAGCAATATATCCTAGCCATATGCCAGCAATATATCTTAGCTATATCCCAGCAATATATCCTAGCTCTATCCCAGTAATATATCCTAGCTATATGCCAGCAATATATCCTAGCTCTATCCCAGCAATATATCCTAGCTCTATCCCAGCAATATATCCTAGCCATATGTCAGCAATATATCCTTGCTATATCCCAGGAATATATTTAGCTACTAGCATATCCCAACAATATATTCCCGCATAACCCAACTATATCCCAGCTTCCAGCAACAATCCCGTCTGTAATATCATAAAACTCCTCTTTCATTTTAGTCGACTCTTACGAGGACGTGAATGCTGTTTTACACCGCAGTCGGTCAACTGTTCCGGCGAACACAGGCATTTTGACGGAGTATCCTCAAGAGAGGGAAATACAAATACAGGATAAAAGATACAGAACAATATCACTAGGCTACCTGCACAACAGTGAGCTCACCCGAGAGCTGCCCTGAACACAACCGAGATACCGTGGACGTGGTTGCTACACACGCTGTCGCAACTAGAGTACATACTAGTGAATAAAAAATGAAGCTAGATGTTAAAATGTATAACATAAGTTTGGCGGAGAGTGACGACACACTTTTTTCTCAGATCGATATTGTCGCCCGTAGGTTGGGGAGAGACCTCTCTTGGTGTGGCCCAGCTCAGGCTCACTAGAGACAACTTATATTGGTGAGTGAGTTGGATTTTACGACGCTTTTAGCAATATTCCAGCAATATCACGGCGGGGGACACAAGAAATGGGCTTCACACATTGTACCCATGTCGGGAATCGAACCCAGGCCTTCAGCGTGACGAGCGAACGCTTGAACCACAAGGCCCCACCGTCCTCTTATATTGGTAGTTCAGATAACCGATGTTGGTCACCGTTGCATGCGTGTTTTTGTTAGGTTTGATTTAATACAAATGCATGCCGGTAACTAAGACCCGTACAGTTTAAGCTGAACCTACCACACTGCAGTACAGTTAGAGCCCGTTCAGTACTGTAAGTTAAAGCCTAGAGTACAGAAATATGTAAACTGACTTCGAGCTGACCAGTCGTCGTTTAGCCTCTTAATACCGAGCGCCAGGCAGGGTAAAAACAAGTACCATCTTTTAACGACTTTTGGTATGACGCGGCTGGAATCCAACCCCGATCTTCCCCTCTCCGGGCAGACGCTCTACTACTAGACCACGGAGGCGGTCTTTACTGAATGCAGACGTTCTAAAGGGGAACCACAGGGGCAGGAGGGGTATTTGGGGAATAACGGGATCCGTACTGACAGGGTTTCAGTGTAGAGAGATAGGTAAGTATACTTACTGCTGAAGTCTAAACTACAAGGCAGTGAATTGTTCGGTATGTTTACACCCCTCTACACACGACCTATAGTGTGCGGTTCGTGCGGCATGTTTTATTGACGAGGTCGACCACCCCGCGCTGAGATAGATCAGGGATTATACAGGGACGAGGTCAAGGGGTATATATTAACGCTCGATATAGCTCTTTTCGATACACCTCAACCACTTAATCGAATGAAGATAGTTTAATGGATTTCAACTTTGAAGTCTATATTAAACGATAACTACAGAATGCATATACACACGAGTAGACAGTGGTGCCGTTCTGCGCGGAAGCGAAGGTTGTCGGGATTATCGAGTGTGCTAGGATAGTATCGTTCGTTTTTAACGCAGACTTAATCGCACGGGGCGCAGTCACAGTAAATAGAGTTGAAATGACTTCCCTGTTATTGGAAGCCATGTAATTGTATAAGGTGGCCATATAATGTTCGTGGCCCTATAACGCTGCCGACATCACATGATCCGGGCGTGAAGGGCGACAAGTGACTTCGGTGACGGTTCGGGGGTATAGAGTGGATAGAACCAGCTTTCAGACCAGCAGGTAGGCTTAGCGGATTTAACAGATGAAAAAAACGAATTTTCAAAATACTTACAGATAACGTTATCGCTTACCATTGTGACCTGTGTCTTTATCTTGTGTTTAATAGTTCGGTGATTTGCGAGAATCTTTATGAAGAGAATTGTCTATAACGGTTCCAAATCTCTCAGTCGACCACGTGTATCAAAATACACGTGCGTGCACATGGCAGTGTGTGTGCGCGGAGGAAAGGTGGTGTGGTCGGCAAGCTAATTACTCCCAGGTATATTGCTAACGTATTAGGTAACAGACAACAGCAGACGACTCCTGTCTGCACCAGACCTTTAAAACCGCGTTAACGCTCTCCTGCCAGGAGACGAACTACACACAAGCGTTGTCTGTTTAAGATAGCCCAATTAAAAGTCAAGATACTACAAATTGCAAAGAATACACGCAAATAAAGTTTCCATTTGTATATGATAATGTTGACATAACTAAATGGACCCTCACCAAGACGTTTTTTTCTATCGTGAATCCTATCAACATTTCAATATCACATCTGTCATTCAGAAGTCTTCGCCGACTAAGATTCTGATATAACGTTGATGTTTGTCAACTGTGAGAATTTACGGCTAAATTTTAATACCATATGTACGCAATTCTTGTTTAAACCTATGAGGAAGATAATATTTTTTGTGAATAAAAATACAAGTTTGACATGCGTAGGGTCAAGCCTTATAATGAGGTGATGAAACTTCCTGCTCTGTGGGAAAAGACGCATGCGCGAAACCTATAGCATGCTGAACTCATGGTTTGAGTCAGAATAGATTCGCGGAGTCGAAAATGGATAAATTTGGAGGAATTTCTTTGTGAGAAGGAAATCATACCGAGGAATTAAATGGGAAATAATTTGCTGGATCTTTAGCGTCTGCAGAAATACGTCGCTGTCTGGATTACCCGTCGTGACAGAAAAGGTAGGAAGAATCCACAGAGGGTGCACCGTATGTTTTGGCAATGTGAGATAGCCCATTATATTCCAGCCGTGCAAGCCGGCATGTCACATGAATTTGTGTTGAAGCCGAAGTGTTCTGGTTGAATAGTTTCCTTGCAGCTTCTGTGTATTTATTGTCATTTGCAATTAGCAGCCAACTTTTGGATGTCTGGGGATCGCATGCTGTCAGTTCTTTATTCTCTCGCGATTGCGAGCGTCCGCAATCGGTGCTGAATATTTTGGTAAATTTATAGTACGCTGTCAGTGGGTCTCCGTGCTATAATAAAGGCCCGTGTCGGCGTTATGACGAAAATCTCCTTTGTTCCAATTTTCGTGTTTCCCTACGATCAATAAATACTGCTATCAAATTACGATTCATTACACACACAATTCTGTTCGGGGTCTTTGTCTGTTGCGTCCCCGATGTTTCATTGTTTCTCCAGCATGTTCAACATCAAAGAATACCTCATGGATACACCGCGCCGTATTTTGCTATTTATGTGAGAAGCATGGCTAAGGAGACTTATTGTTTTTAAATCTTTCGCATGTAGATAGTATATTTATTATTTATATAGGTTGAACTAAAACCTACATCAGAGCTTGAAGACCGGTGGAAACAAATGTTAGTTGCGACATCACGGTCGACCGCCTGTCAACCCAAGACGGTGATTCAGTCATCTGTTTTAGACTTCCATAAGGACGCGATCTAGTTGTGTTGAACGTGCTGAAAGTATTACAATTTTATGTACGTATATAAAGTACCCATTTTCATTTTTGGTGAAGAAAATAATTGATAGGGGTATGTTTAATTTTCAAAATCAGCGGTGGGGACCCTGTATATCCTTCTGTCCTGCTCTATAGAACACATGCCGGAGCCTCAGTAGCTCTTTATGTATGTTGGTATATTTACACTTTGATGAAAGATGGTTCACAGTCAGTCAACAGTCACTGAAGCATTTCGTTATTCACTGTATAATAATATTGAGAAGTGCAGCCTGAGGCAGGCCATGACACACACACATTAAGCTGGCATTGACAACTTCGTTATCTGGCAGCAGCAAGGCTGTCGAGCTGGGCTGCCAAGATAGTGAACGATGTTACAGTCAGCTGGAGAACTAAGTCATGTAAATAACAGTTGTTGAATAGCAGTGGCATGGAAGGGGGCCATTAATTAGGGAAGAGGGACGGAGCAGGGGTATGGTCGAGACATAGATAGGTAGATAGATATATCCTGGGGTTATCTATGCCTGTCCAGAGGCTAATATTCCCTGCTGCAAATGTCAGTAAAACTTCCAAATTGAAATGAAAAATCTTCCCAAATCACGATCTTATAGTCATAACTACTAAACGTGATCAAGAGGAAAAGGGTCTACGGCGTAGTTTTAGATTATTGAATGCAATGCAACAAATGCAATACAATACCTCTTTTAGAAAATAAAATGATTTCAATTTAGAGCAAGACAATGTTCTCTTCCCATTTTGCCTGGAAAGGGCGTTTAGTTTAGAAACCTGAATAGACCACTGCAGACCCCAGAGTCCTCTGTAAGTAATGGTGATCCACTTTGTTTCTAAACTGAGAGCTGTCAGTTCCTGTTCTCCGCAGTCTTGGATTACATTTTAGTACTTTAACCAGTCTAGGTTTTCACTGCCAAAAGAAAAAAGTACATTTACAGTTTCGTCTGTATACTGAGTAGCATACAAGGATGTTTGCCTTGGTAGTGAGCAGTGTCCTTCTCCAGCTGACTTGAGAACCTCCTCCCCCTCCACCCCCACCCTCCAGTGTGGTGACAGTTTTATAAGGAGCAAATAGGGAGAGGTCTCTGGAAGTTTCTGTCGGACATGGGTAGAATGACACTGTGTCCTCCAAGTAGCGGGGTGAGTAGGGACTGTGTTTTATCTGCCCTCAAGCTGTTTCTGCACTGATGCACTGTAGTCAGGTGACAGGTAGACCCGTTTCAGGTGCAGGATGAAATATTTACCAACCTGGTTCATGACGGTATATACCCCAGGATACATGACATCCTGTATATCCCCCAGATAGAGGACATACTGCATATATCCCCCAGATAGGGGACATACTGCATATATCCCCCAGATAGAGGACATACTGTATATATCCCCCAGATAGAGGACATTCTGTATATATCCCCCCCGATACAGGACATAATGTATATATCCCTCCAGATAGAGGACATACTGTATATTTCCCCCAGGTAGAGGACATACTGTATATATCCCTCCAGATAGAGGACATACTGTATATATCCCCCAGACAGAGGACATACTGTATATATCCCCCCAGATACAGGACATACTGTATATATCCCCCCAGATACAGGACATACTGTATATTTCCCCCAGGTAGAGGACATACTGTATATATCCCCCCAGATACAGGACATACTGTATTTATCCCCCCCGATACAGGACATACTGTATATATCCCCCAGATAGGGGACATACTGTATATATCCCCCAGATAGAGGACATACTGTATATATCCCCCAGATAGAGGACATACTGTATATATCCCCCCCCCGATACAGGACATAATGTATATATCCCCCCCCCGATACAGGACATACTGTATATTTCCCCCAGGTAGAGGACATACTGTATATATCCCCCAGATAGAGGTCATACTGTATATATCCCCCAGATACAGGACATACTGTATATATCCCCCAGATAGAGGACATACTGTATATATCCTTCAGATAGGGGACATACTGCATATATCCCCCAGATAGAGGACATACTGTATATATCCCCCAGATAGAGGACATACTGTATATATCCCCCCCGATACAGGACATACTGTATATATCCCCCAGATAGAGGACATACTGTATATATCCCCCAGATAGAGGACATACTGTATATATCCCCCCCGATACAGGACATACTGTATATATCCCCCCCGATACAGGACATAATGTAAATATCCCTCCAGATAGAGGACATACTGTATATTTCCCCCAGGTAGAGGACATACTGTATATATCCCCCAGATAGAGGACATACTGTATATATCCCCCCAGATACAGGACATACTGTATATATCCCCCCCGATACAGGACATAATGTATATATCCCTCCAGATAAAGGACATACTGTATATTTCCCCCAGGTAGAGGACATACTGTATATATCCCTCCAGATAGAGGACATACTGTATATATCCCCCCAGATAGAGGACATACTGTATATATCCCTCCAGATAAAGGACATACTGTATATTTCCCCCAGGTAGAGGACATACTGTATATATCCCCCAGATAGAGGACATACTGTATATATCCCCCAGATAGGGGACATACTGCATATATCCCCCAGATAGAAGAGGACATACTGTATATATCCCTCCAGACAGAGGACATACTGTATATATACCCCAGATACAGGACATACTGCATATATCCCCCAGATACAGGACATACTGTATATATCCCCCAGATAGAGGACATTCTGTATATATCCCCCCCGATACAGGACATAATGTATATATCCCTCCAGATAGAGGACATACTGTATATTTCCCCCAGGTAGAGGACACACTGTATATATCCCTCCAGATAGAGGACATACTGTATACATCTCCCAGATACAGGACATACTGTATATATCCCCCCTCCCCCCCAGATACAGGACATAGTGTATATATATGTCTTTCCTCTTCCACCCTTGCAGATAAAGGATATACAATTATAGATTTATCAAACAGGATGCTGTATAGATACTATGGAAATCATGTTTCATCACAAAACAGCAAAGTAAATAACTTCACCTGTTTTCAGTAATACCATAGTTTTTCCTCATTAAACATTCAGTCGAATCAGTATTGGTCCATTTTAATGCTTACCCACCCACTCAAACAAATACACAGATTTCATAAATTCAAGTTAAGCAACTGAACTTAAAGATAATTTCTCCTCGTGTGTGAAAGAGGCGTAATTAGGTGTATTTGGTTGTGTGGAGAGTATAGTGTGCTTTCTATGCCTTCTTCATTTGAAGTTGAATAAAACTTGTAAAAATTGCAAAACCATGCTGAGGAGATGAGGCTCATACATCTTCATACATTGTGTATCACCCCCACCCCCACCCCCACCCCCTGCCCGTAACCCCCACCCCCTAACCCTCACCCCCAACATACTTTCTTGCACACAATAAATTGTGTTCCGTCTCTAGTTGGTGGATAACCCAGTGTTGAGATGTGTGGACACATTATATTGTGTATACCATCTCTAGTTGGTGGATAACCCAGTGTTGACATGTGAGGACACATTATATTGTGTATGCCATCTCTAGTTGGTGTATAACCCAGTGTTGACATGTGAGGACACATTATATTGTGTATACCATCTCTAGTTGGTGTATAACCCTGTGTTAAGATGTGAGGACACATTATATTGTGTATACCATCTCTAGTTGGTGTATAACCCAGTGTTGACATGTGAGGACACATTATATTGTGTATACCATCTCTAGTTGGTGTATAACCCAGTGTTGACATGTGAGGACACATTATATTGTGTATACCATCTCTAGTTGGTGTATAACCCTGTGTTAAGATGTGAGGACACATTATATTGTGTATACCATCGCTAGTTGTGAAGGAGAGAGGACATATACAGTTTGAGGCAGGCTTATCACTGTTTCCTCCAGGCTTGCCGCAGGCAATAAGTGACTTGTATAGCTCATTGCTTTTATCTGATAAAGCCTTTGGTTCTGCAGTTGTATTGTATGGCTCATGTTTTGTTCAGTGCATTGAATGGAATTGTGGAGACACACAGTCAACATTACAACCCCTGTGACTCCGTTTCCCTGGATACTGTCAGATCCTTCAGATTTAGAGAATAACTCCCAATTGCTGATTACCCTCTCCTGATTGTTTGATGTTGTAATTTCCCAGATGCATAGGACATCTCTTGTTGAGGGATGTCACGCCTTCTGACCTTTTTAAATTGGGTTTATTTACCCAGTTAACATGGCTTGAGAATTACACAACATCGACCCATTTCTAAAATATTACTGTAATTGTTGATCTTTTGCTATTTCATATTATTTATCACTCTAATTCAGTTATCAGGAAACTGGTCTGTGTGCGGGATTTGTCTGGTTGTGACTGCAAAATGTCTGATTTGAAAAAGTGCAAACCAGACATTTTAAAGTTTGCTAACCTGATGTTTTTTAGATAGTTCTTGCCGGACCTAATAACCTGAGACTGGATATCATAACAAAGGACATAAGATGAAGAGGTGCAGCCAGACTGACACATGCCGTGTTGTTGATTAGTGTGTACAAGACTTGCAAGGGTGACCGAGTGCTTTTGGTCACCATCATATCGTGCACGGTAAAAAACTACATTGTATCCCTTCAAGGAATTAGGTGTTAACCATGTTAACAAACTATATTGGTAAATAAAAATCTGAAATTTGAGATATGATATCAGTAGACATGATGATGATTTACAAATTAAATTGTATTTCCTATTCTGCTTGACAATGTACTATATGCAGAAATTGAAATTTTCTTGTAATATAAGCCGGAAATAGCAATCACTTGTACAAACATTTTCTACCAATCTAACAGTGATTTGATTAAAAAATACACACTTATATAACCTCAAAGAATTTTGATGCAATGATTCAAAGAAATGTATTTGAAACTATTAATTTCTCAGGCATAATATATTCCAATATCTTGTTATTTTAGTTGCAGCTTTTACCATGTATGTTTAAAATGATAATAACCATAAGAGTAGCACTTTGGAACAGCTGATCACTATTGCAGGATATTTTTATTGAACAATTTGATCTGTCACCGTTGACCACCACGGCAGCCATATTGAACAAGCGATTTATGGCCATAACTCAGCAATTTTATAGGTAGTAGGACAAGATATACCGTATTCGACGTATTAAGCGGCCAGGGCGCTCTCAAAATTAGAAATAGGGGCTCTTATTAGAATATAGTTTTGGTGAGAAAAACAGACAGAGTTGAAATATTGTAAATTTCATGCTTTATGCTGACAGCCGGAAATGATACAAAAGAAAAGTGGATGCGTATTATACACGACAGATATATTTTCCAGAATTTAATTGCCCATAATTAAGGGTGCATATAAAACACGAGTGTGTATTATACACGAGTAAATAATTCTTGTGTACATTGATCGATCTGAAGGGGTGCTATTTGGGATTGTTCACTAGCCAATATATAAGCAAATATCGCCATGGGTGCTTATTAGAGCAGGGTGCTTATTAAGTCGAATATGATATGTACCGGTACTGTTTTTTAATGACATTTTGTTCTTGCTTTACCCTTTGACCTTTGTCCATACTGCAAGCTGAAACCACTTATGGCCATCACTGACTGCCTATGTGGTCTAGTGGTAGAGCGTCCGCCCGGAGAGCGGAAGGTCTGGAGTTCGATCCTGGCCGCGTAATACCAAAAGACGTTAAAAGATGGTACTTGCTGTTATCCAGTCTGGCACTTGTCATTGATAAAAAGGACTGAAACAAAAACTGGTCGGTTCTCAGTCTGTATACTGGATCTAAGTGGGCTACATGGTATCTCAGTGGACTAGCACTATAACATTGGCATTAGTCTGGACTAGTACATGTGCGCACATGTGCATGCACAGCGGTAGAAAATAACATTTTTAGTCCACTAGTCCTAATACTGATAACATATAGCAAAGCCCTTATGAATGGCAAATTTCTACTAGTCTTTCTGATACCTTAACTATTGGGAAGTATGGCAAGGACTACAGGACGAGTGCCAATTTCTAACACTGATGCATGTCCCTATATAAGTGCAATGTTAAACCCAATTTCACCTCACCTTCTGCAATCACTCAGCATATTTTTGTTCCAAATGTAATAACAGTTCGTATATACAAAGTCAGTAGTGAATCTCAATACATATATTCTGTTTTTCATGATATTTTAGATATAGACCATTATTTATCCTCTAGTTTTCTCGGGGGCACGGATGGCCCAGTCGTCTAAGGCGCCGCAATTTGCTGTGCAGAGTTGCATCCCTAGGGCATGCCAGAAACCTATGATTGTGGGTTCGAATCCCAGTTCTCTCCGATTATGTTTCTAGGTTTGTCAGCACAATACCCATGCTTGTGGGTTTCACCAAAGTGGTAAACGTCTGAGACCCGAATCACTTTAGGCTTTCCTCAAACATGAAACTGACACGCCGTGATATAACTTCAATACTGTTAAAAGCAGCTTTAATCCAAACATCACTCACTCACTCCAGTTCTCTCAAAATGTATGTCCTCACTGTGTAAACATCACCTCCTCAGAAACCACTGGGCCAGCAAAGCTGAAAATTCACAGTATTCTCACCGATCTGCCATAGCAGCTAATTGAAAAATCTTTATATGGCCATTTCTCAGGCATATTTGTTAAATGTATTGAAATTTGTTATTTCTTTTATTTCAACACAATATTATACAGTTTGTCCTTGTTTTGACCATACACTTAAATTATCTCAAAAGACATATATGGCTCTAGAAACTCCTCCCATAAAATTGCCAGCACTAGAGAGCTGAAGTTTGGCATGCATGTTTCTCCTCATGATGATATTGTTGTTTTCAAATCGTTAGATTGTAGTGAAAGTTTTTACACCACAGTATTTATGAAGACATGTTTTGATTATCAATGCTGACAGCATCTTTCTTTGTCTTGTTGATATCTCTGACTACATATCCAGATCCAGCTACAGTGCTGTGGCACTGATACTTCAGTATGCTGTGGATGTCAGGTGTACCAAGTGTTTGAACCATTTGATGGACACTGTTGGGTGTCGTGCGACAATGGCATGGAGGACTCACGGCCTTGCTTGATAAGAAACCTGGCTGTTTGTTCAGCTAATTCCATCTACGTCTAGCAGTCGGAGAAGTCGGAAGTCGGAGGAGTGTCGTTTGGGTAGAGGGCAGAACTTCCTCTCATTTAGCAGGGCTGTTGGGCTGATAGGTAGCCGTTGATAGTCCACTTAGAGATTTCTACCTAACTTTGTTCATGTTGAAATTCAAACATGTGTCATATTTGCAATCTCAACCTCAAACATGGTGCATCACTCAACCCCTATCTGAACCAATGGCAACAATTTTCTTCATCTACACCCAACCCCAACTTAATCTTGCTTCATATGCCCTGCACAAGTTAGCCCTCCTCGTCCACCGCCCCATCCCCCATCCCCCATCCCCCAGCATCACACACTCTCTACCCCACCCCACTTCAACATTTCTTACTCCTACCCGACCAGACCACACACACTCTCTACCCCACCCCACTTCAACATTCCTTACTCCTACCCGACCGGACCACATACACTCTCTAGTCAACCCCACTTCAACATTCCTTACTCCTGCCCAACCAGACCACGTACACTCTCTACCCCACCCTACTTCAACATTCCTTACTCCTACCCAACCACACCACACACACTCTCTGCCCCACCCCACTTCAACATTCCTTACTCCTACCCGACTGGACCACACACACTCTCTACCCCACCCTACTTCAACATTCCTTACTCCTCCCTGACCACACCACATACACTCTCTACCCCACCCCACTTCAACATTCCTTACTCCTACCCGACCGGACCACACACACTCTCTACCCCACCCCACTTCAACATTCCTTACTCCTACCCGACTGGACCACACACACTCTCTACCCCACCCCACTTCAACATTCCTTACTCTTACCCGACTGGACCACACACACTCTACCCCACCCAACTCCAACATTCCTTACTCTTACCCGACCGGACCACATACACTCTCTACCCCACCCCACTTCAACATTTCTTACTCCTACCCGACCAGACCACACACACTCTCTACCCCACCCCACTTCAACATTTCTTACTCCTACCCGACTGGACCACACACACTCTCTACCCCACCCTACTTCAACTTTCCTTACTCCTACCCAACCACACCACATACACTCTCTACCCCACCCCACTTCAACATTTCTTACTCCTACCCGACCAGACCAAACACACTCTCTACCCCACCCCACTTCAACATTCCTTACTCCTACCCGACTGGACCACATACACTCTCTACCCCACCCCACTTCAACATTCCTTACTCCTACCCAACCACACCACATACACTCTCTACCCCACCCCACTTCAACATTTCTTACTCCTACCCGACCGGACCACATACACTCTCTAGTCAACCCCACTTCAACATTCCTTACTCCTGCCCAACCAGACCACGTACACTCTCTACCCCACCCTACTTCAACATTCCTTACTCTTACCCGACCGGACCACATACACTCTCTACCCCACCCCACTCCAACATTCCTTACTCTTACCTGACTGGACCACACACACTCTCTACCCCACCCCACTTCAACATTCCTTACTCCTACCCGACTGGACCACACACACTCTCTACCCCACCCCACTTCAACATTCCTTACTCCTACCCGCCTGGACCACACACACTCTCTACCCCACCCCACTTCAACATTCCTTACTCCTCCCTGACCACACCACATACACTCTCTACCCCACCCCACTTCAACATTCCTTACTCCTACCCGACCGGACCACATACACTCTCTAGTCAACCCCACTTCAACATTTCTTACTCCTCCCTGACCACACCACATACACTCTCTACCCCACCCTACTTCAACATTCCTTACTCCTCCCTGACCACACCACATACACTCTCTACCCCACCCCACTTCAACATTCCTTACTCCTCCCTGACCACACCACATACACTCTCTACCCCACCCTACTTCAACATTCCTTACTCCTCCCTGACCACACCACATACACTCTCTACCCCACCCCACTCCAACATTCCTTACTCCTACCCGACTGGACCACACACACTCTCTACCCCACCCCACTTCAACATTCTTTACTCCTACCCGACTGGACCACACACACTCTCTACCCCACCCCACTCCAACATTCCTTACTCCTACCCGACTGGACCACACACACTCTCTACCCCACCCCACTCCAACATTCCTTACTCCTACCCGACTGGACCACACACACTCTCTGCCCCACCCCACTTCAACATTCCTTACTCTTACCCGACCGGACCACACACACTCTCTACCCCACCCCACTTCAACATTCTTTACTCGTACCCGACTGGACCACACACACTCTCTAGTCAACCCCACTTCAACATTCCTTACTCTTACCCGACCGGACCACACACACTCTCTAGTCAACCCCACTTCAACATTCCTTACTCCTACCCGACTGGACCACATACATTCTCTACTTTTTTTATAGAAAACATGTGTGCTTGTCCCTATATGGCTGAAATCTTGCCAATGCAAGATTCTAGTATTACTCACCTGCTCACTGTTACAATATCTAAGTTGATGAATTCCGCTTGTCAACTGTGTAGACTTGTCTGTCATGGCACAAGTTGAGATAATGTACCTCCTTGTCCTATGATGAGTTCTGCCATGGCTGAGAGAAATGGACAGGCCTATAACAATCCATTTGATACTGTGCGGTGACAGTGGCAAGTACCCTTCCTCTATGTCCAGCTAGATGCCAGCCAGGTGCTTTAGCCTATGATGAATAGATCTGTGATTAAGAGACACTGGTACACATCCTGTATAAACGTACTAAAGAACACAATGAATGACATCATTACTCCTGTGTGACCAGTGACTCAAGTCTTGCTGAATACAAGTATCTCGACCCTTCACTGTTAATTCACTAATAATTCTCAGTGTAAACAAATATCATATGTCATTGACTTGTAAATATTTTGCAGTATTGATGTGACTTGTGTAATCTGGAACTGCAGTGCCCTATAGGATCACTAGTGAGTGACAAGAGGTGAGACCTGTGATGACCCAGGGTAGAATAGCTCTTCAGCAACCCATGCTGGCGGTAAGAGATCGGGTGGTCAGGCTTGCTGACTTGGTTGATACATGTCATCAATCCCAATTGCATGGATCGATGCTCATGATATCAATCACTGGATTGTCTGGTCCAGACTTGATTATTTACAGACCGGCGTCATATAGCTGTAATATTTCTGAGTGTGGCGTAAAAACAACAAACCAACCAACCAACGACAAGTGACAACATGTTTTTGAAACCAAAGAAGTATTTGTTGGGTTCAGTCGTCTGTCTCCCAGACCCTAGAGAATAAATCATGGAATGATACTAGACTTGCATGATTTGGCAAGTCTAGATTGCTGAAGCTCAAGGAACTTAAGCTTTGTTCTGGGCTCCTTTTGGATTGTATAATTTGTTTTCTGGAAATATATTTTGAAGATAACATTTCTGGGACAAAATGTTTGTCTACAGTTTCAGCTGTATCACCTGGTGTCCACTGTTTGCTACGTCTTCCTGCACTCATGTTCCAAACTTTAGGTATCAATCATGACGACCAGTATATAATCAAGTCTGGACCAGACAATCCAGTGATTGACATCATGATCATCGAGCCATGCATTTGGGTTATTCAAACATTCAAACAGCCAAGTCACTGACTGCTGGTCCATTTAATCGCCTCATATGACAAACATAAGTTTTTGGTGACCTACATTCTCAATACCAACAGTTCAGTGTACAATGATGTGTAAGAACATAAATTGCGGGACAAAAGATTTTTTTATCCCCCCGGCATATAATGCGGGGGGATATAGCGATTAGCCAGTCTGTCCGTTCGTCCGTCTGTCCGTAATCATTTCCTTTTCCGGGGCAGAATTCCAAAACCATTCAGTGTATTTGATCGAAACTTGGCAAATCTATCAGGCACAATACTGAAGTGGTGCCTTTTGATATTTTGGGATTTTTCTAATTCTTATTTTTTACAATTTTTATGGAAAGAAGTTGGACCTAGACTCCATTCGGGAACAGGTTCGTTTCCGGGCCAGAATTCGAAAACCATTCAGTGGGTAAACAATGTATGCTTCTTAAAGAACATTCAACTGTTGACTCTTTACATACAGAATTGCACATTTACTAGTGGTTACTTTACAGACAGCTGCCGGGGGGATATGGCATCTTTCTGATGACTCTTGTTAAAAATAGTTTCTGTAAAGGCCATATTTGGCCTGATTTTCGATACTCTAATGGGCATGCAGGTAAAAAAACATTATAGCCAGCTACTTGAATATCCACTTGATGAACCCACTGACACTGTCCGTTTTTTCAAGTTGATGGCCATGATGTAAATGTCAGTATTATGTTCTATGCTATAATAGTGTTATTCCCAACCGTACATGCCACACTGTACAATTATGTTCTATTTTGTGATACAAAGATCAGGACATGTTGCTGTCTGTGTAATACAGTGTTTGACTGTCTTGTACTGTGTTGCTCATTGTTAGCAACTTCACAGTTGGCTGAGCATACTGCAGCCACCCACACTCACTGCATGGAGGGAAATCACTGATGCACATCCAACAATTGCCTCAACCTTTGTGTCTGGTCTCCCTGCTGGGCACGCGCTGCACCCTCACATCGAGACATACACCTGTTGGCTGTTACCTGTCTCGGTTGCCCTACCTGTCTCGACAGTTGCACCACAAGTCAGTGTGTTTTGTCACCTGTCATGTAATTAGCTTGCATTGTTACCTGTAATATGTTCATTGTCACCTGTGATTTAAGTCTATATTTAATAATCAGGTAATTTCTCTAGCTGTACATATAAGTATATATAGCGTGATAGTCATTTGAGAAGGCTTCGTAAATACAGATAGACCTAACCCTATAAACCTGTAAATTAAATAAATATATTTTTGTGGAAATAATTTGAACAAGATTTCTCGACCACTCCGCTTAATCCCCCTGTGCGTAACCGCTGTCCTGAAGTCGTCAAGGAAAAAGTGATCCGATGTTGTTGGACAGTTGACAACAGGATATTGTTGTACCCTTCTTGATGTTATGTAAATAGGACCAGGGCCTAGCGTAGCCTAGGGAGTAAGGTATCTAACTCATCAGGATGGGGTGATTCTAGGAGAGCCCACTCACTGTACACTGGTCTATATACCTGCCGGGAACAGCCAGGTAAAGGGGAATACTTTGTCATATTGGGATTAACGTCTGTAGTGTCCGTAACATGACTGACGACCTTGCATAACAGATGTTGACATGAAGTTTATTTGGAATGATATCTTGTCTTGATGCCCTACTGTCAATATGGTACATATCAGTTTCAGAGAATATCTGGCGACTATGTTTTTAATAATGTTTTCAAACGCTATCCTATGATGCATTGACAGCAATGCATGTGTCATGCCGGTATGATATATGTGTTAGCTGATATCCCAATCATGCCACTCGAGATTGGATGAAATTGTGGAAGATATTGTTCGTTTTCACTCCCATTGTGCTGTAATGATCAGTTGATTGAGAGATGTGATGTGTAACCTTGTTGTGTCAAACTTCAACTCCTTGTTTTATGCCCGAAAGGGTTGAGAGATGTTGTGAAATTGCTTTTGAATATTTGCACATGTGCATTTAGCATTTCCACAAGACATAGCTGATTTGTCAGCTAAGACAGCATGACGTCATATTGCTGCATTGTTATGAACAATGTGAATTAGCAACTTCCACAGTTTGTGAAGATGTGTCGGTAGAAGAATGTTGAACTTTGTGCCTAGCCATATATTATTAAGATGCTGAAGATAACATCACTTCAGAGTCTTTGCACAGTCCTTCATCACCACTGCGTCCCACATACCATGCTCTTTTATTTGTTTGTTGTTTAACGCCCCATTCAGCATTATTCCAGCTATATGACGGGGTCTATAAATAATCGAGTTTGGACCAGACAATCCATTGATTGATATCATGAGCACTGATTCACGCAATTGGGATACAATGGCAAGCATCAACCAAGTCAGCGTGCCTGACCACCCGATCCCGTTAGTCATCTCTTATGACAAGCATGGGTTGCTGAAGACCAATTCTAACACGGATCTTCACAGGTAAGATGCAGTTGTGAAAACCAAGGTATGAGTGAGAGGGTATGGCTTCACACCATTGGAAGCGTGATTCCAGCAATATTATGGTGGGTGACACCAGCATCACATTGTACCCATGTGGGGAATAGAACTCGGACCTTCAGCTTGAAAAACGAAATTTGAACTATTAGGCTACCTATCACTCTTATCGCAAAGGGTGATTAATGATTTCATCTCATAGCACCTGAAGCATCCTTTTCTTGCCATGTATATGTGATGTGTGGATGATGTTTGGAATTAGTTGGTTCCATGTACAGCTATGACGGCTGTATGTTAAGTTGGTCTGGGTTATTATCAGTAGAGGATGTAATGTGTACATATGACGGTTGCCAGCTACACCGACAAGTAACTATTTGTAGGCACGCATGACTGCCCCTCAATGGACCACATGTTTCTCCATGTAGCTCAACAACTTCTCTAAAAGTGTTATTTATCAAAATACTTATACAAGATAAGATGCAGTAATTGTATCACATGAAATAAAAGTGAAAAGAACGGTTAAAACAGTTAAACTTGGAGAGAAATGTGTGAAACTAGAGAAAACTGATTCGGTTATTGTATTTTGTTATCTGTGATTTGATTTCCTGTACCATAATGATATGACTTATACAATATATCATTAGATGTATCTCTGATGGCGGCAGTCGTAGATCATAGCCAGGTTTTCCTGTACAGTGTCACACTGTACCACAAGTGCTAGCTATGTTGATAAGGAACAAGGGAAGTCTGACACATCTGACATTTGTAGCTTGAACACTCTGAGTAGGCAACAATAAACGATGCAAAAAATATCTGAAAATGTTTGTACATATTTCCAAATATTGAAACCTCATTTGTCTGCTCTTGAGAAACTTTGCTCTCTGGATACTTGCTATTTGAATGTCAGTGTATGTACAGCGCTGTGTTTCTTAGGTCTGGTTTTCAAGATATACTGATGGGAATGAGTGAGGGAGCACTTAGTTTTAGACAGTAACATGATCTCCTTTCTTCCAAATACGCGATGGAAACAATGCACACAAACACATCTCAACATTTGACTAAGATATGTTTTGAATTGTATGCGCGCTATTTTAAATGTAGTGACAGTAAAGCTTATTTCCCTCTATCTTTCATAGTTCCCTTATTTGTTTCCATCAGTATATTTGGGACATTGGGACTTCATTAGACTAACATTTAGTCTCTGAAATCTTATATTACACAATATCCTTCTTGACTCTAAAAATATAAAAAAATTCCCTATGCTGATTTCAGCTTGAGCTGGCTAGACTTGCTTTTGTATGCATTTCTAGATGATTTTTTTTCATAAAATAAATATATTCCACGGTCATGGTGCAGGACTAGGACTTCATGGGAATGGTACCCTCTGATTCATAGCAGTTTCACTGCATCCACAATTTGATTGGTGACGGTGTATGTCAGTACATGGCCTCACATACAGATACTGAAAAAAGAATATTCCAAAATCCAATGCAAGTCTATGATGGTTTTGCAAGTCTAGATTTCGGACACAAAATGATGACTCTGTCTTGGCTCCTTTCTCATGTTTTATCATGACAAATTTGACAAAATCAAAATCATTATCAGACAAGTTGACCAAATCAGAATATTTTATTATTTTCATTTTACAATTGTCTTTTGATATGTAATAGGAAGGACCAGAGTGAAAGAGAAATTTAGACCTGCCAAAGAATTGTGGAGTTGCTTTGGAGTTTTCGGATATTTTTGGTTGAAGGTCTGTGTGAGAAGCTGTGTTCAAAGGTAATGTCTTCCGCCTGCTGACATTCAAACCATGTGGACTGCCGTGTCTAGTCTCAGCCCTTGTGATACCACATGGTCAGGAATGAGCTGCTGACTGGTGTGTTGGAAGGCAGCATGGATCCTGGGGCTGGATGCTCATGTGAGCTGGGAGGAGGGGTATCACACCAAGGGGCACCTGTCAGTGATAGGAGGGTGTCCCCTGTGTCAGGCCTGGGAAGCAGGATCTCGCCCCACACTCCATAGATGCCAGACACGCCTAACATGTGATGTAGGGGGGAGTTCTGTGTCTCTCATTAGACTTCTTGTTCTGTTGAGATTTTGTGTCTCTGACACATTACCACAGTTACTGAATAGACTGACTGTATGGGACACAATTACCTGAATACCCTTGTGACAAATTACCTGAGTTCACTCACTCACTCACTCACTCACTCACTCACTCACTCTAACCTTCAAGCTCCTGGGTAGAATAGGTCTTCAGCAACCCATACTTGCCATATAGGCGACTATGCTTGTAAAATGTAAGAGGCAACTAACGGGATCGGGTGGTTCAGGCTCGCTGACTTGGTTGATGCATGTCATCATACCTCAATTGCATAGATCTATGCTCATGATGTCAATCACTGGATTGTCTGGTCCAGACTCGATTACTTACAGACCACCATCTGATAGCTGTAATATTTCTCTGTGTGTGTTAAACAACAAGCAAACAAACAAATAAACAAACTCTCAATCACTCGTACTTCTTACTGTGAAGAGCGTATTGAACCCATGTGCTACATTGAGGCGTTGTCAGTCGTGTCTCTGAAGCTTCATGTCCAGATCCATCATATCTTGTCATTGTTGTGATGTAACGTGTGTGTTGCAATGAGAGAGACAACTTGCAGCTCTTGACAGACAGACAGGCAAATGAGTCCTGCGATTAGCTCAGATTAGAGAGACAGCTCCCATAATGGGCTGCTGTGTTTGTAAGAATGTTCGCTTAACGTGGATAAATTTGTTTAGTAATCCTCACTATGTTACACATTGTTCTGCTACAAGGCGCTGACCCTGGAGTTGAACAACAACTGACATTGCTGACGTTTTGTTCATCTTTACTTTTCATATATGAACAAGCTTTGCAAGCTTTGTGTCCTCAGTTCAGCCCCACTGATGACATGTTTTGCCATCATCAACAAGTTAGACTAGTTACCATGGTTACACAGATGCGCGCGACTACCGTCAGTTTCACAATGTTTTGTAAATGATGGTTTGTTTGCTCTTCAATCAGTTATTTACTGCCTGCAATATCTCGGTGTTCGCAATCATTTCCCTGTGTGAAGATCACATGTTATACTGGCGACTGTCTGTATAAACTACTGGCGACGGTCTGTATAAACTACTGGCGACTGTCTGTATAAACTACTGGCTACTGTCTGTATAAACTACTGGCGACTGTCTGTATAAACTACTGGCGACTGTCTGTATAAACTACTGGCGACTGTCTGTATAAACTACTGGCGACTGTCTGTATAAACTACTGGCTACTGTCTGTATAAACTACAGGCGACTGTCTGTATAAACTACTGGCGACTGTCTGTATAAACTACTGGCGACTGTCTGTATAAACTACTGGCAGCGATCTGTATAAACTACTGGCGACTGTCTGTATAAACTACTGGCGACTGTCTGTATAAACTACTGGCGACTGTCTGTATAAACTACTGGCTACTGTCTGTATAAACTACTGGCGACTGTCTGTATAAACTACTGGCTACTGTCTGTATAAACTACTGGCTACTGTCTGTATAAACTACTGGCGACTGTCAGTATAAACCAAATGAAGATTATGAAGAGTATGTACAAAAACAAACTGAGACACTTTCGTATAGAACCGCCTACCATGTATACTACTCCAAGAAGTTAATGAACACCTGATCCTTTCATGTTACTGTTGTCATGCCTTGTACATGAAGGAATCGGGTGGTCACATGTTATTTTGAGTAGTATTTGAAACAGGTGTGTTTTCTTTAACTTCTTTTGAGGGGTATATGAAAGAATCGGTTTTGAGGGATATATGAAAGAATTGGTTTTGTGGTGTATATGAAAGAATCGGTTTTGAGGGGTATATGAAAGAATCGGTTTTGAGAGTCATATAAAGAACTGGTTTTGAGGGGTATATGAAAGAATTGGTTTTGAGAGGTATATGAAAGAATCGGTTTTGAGGGTTATTGGTACCTATTGGTAGGTGTGGTGTCATCCCATCAGTTGGCTCTATTGGTAGGTGTGGCGTCATCCCATCGGTTGGCTCTATTGGTAGGTGTGGCGTCATCCCATCGGTTGGCTCTATTGGCAGGTGTGGTGTCATCCCATCGGTTGGCTCTATTGGTAGGTGTGGCGTCATCCCATCGGTTGGCTCTATTGGCAGGTGTGGTGTCATCCCATCAGTTGGCTCTATTGGTAGGTGTGGCGTCATCCCATCGGTTGGCTCTATTGGCAGGTGTGGTGTCATCCCATCAGTTGGCTCTATTGGTAGGTGTGGCGTCATCCCATCGGTTGGCTCTATTGGTAGGTGTGGTGTCATCCCATCAGTTGGGCTACTGGTAGGTCTTGTGTCATCCCATCAGTTGGCCTACTGGTAGGTGTGGTGTCATCCGATTGGTTGGCCCTATTGGTAGGTGTGGTGTCATCCCATCAGTTGGCCCTATTGGTAGGTGTGGTGTCATCCCATTGGTTGGCCCTATTGGTAGGTGTGGTGTCATCCCATCAGTTGGCCCTATTGGTAGGTGTGGTGTCATCCCATTGGTTGGTCCTATTGGTAGGCGTGGTGTCATCCCATCAGTTGGCCCTATTGGTAGGTGTGGTGTCATCCCTATTGGTTGGCCCTACTGGTAGGTGTGGTGTCATCCCATTGGTTGGCCCCAGTAGTAGTTGTGGTGTCATCCCATCGGTTGGCCCTATTGGTAGTTGCCTGAAACATGTGATGTTGTGTGCGTGCCCTGGTGTATGTAGCCTGAACCATGTCAATGAATGGTTTTGACAGATGCTTTGCTTCCTGATAAACTATGTATCCGTCAGGGTTGCATGTGTTGGTATTGTGGTTGATCAAGTCCATGAGTGATGGACAAACTTTCCTGATACTCTTTCTGTGTAAATATAAGCTTGTGTCAACAACTCAACTTTTTGTTTGCCACACAGTCATATGTTGTCTTCCTGTGCATGTAACCTGCCTGTGTGTGTCATCTGGGTTATGACATTCATGAGGCAGATGACATGCACAGGTCAGACGACATAATGTTTGCCCTGTGTTAGACCCTGCTCATGTCCTCTGTCCCGTCTGCCCCATCATCTACCCCCAGTGTGTCTGCCCTGTCCTCTGCCCTCTGAGTTGTCTGCTCTGTCCTGTCTTCTGCCTTGTCCTTTCCCTGTCCCTTGCCCTGTCCCTTGCCATCATCTGCCCTGTCCTCTGCTCTGTCCTCTGCCCTGTCCTCTGCTCTGTCCTCTGTCCCGTCTGCCCCATCATCTACCCCCAGTGTGTCTGCCCTGTCCTCTGCCCTCTGAGTTGTCTGCTCTGTCCTGTCTTCTGCCTTGTCCTTTGCCCTGTCCCTTGCCATCATCTGCCCTGTCCCCAGCCCTGTCCCTTGCCCTCTGCATCGTCTGCCCTTTCCTCTTCCCTGCCCTCTGCTCTGTCTTCTGCCCTCTGCTACGCCTTCCCTGTCTTCTGCCCTCTGCCCTCTGCATTGTCTTCCCTGTCTTCTGCCCTGTCCTCTGTCTTGTCTTCTGCCCTCTGCGTCGTCTGCTCTGTCGTCTACCTTCTGCTACGCCTTCCCTGTCTTCTGCCCTCTGCATCGTCTTCCCTGTCCTCTGCCTTGTCTTCTGCCCTCTGCGTCGTCTGCTCTGTCGTCTGCCCTCTGCTACGCCTTCCCTGTCTTCTGCCCTCTGCATCGTCTTCCCTGTCCTCTGCCTTGTCTTCTGCCATCTGCGTCGTCTGCTCTGTCGTCTACCTTCTGCTACGCCTTCCCTGTCTTCTGCCCTCTGCATCGTCTTCCCTGTCCTCTGCCTTGTCTTCTGCCATCTGCGTCGTCTGCTCTGTCGTCTACCTTCTACTACGCCTTCCCTGTCTTCTGCCCTCTGCATCGTCTTCCCTGTCCTCTGCCTTGTCTTCTGCCCTCTGCGTCGTCTGCTCTGTCGTCTGCCCTGTGTATGTAGTTTGCCCTGTGTGCAGAAGCAGACGGTGTGAAGTGACATTGCTGCTGTCTGCTTAAAGATTTGTGTTTGCCATCCAGGCTTATTTGAGGGAAGATAAATGGATCTATTGTGTGCATTTGGCCCTCTGGTGAAGATGGCAGATCAAGTGAGGATCATCTAAAGTCAATCTCCCCCATCAGTAGCCATGTCACCAGTTTCAGGGCACAGTTTCTCCATGTTTTATTGAACTTACAGTCTTTAGAGACTGTTCCCCATGTAATGGAATAGCCTAGCGGTTGTCTATGTCATGATATTGTTCAAAGATGACAGGGTAAAGTTACGATTAAATCATCACTGGATGTGAACCATCCTTGGTAGTGTAGGACTATCTTAGTCTCAGGTAAATTAAGTCTTTCCTTCAGCTACACTGGTGTAATATATCTAACTCATTCACTCATCCTCTCAACAATTGAACAGATTGTGGGGAATTGAATATGAGCTTCAGCTTTCAGCACTAGAATAGACAGTCTCCCATAAATATGACAAACAGTTGATGAGACGGTCCCTTCCCTCATAAGAGAGCGTCACCGAACCCCTCTACATTTTCCTGTAGCATTTTATGAGAGGATGATGGTGTCCCACAGTTGGATTCCAAGTTCTAGCAATAGCATTATCAAAATCATTTAGCTGCTGAAGAAGTCTTCGACTTTAATTGGCGTTGGGAGAGGGCAGCGGATTCTTGTGTCAGTCCTACTTGCTCCTAGTATCACTTATAAGGATTAGGTGAGGTGTTCAAGGGAATTGTGCAGAGTCAGCACATTATTCTGGGCCTCTTTATGGTATCACCAAAGTATCAAAATCCTCTCTCTGAATAATTCTACTGCCTACAGTATACTACATTTGGTTTTTAAAAGGGCGCCCCGGACCCCTTGGACCCGCTTCCACGAACCTAATGGCACAAGAGACCTGTGAGGATCCGTCAGTCCCCCTACCCCCTGGCACCTGATTAGGCAAGGGAATTGTGCAACACATTATTCTGAACCTCTTTATGGTATACATCACCTTAAAATCCTACCTCACATAAAATGCTTCATTCATGGTAACTATCGACCCATGCAGCCACAAGTTGCTTCCCTTAGCAGTGCCAGGATCTCCAGAATCTTGAAACACCCTGATTATTATCTTTGCTTTGTGCTTGTGGGTTCTGCCAAAATGGTAAACATACATGACTTGTGTCACTTATGTCTTGTGTTAAACAAGTTAAACTCTTGTGTTAAACCCTTGTGTTTAGCCTATCTCTCTCTCACTGACTGACACAAAGTTATGTCAACCTCAGTGACTGAGAAATTACTTACTCTGCGTAAAATGCTAGCTCACTCTTTCATTATAAATAAAATATTTCTTGACCTTCTCCTGGATGTGGGGCAGTGGGGTAGCCCAGCATTTGCTTGTTTTGCTGAAGACAAGGTTCAGTTTCCCATGTCTGTAAAGGCCCACCCTGATCAGCAGCTGGATATTGCTGAACGTGGAATAAAACACCCACCCTGACACCCACCCTGACACCCACTGTGTTGGGCTGCATCCAGATTTGATCGTCACCAGATGAATGTAATCTCTGTTTGATTTATGGATTTCGAATCCATGTTGAATGGATATTTTGTTATCACTCAATTACAGATCTGAGAGTTATTGACTGTTATCTACCTGCTTGTTAAATCATTGTAAGCTATTTGTATATTCACCAGGAATGTGATAATAACATGTAGTTCTACCAGTGAAGTGTTAAGCAAAATCGTGGTTGTCGTAATTACATTGTGTATGGGCATAAATATAGACTAGAGGTTTCAGCAATCTCGCTTCATGCCTGCTTCCACGTCCCACACAACCATTACATTGTCTGCTGTACAGACGTCACCAGCATCCACTACTGTGTCTGCTTCTCCGACGTCACCAACATCCACTACTGTGTTTGTTTCTCCGACGACACCAACATCCACTACTGTGTCTGCCTCTCCGACGTCACCAACATCCACTACTGTGTCTGCTTCTCCGACGTCACCAACATCCACTACTGTTTCTGTTTCTTCGACGTCACCAACATCCACTACTGTGTCTGCTTCTCCGACGTCACCAACATCCACTACTGTGTCTGCTTCGCCGACGTCACCAGCATCCACAACTGTGTCTGCTGTACAGACGTCACCAGCATCCACTTCTGTGATTACTTAAGTAGTAACAGTGTCAGCCAAGGTCTTTGCTCTAGTTGTGTCATTGATCTGTCAATCGCCCTAGCTAGCACTCCCAGGAGACAAGAATGGCTGGATCAAGAATGAAACAGACATTTCTGGTTTGCAGAGACGATATTTGAAAGCCTTGGCAGGGGTGATTCCTGAAGACCTTGGCAGGGGTGATACTTGAAGGCCTTGGCAGGGGTGATACTTGGAGGCCTTGGTAGGGGTGACCCTTGAAGACTTTGGCAGGGGTGATACTTGAAGGCCTTGGCAGGGGTGATACTTGAAGGCCTTGGCAGGGGTGATACTTGAAGGCCTTGGCAGGGGTGATACTTGAAGGCCTTGGCAGGGGTGATACTTGAAGGCCTTGGCAGGGGTGATACTTGGAGGCCTTGGCAGGGGTGATACTTGAAGGCCTTGGCAGGGGTGATACTTGGAGGCCTTGGCAGGGGTGATACTTGAAGGCCTTGGCAGGGGTGATACTTGAAGGCCTTGGCAGGGGTGATACATGAAGGCCTTGGCAGGGGTGATACTTGAAGACCTTGGCAGGGGTGATACTTGCAGGCCTTGGCAGGGGTGACCCTTGAAGACTTTGGCAGGGGTGATACTTGAAGACCTTGGCAGGGGTGATACTTGAAGACCTTGGCAGGGGTGATACTTGAAGGCCTTGGCAGGGGTGATACTTGCAGGCCTTGGCAGGGGTGATACTTGAAGACCTTGGCAGGGGTGATACTTGAAGACCTTGGCAGGGGTGATACATGAAGGCCTTGGCAGGGGTGATACATGAAGGCCTTGGCAGGGGTGATACTTGAAGACCTTGGCAGGGGTGATTCTGAGACTCAGGGTCAGGGTTTACACAAGGGAGGCTGGATGATTGTTTCTTGTCCCCTTATCAAAGTGCTTTAAGTTTTGTTGGTTAATTTGCACAAATATTAAGGTGTTCATCTAAACAATAAGTATTTAATTGCTGGAACTGTATTCTTGCCTTCGTTTAGATGGCTGCGACACCTGTCACAGAGATTATATCTAATCTAAATGATAGAATCCCTGCACCTGCCATAGGAATGCATGATCTAGTGCCTTGTGTAAAGCACATGACCGAGAGCGTGGTGCCTGGTGTGTTGGACTCGTGTGACGGGGCTAATCCTAGCTGAGTGTGACATGATGCACCCAAGCACAGGCTGATATTGATTTATGCACATCATCTGTCATAAATATCTTTGTGACTTAGTCTTCTTTCAGTGTGTGCTGGGGCGGTAGGGTAGCCTAGTGGTTAAAGCCTTCGCTCGTTATGCTGAAGGCCCAGGTTCGATTCCCCACATGGGTACAATGTGTGAAGCCTATTTCTGTTGTCGATACAGTAAAACCATACTCACTCACTCACTCAGCCACTCACTCACTCACTCACTCACTCACTCACTCACTCACTGCTTTATCAGCATGTCATGTAAACATGCCACATGGTCAGCCTTTCCTGTATAGTAGGGTTCAGATATGGCTATACACATGACATCGAAGACTGTAGACTGTAATGACAAAGCATGTAAAGCATTATTTTGGGGATGGAATAAAGTGACTCTGTTCCTTCACGGCTTGACCTAGATGTTTGAAGCGATCTTAGCCCTAAGTTCTTATCATAGACTGTCCTAGCCAATCTTCGAAACTACTGTAGCCCTAAGGTATTGTAAGAATGTTGTAAAGTTAACCCTCAACTGCAAACCAATAAAATAGGGTGACTCAAAATTCAGGAGATCCTGGCACTGCTAAGGGATGCAACTTGTGGTTGCAATTTGTAGATTGGCCCATGGAGGAGATCATCCCGAAATATCAAAGTTGAAGACTGTGATCTGAGTGCTCCTGTCAGGGATGCACTGCCTATGTGCTGGTGTGTGCAGGTGAGCTGCTAGTGCTAGACATGTATACAGCATGGCTGAGGAAGTCTGGTTTTACCATCACATCAAAATACATCACTGTTGTGGCCTTTAAAGCACCTGATGAGCCATATGGTGTTGGTTCCATGACGTATACAGTTTAGATGGCTGTGCAGTCAATTATTTTCCACTCCTTGCATACCCTTTCCTTAAGTGCTCAGGTCCCTTGACAGCGCTGCAGTTCTTTATCAGGCTTTTCCTTGTTCAGCTGGATGTCTATGTTGATTAGTGTGAGACTGACAGTGCTCATTACCTAGGATATCAAGGCAGGGTTCGTCAGTGCAATTAGCACTGATTTTACAGAAACGTGTTGTTGATCTGTGGAAACTATAGCACAAGAAGACAGCACTCTTCATTGGGTCAAGGAAAGTTAACATTGTTTAAAAATGTGGTTGTTTAATCAATTATTGACTTGTGTAAAGTTTCAGTATGTTATGGACACTTTACAGTTAAAAACTGACTCTTGTAAAATTTCATAATTTTAAAAGTTAGATTATTAAAGCATTCATGACCTTTATATTAAATCGCATTGTGGAGGGCAACGTTTCATAAATTGTTTCACATTATTCAGTTTGAAAGACTGGGCATAATTGACTACTACTAAATATCATGTATCCCTTGTGGAAAAAACATTACTGTATTAGCCATAATTCCTTGAATGTCCATGCTGAGTCTCCAAATCCTTCTGGCAGTAACCATGGTAATACCATCAAAGACCATTCCATGTCTTATTTTCAACTTTGAATGTATATGTGTGTTGAAGATGTTGAAGTGTTACAGAATACATAATGAACTGTCATACATTGACTTGTGAAATACTTGTAACTTCCTGGACATAACAGAAGTTCTCTTTGAATGGCCGTTATTAACTTGAAATGGTTGATGGATCCTGTCCCTGGATTATTCAGAAATGAAGATAAAATGATTTTTCCAGAACTGTTCATCATGCAAAAAATGTTGTGAATGACCTGACAACAAGATATTTAATTCATGCTAAAATTGTCACATACCCGGGAATAATGTCAAACATCACGCATGCTGTCGAAGGAAAGATTTGTTTTTTGTATAGTTCCACCATGTCTTTTGATATCAAGTTAAAGAGGAATTTCTGGCTTAACACACAAACTGGCAGCAATTCCCAACGCTGATTTGATTGGAGGCTTTTTCTTGGAGTCACCCTTTGTGGTAAAACTGTAATATTTTTTAAGTGGTACGAGTCGCACCCTAAACTCACTAACTTAGCAAAGGTTTGCCCAAAAAAGGTCAAAGTCCGGGGATAGGGTTAGCCATCGAGGTGTTGGCTTCTGAGGTCAATCTCTGTGTCTTAGCGGGGATGGTAATTGGTGACATAGTGATTAATGGTAGCTTGAGGATTCCCTTATCTCAACAGAGGTAGAGGGGTTTATATCAGCTGGAGACGAGTCACACTTAGATCTACTCCAGTGCGTCAGCAGGGAGATGTCATCGTCATGTGCCTCATCTCTTCAAGACCTGTGAAGCAGGCTGCAATACTTGTGTATGGGTGCCTTACAACTAAGGGTTGAAGTGTTTAGTAGACTTAAGACCTTCAAGGGTACACAAGTCCATTCTTGAGGTTACCAACAGTAATATTGCTGGAATATTGATTAAATCAGAGTAAAACCCTACTCACTCACTCACTCACTCACTCACTCACTCACTCACTCACTCACTCACTCAGGTGACTTGGTAACTATGGCTACTAAGTTACCATGGTCACGAAGGTTGCTACTCTAGATCTGACTGGTAGAGGGAGACCAACTAACTTGTTATCTATGATCATGGACATTAATGTTTTTGTTTTTACTTTCAGCCCTGCGTGTGAACAGAAGTAAATCATGGCGCTACACCAGGGGGCGCTGTCGGTGTTTGAGAACAACGTAGGTGTCAGCGATGCTGTGCTTCTTGACCCCATGACAGAGGACGCTTTTATAGAGAATCTTAAAGAACGATTCAAACATGATCAGATATATGTAAGTATGGATCAGACTTAGCCTTGCTCCAAGGCTGTACTGAAAGAAAAGTCCATGGATGTGTAGTAATTCTGTCATACTAATAAGCAAGTCTAGATATGTGGACACTACTCCAGTCTCTTACAGGGACAACTTGTTCTTATTATTTACTTAACCTAGACCTTATGATTTCATATAATAATAATTGCCTTCAATACTTGTGCAAGTCTAGGGTCAGACTTTGTGAAAGTGAAACTGTGCTAAATGATATGGTGAAAGAGTATCTTGTGGCAATAGACAGTTTCCTTGAGGCATTCTACTTTGGAAGTCATCATAACTCAATATAACAAAATGTAGCAATATCACATTGACTATTATTTCCTAAACAATTCCCATTAAAAGTATTCATTGTCTGTCTGTTTAATTGTTTTTTAAATCTACTTAATTAATTTTATTCATAATATTATTCAATATTGTTCCCATTAATTTTGTTGAAATTGGGTGTCACACCAACTCACTGATACTTGCAGCATCTATGATAACATTACTTCTGTTGGGGCCTCAAAACCTTAGTTGTCAAAGTATGGATGCATACATGTATGATAAGTGCATTACATTGACTTGTTTACAGTCATATTTGTTGTTTGTTAGCAAAATGTTTTCACGATCGTAAAACCAATTACAGATAATATGCCAATATGCAAACCTTATGATTATTTTTGTTTTAAATATGTATAGTAAAAGTAGCAACAATTGACAAGGGGTTAGAATATATTTTGACTGCATATTATATACGAAACAGTGATTTTAATTTTTTTTTTATATAGTAGTAACTAAACACTACCAGATGGCCTCAACACTGACAAAGTTGATATCTTTTTGACAAATTTACGTTAACAAATATGTTGTGTCAGAGTTGAATACTGGTTTGTGTGCTCCGTGTCTTATGGTTGGTGCACGGAGTTGAATACTGGTTTGTGTGCTCCGTGTCTTATGGTTGGTGCACGGAGTTGAATACTGGTTTGTGTGCTCCGTGTCTTATGGTTGGTGCACGGAGTTGAATACTGGTTTGTGTGCTCCGTGTCTTATGGTTGGTGCACGGAGTTGAATACTGGTTTGTGTGCTCCGTGTCTTATGGTTGGTGCACAGAGTTGAATACTGGTTTGTGTGCTCCGTGTCTTATGTTTGGTACATGGAGTTGAATACTGGTTTGTGTGCTCCGTGTCTTATGGTTGGTGCACGGAGTTGAATACTGGTTTGTGTGCTCCGTGTCTTATGGTTGGTACATGGAGTTGAATACTGGTTTGTGTGCTCCATGTCTTATGGTTGGTGCACGGAGTTGAATACTGGTTTGTGTGCTCCGTGTCTTATGTTTGGTACATGGAGTTGAATACTGGTTTGTGTGCTCCGTGTCTTATGGTTGGTGCACAGAGTTGAATACTGGTTTGTGTGCTCCGTGTCTTATGGTTGGTGCACGGAGTTGAATACTGGTTTGTGTGCTCCGTGTCTTATGTTTGGTACATGGAGTTGAATACTGGTTTGTGTGCTCCGTGTCTTATGTTTGGTACATGGAGTTGAATACTGGTTTGTGTGCTCTGTGTCTTATGGTTGGTGCACGGAGTTGAATACTGGTTTGTGTGCTCCGTGTCTTATGGTTGGTGCACGGAGTTGAATACTGGTTTGTGTGCTCCGTGTCTTATGGTTGGTGCACGGAGTTGAATACTGGTTTGTGTGCTCCGTGTCTTATGGTTGGTGCACGGAGTTGAATACTGGTTTGTGTGCTCCGTGTCTTATGGTTGGTGCACGGAGTTGAATACTGGTTTGTGTGCTCCGTGTCTTATGGTTGGTACATGGAGTTGAATACTGGTTTGTGTGCTCCATGTCTTATGTTTGGTACATGGAGTTGAATACTGGTTTGTGTGCTCCGTGTCTTATGGTTGGTGCACGGAGTTGAATACTGGTTTGTGTGCTCCGTGTCTTATGGTTGGTGCACAGAGTTGAATACTGGTTTGTGTGCTCCGTGTCTTATGGTTGGTGCACAGAGTTGAATACTGGTTTGTGTGCTCCGTGTCTTATGGTTGGTGCACAGAGTTGAATACTGGTTTGTGTGCTCCGTGTCTTATGGTTGGTGCACGGAGTTGAATACTGGTTTGTGTGCTCCGTGTCTTATGGTTGGTGCACGGAGTTGAATACTGGTTTGTGTGCTCCGTGTCTTATGGTTGGTGCACGGAGTTGAATACTGGTTTGTGTGCTCCGTGTCTTATGGTTGGTGCACGGAGTTGAATACTGGTTTGTGTGCTCCGTGTCTTATGGTTGGTGCACGGAGTTGAATACTGGTTTGTGTGCTCCGTATCTTATGTTTGGTGCACAGAGTTGAATACTGGTTTGTGTGCTCCGTGTCTTATGGTTGGTACATGGAGTTGAATACTGGTTTGTGTGCTCCGTATCTTATGGTTGGTGCACGGAGTTGAATACTGGTTTGTGTGCTCCGTGTCTTATGGTTGGTACACGGAGTTGAATACTGGTTTGTGTGCTCCGTGTCTTATGGTTGGTGCACAGAGTTGAATACTGGTTTGTGTGCTCCGTGTCTAATGGTTGGTGCACAGAGTTAAATACTGGTTTGTGTGCTCCGTGTCTTATGGTTGGTGCACGGAGTTGAATACTGGTTTGTGTGCTCCGTGTCTTATGGTTGGTGCACGGAGTTGAATACTGGTTTGTGTGCTCCGTGTCTTATGGTTGGTGCACGGAGTTGAATACTGGTTTGTGTGCTCCGTGTCTTATGGTTGGTGCATGGAGTTGAATACTGGTTTGTGTGCTCCGTGTCTTATGGTTGGTGCACGGAGTTGAATACTGGTTTGTGTGCTCCGTGTCTTATGGTTGGTGCACGGAGTTGAATACTGGTTTGTGTGCTCCGTGTCTTATGGTTGGTGCACGGAGTTGAATACTGGTTTGTGTGCTCCGTGTCTTATGGTTGGTGCACGGAGTTGAATACTGGTTTGTGTGCTCCGTGTCTTATGGTTGGTGCACAGAGTTGAATACTGGTTTGTGTGCTCCGTGTCTTATGGTTGGTGCACGGAGTTGAATACTGGTTTGTGTGCTCTGTGTCTTATGGTTGGTGCACGGAGTTGAATACTGGTTTGTGTGCTCCGTGTCTTATGGTTGGTGCACGGAGTTGAATACTGGTTTGTGTGCTCCGTGTCTTATGGTTGGTGCACGGAGTTGAATACTGGTTTGTGTGCTCCGTGTCTTATGGTTGGTACATGGAGTTGAATACTGGTTTGTGTGCTCCGTGTCTTATGGTTGGTGCACGGAGTTGAATACTGGTTTGTGTGCTCCGTGTCTTATGGTTGGTGCACGGAGTTGAATACTGGTTTGTGTGCTCCGTGTCTTATGGTTGGTGCACGGAGTTGAATACTGGTTTGTGTGCTCCGTGTCTTATGGTTGGTACATGGAGTTGAATACTGGTTTGTGTGCTCCGTGTCTTATGGTTGGTACATGGAGTTGAATACTGGTTTGTGTGCTCCGTGTCTTATGGTTGGTGCACGGAGTTGAATACTGGTTTGTGTGCTCCGTGTCTAATGGTTGGTGCACGGAGTTGAATACTGGTTTGTGTGCTCCGTGTCTAATGGTTGGTGCACGGAGTTGAATACTGGTTTGTGTGCTCCGTGTCTTATGGTTGGTGCACGGAGTTGAATACTGGTTTGTGTGCTCCGTGTCTTATGGTTGGTGCACAGAGTTGAATACTGGTTTGTGTGCTCCGTATCTTATGGTTGGTGCACGGAGTTGAATACTGGTTTGTGTGCTCCGTGTCTTATGGTTGGTGCACGGAGTTGAATACTGGTTTGTGTGCTCTGTGTCTTATGGTTGGTGCACAGAGTTGAATACTGGTTTGTGTGCTCCGTGTCTTATGGTTGGTGCACAGAGTTGAATACTGGTTTGTGTGCTCCGTGTCTTATGGTTGGTGCACGGAGTTGAATACTGGTTTGTGTGCTCCGTGTCTTATGGTTGGTGCACGGAGTTGAATACTGGTTTGTGTGCTCCGTGTCTTATGGTTGGTACATGGAGTTGAATACTGGTTTGTGTGCTCCGTGTCTTATGGTTGGTGCACGGAGTTGAATACTGGTTTGTGTGCTCCGTGTCTTATGGTTGGTGCACAGAGTTGAATACTGGTTTGTGTGCTCCGTGTCTTATGGTTGGTGCACGGAGTTGAATACTGGTTTGTGTGCTCCGTGTCTTATGGTTGGTGCACGGAGTTGAATACTGGTTTGTGTGCTCCGTGTCTTATGGTTGGTGCACAGAGTTGAATACTGGTTTGTGTGCTCCG
Organism: Haliotis cracherodii; assembly: GCF_022045235.1. NCBI lineage: Eukaryota > Metazoa > Mollusca > Gastropoda > Lepetellida > Haliotidae > Haliotis > Haliotis cracherodii. The sequence goes on from NW_027266273.1 coordinate 23,539,533, forward strand.
TGTCTTATGGTTGGTGCACGGAGTTGAATACTGGTTTGTGTGCTCCGTGTCTTATGGTTGGTGCACGGAGTTGAATACTGGTTTGTGTGCTCCGTGTCTTATGGTTGGTGCACGGAGTTGAATACTGGTTTGTGTGCTCCGTGTCTTATGGTTGGTGCACGGAGTTGAATACTGGTTTGTGTGCTCCGTGTCTTATGGTTGGTGCACGGAGTTGAATACTGGTTTGTGTGCTCCGTGTCTTATGGTTGGTGCACAGAGTTGAATACTGGTTTGTGTGCTCCGTGTCTTATGGTTGGTGCACGGAGTTGAATACTGGTTTGTGTGCTCCGTGTCTTATGGTTGGTGCACAGAGTTGAATACTGGTTTGTGTGCTCCGTGTCTTATGGTTGGTACATGGAGTTGAATACTGGTTTGTGTGCTCCGTGTCTTATGGTTGGTGCACGGAGTTGAATACTGGTTTGTGTGCTCCGTGTCTTATGGTTGGTGCACAGAGTTGAATACTGGTTTGTGTGCTCTGTGTCTTATGGTTGGTGCACGGAGTTGAATACTGGTTTGTGTGCTCCGTGTCTTATGGTTGGTGCACGGAGTTGAATACTGGTTTGTGTGCTCCGTGTCTTATGGTTGGTGCACGGAGTTGAATACTGGTTTGTGTGCTCCGTGTCTTATGGTTGGTGCACGGAGTTGAATACTGGTTTGTGTGCTCCGTGTCTTATGGTTGGTGCACGGAGTTGAATACTGGTTTGTGTGCTCCGTGTCTAATGGTTGGTGCACAGAGTTGAATACTGGTTTGTGTGCTCCGTGTCTTATGGTTGGTACATGGAGTTGAATACTGGTTTGTGTGCTCCGTGTCTTATGGTTGGTGCACGGAGTTGAATACTGGTTTGTGTGCTCCGTGTCTTATGGTTGGTGCACGGAGTTGAATACTGGTTTGTGTGCTCCGTGTCTTATGGTTGGTGCACGGAGTTGAATACTGGTTTGTGTGCTCCGTGTCTTATGGTTGGTGCACGGAGTTGAATACTGGTTTGTGTGCTCCGTGTCTTATGGTTGGTGCACGGAGTTGAATACTGGTTTGTGTGCTCCGTGTCTTATGGTTGGTGCACGGAGTTGAATACTGGTTTGTGTGCTCCGTGTCTTATGGTTGGTACATGGAGTTGAATACTGGTTTGTGTGCTCCGTGTCTTATGGTTGGTGCACAGAGTTGAATACTGGTTTGTGTGCTCCGTGTCTTATGTTTGGTACATGGAGTTGAATACTGGTTTGTGTGCTCTGTGTCTTATGGTTGGTACATGGAGTTGAATACTGGTTTGTGTGCTCCGTGTCTTATGGTTGGTACATGGAGTTGAATACTGGTTTGTGTGCTCCGTGTCTTATGGTTGGTGCACGGAGTTGAATACTGGTTTGTGTGCTCCGTGTCTTATGGTTGGTGCACGGAGTTGAATACTGGTTTGTGTGCTCCGTGTCTTATGGTTGGTGCACGGAGTTGAATACTGGTTTGTGTGCTCCGTGTCTTATGGTTGGTACATGGAGTTGAATACTGGTTTGTGTGCTCCGTGTCTTATGGTTGGTGCACAGAGTTGAATACTGGTTTGTGTGCTCCGTGTCTTATGTTTGGTACATGGAGTTGAATACTGGTTTGTGTGCTCTGTGTCTTATGGTTGGTACATGGAGTTGAATACTGGTTTGTGTGCTCCGTGTCTTATGGTTGGTACATGGAGTTGAATACTGGTTTGTGTGCTCCGTGTCTTATGGTTGGTGCACGGAGTTGAATACTGGATTGTGTGCTCCGTGTCTTATGGTTGGTGCACGGAGTTGAATACTGGTTTGTGTGCTCCGTGTCTTATGGTTGGTACATGGAGTTGAATACTGGTTTGTGTGCTCCATGTCTTATGGTTGGTGCACGGAGTTGAATACTGGTTTGTGTGCTCCGTGTCTTATGGTTGGTGCACGGAGTTGAATACTGGTTTGTGTGCTCCGTATCTTATGGTTGGTGCACGGAGTTGAATACTGGTTTGTGTGCTCCGTGTCTTATGTTTGGTGCACGGAGTTGAATACTGGTTTGTGTGCTCCATGTCTTATGGTTGGTGCACGGAGTTGAATACTGGTTTGTGTGCTCCGTGTCTTATGGTTGGTGCACGGAGTTGAATACTGGTTTGTGTGCTCCGTGTCTTATGTTTGGTGCACGGAGTTGAATACTGGTTTGTGTGCTCCGTGTCTTATGTTTGGTACACGGAGTTGAATACTGGTTTGTGTGCTCCGTGTCTTATGTTTGGTGCACGGAGTTGAATACTGGTTTGTGTGCTCCGTGTCTTATGGTTGGTGCACGGAGTTGAATACTGGTTTGTGTGCTCCGTGTCTTATGGTTGGTGCACGGAGTTGAACACTGGTTTGTTATGGATGCTCTACTATGGCACTTTCTGGTGAACTATGTGTCTGTCTGAATTCAGCACGTTAAATGACCCATCACCTCACACCTGGAACATAGATTACAAACCCGGTACACTGCACTGCCAATGTCAACTCTGAGATTGCGCAATTGTTTGCTATAAAGTCTTATTTGCTGTAGAGATTGGTAGGTGGAGTGGAGGTTTGGTGGAAAGATATGGGCATTAATCAGATTAGTAATGTGAGATTTGATCAGCAGTGCAAGACACGACATGCATTCGGTGTGTCTTGATAAAATACTACATATCTCTCCTGTGAGTGATACCTATATACCAAGATAAATGTGTTGTAGTTCCGGCTTCTGGTATAAAAAAAGGCGCATACAACCACAAAACCACATATAGCCCGTTTACCCCGAGTGATACTGCTCCAACTCCCAACTCAATAAATGTTTGATGGTACACATACCCAGGTACGTATGTACCCCACGTCATGTACACAGGTGATGGGGATTATGGTACAGCCTTTGAACCAGCTTCACCTAAGGGTTCCTCTTGACACTCAGTGCATTTCCTTATGTTTAGTGGAACTCTTGTTTGTGATCACCCTTTAATGCCGGGTGGCGCCGTGATTTGCTGTGCAGAGTTTCGTCCCTAAACCTATGATTGTATGTTTGAATCCCGGTTCGCCCTGATTATGTTTCTAGGTTTGTCAGCACCATACCCGTCTTGGTGGGTTTCACCGAAGTGGTAAACGTCTGAGACCTGCATCTCTTCGTGCTTTCCTCCCACATTAAGCTGACACGCCGCGATATAACTGGAATAATGTTAAAAGCTCACTCACTCACTTAATCACCAGTAACCCTTCCATGACCTTATTAGGTCTGTTCACATCTCTACAATATCAGGGTTTTTTGAATACATCCACTAAACTATTTTTTTGTCAGATGTTTTTCCCTAAGAGGTTTGTTCTTTGAAATGTAAATCATTGATGAAATCAAGAATTTGAACATGAAATAAATGTAAGAATATCAAGCACACAATGTGGATGCTCTTGAATGTTGAACAAGAGTATGTGTATACGTCCTATCTGAACTTTCTCCATAATAAATATGTTCAACGTAAACATCGCCCAAACTGCGGCTACCCCGAGATATGTGGGGTTATCTTGTTTGTACAGGATTACTCTGCCTGGTGAGGAGGAACTCTCGGTCAGGGGAGGTAACTAGGTAACGGTGGGTGATACGAGGTAAGGGGTGATACAAGGTGTTTTCACTGGTGTCTACGACTGACATCTCCCAGTGCCCAGTGAGGAGCCTTGTATCTTCCTCCCGTACATCACACTGATAAGGATTTGTAGACTTAATGAGGCTGGTATAATGTATTTTCAACATGCTCATAAACATAGTGCTTTTGGACAGAATAAAAAAAGTTTCCCTTGGTAAACCGCTGATAACGATTAGAAGTGATGTTTTTCTCTAGTTGTATTTTGTAGCTGTTCTTAAGCTCATAATGCTAAGATCGGTTTATGCAGCTCAGATCACAGCACCAGTATGCCCACACATTTGATCACTGCTGTAGACCAACACACTCTTGGATGATGGCTTTGAACAGGCATGCAACCTCATTACCTGGGTAGTGTTATTTATACGTCACTAGAAGATTTAGTATCAATAGCATTTGTTTGATTGTCATTTATGTCTATCATGAGTATATTGTTTTTTTAAAATTTGTTTTATAGCCTGATAACAGATTTGTCTTGTTCGGCCGCATATATTTTTTTGGTTGGTTTATGAGACCAACCTACAGAATGAATCTAAAATTAGGAAAAAAATATGACAACTTTTGACAATTTGTTTTTTACAACAGGTGAAATGAAAAAAACCACAAGATTTTATCACCACTGTTCGTAAGATATCGTGACAATTTCAAGAATCATTTTCTACCCCCAATAAAACCATTCAGTTATGTTTCAGTAACTTGACATGTTAAAACATGTTTGTTTTTCATTCATTAGTGGTAGTACTAAACTGAAAGTTTAATTTTTTTTTAAATTTTCAAAACTGCTCTGTATTTCCTGGAAATGATAACAAATCAGAAACTTATCACAACGGTACTGTCATGGCTGCAGTCATCCGTGTAGAACCCCACCCCATGCTCACACTTCCAGGGTGGTATGTTGTCAAAGTAATTGTGTTGTTTCAGACCTACATTGGGAATGTGGTTGTGTCTATGAACCCCTACACACGCCTCCAGCTGTACACATCCAGCGTCATCGAGGAGTACCGCAGCAGGAACATCTACGAGCTGCCGCCACACATGTAAGTCTAGCAGCTTGGCCATTGTTTCAGGGATGTCATCAATCTGTTACAGGGATGACATCAATATGTTACAGGGATTTCATCACTATGTTACAGTGATATCATCACTATGTTACAAGGATGTCATCAATTTGTTACAGGGATTTCATCAGTATGTTACAGGGATTTCATCAATTTGTTACAGAGATTTCATCAATATGTTACAGGGATGACATCAATATGTTACAGGGATTTCATCAGTATGTTACAGGGATTTCATCATTTTGTTACAGAGATTTCATCAATATGTTACAGGGATTTCATCAATTTGTTACAGGGATTTCATCAATATGTTACAGGGATGACATCAATATGTTACAGGGATTTCATCAATTTGCTACTCTGTCAGAGCATCACTATTTGTCACTGATATCTTCACTATTTGATTGGGTGGTAGGGTAGCCTAGTGGTTAAAGCATTCGCTTGTGATGCCGAACACCTGGGTTTGATTTCCCCACATGGGTACAATGTGTGTTATCACCTATATAGTACACAATAACATCAGAATATTGCATGTGATATCGTCCATATATTACAGTGATATCACCAATATATAACACAGTAATATCACCCATATAGAACACAGTACTACCATCAATGTGTCAAACAGTGCTTTCATCGGTACTACTAGAAGTTGGTCAGTAGTATCACACAGGTGTATTGTAGCTCTTGTGTTGAGCGGGATATCTCAGTGAGACATATAAAGGGTTTAGCGGTGTGATTGACTTGACAGCCAGCTAGCAGGAGGAACTCCGGAGAGGCCCTGGACTGCCACTACTGTTTTAAGAGCAGCTGTAAATCCAGGAGTGTGGCACCAGGGCTTATCACAGCTGACTCTCAGTGCTGATAGCACACAGGAATGTATTTGTAGACCTCTCCTCATCGGTGTGAAATATATGACATGTGGAATATTGACGTCATATGACAGAAATCTGCTATGTATAAGGGGATATGGGTTATTTGAATAGAACTCATGTACCTCCTGATGGGAGGAACGTGTGTTGAGACTGTTTTGGATCCAAGGAATGTGAATTCTAGAGTACCTATTTCTTTGATAGGATTATTATGGCTGAACGTTTGAAGGAAGTGGTATACAGTACAATTGCTGGAGATTTATAGCTGTACTTTTATCTTCCTGTGAATATGGCTGTTGTATGTCAGGGCCTTTGATCAAGCTTCATGGAAAAGTACCTGAGATTATGATTGCTGTATGCCTAGCCCCTGCTGTCCACCAGACCTAACTGAGCCTAGCCCCTACTGTCCACCAGACCCAACTAAGCCTAGCCCCTACTGTCCACCATATCCAACAAAGCCTAGCCCCTACTGTCTACCAGACCCAACTAAGCCTAGCCCCTACTGTCCACCATATCCAACTAAGCCTAGCCCCTACTGTCTACCAGACCTAACTGAGCCTAGCCCCTACTGTCCACCAGACCTAACTGAGCCTAGCCCCTACTGTCCACCAGACCTAACTGAGCCTAGCCCCTATTGTCTACTGGACCCAACTGAGCCTACCCCTACTGTCCACCAGACCTAACTGAGCCTAGCCCCTACTGTCCACCAGACCTAACTGAGCCTAGCCCCTATTGTCTACCAGACATCAAACTGAGTCTAGCCCCTACTGTCCATCAGACCAGCAAACTGAGCCTAGCCCCTACTGTCCACCAGACATCAAACTGAGCCTAGCCCCTACTGTCCATCAGACCAACAAACTGAGCCTAGCCCCTACTGTCCATCAGACCAACAAACTGAGCCTAGCCCCTTTTGTCTACCAGACATCAAACTGAGTCTAGCCCCTACTGTCCATCAGACCAACAAACTGAGCCTAGCCCCTATTGTCCACCAGACATCAAACTGAGCCTAGCCCCTACTGTCCACCAGACCTAACTGAGCCTAGCCCCTACTGTCCACTGGACCCAACTGAGCCTAGCCCCTACTGTTTACCAGACCTAACTGAGCCTAGCCCCTACTGTCCTCCAGACCAGCTAACTGACCCTAGCCCCTACAGTCCACCAGACCCAACCGAGCCTAGCCCCTATTGTCCACCAGACCTAACTGAGCCTAGCCCCTACTGTCCACTGGACCCAACTGAGCCTAGCCCCTACTGTCCATCAGACCAACAAACTGAGCCTAGCCCCTACTGTCCAACAGACATCAAACTGAGTCTAGCCCCTATTGTCCATCAGACATCAAACTGAGTCTGGCCCTACTGTCCTCCAGACCATCAAACTGAGTCTAGCCCCTATTGTCCGCCAGACATCATACTGAGTCTAGCCCCTTCTGTCCATCAGACCAACAAACTGAGCATAGCCCCTATTGTCCGCCAGACATCAAACTGAGTCTAGCCCCTATTGTCCATCAGACCAACAAACTGAGCCTAGCCCCTATTGTCCGCCAGACATCAAACTGAACCTAGCCCCTACTGTCCAACAAACCAACAAACTGAGCCTAGCCCCTATTGTCCACCAGACATCAAACTGAGTCTAGCCCTTCTGTCCATCAGACTAAACTGAGCCTAGCCCCTACTGTCCTCCAGACCAAAAAACTGAGCCTAGCCCTTACTGTCCAACAGACCAACACACTGAGCCTAGCCCTATTGTCCACCAGACATCAAGCTGAGCCTAGCCCCTATTGTCCACCAGACATCAAACTGAGTCTGGCCCTACTGTCCTCCAGACCAACAAACTGAGCCTGCTTCTATGCTGTTGCCCAGGCCCCTCCAGATGAGGTAGTTGTAAGCCACAAGTTGACAGACAGATAGACATCCTCTGTACAACCAGGAAGTGGGGTGTCGGGTTCCCCTCCGCTCCCACACTGAGTACAGAAACATCAGTAGACCATCCCCACCTGGCACTACTTCCCCATCTGCTGGCATGTGGGTGCTGTTGGTGATCTCTGATCTGGCGCAGTCGTTGTTTGACAACACGAGAGAGAATACCATCTACCAGCTCCACACCACACTGTGCTTAGACAGGACTTTAGTAAATAAAACTGTTGAGTCTTGCCACTTCTGTATTTCATCACATGTAGGCTATCAATCATCTGGTCATCTGTGGATCCAGCGCTGGTGTTGGGGTGGGGCTGGGGGTGGTGGTGGATGTGTGTCAGTGTGTGTGTGTGTGTGTGTGTGTGTGTGTGTGTGTGTGTGTGTGTGTGTGTGTGTGTGTGTCCATTGGGTCCACCCCATCCTTTGAAAAAACAAATGTAGTATGTTTTAGACAAACAACCCCCCTCCCCCCAACACACACACACACACACACACACACACACACACACACACACACACACACACACACACACACACACACACACACACACACACACACACACACACACACACACACATCCCCTTCCTGAGACAGGATCTTTTTGTTGGAAACCTCCCTTTTAAAAATGCTGGATCTGCCCTTGCTTGTGATATATATGAACCTTTGTGTATCGTTTATAATAATATCTTTATGCATAGTGTCAGTAATATGTATATTTATCTTTAATGTTTGTAATCATATTTACTCCCAGATGTAGCTAGTGTGGACCCTGACCAATAAGGGTGTTCTGTTCTTGACTCATGATTCGACACACACTTTGCTAAGTGGAGGAGGTTCTGAGGAGGGACTAGCAATGGCTACTTTGTCTGGTTTCATGAAGTACCGTTTGCATTTGTTTTGATCTATCAAAGTTTTACTAATTGTGATAGCTGCCCCACCATGTGCCGTCAAGTTTCCTGGGAAGACATTGTTGTGAATGACTCTAAGAATACTTTACTTATTCCTTGTGATCATTCACTCCCCATCAGAACCATTCTGTATTTCTCTGTCGGACACATACCAACCATGTCGGCCATTGCCAAAAAAAAATGAGTGACATATTAGTCAAGTGCAGGAATGGAAAAAGTTTGGGTTTCAGTTTTGAAATTAGCTCAGACTTGTAGCAGTAAGATTGTTATCTTGTCAACTTGATAATGTAACCAGCTGCTCTCTGGCAGACTGGAGTGACTGGTAGTGAGGAGGACCGTTTGGGTGAAGCAAGCATAGGGGAGAGGAGGTGATAGCAGGCTTTTCCTAGGGTGAGGCAAGTGAGGTGGGTAGAAGCACAAGATAGGGTGGGGGTAGGTGATGATGTACAACGGGGAAGGGGGAGCCTTATAGTTGGGGGAGAAGAAAAAAGAATAAAAGAGAGCCAGTTTTCACATGATCATTGCTATGAAACTGTTACCTTCTACTGTAACATGAGATAAGATATATTTATTGCAAGAAACATTCCAGTTTAGAGGCAATTGTGTCAACACATATAATCAGTTGACATAAACATACATGTAGAGAGTATTTACAGAAGTTAATATGGCTTGGTCCTCCTGCATATATGTCACAGATGTTTGTGTGGCCAACTACCCAGTTGTGGGTCCTGTAAATATTATCATCACTCGGATCAGCCTGTTCCTGATGCTGCTGGTTTGTACACTCCCTGCTTTGAGGAGGGCTGGCTGGGATCTCCTGTAATCTGTTTAATCTGCCTCATCATCACCCATGGGGGAGCGTGGGGGCCACAGTGATCCAGGAGGGCTGCCACGACCAGCTGCAATTTCTTCCAAGTGTAACAAACCATCCACCTGTCCCTGGGTGAAGCGGGTGAACCGCCATCAGTTGGTTTATCATCAAAGAGTTGATGAAGTTTTCCCATCTGTATCAGTCGTGTGTCCATCTGACATTTTGCCACAGGACAACTCCCAGCTGAGACAGTCGCCAACACTAACATTTCCCCACATGGACTTTTCCTCCATTCTATATAAAAATGATTTAAGATCGACAACAAATATTTCATGTCAGAGTTTTGTTTACAATTTGACTTACGATAATATGAATATTAAAATTCGTCATCATTTTCAAGTCCACTAAAATGTCAACAGCTAGATAAACACAGATTCTAAAAAAAGTACCCTAAAGAACAGCGGGAGATGGGAAATGTCCACTGTGGAATTGACCTGTTGGGAAATAATAATGGTCCATGTGGGGAAATGTCTGGACCCGTCCATCTGACACCACCTGGATGTTTTAATGGGCTGTGTCTGATGTTGTGGCATGCATCTGTCAAAATTACTGTCAGGAACATGAAACTTGATTCATTAGTTTGGAAAAACTACCGGTAGTACTTGTCTTTGTTTTGGTGCGGAAGGTACTGGAGATTGTACATATCGTGTTGGTTAGTTCCTGAATGTGTCATGTCTGGTGTCGACCACCATGATATGTTAGGCATCACTATCTCCCTGTATCTCCCGTGACAACAGCCACATTGAAAGGTGCCGACACTGGACACAAGGGGTGAACTGATTGTTGCACAAGATCTTGCAAAGCAATGCATGGTGATTTTTATGCTCAAGCTGGTCAAGTTTGTGAGCAAGTATGCATCACCATGAAATCAAATCTTGTATATATCAAACTGAAAACATGATAGGCTTGGGTCTATTGGACACAGACCTCGTAAGACTTGGGTCGATCAGACACAGATCTAGTAAGACTTGGGTCTGTCAGACACAGATCTAGTAAGACTTTGGTCTATCAGACACAGATCTAGTAAGACTGGTCGATCAGACACAGACCTAGTAAGACTTGGGTCGATCAGACACAGACCTAGTAAGACTTTGGTCTATCGGACACAAACCTAGTAAGACTGGTCGATCAGACACGAACTTCGTAAGGCTTTAGTCTATCAGACACAGACCTCGTAAGACTTGAGTATTTCAGACACAGGCCTAATAAGACTGGTCTATTGGACACAGATCTAGTAAGACTTGAGTATATCAGACACAGACCTCGTGAGACTTGGGTCTTTCAGACACAGACCTCGTAAGACTTTGGTCTATGGGACACAAACCTAGTAAGACTTGTCGATCAGACATGGACTTCGTAAGACTTGAGTATATCAGACACAGACCTTGTAAGACTTGGGTCTATCGGACACAGATCTAGTAAGACTTGAGTATATCAGACACAGACTTCGTAAGACTGGTCTATCGGACACAGATCTAGTAAGACTTGAGTATATCAGACACAGGCCTAATAAGACTGGTCTATCAGACACAGACCTCGTAAGATTAGGGTCTTTCGGACACAGACCTCATAAGACTTTGGTCTATCGAACACAAACCCAGTAAGGCTTTAGTCTATCAGACACAGACCTCGTAAGGCTTTGGTCTATTTGACACAGACCTCAAGAAGACTGTCTATAAGCATGATAAGACTAGATACCATGTAAAACTTGGGTCTATTAGACAACATACTATGTGAAACTTGGTTCGATACTCTGAGAACAGGCAGCTGTTCTAATGACTAGTGTCGATATCAGTTGTTGAATATTAGTCTTGTTGCCAGCACTAGTGGTCCTCTGTGTTATGTTCAATAGTACAGGAGGTCCCAAGCGACAGGGAAATTAGCTTTAATCTGTCCGAGTCGTGAATCAATCTCTCCCCATGGAGTATGACAAAGTTCCCGTACTGTTCCCAAAAGATGGTTTAAATTTGCCAATGCATATTCAGATCTCTGTGGAATCAGCCATTATGCTCGAATTGGTGAGGGTTGATTTAGTGATGGGAGTTTTGCACAGAACCTCAGAGCTTGACAGCCAGTCATGAACACAACCGAATATAGGCTTTGTTTAATACAAAACTCCAATTATTCATGAATGATTTACAGAGTGTATAAGATTGGATTCATTGTTGGTGTGAACAGAAACCATGAAACTGCTCTCTGAAATGTGATCTCATTTTCCATGAAATAAACTCTGACTTAATTCTGCAATTCCCATACTTACGTCAAAATTCAATTATGAAGCAAGTGACTTTTAGACTGTGTCGGTCAAGCCTGAATCTGACGATACCAATGGCCGAGCTACTTCATAATGATGTGTTTTGGTCAGGGTTTAAATCCTCTACAACCAGTTTCCTGTGATGTACTTCATATTGCATCACATTGGTGCATATGATTTGAGCTTGTGGAACTATATTAGTCAAAATATTGATAGAAACCATTCTGGCAGCACAGCGAGAAGAAAATAATGTCTTTCCATGCACTGGACTGTTGTGTAAAATCAATTCTGAAAGTTTAACAGAATGCTGCTTGATTGCTCCTTGGGTTGTACAGGAATTATCTTGTTTTCTTAACCTTGAAGACGGAGATTGTCAATCAGTCCTCAAAGTGGGATGTTGGATAGAACTGGTATTATATTCAGCAAGGCAATAGCCATAAAGAGTGATATAGCCTTGTTGTACATAGTGACATATCCTTGTTGTACATAGAGTGATATAGCCTTGTTGTATGAATAGTGATATAGCCTTGTTGTATAAGGAGTGACATAGCCTTGTTGTATAAAGAGTGATATAGCCTTGTTGTATAAAGAGTGATATAGCCTTGTAAAAGGAGTGATATAGTATTGTTGTATAAAGAGTGGTATAGCCTTGTTGTATTAGGAGTGATATAGAATTGTTGTATGAAGAGTGATATGGCATTGTTGTATGAAGAATGAGATAGCCTTTTCGTATAAAGAGAGATATAGCATTGTTGTATAAAGAGAAATATTGCATTGTTGTATAAAGAGGCTGCAATATCCTGGTTGTAAAAAGAGTACAATATCCTTGTTGTATAAGAGTTATATAGCCTTGTTGCTAGCCTTGTTTCAAGGCTGTACTGAAAGAAAAGTCCATGGATATGTAGTAATTCTATCCTCCTAATAGGCAAGTCTAGATATGTGGACAGTACAAAGGACTCCAGCCTCTTATAGGGACAACTTTACATTATCTAGAATTTATAGTTTCAACTAATAATTATTGCCCTCTAGACTTGTGCAAATCTACCTTGTTGTATGAAGAGTGCAATTTCCTTGTAGAAAGACTGCAATATCCTTGTTATATGATTATAGTCATATTGCATAAAGACTAAAATATCAATGTTGTATAAAGAGTGATATAGCCTTGTATGAAGACTGCAATATCGATGTTGTATAAAGAGTGATATAGCCTTGTTGTATAAAGAGTGCACTTGTATCCGTGGTGCAGTGGCCAGCCTGCCTCTGGACATGTCCTGTACACAATGTGAGGATCAGTCATCTATCTCCTGTGATTGATGCTCATTGATCAGAGCATATTCCTTGTCCTCGGGGTCAAGTGGTTCATGGATTTTCAGGGTTTAGGATGCCTTCCAATTTGTTTTATTAGAGCAGAGATCACAATGAGGAGGGGGGGGGGGGGGGGGGGGGGGGGGGGGGGGGGGGCAGTATTTACAATGTCCTGTATACAGCCTCCTCTGACTCATCAAAACATTAAAAGTTGGGAGCTGTGAGTTGGATGTGTTGAATGCTGCTGTATCATGATATTTTATGCCTTTTTTATGCATTGTACCTTTTGTGATTTGAGTTCATACCATGGAGAAGAGTCTCATCCCCAATCTACTGACAATACTAGAGTTCAGCTAGTGTTCAAAAGAAGAGGTCTTGTAAAATCTGAGCAGCTTATAATTCTTCATGGTGCTGTTTGTTTATCAGTGGAATGCTAACATGAATAGTCATGAGCTTATTAATAATCGTATGTTTGAGTAAGGCTTTTAATTGGCTGTGGTGTAGGTAGTCTAAGTTGTGTGGGGGTTGCATGATGTAGACTTAATCCTGTGCCATCACTGTGAAATTTGTTTGTTAATTATTTTTTACTAAAAACCTTGGCAAGTCTAGATCTAACTAAACCAAGTCTGGTTTCCTTGATTATGAATACAGTGGATAAAGAAAGGTTTTGTTAACAAAAGTAAATTGCAATTATTTTAAAGAAACATTTTCTGAGACTAAGTGTTAGACTAACGCTTAGTCTCTGGACGTATATAATTTTGATAGAACATTAACTCCTTTTAAGTTGGAAAGGAGCACCAGTGAAATGGGAGATTCAGAACCTGGATAAAAATCTAGGCCTGCTTTATTAAGGACTATAGAATACCAGTAAGGGCTCGGTGAAAGGGAAGAACAATATGGTTCAGGGATTGTGAGACGGACTAAGTGTTGGTCTAGTGTGTTGTAGGCTGAGTGGTGTGGGGGTTGCATGGTGTAGGCTGTATGGTGTGGAAGGTGTGTGTAGTGTAGGCTGTATGGTGTAGGCTGTATTGTGTGTGTAGTGTGTGTAGTGTATGCTGTATGGTGTGTGGGTTGTATGGTGTAGGCTGTATTGTGTGTGGGTTGTATGGTGTAGGCTGTATTGTGTGTGGGTTGTATGGTGTAGGCTGTATGGTGTAGGCTGTATTGTGTGTGGGTTGTATGGTGTAGGCTGTATGGTGTAGGCTGTATGGTGTGTGGGTTGTATGGTGTAGGCTGTATTGTGTGTGGGTTGTATGGTGTAGGCTGTATTGTGTGTGTAGTGTGTGTAGTGTAGGCTGTATGGTGTGTGGGTTGTATGGTGTAGGCTTTATTGTGTGGGGGTTGTATGGTGTAGGCTGTATTGTGTGTGGGTTGTATGGTGTAGGCTGTATTGTGTGTGGGTTGTATGGTGTAGGCTTTATTGTGTGTGGGTTGTATGGTGTAGGCTGTATTGTGTGGGGGTTGTATGGTGTAGGCTTTATTGTGTGTGTAGTGTAGGCTGTATTGTGTGTGGGTTGTATGGTGTAGGCTGTATTGTGTGTGGGTTGTATGGTGTAGGCTGTATTGTGTGTGGGTTGTATGGTGTAGGCTTTATTGTGTGTGTAGTGTAGGCTGTATTGTGTGTGGGTTGTATGGTGTAGGCTTTATTGTGTGTGTAGTGTGTGTAGTGTAGGCTGTATTGTGTGTGGGTTGTACGGTGTAGGCTGTATGGTGTGTGTAGTGTGTGTAGTGTAGGCTGTATGGTGTGTGGGTTGTATGGTGTAGGCTGTATTGTGTGTGGGTTGTATGGTATAGGCTGTATGGTGTGTGGGTTGTATGGTGTAGGCTGTATTGTGTGGGTTGTATGGTGTAGGCTGTATTGTGTGTGGGTTGTATGGTGTAGGCTGTATGGTGTGTGGGTTGTATGGTGTAGGCTGTATGGTGTGTGGGTTGTATGGTGTAGGCTGTATTGTGTGGGTTGTATGGTGTAGGCTGTATTGTGTGTAGGCTGTATGGTGTAGGCTGTATTGTGTGGGTTGTATGGTGTAGGCTGTATTGTGTGTGGGTTGTATGGTATAGGCTGTATGGTGTGTGTAGTGAAGGCTGTATTGTGTGTGGGTTGTATGGTGTAGGCTGTATGGTGTAGGATGTATTGTGTGTGGGTTGTATGGTGTAGGCTGTATTGTGTGTGGGTTGTATGGTGTAGGCTTTATTGTGTGTGTAGTGTGTGTAGTGTAGGCTGTATGGTGTGTGGGTTGTATAGTGTAGGCTGTATGGTGTAGGCTGTATTGTGTGTGGGTTGTATGGTGTAGGCTGTATTGTGTGTGGGTTGTATGGTGTAGGCTGTATTGTGTGTGGGTTGTATGGTGTAGGCTGTATTGTGTGTGGGTTGTATGGTGTAGGCTTTATTGTGTGTGTAGTGTAGGCTGTATGGTGTGTGTAGTGTGTGTAGTGTAGGCTGTATGGTGTAGGCTGTGAAGTGTGTGTATGGTGTGGGTCGTGTGTATAGTGTGTATTGTGTGTATAGTGTAGTCTGAGTGGCGTGTGAATTATGTGGTGTAAGATGAGGTTTGTTCATGTTCAATATTGTCACTTGTTTGAATCCCAGCAGGCCGAACTAAGCTGTTGGTGTATCAGCGCTGTCAAACTAACAGCCGACTAACAAACAGTTGTAAATGTTTACGTAGTATCATCCTTGAAGTACTCTAATCGTAATAAGTATTACAAATGTTGACACTTGGATTTGGGAGCCAGGCATGTGAACGTCCAACTGAGACTGTGTTAGTGCTGCTGGCTGTTTTGTATTCCAACAAACTCGAACCCATCTGACCTAGGTATAATTGCTGATAACAAATCTGAAGAGAGAGCAGCATTCTTTGGTTTCTGAGTGTGCTGTATCTTGCACCCCGATGGTGACCAGGAGGAAGGTGTATTAAGGTGCTCAGGGAGTGAATTATTCTCCAAGTATAAAATGGATTTTACATTTGCATGAAATAAAATGTTATGTCACTTAAGTGGAATATCACTTATTATGGCTAAAATGGATTGAATTGTCATTAAACCGCCCGCATGTTATCAGAAATCAGCGAGCCACTGTCACTTGATAATGCCCTCATATTGCTTGACGACGGGCCATTATCACGCCCGTTGTTAGGTGACGTCATAGGGTAGGGATAGGTGACGTAACATTTAATAGTGAGGTCATCTGGTTTGTTCTATGACATATTTGTAAAAGCGGGTCAGTGACATTAGTGTTGATTGCAGTAAATGTTTCAAAGCTGATATTGTTGTTTCTTTTTATTTGATAACAAATTTCATCCATTTTAGCTATAATGACGGTAACACATTTTTCAGGGCATTATCATTAACTGCCCTACGAAGGATGCCCTGAAAAATAGTGTTACCCTTATAATGCCGGAACTACTTTCAGTGTACCTCAGTGACACTATGTTTTTCAGAAGAAGATCATTAAAATCAATCAAGAAAATACATAATAAATATAGAAATATTTGTTTTTTCTTGACAAATAGCATGTTTATTGCATCTCATGACCTCTAGAAGTTGACATTTTCACTCTTGGCTGCGCCTCTCATCAATGGAGCAGGTCACTCGATGAGATAAACATGTTGTTTGACAAGAAAAGACAAATATCCTCTATATATTTGTTTTCATTTTTTACCCAGTTAAGACTGATCTGGCTCACGAACAGAAAGTCATTAGTTGTGCAAGCTTCTCATCGTCTCACCTAGTGTGTACAGAGACATGGACAACTGTATCCTGGCTGGTGGTGGAGGCAATGGCTGTATCTGTTTATTGATGTCCTGGCTGTATCTGTTTATTAATGTCCTGGCTATATCTGTTAATTGATGTTCTGGCTGTATCTGTTTATTGATGTTCTGGCTGTATCTGTTTATTGATGTTCTGGCTGTATCTGTTTATTGATGTCCTGGCTGTATCTGTTTATTGATGTTCTGGCTGTATCTGTTTATTGATGTTCTGGCTAGCAGTGGAATCAAGTAAACGAGTGAAGTAACATGAAGTACTAAACTCGGGTAGTAATGTGGAGGGGGGAAGTGGGACTGACTTTATTAATCTAGAGCTGCAGATAAGCAGCGTATTTACGTAAAATACCCCCCCGCCCCCCATTATTCAAAACCCAATTACTTTTAATTTACTAACGTACAGAAATGCATGCATTAAATGAAAAACTCAAATGTATAAAAACAGCACCCGTAAATACCCAATGAAGCTTTTTCAGCATGCGTTCAAGGGAGCTAATTTCATCAACATAATTAGGGGCTAATTTACTTTCTGAGTCAAGCCTATATATTTAAAACAGTTATATACATCTAAAACATTATTTCATTTTTTTTAAATCTTAAAATGTTCACTAAATTTGGGAAAAACCCAATAAAGTTATGAATAGATGAGTAAGAAAATATTGGTTACCCATTGACAAAATGTAATAACCCAATAAAATAGAAACCCTAGAGTAAAAACTCAATTGCTGAAAAAGTTCTCTGGAGCTCTGTTGATCAGGAATACAGACCACTGCTGGACTTGTTCTTGGTGCAGCTGGAATTGATTTCACCAGAGTATTGCTGCACAAGAACACTCACCAGGCCAGGGGATGTAAGACATGGCCGCTCTTGTCTGCAAGTCCAGAGACCAGGGGCCTGTTGTATGTAACAACCTTAGTACTACGACTGTCGTAAGTCTATGTTAAAGTATGGGAGTTAGGATCACCTTAGTGCAAAGATCGCTTTGTACAACGGCAGCCAGTGCTATTTGAAGGAGAATGTGTTTGGGTGAAGAATAGGTTCCCAATGCCCCTTGCTGGTGACATAAGCCTGACAAGATGAGGGTCGGTCAGTTACTATGTTACTAGGGTATACATGACCGGAGGGGTGGGTCATGCCACTGGTGGGCCTCAACCAGACTCGAGCCCTATAGTCTTGAAATGGCTGGCATATATTGCTGACTGAGCATTAAACAGTCTTCACTTGCTCCCTCAACCAACCAACCACTCACTCACTTCTCCACTCACTTATCTACTCACTCACTCACTCACTCACTCACTCACTCACTCACTCACTCACTCACCCACCCACCCACTGCCAGGTGCTTGCATATAAACATATATAGAGACATAAACATGCGTACCATTAGCCGATGACTATTTGGTAGAGTGTACCAGCATTATTGATTATCTCCTGCAAGTGTTCAAGGTTGTCCTTGATAGAGTTTGAGTGGCAGTGTTTGATGGGTTAGAAGAAAGTTAGCCAGAAAGAGTAAGACAGTAGCCAGCGTTGACAGATGTGATGTTCCCCACAGTATACAGCTTCCTGATGAATCTATTAATCACCTCACTCTGTGAAAGTTTCCTCCACAAGACTGTGTGTTCTTCCTAGCTGCAGCTTGAGAGTGTTGCTTGTGTAACACGTGCACTATCAGTGATGAGTGTCCTGGAAGCTGCAAGCTATCTGTCAGTGATAAAAAACATGGCATGGCTTCAGATTAGTTTTGTAGATAGTTTGATATCATTGTCCTGCTTCAAAGAGTTGAGATGCGCCTGGTCTATTCCTGTCTCAAGGTCCAGAATAGATACAGTTGGTCCCATAAACTGAGCCACGTGTGTAACTGGCTCAGTTCACACTGCCACCCCCTCCACTTGACACCCCCCCCCCCCCCATCAAACCCCTCCCCTGTACCTCCCTTGCACCTTCCTCACCGCATAGGGCTCCGCACATCCCCCTGACCTTACCTCTTGTGCTGGCCTAGCCTCTCTACACCGTCTTCGTTATCAACATCTTGGGCCCTGCCTGGCATTTACTCACAGAAATAGAATTATCTTATTTAAAACTACATATCTACCGAATGAAAAATATTATCCAGATGGAGTCCAGAACAATGCTTTATATCAGACTAGAACTGAGGCAATCTAGACTGGCCAAATTATTCTAGACTTGAGATGGATTCATTTGTGTATTTGTTCTCTATGGTCTGGGAGACTCACTAGTGGAGCTCCCGAAACTCACCCCATGTCTGAAAAGCCTGCCTTACTCCTCCTGACCTTCCATCCCCACCCAACCCCTCCCCATTCTGTGTTTCCTTTACACATCCCTCCTTAGCTACACATGGGGCTGTTGGGTTTGAAGACTTTGTCTTACTCCTACCCCTACCTACCCGTCAGCAGCCCAGAGGAAAGGTCTGGCTTTAATTTTTCACTTCACTATGGCAACCAAATGATGTTGAGAGCCTGATTTATATCCTTGTCAATCCCAGCAGCATACACAATGTGTGTTTGTTGAGGGAACAAGGCCATTGTGGTCACAATGTCATCTTGCCAAGCACTGAATGGGTTGGGATGAGGAAAATATGGTCTCAGGTCCCCAGACTACAGACTCAACATGTGCAGAACAGGAGCTGGATTGGGGCAGGGGACATATCCTGGGTCCGGGTAGGCAGTTGGGGCAGGGATTGAAAGTTGGAAGGGGTGGGTGCAAACATGACTCTGGGGTATAGATAGGGTGCTTAGGGCTATATGTCGAAGCTGATAATATTTGAGTAGTAACAAGAACTTTTCAATAAAGACGGCATTGTGAACATCATGAATGAAAGGATATCTTTTTTCAGTTGATAAATCTTCAAGTTACCATTTTTCATGCAGATATTCCAGCTGAGTATCTTCACTGATTAGTGTCATCTTTCATGCTAAGACAGGGGTGTGGGGACAGCAGGACACACACCCACCCAGCTCTGACAGGTGCCCCGTGTGTTCCCTTCCTGGCTAGTAGAGGGAGGTGTATGTGAAGAATGTGTGAGACAGAGTAGTAATGCTGTCCAGGCCTTGTTGTGTTGGAGGTTAGCTGAGGGGTCAGGCTAAATATTGATGTTGATCTGTGTACTCCCAGATAAGAGAAGAGTATACAAACTGGGCTGGTGGTGAAGGTGATGGATAGGGGCAGGTCAGGGTGGTGGAGGGAGGGAGGTGGGTCAGAGATGGATAGGGGCAGGTCAGGGTGGTGGAGGGAGGGGCAGTGATGGATAGACGCAGGAAAGGGTGGTGGAGGGAGGGGCAGTGATGGACAGAGGCAGGTCAGGGTGGTGGAGGGAGGGGCAGTGATGGATAGACGCAGGTAAGGGTGGTGGAGGGAGGGGCAGTGATGGACAGAAGCAGGTCAGGGTGGTGGAAGGAGGGAGGGGCAGTGATGGATAGAGGCAGGTCAGGGTGGTGGAGGGAGGGTCAGAGATGGATAGGGCCAGGTCAGGGTGGTGGAGGGAGGGTGGGTCAGAGATGGACTGAGGCAGGTCAGGGTGGTGGAGGGAGCGGCAGTGATGGATAGAGGCAGGTCAGGGTGGTGGAGGGAGGGGGGTGATGGACAGAGGCAGGTCAGGGTGGTGGAGGGAGCGGCAGTGATGGATAGAGGCAGGTCAGGGTGGTGGAGGGAGCGGCAGTGATGGATAGAGGCAGGTCTGGGTGGTGGAGGGAGGGAGGGGCAGTGATGGATAGAGGCAGGTCAGGGTGGTGGAGGGAGGGGGGTGATGGACAGAGGCAGGTCAGGGTGGTGGAGGGAGGGAGGGGCAGTGATGGATAGAGGCAGGTCAGGGTGGTGGAAGGAGAGAGGGTCAGTGATGGATAGAGGCAGGTCAGGGTGGTGGAGGGAGGGAGGGGCAGTGATGGATAGAGGCAGGTCAGGGTGGTGGAGGGAGGGAGGGGCAGTGATGGATAGAGGCAGGTCAGGGTGGTGGATAGTGGCAGGTCAGGGTAGGGGCAGTGATGAGCTGGGGTGGGAGAAATTGGGTTGGGAGAGTGAGGGGGGAGAGAGTTTAGGAAAATGGAGGGGGGGTAGGTTGGATTGGAAATCGATGGAAGGACAAGTGCCACGTCTTTTAATAGGAAAATACATGTTATTAAGTGTTGTTTTGTTGGGATCATACTACCAAGCAGTAGCGCTGTATCAGTCAGGCACTCAGGTTAACTAGACAGCCGGGCCTGGGAGCCAGGACAGTGTGTAGTAAGTTGGATGGATAGAGTTTCTGTTGAGGCAGGGTGTTCATGCTGTAGCAAGCAGTGCCCGGAGGTATGCCACCTTATCTAGAGGAATCCAAGTCAAGCCATTAATAGCCATTTATAGCCCTGTGGGTATATTTAGCAGATAATTGTTTATGGGTTTAAGGGAATGAAGGAGGTAGATAATCCTGAGCCCAACAGCAGTGCCCTTCTACCCTGATGTAGAACTAAGTATCTGTCCTGACAGCCCTGATATAGAACTAAGCATCCGCCCTGTCAGCCCTGATGTAGAACTAAGTATCTGCCCTGACAGCCCTGATGCAGAACTAAGCGTCTGCCCTTCTACCATGATTTGGAGTTCGTGTTTGGTCTACCTCCCATGTATTTGACTGGTTTTCTGCCACACCTACCATTTGGTGTCACTTAATTGTTTCACCTTTCATTTATTCACATAACCATTAAAATATATAATCATCCATTAGAGAATATATTACCCACAATATAAAATGTTTTTGTCTGTTCCCAATTTGTATGCCAACTGGATGTAATATTTTGCGTTCAGTAAACGCCTGATATACACACCTTGTATGTATGCTAATATAACCGGTCCCTGTATTCACACACTTATACCATGAATACAAGGATATATAACCCATCCCTGTGATCATCCCTCATGTAGATATTGTTTGATCTCACCCAAGCGATATCTCCTGTGGGAGCCAGTTTGAGATGAGTTTGGGATGATAAATAACCAGTCCATGTATGTACACGCCTATACCATGGATACAAGGATATATAACCCATCTCTGTATGCACACACTATACCATGAATACAAGGATATATAACCCATCCCTGTATGCACACACTATACCATGGATACAAGGATATATAACCCATCCCTGTATGCACAAACTATACCATGGATACAAGGATATATAACCCATCCCTGTATGCACAGACTATACCATGAATACAAGGATATATAACCCATCCCTGTATGCACACACTATACCATGGATACAAGGATATATAACCCATCCCTGTATGCACACACTATACCATGGATACAAGGATATATAACCCATCCCTGTATGCACACACTATACCATGGATACAAGGATATATAACCCATCCCTGTATGCACACACTTATACCATGGATACAAGGATATATAACCCATCCCTGTATGCACAGACTATACCATGGATACAAGGATATATAACCCATCCCTGTATGCACACACTATACCATGGATACAAGGATATATAACCCATCCCTGTATGCACACACTATACCATGGATACAAGGATATATAACCCATCCCTGTATGCACACACTTATACCATGGATACAAGGATATATAACCCATCCCTGTATGCACAGACTATACCATGGATACAAGGATATATAACCCATCCCTGTATGCACACACTATACCATGGATACAAGGATATATAACCCATCCCTGTATGCACACACTATACCATGGATACAAGGATATATAACCCATCCCTGTATGCACACACTTATACCATGGATACAAGGATATATAACCCATCCCTGTATGCACAGACTATACCATGGATACAAGGATATATAACCCATCCCTGTATGCACACACTATACCATGGATACAAGGATATATAACCCATCCCTGTATGCACAGACTATACCATGGATACAAGGATATATAACCCATCCCTGTATGCACACACTATACCATGGATACAAGGATATATAACCCATCCCTGTATGCACACACTTATACCATGGATACAAGGATATATAACCCATCCCTGTATGCACACACTTATACCATGGATACAAGGATATATAACCCATCAAGGTATGCACACCGTGATGATTCCTTTGTCAGAATTGTTTTTAGATTTATCTTTTGTTTCCCCAGATATGCCATTGCTGATGACGCCTACCGGTCGATGCGGGACAGAAACCTGGATCAGTGTATCATCATCTCCGGGGAGAGCGGCTCCGGCAAAACTGGTGGGTAGACATCTTAGAAGGAGGAGTGGGTAGACATCTCAGAGGGACGAGTGGGTAGTCATTGTAGGGGAATGAGTGGGTAGACATCTTAGAGAGATGAGTGGGTAGACATTGTAAAGGGATGAGAGGGTAGACATCGTAGAGAGATGAGAGGGTAGACATCTTAGAGGGATGAGTTAGGAGGCATCATAGAGGAATGAGTTAGGAGGCATCATAGAGGAATGAGTTAGGAGGCATCATAGAGGAATGAGTGGGAAGGCATCATAGAAGAATGAGAGGGTAGAAGGATGAGAGGGTAGACATCATAGAGGGATGAGTGGGAAGACATTGTAGAGGGACGAGAGGGTAGACATCTTAGAGAGATGAGTGGGTAGACATCGTAAAGGGACGAGAGGGTAGACATCGTAGAGGGATGAGTGGGTAGACATCATAGAGGGATGAGAGGGTAGACATCATAGAGGGATGAAAGGGTAGACATCTTAGAGGGATGAGTTAGGAGGCATCATAGAGGGATGAGTTAGGAGGCATCATAGAAGAATGAGAGGGTAGAGGGATGACTGAGTAGACATCGTAGAGGGATGAGTGGGTAGACATCGTAGAGGGACGAGAGGGTAGACATCTTAGAGAGATGAGTGGGTAGACATCGTAAAGGGATGAGAGGGTAGACATCGTAGAGGGATGAGTGGGTAGACATCATAGAGGGATGAGAGGGTAGACATCATAGAGGGATGAAAGGGTAGACATCTTAGAGGGATGAGTGGGTAGACATTGTAGAGGCATGAGTGGGTAGACATAGTAGAGGCATGAGCGGGTAGACATCATAGAGAGATAAGTGGGGAGACATCTTTGAGGGTTGAGTGAGTAGTCATTGTAGAGACATAAGTGGGTAGACACAGTTGACAAATGAGTGGGTAGATACAGTTGAGGTAAGAGTGAGTTGACATTATAGTGGGCAGACACTGTAGAGTGAAAACAGTTGCACAGTGCTATCGATGCTCTGTTTATAATGACCAGATGATGACCAAAAATAGTACAGTGATAGTATAGTGATGTTATTATGCAATGTGTATTAATGGCTGTGTGTGTACTGAACACCTGAGTAATGAATACATTGCATGTGGTGTTGCAGAGGCCAGCAAGGTGATCATGCAGTATGTTGCGGAGGTGTCTGGGAAGGGACAGGACATTGACCGAGTCAAGGAACAGCTGCTGCAGTCAAACCCAGTCCTTGAAGGTAAGCAGAGGTAGACTTGTCCTGTCCTTGAAGGTAAGCAGAGGTAGACTTGTCCTGTCCTTGAAGGTAAGCAGAGGTAGACTTGTCCTGTCCTTGTAGGTAAGCAGAGGTAGACTTGTCCTGTCCTTGAAGGTAAGCAGAGGTAGACACGCCTGTCCTTGAAGGTAAGCAGAGGTAGACACGCCTGTCCTTGAAGGTAAGCAGAGGAAGACTTGTCCTGTCCTTGTAGGTTATAACTGATACTTCCACTTTTAGACATATTAATGATGAATACTTCCGTTAATGAAATAACATCATGCTTGTTAGCAACAGTCAATTATCTTCTTCATATTTGTTCTGATAATATTATGTATTTTAATTACTCTATTAATGCCATCTTTTGACTAGTATATGCTTTAAGAATTGTAGCAATCAAACTTACATCTATCAAAGTGTATTCTTGATATTTGTACAATCTGTCAGCTGTAGAGTAAAAGTATTCCGAAGTACATTTTCAACATTTGACTTACAGCTTTTGGTAACGCCAAGACTACCAGGAATGACAACTCCTCCAGATTTGTAAGTACACAGGAAGGGTCAGGGGATTATATTGTTCCATTTACGCTGACTGTATGCCTCAGTGTCAAGCTCTGCAAAGTATCTACTAATCAAGGGAAGTAACTCATGGAGAGAGCACAGTGAAGATGTAACATTGTGCCCTGTTTGCCATTACTCTTGTCAGCAATTTGACATTGTGACGAAGTCCACATGGACCATGATCTGATAGAACTTCAGATTTCTTGTGTGTTACAGTAATAACAGGCAGATGTGCAAGTGATCTCCACGGAAGATTGACACTGTCATTCTGCCAATATATCATTAATCGGTGTATTAATACAGCTTCTCATTGATCAGTTACCTCTGATGATATATCTAGGACATGATGATCACCATTAACTCACTCACTCTCCGTGGTCTGGTGGTGGAGCATCCGCCAAGAGAGCGGAAGGTCCGGGGTTCGAACATTCTTGTTTTAATGTTAAATCCTATTTCTCCTCACCACTCGGAGAGTATGGTTGTATGACAACTAATACAGACACCCTCAGGGATTCCCCAGTACCCCAAGCTTGTTGATGCAAGTGATGGGGTGGGAGTGTGATGTGGCTGTTACTGTCATCATGCCCTGCTGGACCCGTGATAATCTGGGAAGAGAATAAGTCTTCAGCAACCCATGCTTGCTGTAACTGGTGACTATGCTTGTCATAAGAGGCGACCTACAGGATTGGGTGGTCATGCTCGCTGACTTTATTGATACATGTCATCGTATCCCAATTGCGTAGATCGATGCTCATGATGTCAATCACAGGATTGTCTGGTCGAGACTCGATTCTTTACAGACCGCCATCATATAGCTGGCATATTGCTGAGTGCAGTGTTTAACAAAAATCAAATAAACAAACAAACAAACCAGCAAATCATGCCCTTATGGTGGGGGTCACGACTTATGATTGCAGTCACTTTCAGACTCCAATAGTTACAGGTTTCTGTGACATAGCTGGAATAGTGCTGACAGCAGAGTTGTATGTAGCTTACCTGTCAGCTGATTGCCACACCCCCATGATGGAGGTTTGTTTGTGTTTGCCAGGGGAAGTACATGGACATAGAGTTTGACTTTAAGGGGGACCCCATCGGTGGAGTCATAACAAACTGTAAGTATGCACTTAGAGTCAGTGTCTTTGGGGCATTATGCAGTGATGTTGATGTGCTGAGATATAACTGGTGTAATATATAGAGATTATTATACTTGCCAGTGTGTCATACTGATTTTACAAAACAGAAAAATTGCAATCTTGAAGTATCAAAAGTAGGTGAAATGACATGATGTAGGGCTGGGACAAGTCCAAATGTACTACACGGGTACCCACCCCTCTATTACCAGACCCAACCCGGGTACACACTTTAGGTCTCAAGAGATGGGTACAAAATGTTCGATAGCCCTGGCAAAACAATCTGGTGATGCATACACTGAAGTTGACTTAAGTTATATCTTTATTCAACCATATGAAAAGTCAGAAGGAATGGGGGCATAGTCAGAAAGAAATTTGAACATTAGTGACTAGTTGTGTAACCATAGAGTTCTAGATAATTTTTGTCATTAAACAATATATCACATGACTAACCATGGGTCCGGGTAGTCCTGCGGGTACTCAGGTCCTACCCAGTACCCTCCCAGTACCCACTCGACCAGGGTACCCGAGTTACCCGTCCCAGCCCTAACATGATGTGATTAGATCAACTAAAAATGAGTAGTTCCACATGGGGAATCTGTGTTAGAATTGGTCCCCAGCAAGAACTGCTTGTTGTACAAGGCAACTCAATAGATCAGGCTCGCTGACTTAGTTTATAGTGCATCATCATGCACTGACTGTCCAGACTTGATTTACAGGCCGCTGTTACATAGCTGTAACACTAGGTGAAGTATTGGAATCTGATACTGATGCTTACCTCGCCTAATGCACTGTTGAACTTTTCTTTGTTTCATGACCTTGGAACACAACAGACTTGCTTGAAAAGGTAAGTTAAAGCCACTTGAGAGACACTGCAATAGCAGGTGCTTGCTAGATGTCTCGTTAATGCAAAAGTTGATACTATGGATTTTACTTCAGGTGCTTGCTAGATGTCTCGTTAATGCACCAGTTTGTAATATAAGTTTCACTATGGTGCTTGCTAGATGTCTCTTTAATGCACCAGTTTGTACTATAAGTTTCACTATGGTGCTTGCTAGATGTCTCTTTAATGCACCAGTTTGTACTATAAGTTTCATTATGGTGCTTGCTAGATGTCTCTTTAATGCATCAGTTGGTACTATAGGTTTCACTATGGTGCTTGCTAGATGTCTCTTTAATGCATCAGTTGGTACTATAGGTTTCGCTATGGTGCTTGCTAGATGTCTCTTTAATGCATCAGTTGGTACTATAGGTTTCACTATGGTGCTTGCTAGATGTCTCTTTAATGCATCAGTTGGTACTATAGGTTTCGCTATGGTGCTTGCTAGATGTCTCTTTAATGCATCAGTTGGTACTATAGGTTTAACTTCAGATGCTTCCCGGGGGCACGGGTGGCCCAGTCGTCTAAGGCGCCGCGATTCGCTGTGCAGAGTTGCGTACCTTAGGCATGCCAGAAACCTATGATTGTGGGTTCGAATCCAGGTTTGCCCCGATTATGTTTCTAGGTTCGTCAGCACCATACCCGTGCTCGTGGGTTTCACTGAAGTGGTAAACGTCTGAGACCTGCATCACCTTGGGCTTTCACAAGTAATACTGTAAAGAAATATCTTTAATATGATAAGGCATTTGTTTGTATGATGGATGACTTGAACTATGACTTGATGTGTATTCAGCCATTAAGCAGCTCCTTGTTGGAACAGATTTATTTGTTGGAACCCTCAATGGTTTGAACAGTGTGTAACTGTTCTCATGATGTTTTCAGTCGAGAGTGGCCGCCCAAGGACCAGGGGAGCGCAGTTTCCACATCTTCTACCAGCTGCTGAGTGGAGCAGAACCCGCACTGCTAGGTAAATCAATCTCTTACGTTATTTTGACAACAATCTTGACTCCCTCAGGCCTTTTTGGTGTATAACTTGTGTATGACAATTACTAGTGTCCATGTCCACCCACATTGACCATGTATTTCCTGTTTCAGAGAGCTTGAAGCTGACAAGTGACCACAACAGCTATGAGTTTCTCAACAAGAGCGGATGTTTTAACGTCCCTGCAATAAATGACAGTGAGAACTTCCATTCAATCAGGGTATGTCTATCTGTTTCAACTGATTTGACCAGTCAACAGTAGAGCAGAGCAGTATCCCACGCTTGTGTCCAAGGTCCATCCCCCAGTACCCCATGCTTGTGTCCAAGGCCTGTCCCCCAGTACCTCATGCTTGTTGCAATCCCCCAGTACCCCACGCTTGTGTCCAAGGTCCATCCCCCAGTACCTCATGCTTGTGTCCATCCCCCAGTACCCCACACTTGTGTCCAAGGTCCATCCCCCAGTACCTCATGCTTGTGTCCATCCCCCAGTACCCCACACTTGTGTCCAAGGTCCATCCCCCAGTACCCCACGCTTGTGTTCAAGGTCCATCCCCCAGTACCTCATGCTTGTGTCCATCCCCAAGTACCCCACACTTGTGTCCAAGGTCCATCCCCCAGTACCTCATGCTTGTGTCCATCCCCCAGTACCCCACACTTGTGTCCCAGGTCCATTCCCCAGTACCTCATGCTTGTGTCCAAGGTCCATCCCCCAGTACCTCATGCTTGTGTCCATCCCCAAGTACCCCACACTGGTGTCCAAGGTCCATCCCCCAGTACCCCACGCTTGTGTCCAAGGTCCATCTCCCAGTACCCCACACTTGTGTCCAAGGTCCATCCCCCAGTACCTCATGCTTGTGTCCATCCCCCAGTACCCCACACTTGTGTCCAAGGTCCATCCCCCAGTACCCCACGCTTGTGTCCCAGGTCCATCCCCCAGTACCTCATGCTTGTGTCCAAGGTCCATCCCCCAGTACCTCATGCTTGTGTCCATTCCCAAGTACCCCACACTGGTGTCCAAGGTCCATCCCCCAGTACCCCACGCTTGTGTCCAAGGTCCATCCCCCAGTACCTCATGCTTGTGTCCAAGGTCCATCCCCCAGTACCTCATGCTTGTGTCCATCCCCAAGTACCCCACACTTGTGTCCAAGGTCCATCCCCCAGTACCCCACGCTTGTGTCCAAGGTCCATCTCCCAGTACCCCACACTTGTGTCCAAGGTCCATCCCCCAGTACCTCATGCTTGTGTCCATCCCCCAGTACCCCACACTTGTGTCCAAGGTCCATCCCCCAGTACCCCACACTTGTGTCCAAGGTCCATCCCCCAGTACCTCATGCTTGTGTCCATCCCCCAGTACCCCACACTTGTGTCCAAGGTCCATCCCCCAGTACCTCATGCTTGTGTCCATCCCCCAGTACCCCACACTTGTGTCCAAGGTCCATCCCCCAGTACCCCACGCTTGTGTCCAAGGTCCATCCCCCAGTACCTCATGCTTGTGTCCAAGGCCTGTCCTTGACTCAGTAGACTCTTCTTGATACAATTTGCCAGTAAACTGCTTTTGTGTTTGTTGAGATGTCACGCTGACTGTTGATGTCCACAGAATGGGATGAAGGTAATCGGCTTCCAGGAGAAGGAAGTGATGGGTGTGCTGCAGCTGGTGGCCACGATCCTCAAGCTGGGGAACATCACCTTCCACCACAAGGGCAACGACGACGGCACCGACGGATGCGATATCGGCAGCACACAAGGTTTGTTAATGTTGGATGTGGATGGGCAGGATGTGACACAATGCCCTGTTCTGAATGTGACACAATGCCCTAGGCCGGATGTGACATAATACCCTGGGCAGAATGTGACACAATGCCCTGAGCCAGATGTGACACAATGCACTTGGCCAGATGTGACACAATGCCCTTTCCCAGGTGTGACAAAATGCCCTGTGTCGGATGTGAAACAATGCACTGTGCTGGATGTGACACAATGCCCTGTGCCGAATGTGACACAATGCCCTGGCATACACACTGCAAGTGTCAGCTTTCTGAGAGTAATAGTTAATAGGGCACTTTGATTCACTGTGCTTTGCCCATTTTTTGTTCAGGTCTTGAAACTGTAATGAGTGCCATTTGTGAGACATTGTCTCCATGTAATTTGGCTTTTAACTTTTAGATTAATCAACAGTAGAAACTTCAAGGTGTGTCTGAATGATTCAACTCAAGCTATGACTGTCCAATTTTCCTCAGACCTGGGTGCCATTGTACAAAATAACCTTAGCGCTATGACTGTAGCAAGTCTATGTTAAGATATGGGAGTTACGATCACCTTAGTGCTGAGATCGCTCTGTACAAGGGCACCTGGTCCTTATTGTTAGCATATATGTAGATCCTGGCAATATCACTGTTATCCCCCAGCAACGTGAATGCTCTGTGTTATATCCCTGTCTTGTCTGTCAACAGAGGTGTCGGAAGTGTGTGAACTGCTAGAGTGCTCTGCCCAGACCTTATCAGCAGCCTTGACTCAGCGTACAGTGGAAGTTCGTGGAGACAAAGTCAAAACTGATCTCAACACAGGGGACGTAAGCATCATGCCAATCACATGACATTGCTGCATGTGGGAGTTCCTGTTGTCGAAGTGTCCTGTTAAATTTATGCTAATATTGCTACATCATTGACAACAGGCGACATTCCACAGGTTCTACGGTTGTGTATTTTATTGACATTTAAATGACAATTGGTGACTGGTTTGATTGCCCAGGGGAAGAGTCATGAAGGAAAGTGGGATGGTAGGACAGGCTACTTGTATGGACCCCATATGGTTTCCATGAGTGAATAGGTCCCCAGTATTGCATCTCGTTTGTACAATGTTTCACTTTGTTGCTGCTGCTGTAAACCAGTTGTCCAGCTAGATTATTATATTGCAGACTATGGTTGTTAATCCATGTTGTGGTGCTGTTGCAGGCATTCTACGCCCGAGATGCCCTGTGCAAGGCTCTGTACAGTAGGATGTTTAGCTGGCTGGTCCAGAGGATCAACGACAGTATCAAGGTGATGTACCCAACGAGCATTAAGCAATTTTTTAAAATCATTTTAGAGGATTATTTAGCGGAGTTAAGTATATTATCAAAGGGAGGTAATTCTGTTGTTGTCCATGTCAAGTAATAGTTGACAGCTTTTTCTTTGTCTCAATGGTGGCCTAACTGAAGGTGATGATGGTGGTGATGGTGAAGGTGGTAGTGATGGGGATGATGACGATGATGGTGATGTTGATGGTGGTGGTGATGATGATAATGAAGGTAATGGTGATGGTTACGATGGCGAGGGTGACGGTCGGGGAGGAGTGTGATGGTGAAGGTCATGGTGACGATCTGGATGAGGGGGAAGGTGACGGTGCTGATGGTGCTGGGGAGGGTGGGGGGAGGGTGATGATGAAGGTGAGGGTGATGGTCGGGGATATGGTGATGATGATGAAGGTGAGGGTGATGGTGATGGTGATGGTGGGGGGTACGGTGATAATGGTGAGGGTGATGGTAGTGAAGGTGACAGTGATGGTGGGGGGGAGGGTGATGGTGGGGGGTACGGTGATGGTGGGGGGAGGGTGATGATGGTGAAGGTGATGGTGGGGGGAGGGTGACGGTGATGTTGGGGGGTATGGTGATGGTGGGGGGAGGGTGATAATGGTGAAGGTGATGGTGGGGGGAGGGTGACGGTGATGTTGGGGGGTATGGTGATGGTGGGGGGAGGGTGATGGTGGGGGGTATGGTGATGGTGGGGGGAGGGTGATAATGGTGAAGGTGATGGTGGGGGGAGGGTGACGGTGATGTTGGGGGGTATGGTGATGGTGGGGGGAGGGTGATGATGGTGAAGGTGATGGTGGGGGGAGGGTGATGGTGGTGAAGGTGACGGTGATGCTGGGGGGGAGGCTGACGGTGATGCTGGGGGGTACGGTGATGCTGGGGGGAGGGTGATGAAGGTGACGGTGATGCTGGGGGGACGGTGATGGTGATGGTGGGGGGTACGGTGATGCTGGGGGGAGGGTGATGAAGGTGACGGTGATGCTGGGGGGAGGGTGATGAAGGTGACTGTGATGTTGGGGGGAGGGTGACGGTGATGGTGATGGTGGGGGGTACGGTGATAGTGGGGGGTACGGTGATAGTGGGGGGAGGGTGACGGTGAAGGTGATGGTACATCTTGTGCTCTCCACTTGGTTAACGGACTGACGTTGTATGTACAGGTGAAGAAGAAAGTGAAGACCAAGGTGATGGGAGTGCTGGATATCTACGGCTTCGAGGTCTTCCAGGTGAGATGAGAGACTTGTATGGGAATGCTGGGTAGTTTTGAGTGTGAGGTGTTTCCTTTAAGATCAAAATGTTCAAGGAATTCCAAGGCAGATAATAGAATCTGTTAGAGGGGTGGGGGTGATATCTATCGTTGTATCTACAGGGTTGTTCATCATATGTTCTATTTAGCAGACCACTGTTATGTAACATCAATATTTCTGACCTTCACATCAAGCTTTGTCTGTCTGTTCCCAGCACAACAGCTTTGAGCAGTTCATCATCAACTACTGCAACGAGAAGCTGCAGCAGATCTTCATAGAGCTGACCCTCAAGGAGGAGCAGGAGGAGTACATCAAGGAGGTAGGGTTATCTCCCCTGTGTGAAGGCTACTGCTCTCACTGTGGAGTGAATGAAAGACGGTTGGGATGAGTGAGCAGTAGTATTCAGTTATATCAGTGCTGGTAGCCTATTGATAGCCCAGTCACTTGTCACACCTTTGGCCCAAGTTCGTTCCCCACTTGGGTAAAAGAGCCATGGGTGCCCCAATCTTCTAAGGCGCCGTGATTCACTGTGCAGAGTTGCATCCCTTGGTCACACCAGAAACCTATGATTGTGGGTTCGAATCCTGGTCGCCACTATTATGTTTCTAGGTTTGTCAGCACCATACCCGTGGTCATGGGTTTCACCGAAGCGGTAAATGTCTAAGACCTACATCACTTTCCTCCATGATATAACTGGAATACTGTTTAAAGCGGTGTTTCACTCACTCACGCACTCACTCACTCACTCACCACATGGGTACAATGTGTGAAGCTCGTTACTGTAGTGCCAAACGTTTTATTGCTGGAATATTGCTAAAAGCATCTTAGAGCCATTAACACATACTATATCACAGCATGTCGGCTTAATGTTAGAGGAAAGCCTAATGTGACACAAGTTGTTGACATTTACCACTAAAATGAAACCCACAAGGTCACAGCGCATGTGAGTGAGTGGGATTTAACATCACCATATCATGGCTCATCAGCTGAAGGTGGGGAAAATCCAAGTCTGGTGGTTTCCCCTTTCCTAAACCGTGGCTATGGTACTGACAAACCTGGAATCATGAAAACGCCGAATATGGGATTTGAAACCACAATCTAGGATTCTCGCATGTCTAAGGGACACAACTCTGCAAAGCTAGTTTCATGGCCGGCCGTCTGTGCCCCCAGACCATGTCGGGAGTAGTATTAATGTCCACAGGAAGGTGTTGCTACATGTGTTTCTGTGTCTGTATGACCATCTGTAACTGGCCAGTTCTTGTTCATTGCAGGGTATTGAATGGATCAATGTTGACTACTTCAACAACGCTGTTATCTGTGACCTTATTGAGAAGGTGGGTACAACATTAATTTATCTGATCCAAATGATATTCTATCCTCCTCACACCACCAATTTCATCCACTTTCCCCCACCCCTGCAGTAGTTCCATCCACTTTCCCCCACCCCTGCAGTAGTTCCATCCACTTCACCCCACCCCTGCAGTAATTTCATCCACTTTCCCCCACGCCTGCAGTAGTTCCATCCACTTTCCACCACCCTGCAGTAGTTCCATCCACTGTCCACCACCCCTGCAGTAGTTCCATCCACTGTCCACCACCCCTGCTGCAATTCCATCCACTTTCCCCCACCCCTGCAGTAGTTCCATCCACTTTCCCCCACCCCTGCAGTAGTTCCATCCACTTTCCACCACCTTGCAGTAATTACCTCCACTTTCCACCACCCCTGCAGTAGTTCCATCCACTTTCCCCCACCCCTGCTGTAGTTCCATCCACTTTCCACCACCCCTGCAGTAGTTCCATCCACTTTCCACCACCCCTGCAGTAGTTCCATCCACTTTCCACCACCCCTGCAGTAGTTCCATCCACTTTCCACCACCCCTGCAGTAGTTCCATCCACTTTCCACCACCCCTGCAGTAATTCCATCCACTTTCCACCACCCCTGCAACGATTCCATCCACTTTCCACCACCCCTGCAGCA
Source organism: Haliotis cracherodii (assembly GCF_022045235.1). NCBI lineage: Eukaryota > Metazoa > Mollusca > Gastropoda > Lepetellida > Haliotidae > Haliotis > Haliotis cracherodii. The sequence goes on from NW_027266273.1 coordinate 23,573,470, forward strand.
ATTCCATCCACTTTCCACCACCCCTGCAGCGATTCCATCCACTTTCCACCACCCCTGCAGCGATTCCATCCACTTTCCACCACCCCTGCAGTAGTTCCATCCACTTTCCACCACCCCTGCAGCAATTCCATCCACTTTCCACCACCCCTGCAGAAATTTCATTGTCTTTCCACAACCTCTGCAGCAACTGCCACCACACTCTTACAGTCCTGTTCGGTACGTAAACATGTCCTTTGCATGTTGCAGAACAACATTGGCATCCTTGCCCTCCTGGACGAGGAGTGCCTGCGACCAGGAACTGTGTCTGACAAGACTTTCCTGCAGAAGCTGGACTCTCGCTGTTCCGAACACCTCCACTACGAGAGCCGCAACTGCAAGAAGACCCAGTCTGACAAGTCCCTGCCCCATGATGCCTTCAGACTTAAGCACTACGCTGGGAATGTAGGTTCACTCTCTCGTTCACAGTTTTGTTATAATCAAGAGTTATTTACCCTGAGGTAATTGTTTATTTGTTTAATGTAAGTGTTTAATTGTGTCAGTCATTACCACAGCCCATGGGAGCCCGGGTTTAGACACCCAGGAACCATTTCTTGTCCTAAGAGGCAAATCAATTCATGAGGTGGTCAGCACCCGGCGACGTGGTTCACATGTCACGGTATCCTGGGGGGAACGGCGGGGTAGCCTAGTGGTTAAAGTGTTTGAATTTCATGCAATGATAAGTTTTGGCTTGATTATATCTACATCAGCGTAACACAATACTAACTCTCTCTCATCTGCGTGCCCCACCGGTCAGGTTGTGTACAAAGTAGAAGGCTTCTTGGACAAGAACAACGACTTGCTGTTCCGTGACCTGTCTCAGTCCATGTACTCCTGCTCGAACTTGCTCCTGAAGACACTCTTCCCTGAAGGTCAGTCCGCTGGTGGCAGTAGAGACAGGATCACATCGCTTTTGTCAGCAATCTTGTAATCTAGAAAACATTATGAAAACATTACTGACTTAGCAGACTTTAGGCAAGAGCCATGCCTGACAGGTGCATCTAACGTGAGACACTCGTCGTCTCAAGGAATGCCTATTAAGCTGTGCTCACCAGAAGTTAAGGTGCATCCATTATTCATGATCACATGACTGAAATAATTTGAAAAATAAATGCCAGTTTGAATATTTCAAAGAAGACTACTTACAAGTACATGACAGAGTAAGCATGTGTTGTATGTGTTGCCTTTCTCCAGGAAATCCTTCCCAGAAGTCCCTGAAGCGGCCGGCTACTGCAGGATCACAGTTCAAGGTAGATAACTCCAATATGTAATGACAGGAACAAGAAAGCTATTCCTCTTGAATGTCACGTGATATATTGTTCGAGTACAATAACAATACAATGGCCAAGTTACACTACAAGTCCCTAATGTTCACATAACTTTCTGCATGCATTCCTTCTGCCTTTTATATGTTTGAGCAGAGATACAGCTTCAATCAAATTCAATGTACACATGATCAGATCGTTTGATACATCTGTCTAGGTAGTTCTTCCCAGGGAACCGATAAAACAATTACCAATTAGACATTTTATACACAACTCTTGAGACTAATAGTAGGTATCCAGGTACGGTCCTGTTATGGGGGTCGGAAACCCAGGTAGGGTCAGATAATAGGGGGTTTGGTACCAAGGAAGGGTCAGGTAATAGGGGGTTTGGTACCAAGGTGGGGTCAGGTAATAGGGGGTTTGGTACCCAGGTAGGGTCAGGTAATAGGGGGTTTGGTACCCAGGTAGGGTCAGGTAATGGGAGGTCAGATACCCAGGTAGGGTCAGGTAATAGGGGTTGGATACCCAGGTAGGGTCAGATAATAGAGGGTTGGATACCCCAGGTAGGGTCAGGTAATAGGGGGTCTTGTACCCAGGAAGGGGCAGGAAATAGGGGGGTGGGGTACCCAGGTAGGGTCAGGTAATAGGGGTCGGATACCCTGGTAGGGTCAGATAATGGGGGTCGGATACCCCAGTAGGGTCAGGTAATAGGGGGGTGGGGTACCCAGGTAGGGTCAGGTAATAGGGGATTGGGTACCCGGGTAGGGTCAGGTAATGGGGGTCGGATACCCTGGTAGGGTCAGATAATGGGGGTCGGATACCCCAGTAGGGTCAGGTAATAGGGGGGTGGGGTACCCAGGTAGGGTCAGGTAATAGGGGATTGGGTACCCGGGTAGGGTCAGGTAATGGGGGTCGGATACCCTGGTAGGGTCAGATAATGGGGGTCGGATACCCCAGTAGGGTCAGGTAATATGGGTCGGATACCCAGGTAGGGTCAGATAATTGAGGGTCGGATACCCCTGGTAGGGTCAGGTAATAGGGTTCTTGTACCCAGGTAGGGTCAGGTAATAGGGGTGTCGGGTACCAAGGTAGGATCGGGTACCAAGGGAGGGTCAGGTAATGGGGGTCGCATACCCAGGTAGTTTCAGGTAATAGTAGTTTCCCAGCTCTAGTATCCATTTCATAAATCTGTTCAGTGTCTTCAACTCCCTGTCACTCATGTCTTCCACCAGAGCTATAGCCTTGTGGTTAAAGCGTTTGCTCGTCACACATGGTGGTGTAACAGCCCTCCCTACATGCCAGGCATGTCCTACAGTGATGTTTCTGTTGTAGATATCGGTGACGGAGCTGATGAAGAACCTGCTGTCCAAGAACCCCAACTACATCCGCTGTGTGAAGGTAGGACTTGGTCACCCACCACCTCTTCACCTGGGTGGGGGATGGAGGGGTTGCCTAGTGGTTAAAGCGTTCCCTCGTCATGATGAAGGTCCGGGTTCAATTCCCAAAATGGGTACAATATTGAAGCCCATTTTTGGTGTCCCCTGCTGTGACATTAATAGTATATTGCTAAAAGCAGCTTAAAACCATACTTTCTCACTCACTCAAAACCTTTGTATTCCTCCATTTTAAGATGGTAACATATGTTCTGCATCACTGAAGGATGAACATTGTATGATGTTTGTATGATTGTATGAAGGTCATTGCAAACCTGGACTTTTAAATATTTTTGCAAGATACGGTAAACTACATTTATAACGAACACACTTATAATGAACTATGGTTTTAACAAACAGAAATTAGCGGTCCCTTTGAGTTTGTTATGCCCGTAGTGTACTGTATTTTCATATCACTTGCAGCCCAATGATGACAAGAAGGCCGGGGCATTTGATCTGTCCATCGTGAGACACCAGGTTCGATATCTCGGGTACGTAGCCACACAGCCTATGTTGCCTACACAGGCTGCACATTCAACTCAGGGCTCTAACAATGTCAAGACAGGGTACAAGTGCTTCAGGGTTGTGATGTTGTCGATGTAGGGTTGTGATGTTGTCGATGTAGGGTTGTGATGTTGTCGATGTAGGGTTGTGATGTTGTCGATGTATGGTTGTGATGTTGTCGATATAGGGTAAGTTCAGTGTATTTTAGAACTGACTTCAATACCTGTTGTCTTTTTGAAGGGTATTTAGGTGAAAACAGGTGTGCACCTTGTGTAAATTCACAAGATGTTAATACGGGATATATTCAATGCTCAATGTTCAATGTACTTTGGTGAATCATTGTAAGACATGATGGTGTTGTGTGTATGAAAGTTGCATCAAGGAAAGAATTGAAAGAATGTTTTAAAGACTCGTGAAAAGCTGCCTGCATTTTACTCCAGATCATGTAATTAGTAGACACATTGTGTTTGAAATGGGAACCTCCACAGACATGTGACAGCAGCCATGTTGGTCTGTGTTGTACAGGTTGATGGAGAACGTGAGAGTGCGGCGTGCAGGGTACGCGTTTCGCCAAAACTATGATGCATTCCTGTACCGCTACAAGATGCTGGCCTCTGAGACGTGGCCGCACTGGGCGGGGCTGAACAGCAAGGGGGTGGAGACCATCCTCCAGACCCAGGGCATCCAGGACGAGGAATACGCCGTCGGCAAGACCAAGATCTTCATCAGGAACCCCAAAACTGTGAGTCATTGATTGCTTAATTGTGTATAATTACCAGGCAGTGTTTGAAATTGAGTGCTTAACTGTGTATAATTACCAGGCAGTGTTTGAAATTGATTGCTTAACTGTGTATAATTACCAGGCAGTGTTTGAAATTGATTGCTTAACTGTGTATAATTACCAGGCAGTGTTTGAAATTGATTGCTTAACTGTGTATAATTACCAGGCAGTGTTTGAAATTGATTGCTTAACTGTGTATAATTACCAGGCAGTGTTTGAAATTGATTGCTTAACTGTGTATAATTACCAGGCAGTTTTTGAAATTGATTGCTTAACTGTGTATAATTACCAGGCAGTGTTCGAAGTGAGGAAGACAAGCTTGTAAAGTTCCGTACATACCTCTATTAACTCATTATGAAAATGTATCATATGAGCACTTGAGAGTAAATTTTGAACACTTAGAGTAAGTCTTGATAACGGAAGTAAGTGATGTCACATCATGTTCGATGATAATTTTACAAGATGCTAACTGGTAATCTAAGTGGATTTTATGAAAACTAATGATAGATTTCCATTTTGAAAATGATAAGATATTGTAGGACTGTGACCTACAACTTCTCACGTACCACTCAAAGATCAATACAGAGTCCTACGCTCCTATACGTTTGGTAGTGTCCTTGCATGGGTTTGTACATTCCGTGTCAGCTGTCTCCACAGTGTAGCATGAGGTAAAGTTGTGTGTAGGGAGCAGTAACAAGGACAAGTAAGGTTTACACGGTGCATGATGTTCTCAGCTGTTCGACATGGAGGAGCGCCGTCGGGAGAGGATGCACTACCTGGCCACTCTGATACAGAAGATATGGAAGGGCTGGCGTCAGAAGGTGCTGTACCGACGCATGAAGCGCAGTCAGATTGTCCTGTCTGCCAACTGGAGGGCATTCTGGGTATGTGTGCAACTGTATCTACCCCGTGGATACCCATAGGTCGATGTTAACCCTTCTTCATTTCACCTGTGTGGCTGGTTGATTGTGTGGTTGGTTGATTGTGTGGTTGGTTGATTGTGTGGCTGGTTGATTGTGTGGCTGGTTGATTGTGTGGCTGGTTGATTGTGTGGTTGGTTGAGTGTGTGGCTGGTTGATTGTGTGGCTGGTTGATTGTGTGGCTGGTTGATTTTGTGGCTGGTTGATTGTGTGGCTGGTTGAGTGTGTGGTTGGTTGAGTGTGTGGCTGGTTGATTGTGTGGTTGGTTGAGTGTGTGGCTGGTTGATTGTGTGGCTGGTTGATTGTGTGGCTGGTTGATTGTGTAGCTGGTTGATTGTGTGGCTGGTTGAGTGTGTGGCTGGTTGATTGTGTGGCTGGTTGATTGTGTGGCTGGTTGATTGTGTGGCTGGTTGATTGTGTGGCTGGCTGATAGTGTGGCTGGTTGATTGTGTGGCTGCTTGAGTGTGTGGCTGGTTGATTGTGTGGCTGCTTGAGTGTGTGGCTGCTTGAGTGTGTGGCTGGTTGATTGTGTGGCTGCTTGAGTGTGTGGCTGGCTGATAGTGTGGCTGGTTGATTGTGTGGCTGCTTGAGTGTGTGGCTGGTTGATTGTGTGGCTGGTTGATTGTGTGGCTGGTTGATTGTGTGGCTGGTTGATTGTGTGGCTGCTTGAGTGTGTGGCTGGTTGATTGTGTGGCTGGTTGAGTGTGTGGCTGGTTGATTGTGTGGCTGGTTGATTGTGTGGCTGGTTGATTGTGTGGCTGGTTGAGTGTGTGGCTGGTTGATTGTGTGGCTGGTTGATTGTGTGGTTGGTTATTGTGTGGCTGGTTATTGTGTGGCTGGTTGATTGTGTGGTTGGTTATTGTGTGGTTGGTTATTGTGTGGCTGGTTGATTGTGTGGCTGGTTGATTGTGTGGCTGGTTATTGTGTGGCTGGCTGATTGTGTGGCTGGTTGATTGTGTGGTTGGTTGATTGTGTGGTTGGTTATTGTGTGGCTGGCTGATTGTGTGGCTGGTTGATTGTGTGGTTGGTTATTGTGTGGCTGGTTGATTGTGTGGCTGGTTGATTGTGTGGTTGGTTGAGTGTGTGGCTGGTTGATTGTGTGGCTGGTTGAGTGTGTGGCTGGTTGATTGTGTGGCTGGTTGATTGTGTGGCTGGTTGATTGTGTGGTTGGTTATTGTGTGGTTGGTTATTGTGTGGCTGGTTGATTGTGTGGCTGGTTGATTGTGTGGCTGGTTATTGTGTGGCTGGCTGATTGTGTGGCTGGTTGATTGTGTGGTTGGTTGATTGTGTGGTTGGTTATTGTGTGGCTGGCTGATTGTGTGGCTGGTTGATTGTGTGGTTGGTTATTGTGTGGCTGGCTGATTGTGTGGCTGGTTGATTGTGTGGCTGGTTATTGTGTGGCTGGCTGATTGTGTGGCGGGTTGATTGTGTGGCTGGTTGAGTGTGTGGCTGGTTGATTGTGTGGCTGGCTGATTGTGTGGCTGGTTGATTGTGTGGTTGGTTGATTGTGTGGTTGGTTATTGTGTGGCTGGCTGATTGTGTGGCTGGCTGATTGTGTGGTTGGTTATTGTGTGGCTGGCTGATTGTGTGGCTGGTTGATTGTGTGGTTGGTTGATTGTGTGGTTGGTTATTGTGTGGCTGGCTGATTGTGTGGCTGGTTGATTGTGTGGCTGGTTGATTGTGTGGTTGGTTGAGTGTGTGGCTGGTTGATTGTGTGGTTGGTTGATTGTGTGGCTTGTTGAGTGTGTAGCTGGTTGATTGTGTGGCTGGTTGATTGTGTGGTTGGTTGATTGTGTGGCTGGCTGATTGTGTGGTTGGTTGATTTTGTGGCTGGTTGATTGTGTGGCTGGTTGATTGTGTGGCTGGTTGATTGTGTGGCTGGTTGAATGTGTGGCTGGCTGATTGTGTGGTTGGTTGATTGTGTGGTTGGTTAAGTGTGTGGTTGGTTGATTGTGTGGTTGGTTGATTGTGTGGCTGGTTGATTGTGTGGCTTGTTGAGTGTGTGGCTGGTTGATTGTGTGGTTGGTTGATTGTGTGGTTGGTTGAGTGTGTGGCTGGTTGAGTGTGTGGCTGGTTGAGTGTGTGGCTGGTTGATTGTGTGCCTGGTTGAGTGTGTGGCTGGTTGATTGTGTGCCTGGTTGAGTGTGTGGCTGGTTGATTGTGTGGCTGGTTGATTGTGTGGCTTGTTGATTGTGTGGCTGGTTGATTGTGTGGCTGGTTGATTGTGTGGCTGGTTGATTGTGTGGCTTGTTGATTGTGTGGCTGGTTGATTGTGTGGTTGGTTGATTGTGTGGTTGGTTAAGTGTGTGGCTGGTTGATTGTGTGGCGGGTTGATTGTGTGGCTGGTTGAGTGTGTGGCTGGTTGGCAACCGAATGGTTGTTGTGGTCAGGATCTGTGATTTGTCAGTTGCTGTCAGTTGTTTGTGTAAGGTCGTACCACGATGACATGGATCCTTGTTCACGGTATCACTCACTGGATTGTCTGGTCCAGACTTGATTATTTACTGTCGGCTGTCATATAGCTGGAATAATGCTGAATGCGCCTTTAACAACAAACAAAACGAACAAAACATTCTTTTTTGTGCGTGTCTTCAAAACTGTTGGTTCAAACTGTTGGAGTGTAAAGCAACATTCATTCACTACATGTATGTGGGCAGTGTATGGAGGATATTATTTTGTGTTCATCTCAAACTATGTTTATGACATGAGTATCGTAAACATAGTATGTCATGGACACGAAAATAATGTTCTATTTATTACCGAAGAAGATGTCTACATACAGAGATGAATTTTAGTGTTTACCTATAAGAACAGCAAGTCGCAACAGCGGAACCACAATTTGTCGAATGACGTCAACAATCTTCGGCTATGATGTCGTTTCCAGTGTGACGTCATTCCGACCTCACGTCACAATAAGAATGACGTCAACAATGCCGTCCGTATGACGGAAACAATATACTATTGTCTCGTGACGTGATATGACCCTAGGGCACATATGATTTTTATGACTGATATGTTTGCCCTTGTAGGCAATAAATACATTTGTGCTATGAGATGTTGCATAATGAACTGAGTTTTATTGTCTGTGTCCAGGCCAAGAAGTGCTACAGGAGGAAGAAGAGAAGCGCCTTGATCATCCAGTGCTACTCCCGTGGCTGGAAGGTGAGTCTGGAACTGATCCCTGAATACCACATGCCGGCAGACAATATGCTGTCATGTACCTGATATTGGCATACACTTCCTGATCTATCAAGCACCTGTTGTCTGTACTGAGCCTCAGGCTCTCTCCACAGAACACTCACTTGATGTGTAGACTTACGAACTGTATGTGGCTAGTCTTCGACTGATAGGGCCTCAACGATATCTTTCTCAGGTTAAAGTAAGCATGTTGTGCATCTCTCCTGATGTGCTAAGGGTTGCTGGGTCATTGCTGCTCTCTTTACTGGATGACAAAAGGAGCTTCTTGTGCTAAAGTGCTTTCTCCACCTAGGGGTGAACTTGATGAATTTCCATATAACACTTTTGTCTTCATGTTCTTGCTTCCAGGCCCGAAGATTATTGCGGAAGCTCAAACATGAGCGCCGACGCTTGTTAGCGTCAATCGTCATCCAAAAGACTTTCAAAGGCTGGCAGGTGTGATTCGCTGTTGTCAAGCATGTGTTTTGTTCCTAGTTAACAACCTCCTCCTCATCAACTGCAACCTGTCATTCCCTCATTTCAACATTCATTTCTTTGTTTGAAGCACTGGTGTAAATCTGACAACCATAATAGGTTAATTGTAAGATTGAGCATATCTTTTTGCATGGCTTAGTCACAAAGCTTTTGAGATGAAGCTGTATGCACTAGAGCTGGGACATCGATAGTACATGAGGATGGCAATATTAAGCTGTATACACCACAGCTGGGACATGGATAGTACATGAGGGTTGTGATATTAAGCTGTATACACCACAGCTGGGACATGGATAGTGCGTGAGGGTGGTGATATAAAGCTGTATACACCACAGCTGGGACATGGATAGTGCGTGAGGGTTGTGATATGAAGCTGTATACACCACAGCTGGGACATGGATAGTACATGAGGATGGCAATATTAAGCTGTATACACCACAGCTGGGACATGGATAGTACATGAGGGTTGTGATATTAAGCTGTATACACCACAGCTGGGACATGGATAGTGCATGAGGGTGGCAATATGAAGCTGTATACACCACAGCTGGGATATGGATAGTGCATGAGGGTGGTGATATGAAGCTGTATACACCACAGCTGGGACATGGATAGTACATGAAGGTGGTGATATGAAGCTGTATACACCACAGCTGGGACATGGCATGGATAGTACATGAGGGTGGCAATATGAAGCTGTATACACCACAGCTGGGACATGGATAGTACATGAGGGTGGTGATATGAAGCTGTATACACCACAGCTGGGACATGGATAGTACATGAGGGTGGTGATATGAAGCTGTATACACCACAGCTGGGACATGGATAGTACATGAGGGTGGTGATATGAAGCTGTATACACCACAGCTGGGACATGGATAGTACATGAGGGTGGTGATATGAAGCTGTATACACCACAGCTGGGACATGGATAGTACATGAAGGTGGTGATATGAAGCTGTATACACCACAGCTGGGATATGGCATGGATAGTACATGAGGGTGGCAATATGAAGCTGTATACACCACAGCTGGGACATGGATAGTACATGAGGGTGGTGATATGAAGCTGTATACACCACAGCTGGGACATGGATAGTACATGAGGGTGGTGATATGAAGCTGTATACACCACAGCTGGGACATGGATAGTACATGAAGGTGGTGATATGAAGCTGTATACACCACAGCTGGGACATGGCATGGATAGTACATGAGGGTGGCAATATGAAGCTGTATACACCACAGCTGGGACATGGATAGTACATGAGGGTGGTGATATGAAGCTGTATACACCACAGCTGGGACATGGATAGTACATGAGGGTGGTGATATGAAGCTGTATACACCACAGCTGGGACATGGATAGTACATGAGGGTGGTGATATGAAGCTGTATACACCACAGCTGGGACATGGATAGTACATGAGGGTGGTGATATGAAGCTGTATACACCACAGCTGGGACATGGATAGTACATGAAGGTGGTGATATGAAGCTGTATACACCACAGCTGGGACATGGATAGTACATGAGGGTGGCAATATGAAGCTGTATACACCACAGCTGGGACATGGATAGTACATGAGGGTGGTGATATGAAGCTGTATACACCACAGCTGGGACATGGATAGTACATGAGGGTGGTGATATGAAGCTGTATACACCACAGCTGGGACATGGATAGTACATGAGGGTGGCAATATGAAGCTGTATACACCACAGCTGGGACATGGATAGTACATGAGGGTGGCAATATGAAGCTGTATACACTGGAGTTGGGACATTTGAAGTGAAGTCTCAAGTATCTTTTTTGGAGCCTACATGGCATGGGATGGAATTACTTTAAGAACATGTAAAGACATTTTATTATCTTACAATTAACCTCTTATGGTAGAGATGTAGTGAATTGTAATAGTTTTGTTTGCACTTAGAATTATGGTTTATATTCTTCATTTTACAGGCTCGACGGTTATTGGCGAAACTCAAACATGAACGGAAATGTTTGTTGTCGTCAATTGTGATCCAAAAGACATATAGAGGATGGCAGGTGTGAAACATAGCATGCAACTAGCTAGTTGACTAGTACAATGTAGAGGGAATGCAGCGTTGTTCATGTTAACACAGCACTAGCTAGTTGACTAGTACAATGTAGAGGGAATGCAGCATTGTTCATGTTAACACAGCACTAGCTAGTTGACTAGTACAATGTAGAGGCAATGCAGTGTTGTTCATGTTAACACAGCACTGGCTAGTTGACTAGTACAATGTAGAGGCAATGCAGCGTTGTTCAGGTTAACACAGCACTAGCTAGTTGACTAGTACAATGTAGAGGCAATGCAGTGTTGTTCAGGTTAACACAGCACTGGCTAGTTGACTAGTACAATGTTGAGGCAATGCAGCGTTGTTCAGGTTAACACAGCGCTGGCTAGTTGATTAGTACAATGTAGAGGGAATGCAGAGTTGTTCGTGTTAACACAGCACTGGCTAGTTGACTAGTACAATGTAGAGGGAATGCAATGTTGTTCATGTTAACACAGTGCTGGCTAGTTGACTAGTACAATGTAGAGGGAATGCAATGTTGTTCATGTTAACACAGTGCTGGCTAGTTGACTAGTACAATGTAGAGGGAATGCAACATTGTTCATGTTAACACAGCACTGGCTAGTTGACTAGTACAATGTAGAGGAAATGCAACGTTCATGTTAACACAGCATTAGCTAGTTGACTAGTACAATGTAGAGGGAATGCAACGTTGTTCATGTTAACATAGTGCTGGCTAGTTGACTAGTACAATGTAGAGGGAATGCAACGTTGTTCATGTTAACACAGTGCTGGCTAGTTGACTAGTACAATGTAGAGGGAATGCAACGTTGTTCATGTTAACACAGCATGAGTTCACGCAGAAATTGCCGATAACTTTGATTAAGGCTTCTAACTCACAGTAGATCTTGCAGTCATAGAACTATTTAACTAATTAAACTGTAGTTGATATGGTGCATTGTTCTATAACATTTAACAACGACTTCTCTGGTATGCAGACTCACATTTCAGAGAGTGAGCCAGGGGCTTTATGAGAGTAGCGTTGTTATCATCAATACACCAACATTTGCTATCTCCAGGTGATAGGAGAGGTATCTCTCAAACACAAGTTGTTTGTCAGTTCCCCAAGCTTAAGATGTACAGAAAATGTTTGTAGAACATTCCAATTGACATACCGATTGACATTCCTCTCACTCTCAGTTTCCGTGGAGATAGAGAATGTTTGTGTTGTTCAGATGTTGTTTCGTGGCAAATGCATGTTGTTGTTGGTCATGGTCATGTAAACATTTATCATCGGCTACCATGGTTTAATTAATGTAACATTTCTAATAATAACTTATGTTCACTTAATACTATTATTAATTGGTTAATACATAGATCATTCTCAATATTTGTGTCATAATTATGTTTTTTTAATCTAATTTCAATATGCGCTAAAGTAGTAATATTTCTGATGACTATTTGACAGGGATCTATTATTTGTATAATGCAGTTGAGTAGCGAGAAATGAAATATAAGAAACAAAGGGACTGATAAGCATTAGAGTATTATGTAACATAACAAGATAGCTGATTGTGTTACTAGTAGAGGCTGATGCAACTAAAATGTAATGTGAATCATCGTGCAATGTGAATCAATGTGAATCAATGTGCAGCGTGAATCAATGTGCATGCAGATGTTTGGCAAGGGGCATGTTCTGTGTTTGTTCTCGGTTTGATTTATGTTTGTTATGGCTACAGTGTTTCAGTGCAGCTGCTCTATTTAATGTCAAAGATATCAATGTTGCAGCTGTTCATTTAATGTCAGACATCCATGTTGCAGCTGCTGTTTAATGTCCGATATCACTTTTGCAGAAGCTCTGTTTAATGTAAAAAATATCCAGGTTAATGAGAACATATCGAACATACTATCTCTATCAGATACTGTCTCTATCCTGGTCTAACTCTATTATCTTTTACCTTTTGTCTCAACTGTTTCTTACATATTGTAAATATGAGAATATACATAGATATAGATCGTATATCCCTCTTTAGGTTGGTAAGTGGTTCGTTATGTGTTGCTGTTCGTAATGTCATGTGATATATGTTCCATGGATATATTGATGCTTTGCCTTGATATATGTGTTAGTGCAATACATGTTTTGCTACAAGATGTGACGACATCTAATGCTGTGTCCTGATTGGTTCATTATATGTATTGTAAGCGTTGCTACAGATTGCTGTTGAATATGTGTCGCTGACACTATACTGAATGTTATAAATTGTTGTATACCATTTATTGTTGCCATGGAGATAAGAGATATATGTTAATATCTTCAGGCTCGGAAGCTGCTGGCTAAACTGAAGCATGAGAAGCGAGTCCTATGGTCTGTCACAGTGATACACAAGTTCTTCCTTGGTTGGAAGGTCCGGAAGGAGTACAGTGCCAAGTTCAGGAAGATTGCAGGACCGAAGATTGCAAGATTCTTCAAAATAGCATTGGTATGATCTGAATCTGGAATCCGAATCTGAGCAGAGAATATGTCATTGATTCTGCATTTAGGTGTATTCATGTCTCCATCTGTGTGTAGTATCAGTGGACTAGCTTAAGTTGCCACCACAAGGCAAAATAGGTACCAGTACTATGCTTGTCTATAGGCCCACAATCATTGGGACCAGATCGCCACGCTTTGGGACCAGGTCGTCAAGCTTTGGGACTAGGTTATCAAGTTTTGGGACATGGCCGATTTCATGTCGCTGTAGTGTGGATTGGTGCTCTTGTTTTCAATCCCTTGTTCCTCGGGTCAAGACTTCATTATTTACAGGCCCTGATGAAATGTACTTTGAATGTTGCTGAGTAAGCAGCATTCAGCTCACTATTCAACTGCCAGATAATGCTGACTCAAGCATGTTACTATACTGACAATTGTTCTCCAATATTCAGAAAAAGCAGTATTTGCTGAAGCTGCGTGACAACCTCCCCTCCAAGTCCCCCATCAGCCCTGACTGGCCAAAAGCACCGACACGATTCAAGCAGTCATCTGAAGAACTGAAGAAAATCTTCCACAAATGGAGGGTGAGTAATAGGACCTGAAAATGTGTGTAGGGGGTTGTGAAGTGAGGGTGGTGGTGGAAGTGAGTGAGGGTGGTGGTGGTGAAAGTGATTGAGGGTGGTGGTGGAAGTGAGTGAGGGTGGTGGTGGAAGTGAGTAAGGGTGGTGGTGGAAGTGAGTGAGGGTGGTGGTGGAAGTGAGTGAGGGTGGTGGTGGAAGTGAGTGAGGGTGGTGGTGGAAGTGAGTCAGGGTGGTGGTGGAAGTGAGTCAGGGTGGTGGTGGAAGTGAGTGAGGGTGGTGGTGGAAGTGAGTGAGGGTGGTGGTGGAAGTGAGTGAGGGTGGTGGTGGAAGTGAGTGAGGGTGGTGGTGGAAGTGAGCGAGGGTGGTGGTGGAAGTGAGTGACGGTGGTGGTGGAAGTGAGTGAGGGTGGTGGTGGAAGTGAGTGAGGGTGGTGGTGGAAGTGAGTGAGGGTGGTTGTGGAAGTGAGTGAGGGTGGTGATGGAAGTGAGTGAGGGTGGTGGTGGAAGTGAGTGAGGGTGGTGGTGGAAGTGAGTGAGGGTGGTGGTGGAAGTGAGCGAGGGTGGTGGAGGAAGTGAGCGAGGGTGGTGGTGGAAGTGAGTGAGGGTGGTGGTGGAAGTGAGTGAGGGTGGTGGTGGAAGTGAGTGAGGGTGGTGGTGGAAGTGAGTGAGGGTGGTGGTGGAAGTGAGTGAGGGTGGTGGTGGAAGTGAGTGAGGGTGGTGGTGGAAGTGAGTGAGGGTGGTGGTGGAAGTGAGTGAGGGTGGTGATGGAAGTAAGGGTGGTGGTGGAAGTGAGCGAGGGTGGTGGAGGAAGTGAGTGAGGGTGGTGGTGGAAGTGAGTGAGGGTGGTGGAAGTGAGTGAGGGTGGTGGTGGAAGTGAGTCAGGGTGGTGGTGGAAGTGAGTGAGGGTGGTGGAAGTGAGTGGTGGAAGTGAGTGAGGGTGGTGGAAGTGAGTGGTGGAAGTGAGTGAGGGTGGTGGAAGTGAGTGGTGGAAGTGAGTGAGGGTGGTGGAAGTGAGTGAGGGTGGTGGAAGTGAGTGAGGGTGGTGGTGGAAGTGAGTGAGGGTGGTGGTGGAAGTGAGTGAGGGTGGTGGTGGAAGTGAGTGAGGGTGGTGGTGGAAGTGAGTGACGGTGGTGGTGGAAGTGAGTGACGGTGGTGGTGGAAGTGAGGGTGATGGTGGAAGTGAGTAAGGGTGGTGGTGGAAGTGAGTAAGGGTGGTGGTGGAAGTGAGTGAGGGTGGTGGTGGAAGTGAGTGAGGGTGGTGGTGGAAGTGAGTGAGGGTGGTGGTGGAAGTGAGTCAGGGTGGTGGTGGAAGTGAGTGAGGGTGGTGGTGGAAGTGAGTGAGGGTGGTGGTGGAAGTGAGTGAGGGTGGTGGTGGAAGTGAGTGAGGGTGGTGGAAGTGAGTGAGGGTGGTGGTGGAAGTGAGTGAGGGTGGTGGAAGTGAGTGAGGGTGGTGGTGGAAGTGAGAGAGGGTGGTGGAAGTGAGTGAGGGTGGTGGTGGAAGTGAGTAAGGGTGGTGGTGGAAGTGAGTAAGGGTGGTGGTGGAAGTGAGTAAGGGTGGTGGTGGAAGTGAGTAAGGGTGGTGGTGGAAGTGAGTGAGGGTGGTGGTGGAAGTGAGTGAGGGTGGTGGTGGAAGTGAGTAAGGGTGGTGGTGGAAGTGAGTAAGGGTGGTGGTGGAAGTGAGTAAGGGTGGTGGTGGAAGTGAGTGAGGGTGGTGGTGGAAGTGAGTAAGGGTGATGGTGGAAGTGAGTGAGGGTGGTGGTGGAAGTGAGTAAGGGTGATGGTGGAAGTGAGTGAGGGTGGTGGTGGAAGTGAGTAAGGGTGATGGTGGAAGTGAGTGAGGGTGGTGGTGGAAGTGAGTAAGGGTGATGGTGGAAGTGAGTGAGGGTGGTGGTGGAAGTGAGTGAGGGTGGTGGAAGTGAGTGACGGTGGTGGTGGAAGTGAGTGAGGGTGGTGGAAGTGAGTGAGGGTGGTGGTGGAAGTGAGTAAGGGTGGTGGTGGAAGTGAGTCAGGGTGGTGGTGGAAGTGAGTCAGGGTGGTGGTGGAAGTGAGTTAGTGAGGGTGGTGGTGGAAGTGAGTGAGGGTGGTGGTGGAAGTGAGTGAGGGTGGTGGTGGAAGTGAGTGAGGGTGGTGGTGGAAGTGAGTGAGGGTGGTGGTGGAAGTGAGTGAGGGTGGTGGTGGAAGTGAGTAAGGGTGGTGGTGGAAGTGAGTCAGGGTGGTGGTGGAAGTGAGTGACGGTGGTGGTGGAAGTGAGTGAGGGTGGTGGTGGAAGTGAGTGAGGGTGGTGGTGGAAGTGAGTGAGGGTGGTGGTGGAAGTGAGTGACGGTGGTGGTGGAAGTGAGTGAGGGTGGTGGTGGAAGTGAGTGAGGGTGGTGGAAGTGAGTGGTGGAAGTGAGTGAGGGTGGTGGAAGTGAGTGGTGGAAGTGAGTGAGGGTGGTGGAAGTGAGTGAGGGTGGTGGAAGTGAGTGAGGGTGGTGGTGGAAGTGAGCGAGGGTGGTGGTGGAAGTGAGTGACGGTGGTGGTGGAAGTGAGTGAGGGTGGTGGTGGAAGTGAGTGAGGGTGGTGGTGGAAGTGAGTGAGGGTGGTGGTGGAAGTGAGTGACGGTGGTGGTGGAAGTGAGTGAGGGTGGTGGTGGAAGTGAGTGAGGGTGGTGGTGGAAGTGAGTGAGGGTGGTGGTGGAAGTGAGTGAGGGTGGTGGTGGAAGTGAGTCAGGGTGGTGGTGGAAGTGAGTGACGGTGGTGGTGGAAGTGAGTGAGGGTGGTGGTGGAAGTGAGTGAGGGTGGTGGTGGAAGTGAGTGAGGGTGGTGGTGGAAGTGAGTGAGGGTGGTGGTGGAAGTGAGTGAGGGTGGTGGTGGAAGTGAGTGAGGGTGGTGGAAGTGAGTGACGGTGGTGGTGGAAGTGAGTGACGGTGGTGGTGGAAGTGACTGTGTGTGAAAGACCTGTAGGGGAGGTAGCAATAGGTGAGGTGAGTGATAGGGAAGAAGGAAGTTGAGAAGAAAAGCTAGAGCCTCATTGTGATGTCAGATGTCATTGTGATGTCAGATGTCATGGTGATGTCATATATCTTTGTGATGTCAGATGTTGTGATGTCAGATGTTTTTGTGATGTCAGATGTCGTGATGTCAGATGTCTTTATAATGTCGGATGTCGTGATGTCAGATGTCTTTGTGATGTCAGATGTTGTTGTGATGTCAGATGTCATTGTGATGTCAGATGTCGTGATGTCCGATGTCTTTATAATGTTGGATGTTGTGATGTCAGATGTCTTTGTGATGTCAGATGTCGTGATGTCCGATGTCTGTATAATGTTGGATGTTGTGATGTCAGATGTCTTTGTGATGTCAGATGTCATGATGTCAGATGTCTTTATAATGTCGGATGTCGTGATGTCCGATGTCATTGTGATGTCAGATGTCGTGATGTCCGATGTCTTTATAATGTTGGATGTTGTGATGTCAGATGTCATGATGTCAGATGTCTTTGTGATGTCAGATGTCGTGATGTCAGATGTCATTGAGATGTCAGATGTCATTGTTTTCTACCTCAGGTCAAACTGTTCTGTTTGTTTTTCTATCACATGGGGAAGAAGTGTTTCCTCAAAGTGTCAAATGAATCTCTTTAACAAGAATATATAATCCCAATGTATTACCAAATGTATTATTTGTTGGCTTTGCCGTGTAAAGGAAATAATGACCTTATATAATGCCCCTTAAATTCATCCTCTGAAATTACTACTGGTAAAACTAACACAATGACATGTAAGAGGAAAGTGTATAGCCTTTCTGTGCATCGACAGATGGGGTTTCAGGTCATACTGGTGTATGCTGCAAACCACCACCTATTACACCAGCCCCCGGGGAATATCAGTGTCACTTTCCGTACAGAAATGTGTAGCTCTGGCTGCTCCATTATATCCCAGTACTCAGTGTCCATATTTGTGTTTCCAGTGTGCCAAGTATCGATCACGATTTGATGAAGCTGCGCGATATCGAATGAAAGAAAAGGTGACGGCCAGCAACATTTTCAAGGACAAGAAGGAAATCTACCCCAGCAGGTGGGGAGCACTGTCTAGCTACAAGTGATAATTACTGCACATGATTTGTAATGTGTGTAGGCTAACATTAAGGTGGCGGAGTCATCTAGGGCTGCATGTTGCAGAGTTGCATTCCTTAGGCATGCCAGAATCCAATGATCAGAACCCCAAGTTCCCCCCGATTATGGGTGAAATGTAATACCAAAAGACTTGGTAGAAGGGGCTGGGACAAGGACTGGTCGGCTCAGAGTCAGTATACTGTGTGTGAGTGGGGTATCCATGTTAAGCTGCGACATGGTATCTCAGTGGGCTAGCACTTTAAAACTGGCACAAGATGTGACTAGTACAAGCAGCCACACACACACGTGCAATATTACTGCAATAATCTTGAACGAGCCTTTCAACCCCACCTCACTTCATGTATGCTCTGTACTTGGTGAAGCATATGCTTTGGGTTGGTTTGGAGATGAGCCTAGTGTGTTATCAATGTAGAGGTAGGCTACCTGTAGATTTAACGGCACTAAATTGAATATGGAACCGAACACACAGCATGAGGTTTCAAATGTTAAGTTTAATGTGGTTAAATCTAATGGTTACCTAGCTTTTCTTTGAAAACACAGTATGTTTATCTCCATTCTACCATGACTAAATAAAACGTGTATTCTTTGGTGTTAGTGAATACATTGAGTGAAATGGCATGGGTTGAATCTAGTGCTTTGAGTGGGATGTCGATCAAGGAATCACTGACAACAGCCTTTAAACAAAATATGGCGCTGTATATACTACAGCAGTTTGTTTACACCGTAATACTTCACTCGAACCTATGACAGGCATTGAAAGCACATAAGCAAGGCAACTTGGTAAGCTAACATGAGGTGGGCACCCCTAAAGAAAACTAAGCAAGCCTTGCAAAGGTTTTGTTCTACACCGCACATCACTATTATGACGTCATATCGCTCATTGTGAGACAAAAGATATGTCATAGTCATATATGGTAAAGCCTCAAATAGCAAGCTGTCTATTGTCCTGAAAACTTGAAACACATTCTCTTTGTAGATTTCTATCATGTTTTCTGCACGAAATGTATTGCCACAGATCCTTCGAATGTTGTAGTTACTGCAACTTAACATTTTGTAACCTTTTATTGTACATATAATTATTTAAATATATCTACCAACAGTGTCTGTAGATGAACGACTATTCTAAAGATATTAGCTTCGATGGTGATATGGCCGTCAAATCGGATGTTTCAATCAGAGGGTGTTAAATATGATTTGATAACCTTTAGGTAACCATTCAAATTCGAGTATTTTCCAAATTCATGGTAGAATAAAGGGTATGCTATGGACTGTGTGAAGCTTATGGTCTGGTTGACAATGCATGGATTGGCTAAAGAATGTCAGTGATTATTTAAAGTGTCCCCTCCTTTCAGTGTGGGTGAAGCGTTCCGAGGTGACTACGCGTCTCTACAACAGAACCAGAAGTGGAAGAAGCTGTCCGGTCAGACCGCAGATCAGCAGATCGTCTTTGCTGCACTGGTCATGAAGATCAACAGAGCCAACGGGAAGGTGAGACATTCATAGACGAGGTGAGGACAAATATGTCCATGTTCCAAATTCTTCTTAAGTCAGAAATATTGATTCATTGCATGGTTTGTGTTTAACATGCACTACTCAACAGATGATAGGGATATGGCCCTCATGTCCACTCAGTAGACAGCTGCTTAAAGGTAGGGCTGGGAAAGTTTGGGTGGTTCCTGAGTAGGACCCAGGTACACACAGGACTACCCAGACCTGTCACGTGATATATAGTTTGGTGACAATGACCAAAGTCCATGGTTATAATTTAAGTCACTAATGTTTGCATTCCTTCTGACTTTTATATCTTTGAGTAAAGATATAACTTATGTCAACTTGTATACATGATCAGATCGTTTTTTACAGTCATGTATCTAAATAGATTTTGTCAGGGATTTGAATTGACAAATCAAAATCAGACATTTTATATCAAACTCCTACAGCAGGTACCCGGTCGGGTCGGGGAATAGGGGGCCGGTACTTGTAGTACATTTGAACTCTTTCCGGCCCTAATGAATATACATCAGTCCAAAGTACATTCCTATGTTCAACCAGTTCCCACTGGAGGGTAGGAGTATCCGTATCAGAAGAAGAGCAGTATATTGTGTGTATATCACTGATGATGTTGTGTGTTCTGCAGATGGTGCAGATGCTGTTTGTGATGAGCACACAGGCCATCTTGATCATTGACAACAAGACCATGGCCCTGAAGTACAGAATCCCTCTGGGCCAGATACACCGCATCTCTCTCAGTCCATACCAGGACAAGCTCGTCATCTTCCATATTCAGAAGTCAGGAGTAAGTCGAGGGGATGGGGAAGGGTTTTTATGGGGTAGGTCTGGAATGAGTCGGGGGCAGCATGGCTTGAGGAGAGTGGCTTGGAGAGTGAGGCTTGAGGACAGTGGCTTGGGGAGCATGGCTTGGGGAGCGTGGCTTGGGCAGCATGGCTTGGGCAGTGTGGCTTGGGGAGAATGGCTTGGGGAGCGTGGCTTGGGGAGCGTGGCTTGGGCAGCATGGCTTGGGGAGCGTGGCTTGGGCAGCATGGCTTGGGCAGCATGGCTTGGGGAGCATGGCTTGGGGAGCGTGGCTTGGGGAGCGTGGCTTGGGCAGCATGGCTTGGGGAGCATGGCTTGGGGAGCATGGCTTGGGGAGCGTGGCTTGGGCAGCATGGCTTGGGGAGCGTGGCTTGGGGAGCATGGCTTGGGGAGCGTGGCTTGGGCAGCATGGCTTGGGCAGTGTGGCTTGGGGAGAATGGCTTGTAGAGAGTGGCTTTTGGGGAGTGGGGTTTGGGGTGTGCGGCTTGGGGAGCGTGGCTTTGGGAGCACGGCTTGGGTAGCACGGCTTGGGGAGAGAGGCTTGGGCAGCATGGCTCGGGGAACGTGGCTTGTGTTGAGTGGTTTGGGGAGCGTGGCTTGGGGGAGTGAGGCTTGGGGAATGATAAGGAACGTTAATGTTGGTAATGGGTCCTTAACCCTGGAGAAAAACAACTGACCTCCATTTCTGATACCCAGTCCACCATTTTGTTGGGCGGTGAGGTAGCCCAGTGGTTAAAGCGTTCACTCGTCAAACCAAATTGGGCATAATGTTTGAAGCCCCTTTCCGGGGTGTCCCTTGCTGTGGTAGTGCTGGAATATTGCAGAAACAGTATGCTCACTCACTCACTCACTCACTCACTCCACCATTTTGTAATTCACATCAATCCATATCTCTGTCTCAGTACACAAATGTCATACAGACTGGGTTCTCTTCTTGTGGATTGTCAAGAAAATATTTTAACCCATTTGTTGCAGAGTGAAAACGGTGATATTTTGTCGAAGAAGGGAGACTTCATCTTCAGCTGTGATCCCCATGTGATAGAACTGGTAGCCAAGGCGTACCTGGTGGTGCAGAACCACACCAAGAAGCCCCCGGAGGTGCAGATATCTCCACAGTATGTATACCCTGTCAGTTAGCACTGGGGTCATTATCACTGACAATATCAGGTTTGCAGTAGTTGGGGATACAGGTGACCCAGTCATCTATGTGCAGAGTTGAATCCCTTAGGCATTCCAAAACCATGGTACATGTCATGAAAAGGTCTAAGTTGAAGGTCATGAGTTAGAAAAAATATTGGTTACACTTTTTCAAAAAGCATTACTTTATAAGTCATACCAAATGAAATGTTAGCGCCATATCTATCAAAGGTCAAGGTCAATTTAGAGGTTATTGTGAAGCATGGTTGTATCATTCATTGCTGGATGCTGTTGTAGTTTGACTTGTACAAGCCTGGGACTTGATGAATGTTGGATGTTAAGACGTCTTGAATAAGGTCAGGGTCTAGATGTTTTTGAATTGAACGTAAAGGGTGATATTAAGATGTGTTGAGAAAATGGGGTTAATGGGTCTGCTTCTGTTTTTTGTTTGCAAACACGTCTAGTTCTAATTAAGGGCTAGACATTGTGTGACAATCGTTAGAATATATCTCTGTGCAAATGGATGATTTGACAGGTAGTGTGCTGAACATTACTTCCTATGGTATGTCAGGCAGGTTGAGGACTGGATAGAACCCACTTGTGAATGTATTGTTTGTTTGTTGTTTAACACGGCACTCAGCAATATTCCAGCTATTTGACGGTGGTCTGTAAATAATCAAATTTGATGATTGATTGATGTGAGCATCGATCCACACAATTGGGATACAATGACATGCATCAACCAGGTTGATCCACCTGATCCTGTTAATCGCCTCTTATGATAAACATGGGTTGCTGAGGACCTATTCTAACCCGGATCTTCACAGGTGGGTGAATGTATTGTACTGACTTTCTCCTTGTAGGTTGTTAGCAGAGTTCAAGGGTTCCAGTGTTGAGGTCGCCTTCAGCAAAGACGCACAGAGCATCCAGGGTGCTGGCCTCAAAGTCACTCGCAAAGGAAACAGACTTGATGTATTCAATGCATGATGAGGCAGTTATGGCAACTTAATCACTTAATCCATAATTTATACACCAATGAACAACTGATGATCTGGCAGTGTTGATTTCCGTGACCTGAGGATCCATCCTGGCGTCAGAACCAATACCATCGCTGGCGCCAGGTTTTCTCATGTGATAAAGTGTGTATTGGTTGGCACCAGTCTGGAGTGCCTTGTCGCAACAACACTAAGAAGGAACTACAATACATACATACGTGTATGCTTGATGGAGCTAGGTCAGGGGACACACAGCAGTTGTCAAAATGGAAGGAAATTGATTTAGCACCATATCTACGCAATGGGAGAAATATTAAGGATGATTCCGAGAGTTGGATATGCAATCAAGGGAGATAATTCAATCTGGTGTCAGAAACAGACTGCTGTGATGGATAATAATCAGACTGTGTGATTTTATATGATTCAACACTTGGTTTTTCCATCTCATTAAGTGTTTTTTCGTAAAGATGTTTTTATACAAGATTACAGAATTTATGTTTAGGCAAGTGGGACCAGAAAGTACTAACATGAGAAAAGAATGAATGTACGGATGTTTGTCATCTGATGATGCCTGATATGGGGGACTTGAAGGGCCAGTTTTGCTTCAGTGGGGACTAAGGGAGCTTCGCAGGGCTAAGGGTGCTTCAAGCACCAACTGTGCTTCAGCAGGTAATCCTGAGGGTATGATAAAGCACCTGAGTGCAAATAAGAGGCAACACAAGTTTGGGTCAGACACACAGAAATAGTTAAAGCTTGTAACACAATATGGGAAGGGAGGGGAGGCTTGTAACAATGTGGGAAGGGAGGCTTGTTTCACCATATGGGAGGGGAGGCTTGTAACAATGTGGGAAGGGAGGCTTGTTTCACCATATGGGAGGGGAGGTTTGTAACAATGTGGGAAGCTATGCTTGTTTCACAATGTGGGAAGGGAGGCTTGTTTCTCCAGAGTCAGATCGGGTTGGCAGTTTCATGTAGAATCCATGTAGAAGACAGTCTGATGGTCCTTGTCTCCCTTGTGTGTGTTGGTAGTAAGGACACATGTAGAAGCAGGAGCCAAGTAGTGGGAAAGTATTTCCCGAATGTTAAACTGTAGGGGGCTATTGCAAGTGTGACTGACCATGAGAGAACAATTGAGAAAATGTTAAAGATTTCATCGGTAATGTTTGTAGGGGACCAAAAATGATATTTAGAGTATCAGACCGTACATACCAAATACAGATATTTTTTACATTTCTGTTAGTTCCATGTTTGACAAAACCAGTAAGTTTGCCTTTGTCTGAGAATCTTCCAAACGGTGATGTTATTGTAGCTTTAAGCATGGCTCCATGCAGTGAACAAGTTGTTGAACAGACTTTCTACACATGTTGTCATCTTGTTATACTTTGTATACATTTCATTGATGTCAATACCAATATGCAATATGTTTGATTCAGTGATATATGATATGACACAGTTTCCATATCATACAATGTTGCACTGTTACATGTGAATGTAGGCGCTAACTCCCAATACATAACACATGGTCAGATACCTGTACCAGATTTTCTGGTAAATTGTATATCATCAGGTCTCGTGATATTTTATCGCAAATTCACATATTCATTGACCAAGTTTGTTATCTCCTTGTCATTCACCTGAAGCGATATGATGTAGTATTGCACACTACACAATATAGCAGTTTTCCAGAAGCTAGTACCCAAGGATGGTGGACTGTACACAAGAAAATATGGTACTTGCTTGGTCAGCTGGTCACTGCAGAATGGGCACTAATACACTACAAATCCATTCCATTCCCAGGGACAAGAATGACGCTATTGTCTTGTGCCTGTTATGACGCCTGTTTTCCATGCCTGGCCGTCACTCCAGGCTAAATAAGCACAACTTTTAACTCTGATGGAGAAGGGAGATCGTCTTGTGTAGTTCATGACCATTACATAATTAATGTATGGAGTAACAAAACTGTTTGTGTTGTGATTTATACTCCCAAATAGCTGAGCATGGAATCAGGATGGACACGGATCTGTGACTGGGGCTATAATGTCATGTGTTAGCAGCAGTACAGATGGGAAGAGCCACATCAGTCTTTACTGTCTATCATTGAATAATTATTTCATATTATCAGATTGTGCTGTACAAAATTCAGGGCAGGTAGACAGTAATTCAGTGGACTGTTCCACAAAGCGATCTTAGCAGTATGATGATCGTAACCCCCATATTTTAACATAGGCTTACGATAGTTGTGGTGCTACGATCACTTTGTGGAACTTGACAATCGAACAGGCCAACCGGTGGTTGGTAGTGTGAGCATGGATTCACACCAGAAGGTACAAACACCTGTTCAGGCAGTCATGTCATAGCAGAGTTTCTGTCAGAGAGCCACCAAGAGCTGTGTGTTGCAGCTGAGATGCAGAGTGTTTAAAACTAGTCACCACTTTCTAAAGGAATTTGTTTAGGTTTATCACCAGGATGCATGTGTAGGAGTGCTTCTGTCATGGTGGGCCTTGGTAGGCTATCCACATGTGTTATGTGCCATGACATGTTTCCTGCATGTGTTGTATGACATTTCAGGTGATACTTCTCAAGATGTTCCAGTCAATATATAGCTCTGAATATACACATATATATATATCTGATAAGAGTAGATTATTTAGGACCCTTGAATGTTGCCCATAATCTTTCCTCTCAGGCAGAGATGCCACTATTGCCAGTCTTTTCATGCAGGACTGCCAGTGTTGATAGTTCTATTGGCAGCACTAACCTGCATTAATAAATGAGATACATTTTCAATTTCATTTGGTTTCTAGAGAAATGGTTCACACAAAGATGCCATGGTTACCAGATCCACGGAGTGTGATTGGGGCATGTTAGTGATACATGCCTGCTGACAGGTGCAGCTGTACCCAAGACACAATTGGCAAGAGGACACAGCGTCGCCCATGAATATAAATAAACTCCTTTCATGTTACCCCAGTCATCTTAAACTTGCACAGTACAGACTCGCTATCACCAGAATTATGTTGAATTTTGAAAATAAAACAATGTGATTTGTTTGTATGAAAAGGCTGTATAATTCCTACATTTTGGCCCTCCTGTGACAAGATGCTGCTGCGAGTGGCAGATGATTGGGTTGGCATCTCTGGCCATTATTATTTAACTATGCATATATCTTCTATATATATGTTGCTTGTTATAGTTAGTGAGATATTTATTTTTGTCACAGTGTTACCATGTTGATGACTGGTGTACATGGTGTAGTTTCTTCTTGCATGCATATATACACACAGACCCTTCATTGTACCATTGTCTTTGCTGCTAGGGGAATATCTATAAGCTGTTACAACATCTGAATAAGTACGAACACAAAATTGCTTATTAACCTACGAATAATTTCAGCCCTTTTTAGACTCAATATTGATGATATGAGGAGAATACTATGTATATAGCTTCAACACAGATGCTGTATGTTAGCCTTTCACTGTCATTGTAGTCCATTAATGTACATATGGTTAAACTTCCAGGTGGTTTCATTATCTACAAGGTGACAATTCAGTGCATTGTTCCATCAGCTACAGTGTGGCATTTAATGCATTGTTCCATCAGCTACAGTGTGGCAGTTAATGCATTGTTCCATCAGCTCAGTGGCATTTAATGCATTGTTCCATCAGCTAATAATGCATTGTTCCATCAGCTACAGTGTGGCATGTAATGCATTGTTCCATCAGCTACAGTGTGACAGTTAATGCATTGTTCCATCAGCTGCATTGTGGCAGTTATTGCAGTGTCCATCAGCTGCATTGTGGCAGTTATTGCAGTGTCCATCAGCTGCATTGTGGCAGTTAATGCACTTTTCCATCAGCTGCATTGTGGTAATTAATGCATTGTTCCATCAGCTGCATTGTGACAGTTAATGCATTATTCCATCAGCTACAGTTTGGCAGTTAATGCATTTGCTCCAACTCGGTGTTGCAGTTAATGCATTGTTCCATCACCTCCATTGTGACAGTTATGCATTGTCAATGCACTTCGGTGTGGCAGTTGAAGCAGTCACATAACTATCATCAAATGAATGGGCTTGTTCTTGGAGCAGTACTTGACATTCATTTTGCCAAACCAGAGTGCAGCAGCTTGTTTCTGAAGCTGCATTTACTATCAAAGCCAACATTTTACATTGCAGAATACTTTTTATACCACCAATACTTTTTTTTATTATCTTGGTTATTCTTTACCATGTGAGAGTAATCAAACATCATTGCTGAAACAATATGTTGCATTTCTAATCTGTTGTATGTGAAGCTCCATAGTAAAATTTATTGTCACTGTAGATAGATTCCAATATGTTGATGCAATAAATTGTATGATGTGACAAAGTAACATATGCTAAGGCTTGGATGCAGTGTTTTCAAAATATGGTGTGGGGTGCACTTATTTACTTGTAAACATTTCAGCTTCTATCATATCAACCTTGTTTTTGTTACTTTCTCTGAAATGTATAAAGGGAAGCTACTCTGTCATCCCCTCACCTCCTCCTCTGCATCGGTCTGTTCCTGCCCGGTTTTGTTTGTGACGTATCTCACGCTGCATGTTCCGCTGTGCTATTCAGACAGTATATCCATGTGAAGGCATATACTGTATAATGTGTATATTGTGTGATTCTGAGAGTGAGTGAAATCATTTGGTAAATGATAAATATTGCTATTATTATTAAGATTATTATTCTTGATCTTCACACAAACTGTCTCAAGCAGTGAGTGCCACTGATCAGTCGGTTCTGAGCTGCATGCCGTCGACACAGATTTGGTTAATCTATCAATCTTGTTATTTTGATTTTTCATCTACTTTGACCAATATGTTGTATATTTTATACTAGCTGAATGTTGTGGCTATATAATATATACCAGGAAACATTTTAGTTAACCAGAATAAACATGCTGGACAAATACAGATATCAGTTGTTTTCTCGTCATTCTCATAGCATTTCTTGCAGCCATGCAGGTCTATGTGAGATCTCATTGCACACCAGTCATGTAGGTCTAAGTGAGATATCATTACACAATAGTCATGTGGGTCTAAGTTAGATCTCATTGCAAACCAGTCATGTAGGTCTAAGTGAGATCTCATTGCACACCAGTCATGAAGATCTAAGTGAGATCTCATTACACAATAGTCATGTGGGTCTAAGTGAGATCTCATGCAAACCAGTCACTGAGCCACTTTTGGATGATAAATCTTATTACACACCAGTCATGTAGGTCAAAGTGAGATCTCTTGACTAATTAGTCTTGTGGGTCAAGGAGATCGTATCACACACCAGTCATGTAGGTCAAAGTGAGATCTCATGACTAATTAGTCTTGTGGGTCAAGGAGATCGTATCACACACCAGTCATGTAGGTCAAAGTGAGATCTCATGACTAATTAGTCTTGTGGGTCAAGGAGATCGTATCACACACCAGTCATGTAGGTCAAAGTGAGATCTCATGACTAATTAGTCTTGTGGGTCAAGGAGATCGTATCACACACCAGTCATGTAGGTCAAAGTGAGATCTCTTGACTAATTAGTCTTGTGGGTCAAGGAGATCGTATCACACACCAGTCATGTAGGTCAAAGTGAGATCTCATGACTAATTAGTCTTGTGGGTCAAGGAGATCGTATCACACACCAGTCATGTAGGTCAAAGTGAGATCTCATGACACAAGTCTTGTGGGTCAAGAAGATCGTATTACACACCAGTCATGTAGGTCAAAGTGAGATCTCATGACACATTAGTCTTGTGGGTCAAGAAGATCGTATTACACACCAGTCATGTAGGTCAAAGTGAGATCTCATGACACATTAGTCTTGTGGGTCAAGAAGATCGTATTACACACCAGTCATGTAGGTCAAAGTGAGATTTGTTTACATATTAGTCGTGTAGGTCTAAGTGAGATCTCATTTCATGCTGGTCATTAAGCTCAAAGTGAGATTTCATAACATCGGTCACGTGGGTCAAAGTGAGATCTCATTACGCATGGGAGATGCAGGTCAGAGTGGGATCTCATTGCACATCAGTAATACAAATATATAACTTTATTCTTTTCTCCGTTGAAGTTGGAGCAATTTTTCTTTCAACATCACCAATCGACATGGTTATTCACTTGATTCTTTCTCTGACAGATGTATAAAACCTACTCACATAAAAATGTCAAATCATACCTTTCTGGAATTCAATGGAAAAAAGACAGAATGGACGTTGTGTAAACATGTTTTTGGCTGAATTTAGGGTCTGTCCCGTACCCAGTGTATCTTGACTGTGATGTCACGCATTCACCGCTATAAATCCCAGATCCCCTTTCAAGCGCACACATCCGCCGTCACCATAAAGGCGGCAATCATCCTCCTTGTCACGTCTCTTGTCAGGGCTGTCGGTGAGTTGTCTCCCCTTTACCTTCACACCCGAGACGACCAGACAGGTTTGGTTTAACGTCGCTTTAAAGGGTATTTCATGTATAGCACAGCTACTATGGAAGAAATTCGCTATGGAAAGTTGCATCGGTTATGCGTGCCAGAAAAGTATGATCATGGGTTCGAATCCCAGATTCCCTGTAATTATATGTCGGCAACATACCCGTGGTCGTGGATTTCAGGGGGACACGGGTGGCCCAGTCGTCTAAGGCACCGCAATTCGCTGGGCAGAGTTGCGTCCCTTGGGCACGCCAGAAACCTATGATTGTGGGTTCCAATCCCGGTTCACCCCGATTATGTTTCTAGGTTTGTAAGCACTATAACCGTGCTCTTGGGTTTCACCGAAGTGGTAAACGTCTGAGATCTGCATCACTTCGGGCTTTCCTCCCACATGAAGTTGACACACCGTGATATAACTGAGTACCGTTAAAAGCGGCGTTAAGCCCAACTCACTCACTCAATCAGCTTAATTACGATGTGTCAGATTAGGTCTTTGGAAGACCCAAGGATTATGAACAGGGCGAATCTGATATTCGATCTGAAGACCAGTTGATCCTTTCCATGGCTGAGGTAGGGCATCTCTGTGGCTCCTTTAACCACTGGGACAGCCAATCCCCCAAAATAACCAGGATATAACCGGTCCCTGGCTCGCTGACTTTATTGATGCATGTCATCGATCCCAATTGCTTGGATCGATGTTCATGACATTAATCACTGGATTGTCAGACTCGATTATTTACAGACCGCCATCATATAGCTGGAATATTGCTGAGTGCAGCGTTAAACAACAAACCAACCAACCTTGAGTGTTAGACGTGCAGCTCACCAGCTTCCCTGGCTGAGCGATGAGTATTGTCATTTGCTTGTGACGTCATGGTAACTGATGACGTCGCAATGTTCTGCTAAGCATTGTGTCTCAGTTCGTTGTAGGGTATCTCCACTAGGATATTGATCTCAGGTCTATCTTAATGGGAGACCTATCCTACTGTAGACATCCTGGTAGACCTATCCCACTGTAGACATCCTGGTAGACCTATCCTACTGTAGACATCCTGGTAGACCTATCCTACTGTAGACTTACTGGTACATTTCCACATTTGACGCAACAGTGATCAAAATAATGTTCGACTCAATTCCCTATTGACAATACGTACACTATATTGATGTAGTTTTTCAGGTAAACAGCGAAATATGAAACAGCCATCTTTGTGATTTTATGTACATATTTCCAAGGCCGAGGGATATCCGTGACGTGTGTGCGCGCGCACGTGTGTAACCAATCTACACTTGATGCATGTGCACGTAAAACCATTAAGACACTAAATGCACTCACATTCACTTAGGGCACTGCACGTGAGACAAATCTGTACTTGGTGGACTGCATGTGAAACCAATCTACAATTGGTTCACTGCACGCGTAACCCATCTGTACTTGGTGCACTGTACGTCAAACCAATCTGTACTTGGTGCCCTGCACGTGTAAACCATCTGTACTTGGTGCACCGCACAAGAAACCCAACTATGCTTGGTGAAATACAAATGGAAGTTATCTATACTTAGTGTCTACACGTGTAACCCATCTGTACTTAATGAACTGCCCGTGTAACCCATGTGTACTTGATGAACTGCACGTGTAACTCATCTGTACTTGATGAACTGCCCGTGTAACCCATGTGTACTTGATGCACTGCCCGTGTAACCCATGTGTACTTGATGCACTGCCCGTGTAACCCATGTGTACTTGATGAACTGCACATGTAACCTATCTGAGTTTGGTGCACTGCACATAAAACCCATCTACAAATCTGTACTTGATGCACTGCACGTGTAACTCATCTGAACTTGGTGCACTGCACATGAAACCCAATTGACTTGATGTACTTCAAGTGAAAGCTACCTACACTCACTGCACTGCACGTGTAACCCATCTGTACTTGATGTACTGCACCTGAAATCCATCTGTACTTGATGTACTGCACCTGAAATCCATCTGTACCTGATGTACTGCACGTGTAATTCATCTGAACTAAGTGCACTGCACATGAAACCCATCTGCACTACTAGTGAAACCAACCTACAATTGGTGCACTGCACGTGTCATCCATCTGTACTTGATTTACTGCACGTGTAACCCATCTATACTTGATGCACGGGCACTATTAACCATTAAGACCCTAGGTGCACTGAACGTGTCGCCCTGATGAAATTTGTCACAGAAGCAACACTACACATATTTACATCAGAGACATGGATTTATTCTGTGTACATTTTCGTAGATCAAATATTCACTTTGTCTGCCGGCACTATCAGAGAAAACGTACCTGAAAATAGAGAACAATTTATGATAAACTCAAGCGTGATATAGTCCTAGTCTGATGGTGTGACGATACATAGTTCTAGTCTGATGGTGTGACGATAATAGTTCTAGTCTGATGGTGTGACGATACATTGTTCTAGTCTGATGGTGTGACGATACATAGTTCTAGTCTGATGGTATGTCGATACATAGTTCTAGTCTGATGGTGTGACGATACATAGTTCTAGCCTGATGGTGTGACGATACATAGTTCTAGTCTGATGGTGTGACGATACATAGTTCTAACTTGATGGTTTGACTGTACAACGTGAGTGTTTTGTCTGTGGCCACCGTGGGAGTATTTTGTTTGAGACAGCTGTTGTCAGTGTTTTGTCTGAGACAACTGTGTGGAGTGTTTTGTCTGAGACAGCTGTGTTGAGTGTTTTGTCTGAGACAGCTGTTATGAGTGTCTTCTTTGAGACAGCTTTGTTGAGTGTTTTGTCTGAGACAGCTGTGTGGATGTGTTTGGTCTGAGACAGCTGTTGTGAGTGTTTTGTTTGAGACAGCTGTTGTGAGTGTTTTGTCTGAGACAGCTGTGTTGGGTGTTTTGTCTGAGACAGCTGTTGTGAGTGTTTTGTCTGAGACAGCTGTTGTGAGTGTTTTGTCTGAGACAGCTGTGTTGAGTGTTTTGTCTGAGACAACTGTGTTGAGTGTTTTGTCTGAGACAGCTGTTGTGAGTGTTTTGTCTGAGACAGCTGTTGGGAGTGTTTTGTCTGAGATAGCTGTGTGGAGTGTTTTGTCTGAGACAGCTGTTGTGAGTGTTTTGTCTGAGACAACTGTGTGGAGTGGTTTTTTTGAGACAGCTGTTGTCAGTGTTTTGTCTGAGACAGCTGTTGTTAGTGTTTTCTTTGAGACAGCTGTGTTGAGTATTTTGTCTGAGACAGCTGTGTTGAATGTTTTGTTTGAGACAGCTGTTAAGAGTGTTTTGTCTGAGACAGCTGTTGGGAGTGTTTTGTCTGAGAAAAGTGTGTGGAGTTGTTTCTTTGAGACAGCTGTGTGGAGTGTTTTCACTCACACCAGCCGTCTTGAGTGTTTTGTCTGAGACAGCTGTTGTGAGTGTATTGCCTGAGACAGCTGTTGTGAGTGATTTCTCTGAGACAGCTGTGTTGAGTGTTTTCTTTGAGACAGCTGTGTTGAGTGTTTTGTCTGAGACAGCTGTGTCGAGTGTTTTCACTTACAACAGCCGTCATGAGTGTTTTGTCTGAGACAGCTGTTGTGAGTGTTTTGCCTGAGACAGCTGTTGTGAGTGATTTGTCTGAGACAGCTGTGTTGAGTGTTTTCTTTGAGATAGCTGTGTGGAGTTTTTTGTCTAAGACAGCTGTTGTGGGTGTTTTCTTTGAGACAGCTGTTGGGAGTATTTTGTCTGAGACAGCTGTGTGGAGTGTTTTGTCTGAGACAGCTGTTGTGAGCGTTTGTCTGAGACAACTGTGTGGAGTGTTTTTTTTGAGACAGCTGTTGTCAGTGTTTTGTCTGAGACAGCTGTTGTTAGTGTTTTCTTTGAGACAGCTGTGTTGAGTGTTTTGTCTGAGACAGCTGTGTTGAATGTTTTGTTTGAGACAGCTGTTGTGAGTGTTTTGTCTGAGACAGCTGTTGGGAGTGTTTTGTCTGAGAAAAGTGTGTGGAGTTGTTTCTTTGAGACAGCTGTGTGGAGTGTTTTCACTCACAACAGCCGTCTTGAGTGTTTTGTCTGAGACAGCTGTTGTGAGTGTATTGTCTGAGACAGCTGTTGTGAGTGTTTTGTCTGAGACAGCTGTTGTGAGTGTTTTGTCTGAGACAGGTTTAGGGAGTGTTTTGTCTGAGACAGCTGTTGTCAGTGTTTTGTCTGAGACAGCTGTTGTGAGTGTTTTGTCTGAGACAGCTGTTGTGATTGTTTTGTCTGAGACAACTGTGTGGAGTGTCTTGTCTGAGACAGCTGTAGTGAGAAGTCAGTCGGACACCTACCCAGGCTACCCAGCGGTCCTAGGTGCTGTCACATTGGCATTGGCCGATGAGGACTGTTATGACGCAGCGTGGGGTGCCACTACATCCGGCGCATTCAAGAGAGCAGATCCTGTCCTCGACACACACAGTAATGATGCCACACCCAGTCTGGGCTTCTGAAACCGGTAGGGAGCTCATTTAACATCAACGTAAGAAGACACACAACTGATCAAACCTCCACGGATCCCAGCCCCGTCTACCTACTGTCCCTGTTGTGACAGATAATGTTTCTATTTCAATATGAAACTAATTAAATCATACGGAAACATTCGTTCGTAAACCATAAGATCCCTTGTTCGCATGCTTTCAAAGACAAATAACTCAACTTTGACTGTTCTGGAGCATGCTCAACAATCCTGCTAAGCAAAGGACAAGTAGGGATAAGGTCTCCTCTTTTTCAACTGAAAACGTCATACTCGATTATTTACAGAAATCTTTGAAATAGTGGTACTAAAACGTACAAATGGACTATACTTTCTTCTGGGATGATAAACGATATAAAAGAATGGCAAAAATAATTGAAAACGGCCGATGTTATTTAAATTTGAAGAGAAAAAATCTTCAGAAAATCAACTTGGGTCAAAGATTTCCATGTTCAAATACTATAAAAAACGATTCCTAAAAGCCTCTTTAATCAACCTAGTCGAGCCGTTTCAGTCTCTTCTTGGTGTCCATGACATGCAAGTGTTAAATACAAAAATGTATAATCCTTATAACATATATATCTCTGGTAAGTTTTCATGGCACTACGTCAATACAGAAGGGGCCTGAGGTTAGCAGCGGGTTCGTTATTCGTTATTCGTTATTCGTTTTTCGAATAACGAAAAACAAGCCAGCACCGGGTTCGTTATGCAAAGGCTGTATATTAAACTACGGTAATGTTGTCTAATACACTGAAACTCATTTAATATATGACAGCAGGTTCGTCTTACATCATCATCCAAAAGCTGTTTAGTTATTCAGTACTTTTGAATAACGAAAAACAAACCAGCACCGGGTTCGTTATTCAGACTCGGTATAACAAATGCATTGTATAAGATACCGTATTTCCAGTGGGTTCGTTATTAGTTTTTCGAATAACGAAAAACAAGCCAGCACCGGGTTCGTTATTCAGTTCATGTCCAAGAAAATATATAAATAAATGGAATAAAGAATCTGCTATTGTTTTTATTTATGAACGTATTTACAATAAAGACTTGAATTGTGGGAAAACCTTAGCAGAAGTAGCCCTGATTAAATATTGACTGTATTTAAGGTCAAAATAACAAATATAGGAAAATTTAATTGTATAATGAGTGTGGCCTCTGTCCGTAGACCCTGCCACTGTATCTTCAACCACACCACCTATATCCGTTCCCACAGAAAAAAAACGCTTCTGGTCAGTGTCCATCATCACCCACTATAGAACAGAGTCTTACAATGTATCCATGTTTTCATTATTACATGACTGGTCAGTAAATGGTGATGACATATCACACAACTGCAGTAAGATGTCTTACTACTCTCCGAATGTCTGATACTATGACATTAGATTTGTTTGGGTTTGTAACTTTGATCGTTGACTACAACCTGGAATGGATCCCATGATTGTATGCATCATATAGGTGCCACGTTAACCTCACGTTTGTTTGCACAGTTCTAGACAATTACTTGCATAGTGCAGTAAACTTAGATTATAGTTCAGTAGAGTTCAAGACTTCAGTAAACATAACTGTACATTGTCTGTTTAGATACATTGCTATTAAGTATTATAGCAGTCAGATAGATCAGTTTTGCATTGTGACGTATATAACTTTATAACACATTTAACTATAGAATGAACATAACTGCAATCTTACGAACGACATTTTATAGAAAATACTGTCTGGGTAACTCACTACATTTAACTGTAATGAAAATTATCATACAAGAGTGTAAGTAGTATTATAACCCTTTCCTACAAATAAAGTGAATACAGTTTGATCTATCCCCTTTTAGTTCGTTATTATTCATCCTTAAACTGCCGGAAAGAATCCGACTGAATAGTGTTTTTGACAAAAGATGAGTGGTGCTGTTTAGATTCCAGTTGGTGGACAGCCCTTAGTAGCTAAAAACTGCTTGAACAAAAATTAGACTACCTCACATTCGTCAATTTGTTGGATATGAACTGAAACTAAATGCTGCAGTTTAATTTTTCGTTATTCAAAAGTACTGAAAAACTTAACAGCTTTTAGACGATGTAAGACGAATCTGCTGTCATATATTAAATGAGTTTCAGTGTATTTGACCACATTACTGTAGTTGTTTAATATACAGCCTTTGAATAACGAACCCGGTGCTGGTTTGTTTTTCGTTATTCGAAAAACGAATAACGAATAACGAACCCGCTGCTAACTTCAGGCCCCTACTACAGCAGCGACGTTAAAACCTATTTCCTTTCACTTCATAACAAATTCTGATTCCAAAGATTTGCTCATTATTTCAATAATTCAAATCGTAAAAAGACCCTTATAACATCTTGTATGATGGATTAGCCTTTCAAATACCGTTGTTACATGTTCGCTGTCTGTAGCCATCCCATAAGTACTACAGAATAAGGTATTCGTCATTGTTATACATTGTATCAGTACATATGAACAATGTATACAACAACTGTGCAGAAAACACATTAAACGAGCATAGATACATAATTCTCTTATTGTCTAAATAGAAGGAGACACGGACTCACCAACGGCACCAAGGACAAAGAGGGACGCCAGAGCGAGGAAAAAGATAGCCTTCATGTCGAAATCTGCAGTGCTGTGCAGATCCCACGGAGACACCTTTATATGGTTGCAGCGTGGTATCTCAGAATGTCAGCCTATCCCAGGTCGTCCAATTAACACATAAGTCTAAATTGCGTACTCTACAATTTTTAACTGTAGTATCTTAGGAAAACATCTTTGAAGGTAACATTCACCGACATGATCTCTCGATGGAAGAGATTATCATTTAACGATTAAAGGCCACACAAAGATGAATTATTTGTTTTAAATTCAAATCGACTTTCTACAAATTACAACATCAATGTTTTCGAGGATTGAAATATTTCGTTCTTTTCTTTTTGCAGATGCTAATATCTCACACGACTGACTGTCCCAGACACAATCAGGTACAGATCGCCATAATATGTAGCGCTTACTCTCGGCGCTTATTCAGTTTACCGGGGTGCCGTTTTAGAAAGCAATCTCAGCGCTTAGGTGATCGTAACTCCCGTACCTTAACATAGAATTACGACAGTCGTAGCGCTAAGGATGTTTTGAACAACGGTACCCGGGTGTTCGGACTCGGTGACTTGATTGGGAGCGCGGCGGCGTACTCCGACACTGGATTGTCTGGTTGAGATTCAGTTGTGTACAGGCCGCCGTCGTGTGGCTGGAGTATTGCTGAGTGCGGCACGAGCCAACAGACAAAAAATACTTGAGTGGCGGGTGCTACCGGTACAACTGGACACGCTAACCCTTTTTGCGAACACCTGGTGTCAAATTGATTTTCAGGGATTCATTCATATTATATTCATCACTATTTTGCATTTTTCGGCAGATATTGAGACTACACATGGTGCACTACGTGTGTAACCCACCTACATTCAGTGCACTGTCCGTGTAACCCATCTGTACTTGATGCACGAGCACGTGTAACCCACCTACACTCAGTGCACTGCACATGTAACCCATCTGTATTTGATGCACTGCACGTGTTACTCATTTGTACTTGGTGCACTGTACATGTAACCCATCTGAACTTGGTGCACTGCACATGAAACCCAATCGACTTGGTGTACTTCAAGTGAAAGCTACCTACACTCACTGCACTGCACGTGTAACCCATCTGTATTTGATGTACTGCACCTGAAACCCATCTGTACCTGATGTACTGCACGTGTAACTCATCTGAACTAAGTGCACTGCACATGAAACCCATCTGAACTTGGTGCACTACAAGGGAAACCCAATTATTCGCAGTGCACTGCACGTGTCATCCATCTGTACGTGATTTACTGCACGTGTAACCAACCTACAATTGGTGCACTGCACGTGTAACACATTTGTGCTTGGTGCACTGCACGTGTCACCCATCTGTACGTGATTTACTGCATGAGTAACCAATCGACACTTGATGCACGTGCACTCTTAACCATTAAGACACTAGGTACACTGAACGTGTCGCCCTGATGAAAATTGTCACAGAAGCAAAACTACACATATTTACATCAGAGACGTTGATTTATTCTGTGTACATTCGTACATCAAATATTCACTTTGTCTGCCGGCACCATCAGAGAAAAAGTACCTGAAAATAGAGAACAGTTTATGATAACTCAAGCGCGATAGCTTGACGATACACAACTCTTGCCTGATTGTACAACGTTCTAGTCCGATGGTATGACAATACATAGTTCTAATCTGATGGTATGACGATACATAGTTCTTCTCTGATGGTGTGACGATACATAGTTCTAGTCTGATGGTGTAACGATACATAGTTCTAGTCTGATGGTGTGACGATACATAGTTCTAGCCTGATGGTGTTACGATACAAAGTTCTAGTCTGATGGTGTGACGATACATAGTTCTAGCCTGATGGTGTAACGATACATAGTTCTAGTCTGATGGTATGACGATACATAGTTCTAGCCTGATGGTGCTACGATACAAAGTCCTAGTCTGATGGTATGACAATACATAGTTCTAGTCTGATGGTATGACAATACATAGTTCTAGCCTGATGGTGTGACGATACATAGTTCTAATCTGATGGTGTGACAATACATAGTTCTAGTCTGATGGTGTGACGATACATAGTTCTAGCCTGATGGTGTGACGATACATAGTTCTAGTCTGATGGTGTGACGATACATAGTTCTAGTCTGATGGTGTGACGATACATAGTTCTAGTCTGATGGTGTGACGATACATAGTTCTAGTCTGATGGTGTGACAATACATAGTTCCAGCCTGATGGTGTGACGATACATAGTTCTAGTCTGATGGTGTGACGATACATAGTTCTAGTCTGATGGTGTGACGATACATAGTTCTAGTCTGATGGTGTGACGATACATAGTTCTAGTCTTATGGTATGTCGATGCATAGTTCTAGTCTGATGGTGTGACGATACATAGTTCTAGTCTGATGGTTTGACTGTACAACGAGAGTGTTTTGTCTGTGACCACCGTGGGAGTATTTTGTCTGAGACAGCTGTTGTGAGTGTTTTGTCTGAGACAGCTGTGTTGAGTGTTTTGTCTGAGACAGCTGTGTTGAGTGTTTTGTCTGAGACAGCTGTTGTGAGTGTTTTGTTTGAGACAGCTGTGTTGGGTGTTTTGTCTGAGACAGCTGTTGTGAGTGTTTTGTCTGAGACAGCTGTTGTGAGTGTTTTGTTTGAGACAGCTGTGTTGAGTGTTTTCTTTGAGATAGCTGTGTGGAGTTTTTTGTCTTAGACAACTGTGTGGAGTGTTTTGTCTGAGACAACTGTGTTGGGTGTTTTGTCTGAGACAGCTGTTGTGAGTGTTTTGTCTGAGACAGCTGTTGTGAGTGTTTTGTCTGCGACAACTGTGTGGAGTGTTTTTTTTGAGACAGCTGTTGTGGGTGTTTTTTTTGAGACAGCTGTTGTGAGTGTTTTGTCTGAGACAACTGTGTGGAGTGTTTTGTCTGAGACAACTGTGTGGAGTGTTTTGTCTGAGACAGCTGTTGTGAGTGTTTTGTTTGAGACAGCTGTTGTGAGTGTTTTGTCTGAGACAACTGTGTGGAGTGTTTTTTTTTAGACAGCTGTTGTCAGTGTTTTGTTTCAGACAGCTGTTGTTAACGTTGTCTTTGAGACAGCTGTGTGGAGTGTTTTGTCTGAGACAGCTGTGTTGAATGTTTTGTTTGAGACAGCTGTTGTGAGTGTTTTGTCTGAGACAGCTTTTGGGAGTGTTTTGTCTGAGAAAAGTGTGTGGAGTTGTTTCTTTGAGACAGCTGTGTGGAGTGTTTTCACTCACAACAGCCGTCTTGAGTGTTTTGTCTGAGACAGCTATTGTGAGTGTTTTGTCTGAGACAGCTGTTGTGAGTGTTTTGTCTGAGACAGCTGTTGTGAGTGTTTTGTCTGAGACAGCTGTGTTGAGTGTTTTGTCTGAGACTGCTGTTGTGAGTGATTTGTCTGAGACAGCTGTGTTGAGTGTTTTCTTTGAGACAGCTGTGTTGAGTGTTTTGTCTGAGACAGCTGTGTGGAGTGTTTTCACTCACAACAGCCGTCATGAGTGTTTTGTCTGAGACAGCTGTTGTGAGTGTTTTGCCTGAGACAGCTGTTGTGAGTGATTTGTCTGAGACAGCTGTGTTGAGTGTTTTCTTTGAGATAGCTGTGTGGAGTTTTTTGTCTGAGACAACTGTTGTGGGTGTTTTCTTTGAGACAGCTGTGTTGAGTGTTTTGTCTGAGACAACTGTTGTGAGTGTTTTGTCTGAGACAGCTGTTGTGAGTGTTTTGTCTGAGACAACTGTGTGGAGTGTTTTTTTTTAGACAGCTGTTGTCAGTGTTTTGTTTGAGACAGCTGTTGTTAACGTTGTCTTTGAGACAGCTGTGTTGAGTGTTTTGTCTGAGACAGCTGTGTTGAATGTTTTGTTTGAGACAGCTGTTGGGAGTGTTTTGTCTGAGACAGCTGTTGGGAGTGTTTTGTCTGAGAAAAGTGTGTGGAGTTGTTTCTTTGAGACAGCTGTGTTGAGTGTTTTGTCTGAGACAACTGTGTGGAGTGTTTTGTCTGAGACAGCTGTGTTGAGTGTTTTGTCTGAGACAGCTGTTGTGAGTGTTTTGCCTGAGACAGCCGTATTCATGTTAAACTGCGGCATGGTATCTCAGTGTGCTAGCACTATAAATCGGCATCAGTCTGGACTAGTACAAGCAGCCACACACACACACACGCGTGCATGCACGTCGCTATAAAAGTGCAATAATCTTGGACGCCACGTTAAACCCCATTTCACCTCACCTGAGGCAGCTGTAGTGAGTGTTTTGTCTGAGACAGCTGTGTGGAGTGTTTTGTCTGAGACAGCTGTGTTGAGTGTTTTGTCTGAGACAGCTGTTGTGAGTGTTTTGTCTGAGACAGCTGTGTGGAGTGTTTTGTCTGAGACAGTGGTAGTGAGTGTCTTGCCTGAGACAGCTGTAGTGAGAAGTCAGTCGGACACCTACCCAGG
The DNA here is from genome assembly GCF_022045235.1 of Haliotis cracherodii. Lineage (NCBI taxonomy): Eukaryota > Metazoa > Mollusca > Gastropoda > Lepetellida > Haliotidae > Haliotis > Haliotis cracherodii. The sequence goes on from NW_027266273.1 coordinate 23,613,691, forward strand.
CTACCCAGCGGTCCTAGGTGCTGTCACATTGGCATTGGCCGACGAGGCCTGTGTGGACGCAGCGTGGGGTGCCACTACATCCGGCGCATTCAAGAGAGCAGATCCTGTCCTCGACACACAGAGTAATGATGCCACACCCAGTCTGGGCTTCTGAAACCGGTAGGGATCTCATTTAACATCAACGTAAGAAGGCACACAACTGATCAAACCTCCACGGATCCCAGCCCCGTCTACCTACTGTCCCTGTTGTGACAGATAATGTTTCTATTTCAATATGAAACTAATTAAATCATACGGAAACATTCGTTCGTAAACCAGAAGATCCCTTGTTCGCATGCTTTCAAAGACAAATAACTCAACTTTGACTGTTCTAGAGCATGCTCAACAATCCTGCTAAGCAAAGGACAAGTAGGTAATAAGGTCTCCTCTTTTTCAACTGAAAACGTCATACTTGATTATTTACAGAAATCTTTGAAATAGTGGTACTCAAACGTACAAATGGACTATACTTTCTTCTGGGATGATAAACGATGTAAAAGAATGGCAAAAATAATTGAAAACGGCCGATGTTATTTAAATTTGAAGAGAAAAAATCTTCAGAAAATCAACTTGGGTCAAAGATTTCCATGTTCAAATACTATAAAAAACGATTCCTAAAAGCCTCTTTAATCAACCTAGTCGAGCCGTTTCAGTCTCTTCTTGGTGTCCATGACATGCAAGTGTTAAATACAAAAATGTATAATCCTTATAACATATATATCTCTGGTAACTTTTCATGGCACTACGTCAATGCAGGAGGGGCCTGAAGTTAGCAGCGGGTTCGTTATTCGTTATTCGTTATTCGTTTTTCGAATAACGAAAAACAAGCCAGCACCGGGTTCGTTATGCAAAGGCTGTATATTAAACTACGGTAATGTTGTCTAATACACTGAAACTCATTTAATATATGACAGCAGGTTCGTCTTACATCATCATCCAAAAGCTGTTTAGTTATTCAGTACTTTTGAATAACGAAAAACAAACCAGCACCGGGTTCGTTATTCAGACTTGGTATAACAAATACATTGTATAAGATACCGTATTTCCAGTGGGTTCGTTATTAGTTTTTCGAATAACGAAAAACAAGCCAGCACCGGGTTCGTTATTCAAAGGCTGTATATTAAACAACTACAGTAGTGTGTTCAAATACCGGGTCCGTTATTTAGTTTATGTCCAACAATTCTATTAAATAGAAGATAGTCTATGGTCTATCTCCCAACAACTGTTAAGCTATTCAGTACTTTTGAATAAGGAAAACTAACCAGCACCGGGTTCGTTATTCAGTTCATGTCCAAGAAAATATATAAATAAATGGAATAAAGAATCTGCTTTTGTTTTTATTTATGAACGTATTTACAATAAAGACTTAAATTGTGGGAAAACCTTAGCAGAAGTAGCCCTGATTAAATATTGACTGTATTTAAGGTCAAATTAACAAATATAGGAAAATTTAATTGTATAATGAGTGTGGCCTCTGTCCGTAGACCCTGCCACTGTATCTTCAACCACACCACCTATATCCGTTCCCACAGAAAAAAAACGCTTCTGGCCAGTGTCCATCACCACCCACTATAGAACAGAGTCTTACAATGTATCTATGTTTTCATTATTACATGACTGGTCAGTAAATGATGATGACATATCACACAACTGCAGTAAGATGTCTTACTACTCTCCGAATGTCTGATACTATGACATTAGATTTGTTTGGGTTTGTAACTTTGATCGTTGACTACAACCTGGAATGGATCCCATGATTGTATGCATCATATAGGTGACACGTTAACCTCACGTTTGTTTGCACAGTTCTAGACAATTACTTGCATAGTGCAGTAAACTTAGATTATAGTTCAGTAGAGTTCAAGACTTCAGTAAACATAACTGTACATTGTCTGTTTAGATACATTGCTATTAAGTATTATAGCAGTCAGATAGATCAGTTTTGCATTGTGACGTATATAACTTTATAACAAATTTAACTATAGAATGAACATAACTGCAATCTTACGAACGACATTTTATAGAAAATACTGTCTGGGTAACTCACTACATTTAACTGTAATGAAAATTATCATACAAGAGTGTAAGTGGTATTATAACCCTTTCCTACAAATAAATTGAATACAGTTTGATCTATCCCCTTTTAGTTCGTTATTATTCATCCATAAACTGCCGGAAAGAATCCGACTGAATAGTGTTTTTGACAAAAGATGAGTGGTGCTGTTTAGATTCCAGTTGGTGGACAGCCCTCAGTAACTAAAAACTGCTTGAACAGAAATTAGACTACCTCACATTCGTCAATTTGTTGGATATGAACTGAAAACTAAAATGCTGCAGTTTAATTTTTCGTTATTCAAAAGTACTGAAAAGCTTAACAGCTTTTGGACGATGCAAGACGAATCTGCTGTCATATATTAAATGAGTTTCAGTGTATTTGACCACATTACTGTAGTTGTTTAATTTACTGCCTTTAAAAAACGAACCCGGTGCTGGTTTGTTTTTCGTTATTCGAAAAACGAATAACGAATAACGAATAACGAACCCACTGGAAATACGGTATCTTATATTTGTTATACCAAGTCTGAATAACGAACCCGGTACTGGTTTGTTTTTCGTTATTCAAAAGTACTGAATAACTAAACAGCTTTTGGATGATGATGTAAGACGAACCTGATGTCATATATTAAATGAGTTTCAGTGTATTTGACCACATTACCGTAGTTTAATATACAGCCTTTGCATAACGAACCCGGTGCTGGCTTGTTTTTCGTTATTCGAAAAACGAATAACGAATAACGAACCCACTGCTAACTTCAGGCCCCTACTACAGCAGCGACGTTAAAACCTATTTCCTTTCACTTCATAACAACTTCTGATTCCAAACATTTGCTCATTATTTCAATAATTCAAATCGTAAAAAGACCCTTATAACATCTTGTATGATGGATTAGCCTTTCAAATACCGTTGTTACAAGTTTGCTGTCTGTAGCCATCCCATAAGTACTACAGAATAAGGTATTCGTCATTGTTATACATTGTATCAGTACATATGAACAATGTATACAACAACTGTGCAGAAAATACATTAAACGAGCATAGATACATAATTCTCTTATTGTCTAAATAGAAGGAGACACGGACTCACCAACGGCACCAAGGACAAAGAGGGACGCCAGAGCGAGGAAAAAGATAGCCTTCATGTCGAAATCTGCAGTGCTGTGCAGATCCCACGGAGACACCTTTATATGGTTGCAGCGTGGTATCTCAGAATGTCAGCCTATCCCAGGTCGTCCAATTAACACATAAGTCTAAATTGCGTACTCTACAATTTTTAACTGTAGTATCTTAGGAAAACTTCTTTGAAGGTAACATTCACCGACATGATCTCTCGATGGAAGAGATTAGCATTTAACGATTAAAGGCCACACAAAGATGAATTATTTGTTTTAAATCCAAATCGACTTTCTACAAATTACAACATCAATGTTTTCGAGGATTGAAATATTTCGTTCTTTTCTTTTTGCAGATGCTAATATCCCACACGACTGACTGTCCCAGACACAATCATGTACAGATCGCCATGATATGTAGCGCTTACTCTCGGCGCTTATTCAGTTTACCGGGGTGCCGTTGTACAAAGCAATCTCAGCGCTTAGGTGATCGTAGCTCCTGTACCTTAACATAGAATTACGACAGTCGTAGCGCTAAGGATGTTTTGAACAACGGTACCCGGGTGTTCGGACTCGGTGACTTGATTGGGAGCGTGGCGGCGTTCTCCGACATGCACTGGATTGTCTGGTTGAGATTCAGTTGTTTACAGGCCGCCGTCGTGTGGCTGGAGTATGGCTGAGTGCGGCACGAGCCAACAGACAAAAAATACTTGAGTGGCGGGTGCTACCGGTACAACTGGACACGCTAACCCTTTTTGCGAACACCTGGTGTCAAATTGATTTTCAGGGATTCATTCATATTATATTCATCACTATTTTGCATTTTTCGGCAGATATTGAGACTACACATGGTGCACTACGTGTGTAACCCACCTACATTCAGTGCACTGTCCGTGTAACCCATCTGTACTTGATGCACGTGCACGTGTAACCCATCTACACTCAGTGCAATGCACATGTAACCCATCTGTATTTGATGCACTGCACGTGTTACTCATTTGTACTTTGTTCACTGCACGTGTAACCCATCTATAATTAGTGCACTGCACGTGTAACAAATCTGTACTTGATGCAATGCACGTGTAACTCATCTGTACTTGGTGCACTGTACATGTAACCCATCTGAACTTGGTGCACTGCACATGAAACCCAATCGACTTGGTGTACTTCAAGTGTAAGCTACCTACACTCACTGCACTGCACGTGTAACCCATCTGTATTTGATGTACTGCACCTGAAACCCGTCTGTACCTGATGTACTGCACGTGTAACTCATCTGAACTAAATGCACTGCACATGAAACCCATCTGAACTTGGTGCACTACAAGGGAAACCCAACTATTCGCAGTGCACTGCACGTGTCATCCATCTGTACGTGATTTACTGCACGTGTAACCAACCTACAACTGGTGCACTGCACGTGTAACACATTTGTGCTTGGTGCACTGCACGTGTCACCCATCTGTACGTGATTTACTGCATGAGTAACCAATCGACACTTGATGCACGTGCACTGTTAACCATTAAGACACTAGGTACACTGAACGTGTCGCCCTGATGAAAATTGTCACAGAGGCAACACTACACATATTTACATCAGAGACATGGATTTATTCTGTGTACATTCGTACATCAAATATTCACTTTGTCTGCCGGCACCATCAGAGAAAACGTACCTGAAAATAGAGAACAGTTTATGACAACTCAAGCGCGATAGCTTGACGATACACAACTCTTGCCTGATTGTACAACGTTCTAGTCTGATGGTATGACAATACATAGTTCTAGTCTGATGGTGTGACAATACATAGTTCTAGTCTGATGGTGTGACGATACATAGTTCTAGCCTGATGGTGTGACGATACATAGTTCTAGTCTGATGGTGTGACGATACATAGTTCTAGTCTGATGGTATGACAATACAAAGTTCTAGTCTGATGGTATGACGATACATAGTTCCAGCCTGATGATGTGACGATACATAGTTCTAGTCTGATGGTATGACGATACATAGTTCTAGTCTGATGGTGTGACGATACATAGTTCTAGTCTGATGGTGTGACGATACATAGTTCCAATCTGATGGTGTGACGATACATAGTTCTAACCTGATGGTGTGACGATACATAGTTCTAGTCTGATGGTGAGACGATACATAGTTCTAGTCTGATGGTATGACAATACATAGTTCTAGTCTGATGGTATGACGATACATAGTTCTAACCTGATGGTGTGACGATACATAGTTCTAATCTGATGGTGTAACGATACATAGTTCTAGTCTGATGGTGTGACGATACATAGTTCTAGTCTGATGGTGTGACGATACATAGTTCTAACCTGATGGTGTGACGATACATAGTTCTAGTCTGATGGTGTGACGATACATAGTTCTAGCTTGATGGTGTGACAATACATAGTTCTAGTCTGATGGTGTGACGATACATAGTTCTAATCTGATGGTGTGATGATACATAGTTCCAGCCTGATGGTGTGACGATACATAGTTCTAGTCTGATGGTGTAACGATACATAGTTCTTATCTGATGGTGTGACGATACATAGTTCTAGTCTGATGGTGTGACGATACATAGTTCTAGTCTGATGGAATGACGATACATAGTTCTAGTCTGATGGTGTGACAATACATAGTTCTAGTCTGATGGTGTGACGATACATATTTCTAACCTGATGGTGTGACGATACATAGTTCTAGTTTGATGGTGTGACGATACATAGTTCCAGCCTGATGGTGTGACGATACATAGTTCTAGTCTGATGATGTGACAATACATAGCTCTAGTCTGCTGGTGTGACGATACATAGTTCTAACCTGATGGTTTGACGATACATAGTTCTAGTTTGATGGTATGACGATACATAGTTCTAGCCTGATGGTGTGACGATACATAGTTCAAGTCTGATGGAATGACGATACATAGTTCTAGTCTGATGGTGTGACGATACATAGTTCTAGCCTGATGGTGTGACAATACATAGATCTAGTTTGATGGTGTGACGATACATAGTTCTAGTCTGATGGAATGACGATACATAGTTCTAGTCTGATGATGTGACAATACATAGTTCTAGTCTGATGGTGTGACGATACATAGTTCTAACCTGATGGTGTGACGATACATAGTTCTAGTTTGATGGTGTGACGATACATAGTTCCAGCCTGATGGTGTGACGATACATAGTTCTAGCCTGATGGAATGACGATACATAGTTCTAGTCTGATGATGTGACAATACATAGTTCTAGTCTGATGGTGTGACGATACATAGTTCTAACCTGATGGTGTGACGATACATAGTTCTAGTTTGATGGTGTGACGATACATAGTTCCAGCCTGATGGTGTGACGATACATAGTTCTAGTCTGATGGAATGACGATACATAGTTCTAGTCTGATGGTGTGACGATACATAGTTCTAGCCTGATGGTGTGACGATACATAGTTCTAGTCTGATGATGTGACAATACATAGTTCTAGTCTGATGGTATGACAATACATAGTTCTAGTCTGATGGTATGACGATACATAGTTCCAGCCTGATGGTGTGACGATACATAGTTCTAGTCTGATGGTATGACGATACACAGTTCTAACTTGATGGTTTGACTGTACAACGTGAGTGTTTTGTCTGTGACCACCGTGTGAGTATTTTGTCTGAGACAGCTGTTGTGAGTGTTTTGTCTGAGACAACTCTATGGAGTGTTTTCTTTGAGACAGCTGTGTTGAGTGTTTTGTCTGAGACAGCTGTTGTGAGTGTTTTGTCTGAGACAGCTGTGTGGAGTGTTTTGTCTGAGACAACTGTGTGGAGTGTTTTGTCTGAGACAGTTGTTGTGGGTGTTTTGTCTGAGACAGCTGTTGGGAGTGTTTTGTCTGAGACAAGTGTTCGGAGTTGTTTCTTTGCGAAAGCTGTTGTGAGTGTTTTCTTTGAGACAGCTGTGTGGAGTGTTTTGTCTGAGACAACTATGTAGAGTGTTTTGTCTGAGACAGCTGTTGTGAGTGTTTTGTCTGAGACAGCTGTTGTGGGTGTTTTGTCTGAGACAGCTGTTGGGAGTGTTTTGTCTGAGACAAGTGTTTGGAGTTGTTTCTTTGCGACAGCTGTTGTGAGTGTTTTCTTTGCGACAGCTGTTGTGAGTGTTTTGTCTGAGACAACTGTGTAGAGTGTTTTGTCTGAGACAGCTGTTGTGAGTGTTTTGTCTGAGACAACTATGTAGAGTGTTTTGTCTGAGACAGCTGTTGTGAGTGTTTTGTCTGAGACAGCTGTTGTGGGTGTTTTGTCTGAGACAGCTGTTGTGAGTGTTTTGTCTGAGACAACTGTTGTGAGTGTTTTGTCTGAGACAGCTGTGTGGAGTGTTTTGTCTGAGACAGCTGTTGTGAGTGTTTTGTCTGAGACAGCTGTTGGGAGTGTTTTGTCTGAGACAACTGTGTGGAGTGTTTTGTCTGAGACAGCTGTGTTGAGTGTTTTCTTTGAGACAGCTGTGTGGAGTGTTTTGTCTGAGACAGCTGTTGTGAGTGTTTTGTCTGAGACAGCTGTTGTGAATGATTTGTCTGACACAGCTGTGTTGAGTGTTTTCTTTGAGATAGCTGTGTGGAGTTTTTTGTCTGAGGCAGATGTTGTGAGTGTTTTGCCTGAGACAGCCGTATTCATGTTAAACTGCGGCATGGTATCTCAGTGTGCTAGCACTATAAATCGGCATCAGTCCGGACTTGTACAAGCAGCCACACACACACACGCGTGCATGCACGTCGCTATATAAGTGCAATAATCTTGGACGCCACGTTAAACCCCATTTCACCTCACCTGAGGCAGCTGTAGTGAGTGTTTTGTCTGAGACAGCTGTGTGGAGTGTTTTGTCTGAGACAGCTGTGTAGAGTGTTTTGTCTGAGACAACTGTGTTGAGTGTTTTGTCTGAGACAGTTGTAGTGAGTGTCTTGCCTGAGACAGCTGTAGTGAGAAGTCAGTCGGACACCTACCCAGGCTACCCAGCGGTCCTAGGTGCTGTCACATTGGCATTGGCCGATGAAGCCTGTTATGACGCAGTGTGGGGTGCCACTACATCCGGCGCATTCAAGAGAGCAGATCCTGTCCTCGACACACAGAGTAATGATGCCACACCCAGTCTGGGCTTCTGAAACCGGTAGGGAGCTCATTTAACATCAACGTAAGAAGACACACAACTGATCAAACCTCCACGGATCCCAGCCCCGTCTACCTACTGTCCCTGTTGTGACCGATGATGTTTCTATTTCAATATGAAACTAATTAAATCATACGGAAACATTCGTTCGTAAACCAGAAGATCCCTTGTTCGCATGCTTTCAAAGACAAATAACTCAACTTTGACTGTTCTGGAGCATGCTCAACAATCCTGCTAAGCAAAGGACAAGTAGGGATAAGGTCTCCTCTTTTTCAACTGAAAACGTCATATTTGATTATTTACAGAAATCTTTGAAATAGTGGTACTAAAACGTACAAATGGACTATACTTTCTTCTGGGATGATAAACGATATAAAAGAATGGCAAAAATAATTGAAAACGGCCGATGTTATTTAAATTTGAAGAGAAAAAATCTTCAGAAAATCAACTTGGGTCAAAGATTTCCATGTTCAAATACTATAAAAAAACGATTCCTAAAAGCCTCTTAAATCAACCTAGTCGAGCCGTTTCAATCTCTTCTTGGTGTCCATGACATACAAGTGTTAAAAACAAAAATGTATAATCCTTATAACATATATATCTCTGGTAACTTTTCATGGCACTACGTCAATACAGAAGGGGCCTGAAATTAGCAGCGGGTTCGTTATTCGTTATTCGTTATTTGTTTTTCGAATAACGAAAAACAAGCCAGCACCGGGTTCGTTATTCAAAGGCTGTATATTAAACTACGGTAATGTGGTCTTATACACTGAAACTCATTTAATATATGACAGCAGGTTCGTCTTACATCATCATTCAAAAGCTGTTTAGTTATTCAGTACTTTTGAATAACGAAAAACAAACCAGCACCGGGTTCGTCATTCAGACTTGGTATAACAAATACATTGTATAAGATACCGTATTTCCAGTGGGTTCGTTATTCGTTTTTCGAATAACGAAAAACAAGCCAGCACCGGGTTCGTTATTCAAAGGCTGTATATTAAACAACTACAGTAGTTTGTTCAAATACCGGGTCCGTTATTTAGTTTATGTCCAACAATTCTATTAAATAGAAGATAGTCTATGGTCAATCTCCCAACGACTGTTAAGCTATTCAGTACCGGGTTCGTTATTCAGTTAATGTCCAAGAAAATATATAAATAAATGGAATAAAGAATCTGCTTTTGTATTTATTTATGAACGTATTTACAATAAAGACTTAAATTGTGGGAAAACCTTAGCAGAAGTAGCCCTGATTAAATATTGACTGTATTTAAGGTCAAATTAACAAATATAGGAAAATTTAATTGTATAATGAGTGTGGCCTCTGTCCGTAGACCCTGCCACTGTATCTTCAACCACACCAACTATATCCGTTCCCACAGAAAAAAACCGCTTCTGGTCAGTGTCCGTCATCACCCACTATAGAACAGAGTCTTACAATGTATCTATGTTTTCATTATTACATGACTGGTCAGTAAATGGTGATGACATACCACACAACTGCAGTAAGATGTCTTACTACTCTCCGAATGTCTGATACTATGACATTAGATTTGTTTGGGTTTGTAACTTTGATCGTTGACTACAACCTGGAATGGATCCCATGATTGTATGCATCATATAGGTGACACGTTAACCTCACGTTTGTTTGCACAATTCTAGACAATTACTTGCATAGTGCAGTAAACTTAGATTATAGTTCAGTAGAGTTCAAGACTTCAGTAAACATAACTGTACATTGTCTGTTTAGATACATTGCTATTAAGTATTATAGCAGTCAGATAGATCAGTTTTGCATTGTGACGTATATAACTTTATAACAAATTTAACTATAGAATGAACATAACTGCAATCTTACGAACGACATTTTATAGAAAATACTGTCTGGGTAACTCACTACATTTAACTGTAATGAAAATTATCATACAAGAGTGTAAGTGGTATTATAACCCTTTCCTACAAATAAATTGAATACAGTTTGATCTATCCCCTTTTAGTTCGTTATTATTCATCCATAAACTGCCGGAAAGAATCCGACTGAATAGTGTTTTTGACAAAAGATGAGTGGTGCTGTTTAGATTCCAGTTGGTGGACAGCCCTCAGTAACTAAAAACTGCTTGAACAGAAATTAGACTACCTCACATTCGTCAATTTGTTGGATATGAACTGAAAACTAAAATGCTGCAGTTTAATTTTTCGTTATTCAAAAGTACTGAAAAGCTTAACAGCTTTTGGACGATGCAAGACGAATCTGCTGTCATATATTAAATGAGTTTCAGTGTATTTGACCACATTACTGTAGTTGTTTAATTTACTGCCTTTAAATAACGAACCCGGTGCTGGTTTGTTTTTCGTTATTCGAAAAACGAATAACGAATAACGAATAACGAACCCACTGGAAATACGGTATGTTATATTTGTTATACCAAGTCTGAATAACGAACCCGGTACTGGTTTGTTTTTCGTTATTCAAAAGTACTGAATAACTAAACAGCTTTTGGATGATGATGTAAGACGAACCTGCTGTCATATATTAAATGAGTTTCAGTGTATTTGACCACATTACTGTAGTTTAATATACAGCCTTTGAATAACGAACCCGGTGCTGGCTTGTTTTTCGTTATTCGAAAAACGAATAACGAATAACGAACCCACTGCTAACTTCAGGCCCCTACTACAGCAGCGACGTTAAAACCTATTTCCTTTCACTTCATAACAACTTCTGATTCCAAACATTTGCTCATTATTTCAATAATTCAAATCGTAAAAAGACCCTTATAACATCTTGTATGATGGATTAGCCTTTCAAATACCGTTGTTACAAGTTCGCTGTCTGTAGCCATCCCATAAGTACTATAGAATAAGGTATTCGTCATTGTTATACATTGTATCAGTACATATCAACAATGTATACAGCAACTGTGCAGAAAATACATTAAACGAGCATAGATACATAATTCTCTTATTGTCTAAATAGAAGGAGACACGGACTCACCAACGGCACCAAGGACAAAGAAGGACGCCAGAGCGAGGAAAAAGATAGCCTTCATGTCGAAATATGCAGTGCTGTGCAGATCCCACGGAGACACCTTTATATGGTTGCAGCGTGGTATCTCAGAATGTCAGCCTATCCCAGGTCGTCCAATTAACACATAAGTCTAAATTGCGTACTCTACAATTTTTAACTGTAGTATCTTAGGAAAACTTCTTTGAAGGTAACATTCACCGACATGATCTCTCGATGGAAGAGATTAGCATTTAACGATTAAAGGCCACACAAAGATGAATTATTTGTTTTAAATCCAAATCGACTTTCTACAAATTACAACATCAATGTTTTCGAGGATTGAAATATTTCGTTCTTTTCTTTTTGCAGATGTTAATATCCCACACGACTGACTGTCCCAGACACAATCATGTACAGATCGCCATGATATGTAGCGCTTACTCTCGGCGCTTATTCAGTTTACCGGGGTGTCCTTGTACAAAGCAATCTCAGCGCTTAGGTGATCGTAGCTCCTGTACTTTAACATAGAATTACGACAGTCGTAGCGCTAAGGATGTTTTGAACAACGGTACCCGGGTGTTCGGACTCGGTGACTTGATTGGGAGCGCGGCGGCGTTCTCCGACATGCACTGGATTGTCTGGTTGAGATTCAGTTGTTTACAGGCCGCCGTCGTGTGGCTGGAGTATTGCTGAGTGCGGCACGAGCCAACAGACAAAAAATACTTGAGTGGCGGGTGCTACCGGTACAACTGGACACGCTAACCCTTTTCGCGAAAACCTGGTGTCAAATTGATTTTCAGGGATTCATTCATATTATTTTCATCACTGTTTTGCAATTTTCTGCAGATATTGAGACTACACATGGTGCACTACATGTGTAACCCACCTACATTCAGTGCACTGTCCGTGTAACAAATCTGTACTTGATGCACGTGCACATGTAACCCATCTACACTCAGTGCACTGCACACGTAACCCATCTTTACTTGATGTACGTCCACGTGTTACCCATCTGTACTTGATGTACGTGCACGTGTTACCCACCTACACTCAGTGCACTGCACGTGTGACTTATTTGTACTTGATGTACGTGCACGTGTAACCATCTGTATTTGATGCACGTGCACGTGCAACCCATCTACAATCAGTGCATTGCAGTGTAACCCATGTGTACTTGATGCACTGCACGTGCTACTCATTTGTACTTTGTGCACTGCACGTGTAACCTGTCTACAATTAGTGCACTGCACGTGTAACAAATCTGTACTTGATGCAATGCACGTGTAACTCATCTGTACTTGGTGCACTGTACGTGTAACCCTTCTGAACTTGGTGCACTGCACATGAAAACCAATCGACTTGGTGTACTTCAAGTGAAAGCTACCTACACTCACTGCACTGCACGTGAAACCCATCTGTTCTTGATGTACTGCACCTGAAATCCATCTGTACCTGATGTACTGCACGTGTAAATTATCTGAACTAAGTGCACTGCGCATGAAACCCATCTGAACTTGGTGCACTACAAGGGAAACCCAACTATTCGCAGTGCACTGCAAGTGTCACCCATCTATACTTGATGCACTGCACGTGTAACCAACCTACAATTGGTGCACTGCACGTGTAACACAGTTGTACTTGGTGCACTGCACGTGTCACCCATCTGTACGTGATTTACTGCATGTGTAACCCATCGACACTTGATGCACGGGCACTATTAACCATTAAGACCCTAGGTGCACTGAACTTGTCGCCCTGATGAAAATTGTCACAGAAGCAACACTACACATATTTACATCAGAGACATGGATTTATTCTGTGTACATTTTCGTACATCAAATATTCACTTTGTCTGCCGGCACCATCAGAGAAAACGTACCTGAAAATAGAGAACAGTTTATGACAACTTAAGCGCGATAACTTGACGATACACAACTCTTGCCTGATGATACAACGTTCTAGTCTGATGGTATGACAATACATAGTTCTAGTCTGATGGTGTGACGATACATAGTTCTAGTCTGATGGTGTGACGATACATAGTTCTAGTCTGATGGTGTGACGATACATAGTTCCAGTCTGATGGTGTGACGATACATACTTCTAGCCTGATGGTGTGACGATACATTGTTATAGCCTGATGGTATGACGATACATAGTTCTAGTCTGATGGTGTGAAGACACAGTTCTAGTCTGATGGTGTGACGATACACATAATGTTTTGTCTGAGACAGCTGTAGAGAGTGTTTTGTCTGAGACAGCTGTAGGAAGTGTTTTGTCTGACACACCTGTGTCGAGTGTTTTGTCTGAGACAGGTGTAGGGGGTGTTTTGTCTGAGACAGGTGTAGGGGGTGTTTTGTCTGAGACAGGTGTAGAGAGTGTTTTGTCTGAGACAGGTGTAGAGGGTGTTTTGTCTGAGACAGGTGTAGGGGGTGTTTTGTCTGAGACAGGTGTAGGGGGTGTTTTGTCTGAGACAGGTGTAGGGGGTGTTTTATCTGAGAAGTCAGTCGGACACCTACCCAGGCTAGAGGCCCTAGCTGCTGTTACACTCGCAATGGCCGAGGAAGCCGGTGTGTGCGCAGTGTGGTGTGCCATTACATCCGGGACACTCAAGAGAGCAGATCCTGTCCTCGACACACACTGTGATGGGGCCACACCCAGTCTGGGCTTCTGAAACCGATAACAGTCATGTAGAATGCTCATATAACACCAACGTAAGGAGGCACACAACTGATCAAAACTCCACCTGTCCCAGCTCAGTCAACTGTACCTGTTGTGGCCGATAATGTTTTCTATTTCAATATGCAACAAACTAAAGCATACGGAAACATTCGTTCGTAAACCATAAGATCCCTTGTTCGCATGCTTTCAAAGACAAATAATTCAACTTTGACTGTTCTGGAGCATGCTCAACAATCCTGGTAAGCAAAGGACAAGTTGGGATAAGGTCTCCTCTTTTTCAACTGAATACATCATGCTTGATTATTTACAGAAAACTTTGGTATTAAAACGTGCAAATGGACTACACTTTCTTTTCGGATGATGAACGATATAAAACAATGGCTCAAATAATTGAAAACGGATGTTATTTAAATTTAAAGAGACAATGTCCTAAGAAAATCAACTTGGGTCGAAGATTTCAATAAATACATAAATATCTTATTGTTGTGTAAATAGAAGGAGACACGGACTCACCAACGGCACCAAGGACAAAGAGGGACGCCAGAGCGAGGAAAAAGATAGCCTTCATGTTGAATCTGTAATGCTGTGACCCCGCGGAGACACCTTTTATAGGGCTGTAGCGTACGAAAGCCTGATGGTGCCACCCTGGCTGCATTAAAAAAAAAAAATCGAAATTGTGGTTATTTCAATTATTTTCTTCAAATTCGAGTTCTTTCTCTTGTCTTCGTGTTTTTTCTCGTTACTGCGATTATATTCTCGTTATTGAATTATTTTCTCGAAATAACGAATTTTTTCTTGTTCTTTCAAGTTCATATCAAAACCTCGAATTTCGATTTTCTTCTCGTAATATCGATTATTTTTTTTGTGATATTGATTATTTTCTCGTTGCTTTGAGGGTTTTTTTTATCGTTACTTTGATATTATTTTCTCGTAGGTTTAATTATTTTCTCGTGCTTTAAAGTTCACTTCAAAAACTCGAAATTTCGATTTTTTATCTCGTCATTTCATTATGTTTTCGAAATAACATTTTTTATTCTCGTTACTTCGATTGTTTTCTCGTTATTACAAGTTATTTCAAAAGATCAAAATTTCGACTTTTTGTCTTGTTACTTCGGTTATTATCTCGAAATTATTATTTTCTCCCTCGTTACTTTGACTATTTTCTCGTCATTTCGAAATTTCGAGTTCTTTCTCTTTACTTTACTCACAGTTCTTTCTCGCTATTTCGATTGTTTTCTCGTGATTGAATTATTTTCTCGTTGCTTTGAGTTCTTTTTATTGTGATTTCGATTATTTTTTCTTGCTTTCAAATTTATTGCAAAAACTCTCAATTTTTCACTTCTATTATTTTCTCGAAATTGTATTTTTTCTGGTATCTTTGATTTTTTTCTCGTTATTTCAATTATTTTTCGAGTTGAGAAAAAAATTGAGTAAAAGCGAGTAATGAGAAAATACTTTAAATGTTTAGAAAATAATTGAAATAGCAAGAAAAAATCGAGATAACGAGAAAATAATCGAAGCAGTGACAAAATAATTGAAATTTCGAGTTTTTGAAATATACTTGAAATAACGAGAAAATAATCGAAATTACGAAAATATAATCGCAGTAACGAGATATATACAAAGTGGCACCATTAAGTTTTCGTAGTGTCGTGTTATCTCAGGAAGTCAGCCGATCCCTGCACCTCCAATTAGCTCCACATGTTCAACTGACCTTAGAATATCCTTGGATAAGAGTTGGAAGGTAACATTCAACTGAAATTATCTCTCGATGGAAGGGATAAGCTTTAAAAGGTCACTCAAACATGAATTATTTGTTTTAATTCTAGGTCTGCTTGCAACAAATTACATCAATGTTTTTGAAGATTGAAATATTTCGTTCTTTTCTTTTTGCAGATGCTAATATCCCACACGACTTCCTGTCCCAAACACAGTTATATATTGGTCGCCGTGATAGGAAGCGCGTACAGGCGTTTTCTTTAATTTGTCGGGACTTGGTTGATAGCGTGGCGTCCGATGGTGTCGGCCATTGCTCATTTTAGCAATCACTGGATTGTTTGACTCAATGGTTTACAGGCCGCCGTCATGTGGCTGGAGCATTGCGCAGTGCGGCACTTGGCAACAAAAAAACACTTTAGTGTTGACCATCACGTAAAACAACAAACAATTATTTTTTTCATAAACTTTATCACAATAATAATATTTAAAAATAAGGTTTTATTTCTTTTGTCGAGCCTTAGAAACCTGCGGGGGAAAAGAAAGTATACCGATTTTGTTTCTTATGTAATTGTTAAATTGGATTATGTCTATATACCCATCACGCATTCCTGCAATAGTTTGTAAAAAGTAGTCTGTTGCTTATTAATGCTGTTTCAAAACTGAATTGGTTGAATGAAAACTGAGATAAGAAATGAATTTGCAACCACGTGACCCCTACCATGTATAAAATGTTATAAATTTGTGCCACAAAAAGCGAATTTATTTACCTTCAAAGATAAGATGTATAAAGTACCTATCAGCGGTTGCGTTTTGTGCGAAAAAATCTTTTCTATTTTTTTAAAGTAAAAAAATATAACCATGAAGAGTCGCTATATGGCTGAAATAATGCCGATGCGACGTTAACTTCTAACTCACTCACTTTGAATGCTGACTAAGCGCCAGAACAATTCACTTTTTGGGATATAATATTGCTAACTTAACACATTTTCAACTGAAAATCAAACATTTACTCTGCAAAAAAACACACACACGCAAAAGTAGTAAAATCGTAAATATCTGACAGAGACATGCACACAAAGTTAATTCCAAAAATGAATGGTCATTTCTGCATGGATTGGGATTGATATGCGTGGAAAGAATAAGGTACTGGGATCTCAGCCCAGACATTGAGGAACGTGCTTTACGTGCTGAATGTATTCGCGCGAGATAACCAGTTAAAGGGGTCATTTTGACGGATCTGCATCATCGGCTGCGACGGTCTCAAGGTCACAGATTATGGCCACAACTGCGATGGAGACAAGCTTGGTTCAGTGACGAGTCACGTTTTATGCGTCTCTATGCGGATGGTAGAAAGTAGTGTTCATAGCGTGGAACGTTATGCACGAAACTGAAAACCGGGAAGTGGACAGGTTTGGTGGTGGCAGTGTGATGATATCTCCTACACTGATAGAACAGACTTTGTGCAAGTTTTTGAGACTTTAGCGGCACAACGTTACACGGATGAGATTCTTCGGCCACACATCCTTTCCATTATGTAACAAGCGAACGTCATTTTCCAACTTGACAACGCTCGACCGTACACGGCAAGACTGACAACAGCATTTTCAGGAATCACAACATCCAGGTCCTGCTATAACCCTTCATGTCTCCAGATTTAAACCCAATCGAACCTTTATAGGATGCACTGGGTCAACACCTGCGAGCACGTCAGCAACAACAATTTGCACAAGCACTGCAGTGGGAGAACATTCCCAAGGCCACAATTCGGGATTTTTCGATCTCAGATTTTGAATAAATGCAGTTAATATACAAAATATATAAACATTCAAACAATTCAATTAGTACTAATTGGGCCTTGGCACAAATACAGCGTATCAAAGGTTTTTATGTCTTGTTACACGTAAAAGTGTGTAAAAATATGAACAAAAACAGACTATTGTGAAACTGAGCATAACCACGTGTTAGAAGATCAAGGTGAATGTCCATGACCTATGACACCTTGACGACAGGTGAAAACAGGTGCTTGAAACCCACGTGCATCTGATTGTCAGTGGTTAGTGATTTTTGAGTGGCATTGTGGGATAGTTAATCATCGTCAAAATATCAGAACGTAAAAGTAACATATTCCCTTCTCAAACAACAACTTACATGTCATTATTATTATGTACATAAACATAGCTGTTATTTTTATTGTTGTTTTGATAACTTTTTTTCCAGGCTAATTTGCATAATGCCTATCACCTGTTTCTGCCATGCCAATTTGGACTTAGTTTTATTTTTGAATGTTGAAAGTGCCTACAAATTACCTCCTGTAAAGAACATTTTGTATTGAGCACTGAGATAAAACTAGCAAATCCAGACTAGTACTTTTCCAGTTGTTTTGTTATTTCATATTTACATCTATGTAATGCTTTGTGTCGATTTTTAAATCCAGCTAAATAGGTTTTTTTCATTTCCATGTGTACTTTAGGTGTTCGACGGTAACCATCTTTCAATGTCAGTATTCAGAGATTCTCTCTATAAATAATACTGCTTGCCATGAATACATGTCGGTTTCTCTTGCTTACTCTCTAGATCAACCATCTTTCATTATTACTATATATATGTCGGGACCCGTGAAGATCCGGGGTAGAATAGGTCTTCAGCAACCCATGTTTGCCGTAGTAGGCGACTGTGCTTGTTGTAAGAGGCGACAAATGAGATCGGGTGGTCAGGCTCGCTGACTTGGTTGATGCATGTCATCGTATCCCAACTGCAAGGATCGATGCTCATGATGTCAATCACTGGATTGTCTGGTCCAGACTCTATCATTTACAGACCGCCGTCATATAGCTGGAATAGGATGGAGCTGTTGATGTACAGGAAGCTTCCGGTTATTGACATAGTGACGTGGTGCCCGGATGAAGGCTTGAAGTCGATTCTGAGCCAGTCTGGACGTACGTTTTGACAAGTAAAGTAAAACTGACGTCGTTATATAAATTATAGAGACATCTGATATCAACCAAATGTGGCTTAAGTCGGAGAGATTACTCAAATCGAAGTAGTCTTTCTACACACTGACACTATTAGATTCACAATGGTCTAGTAGCTTATCGCTTATCTACACCACACACACGTAGTCCAATGAGACGGCACACCCGCTGCATAGATAGATAAATAGATAGATAGATAGATAGATAGACAGAAGTAGATCAACTATATGCTGAGAAAACAACACATGGAGAGTTGGTGTGAGATGTCTGATTACGACTGGCTGGGAAAGGTGCATGTGAATGAGTTGTTTCTGCTTTCCATTTTTGATACCACACCACTACCTGATGTATGGTATTATGTTTAGTTATACACCACCCACCACCACCATTATTATTATTATTATTTGGGGCGTTGGGGTAGCCCAGTGGTTAGAGCGTTGGCTCGACACATCACCACCCCTCCCCCCCCCCCCCCCCCCACACACACACACACACATACACCCCCACACCACAACAACCATCACCCCCACACCACACACACCCACACCACCCACCTCAAACAACACACACACACACACACACACACACACACACACACACACACACACACACACACACACACACACACACACACACACACACACACACACACACACACACACACACACACACACATTCGTCCGGCTTATAATTTAATTGGCCTTCAGCAGGTGGTCAGCATCGCTGGTCAGGTGGTCAGGCTCGCTGGTCAGGTGCTCAAAGATGGTTGTCTTGGCTGATGTATGTCATTGTATCCAAATTGCGTAAAACGATGCTTGAGATGTTAGTCACTCGATTGTCTGGTCCAGAATCGACTATTTACAGGCCGCCGTCATATAGCTGGAATATTACCGAGTGCAGGGTAAAAACAAACACACACGTGACTGTACCCCCTCCCTCTATCGCCTACTGTGTTGTGTTTCCTCAAAGCGGATTTACTAAACTGAACAAAACAGTGCATTATGAATATTTTGGGGGATATGTTTTGTAGTGAAGACACAATTTCATATTTTACATATAAAAATAGTTCATGATTTTTTTTAATCAGGGTAGTTCTATCTGTGTAATATCTTGCCGTCCAATAAATGTCAGTGAACTATGGCACATTATGTGTAGATACCGTATCTCAGGGTTCAGTACAAGTTTAGCCGATTTATGTGATTTGCCCAGGTGTTGTTTGATCGTCATGAAGGCATTTCTACTTGTGTCTGTCTGTCTGCTGGTGGCAGCACAGGTTGCCTGTAAGTATGTGGGTGGGGTATGGGTGGTACGTGAGGTGAGGTGAGGTGAGGTGAGGTGAGGTGAGGTGAAATGGGGTTTAATACGATTCCTATAACTGCCTGTTATTTACTCTTTAAAAAGGTAGGGGATCACGAAATATAATGTTAATACCAAGTATTAGAACAAAGAAAAGTGTTGACGACTAACATCCTATGCAAGAACGTTATGTTTGTAATACTAGTACTTAACACCAAGACACATCCTATATTTTTACGTGCCTCACGCAATAGCGCCACACACGTGCGTAGGGTGTCGTTCCTGATTTTGACGCTTTCAAGGAAGGTCGATTAATCACTGTGGATAATTAATTCTGTGAATTTTATTGATTCTGCTTAGCATACCGTTGTGATTTACTTGATTTTGTTCATTGTTTGTGTATGGTATAGCGATCTGACGTCCGTACGGGGCGTCTCCGGGCTATTGGCATGCTGGAAACTGGCAGAAGTCAGCGTGCAGTGGCCAATACGTTCCACGTGTCACAATCTGTGATTACCAGAACAGGTACCAACACATGCAAAATGTTAAGGATCGACCCCCTTCGGGGCGTCCCAGGTCAACAACAAGAATATGGAATCGGTAGATCCGAAACTAGGCTCTACGAAATCAAGCTCAAAAGGCGCTTCAAACTGCTGCAAACGTTCTTCAGGCTACTGGGCTACGAGTTACGGGTCAGACGGTTAGAAATCGTGACATGCAGCTAATCTCCATGCTCGTCCGCCACGTGCTGTGCAGTGCCTTAAGAGTCGACATATTGCCAACATACGTCGACACTGGTGTAATCGTCGCTGGTCACACGCCAAGGTTTCAGATGAGTCCCGATTCATTTTGTACTTCCTTGACAGACGTGGTCGTGTTTGGCCGATGTCAATTTGAGAAATCATGACAGATTTGGCGGTGGATCGGTTATGGTGTGGGGTGGCATCTCTATGACTGACCGAACCCCACTCCATATAGTGCAGGGAGGGTCACTGGACAGTGCTGTCGGGACAACATACTAACACCCTTTGTTGTCCCGTTTGCAAGGCGTGTGGGTCGACGTTTTGTCTCTCAGGAGCTCACAGTGCACAAATCGTCAGTGCTTACATCGAGCAGCACACCTTCCAAAGAAGGCCATTGCCACACGTGGGACATGATAGCGAGACGTGTGCGTCAACGTCATAGGTCGCCGACCACGTTGGCTGATCTTGGCCAGACTTGGAGAGACTGTCACACATTATGCCTCGTCGAGTGAATGAATGTTT